>NC_139803.1:9247054-11647054 GCF_963457635.1 Microchirus variegatus
TGGAGTGAGCAGACACGGCTTCTGTCAAGCAAATGGTCGGGATGGAGGAGGCAAAGGACAGGAGGGCCTTTCATCAGAGTCGTCAGCAGGGATCATCAACCCTCTGTGTGGTCCCTCCTCAGCACAGGCTAACATTTTCGACATGTGGCACAGTTGGTTGCTGTGTTTTTTTTTCGCTGACAGGGTGACTACACCAGACGGTGTAGCATTGTTTTCTCACAGCAAGAAGGTCACTGGTTTGATCATGGTTCAACTGATGGCCTTTTTAATGAGTTTGTATGCTCTCCAGCTTCCTCCCATAGGTTTATAGGACTAAATTGACCATAGGTGTGAATGTGCGGGTACGGCAAATTTTTCGCGGCAAAACAACATCACTGTCGCATTTTTCTGATGGATTCAAAGTGCATCTAAGGCCAAGCTGAACTCTTTAGGTGGTTGAAAAGTTGTAAACCGTGTCAGTGCAAACTCATGCAAATAACTGTTTGCTTGTGCCTTGTCATTTGGGGGAAAAAGCCAAACCAGTTCCACTCCCATATAACAGAGGTGGAGTTTTTTTTTAAGGCGACAACTCAACTTTGTTTTCATTTTTCAGCAATGGCTTCCCACTCAATGATTGGTTGGTCGCCGTTTCTCTAAGGCTGCTGGCATGAAGTGTATGAACAGATATTGTGATTTGTCTGAGGACACTTGCCTGAATGCCAAATTGTCTTTTTTCAGAACGTTGCAGAAATTCTAAATTTGGAGACATTTTCACTCTCAAACTCTTTGGCATTTCAGCCAGGAGGCTTTCAATTGAGCTGTTGATTTCCTTTGCTTTCACACAGTTTTATCTGCAGTGCGATCAATCCTTATCAAATCTTAGCAGCAGAGGTGCTTTCCCCTGTGATAACATTCTGACTGCTAGGCCAACCAGGAAAAGAGATAATGTTACTACCTGTATGGCGATGTTTCATGATTGTTTTTGATGTGTCTTTATTTAAATCTTAAGTGATTTAAATCACCATGCACGTGATCTTTTCTCTTGTCGTTCTCTGTATCCTCCTCTGTGGCCTTGTGTTTCACCGGGATAGAGAGGGACAGACAGTCTAGACGCTGACAAAGGGTCAAGGGGGAGAATCGATTGAAGCATGCGAGAGCAATTTCACGTCTCCACCCACAGCTTCAAATGCAGAGCCTCAGCACAGTCCAGCTGACCCTCGCCACCCTTTAGAATTTTTTTGTGCAGCCGCTAATATCTGTGTGTGTTAATGTATGCACAAATGTGTGTAAATGTAAAATACCTTAGGGGCCAGTGGAAAATCAAAATAAAGCATCTTCACGGTTTCTCTTGTCTCTCTCTGACCTTCGCTGTTTCCTCCTTCAATCCTCTTGAGACTCCCTCTCTCCTTCTCTGTTCCCTCTCGCGCTCTCATTTCCTCCCTCGCTCCCTTGGGCTCGCCTCCAGGATTGTCAGCATTTCCTCTGTTGTCCTATCGCATCAGGGCCCGTCATCACGACTGTGGCGATGTCTGTACGACATCAGCGCTTTGTCGGTGATGTTGGGATAAAGTCTTTGTTATGTCGTGTAATGGTTTGATCTGTTGTTCCACTTTTTTTTCTCTCCAACTTTTTGTCTTGTCATATCACACTAAACTTAACACGTCTGTTGTAGCTGACCGATTTCAATATGAAGAGATGCGTTCGGTGCTTGCAGCAACATGCAGGGGAGAGCGTTTGCCGTTAATCAAAGCAGCTAATTACTCATGGGAAATTAACTTTAGTGTTGGCAGAGAATGGCCACTGCATTCTGTAATTAACAGTAACGGGCTGTGTGCTAATATGTTTGTTTTTGTGTGTGAGAGACTAGATGGTGGGCAGCAGAGGTGTGTAGCTAAATACCTGTGGTTGCTTTTTTGGCCCACACAAGCATACGATATTCTGAAATCTCGCCCCACCATCGGGCAGCAATGGTCTACTGTAAGGGTTAAGGGCTGCACTTTTGACCACAGATGAACCGAAAGTTTGTTTTATTTACTGACGTTGAAGCAAATACGGCTCAGAGTGCAGACGATGTGTGTTTATGTTTGTGTGCAGTGTGCATTGCAGACCGCTGTATTGACTGTGCAAACAGAAATTCTTGCAAAACATCGAATATTTGGTATGCACTGAATAGAAACTACTTTTGCTTTAAAAGTGACGGCCCTACTGCACAAGTCAAACTTAAGTCAAATCAATTTTTTAATCGAACTGTGACCCATTTTGAGTTATTGTTACAGGCGGGCTTGAACCTCTCCATTGGTTATCATTGCATTGTATAATAGGGATCCAAGATATTGGACTTATTTATATTGCTGATATCTGATATGCTGATCAGGAGTACTTGGGCTGATAACTGATACTGATATATATGTGTATATATATATACATATATATATATATGTATATATATATGCTTTTCCTTCTGCGCCCAACTGCAGAGGTCATTTAAAAACTTGAAAATGAACATAATATTTTGCATAATCATGTCACAGCAGATGTAAAACAGAAGTTGGAGATGGTACATAGTTAAGCATAGAAGTCAAAGTGGTAGCAGCTTATTCAGCCTACTGTTTTCAAGTTCAGCTAATATTGTATGCATGGTACGGATAATAACTTGCACCAGTTTCAGTTTAACGTCACTCAGTAATTCCTCATAAAGGCTCCCTTTCCACGTGAGTCACTAGTTCTACTTTGGCACGTTATTTGATTTGGCTCGGTGCCGCTGACAGAACAGCCATTTTGAAAGGTGAAAAAAATAAATAAAGGACCGTGACGGGAGTTGAGGGAGTGGCAGAGACATGTAAGAAAAAACCCGCATCACCCTCTCGTAACAGCTCTGATCACACAGACGGAGCGAGAGGATGAATGTGTGATCAAACGCACTTACCTGGTATCTGTCAGGAGACAGAAATGCAGCCCTGGGCCTGTGTGTGTGTGTGTGTGTGTGTGTGTGTGCATATTCAGGGAAGATACTCAGTGGGGAGATGACATGAAAGGGAGAGCGCTACATGTTTTGGGAGAGAGGAGAAGCAGCTGATGGATTAAAGGGTTATCAGCATTTAAACAGGGAGAGAGATGTGGGGGAGGGGGAGCTGTCAGGTATAGTGCCCACTGGCATGGTGCTGTAACAGCTGATCGTTTCCGTGACAGGAAAGATAAAAAAAAAAAGGGTGAGGACGTCAGCTTATCAAAGGATAGGACTTTTTTGAGTGGCAGTACAAATGGACCAAGGCTTGGAAAGTGATGTATATTTATATTTAACGGGTTTACTCTAGTATTTCAAACACCTTTTTCATTCTTATTCCATTTTTTTTTTTTACTTTGTGCAGTTATTAATCCACCAACGGATGCTCGACGACACCGTGAAGAACGGAAACCTTCATTTGAAAACGCTATTAAGACTTAACGTAATGTATGGCCATTAGAAGCCTGTGCCACAGGAAGCAAAAGACGAGCGGCACCAGAAGCTGCAGAGAGGTCTGTGGTTCAAGCTCTCCCTACAGTAGACGCTCGCTTTAATGATTCATGACTGTAATTGAGTTCACTAGGGAGAAGGTCAGGTGCTTTATATTCACTGACCGGGCGGCTTCTGTGGAGACGAGGAGCCATAGGCGAAGGGAAGTCCTTCTGGGCTTTGATTCCAGGCTGATTTAGATTGAAGATGAAAGTATTTGAGTCATTTCATAGAAGATAAAATGCAGTGCATGAGCCACATGAAACAAGAACACACACATATATATATATATACCTGGTAATTATGTCAAATGATTTAAAAATACAAAGACCGAAAGATTCCTTGTCGAAATCCTCAGGAAAAGTTGACTTGGAGATCATGAAAAGTAGAATATAAAATTTAATTCTCAGCATAATATGTTTTTTGACAGATCCCCAAGAGTTGAACGGCTGCTGTGTGTCAGATCTTGAGCGGTGCATAAACAAACCTCTGACCTATGGTCAGTTTAGTGAGCCAGTGGCACACATACAATAACATGTTAGTTTTAGGTCGTCAAATATTATTTCTGACGCGTCATCTGTCCTCAGTCACCCTACACCTGCAATATACAATATTTAGCATCTTCTACAGAGCCTATTTAGTCTCTACTTGAAGAAATATGTACATAATCTGCAAAAGACAACTCATACAACTGACTTAAGGTAAGCATAAACCTATTGTCGTATTGCTTTGGTGCATTAAAAACCAAAAAAGATTATTTTGTGAGCCGATGACACACAGATGTACCTACATGAAAACAAGACAAAACAGCACAGATGACTAACTAGCTCCCTGGTTACCACACAGGTTGGCATGGCAACCACCAGAGCATGACTGTAGGCATAAATCATCAGACGTGGAATATCATCTTGATCTTTTTCTGATTGCATGCCTGGAACTTTTATTTGCTTCCACAACAGCAATTTGTTTTTTGAGGATTGGGGAAAAAAAGAAGGTTGATTTAAGCAAACAATGTGTGGTCAACCTTTCATTCATTCATTCACCTTTTTCAGCAATTCTTCTCACGTTCTATAAGCCGCAGGTGAAGCAGGTCAGAAGAAACCGTGACACATTAGCTGGCTATAGATAAGTGGCCCCGTAAAGATTGTGGAGTTAATAATAAACAAACTTTAGCAAGGTCGAGGCCGTCGTAGATATTTACGGATGCATCCCATAATAGACTACAGCGAGCAGTGAGACGGGTGCTTGTGTCACGTGTTGGTGTCGGTCACAGACGCATAAGAACTTTGTTTTGACACCCGAGGACGAGGTCTTGACCACGTTCTCCCTCAGGATTCATACGTGTACAAAATCATGGAGATCTTATCCACAGGTTTCTAAAATTCGCTTGTGCCATTTTATTTTGTTCAGCGGAATTGGCCGTTGATGTGTACTTTTGAACACATTTCCAAAGAATCGGGCGTGTTGCAAAGAGTCATGAATTTCCTCATTGCCTTTGGCAAGTTCTGTCCGAGTTGTTTTTTAACCTCGGTTGCTCTTTTTTTAAAAAAAAGATTCTTTCCCCTTCTCAGGATAAAATTAGCCAATCTTTAGGCTCAGCTGCACATTTGTCTGCGGTTAGCGATGTGTTAAGTAAATATTAACAGAGCAGAGGGGGGAAATGCAAGGATTATTATAGTAATGCAGTTCTCATTAACAGTGTAGAACCAAGAGATGGACTTACTTTATTCTGTTTGTCGAGCTTAAAATTGACTTGAATTTGTATGTCCTCGGGAGCTAATTTTCTCAGTTTTGAGTTATTAAAAAACGGGGATGAGTGTCTCTCAGGCAGCTCGTTATTCTTTCGACTCAGAGTTTGTCAGGAAAAACCACAAGATGTCTCATTACTGTCACCTATTTGGTAGCTGTTGATATTCATTTAGACGCTGACAGCCAGAGAATGTGGCTTCGGGAGAAGAGAAGTGCACACACGCAATTAACAATAAGATCAGCGGCTGATAATTCAAAGTAAAGTGGGCGCTTGCGTTCTTGAGTTTGCCGTCAAATTTGATCCAGATTTAATGGGCATGTCGGCGCAGGCTGGCAGCTGGATCCAGCTGGCTTCTTTTAAGGAGACCACAGTCGCACTAATCACCCACCTCCTCTCTTAAATTCATTTATACAGGCAGGAATCCATCCTGACAGCGGTGGCTAACCTTACCGTGCAGACTACATATAAAGTTGCTCTAATAGATTCCCACAGGACGGCTTCCCACTCTGTAATTTGTTGACTGCTGCACAAGGGTCTAAAGAGCAGCAATACTCTTTAATGCCTCCATAAACACAAGTACACATAAACGCACACACGTACACTGTATACACACACACTATTGCCTTGAGAGCGGTATTCAGGGAGGAATAATTATAGATGGTGTAGAATTTCCTTCTCCACATCATGTGCAAGCATTGTTTAGCCAACTGGGTTTGCTTACTTCACATGTTTACACCATGGCACCACTTTGCAGCGGGGGGTTACGTTATTGTTGTTGTGTGTCTGAAGTCGAGGATTGACGAGCAGGGAACGGTGCCGCCGAGTGTATGCACGAGTAAACCCCCCCCCCCCCCCCCCCGTGCTGGTATTGTGTTATGTGCAGAAGCAGCCAGTTGTTGAAGCTGCTGCGTCAGGATTTGATACAGTATTTAAAAAAAAATATTGTGACATCCTCACATTTGAAGAAAAGGAATAATACACACTCTGCAGTTCTCCACAGGCTTCATACAGCAGGTTTTTCACATGGGTTGTGGACATGGACATGCATGCATGAGAAACTTAACTGTTTCGTCGTGCATATGGATGTTGATTACGCATGAAGTGCTGCACACCTGAAGCTGTTGGTCTTTTTGTGATTGAATATTATTGCCCTGAGCTGTGAGACAACTTTACCAGACCTTTTGTGGAAGGGATTCCAGGGAGAAGAGGAGGAAGAAGGAAATAAGAGCAAGACAGAGACTGATTCAGCTAATAAAGTAATAATAAAGTGTGGGGGGGAAAAGAAGGGAAACTAACTGCAGAACCTCATATCTGCATATGCAAATGTATCTTTTTAACGTCTAGTTCCCAACACAGTTTTTCAACCTAATAATCCTGATGCCTCCCTGATGCTTTGGACACGCACGCACGCGCGCACGCACACACACACACACACACACACACACACACACACACACACACACATTGTTAATACAGTATTTTAACATGCTGAAGTGCGCTGCTTCCATTAGGTGTTCATAAGACCTGTGAATTCCACACTCCACACACATATGATTCCGCAGTGTCTGTGCTCTTGAATTGATTAATTGACCTTTCATATTTTGTGATTGTGTCTGTGTAAGAATCTGGATTGAAACGTTCATGTCATCTTTCCTGTTTGGGGATTTGTGAATAAGAAGCAACGACGGCGTTCTGTCGGAGATTAACGATGACGCAGGTGATGACACTGTGAAAAAAAAGAAAGATGAATGTACCATGAGGAGCTGCCTCTTGTTATCCTGGCCTTGCACATTCCTTCACTGTACAGTATATTGTGCAGAGAGTGACACAGAGACAGAGAGAGAGAGAGAGAGACGAAGTGAAATGCGCAGAGTGAGATTTCTGCATGTGGAGAAAGACAATGTGATGTGACACAGAGGAAAGTGGGCAAGATGGAGGGAGAGAGGGAGAATGAAGGCAAGTGGTTGTGGAGGGGGGTAAAGCTATCTTGTAGGTGTTATCAGGTTAAGCCACCCACCACTGGCTGTCGCCATGGTGACACCGCAATGACGACCAGGTGTTCAGGCAAGGAGGAGAGAGAGACCTTGTTCGTGTAAAGGTGCTCCCTCTGTATACCTCTTCTTCTTCACCATTTATCCTCATCTGTGTCATTCTTCAGAGTAGCTAATAGTTTGTTGTGAAGGTTTATGTCTATTAAAAACAACAACTGTTAGCTCAAGGTGGCTGGAGCAGTGCTGTGTGAATATTTGCTGTCTGCCTTCATGTGTTTTTAAAGCCTAGTGTTTTCTTTTTGCACATATGTACCACATAACAGGGGCTCGACACTGTTAAATCCAGCTGATCTCTCAGACGGGTTGAATACAGGGTCAAATATGTGTATTTTTTGATTATTGCTGCATGTTTATGTATATATATATATATACAATATACGTATACACGTGTGTGTGTGTGTGTCTCTATGGCTCTCCGATGCTTAAAACTATAAGCTGATTTGATAAGGTGCTTACAGGGATCTTAGTTTCAATCCATTGCCGTTAGCTCAGTTACATCACTGCAGTCGACTCTCTCTGTGTGTGTGTTTGTATATGTATGTGTGTGTTTGATGGGGATGGGAGGGTCTATTGGAAGCTCACAGACGCTCAGCACATGGAAACACACTGGTAACAAATGACACACACGTGCTTTTGCACTGCGCTGACTCCGGGCCATAACACACACACACGCACGCACACACGCACACACACACACACACACAGCTTTCCTTGTCTCTTAAAGGCACACTTCTTTAAACACACATCACGCCAGCGCCATCTTATTGATAATCAATTAAATGCAAAGGCGAAGGGACTGCACTCAACTCCTCTAAAATCCCCTCTTTGCTGTGTCTTTTTTTGTTGTTGGCACATTTAAAAATTTCATTTTAAACGATAATATCAACATTAGAGACAGGATTATAGTTGTGATCATTTGGAAAGAGTACGTTTGTGTTAATTCAAGATACATTGATTGATACATTAATCTCATCCTTTTGATGAATTATGATATTTTTCATGTGAGAGAGATAGATTAGATTGTGCCAGTGCACAATGTGGTCACAAGGAATATTGTACACTTAACCATAAAAACTGCTTTCAGGGAAATACAATTTGTTTTGGTTCAAGTGAATTTGCGAAAGGATCTGCGTGGATTTCGCCTGCGACTCTCGCCTTGTCTGATTCTCTGTAGTTCAGTATCTGATCTTTTTTCTGGCCGTGAGTGCTCCAGAGCTGCTGTTGAGTCGTTTGACTCAAGGGGGAACAGAGGATAAAGATAACCGGAGGCACTCTAAAAAAACCAACAGAATAGAGAACCATGTACAAAGAAACAGAAAGAGGATGAGAGAAAAGTGAAGAGGGAAGTGAAAGAGAGCAGGGATGACAGCAGATCCATTGGAAAGACTCTCCTCCACATCCTCATATCCTTCCTGTTTCCTATTAAATTACTGGAGTCTCTGTACTTCCTGATTTGACTGTGTTCGATGTGACATCATGGAGAGGTTTGTGCTGTTTGGTGTTTGTCATTGATAGCTCTAATACGTCTCTGTTGTTGTGTGCTTCTCTGTTGCAGATTAACTTGCGGCTCATTTTAGTCAGCGGGAAGACAAAAGAATTCCTCTTCTCTCCCAGTGACTCGGCTGCAGACATCGCCAAACACGTCTATGACAACTGGCCTATGGGTAAGCGTCTTCACTCAGGTGCTTTGTTGATTGTTCCCAGTGATTTTAATGGATAAAAACATTCAAAAAACCCTCTCATTATTATTTTGTGCGAACCTGATTCCTCCCTCTCTGAAGCGCCACTGAGCCTGAGCTGTAAATTAGCCTCTCTGGCTTATTGCTTTGGAGCTGCTTCACTGTGCTCCCTTGAGCTGTTTTTCAGACGTGAACTCCAGACAATGTCCGGAAATCTTTGCTATTCTTGCATAAAGAACACAGCCGGACATTGTCTGTTCAGACATTTTCATAAGAGCAGTAACGTTTGCAGAATATTTGGGTGAGGGGTGGTGTCTCACTTCATTTTTTGGATGTTTTTTCCTTCTGTGAACGTGTTAGCAGCTATAGTTATATATGGTAACACTTTAGATTAGGGAACACATACTCACCATTAACTAAGTGCTTACTAACATGTATAAGTAGCATACTAGCCCTTTATTAATAATCGTCAAGCACATATTAACACCTTATTCTACCTCTATTATGACATGAATGAAGATTTTTTCTGCATAAGGTGTTAATACGTGCTTAATATTTACTAATAAAGGGCTATTATTAGTAAATAATATAAGCACATTAGTAAGCACCTAGTTAATGGTGAATGTGTTCCCTAATCTGAAGTGTTACCAAGCTTATATATGTAGTTATTTTACACAAGCATTAGTTGCAAAAACAATGTAAAAATACTAAATTTTTGGCACAAATCCTACATTCAAATGCCTACCTGAGAAAAACTACTAAATGTACTACTAAATCATTTATCACTACATTGTACATATGAAAGTTTTAATTCTGGGCCAAATTTTGCACACAGGTTGTTTAATCTAAGCTAAATTAAGCGTAATGTAGACTTAATTAATTAGTGCAGTACCAGATTTCCACTTTGTAACAGTGTAGAATCAACAACATGAAATACAAACACCATAGTAAAGGGAAAGTGTCTTAAAACTGAAATAATATGCAAATTGTATGGGATTAAAGTGATAGTTTAATAGGTTTTTGGTTTCCTTCTGCTGTGAACCAGCCTCAGACACGGTTGACAGGATTGTTCTTGCTAAAAAACAGCAAAAACACTGATCCACAGTCAGTTTGAGATGTCATTTGATGGCGTAATAACACCGACTAATAATCACAAGGCGTGTTTGTGATTTTGTGACATGCAACGACTTATTCAAAGTTAAATGTTGGTTGTTGATCAGACTGAAAAGCTGCACAGCTGCAGCGTGTTTGCTTTCTGACATAAAGTAATTGCTGGCAGATGATGTGACTTTGTGTGTATGCGTGTGTGTGTGTGTGTGTGTGTGTGTGTGTGTGTGAAGCCACTGCTAATTACTTACACATAGGTCTATATAATTGTGGGTCTGCACAAATCTTTTGTAAAGTGTAATTAGATCACACTTCCCTTCAGCCCCGATTATCATCGCATACAGGAATGTGGGATCACAGCGCAGGCACCTCCTCTTTGTAATCCACCCTCTCCCTGTAGTGCTGCTACACCAGCGTACCTAACCTCACACCACCTTCACATCTGTCTGAAGTGCCTTTTTCCCACGATGCCGCGAAGAGAAGCCCACCCTTTGCACGAAAGCCTATAAATGTCACTGATGGACTCACGTTCTCCTTTTTTCTTCTATCGCGTCAGTGTTTGTCTCAGACTCAGGCTCTCACTCCACCAACACCCTCTGTTTAGCCGGAGACAAACATCTGGAGGCCAGACTCCTCTGCTGCTGCTGCTGTGCAGCTCCCCACCTCCTCCTCCTCCTCCTCCCTCTGTTTTCTCTCTCTCTTTCATTTAACGTCTTCACTTTTGTCTCTTCCCAGGCCACACCTTTCGCAGTCTTTCTCACATTCTGCTGTGCATCCCACACAGCCCACCTATTACACATTCTGCATGTAATGGTATAAAATAAAGGCCGTGGATCGCTCAAAATATCTCCCATGTGGTTGTCGGTTGTAATTTTTTCCACAATGCTAGTGAGAGATTTCTTTCTTCACCATAAGTCGAGTGTAGTAGCTTTTTCTGAAGGGGAAAAAAAACAAGGAAGTGACTTGAAACCCCTGTGTTTTCCATCTCTTTTTCAGACTGGGAGGAAGAACAGGTCAGCAGTCCTAACATCCTGAGGCTGATCTACCAGGGACGCTTTCTACACGGCAACGTAACACTAGGAGGTGAGAAAACACAGAAAGTGTGCCCTCCTCCTCTTCCTCTTCCTACTCCTCCCTGTGTGCTCACAGACATACTCACTAAATCATGGCAGTGTGTTGCTGGAAAGTACTTTGCTGTTCTCATCTTTTTTTTTTCCTGAGCTGCAGAACAGAGGCACCTCAGTGCTTCTGGACAAGCCCGCTTTGACAAGAGAGAGGGAGGAGAGAGGAAATACAGAGAGAAAAAAAGGGGGGGAAGGAGACGACTGGTCAGGAAAGGGGCAAGACTGGCATTAGAGGAGACCTCAGGCAGCACAAAGACCAGACAGAGAGGGAGGGGCTGAGAGAGTGAATGCTGTAAATGAACAGAGAGAGAGAGGATGTCTCCTTCTGAGGTGGCCCTCTTCACTTCACCATGGCTTTTAGGCTTTTTTCGTCCACTTAACCCAATTTTGATTTGACTGGTGTTTTGTGCATTTAAGGGGGTTACGCTGTCACCTTTACTCTCATCACATGACTGCCATCTAGAGCTGAGCAATCATTTTATCATATATATATATATATATATATATTGATATGTGATTATAGTGGAAGGTAATCCTCATGTAACATCGTTATTGCTTTGTTGAATGACAGACACTGGCTTATTTGGCAAATATTTGAAGATAAATAAATGAAAATTGCTCAGTCCAAAGTCAAAATGTTTGCAAATGTTGATTTTTAAAATTATGATTAAATGAAATTCAGTTCATAGAAATGTATTCCATTCTTCAGGGGTTTGCTGAGGGATTTCATTCACACTTAATAGCTGTTAAGGTTTGAAAACAGACCCGTTTAAGTCCTTCCAGTTAGAGCTTCAGTGTTGTTAAAGGGTCAGGTGGTGACTGATGTACTGTAGCTGACTGAATATCCTCTAACTGTCTGTGTCTCTCTCACATCTCCCTGTTAGCCCTCAAACTGCCCTTGGGGAGGACCACAGTGATGCATTTAGTTGCCAGAGAGACTCTGCCTGAGCCAAATTCCCAAGGTAACCAGCTCTGTCTCCCTCCTTTCCTTCCCTTCCCTTATCACGGAGGACGTCTTAAATGGATTTGGTTTGGATCTGCGTGACTTTACAGTAGGATCAGCTTGTGTTGATGACGATGTTTGTGTGTGTGTGTGTGTTTTTTCAGGTCAGAGGAACAGAGAGAAGACCGGGGAGAGTAACTGCTGTGTCATTCTGTAAATAACACCCCCCCCACCTCCCCCTCCTTTTGCTGCCGGCCCTCTTACCCTCGTCGTCCGGTTCTTGCCCTCAACTCTCTGGACCCAGCGAGCTCGTGCCCTTTCCTGGAGTCTGTCCACGAAACAGATTTGCATACAGATAAACACACACACACACGTACACGTAGAGTTCATAGGAAGTCAGTAGGCTCAGTCAAACTGAACCAGGACACATTGAATAACGATAAGAGCCGATTCCCCCCTTTTGTTGTACTTAATCCGTTGTCGTCGCTGAAAATTAGAGGAGGGAAACTGGATTTGCATGTTGTTGTTTTTATCTTTTTTCTTCTTTTGTCTAATGCACACCTTTTAAAGCCTTCTGCTGCACACACACACACACACACACACACACACACACACACACACACACACACACACACACACACACACACACACACACAGAGACACACTGTCTGTTACTCACTGGCTCTTTGTTGTAGCTGGTCGGAAGAGTAATGCAGTGCCAGAGTTTGTGTGTGTGACCTTGTTTTTTTTTCATACAGACCGCTGAGAATTTTAACCACTAACACACACACACCATTTAAACATCCATTTATACGTGCTTGTGTGATATCCTTCAGCGCAGCAGATTAGACGTGCTTAGACGTGTCTGATCCAGGACGCACACACACACACCTACACACCTGCGTCCTTTTTACTGCCCTCCTCTGCACGTGTCCGTATAGGTCACAGGAGAGAAATGATTCCTCGTCGGCTGCTGAGCGCCGCAGAAAACCGTACACACACACACACATCGCGCATCGCTCAGTCGTCAAGTTTTAGCCAAACGAAGCCTACGCGAAACAAGCAAACGGACGAACAAACAGACGATCGGTGTCGGCTGTCTTTGTTTTTCTCGCTTCGTTTGCTTGTCGATGACATTTTTGACTGCATTTTCTACAGTCCGTGCATATTTTAACTGACCGACCAGTGTTGTGATTAATAAAGCGTCTCATGTCAGTCCCCCCCCCCCCCGAAAGGCTCATCGTGCTCCTGTTTTTCTAACAGTGTTGTGAAGGATCTCGTTGACGGCTGCGGTCCTCGCAGGGGGGTTGCAAAAAAGAAAATGAAATCCCTGCTCCCTTATTTGTCTTAATCTGTGTCTCACTCTTCCTCCTTAATCCTCTCTCACTGCATTAACGAGTCAACTTTTGCACAAACTGAAGCATGTGCTCCTATCATCAGATTACTAAGGAAAAAAAAAAGAAGTGTATAAATGGTTTTATTTTATATTTTTCCAATGGAAGTAATGTTCCAAAACTAAGGTATCGTGTAGAATATATTTAATATGAATCTTATATAGAACATGATGATTCTAGATCTTGTTGATATACAGTATATTGGTGTTTTAGTCTATGATTGTGTATACGGTTAGCCTCAAGCCAGTTCACAGTCACTCGCTGACAACGTCTTGTGCTTAACAGCAGCGAAACCTCCCTGATAATCAACAATCGACTGTATTTTTATTTCTCTTCTGTGCTCTTTTATTCGTTTTTTTATTATTGCTATTTGTTTATAATTTAATGTAATCCTTTTTTTCCCCCTTTATCTTTTTTTTTTTGCTTTAAAAGAATCGCTTTGTAACAGCACTAGGTCTTAAAAAGAAAGAAACAAGAGATATTGTTTATATTGATCAGGGTTCAAATCTGTACAGAGATAAATGTTTTCAAACCAATTGTAAATAGCACTAATGCTCCCTCTCCCTCCTCCACCAAACTTCAAAATGGAATACATCTGTAATCTAAATAAAGGATATTGAAGTGCAACGTTGTTTTGTCGTGACTGAACCCGCTTACCACGCAGCTTGAAAGTTTTCCGTCAACAAAAACCAAAATGGCCGACTTCCTGTTGAGTCGAGGCTATGGTTACGGTCGACTTTTTTGTTCATCTTGGTCTATGACACCTTCCCACCAAGTTTCGGGAAATTCGGTGCAACTCAATTTTGCCTCTGTTTTTACTTCAGAGGGGGGCGCTATAGAGCTCTTGATCAACGCACGGTTCCGGGAATGATGATAATATCACATTTTTGCCGGACCTGACCTTAATGCCAAGTTTCAAGGTTGTTTAGGCACATTAGCCCCCTCAAAAATGACCGCAAAGCCACGGATAGAATAATGTTGTTGTTGATGTCCCAAGTTGTCCTGCAGAGGGCGTTGTGAGCACAGAGTTTCTTTACTGCTTAGAGTTTCACTTCCTGTACCATTTACATTCCATTTTTGGGGTGCTATGATAACAAAATACATACATTAATATCTTAGGGGTGCTTAAGTGCTACGCTTAAATGCTCTGAAATTCAGATTAAGTGTGTTTTTTTTTTACAGATACAACTGGAAAAAGTACCTGTGCAGCAGAGTATCATGCATGTGATGCAAAAAAAGCACCATCTGTGTGATTTTCTTTGCCGTGGAGTCACTTTGTCCAGTGTGCACAACAGTCAATGGGCCAAAGTGCAGCAGGAAAAACACAGGGTGGAACACAGGGTACAGTTCAGCGCTGTTGTGTTGCTCATAAAGGCTGTAGATGAGTTGTGCTTTACAGGCTCTGACTGTACTGGTGGAGTTTCCTCCTCCTCCTCCTCCTCCTCCTCCTCCCTGCAGCCATGCTGCGTCCACCGCACGGTGACCGTAATGTGGGCCAGATATTCAACATGAATACAACTATTCTTCTGCCATTTTGCATGCACGTAAAACATGAGCGAGTGCGTGGGCCGGCGGAGAACTCTGTGGTCACAGTGTAGTGCCACTCAGGAACGACACATTATTTTTTATTTGTCTCAGGACTCAATGAAAACAATGCACAATACACATGTTTGTATAGTGTGAGTCAAATCCCTGTACTTGTACTTAAGCATCCTTTCAAGAACATCTTACAGAACTTTAACTTGAGCACATTTTAAGACCAATACTTTAACTTTGCTATCCTAAAACCAGGTTAAAATGATGATTTAATGACACTTGCTCCATAAACATGAGTGAAACATCCACTATTTTATGTACTTAATGCTTTATTCTCTGAATAAATCAGTGTTTTCAGTGTTAAATGGACAGAAGTGTGATATTGGGCGTGTGTGGGGAACCACTTTCATAAAGCTAATCATTATTAATATATAACTACAGGTTTCAAATCCCTCAAACATAACCACATATAAATACTGGACATGTGGCTTTACAGGAGGATGCTGCCATCTTGTGACCATTTAAAAAAACACATCTGGCTAACTTGTTAATGGATCTAATTTTCTTTTTTTACAGTCCACTCAAGCAACATAATATGTGTATTTTATAAGCTTGTGTTTAGTTGTGTACAGTAGATCTGCTATGATAAGGTCATTTGCACCTGGAAATGACTTTATTTCTCATTAAATTAAAGTGGTAAAGTTTTCAGAAATGTGGTTATATGGGATGCAGTGTCATAATGAGTTAGTTTTAATAGTTTTTTTTTTTTAATTGTTTTAGTGTTAGCTTTTTTTAATATGGAGTATTTGCCAGGTTGAAGACCTCAAGGTCTTAATAAAAACCCATAAAAACCCTTTGTGCTCACACAGGTGCACCCTGGGTAAATTCAAGCATTAGAATACACACTCCTTATATCATAAAAAATAAATACACTTCATAACGTCTTTTTCAATTCTAGTTTTCATTATTTCGTGAATTATTTTTTAACTTTAACTAAATAACCTTGGCAGTGGGTGCTGACAACGTGTATACCAGCAGGGCGCAGCATGAAAGAAGACAGCTGACTGGAAACTAGCTTATTTGGTCACTTTATGACTCACACCGCAGCACCAAAGTCCGTCCTCCACTGCCTCCAACAGTAAGTCCAAATGTGTTATTGTTTTGTGATTTAATTGATGTTGAAAATACTTTTTTTCAACCAAATAAGGCAGCAGTGAACCAGCACCTCCTGTATATTTATATATGAATGTCCACACAAGCTAAACAACATTAGCATTATTTAAGACTGACATAAACCGTTAGATATGCTGGTTTAGCTGCAGACAGTATAATTATTATTATGTGAACACATCCAGAACATGCTGGAATCATAAATGCAGTTTTTAATTTTAATTTTTTTTGATGAAAAAACACATTTCTTCTGGTTAAAGTGTGACGTATTTAGTGAGACCTTGAACAATAAGCACCAGCTGAAGCTTAATTAATGTGATTGGTGACACATGTTTGGTGACAGCTGTGATTCAGCACTTTGAACTGTAGAGGGCAGCATTTAGCCTCTTGGTGTTGAGCCTGATTTTTATTTCATAGGAGAGGAGACACATCACATTTTACTCAAGTATTACATGTAATATTTGCAGAAATAATATAAACCGGAGGCCTCATCACAACTAATAAACTGGTACAATCTCTTAATATTACTTATATTACTTAATATGTTTATTTTACGTCAGATTATGTGTCAATAATATACCAGATTTTATGGAGAAGGGGGTACCTGCAGTGGCGGAGGCAGTAGTTTCAGGTACCAGTAAGTTTTTTCTTAACAGCGCCACCAGTTGGACACCACGGAACATTGCGCTTCGATTTTCATGGCTCTGGATTGAGGACAAGACAGTTTGAATGTAAGTGTGAAATGAATTTGAATTTTGACGTGAAAACAATGATTACGATTGATTGTTTGAATTACACGAGGAAGTTTACGTCAGCTGTTCTAAAGGAAACTTAAACCATTTTGTTGTTTGCCAAATATACCAAACACTCGTAAGGTAGTAATTTATGCTCCGTTAATGTAATGAATGAAGTGTTTATATTGACCAAACCAGAGATGGTTATTTGTTGAAACCGTGATATAAAACACCTTAAATTTTGTTCATTATTTTGAGATTATTAAAACTGTTTAACAAGCTTCCTAATTGACATAAATGTATATGAACGTATAATGAAGGAAACCTGTTTATCAACCATTTGTGTTATATTTGAGCCATTTGTGCATGTAAAATTCATGCCATATACTGTATAGCCTTTTTTTATTTGTTGATTTGTTTTAATTTCGTTTTCTTTTGTCTCCAGCAAAGAAAACGATCGAAGGCCTGGGCTCAGCGCTGGACGTATCAGCTCCAATGTTCAGGGAACACTGTTTGATTCAGTTCTATCCATGTAAGACTGGGGTCTCTAACTCAAATGACCTGGGGGCCACTGTCAGTCGGGGGCCGGTGAAGTAAAAAAAAAAGGCCAACTTTTTGATAAAAAGACATGGAAATAATAATATTTATGATGGTATTTCACATAATTTCACATTAAAAGCGATTGTTTTGATATAGAACGAAAAAAAAGTTGACAATATAAACGTATTTATGATGCAAATTTAATGTAGTAATACAAAACATAGAGAAATAACTCATTTAGAGCTGCAACTAAGGATTATTTTCGTAATCGATTAATCTATAGATTATTTTCGCGATAAATGGTTTTGTCCATAAAATGTTACAAAAACCTTGATCGTGTTTGTTGAACCTGATGTTCTCGAATGTACGTGTTATGTGGAGCAAAGAAACAAAGAAAATATTCACATTTAAGAAGCTAAGACAATCAGAAATCTTGTTTTAATCATGAAAAAAGCTTCAAACCGATGAATCGATGATCACAATAGTTGATGATTAATTTAGTAATCGATTTATCATTTCAGCTCTAAACTCATTATAAGTTGATATCCTGTGGGGGGCCACATGCAATTGATTTGGGGGCCGCATGTTTGAGACCACTGATGTAAGGGATCGAGGGCCTCTCTGCATGGGTTTGAGTTTGTGATTCTTTCCTCCAAACAGACTCAGTTTCTTTCACAATCTTGAAAAAGTCCTGACGCTAAAGATAATGGCCGCGTTTCCCAGATTCGATCTTTTTTAAGGACTTAAGAAGGCTCTTAAGAAAGCATGGCTAAGAAGGAGCACTAAGATATGGGTGTTTCCCAGACGCGTTCTTAACTGCCTTCTTAGGAGAACCGTAAGATCAAGCCAAAGAAGCTTCTTAAGAAGCTCTTTACGAGAGCGATATCCATGATGAGTACTGAGTTAGTGGATTAGCTTCACATTATGTGCTGATAACCATATATATATAAAATAAAAAGAAAAGAAAAGAAAAGAAAAGAAAAGAAAAAATAATAAAAAAGAAAACAAGTAGCCTAGTTGCGCGTCTACGCGCGTCTCTCCCGCTCAAACAAAGTGTTTGCACGTGGATATAGCATTGAGTTCATTTTGATAACGTGTGTGTGCCATCAGGTGTATCCAAGTAGTAATCAAGCCCATTAGCGCATATATACCCCCGTGAATATTGGCACACACATGTGAGAATGGAAGAAAAAGGCAGCAAAAAAACCAAGCGGGCACCGTCATTTATTCAAGATTCAAGATTCAAGATTCAAGATGCTTTATTTATCCCGAGGGAAATTATTGTGCAACAATTGGGAGGTAAAAGTGTAGATGTACAAGAGTTAAAAGATACATAAAATAAAATAAAATAAAATAAAATAAAATAAAATAAAATAAAATAAAATAAAATAAAAATAAAACAAAAATAAAAGTAAAATAAACAAATAAGACAAATGCAACAAAGTGCCAAACAGAAGGAAAAACAGTAACTTACAACAGTAACTTAAATGCAACAATGCCACAAAAAGAATCAAAAAAGAATTACAGTCAACGTAGGTATATATAATATACAGCAGTACGCACGGAAATAAAATAAGTACAACTAAATATGGTGAGCAAATGTTGAAAGTGATAATAAGTGATAAGGTGACTAATGATATCAGCATAGTGCAAACAAAGTAAAGTGATGAAGTGATATGGGTAAAGTGACATTTGGATCAGGACCAAATGTCACTCCATCTCCTCCCCTACAGCGGAGGAGATGGGCGTGTTGGTGGACGAGGTGTGGCAGCACCGTGAAGTTTTATTTGTTTTTTTTATGTGTAGTACTATAAACTCATAAACGTGTAATTCAATAACAGTTTTTTCTTCTCTACTATTAGCCTATGTTTCTTACGCCAGTGGTCCACAGCTATGAGCGCATTTCAACATTGAACATTGTTTTTATTATTTCAAAAAGTGGAGGATATAAATTTCCCTGATGCGGCTTGATCACTAAGAAGGCTGTTAAGAGTGGGTCAGCTCGATCTTACGTTTCCTTCTTAGTGAAAGATCTTCTTAAGCTAAGAGCTACTCTGGGAAACACGTTCTTCTTTTACAACGTTCTTAAGAGCGCTCCAAAGAAGATCTTAGCGTTAAGAGCTTCTTAATGAATCTGGGAAACACTGCCAATGTTGGTGCTGATGTGTCAAAAAGATGATTGAAGTATTTCTTTATGCTCCACGTTCCTTAACTGAGATTTTGCTTGAATAATAATTATGACTTTATTCTCACAATATTATGACTTTATTCTTGAAAGATTTTTTCTTATAAAAAACCCAACAACACTTTGGCCCGAATACTTTAAAAAGTATCGTGTTTCCTCTTTGGCTTCTCAGACTTTACCAGAGAAATACAGCTTAATAAAACACCAGAAAGACGAAGAGAGGATGAAAACTTTTATTTGAGACTGACATAAAGAAACTTGTTTGTTTGTTTGTTTAAACATTGTTTCCATGTGTGCCTCGGAGCAAAATGCTCTCAGGACTTTATTAGTCATGTTTGGAGCGGGAGTGCATGTCTTCTGGGGAATGGAGGAGAAAAACAGCTTTGAGGTCTCTGGGGGGCGCTGCTGTGCTGTGCTGCTGTGTTTAGACTCCCACGGGTCGGCCTCCAGGAAGGCTGAAGACAGACCTGTTTGGAACGGCAGGAAATGAATTTGTGGAAACCCAACTTTAGAGATATAGCGAATTTTAATGTTCAAACTTCACCTAATACCATGACTGTCATCAGATGGACATCCACAGATCTGCTGATATTTGTGCTGTTGACAGATATCGGCCTTTTGGAAAATAAAAAGTTGTACACTGATGCAAACTAGGACGTGTATGCTTAACCCTGCACTCTTAGTAATAATAGTGCGAAGTAGAACCACATAAGGTTCTTTGGCTTGCCTCATAGGTAGAACCTTACCCTTTTGGAGGGTTCCACCAAGAGTCCTTTTAAAACCCTTTATTCAGAAAGGGTTTTTCAGAAGCAAATGGTAGATCCAGGTAGAACCTCAGGGCCCTTTTGGAACCCTTATTTCTAAGAGTGTAGAACACTAATGTAACCATCACTAATGCCAGATATATTTTACCTGATATAATATACCTGAAAAAAAATTACTTCTCATCATGTGAAGTGAAGTACTCTTCTTTTATTTCTTAACAACATCTCATCGGGCACCCTATACAAATTAGACAATCGTTCAAGGTTTCAAGGACCCATTCAACTCACGTATTCCTATAGTTTTCTTGGGTTAAATGTGTCCTCAGTTGTATTGTTTTACACTTTTACACATGTGTCAGTACCGAGAGAAGACTCAGATTTTTGTCAGAAAACCACACAATAGCATCTACATGTATGTAAAATGCAGTCAAATGTTGCCCTGTTTGGGATGTGTAGGCCGAAGGAAATGTCATTATATAGTTGAATAAACTGTGTTTTTTTGTGATCGATAGTGTGAAGGGCTGAAAGAATTCGGTCCAATTTTTTCGGTCCAATCGAGCATCACCTGAGAATTTCAGAGCATCCATACGTCTACTTCTCTTTTTCTGTGTTACTAAAAACTTTTGTGCAGCAACAATACTGCTGCAACTTGCAATTAATCTGAGACATTTGGTTGCATTTGGCATTCCAGTTTGGGCCATATGATATTCGAATCTCCTTCAGATTAAAACCGAAATGAATGAAAACAATCAACCGCTTTGTGAA
This sequence comes from Microchirus variegatus, assembly GCF_963457635.1. Lineage (NCBI taxonomy): Eukaryota > Metazoa > Chordata > Actinopteri > Pleuronectiformes > Soleidae > Microchirus > Microchirus variegatus. The sequence continues at coordinate 9,268,269 of NC_139803.1, forward strand.
AATTCAAGAAAATCAGTGAATTCACATGTGAGTTTCCCCAAGTGGCTAATCTGTGAATCTTTTTTTGTGTAGAAGTGTAGAGTGATGTAATTAAAGGTTCCCCTAAGACCTGAGGGCAGCTGAAGCATCCCGGCATTTTTGTCCTTTTTGTTATTTATTTTCAGAGGAGTCGTGTCTCTGTGGGAGACTCTGAACACCTGCGCGTCACCCAGGGGGATAATTTTTATTCATTTGGCCACAGCGTCTTAATCGCAAATCCCGGCAGATAATACCCCATCTAATAGGCTTCAATAGTCTCTTGGGTTGCTTCTGATAGTGCTGTGGTCTCAAAGCAAGTGAAATTAATTACAGGAAAACAGTCCTAGGAATTTCAAATGCGCTTCATCTGACCCAAGACTGGCTGCAGTTTTATTTTACAGTAGTTTCACTAGTTTTTTAGCATTAATGCTCATGAAATCAGCATCATTTGCAGTTAAAATACAAATGAAGATTTATTTACCTTTGCTACTTCGTTTAGTTATTTATTATAGATAGATAGATAGACAGCATTTTCAGATTACATCCCAAATAATACATTTGTGACATTTCATGTGTTTCTTGTTTGTGTCACATGATACAAGACATGTAACGTTTCTGTTAACTCATAATTTGTTTCAATCTTACCCTAACTCCCTCCCTCGGCTCGCGTCCGTGACACTTGTTCCCTTAAGCGTTGGTCCAAAGTGTTTACCTCAGTGTTCTGGATGTACGTGTGTGTCATCATCCAGACAAACAAGTCATTAACAGCTTCATTAGACAGGTCTGTTCCAGCCTCCAACGAGGGAATGGAAGTCAAGTTGTGAACTTTGTACTCATGAGGGGAAACAAAGCAAACATTCAGGCAGACGTTTTGAGACCAATCAAGACCAATGATTACAAGGTCCGTACCACTGAGCATAGTAAGTAAGTCATTTTTAAAATGTGTAATTTTACTTTTTACTTTTTACTTTTTATTAAGTACTGTACTACTGAGTAAAAACATGTTGGCCTGAATTTAAATATACATTTTTTTTAATTATAAAATAATCACGCACTGTAAGCTTTGGCAGTCAATGATGCAGTGAATGACGAGGACAGGTGAACGTGAGGACAGGGGAACGATGAGGACAGGTTAAAGATGAGGACAGGTGAATGTGAGCACATGTGAATGATGAGGACAGGTTAACGATGAGGACAGGTGAATGCAAGGACAGGTGAATGAATGACGAGGACCGGTGAATGAATGACGAGGACTGGTGAATGAATGACAAGGACTGGTGAATGAATGACGAGGACAGATGAATGTGAGGACAGGTGAATGACGAGGACAGGTGAATGTGGGGACAGGTGAATGACGAGGACAGGTGAATGATGAGGGCAGGTTAACTATGAGGACAGGTTAACGATGAGGACAGTAAGTTGATGAGGACAGCTGAATGATGAGGACAGGTGAACAATGAAGACAGTTGAATGTGAGGACAGGTGAATGTGAGAGAGACCAGGACCAGATATACAACAATATACAAGGTTAAAAGTATAGGCCCAAGAACCGAGCCTCGCGGAACTCCACAATTAACTTTTGTATGCAATGAGGCATTATCATTAACATGGAAAAACTGGAATTTAACAGCTAAGTCTTATTTAAACCAGCAGGGCGCTGTACCAAAAGATTCTGCTCCAGTTTCTGTAATAGAATATCAAGATCAATGGTGACAAATGCAGCACTAAGATCTAACAGGACAACTAAAGAGACGAGACCTTTATCTGAGGCCAAGAGAAGGTCGTTACTTTAACTTTAACTAGTGTTGTTTCTGGAAACCTATTGAATGATTAACATATTTTCACTTGTCCAGATTTCATTGCATCCAGAATGCATTCTATCATGTAAATTGAGTTTAGGGTCAACAATTTGTTACTGTCCTGCAGCAGCTATACTTCCTGTGATCCTCAAGAAAACGAGCAAACAAAAAACGTGTCATCAAAGAGCACAATGATCTCTTTCTGAATACCTAAAACAGCTGCAGTCAAAACAAGATGAAATTGGTACAAACAAAACAAAATAGTGCAAAAAGTAGATAACACAAACTTGCTCGAATAGAAAGTTGTACTTGAGTTTTGTGATGCTTGCATGTAGATGCTTGCATCAAGGGATCAGGCCGTCACCGTACCTGTCATAAACAGAAGAGCTTGTCATGTCTTCTTCTTTAATAAAACGCAGCAAGAGAGAAACAAACTCACTTTGTAACAGAGCACATTGCTGTTCTCCACATCAGTCTTTGTGTGTTGGACATTTTAACACTGACAATAATTTAACAATGGACTTATTCAACTCAGCTCTTGAAAAAAAAAACATCACCTTTGTGCGTCCTGCATATTTTATAATAACTGGATTCATTGGAATACCTAATGTCATGTATTACTATATCTTTCTCTTTTTTGTTTATATTATTTCAGTGGTGGGAAACACAGTTGTGATGACTGTAATTTACTTGGATCATAATCTGTGGACTCCAAAATATGTGGTAGTTTTTAACCTGGCCTTTGTTGACCTGTTTGGTAGCACTATTTTTGTGCCGAAGGTCCTTGACCTCTTCCTGTTTAACAATAACCGCATATCCTACAACGACTGCTTGACATTCCTGTTCTTCTGCTATGTCACCCTGACATTGCAGGTTTTTAATCTGGTTGCACTCTCCTATGACAGACTGATTGCTATAACTTACCCACTGCATTATCAAATAAGAGTGACTCTCAGGTTCATGTTTTCTTTTATTGCTTCTTTTTGGCTCTTTGCCATAACTGTGATTCTCATGTTAGTCGGCCTCCTCACAAGACTGTCTTTCTGTAAGTCTTCTGTGGTTGTTAACAGCTATTTCTGTGACTATGGTCTGATATACCGACTGGCTTGCAATGACAAAACACCCACTGATGTATATGCTATATTTCTAAGGGTTATTCTTATTTGGTTTCCGTTGGCTTTCATCTTGTGTACTTATGTGTGTATTGTCATTGCTTTGACTAGAGTGGCAACAGCTCAGGAAAGAGTGAAGGCCCTTAAAACCTGCACAGGTCATATTTCACTGGTGGCCCTCTTTTTTATTCCAATATTAATCACATTTACCTTGGGAGAAAATATTCATCCAAATGCTAGGGTTATTAACCTTTCTCTGACCTCTGTATTTCCTCCCATGTTGAACCCAATCGTTTATGTTCTGCAGACACAAGAAATAAAAACATCACTGAGAAAGATTTTAAATATCAAAAAACAATCCAAGGTGATGGTTAGGAACGTAATGATAAGATGACCATTTCTGTCTGCATATAAACAGTCACAGTAAAATAGTAAAACCATTGATGCAATGATAAGTACAAGATTTTAAAATAATTTCCTATTCTTCCTGTGATCCTCAAGAAAACAAACAAAAAAACATGTTTCTTTTTCAAAGTGGACAATGACCTCTTTCTGAATACCTGAAACAGCTTCAATCACTAATTGAGTTTTGTGATGTTTGCATGTGGACTCAATGCTACAGTCAGTCCTCCTGTCACATCCATGTCAAAGACATCAGCAGTGTGGCAGCATTTTTCAAAAATAGATAACGGTAAAAAAGTGGAACACAAACTTTGCAAGCAACAGTTTGCTTTTCACAGCTCTACAAACATGGCATATCATTTAAAAACGCTAAGCTAAGGTTGCTCCGTCCGTTTTGAGTATGAATATATCAGAATTATTAGCATATTTCAATGTTTTAGTCTAATAATGTTTGATTGGTTTTATAACTGCAAGCGCACCTGCGTGCAGCAGCAGCAGCAGCGTCCCGCAGTCTATTTGTGTCTAAGCCGCGAAGCTGCGCGGGTCTTTTCAAAATAAAAGAGCCGCAGCCGCAAAGTACCCCCCGTCGATTTGTCGATTTTTGGTCGAAATTTCAGGGCTTTAGTCGACCAAGAGTTTCTTTGGTTGATTACAGCCCTAGTATCCATAATGTAACACCACTGCCCCCATTTGCTTCTGGATTTTCAACTTCTTTTTTGCTTGGCCCTCTCCTTATGTGATAGTCATTTCAAATGTGTGCAAAAATGAATCAGTGGCAGAAAGTAATCTCCAGCAAATGCAGGTATTAAGAAACTTATAGTCTTGTTTGTTTTGGTCTGATATGTGTTGTTTGCATCATTCCACAATTAGGAGGTAAATAATACATTGTGTATTTCATAGTGTTTAGGCAGGGACTGGGTCAGGCAATCTATTGAATGATTAATATCTTTCCATCTTGTCTATATTTTATTGAGTCTAGAATGAATTCTATCACGTAGATTGAGTTAAGGGTCAACTATTTACTACCGGGGCGGCCAGTGTATAGGGACGATTTGGGCGACGCCCTCCCAACTAGGAGGAGAAAGATAATTTTTTTCCTCAGCAATTCCAAAGATCTTTAGTAGTAATATTCCTTTCAGCCGTCTCTGCCAGCAAAGGTAGTTATTATCAGTGTTCCAGACATATTTTCTGTCATTGTCCAATCAGAATCGTCAGATTCAAGTCACGTTTATGTGGTTCCGCCTCTTCTTGGGCCATTTGACTGACGTGAAGAATCGCCCAAAAATTCTCCCATTGACTCTCATGTTAAAAACCTTTTTTTTCGAAAAACATACCCTCCAATGCATTTTTAATGAGGATTTATGTGCATGCACTAACGTGCTTACATCATATGTAAATTGAGCAAAGAGAGGAGGGGATAACTTCTCTTCACTTCACGTCTCTCGATAAGTTGTTCCTCTCTCTGCTCGCGGCGTTCTCAGCGAATCGAAGCTCACCGTTTTAAAAATACACGGAGGATTGTGCTCGTTTAATCGGTCCCAGCCTGAACGGATAAGTACACGTAGTTTGACCAGTGCCAAGGAGTTCACGCTTCCATACGTGTTAGCTGTTTATGGCTCGTAGCAGCGGACAGCAGTCATTTGAAGCAACGTTCGTTAGCTTGTTTGCTAACATTGTTGATGTTTGTATTGCTCTGCTCAGGGTTTAACTGCAGGCTAAACTTCACGCAAATCAGACAATCGGACTGTTTTGTGTAAGAGAGTATTGTAAGATGCATTTATCAACACATTTAAAGATCAAATTCTGCACTTTCCTTTACACTTAATGAATAATTATATCCACGAGAAACGCGCGCGGATATTATGGAATCGGTCTCGTGCGTCCGCAGATTTTAGCCGTTAACGCGATAACTGGAAAGGCATTTGAGATTAAATGTTCTTATTTTTTTTATGGGTCACATACCCCCTGTAGATGATCCCTATTGATTTTGAGCTGTCTACCATCATTATTAATTAGTTAATTAATTAATTATTGATATAAAAAACATATTTTTGCCTGTATCTTCCAAAGTATTGCAGGTATTGGCTTCAAATTTTGCATGGGCATCACATACCACCTGAGAATTATCCCTATCTTTGTAGCTTTATTATTAATATGCAAATTAATTAATTTATTATGCTAAAAACACATTTTCGGCTTTATCTTCCAGAATGATGGATATATTGCCTTCAAATTTTGTACAATGATTCATGTAAACTATCTACAAGTACAATCATTATTACTTTGGCTATGATTGGTAATAGTTACATAATAAGTTAACTGGTTAACTTATTAGTGAACACAGAAAAAATAGTTAAGGCATTTTTTCTTTATTATTGAGGATATCATGGGTTTATTTAGCACTTATTCATAATATTTATTACATTATAATATACATTTATTAATTATCATATAAAAAATAGTTAAGCCTCCATTTCTTTATTAATGCATTGAATGGAAAGTTTGAACATGTAGGCTTTTTCATGAAATTGAATAAACATAGTGTATGCTTTTTCATGACATTTGGACACTTTGAAGATATGGCAGGTGTGGTTAGCATTTTAATATTCATAATATTTAACAAGGTATAATAGGTTAACTAGTTTTATTAAAAACTAGAGAGAAATTTATGAGTTCAGGTATTCTGTGTTCAATATCGAGTTTATATGGATACTTTGAATATGTATAAAGTGTAGTCAGCATTATATCATAATATTTAACAGTTATTTTGTTGAATTTATTAATAATTAATTAAAACAGTTAGTGGCAGGTGTGAGTGCGTATACTTTGGGTATATTGGAAAGTTGAGGATTGGACAAGTTCGCGGATATACCCCTTGCTGTCGGCCCCCGACAGCGTAGGCTAGTTTGACTGCACTATCTTGTCATGTATGTGTGTTGTATGTATCTGGTAAAGGTTGTGAAAGCTCTTGATCCTTGGTCAGTTAATAAATATTTGACTTAATATGCTGCCCCTGTCTTTATGTGGTTGCTGGACACATCTTGTGTCCTGTTTAGCTGTTTTACATCATACATTAGATTCATGTAAATGAAAAGTTGCCATCTAGTGGACACAAGGAGGACTGTTAATCACCTAACAAATTGATACTGTCTTGCTTTATGCACCTATTGAATGGGTCACCTTAATCATTATCAGAAAAAATTGCCCCCCCCTGAAATTTTCTTCAGGAGCCACCACTGGTCACTACTGTACTCTTTCTATCTGTGATCCACAAGAAAACAATAACATGTTTTTCAACGTGGACAATGATCTCTTTTTGAGTACCCGTAGACTCAAGGGATCAGGCCGTGACCGTACCTTGATAAACAGAGGAGCTTGTCATGTCTTCTTTAATAAAATGCAGCAAGAGAGAAGCAAACTCACTTTGTAACAGAGCACATTGCTGTTCTCCACATCAGTCTTTGTGCGTTGGAGATTTTAACACTGACAATAATTTAACAATGGACTTATTCAACTCAGCTCTTGGCAAAAACATCACCTTTGTGCGTCCTGCATATTTTATAATAACTGGATTAATTCGAATACCTAATGTCATGTATTACTATATCCTCCTCTTTGTTGTTTATATTATTTCAGTGGTGGGAAACACAGTTGTGATGACTGTAATTTACTTGGATCATAATCTGTGGACTCCAAAATATGTAGTAGTTTTTAACCTGGCCTTTGCAGACCTGTTTGGTAGCACTGCTTTGGTGCCGAAGGTCCTTGACCTCTTCCTGTTTAACAATAACCACATATCCTACAACGACTGCTTGACATTTATGTTCTTCTGCTATGTCACACTGTCAATGCAGGTTCTTAATCTGGTTGCACTCTCCTATGACAGACTGATTGCTATTACTTATCCACTGCACTATCAAATGAAGGTGACTCTCAGGTTCATGTTTTCTTTGATTGTTTCTTTTTGGCTCTTTGCCATATATTTGACTCTCGTGTTAGTCGGCCTCCTCACAAGACTGTCTTTCTGTAAGTCTTCTGTGGTTGTTAACAGCTATTTCTGTGACCATGGTCAAATATATCGACAGGCTTGTAATGACAAAACACCCACACAAGTCTATATTTTATTTGTGATAGCTATTCATCTTTGGCTTCCGTTGGCTTTCATCTTGGGTACTTATGTGTGTATTGTCATTTCTTTGACGAGAGTGGCAACAGCTCAGGAAAGAGTGAAGGCCCTTAAAACCTGCACAGGTCATATTTCACTGGTGGCCATCTATTTCATTCCAATATTAATCACATTTACCTTGGGAAGTAAAATTAACCCAAATACCAGGATCATTAACCTCTCCCTGACCTCTGTATTTCCTCCCATGTTGAACCCAATTGTTTATGTTCTGCAGACACAAGAAATAAAAACATCACTGAGAAAGATTTTAAAGATCAAAAAACAATCTGTGATTATGGTGAGGAAAGTACTGATTAGATGACCATGTCTGTCAACATATAAAAAATAAACAGTATAGTGACGGTAAAATAGTAAAACCAATGATTTACTGATAAATAAAAGATTTTTAAATAATTTACCACAAATGTTTTGACATGAATCAGATCATACATGGTTATTATGTACGTATATAATAAATTTGTTGATATTGCTCAATCAACACTAAAAAGATCATTGGAGAAATACATGATAAGTACAACACAGTCATAGGACCCGTTTTCTGCTAACTGATTTCATTTGTACCTCTGTGTTTGTGTGATGACTGCAGTTACATTACACACAACAAACTATTTCAGTTTTTCTCTGTTAATGGTCTCTTCACACAGTCCACTTGGAATACATTTCATGAGTTTTATCATTTAATTCAAGATGTAGAAAAAGGTGATTTTGTATTTGTAGGGTCATTTCATTTTGAATGAATAAATTTGACTGATATTTTCTGATCAAATGTCTTTTTTTCAATGGTTATTGACACCTTTTATTTGCATTTTAAGAGGCATTTTCAATGGCATTATTGTCTCTCTTCAGTACCCTGTGTTCTACATATGAACACATTGATCTGACACACCGGGAAAAATATTTCCACAAGATCCACAAGAAAATAAACAAAAAACGTCTTTTTTTAAATGTTTATTTTTTTCAAGTGCACAATGTTCTCTTTCTGAATACCTGAATCAGCTGTAATCAGTAATTGACTTTTGTGACACTTGCATGTAGACTCAAGGGATCAGGCCATCGCTGTACGAGTCTTAAACAGAGGAGCTTGTCAAACAACAACCAGGCTGCTTGAGGACTTGGGAATTCGAGGCCAAGCCCAACACCAAGTCATCAAAGCCCTCTCAAATGCAGCTGGGTTAGGGTTCTGGGGCTCTGGGTAAAGAGGAGAGATGCCACCTGGGCTCCAAAATAGCATCCTTAGCGCAGAAGGGCTCAGAGCTGAGAGGGATACATCTGTGACACCAGGTGTTGCCAATGAGCCCTCTGGAGGTGTCGTGGGCCTGTCACCAGAACACCACAGAAGGAGGGTGAATACCAGATGACCCCAATGAGGCCCTGAACCCTTCTGTCCCATAAACAGTACCATGACTCCTACCTGGAAGCCTGCTCCAACCCACCTCAGACCTCAGGAGTACAAATCACTAAGGGATTGTACAACCTAGTCCTATTAAAGAACTTCATCAATAGACAGTGTTAATAGTGCCCTACCTCACTGGCAAAGCATGGGTGCCTCTGTGGCAATGGACATGGAACATTCCATGGATTATGAGTGGCTGAAGGAAACCATATTCAACAATATGATATCACTGGAGGAGCTTCCATTAACCAGAGGTCAGGTCTGGAGAAACTGTACACCCAACTCAAGCATTTGTTCCAAAAGTGGATTGTCTCGGAAATACTCATCCTTGAGCAGTTTTTTCACTAACTCTAGCAACAGACATCAAAGTCTGGGTGAGGAAGCACAACCCCCAGGATGGCCATAGGGAAGCAGAGCTGGTGGAGAACTTCATGTAGCCAAGGCGGAGTCACAAGGACTTCCAGCTTGTATTCCATCGAAGGCCTGTGGCACGAGGTCGATCTGAGAGTTTTGGGAGTGGACCAAAGACTAGCAAGCCGAATAGGATGTCTGCCTGCACTTAGTGGAGAAAGTGCAGGCAGATGACATCACATACTTGACAGCAACAGACTCATAATGGAGGGGGAAACATAATATTTGTGTGTGGACACTTGGAGTTCTATGGCACTATATATCTTGTGGAAACATCTGCAGAGAAGAAACTGCTGACATCCATGGCGGACACAACTTAGGCGAGTTGACAGTGTTTACTTTGGGAGCTACTTTGGAGATACTCACCAAGTTGTGTCCGGCTATGGATGATGTTTTGAAACCACACATAATGGTGATTTCTTTCTTTGTTTTACAACAGTTGGTAGCCATAATGTAACATCACTGCCCCCATTTGCTTCTGGATTTTCAACTTCTTTTTTACCTGGCCCTGTCCTTATGTGATAGTCATTTCAAATGTGTGCAAAAATGAATCAGTGGTAGAAAGTAATCTCCAGCAAATACAGGTATTAAGAAACTTAAATTCCTGTTTGTTTTGGTCTGATGTGTGTTGTTTGTACCACAATCATACCACAATTAGGAGGTGAATAATGCATTGTGTATTTCATAGTGTTTAGGCAGAGACTGGGTCGGCAACCTATTGAATGATTAATATCTTTCCATTTTGTTTATATTTTATTATGTCTAGAATGAATTCTATCATGTAGATTGAGTTCAGGGTCAACTATTTAATACTGTACTATTCTTCCTGTTATCCACAAGAAAACAATAACATGTTTTCAAAGTGGATAATGACCTCATTCTGAATACCTGAAACAGCTGCAATCACTAATTGAGGTTTGTGATGCTTCCATGTAGACTCAAGGGATCAGGCCGTCACCGTACCTGTCATAAACAGAGGAGCTTGTCATGTCTTCTTCTTTTATAAAACGCAGCAAGAGAGAAACAAACTCACTTTGTAACAGAGCACATTCTCCACATAAGTCTTTGTGCGTCTGAGATTTTAACACTGACAATATTTTAACAATGGACTTAATCAACTCAGCTCTTGGCAAAAACATCACCTTTGTGCGTCCTGCATATTTTATAATAACTGGATTCATTGGAATACCTAATGTCATATATTATTATATGTTCCTCTTTTTTGTTTATATTATTTCAGTGGTGGGAAACACAGTTGTGATGACTGTAATTTACTTGGATCATAATCTGTGGACTCCAAAATATGTGGTAGTTTTTAACCTGGCCTTTGTAGACCTGTTTGGCAGCACTGCTTTGGTACCGAAGGTCCTTGACCTCTTCCTGTTTAACAATAACCGCATATCCTACAACGACTGCTTGACATTTATGTTCTTCTGCTATGTCACACTGACATTGCAGGTTTTTAATCTGGTTGCACTCTCCTATGACAGACTGATTGCTATTACTTACCCACTGCACTATCAAGTGAAGGTGACTCTCAGGTTCATGTTTTCTTTGATTGCTTCTTTTTGGCTCTTTGCCATAACTGTGATTCTCATGTTAGTCGGCTTCCTCATAACACTGTCTTTCTGTAAGTCTTCTGTGGTTGTTAACAGTTATTTCTGTGACTATGGTCAGATATTCCGACAGGCTTGTAATGACAAAATTCCTAACTACATCTTTTCTAATTTTCTAGTAGCTATTCTTCTTTGGCTTCCGTTGAGTTTCATCTTGTGTACTTATGTGTGTATTGTCATTGCTTTGAGTAGAGTGGCAACAGCTCAGGAACGAGTGAAGGCATTTAAAACCTGCACAGCTCATATTTCACTGGTGGCCATCTATTTCATTCCAATATTAATCACATTTACCATGGCAGGAAATATTCATCCAAATGGCAGGATCATTAACCTTTCTCTGACCTCTGTATTTCCTCCCATGTTGAACCCAATTGTTTATGTTCTGCAGACACAAGAAATAAAAACATCACTGAGAAAGATTTTAAAGATCAAAAAACAATCTGTGATTATGGTGAGGAAAGTACTGATTAGATGACCATGTCTGTCAACATATAAAAAGTAAACAGTATAGTGACGGTAAAATAGTAAAACCAATGATTTACTGATAAATAAAAGATTTTTAAATCATTTACCACAAATGTTTTGACATGAATCAGATCGTACATGGTTATTACTGTAAAAGATCGATGGTGAAATCCATGATATGTACAACACAGTCAAAGGACCAGTTTTCTGCTAACTGATTTAATTTGTAACTCTGTGTTTGTGTGATGACTGCAGTTACATTACACACAACAAACTATTTAATTTTATCTGTTAATGGTCTCTTCACACAGTGCACTTATATTGGAATATATTTCATAATTTTTTTTAAATTTTAAGATATTCATTTTGTATTTGTAGTGTCATTTCATGTTGAATGTATAAACACAACTGATAGAGTGGTATGCAAAAGTTTGGACACCCTTATAAATGTTTCCTTTATAAATCATTGGTTGTTTGAATAAGAAATTTCAGTTAAAAATATCATATATGAGATGAACACGGTGATATTTGAGAAGTGTAATAAAGTTTATATGATTTACAGAATGTGTGCAAGAATTATTTAAACAAAATTATGCATTTGCATAAGTTTAGGCACCACAAAAGAAAAAAAATTGTGCTTCCTGCTTTTGCAGAAATAACAGCCTCTAAACGCTTCCTATAGCTTCTAATTAGAGTCTGGATTTTGGCGGAAGGTATTTTGGACCATTCTTCTTTACAAAACATCTCCAGTTCAGTCAGGTTTGATGGTTACTGAGCATGGACAGTCCACTTTAAATCGCAGCACAAATTTTCAAAAGTGCCTTTTACAAAATATAAAATGATCCATAACACCAGTCACATGTTCATTTATTCATGAATGAAAGAGAGAGAGTTAGTGAATGAGCAAGAGAGAAAGCGGGAGTACACGATTGATCTTGCGCGCAAACAGAGTGTGGTTCAAGCCCAGCGTGTTCTGTGACTGAAAAACAGGATCGTGTGTAAGTTGATGGCAGTGTAAACCACACAGACTTGACGCAGGCGAAGCCAGGCCAGTCTGTGAGTCGTGACGTTTAAACAGCCATTATCTCACCACGTGATCTGCCTGCTCGTTCACAGCAGGGGAGGATACCTGCGGAGCGCGGCGCTGCAGAGGCAGTCTGCAGCGGAGGCTCCGCATTCAACAGTAAAACCACAATAACGAAATTCAAGCATTTGTTCCAAAAGTGGATTGTCTCTGAAATTCTCATCCTTGAGCAGTTTCTTCACTAACTCTAGCACCAGACATCCAAGTCTATGTGAGGAAGCACAATCCTCAGGATGGCCAGAGGGAAGCAGAGCTGGTGGAGAAATTCATGTAGCCAAGGCAGGGTCACAAGAACTTCCAGCTTGTATTCCATCCAAGGCCTGTGGCACGAGGTAGATCTGAGAGTTTTGGGAGTGGTCCAAAGACTAGCAAGCTGAATAGGATGTCTGCCTGCACTTAGTGGAGAAAATGTTATGATTCCCTTTAGAGGGAACCAAGATGTTCCAAGAGAAGGACCCGGATGCAGAACAGGACAACGGTAAGTATATAAAATGAGAGTTTTATTTCCTACCAGGTTAACAGGCTAGTATGGATGAGTGACGAAAAACAGTTTTAAACAGGAACGGATAGCAACTGGGCCCGATTCCACAGCAACTCCTCGTGGCAATAAAGTTCGTAACGCCGTTCCAAGGAACGGACTCACTCGAGATGGCGGTGTGAGTATCCACGAGTGTTGAGGAGAAGGATGGCTGCAGCATCGGCGTGGTGGAGGAAGCAGGATCGAAGAACGACAGGAGGAAGCGATCCCGAAGATGTTTGTTGATCCGCTGGAGACTCCGTGTTCTTCTCAGGCGCAGGAGACGTGGTGACCTGAGAGTGGAAATGCAGGCAAGCGTCTTCCTTGAGTCAACGTTTCTAGTAGCAAAGTTAGATGAGACTATACCCGCTGAGCGAAAACGAGGAACTGACGCCAAAGATCCGCGTAGCCCCGCCTTATAACACCGATGATCACTGATCAGGAGCAGCTGGGCTAGAACTGCGCAGGTGGAAGTGATCTCTGACGTCATCTGGGAAGTAGGTCAACCACGCCCCCTGCAGGGTGAGAGAGAGAGAGAGGACACGGAGGAGCAGCAACATCAATAAAACAGGATGTGTATGGAAATGTGGAATGTGGATCGTGACAGAAAATGGACTTTGTGCAGGGTAGGAAACTAAAATCTTTGTTTATACATACAAAGTAAATGCACTGACGCGATTTTGGCCAATCTGCATTGAGATTCTCCAGATGACGTCACGTACTTGCCAGCAACCAGATTCATAATGGAGGGGGAAACATATAATGTTTGTGTGTGGACACTTGGAGTTCTATGGCACTATATCTCTTGTGAAAACAACTGCTGACATCCATAGCGGACACAACTTAGGGGAGTTGACAGTGTTTACTTCGGAAGCTACTTTGGTGAAACTCACCAAGTTGTGTCCAGCTATGGATGATGTTTTGAAACCACACAAAATGGTGATTTCTTTCTTTGTTTTACAACAGTTGGTATCCATAATGTAACATCACTGCCCCCATTTGCTTCTGGATTTTCAACTTCCTTTTTGCTTGGCCCTCTCCTTATGTGATAGTCATTTCAAATTTGTGCAAAAATGAATCAGTGGAGAAAGTAATTTCCAGCAAATGCAGGTATTAAGAAACTTAACGTCCTGTTTGTTTGGGTCTGATATGTGTTGTTTGGATCATACCACAATTAGGAGGTGAATAATTGTGCATTTCATCGTGTTTAGGCAGGGACTGGGTCAGGCAATCTATTGAATGATTAATATCTTTCCATCTTGTCTATATTTTATTGTGTCTAGAATTAATTCTATCACGTAGATTGAGTTAAGGGTCAGCTATTTTATACTGTACTCTTCTTCCTGTGATCCACAAGAAAACAATAACATGTTTTTCAAAGTGGACAATGATCTCTTTTTGAGTACCTGTAGACTCAAGGGATCAGGCCGTCACCGTACTTGTCATAAAGAGAGGAGCTTGTCATGTCTTATTCTTTAATGAAATGGAGCAAGAGAGAAACAAACTCACTTTCTAACAGAGCACATTGCTGTTCTCCACATCAGTCTTTGTACATCTGAGATTTTAACACTGACAATATTTTAACAATGGACTTATTCAACTCAGCTCTTGGCAAAAACATCACCTTTGTGCGTCCTGCATATTTTATTATAACTGGATTCATTGGAATACCTAATGTCATATATTTCTATATCTTTCTCTTTTTTGTTTATATTATTTCCGTGGTGGGAAACACAGTTGTGATGACTGTAATTTATTTGGATCATAATCTGTGGACTCCAAAATATGTAGTAGTTTTTAACCTGGCCTTTGTTGACCTGTTTGGTATAACTGCTTTGGTGCCGAAGGTCCTTGACCTCTTCCTGTTTAACAATAACCACATATCCTACAACGACTGCTTGACATTCCTTTTCTTCTTCTATGTCGCTTTGATGATGCAGGTTCTCAATCTGGTTGCACTCTCCTATGACAGACTGATTGCTATAACTTACCCACTGCACTATCAAGTGAGAGTGACTCACAGGTTCATGTTTTCTTTGATTGCTTCTTTTTGGCTCTTTGTCATAACTGTGATTCTCTTGACAGTCGGCCTCCTCACAAGACTGTCTTTCTGTAAGTCTTCTGTGGTTGTTAACAGCTATTTCTGTGACAATGGTAAGATATACCGACTGGCTTGCAATGACAAAACACCCACAGATGTCTTGGGTGTATTTCTAAAGATTATTCTTCTTTGGTTTCCGTTGAGTTTCATCTTGGGTACTTATGTATGTATTGCCATTGCTTTGACTAGAGTGGCAAATGCTCAGGAAAAAGTGAAGGCCCTTAAAACGTGCACAGGTCATATTTCACTGGTGGCCCTCTTTTTCCTTCCAATAGTAATATCAACATCCATGCAAAATCTTCATCCAAATGGAAAGCTTATTAACCATTCCCTGACCTCTGTATTTCCTCCCATGTTGAACCCAATCGTTTATGTTCTGCAGACACAAGAAATAAAAACATCACTGAGAAAGATTTTAAAGATAAAAAAAAAAACTGTGATTCCGGTGAGGAAAGTAATGATTAGATGACCATCTCTGTCTACATATAAACAATAAACAGTACAAACATTAACAGTAAAATAGTAAAACCAATGATGCAATGATAAATAGAATATATCTCAAGATGTTTTGACATGAATCATACATGGTTATTACTGTTGATATTGCTAATTCAACACTGTGAAAGATCAATGGTGAAATCCATGATATGTACAACACAGTCATAGGACCAGTTTTCTGCTAACTGATTTAATTTGTACCTCCTTGTTTGTGTGATGACTGCAGTTACATTACACACAACAAACTATTTAAATGTTTCTCTGTTAATGGTCTCTTCATACCGTCCACTTATAAAGGAATATATTTCCTAATTTTCTATCATTTTAAGACATTCATTTTGTATTTGTAGTGTCATTTCATTTTGAATGTATAAAAACGTCTGATATATTCTGATCAAATCTATTTTTTTAATGGTTATTGACACCATTTGGTTGCATTTTAAGTCAAGAACCGTATTGTCAGAGTCTCTCTTTTGTACCCTGTGTTCCCCATATAAACACACTGATCAGAATCATTTTACTGTGAACTCTAAAACAGCAAGGGAAGCTCATCTTCCTCTAAAATGTTGTCAAATATGCACTGTGTTGTATTTCACATTTCAATACAAAATTTTGTAAAATGAACCCTAAATATTTTTTTTATATGTTTATCCGGTGTGACAGCTATGAAGCTGTCAACACATTTTATAAAACAAAATGTCCTTGTGTGTAAATATTACAGTGTGTAACCATTGATTCAAATAAATGTCTGTTAGATTTGTGATTTGTGCTTCTTTTCTACCTCAGTCCAGCACCAAATCAGAACATGCTTGACCACAGCATGGTTGCAAGTATACATAAACAGTTTTGATAGCATCTGTCACATGTTGCTAAAGTGACTTTTACAAAATATGAAACGATCCCTAACATCAGTCACATGATCATTTACTATATTTATATCTTCTTCTTCATCTTTGGTGTTTAACAACAGTTGGTATCCATAATGTCGCATCACTGCCCTCATTTGCTTCTGGAAATTCAACTACTTTTTTTGCTTGGCCCTCTCCTTAGTAGTAGTATAATGTGAGCGGGATTCAGTAGTATATGTGACCAAGTTTCAGTAGTATATATGAGTGAGTTTCAGTCGTATATATGAGTGAGTTTCAGTAGTATATATGAGCGAGTTTCAATACTATATGTGCAAGTTTCAGTAGTATATATGAGCGAGTTTCAATAGAATATGTTAGCGAGTTTCAGGAGTATATATGAGCGAGTTTCAGTCGTATAAGTGAGTGAGTTTCAATCATATAAGTGACCGAGTTTCAGTAATATATATGAGTGAGTTTCAATACTATATGTGCAAGTTTCAGTAGTACATATATGCGAGTTTCAATAGTATATGTAAGCGAGTTTCAGGAGTATATATGGGCGAGTTTCAATACTATATGTGAAAGTTTCAGTAGTACATATGAGCGAGTTTCAATAGTATATGTTAGCGAGTTTCAGGAGTATGAGCGAGTTTCAGTCGTATAAGTGAGCGAAGTGCAGTAGTATAAGTGACAGAGTTTTCAGTACGGTATATGAGAGAATCATTTTTCAGATTCCCCCACAAGAAAACAAACAAAAAAACATCTTTCTTTTTTCAAAGTGGGCAATGATCTCTTTCTGAATTCCTAAAACAGCTGCAATCAGTACTTGAGTTTTGTGATGCTTGCATGTGGACACAAGGGATCAGGCCGTCACCGTACCTGTCATATACAGAGGAGCTTGTCATGTCTTCTTCAATAAAACGGAGCAAGAGACAAACAAACTCACTTTGTAACAGAGCACATTGCTGTTCTCCACATCAGTCTTTGTGCGTTGGAGATTTTAACACTGACAATATTTTAACAATGGACTTATTCAACTCAGCTCTTGGCAAAAACATCACCTTTGTGCATCCTGCATATTTTATAATAACTGGATTCATTGGAATACCTAATGTCATGTATTATTATATTTTTCTCTTCTTTGTTTATATTATTTCAGTGGTGGGAAACACAGCTGTGATGACTGTAATTTACTTGGATCATAATCTGTGGACTCCAAAATATGTCATAGTTTTTAACCTGGCCTTTGCAGACCTGTTTGGTAGCACTGTTTTGGTGCCGAAGGTCCTTGACCTCTTCCTGTTTAACAATAACCACATATCCTACAACGACTGCTTAACATTCCTGTTCTTCTGCTATGTCACCCTGGCAATGCAGGTTCTTAATCTGATTGCACTCTCCTATGACAGACTGATTGCTATTATTTTCCCACTGCATTATCAAATGAGAGTGTCTCTCAGGTTCATGTTTTCTTTGATTGCTTCTTTTTGGCTCTTTGCCATAACTGTGATTCTCACGACAGTCGGCCTCCTCACAAGACTGTCTTTCTGTAAGTCTTCTGTGGTTGTTAACAGCTATTTCTGTGACTATGGTCAGATATCCCGACTGGCTTGCAATGACAAAACGGCCACAGATGTCTTGGGTGTATTTCTAAGGGTTATTCTTCTTTGGTTTCCATTGAGTTTCATCTTGGGTACTTATGTGTGTATTTTCATTGCTTTGACGAGAGTGGCAACAGCTCAGGAAAGAGTGAAGGCACTTAAAACCTGCACAGGTCATATTTCACTGGTGGCCCTCTTTTTCATTCCAATATTAATCTCAACTACCAGGCAAAATCCTCATCCAAATGCAAGGATTATTAACCATTCCCTAACCTCCGTATTTCCTCCCATGTTGAACCCAATCGTTTATGTTCTGCAGACACAAGAAATAAAAACATCACTGAGAAAAATTTTTAAGATCAAAAAACAATCTGTGATACTGTGAGGAAAGTAATGATTAGATGACCATTTATGTCTGCATATAAACAGTAAACAGTATAAACAGTAACAGTAAAATAGTAAAACTAATGATGCAATGATAAATACAATATTTTAAAATAATTTCCTATCCTCCTGTGATCCACAAGAAAACAAACAAAATCATGTTTTACAAAGTGGACAGTGATCTCTTTCTGAACACCTGAAACAGTGAGTTTTGTGATGCTTGCATGTGGACACAAGGGATCAGGCTGTCACTGTACCTGTCATAAACAGAGGAGTTTTTCATGTCTTCTTCAATAAAATGGAGCAAGAGAGAAACAAACTCACTTTGTAACAGAGCACATTGCTGTTCTCCACATACGTCTTTGTGCTTTGGAGATTTTAACACTGACAATAATTTAACAATGGATTTATTCAACTCAGCTCTAACTATATAGAAATAAAAATGATGAAAAAGAGACACAAGTTTGGTATGTTATATTTAGAATGAATACATAATGTTGACAAAAGCAAGACAAATTGCCTGACTTACAACACCAGGTTTTGTTATCACAAAAAGTGATTGTTGACAATAATCAAATGAAGGGGACATCTTGTATACATTCACCAGCACAGACAAATTAAAGGAGAATATAAATGTGTTATATTTGTCTGTGTGGGATAAACTTGAGTGCTTGTCCAATCAGGTCTTCTATTTCTGCTGCAGTGAGTGAAGGAAAGCTTATCTTGCAGGCCCCTCGAGCAGAGGCCAAAGTGTTGAGAAGTTACAAGTCAAATTACAACCTCATCAGCAAGAATAATAGACAACAAAATAACATTATATGCTAACATCCTACACAGACTTTCTTTCATTCGGGCTTATTTCACAAGGTGTTTATAATACAGCTGGTCATGCCTTGGGATATTACCATTGAGGAGGCCTATGAATGAAAGAGCCTGAAATATGCCGAGCTGGCAGCCGATGCTGGGCAACATTGCTGGAAAACCAAGGTTTGCCCAGTGGAATTTGTCTGCAGAGGCTTTGTGGGACAAACGACAACCAGGCTACTTGAGGACTTGGGAATTTGAGGCCAAACCCAACACCAAGCCATCAAAGCCCTCTCAAATGCAGCTGGGTTAGGGTTAGAGTTCTGGGTCTCTGGATGAAGATGAGAGATGCCACCTAGGCTCCAAAATAGCATCCTTGGCACAGAAGGGCTAAAGCGGAAGGGGGCATATTTGGGATGCCAGGTGATGCCGATGAGCTCTCTGGTGGAAAAGGCATGTATGTATAGCACATTTCAACAAAAAGGTAATTCAAAGTGCTTTACATAAAACATTAAAAATCATAGAAAAGAGACGTTTATAAAATAACATTCAGCTAGAAAATCAAAATCAAAAAACTAAAAACAAGCCGGTAAAATATATATGAAAAACATTAAATAGATTGGAGGATGTAAGTATATGGAGGTGTCCTGGGCCTGTCATTGTAACACCACAGAAGGGGGTGCCCACCTGTTGACCCCAATAAGGCCTTGAACCCTTCTGTCCCATAAACAGTACCATGACTCCTACCTGGAAGCCTGCTCCAACCTCACACCTCAGTGGTGCAAATCACTAAGGGATTGTACAACCTAGTCCTAACAAAGAACTAACAGAACTTCATAAGTAGACAGTGTTAATAGTGCCCTACCTCACTGGCAAAGCATATGTGGCAATGGACATGGAACATGCCTTGGATTATGAGTGGGTGAAGGAAGCCATATTCAACAAGTATGAGATCAGCTGAATGAGATGAGCTTCCATGAACCTGAGGTCAGGCCTGGAGAAACTGTGCACCCAACTCAAGGATTTGTTCCAAAAGTGGATTGAGGTCTCTGAAATACTCATCCTTGAGCAGTTTTTTTCGCTAACTCGAGCACCAGACATCCAAGTCTGGGTGAGGGAGCATAATCCTCAGGATAGCCAAAAGGGTGGCAGATCTGGTGGAGAACTTCATGTAGCCAAGGCAGAGTCACAAGAACGTCCAGCTTGTATTCCATCCAAGGCCTGTGGCACGAGGTAGGTCTGAAGGTTTTTGAAGTGGGCCTGACACGATCCCACTTTCACGACACAAACCATCATCATCATTCACCTACATTCTGTGAGGACGCTGGTGATCAGCTCCACCTGCGCGGCTCCACCCAGCTGCTGCTGATGATCAATCAGCTGTCTTCTTAAGCCGGACCCGCCTGCTCACCAGCGTCAGATCGTAGTTTACCTACCACTGCTATAGTCACAAGTCTGTCATCCAAAGACCGCTCAATTTCCACGTATTGGAACTTACCTTGATTATCTCCAGGTCACCACGTCTCCTGCTCCCGAGAGACACGGATTCCCGTCAGCGACTTCCGCCTTTCCATGGGTTTGCCGTCGTTCGACTCCACTTTCGTCTACTCACCTCCTGCTTCACAAACGGTGTGGATTCCAACGTCGGCGACTTCCTCCATTCTCCTGGGCTCCCTGTCGTCCGACACCATCACCGACTACTCACCTCCTGCTCCGCCAGTAACACCACCCTCTGTCAGCGGCTTCCGCCTTGCTTCTGGGCTTCCGTCGTTCATCGCGGTCCCCTAAAAAGTGGGAGGCACATATAGAAAGTGTTGTAATTCCTACACCGTTCACTTGATTTGGATGTAAATACCCTCAAATTAAAGCTGAAAGTGTGCAGTTAAAGCACATCTTGTTCGTTTCATTTCAAATCCATTGTAGTGGTGTATAGAGCCAAAATAAAGAGAACTGTGTCAATGTCCAAATATTTATGGGCCTAACTGTATATATATACCTGTGAATAAATATATATTCTTATAACTACTCCCTGCCTCGTTGCCTGTCTGCATTCGGTTCCTAATTAATACTTGTCAGTTCTTCCTAAAGAACGTAACAGGACCAAGTCAGGCCTGGAGAAACTCCATGTTAACTGTACACCTAACTCAAGGATTTGTTCCAAAAGTGGATTAGACTGGCAAATAGGTTCGTTTGAGAGGTCTCTGAAATACTCATCCTTGAGCAGTTTCTTTGCTAAGTTTGGGTGAGGGAGCTCAACCCTCAGTATGGCCAGAGGGCGGCAGAGCTGGTGGAGAACTTCATGTAGCCAAGGCAGAGTCACAAGAACTTCCAGCTTGTATTCCATCCAAGGCCTGTGGCATGAGGTAGGTCTGAAGGTTTTTGAAGTGGACCAAAGTCAGGCCTGGAGTAACTCCATGTTAACTGTACACCTAACTCAAGGATTTGTTCCAAAAGTGGATTAGACTGGCAAATGTGTCGGTTAGAGAGGTCTCTGAAATACTCATCCTTGAGCAGTTTCTTTGCTCACTGGAGCACCAGACATCCAAGTCATAGTGAGGGAGCACAACCCTCAGGATGGCCAGAGGGCTGCAGAGCTGGTGGAGCGTCACAAGGACTTCCAACTGGACTTATTTTTTTCGTGGCCCTCTCCTTATGTGATCGTCATTTCAAATTTCAAATTTGTGCAAAAATGAAGCAGTGGTAGAAAGTAATCTCCAGCAAATGCAGGTATTAAGAAACGTATAGTCTTGTTTGTTTTGGTCTGATATGTGTTGTTTGGATCATATCACAATTAGGGGGTAAATAATACATTGTGTATTTCATCATGTTTAGGCAGGGACTGGGTCAGGCAATCTATTGAATGATTAATATTTTTCCATCTTGTCTATATTTTATTGTGTCGAGAAACAAAAACATGTTTTCAAAGTGGACAATGATCTCTTTCTGAGTACCTGTAGACTCAAGGGATCAGGCCGTCACCGTACCTGTCATAAACAGAGGAGCTTGTCATATCTTCTTCTTTAATAAAACGCAGCAAGAGACAAACAAACTCACTTTGTGACAGAGCACATTGCTGTTCTCCACATCAGTCTTTGTGCATTGTCGATTTTAAACCTGACAATAATTTAACAATGGACTTATTCAACTCAGCTCTTGGCAAAAACATCACCTTTGTGCGTCCTGCGTATTTTATAATAACTGGATTAATTGGAATACCTAATGTCATGTATTACTATATCTTCCTCTTTTTTGTTTATATTATTTCAGTGGTGGGAAACACAGTTGTGATGACTGTAATTTACTTGGATCATAATCTGTGGACTGCAAAATATGTAGTAGTTTTTAACCTGGCCTTTGCAGACCTGTTTGGTAGCACTGCTTTGGTGCCGAAGGTCCTTGACCTCTTCCTGTTTAACAATAACCACATATCCTACAGCGACTGCTTGACATTCTTTTTCTTCTGCTATGTCACACTGGCAATGCAGGTTCTTAATCTGGTTGCACTCTCCTATGACAGACTGATTGCTATTACTTACCCACTGCATTATCAAATAAGAGTGACTCTCAGGTTCATGTTTTCTTTGATTGTTTCTTTTTGGCTATTTGCCATAACTGTGTTTCTCATGTTAGTCGGCCTCCTCACAAGACTGTCTTTCTGTAAGTCTTCTGTGGTTGTTAACAGCTATTTCTGTGACCATGGTCCGATATATCGACAGGCTTGTAATGACAAAACACCCAATTACGTTTTTGCCAATTTTCTAATAGTTATTCTTCTTTGGCTTCCGTTGGCTTTCATCTTGTGTACTTATGTGTGTATTGTCATTGCTTTGACTAGAGTGGCAACAGCTCAGGAAAGAGTGAAGGCCCTTAAAACCTGCACAGGTCATATTTCACTGGTGGCCATCTATTTCATTCCAATATTAATCACATATACCTTGGGAAGAAATATTCATCCAAATGATAGGATCATTAACCTTTCTCTGACCTCTGTATTTCCTCCCATGTTGAACCCAATTGTTTATGTTCTGCAGACACAAGAAATAAAAACATCACTGAGAAAGATTTTAAATATCAAAAAACAATCCACCATTGCGGTGAGGAAAGAACTGATTAGATGACCATTTCTGTCTGCATATAAACAGTAAAATAGTAAAATTAATGATGCGATGATAGATGCAAGATTTTAAAATAATTTCCTATTCTTCTTGTGGTCCACAGGAAAACAACAAAAAACAAATTTTTAAAAGTGGACAATGATCTCTCTCTGAATATCTGAAACAGCTGCAATCACTAATTGAGTTTCGTGATGTTTGCATGTGGACCCAGGGGATCAGGCCGTCACCGTACCTGTCATAAACAGAGGAGCTTGTCATGTCTTGTTCTTTAATAAAACGCAGCAAGAGAAAAAAACAAACTCACTTTGTAACAGAGCACATTGCTGTTCTCCACATCAGTCTTTGTGCGTTGGAGATTTTAAACCTGACAATAATTTAACAATGGACTTATTCAACTCAGCTCTTGGCAAAAACATCACCTTTGTGCATCCTGCATATTTTATAATAACTGGATTAATTGGAATACCTAATGTCATGTATTACTATATCTTCCTATTTTTTGTTTATATTATTTCAGTGGTGGGAAACACAGTTGTGATGACTGTAATTTACTTGGATCATAATCTGTGGACTCCAAAATATGTCATAGTTTTTAACCTGGCCTTTGTAGACCTGTTTGGTAGCACTGCTTTGGTGCCGAAGGTCCTTGACCTCTTCCTGTTTAACAATAACCACATATCCTACAACGACTGCTTGACATTCCTGTTCTTCTGCTATGTCACACTGTCAATGCAGGTTTTTAATCTGGTTGCACTCTCCTATGACAGACTGATCGCTATTACTTACCCACTGCACTATCAAGTGAAGGTGACTCTCAGGTTCATGTTTTCTTTGATTGCTTCCTTTTGGCTTTTTGTCATTGCTATGTGCCTCACGGCAGTCGGCCTCCTCACAAGACTGTCTTTCTGTAAGTCTTCATTGGTTGTTAACAGCTATTTCTGTGACCATGGTCAGATATTCAGACAGGCTTGTAATGACAAAACACCCAACTACATCTTTGCTAATTTTCTAATAGTTATTATCCTTTGGCTTCCATTGGCTTTCATATTGTGTACTTATGTGTGTATTGTCATTGCTTTGACTAGAGTGGCAACAGCTCAGGAAAGAGTGAAGGCCCTTAAAACCTGCACAGGTCATATTTCACTGGTGGCCATCTATTTCATTCCAATATTAATCACATTTACCTTGGGAGGAAATATTCATCCAAATGATAGGATCATTAACCTTTCTCTGACCTCTGTATTTCCTCCCATGTTGAACCCAATTGTTTATGTTCTGCAGACACAAGAAATAAAAACATCAGTGCGAAAGATTTTAAAGATCAAAAACAATCTGTGATTACTGTGAGGAAAGTACTGATTAGATGACAATTTCTGTCTGCATATAAAAAGTGAACAGCATATACAGTAAAATAGTAAAACTGTTGATGCAATAATAAATACAATATTTTAAAATAATTTCCTATTCTTCCTGTGATCCACAAGAAAACAAAAAAAACATGTTTTTCAATGGACAATGATCTCTCTCTGAATATCTGAAACAGCTGCAATCACTAATTGAGTTTTGTGATGTTTGCATGTGGACTCAGGGGATCAGGCCGTCACCGTACCTGTCATAAACAGAGGAGCTTGTCATGTCTTGTTCTTTAATAAAACGCAGCAAGAGAGAAACAAACTCACTTTGTAACAGAGCACATTGCTGTTCTCCACATCAGTCTTTGTGTGTTGGAGATTTTAACACTGACAATAATTTAACAATGGATTTATTCAACTCAGCTCTTGGCAAAAACATCACCTTTGTGCATCCTGCATATTTTATAATAACTGGATTAATTGGAATACCTAATGTCATGTATTACTATATCCTCCTCTTTGTTGTTTATATTATTTCAGTGGTGGGAAACACAGTTGTGATGACTGTAATTTACTTGGATCATAATCTGTGGACTGCAAAATATGTAGTAGTTTTTAACCTGGCCTTTGCAGACCTGTTTGGTAGCACTGCTTTGGTGCCGAAGGTCCTTGACCTCTTCCTGTTTAACAATAACCGCATATCCTACAACGACTGCTTGACATTCCTGTTCTTCTGCTATGTCACACTGTCAATGCAGGTTCTTAATCTGGTTGCACTCTCCTATGACAGACTGATTGCTATTACTTACCCACTGCATTATCAAGTGAAGGTGACTCTCAGGTTCATGATTTCTTTGATTGCTACTTTTTGGCTCTTTGTCATAACTGTGATTCTCACGGCAGTCGGCCTCCTCACGAGACTGTCTTTCTGTAAGTCTTCTGTGGTTGTTAACAGCTATTTCTGTGACCATGGTCCGATATATCGACAGGCTTGTAATGACAAAACACCCAATTACGTTTTTGCCAATTTTTTAATAGCTATTCTTCTTTGGCTTCCATTGACTTTCATCTTGTGTACTTATGTGTGTATTGTCATTGCTTTGACTAGTGGCAACAGCTCAGGAAAGAGTGAAGGCCCTTAAAACCTGCACAGGTCATATTTCACTGGTGGCCATCTATTTCATTCCAATATTAATCACATTTACCTTGGGAAGAAAAATTAACCCAAATACCAGGATCATTAACCTTTCTCTGACCTCTGTATTTCCTCCCATGTTGAACCCAATTGTTTATGTTCTGCAGACACAAGAAATAAAAACATCACTGAGAAAGATTTTAAAGATCAAAAAACAATCTGTGATTACTGTGAGGAAAGTAATGATTAGATGACAATTTCTGTCTGCATACAAACAGTAAACAGTATAAACAGTAACAGTAAAATAGTAAAACCAATGATGCAATAAATGCAAAATGTATAAATACTTTTTCAAATGTTTTGAAACAGATCAAATACATGATATGTACAACACAGTCATAGCACCAGTTTTTCTCTGTTAATGGTCTCTTCACACAGTCCACTTGGAATATATTTTATGATATTTATCATTTAAATTCAAGACAAGAAAGTAGATTTTTGTATTTGTAATGTCACTGAATTTTGAATGAATAAACATGATTGAATGTTTAACTTATCATTTATTCATGTTATTAAGGTTAGTGAACTTATTAATTCAAATATTATGTTTAAAGGGTCTATAAAACTACTGTTAATGATAACAGTTTTAAATAACATTAGTGATTCCCCTAAGTGACACTTTATGTTTAATGGCACCGTATTATTAGTTAAGGATATTTACATGTAAAGTGTAAAACACACATCCCATAACTGACTCCATAAATGCATGGGTACAGAATAAGTATTAAATAAAGTGTATTAACCATTATCACCCTATATTAATGTTCCCTGTGACCTGTAATGTAAAGCGTAAAACATGCATCCCTTAATTTGTATTGGTCGTAGAACATTTTCATTTGAACATCCATCACATCCATTTTCTACCACTTTATCCTCCACAGGAGGGCCGTGGCCATTTGTATATAATGTATACACACTATAAATAAAATCTCTTTTATAGTATTTTAGTATTATTGTCTGTCCTCGTTTTAATGTATGTAAGATTTTATGTATAAATAACCGTCCCTGAAATGAGCTTCCCCTGGTTCAAAGACCTGCGGGTGTGAATGTCTACAAGCATGGATGCTTTCCATCCTATGCAGTATGACGACACTAATTTGAACACCCATTGTGGCCACTAATTATATATTATATATACACAGGTTGATCTGATAAACATTCATTTTCAGAGTTACAGCTCGGAAGATTGTTTTTTTCATGAGGTACACAGCTTATTCTTCAAGGGCTCTACGGGAGCTGGAGTTAATCCCTGCTAACATTGGTGGTGTTGTGTACAGGCTAGACAGGTCACCAGGCTATTTGAAGTCATTGATTAACCAAACTCCATCCCAGCCATTGGGGGACCACACCCAGTGGTCTCCTAGTGCTGGTCCCAAGCCCAGATTAATGGGGAGTGTTGGATCAGGAAGGGCAGTCAGTATGAAACCTTTCAAATATGTGGATCATTGTAAACAGTACGGTCATAGTGGCCGAGGCCTGGGTTGATGATGACCACCATCGGTGCTGTTGGGTGTTGATGGAAATTGGGCTATTGCTGGCGGAAGGAGGACAGCGTGGCAAGAGGTAGTAGGACAGAAGGAAGGGTAAGAGCTTGGTAAAGAAGGAACTTTAAATGAAGGGACTATGATGAAGGCTGATCGTAGATGAGATATTGTGTGCAAGAGAACATGTGGAAGGAAAGCAAGGCCAGGAGCATCTAAGGTGGATTCAAACTGTTATAATCAACATGGTGTAGGGGTAACCTTGAAAGAAGTGTTTGTGAAGAGTGTTCTGGAGGTGACGAGAGTGTCAGACAGTCATGAGTTTGAAGCTAGAAATTGTAGGTATGACATTGAACGTATGCCTGTAAGAGTAAGCGTTCAGGAGTACGTTGGATGAAGTGGTAGAGAATGAGACTTCAGTGGGCATGTTGGTAAAGGGACCAGCAGGTACGTGTTGTGACAAATAATTGTCGTAAGGTGTCTGATGAAGAAATAAAGTTGGATCAAAGTTGATTGTTGAGGTGTGGTTTGTTCTTTGCAAATAGAGAGTCTCAATAGACAACAGCTCAGAGGCAAGTCAAAGATGGCTTGAAGGCACATGAGAAAATCTGTACAGTTTATAGTTGGTGTTCACACCCTAAGCGTTATCTGCACAGCTGGGGAAGATGACCTTGGGTCCCAGCATCCAGAGGTGATGAGGACATGCTGGGTACATAAGGGGTTAAGGAGAGAAAGGCGGAAGGACAGATTGTTGTGGATTTTGTGAAAAGCGTTAGCGGGATTTTTCCATACTAAGAACCATATTTACACTGTAAATGAAGTAAAATAGCCTTGTCTGATGATGAATGGTCACAGGGGTATACATGATGAGGAGAGAGGAGGGAGGGTTCATCCAAAGCTACCTCTGTCAAATCAAATAAAGTTCAACACAGTTCTGTCAGAGTTGGACACAGAGAAAGAACAAACACATCCATCGACTGGACGACAGAGTGCTGACACAGACGAGCACACTTCTCCACATCTATCGGTGAACTGCAGAACGGTTTTGCTTTGTTGTTTGTTTTACAATGGACTTATTCAACTCAGCTCTTGTGAAAAACATCACATTCAGGCATCCTGATTATTTCATAATCACTGGTTTCTCCGGCATCCCAAATGTAAAACATTACTTCATCTTTCTACTCTTTGTCTATGTTGTTTCAGTGGTGGGAAACACAGCCGTGATGGTTGTAATCTTCTTGGATCACAGTCTGAGAGGTCCAAAATATATTGCAGTTTTTAACCTGGCCTTTGTGGACCTGTTTGGTAATACTGCCCTGGTGCCAAAGGTCCTTGACATCTTTCTCTTCAACCATCCTAACATCCCCTACAATGACTGCCTGACGTTCCTTTTCTTCTGCTACACCTGCCTCACTATGCAGTCGTTCAACCTGGTGGCGCTCTCTTACGACAGACTCATCGCTATTATTTTCCCACTGCACTATCAAGTGAAAGTGACTCAGAATTTCATGCTGTATTTGATTGCTGCTTTCTGGGCTTTTGCTATAATTGCTGTTCTCATCGCTGTCGGCCTCATTACGAGACTTTCTATCTGTGCGCCTGCGTTTGTTAACAGCTATTTCTGTGACCAAAGCCAGATATACAGACTGTCTTGCAATGACCATTATCCCAATTATGTCCTCAGTTGTTTGTACCCGGTTCTTTTCTTCTGGATTCCACTTGCTTTTATCTTGTTAAGCTATCTGTATATTGGCTGCACTTTAGCGAAAGTGGCGACAGTTCATGAAGGACTCAAGGCCTTTAAGACCTGCATCGGTCACCTTACACTCGTAGCGATCTACTTCATCCCATCATTAGTCACATTTACACTGATGGAGAAAATACACCCTAATGCCAGGATTATTAACCTGTCTCTGACCTCTGTATTTCCTCCCATGTTGAACCCCATTGTTTACGTTCTGCAGACGCAAGAAATCAAAGTATCTTTGAAAAAGCTGCTAAACATCCGAGGAAAATCCAACAAAATAATCACAATGTGACCATTTTGTTGTCTCTTTAGTGTTCTTTTAGATATGATCTATTTCTGTCTGTGTGATAAAAGTCTACAAAGTAAACCTCGTCATGTTTTATTGATGAAAACCATGTGAAGTGTCTTGGCTGTAACTTGACATCACAACCTTATAATGAAGCTGAAGATTGTGTTTCTTAAATCATATGTAACTTGATGTTTTTAATTCATGAACAATCTACAATCTAAAACTGTGTGTTATTATGACCTGTAATAAACCAGTGCCAGTGAAGGAGCAAAGTTTGAGTTGAAAACTAAGATCTAAACTAAAACCTAAGATGTATATAGATAGATATATGTTCTATCAATCAAGTTCCTTGTCTCTGACATCAAAAGTATACGTTCACAGTGTTCCCGTTCTGTGGATATGGATTGAAATTGTTTGTTACGGGAGGAAAATTAATACAGAACAATTAATGCCCCTCCCATAACAAACCATTTCAACAGGGAACAGTGCACATCTCGATGATTACTTCTGAGACTGCACCAAATCACCAAAATATTAAACGACACAGTCACCACATAGACAAATGCCAGGACGATGAAGTAGACTCTGATGAAGAGCCAGCGTGATCATGTGGGGGAATCTTCTAAAATCCGATCAGTTATGTATTGTTATCCATATTTTACCATAGCTTTACCTGCCCTGACTCCATCCAGGGGCTCCGTAAAGGAGTAATCAGCAAACATTTGAAACCTCTATCTGAGTCTACAGGTAGATTTGCTGGAGTAGTGATAGAGTTTAAGTACAGCGATGCTTGAATGAGGCGGCACATGGAATTATGTTCAGGGAGAAGCCATCTCAGAGCGTGTCGGCCGTCTTCTTTCCAAAACAAACATATTTTTTCCATTGCAAGTGAAGTAAAATGGCCTTGTCTGATAACGATGATGATGATGAGTGGCTCACAAACAACTGTCACAAGGGAAAAGGTGTTGAACCTAATTGACAGAGGAGGGCTGGTTCATCCATAGCTGCCTCTGTCAAATCAGATAAAGCTAAACACAGATCTGTCAGAGACTCGTATCCATCCACTGGACGACACAGTACTGACACACAGAAGATTATACTTCTCTCAGTGAACTGCAGAAATTTTTCATTTTTTGTTCATAATGGACTTATTCAACTCAGCTCTTGGGAAAAACATCACATTCAGGCATCCTGATTATTTCATAATCACTGGTTTCTCCGGCATCCCAAATGTAATGCATTACTTCATCTTTCTACTCTTTGTCTATGTTGTTTCAGTGGTGGGAAACACAGCCGT
The DNA here is from genome assembly GCF_963457635.1 of Microchirus variegatus. Lineage (NCBI taxonomy): Eukaryota > Metazoa > Chordata > Actinopteri > Pleuronectiformes > Soleidae > Microchirus > Microchirus variegatus. The sequence goes on from NC_139803.1 coordinate 9,298,984, forward strand.
GATGGTTGTAATCTTCTTGGATCACAGTCTGAGAGGTCCAAAATATATTGCAGTTTTTAACCTGGCCTTTGTGGACCTGTTTGGTAATACTGCCCTGGTGCCAAAGGTCCTTGACATCTTTCTCTTCAACCATCCTAACATCCCCTACAATGACTGCCTGACGTTCCTTTTCTTCTGCTACACCTGCCTCTGTATGCAGTCGTTCAACCTGGTGGCGCTCTCTTACGACAGACTCATTGCTATTATTTTCCCACTGCACTATCGAGTGAAAGTGACTCAGAATTTCATGCTGTATTTGATTGCTGCTTTCTGGGCTTTTGCTATAATTGCTGTTCTCATCGCTGTCGGCCTCATTACGAGACTTTCTATCTGTGCGCCTGCGTTTGTTAACAGCTATTTCTGTGACCATGGCCAGATATACAGACTGTCTTGCAATGACCATTATCCCAATTATGTCCTCAGTTGTTTGTACCCGGTTCTTTTCTTCTGGATTCCACTTGCTTTTATCTTGTTAAGCTATCTGTATATTGGCTGCACTTTAGCGAAAGTGGCGACAGTTCATGAAGGACTCAAGGCCTTTAAGACCTGCATCGGTCACCTTACACTGGTAGCGATCTATTTCATCCCGTTGTTAGTCACATTTACACTGATGGAGAAAATACATCCTAATGCCAGGATTATTAACCTGTCTCTGACCTCTGTATTTCCTCCCATGTTAAACCCAATTGTTTACGTTCTGCAGACGCAAGAAATCAAAGTATCTTTGAAAAAGCTGCTAAACATCCGAGGGAAATCCAACAAAATAATCACAATGTGACCATTTGTTCATGCGCTGTCACAGATAAATAAACGCGTGGTCATGAAATCACACCGTCCTATGATGAATAGCACTGTGAAGATAGTTTCTATCAGATCCATCTCTGTCTGTGTGATAAAAGCGGTGTCTGAAAGTGAACTGTGTGTACTGTTTTATAGATGATAAATATTTGAAGTTTACACATTTTATGTCTTTACTTTCTACATCATACAAGAGATTGAGAGCAAACACTATGTACAGTTATTTAGCAGGTATAATGTTTCCATATGTGTTAGCGCGCTTACATGTTGCTTACTACGTGTGACTGGAAGTTTTTTTAATCTTTAATATTTAATGAAAAGTCAGGGTTTCAAGCATCAGTGTGGATACTAGTGTGGCGTCAAGTTCATTTTCCATGCCATTAAACCAGAAGCTGAATAAATGATAAACTGTCTACTCTCTTTAACTCTGCATCTATCAATTTAAATTATTTGTTTTCGGTGGTAATTATGGTAATTATGGTTGAATTATGGTAAATTCAATGACTTGGAATTTAATTCCTATGAAGGACAATATGCATACCTTTGTTTTAAGGCCAACCAAAAATGATAAAGGATAAATATTCTACTATAAACATTTTAATCTTAAGTGAGACAGAGATTTGTGACTTCTGTGCCAGTTTTGCTCCTTTTTTAAAGTCTTAACTGGGACATAATATATGTGAGAGCTGTTTTCATACAAGAAAGATAATCACTCACTATCACCAGAGTCATCATCAGCCACAGCATTTAAACTGATATTTGTGGCTGCAAATTCATCAATTATATAATTTGATGACGAAACATACAAGAAACGACCAAAAAAACTCAAGACATCGGCCGGGTTTCATCATGTTACATAGTTCTAAATAATTCATATGATGCTGCCAGAACTGATGAGGTCAAAGAGCATTCTCTGCCCCTTTCTTTAGTGTTGATGGTTGATCGTTGCATCACCGATACCTTTTCTTGCGGCACAAGTGAGAATACAATAATACTGTTCAGTCTCTTCGTGTTTTTAAACATCTATGATGAGAGGATCAACTGAAAAGGCACTGATTACATATAATGATGATAACAGTTAATAGTTAATACATTAATAATCAATCCAATAAAACATTGTGTTCAAGTTTGTACTGTTAGTCATCCTTGCAATAACATTATCGTAGTATAATTAGCCTACTTGTTAAAAATAAGGAAATGAAGCTATTTAAATTGACTACTGCAATGTCTTACATGCGGTATTACACAGCAGCTGCAGTTCATGGTGTCATTTGTACTTTGTCCAAAGCTCCACTAGAGGGCAGACACTCATCATATTATTATGTTCTTGCCTGTGTCTGTTACTGTACATGCACTGTATCATGTGCCTGCATCAAATAGGATTAGGAGAGTGCAGTGACATTAAATATAATTTATCCAATCTGATTGTACAACGTTATCTACTGTATTTTATTTTTAAAAAAACATCATGTAAATGTACTTCACTATAAACCATAGCCATATGAGTTCCATATCGATTTCAAAAGTTCATAATTACTTGATTTAAGGCAAAACAAACGGTCAGTTTGATGTTGGTACTGCTCAGAGGAAGAATCAAGTTTACTTTTAAACAGAACCTAACATGAGGCCATGCTGCAAACTCGCTTGAAATGACTTTTATTTTTTTAAGACAAAAATGACTATTTTCACACATTTCATTTTCAAGTTCAGGTACATTAACATTTAAAAACACACCTTCAAAACACTCTAAACACTCCAAACCTAGACAGAAATAAAGCACACAGCACCCACACCCACAGAAGCTTCAAGAATGAAAAACTGTACATTTTTGGGGATTTTCTGTTTCAATTTTTTAGATGTTTATCATTTTATTCAACTTATTTGGAAATGACTAAAACAGAGGGAGATCTAGGGCCATTCTTGTGCCTAAGTCAGCTAGGATCGGCTCCAGTAACCTGCGACCCTTATGTGGAGGATACAGTGGTTGACAATGGATGGAGGGGTTTGTCTGGGTTTATATATATACATATATATATATACATATATATATATATATATATATGTATATATATATAATTGTACTTGAACAATACTTCAAGGCGTGCTCTTGTGTTGGTTTGTGCCAAATATTTTCTTTACTCGTGCCAGGGCTCTGTTTTTGATCTCTTTGGTTTTCAAAGAATACACAATAGGGTTGATGCAGGGTGGAAGGCAAGAGGCCAGAGACAGACTCAGCACACGCTGGTCTGGGTTAATTAGTTGCAGATAGAACCCGATGGTAAAAATGGTAATGATGGGAATGTAAAACACAGCCACAAGGATCAGATGCTCGACGCACGTGGCCAAAGCCTTCACGCGACTGTCCAGCGACTTCATCCTGAACACGGTCGCCAGGATGCTGACGTAAGACAGCAGAATGAAGGTGAACGGTCCTACGAGGAGCAAGAAAGTAAGCAAAGAGGCCACGTACCACTGCGTTGTGTAGTCATTACAGGCCAGTCTGAACACGGGTGCATAATCGCAGAAGTAGCTGAAGACTCTGACTGAATTACAAAAAGACAGTCGAGTCATTATACCTGAAGCAAACGCAATAATCCCTATGGAAAAACACCAAGACAGGATGACAATACAAAACATGTTTCTCAGCGTGTTGATCGAGTTCTGACGCAGAGGGAAACATATCGCAATCAATCGGTCGTACGCAAGTATGGCGAGAGCGTACGACTCCAACGTCGCAAAAGCGTAGTAGAAAAACATTTGCACCAAACACAGGTTGAACGGGATGAAATTGTCTTTGACGAGGAACACCTTGATCATGCTGGGGATGGTGCACGTGTTCAGGATCACGTCGATGACCGCGAGGTTGACCACGGCCAAGAACTTGGGAGTGTGCAAACAGTGATTAAAGACAATGATGCAGATCACCAGCGTGTTAAAGAGCACCGTGACGACATAGACAAAAGCCAGGAAGATGAAGTAGACCCTGACGAACGGAAGCTTCTGAAACCCGATGATGTAAAAACCTGGAGGATGAACGATGATAGAGTCGTTCACAAAGGTCCTGAGAGAAGACATCGTTGAGCTCCAGGGAATCTGCTCCTCAGTCTGACTTGGAGAAAAAAAATCACCTTATACACACATTATATAGAGGAGAGTATCACATTTAAGCCAGAGGATTACACTGAATCAGGTCTCACCTGATTACCAGGTTACCATGAAAGCTTAATGATGTTGACTCCAGCAGCCGCAGCTGCACAATGATGCCGATATGTGCGTGATTCTTGGGCAGATATACATGCCCCCCGTCAATCTCCAGAGAGCCCTTCCCCTCATTCTGATACTGAGGACGTTAAAGTGTATCAAGAGTGTAACAAATGGAGAACCTCCTCTTCCACCCTGAACCCTGAAACTATGCTATTCTTGGTTTGGTTTGCATGGTAAGTCTATTATTTCTGCAAGTAAATCTGTTGGATTAGGACAGTATATTCCAAATAATGCTTAAAGCTCATAAACAAACCCCTCAATCAACATCCAGAAAAGATATGAAAAAAGAGATAGGAAGTATAACTTAAAAGGAACTTTCTTTAAAAAACCAATATACAGAGCTAAACTGATGGAACGTCGCATTATTGTGAAAGGAATCAAGAAACCAAAGAATTTGAATAATTATTTCATAGATTCATAGTCAATAGTTATTTTGGGGGATAAAGGGGTAAAAAAGTAAGTAAGATTATTCTTCTTTCTGCTCATTTTCACTCACTTAAATAGTTTTTTTTTTTTTGTGAATGACATGAAATGAAATAAACTTTTCACAAAATGCAAACCTGGGCTATTTGAGGAGACAGAAACAATATGATGGTGATTTTTTATTTTGAAAGGGATTATCCACTTCAAACACAGATTACTGTTCCCTCGAAGAGTTGGGTACTGACAATGAAATAGGTCATGTTGTTCAACCTCAGGGTCATACTTTGAGTTCCTTGTGTCTGTCTCTCTCTACATGTGTGTGTGCAGGTGTGTGTGTGTGTGTGTGTGCGTGTGTGTGTGTGTGTGTGTGAGTGATTGGCTGCAGGTGTGCACATTTGACTGATTGCTCCTCTGGGAGCTGATTGGTCCTGCACACAGGAACTTCCTCTTTAAGAGGCCAGATCATGGGTGCGCCACGGTGGACTTCATTTGAAACCAAAGTCCAGCAGTCATGTTGTTACCCGTGTGTTGTTAGTGCAGTATTGTGTGTGAATTGACATTTAATTTGTGTTTAGAAGTTGCACACTACAGCTTTAAATACCTTATAACTCTCTGTTTGATAAATATTTCTTTGAAGCCCTGACACTTGACTCCAGCTCTTTCTCTTAACAACTGGGACACCCTATGCTTACATGTGAACATGCTAACATGCTGAAGGGTGGTGGCATGGGTGAAATGTCCATCTGTGATTATCTCACACAAACTGACCGATCCCTTTGTGTTGAGACACTCCACAGCCCACATCATCTCCTCTGCTTGGAACTCAAAAAGAGGGAAAACCTAAAGTTTAAAAAACTCACAAGACATTTCACCAACTTGTGATACACATAGTAAACAAACGGTGCAAGAGACCGTGGCATAATTATTCCCCACAGGTGCATTTATCATCACATATAATCTCAGGTGAGCCAAAACAAAACGAGTCAAATGAACCAAACATGTATCGCCTTCACCAGAGAGAGTTGTGGTTAATGACCTTGTCTGAAACAAACAAAGCTTTCACTGTTTAAACATCAAACTAATCAATCCCAGTTGCACCAATTATGAATAAAAACAATTAAAAACTTGACTGTGGAGCAGTCCTTTCTTTTCCTTCTTGCTTGAAGGCCTTAAGATAACACAATTCCCCTTAAACATTTAATGTAAACTTTATTTACTAAATGTTTATCATTGACATAATTAGACCTACTTTGAATTTGGGAATATAACTTGAAAAGCAAAGTTTAATTTGTGACTTTTGAGTAAAGTCTAATGAAACACTGGAACTTTATTGTTCTCTTCTTTGCATCCTTTGACTGTAAAGTTATAGGTGCTCAATGTCAAGTAGGAGTGAGTCCAGACACTTTGACATGACATTAATCACGACTGAAGACATTTATGTCACCGGGGAACGCACTGTACAGTATATTGCAGGTCATTTTCACGCTTTATTGATGCTAAAAATCGAGTTAGTGGATCTGCAGTGCAGTATAGCACCGTCATATTCTCCCACATTAAAGTGAACCTCCTATGATATATTTTATTTGCTTTAGTTGGTCTCAAAATGAGAATGGCCACAATGTTTAAGTCATGAACATAAAGTCACACATTGATATAGTGAGAGGTGCTGGGTTTTAAAAGAAAAAGAATGATTATATGGATCCTGGAAGGTTTATTGTGCCTGTTCTTCCTGAGACATGGGAAATCAACAGCAACAAATAGATCTACATCTAATAATGATTAAAACACAGCTGTTCATACATTCAACAAATGGTGTGAGGGATATGTGTGAAGTTTGCTTTCTTATTTTAATAACTAGTTTGACAGCTAGACAATTTTAAATTCAGCATATTATTGAAAATGACTAAAATATTGTAAAAGAATCATTTACTAAGGTGAAGAAAAAGTGCAGTTTCACATGAAATATACACTGTGTTTAGCCTTTTGTTGTAATTCCAGAGTCATACTGTCTGTCAGAGTGATCATTCAGTATTCATTCACACTAGATAAAGTTTACTCGAAGCTTTTGGGAGCCTATTTCAGACACATTTGCTATACTTATTATTATATTTTTTGTTTTTAACCTCCATCTTTAATTGACTTGGATTTAAAGTGTAATTTCGTGCATTAGAGACTTTTATTGTTGTACCCATGAATGCAGAGACAGGGCAGTTTAGTAAAATCGCTTGAATAAACAAGGCACTTATGACCTTATTGCCTTTGTTGCATGAGACCAAACTGATAAACAAAGTGATTACTTTTGAAGGGATGCTGCTTTATTTACAGTTATAGGACATTGGCTTCATTCATAACAACTGTATCTGTAAGAATATATGGGAAAATAAAAGACACATAAACTGAACATGTTCTGACACATGGATATGTTCTTGCATAAAGGAGGTACTTAAATGATATATACGTATAAACAATTGTGGAGTTTAAAGCACAGCATAAGATGCAAGCAAATGATGACACACAGTTCGTTCTTCCAACAGACACAAAGTTCCTTAATTATTGCTGTGATTTTTTCTTTGTAACCCTCCAAGAGCTGCCCTTTCGTTGCGTGTCCACTCTGTTCTTTCTGAACAGTGCCAGGGCTCTGCTCTTGATCTCCTGTGTTTTCAAGGAATACACAATGGGGTTAATGCAGGGGGGGAGGCAAGAGGCCAGAGACAAGCTCAGCACACGCTGGTCGGGGTTAATGGCGCCCAGATAAAACCCTATCATGAAAATGACAGTGAGCGGAATGTAAAACACGGCGACGAGGATGACATGTTCGATACAAGTGGTCAAAGCCTTCATCCGACTGGCCAGGGACTTCATCCTAAACACGGTCACCAGAATGGTGAAGTAAGACAGAAGAATGAAAGAAAACGGTCCACCCAGGAGCAGAACACTGAGAACAGATGTGGCAGTCCACTGCATTGTGAAATCATTGCAGGCGAGTCTAAACACGGGTGCATAATCACAGAAGTAGCTGAACACTTCTACCGATTTACAAAACGACAGTTGAGTCATGATGCCGATCGTAAATGCTGTTATTCCTGAAGAAAAACACCAAGACAGGATGACGATACAAAACATGTTTCTCAGCGTGTTGATCGAGTTCTGACGCAGAGGGAAACATATCGCAATCGATCGGTCGTACGCAAGTATGGCGAGAGCGTACGACTCCAACGTCGCAAAAGCGTAGTAGAAAAACATTTGCACCAAACACAGGTTGAACGGGATGAAATTGTCTTTGAGGAGGAACACCTTGATCATGCTGGGGATGGTGCACGTGCTCAGGATCACGTCGATGACCGCGAGGTTGACCACGGCCAAGAACTTGGGAGTGTGCAAACAGTGATTGAAGACAATGATGCAGATCACCAGCGCGTTAAAGAGCACCGTGACGACATAGACAAAAGCCAGGAAGATGAAGTAGACCCTGATGAACGGGTGCCTCTGAAACCCGATGATGTAGAAGCCGGGAGGATGAACGATGACGGAGTCGTTCACAAAGGTCCTGAGAGAAGACATCGTTGAGCTCCCGGGGTTGAAGTTATGGCCTCTGCGTGAAAAGGGAGTTCATATCAGATTAGTCCTCTGCAACAGCTTTAAATCACACATATGACATGCATTCTCAGTAAGATCAACATCTGACTGTTTCATACCTGGTGCTCTGTTGAGGATTGTTCCACAGTTGCCCTGTTTGACGCTCAGTCCAAGTGCAGTGGGATTATATACCCTTCTCAACTGATCTCCAGGGGTGAAAAGTGAGACTCACTCTCATCTTTAGAATAAAGTTATTGTCCTGTGACAAATTCCCCTGATCAACATCTACACGTTCTTTCTTTTCTTAAGTAATGGATGTGAAAATAGATATTTATTATAGATATAAAAGAGTCCTTTTGTCGTCCCGCAGTGGGGAAATTTACAGCGTTACAGCAGCAAGACAGTAAAGATAAGGATAATAAATAATAACCATGCATTATCAAGAAAAGTACTATATATAAAGAGTTAAATAGAATGTAGTGTATATAAAAGACACTTTCCAGAATATATACAGTATGGACTAGATATTCACATTCTAGACAGAGATTGAGCATGGGATATTATATGTTTATATTGCACTTTTGTAAAAAGACAGTGAATTGCACATGGGATGAGGAGCCTGGTTATGTGAGGTCTCCAGAGAGCAGTTTCTGTTGCTCAGAAGCTGAGGATTTATAATGGATATTACTTTTTTTCCTCCTCATTGTTATTCTTCCAAGGAAGTCTAACTATTGCACATAGGTCCAATCCCATGCTGAACTTTCTCTGCTGCAAACATTCATTTTTAAAACTTTGAATATTCATAGCAAATAAGTAGTTTGCATCACTAAATCCTCAGTCTATCAGTGTGTTTTAATTAAAACTATACAACTAATTATCTTCACAGGTTTGCTCAATTGAGTTTTGCTCAGGTGAACACAATAACAGATACTTATGTTTCATTGTTTTATTTCAGAGGGATACAGGAGAAGAAGCCTTAAGTCAAATCTCATACATTCATCCATCTTCTACCACTTTTATCCTCCACATGAGTCCATCACAGAGCCACATAAAGAGACAAACAACCATCCATGCTCACACCTATGGTCAATTTAATTCCCAATCTGCATGTTTTTGAACAGTGGGAGGAAGCTGTAGAACGCGGAAAATGTAGAAATATACAATTTCATTAAAATACATCCAGTTATATGCTTTACACACAGTCATCTATCCTTTCATTTTCTACCACTTCACATTTGCGGTGGAAGCTGAAGCCAATCCCATATGACATAGGGCAAAGGGCGCAGTACAGGGTGATTTGTTTTATGCCAAGACAGAAGTATGACTTATACCACACAAAGACACACCCATGAAGAATTTCAGAAGTGACTTTAACTGCTCAGAAAGACTGGTTGTTCAGCAGTGTGAGGGGATAAATGCTCTCACTCTGAAATTGAACAAAAGATGCAAATAAAACAGTAAAATACAACACATGGTGGTCATAAAATAGGAAAAGGCTAGAAGTTAAAGTTAAGTTAGCTAAAAATAAACTAAAAATGCAAATAAAACCCAACACAGAGTGTAATAAAAAAGGAGTTATAGTTGAAGGCTAGACTAAAAACATATCAAAGGGTAGTGTGTTCCAAGGTTTAGGGGTGTAAGTAACAAAGGTGGCATCCCCAGCAGTGCGATTGCAGTGTTATTGCTTGACTGAGGACAAGTCGTTTGTCAAGGGTTTGGGTTTTTCCGGACAAATGCCAGGGCTCTGTCTTTGATCTCCTTTGTTTTCAAAGAATATACAATGGGATTAATGCAGGGGGGGAGACAAGAGGCCAGAGACAGACTCAGCACACGCTGGTCTGGATCCATGCTTTTTATAAACAGTCCTACTAAGTAAACGCTGAATAAAGGGATATAGAACACAGCGACAAGAATCAAGTGTTCAATGCAAGTGGTGAGAGCTTTCATACGACTGCCGACTGATTTCATCCTGAACACGGTCACAAGGATGCTGAGATAGGATAAAGAAATAAATGTAAGGGGGCCGATTATGTTTATCAGAGAAAATGAAACCACGGTCCACTGTAAGGAGTAATCATTACATGCCAGTCTGAACACAGGTGCATAGTCACAGAAATAACTAAACACTCTGACAGAATTGCAAAATGACAGTCGAGTCATGATTGCCGTGCTGTAGGCGAGCAATCCCAGACAATAACCCCAAAACACACTGATGATACCAAACATGATCGGCCGTGTGTTCAACACACTCTGACGCAGAGGGAAACATATCGCAATCAGCCGGTCATAGGCGAGTATGGCAAGAGCATAAGATTCCATGGTTAGTGCAAAATAGTGGAAAAACATCTGTGTGAGACACAGGTTGAATGAAACAAAGTTGTCCTTCAGGAGGAAAGTCTTGATCATGCCAGGAATCGTGCTCGTGTTCAAGATCACGTCGATTACTGCAAGGTTGACGACGGCCATAAATTTCGGAGAGTGCAACCTCTGGTCAAGAGCAATTATGGACATCAATGAAATATTGAACAATACGGTAACAACGTAGACGCATCCCAGAAAGATTATGTAGACACTGAAGTGGGGTAACTTCAGAAAGGCGATGATATAGAAACCTGGAGGATGAATGATGACAGAGTCGTTTAAATCTGCCTTGTGTGAAGACATAGTTGATCTCCACAGGCTCAGCTTCTCAACCACAGCATGGAAAAACTCTCTATTCTGAACAAGAATGAAAACAAAACATCACATTACCTTCTGTATTAATCTTTCAATGATATAAACAAACTCATATAATCATGTAGTTTAACTGTAAGCACATCTTTCTCATCAGAACATACTATATTATGATGACCAAGTCCAATGCAGAGTTAATTTTACTTGTCACACCTGGTTAGTTGAAGATCATGACACTCTGTGTGACGCCAACACCAGCAGCAGTTTCCACTGACTGTCTTACCTGTGCACGAGGAGAATATACCTTCTTCTCTTATCTCCAGAGATAAAATTAAAACTTCTTATTAAGGGTGACAAATGTGGACGATAGTAATGAAGCTGTGAAATGAAAAATCCATTGGGAGTAAAATTGTCCTCAAACTTATTATGAAGATACAATACACTGATTATTATTGTTGTGAAACAAAAGAGTGACATTTAAAGGTTATAGGTCCAAGATTATGTCTGTGGACGTTAATATAGTAGTCAACAACTACTGTGTGTAGGTAGAGTATATAGTCCAGTATTGTGATGTCTCACACTGAATTTCTCAATGTGTCTTCACTGTGGGGGAGTGAGAGGTGAATAAAAGTGAAACAAACTTCAGTTTCCTGTTGGAAAAAGGCCGTCTTACATTGAGCTAAAGCAGCAAAAATATTCTTAAGACTGAGCTGGTGAAGATTTTTTTTGTTAAGTGGTTAAACTCCTGTTTTTCCTGATGTCCCCCCCCCCCCCCCCCCCCTTTAACTTCACAACAAAAAAAATGTCAGGTGGCACAACCAAATATTTAGAAAAATATATATACATTCCTAATATTTATTTTAAAATTTATTATTTGGCAACTATACCTTAAGGTGCCTACATTAGATAAACATTATTATTTTTATCATTGTGGGTTTTTTTTATAATTTAAGATTTTTGCTCTTTGTAGGTCAGGTTTTAAACATCCCTAACATCCAATTTTACATTTAAAGACAGGAAAATAATCACACAAATACACAAATTAATGTATTCAGTATAATAACTACACACATTACATTTATAAACCATTTGGTTACTTTGACGTATCATTTATTGGTGAAAATTGGTTGCACCACTTCACGAATATTGGTTGCACCACCTGACCACATTAGTTGAAAAAAATGCATTTTCATTTCAAATAGTAACATGTGTTTTAGACATCAGTTAAACCTAACCCTAACCCATCAAAAACAATTCACGTAACATTACATCTTTAAGATGAGGATCGAATACAGTCGCAATGAAGTGCAGGGGATCTGGGTAGATGTTAATAAAACGTGGTGACAGACTCTTAAAGAGCAGAGCACACTTTTCATTGTTTTCACTCCATGTTCTCAGTCTTTGTGTAGAAGACACGTTAGTGCTGCAATTCAGGGAATAACAGATGCATCAGATGAGCTGATGTCTTTAGTTAACTGCTCAAAGAGAGAGAATGTTCTCTGGTGTGACGTCAATGTCGCAGTGAGTTCATAATCTGCTCCGTATGCAGCCAAGTTTCGCTTTAGCGCAAAGAGACGTTCCAGCATTTAATAGGTGCTGTTCCACAGTGTACTTGCTGTGTTTCGGCCGACAAATTATAAGTGCATCCCTAAATATAACATCTTTATTGACAAGAACAATGTAACCGTAGTAATGACGTATTTGATGGTGTGACTTGAGTTTCAATCAGCACATGGACAAGGAAGCACTCGCCGATTACATGGGGGCGCAGCGGCCTTGATCCCTGGTTTAGAAAAATCTGTGGTTTATACATTTTTTTTATTGAAAATAAATAAACAACAACAACTCTTAGCCTGGTGGGGGTAAGTAAACCCATGATGGCCCACAGGCTTATGATGCACTGGGGGAAACCCTGTAATAATAATAACTGTTGTAGAACTTCCCAGCAGGTGAAACTATATGTGCTAGTTGTTATGACTAAGTCCATGGAGCATGCGTAGTTCGTAATCAAAGCACAGTTGTCAGCTGGATCATTGTTAATACTTACCCTGTGTCATGCTAATTTTGATAGTGATAGTTGTTGCGGAGATTTGATTATTTAGTGAGTCAACCAAAGATGGAGTTTCCTGGAGTCAGAGATGAGTAAAGTTGAAAAGCTTTAATGGAAGCAACTCAGATCTGAGGAGAACTGAGACAATGCCGAACATAAAAGAAAGTATGTTAACAGTTGGGCATCCTCTGTCAGTCTGCCTGTGAGTCCCAGAGTTAGGATACTTAAAGGTGCTTTCTCTGCTGATACATGGAGCTGACCTTGGCGAGGACTGCGCAGTAGCGTCATCAGTCGTCTGCCCCATTCCGGTCAGGCTCAGCGAAAATATGAAGAGACGAATTCTGTAGACGACAGTGCTATACCGAGGTCGCTTTGATTACAACAGCTGCGGCAGGTGCCGTCCTGAATTGTTTAGGCTTGTGCTTAGGAATTGGAGCTGATAACTTTAGAGAAGGCCGAATAATGTTTTTTCCCTTACAATAGTGGCATCTAAAATGTACAAATTATCATGCAAAATGATTTAAAGTGTGTAATATCTTTCCATTCAAAACTAATAAACATTCTAGAAGTGTCATGGATAACCTTAGAGCTTTGAATAGCATTATATAGTGACATTCCTTGCAGTTGTGCCACCTGATTAATGGTTGTGCCACCTCACAATTGCAACTAAACTCAAATTAAAAGCTTCTGTTTGGATGCAAGCATTATTTTCTACCCTTGTCATGAAGTTCACACAAACACTTTTTGAAAAAACAAAGTTTTATGATAAAATATTTTTTTTCTAGTTTTACAATAGTTGGACCATGAAAAATGACATGACATGGAAAGTGTACCAACCTACATATAGTTGAAAGTAGTTATTTTTATCAGTATTTGACAGAGATCTATAAACCTTTTAGCTTAGTCTGGGGTTCCTCTGGCTGATGCAACATTTAGTTTACAGCTATTGTCTCTTGTCTTCAAAATGAAGTCCAATGTTTATGATTGCACCACCCTGATATTTAGGAAATGTAAATTGCTGGACAAAAGTTTTGCAGTTATTTAAGCAGCTTTAAAACTATTGATATTAGGGAAAAAACATTATTCAAAAGACTTCAAACATAAAATAATGCCCGAGTAATTTATTTTGAGTTTTTCACTATTAAAATAAAATTTCTAATAGTTTTCTTAGTCTGCTCACTTCCACTGCTCGGACAGCTGCATCACCTAATATCTTAGGGGTTTGATAAGCCAAAACATAAAATAATATAATTATTTGAATTTACTGAAAAATGTATGAAAATTAATAGGTTTTATAGAATAAAGTGATAGGTGTCATGAAAAGATTAAATTGTTTTTTTTATAATGGACTTGGACACAAAAATATGCACGTCATGTCATTGACCCATTTATTGTTACAGTGGTCAAGAAGTCACATTTCATAACAGCCAGCTCTCTACTTTCATCACTAAGGGTCAGTGTGTTCCAAAGATCAGGGGCGTAAGTAACAAAGGCAGCATCCCCAGTTTTCTTTTGACTGTTGTGGAGAACCTCCTGTAAACCAGCAGTGGACGATCACAGTGTTATTGATTGACAGAGTCTGTTCATGAAGACCAAACAGAGGCAGAATAATAATAACATTGGAAACAACAACAAAAAATCACAGAAGGACAAGTCGTTTGTCAAGGGTTTGGGTTTTTCCGGACAAATGCCAGGGATCTGTCTTTGATCTCCTTTGTTTTCAAGGAATATACAATGGGATTAATACAGGGGGGGAGACAAGAGGCCAAAGACAGACTCAGCACACGCTGGTCTGGATCCATGCTTTTTATAAACAGTCCTACTAAGTAAACGCTGAATAAAGGGATATAGAACACAGCAACAAGAATCAAGTGTTCAATGCAAGTGGTGAGAGCTTTCATACGACTGCCGACAGATTTCATCCTGAACACGGTCACAAGGATGCTGAGATAGGATAAAGAAATAAATGTAAGGGGGCCGATTATGTTTATCAGAGAAAATGAAACCACGGTCCACTGTAAGGAGTAATCATTACATGCCAGTCTGAACACAGGTGCATAGTCACAGAAATAACTAAACACTCTGACAGAATTGCAAAAAGACAGTCGAGTCATGATTGCCGTGCTGTAGGCGAGCAATCCCAGACAATAACTCCAAAACACACTGATGATACCAAACATGATCGGCCGTGTGTTCAACACACTCTGACGCAGAGGGAAACATATCGCAATCAGCCGGTCATAGGCGAGTATGGCAAGAGCATAAGATTCCATCGCTAGTGCAAAATAGTGGAAAAACATCTGTGTGAGACACAGGTTGAATGGAACAAAGTTGTCCTTCAGGAGGAAAGTCTTGATCATGCCAGGAATCGTGCTCGTGTTCAAGATCACGTCGATTACTGCAAGGTTGACGACGGCCATAAATTTCGGAGAGTGCAACCTCTGGTCAAGAGCAATTATGGACATCAATGAAATATTGAACAATACGGTAACAACGTAGACGCATCCCAGAAAGATTATGTAGACGCTGAAGTGGGGTAACTTCAGAAATGCGATGATATAGAAACCTGGAGGATGAATGATGACAGAGTCGTTTAAATCTGCCTTGTGTGAAGACATAGTTGATCTCCACAGGCTCAGCTTCTCAACCACAGCATGGAAAAACTCTCTAATCTGAACAAGGATGAAAACAATACATCAAATTACCTTCTGTATTAATCTTTCAATCACATAAACCTCATAAACAAGCTCATATAATCATGTAGTTTAACTGTAAGCACATCTTTCTCATCAGAACATACTATATTATGATGATCAAGTCCAATGCAGAGTTCATTTTACTTGTTCACACCTGGTTAGTTGAAGATCATGACACTCTGTGTGACGCCAACACCAGCAGCAGTTTCCACTGACTGTCTTACCTGTGCACGAGGAGAATATACCTTCTTCTCTTATCTCCAGAGATAAAATTAAAACTTCTTATTAAGGGTGACAAATGTAGACGATAGTAATAAAGCTGTGAATTGAAAGATCCATTGGGAGTAAAATTGTCCTCAAACTTATTATGAAGATACAATACACTGATTATTATTGTTGTGAAACAAAAGAGTGACATTTAAGGGTCATAGGTCCAAGATTATGTCTGTGGACGTTAATATCGTAGTCAACAACGATAGTCAACCGTTTGATTCCTTGGTTTGAGTGGGTTTTATATAAAAGAAAAAATAATTTGTGCTTCTTAAATCTGAATATATTGTGGTTTCTTTGCTACTCTGGCAGTAAAGTGAATGAAAGGAATAATAACCCACATTTTAGGTTTGGGGAAACGCCAACAATCAACATTTGACGCCGTTTTCTGCATTTTATGGACAAAACAGTGGATTAATCAAGCAAATGAACCAAACCTAATAAACAAAAGATGGGCTGCATAACAAACCTCATCTTCACTGTAATAACTGTCCTCTAGTGTCAGTTCTAACATGATCTTACATGAACACAGCTGATGTGAGGGACAAGACACTGAATCTCATCTCAGTACATGTGTGGATTAATTGCAAATCCAAGTCAGACATATATGAATATAAATAAACACTGAATGACAAATTCAGGATTTCTAATCAGTTGTTTTATTGATATATTTATTGTTACAGTGGTCAAGAAGTCACATTTCATAACAGCCAGCTCTCTACTTTCATCACTAAGGGTCAGTGTGTTCCAAAGATCAGGGGCGTAAGTAACAAAGGCAGCATCCCCAGTTTTCTTTTGACTGTTGTGGAGAACCTCCAGAAAACCAGCAGTGGACGATCACAGTGTTATTGCTTGACAGAGTCTGTTCATGAAGACCAAACAGAGGCAGAATAATAATAACATTGGAAACAACAAAAACAATCACAGAAGGACAAGTCATTGTCAAGGGTTTGGGTTTTTCCGGACAAATGCCAGGGCCCTGTCTTTGATCTCCTTTGTTTTCAAGGAATATACAATGGGATTAATGCAGGGGGGGAGACAAGAGGCCAGAGACAGACTCAGCACACGCTGGTCTGGATCCATGCTTTTTATAAACAGTCCTACTAAGTAAACGCCAAATAAAGGGATATAGAACACAGCGACAAGAATCAAGTGTTCAATGCAAGTGGTGAGAGCTTTCATACGACTGCCGACTGATTTCATCCTGAACACGGTCACAAGGATGCTGAGATAGGATAAAGAAATAAAAGTAAGGGGGGCAATTAGGTGTAACATAGAAAGTGAAGCCACAGCCCACTGTAAGGAGTAATCATTACATGCCAGTCTGAACACAGGTGCATAGTCACAGAAATAACTAAACACTCTGACAGAATTGCAAAAAGACAGTCGAGTCATGATTGCCGTGCTGTAGGCGAGCAATCCCAGACAATAACCCCAAAACACACTGATGATACCAAACATGATCGGCCGTGTGTTCAACACACTCTGACGCAGAGGGAAACATATCGCAATCAGCCGGTCATAGGCGAGTATGGCAAGAGCATAAGATTCCATCGCTAGTGCAAAATAGTGGAAAAACATCTGTGTGAGACACAGGTTGAATGGAACAAAGTTGTCCTTCAGGAGGAAAGTCTTGATCATGCCAGGAATCGTGCTCGTGTTCAAGATCACGTCGATTACTGCAAGGTTGGAGACGGCCATAAATTTTGGAGAGTGCAACCTCTGGTCAAGAGCGATTATGGACATCAATGAAATATTGACCACTACTGTAACAACATAGACGCATCCCAGAAAGATTATGTAGACGCTGAAGTGGGGTAACTTCAGAAATCCGATGACATAGAAACCTGGAGGATGAATGATGACAGAGTCGTTTAAATCTGCCTTGTGTGAGGACATAGTTGATCTCCACAGGCTCATGATCTCCACAGGCTCAGCTTCTCAACCACAGCATGGATAAACCCTCTAATCTGAACAAGGATGAGAACAATACATCACATTACATTCTGTATTCATCTTTCAATATAAACAAGCTCATATAATCATGTAGGTCCAATGCAGAGTACATTTTACTTTGAGCACACCTGGTTAGTTGAAGATCATGACTCTCCGTGTGACGCCAACACCAGCAGCAGTTTCCACTGACTGACCTGTGCACGAGGAGAATATACCTTCTTCTCTTATCTCCAGAGATAAAATTAAAACTTCTTATTAAGGGTAACAAATGTGGACGATAGTAATGAAGCTGTGTTACTGAATTGAAAGATCCACCGGGAGTAAAATTGTCCTCCAAACCTATTAAGAAGAACATCCCTCAATCAGGAAGTTCAAATGTGTTATTTTGTGACTTTAGCGTTTGAAATCCTTTGTTTGGAAAGACACTGAATTTCATCTCAGTGCATGTGTGGATTAACAGCAAGTCCAAGAAAGACATCTATTAATATTAATATTACTAATATTAATATTATTTATATTAATAAACACTGGATGACAAATTCAGGATTTCAGGATCAGTTGTTTTATTGATAAACAAAAATAAATATAATTTTTTCACAGTAGTGACCAATGATGTACAAGCAATATTTTCCTTTTAAGCCAAATACAATATGAATGCGATATCAGTCTGTGATACAGTGGACAAGAATTACTAAACTGGGTCCAGTCTTCAACCACGTCAGGCAGTGTTTGGTGAATTCAGCTGGATGTGGCCTCAGTGGACTTAGGCTGCTGCTGCTTCATCAGTTGTTCTTTCCGGGCTTTTTGGAAATTCATCATGCAGTCTTTAAAAGTCCTGACCTGGCTCTGGCACGTTCGCCAGTCCTGGTGTTCAGCCATGCACTCTTGGACGGCATAATGTAGCTCTGCACAGCCGGTCCGCGAGATCATCTGGTCGACGGGGTCGTCCTCGTCGTCACTGCGGCTGCGGTCGTGGGGTGAAGGGGTTGACATTCTGTCCACAGCGTTGAGTCTGTAGAGGATGACAATTCAGTTTTAGTATCAATCACATCATTAATCAATCACATTATTCACTACTGACATCTGTGGCGCCATTCTTACTAATCAGAACAGAAATCCGTAATTCAGTGTTTACAAGTGGAAAAATATCCATGATTCAGTTTGTGCGAGTCATAATGATGTCACAGATACCGTCAATTCAGTTTTTAATAGTAAGACTCCAAACTACTTTTATCATTCATGTGTATGGCATTTAACATTATAGATATCTACAATTCAGTTGTGTATAAATGTATTATCTCTTATTCCATTTTCAGATATCTACATCATATCTATTAGGACAAACCACTCACACAAATAGCTAAATAACTTACGTAAAAACATAAAAACAGAATTATTGATATATATAGAATTGCAGTTATGACGTCACATAACTGCAATTAGAATTCATACTCGTCACAATGAAATAATTGAATGTCACATATATATATCATGGTAACTTGGCGATTCAAAAAAGTGTCATAAGCTAGTCCTTCACAAGCCTTCGTTTATCAGGTCTCTCACTGATAAAATGAAAACAACAGTACATGTTCGAGTGCCAGGTTGCTGTTTTGTCCTCACCTACTTATTTGGTTTCTTTCTCCTCCTTTTTCGTCTCTGTCTGAAACTGTTTTGTCGTTTTCTGCTCGACTTTGGATTCTTCCGTCTGCGCTACACGGGGGACACTTTAGAGCCGAGGACCAAGGCGCAGCAGTGAAATAGTTCCGACCACCATCACCATCAGTTCCGCTTGCATAAGCGGTTGTCATGTTGTTCCGTGTTTCTCAAACGTTTTAAATTCAAAGATGACCAACTATACACCTTGATATTAATGTAAATAAATAAAGTCTATATTAGGCTGTAAATATACAGTATTCCCCATCAGACAATCAAGTTCTAAAGCTGTCATCAATTTCAGTGCATATTTGAATGATTTTAAACTTCAAAATAATGATTATGTGTGGTGTCAAAAGTATTATATTTCCTTATATAATTTACATACCAAAACACATTCATATAATGAATAGGGCCACACAGTGTACCACATGTCCAAATTCAAGCAGAGGGTAATGGGACATTCTAAATTGCCAGTAGGTGAGAATGAATTATCAATTATCTATATGTTGGCCCTGCGATGGATTAGTAATAAAGAATTGACAACTCACAAAGAGGCCTATTATATATTGGTAGATAGGATATTGCTCTCTGGTCAGAAAACCTGTGATCTATAAAGTTTTGCTTTTTCCTCCAGAGCTGCACACTTTGGAGCGGAATAACTTTCTACAGTAACTCACTGAGTTACCACTCGTGGCTCATCTATTGCATAATGTTCCCAGAAGATGCATTTTACACAGACACGAGGACAAAACAACATGATTAAAATGAGCACAAATTGTGTTGCCATCACCAGAGAATTTGGGTTAACGACCTTGTCTTTAACAAGCAATCTGCTGTTTTACTACTCTACATAAACATCAGGCTAATTGGTGCAGACGAGGAGCAAAATAATTAAAAACTTGTGTTTGTGAGGCTGCAATTTATTTAAAATTACTCCTGCTTCCAAAGAGTCACGAGGGAAAGGAGTTCAGAAGTTCAGAGATCTTCTCAAACTTCCCTTTGTGGAGTTAAATGAGATGTTTAAGCTCTGGCGTACTGTTTCGCTTTTGACAAAATGTCAAGTATGAAAGTATTATGAGTGAATTTCAGAGTAACAAAAAAAATTAGCATGTATGAAGTGACTTGATAGCACAATATGACTCATGACAGTGAATCGTTTTCCCCGGGGAAGATTTTATCCTTGAAACAGGACATAGTGACCCCCAGACAAAAGGATTCTCTCGGGAACAGCTCTAATGAGCCCTATTTGTGGTGCCATTACAAAAAGGATGTGGGTTAATGACCTTGCCTGTAACAAACAAACCTTTTACTGTTCAGACTTAAGCCTAATTAATCTCATCTGCATCCATTAGGAGATACTGTGCTCTTGCAATTAGAACTGCTAAGGATGTATCTGATACTAATGAGTCATTAGTGTTCTTAAAGCAAACCCAGTAATTGTCTAATAGTGACTTCTTCTCCGAAGGCCTGTGATCAGAGCTCATGCCTCCTCCTGACGCCCTATCTAAAGTCGTTTTCTGTAATTAGTGGGCTAAGTGTGACAAACAAGGAGCTTAACATTTGTGTGTTTTTACTTGCTGAGGATGCATTAAATTAATTGGGCACTGGGGTGGCGGCGAATACGACACACAGAAGTTACTTTTGTACAGTACAATTTTGGTTTAAATTCTGCTGAAGTTATTCATAAGGCAAGATTCTTGAGAAAAGAGTGGAAGTTTTCAACATCAAACAAAGATTTATGAGTATAATATTATGCAGCCGATGCTGTACATCTTGGAGTCTGGTTCTGACATGATTTCTCTCCACTGTGAACTGCTGGGTTTCTCCTCTCCCTCTATAATATTATAAAAGTCTCTGGAAAAGTGCCTGGAGATGTGGTGATTACAAATTTAATTTGATTTGATTTGATAAAATGGTTTTATCCTTAACAAAGTGTGTTCTCTTACCATATCTAATTTGGAATTGTGTTTGTTCAAAGTTTGGTTGCATGAAAAGACGCATTTATGAGGAATATTTGGCTAAAAAATGAATCGTCGAACAAGGGAAGAGATTAATTATGGTGGAACAGTGAAAGGATTTGTTTGTTTATACACAACATCATTAAACACCGCTCCCCAGCGTTGGCCGTCACGACTGGGACCTCATTTGAGGAACTCTCTCGGGTCGTTGTGTTCTCAGAGCACTGGAACTCCTCGAGGGGAGGCTGAAGGTCAAACGCAGTCACGGCCTTAACTCAAATTACATACATTTACTATATGACACAGTGAAAATATCAATGTTCATGGGGATAAAATGATGATGTGATGGCATTTATACGTCCAAGAAAGGTCAGACACAAGACATAATTCATGTCTATGTCTCTGTATTGCATGATGGTGGAGTAACAGTTTTATCCTGAATCTAAAACTTTTCTGTGTTAGTTTTATAGAGAGAACATTTGAAGACGCCTCTGCTAACATTGTCAATGATTCATGGTTGAGGGGGAAACTCCCCGAGCTACATTTCTCACATCCTGACATTGATTTATGATTATTTTCACTCCAAGGGCATCAGAAGTTAAACCACTAGAGTCTACAGTGAGCTGGTGACAAATGAAGATGTGGAACTTTACCTAGAGTCGCACAGAGTTCCTCAAATAAAGCAGCACTTGCTTTGGTAGCTTTGTGGTGATTGTAATGTGGTGCTGCTCAGAGGGAGACGATTATCATAGCATCAGCAAAAGACACAACAACAACAACAACACGGTTGGATAAAAACTGGGGCAAGTGATTCGATTGTGATGAAATCGAGCTTGACGTGCCCCAGGACACTCTGTTAGAGCAGTTGTTTGTAGAGACTTAGCCACAGGAGGACGGTAGTTTATGCAAAAATGTGCAAATTATGCACATTAACATCCCTTGTTGTGCATTAGTGCTGGATCCATGTGCAGAAAGTCAACTTGGCTCTGGATTGTACTCTGACAGCTTGTCAGAACAGATGTTTTTTCTCTCTGAGGTCTGATGTGATGACTGCTCAGACGATCGGCGGCTTGAAGGGCAGCATGAAATATTAAAAGTGCAGAGTCAGCAGTTTTGAATGAAAAACGCTGGCCCTCACAAACAAACATGCTCAGACTTCAAGACTTCACTGGCAGGTAATTAGCAGCCAGTGAAGTCTTGACGTTGGCGACGTGATTAATGTGATTTACAGTTAATGAGCACTTAGCAGTTGTAATTTAGATGAGTAATTGTTATTGGCCGTTTAAATGTTTCAGTAATAAAAAGGGAAAAAACGGTGAATTAAACTACATTTTTGGAGTTAAAGTCTAATTAAGTGAAGTCACGGTGGTGCCCTGTTCACTTAGGATGAGTCAGTTTTGTTTAGAGAAACGAGTTATATGAATATTGTGTTTTTATTGACTTTGTATAGTGACATGTAGATTATTATTATTATTCACATCATACACATTCTGCACGCCATAAATGCTTACAGCACCAATACAACTCCTGATTAATTTAATGATTCTTTCAGTTATTGATGGAGGGATTTGCACTTATACTGTACTTGTCCTTGATGGGGCATTTTAGCCAATAAAAACATAATTAAAAAAAACAAAAAAACTCCCAGCACTGAGTATCGAGTATCATGGGAAACATAATAATAAAACTTGAAGGTATAGCAATACTAATAAAGTCAGCAGCAAGTTTGCCTGAGTAGAGACAAAGGCAGCAGCTCCATCTTTAGGACGTACAAATGTACAAATGTGCCGACAGGAGGGGGGAAATAATTATGCAATACAACATAGATTTTTCTTGAAATCTAATAAAAGTGGATGGATGATGAGGGAAGACTACAACTGTCGACTTGAATCACAGCTTTGATTTAAGGGCACCCATCCAAGAAGTCTGTGAGGCAATATTTCACCTCTGATTGTTAGATTCTGATAACTGGTACGATACATATGCCTTTTTTATTTATTCTGCTGGATGTTACAAGGTCAGAGATGTGTTAGAATGTCAGAATAAGGGCTGACTCTTTCTTCTTAGAGCAGGTTGGTGGACTTCATTATAATTAATGAAGTATAGATCAGATAGAGCTGAGCAGCTCCTGATCAAATCCCCATGGCCTTTTTTGAGAAGAGGCCACACTTTTCAACTTAAGTGCTTTGGTTCCCATGATTTGTGATGCAGATAGACATATTGACTATGGCAGTGCAGGTCGAAGCATTCAATTGACCTCCTGTAAAGAAGTGAGATTCCTACTTTGCTGCGGTCAGGAGCTGTTTGGAGACTGAAGGAGCAGCAGTTTTCTGACCGTAACTATAGAGTGTGATAGTATTTTTGTTAATAGACTGGTGAACATGATGGAAGATGGTTTATTTTTGCTTTGTGGAATAAACGTTGGCTGCCAATTTTACGTCAGTCTCATCTTTTCCTTGTATATAATGAGTTAAGTGAAGTGAAGGAAAATTGTAGGTACTGTAAGGATGCATCAAATGATTCGGTATATGTGTGTTGTCTCCTCCGCTGACCCTTTTCCATCACATAAAGAGCTGCTGTCTCCTTCTATCCAAAACAATTTCAGTTTATGATGACTCAGACCTGCAATAAATGTCTAACCGCTGTGGCAGCATGGCCAAGATCTGTGTTTCAAAGGGAAGAATTTGAGAAAGAATTCACTCCATTCCACGTAGTTCTCTTCATATTGAGACGTAATCTTTGAACCTTCGACATACGTCGTTCTTCCCATCTCGACACTAAAGACAGATTTGGCGTTTAACTTCCTCTCGCCCCGAGAAACACCTGCCCTTTTCCTCTCCGCCAGACACTCTCTGTTTTCTTTAGACAGTTGGAGGGACACATCCAGAGATCGATAACCAGAAATCAGCAGACTGCAAACTCATCTCTACAAGTTACATCCTGAAAACGCAGCATCCCAGGACTCCAGGATTCCATCAACATTTATTTACATAAAGACATTTGTGACCACACCTGTGGTGACTTCATTGCAACACCAAGGTAACCGTCACTATTCAATCAGAGGTCGATGGACTGTGTGACATTATCTGCCAAGACGGCACATCACGGCGAGCGTGTCCTTGTGGAGGTGAAGATGGAAACCTTTTAAAAAGTGATTTTTAAAGCACAAATGGTCAAATATGATTGAATTCTTCACGAGCTGCAGCTGTTAAACATTAGACGTAATATTTTCCCATTGGTTTGATGGAATCCTTCTGGGATTTGGTTTCCCAGACGTTCATATATAGAGCAGGAGGATGAGTCATCGTTTTGAGTGAGGCAAGGACAGCGGGTGCCTGAACTAAAGAACTCTAATGAATCTTTTCTCTACTCCCCTTTTACTTTATCTTTCTCTTCTTTTTTGTGTGCCATCCTTCCATTTTGCCAGGCTCAGCTTAAACCCACTCCCTGATTCTTTACAAAGTCACTCAGCTGAATAAAGTCATTTACCTGGATGAAGAAGAGGGAGAGAGGCCAATTGAAAAAGGCAGAGAGGAAGTCTTTGACAAAAAAAGTGAAAACTAGGGAAAGCCTGAGTGCTTTGAAAGTCAAATTCACTCTTTTTGACCAACAACAGAACAGTGTCTTCTTTGTCACTTATTCACTTATTTATTTATTTGCATCCCAAAGTCAGTAGTTGAAGAGACACAGATGAGACGTCAAAGACAGGCTTGAGTGATATGGAACAACATTTACAACAAGTACAATTTTATCTGACCCAGGTCGAGCATCTTGCAAGTCGAATCTACCAAACAGAGAAAAATGTTGACATATTAGTGATATTTTCCGTCTTCATTTATATCGTAAAACTCCCTCCCTGTCATGCTCCGCCCTCCTCTCCTGTGCTCATCTCTGCATGCAATCAATTCACCTGCTGCCAGTCTAATCATCAAGCACCATCAAGCACCTACTTATTTCCCAGGTCTCCAGTCACTCTTCATCAGACTGTCACAGACCTCTGCGTGGTAAACGTAGCAGCTGTGAAGATATTGTAATTCTTAAGTGTTTAGTCACAAATTTGCAGCCCCTGTAAAGGCCCTTACCCAATGTTTAAAAGGTTCATTCTAAAACAAATTATCTTTATTTTAATGTGATTATACACTACTTCTTATAATCTCCGGCAGGCTGCACACAAAGAGGTGTAATGCTGCCCTCATTCCAAGTTTGAGGTTCTTAATCTGTAGTTCTGCAGCACAGTGACAGTCCTCAGTATCTAAATATCTTCTTACTTCTTCTAACTCTCTGGCAGTGAGGCAGTTGGTTCCCTCTCCTTCTAAGAATACTAACTTCGGGCAGGCTGCACACTGATAAGTGTACCGTTTAAGACATGATGTATTATTTGACATTCAAACTGTGCTCGTGATAAAGAGGGATATTTCACCCGTGATGTTTTTGTGGCTCTGCTGGAGTCTGTGTGCGTACACCTTTTAAGGCTAATAATTTACAGCGGAACAGCATAGTTTTGTTAATTCTTCACTGTGTACAATGTGTACATTTATCATACGTAAATATCAGTTTTCATTCAGTGACACATGATTAGGTTTTACTGATACACACACGATACATAAAGGGTTATGTATCTCCTATAAATCAATGTGTATATATCCCTGATGCATGTTATGTACAGAAGTTTAACCTTGTGTACATCAAGTCTACTACAGTATACTTTACAGTATTGTCTCACTGATTCTTGATAATGGCTTGTTGGTTGAATGGAAGCAAATCACAGATTAAGGTTAAAACCTGCTTCCACCACTGCTGGAAAGAAGACAGGCAAACAATGATTTTACTCTCTATTCTTTACCTTTCTTTTGAAGATATCACACACACACTTCCCACATTTGCCCTTTTCAGTTTCCATGTTTGACGTTGGATCCAGACATGTCTTGTGATCATAACTCAGATCACTTAGTTACTGTAACGCGATCAATGAGCTCTGGGCCAAAGAGAGACACTGTACTCGTGGGTCGATAATCAATCCCCAGGGTTTATTATCGTAATTATGGGCCTGATGAGATTTATACCGCTGGTCTCTGCTGCTCTTTTCCGGAGAGAGATTTATTTATTTATTTATTTACTGAGAATGCGATGATGTGACATCCTGGCGAAAACGCAGACACTAACAAATCCAACATGGAACCATTTCCTCTGGCACAGCACCGTTGTATGAAGTTAACATTCCCTGACAGTGAAGATGAAATGCACTTGTAAGTGAAGAACACTGCTAACTCAACACTTTTTTTTTATTCGTCATGACCTTTTATTAATGTTTTGATCGATGTCATGTCTACAACAATCACACGCATGGTCAGAGTTTGTCTCGTCCTCTTTTGTCCGCCTTTAGTGACAAAAAAAACTGTCTCTTTTCCAGGGATGAAAATCTGTGCTTTAAGACAATGTTGTTATTGTGACTGGAGGCTGATGATGTAATACATCGGTTTCCTCCTCACTTTGCCGTACCCACAAGATTATCGATAGAAAAAAAAACGTATTTTCCCTGAATGAAGCCTATTGTACTGTTTATATGGGCTGCAGTTTGTAATAATAATAATACCACTGATTTATTCCATTTTTTCTTTTCGAATACATATATACATGGACTTTATATTTGTCTCTTAATAAAGAAGATAAATAATACTAAGTTAAGCTGCTGCTGAGTTAACATGATGCATAGGATACTTAAATACATCTATGTACAATAAAATTAAAAAGAAGAAGAAACAGTAACACACAAATTAACTAAGTTTGGACAAAGGTGTAATATTTGACATAACTTTCGTTATAGAATGAACTTAATTGACTTGTGTGTTCCTGAAGTTCATCCAAACATTCAACAAGGACATACTGCTTAAAGGTTAATGTGTCCATTTGTACAAGATGAACACTTTATGGGCTCTTAACTGTCTTTGGCTCTTGTCCCAGAGAGAAAAAAAGAAAGAAAGAGAGATATGACACTTGCAGTTCATGGACCAGCTGCTCAAAATGAACTGGCTTTAAAAAAAACACTTAAAGACATCTTTGTCCACTGTGCAGTAACCCTAACCGGTTACTGCACATCAAACAGCCACATTGGCCAGTCTGGGGTCTGAGTCCTGCTCATAGCGGTAATGATACACCTCCATCTGGTCCCTGCACGCCTCTCTGATGTTGTTGAGCCACCGCTTGATGCCTCCCCGGTTGAGATAGAGCACCATCAGGAACACCACCCCGATCAGAGCCAGCACAATGCCGAGGAACACGTAAGACACCGCCTCCAGGTTCTCAGTGCCACACTCCACGTCCTCTCCTTGGAGCATCTCCACTGGAGTCCCCCTCTTGGCCTCAGGCTCGCTGCACAGGAGATGCATTGCATCTGGGCACTGGGTTGAGTTCTTCAACCAGTAGTACAGCGCGTCCAGTCCACAGCTGCACCGAAATGGGTTGAAGGACAAGTAGACCCTCAGGCGCTTCTGCTGGTACATATTTGTTATATTTTCCCTCCCTATGGTCTCTATGGAGTTATTTACCAGCACTAAGGCGTGGAGGTTATAGATATCTAACGCCATGAGGGGGATAGACATCAGTCTGTTTCCTGCCAACTCCAGTCTGTGCAGGTTGCTCAAACTTTGTATGCTGAGGGCTGCAGACAGCTGAGCTGTGGCCACAGGCAACACTGAGTCGTTGAGGTAAAGAGAGCGCAGCTCAGGTAATCCGTGGAAAGCTCTGGCTGAGATAGACTCCAGCTGATTGTGGCTCAGATCCAGCAAATGCAACCGGGGCAGCCCCAGGAACGCGTA
This sequence comes from Microchirus variegatus, assembly GCF_963457635.1. Classification (NCBI taxonomy): domain Eukaryota; kingdom Metazoa; phylum Chordata; class Actinopteri; order Pleuronectiformes; family Soleidae; genus Microchirus; species Microchirus variegatus. Next base: position 9,327,158 of record NC_139803.1, read on the forward strand.
AGGCTCAATGACCTGTATCCCGTTATAGGACAGCAAGAGTGTCGTTATTTCCAACTCCGTGCTGTTGTTCATGAACGCGCCGCGCTGTAAAGTTGAGATGTTTCTCCCCGTGATTACCATCGCGGTCGTCCACTCCGGTATGTCCCCCGGTACCTCGGTATCCTCCCCCTCGCGGCAGGTCACCGTCCCCGAGTCTCTGGCACAGATGCAGGACGACATGCAGACATCGTCCGTCCTAACAGGCGACAGCAGCAGACACGCCACTGCGGCGCAGTAACACAAACACCACCGGCTCCAAGTGACGAAGAACGCGCGCTCTGAATAGTTATTGGCACTGTGAAATATCCACATCTTCCTCCTCATTTTAGTCTCAGAGCATGTGCGCCCCGGAATCCCCTGACCACGCGTCTCTCGGGTTTGCAAAGTCAAAATCAAACCGGCATCGGTTACTTGGAACCATCAGAACGCACGGACGCACCGCGCGCTGTCATCACGGCGCTCTGCGTCTCCGTTTGGACACAAAAGGCGAGTTTCCCTTTTGGGGACGTTTACGCATCCGGACGGTTAGACAACAGCCGAGTGTGGCTGCGTGAAGAGCTGCTGACCCGCGCTCCAGGACCGTGGGTGGTATTTCTGACGCCTGTCTCTCTCTCCCTCTCTCTCCCCCTCTCTCTCGCTCACACACACACGCACAGAGAGAAAAAGAGAGAGCTGCAGCTCACGTAGCCAACTTTCAATTCACCCTAAATAATGAACATTTTATTATATGTTTTTTCACATATTTTCAAAGAAGAATGCATGTATAGTTCAGAGGTGTTGAGATAATGGTTCATCCATTTCCCCCCTATAGTTTGAACACAAATAACATAATTCATCTGACTAGAGTATGGGATAATTTAACTCCTGGAGAGCTGGGTGTTTCCATAATCGCAGCTTTAATTTGCAGCCTGAGATGTTTGCTGTAAATCATTCCTTGTAATTGCATGTGGGCATTGGAGTCTGTTAATGGGCGGCTTTGTTCAGCTCTTTCCAATTGATCCATTTCCCAGAGCACGAGTGTTTGCTTCATGTCCACACAGTTGGCCTCTTCCAACTCAAAGGTTTACACTGTGTTGTGGAGCAGGACTGCCACCATTTTGCCTCTTCTTAGCTTCAATAGTAAGCCAAAGAGGGCGAAGTGAATTAATTGTGCTGTCACGTTTTACAGCAGCAACCATCCAGAACATTTAGAAAATACAACAGAAATGGAGAAGTATGCGATCCTTTCTAGTACACAAAGGCCATTGCATAGTTCACTGATACAATTGGGAAAGGGAAGAAAGGGAAGTCCTCCCTTTATCATTAAATGTCACAGACATTTCTTATATCACTATTATCACGTCCCACAAATTGAAAAATTAAAAAGAAAGAAAGACTAGATTAAAATCTCTTTTACAAGTGAGACCTGGTCATCTGCGTGTCTTTATCTAACATCTAACACCATGAGGAACAGAAATATCTAAAGATGGGGATCAAGAAAGTCAGTTTGCAGGAGGTTCAGAACCGTGGACAGCTCCCAAATGAAACAGCAGCTCAAAGAGAGGATATTCGGCACCATGGAGAGCGCATACAAGAGTAAATGACCACAAACAACAGAGAAAGAAAGGAAAGGATCGCAGTGGCCATTCAATGAAACAATCTAAATCAAATTATTTTATTTATTTGAAGCAGCTACAGAAGAACTAGTAAGAGCAGCCACAACAATAAAATCTGTTAGATGTGCGAATGAAACCACAACAGCACTGGAGAGGCTGAGAAAAGGACTGGGAAATTTCTCTCAATTCATCCAATTAAAACCAGGATTATTTAATCTATTCATAACACCAAAGAAAATGTGTTGCAACATTCCATTATTGGAACTAAACCATGGCCAAGGACAAACAAAATGATGTATACTTTCAGCACAAGTGTGAATCATGCCTTTCTTTAATCGGATGATCTGAGAATCGATCTGTCTCTAGACAGCAAATAAGTATGTTTCCCCCAAAGGACAAACATTCCTTTTCAAGGACAATTGGAACTGTTTGAGATATTTAGGCCTATGGTGTTTTCGAAGAATCCGTCTTGGGCAGATGGACACAAAATGGCCCTGGTGGGAACATAAATATAGATATTGGGTGAGGGAGAGAATGAGAAAACTGAGACACGGGCGAAAACGAGGCAGAATGAGATAGAGAATGATGGAGAACAGCCTCACTTCTGGTGCTCCTGATAAGCAGCAAAGGGCCATAATAATGTCAAGCTGTTTCTCCTGCGACGGCATATGGGATAGTATTTCTTTTCCCCCCAAACAAACAAACAAGGACATCGACACAATCCTCCTCTCAGCAACTCTGCACCTCCTCCGCGGGCGTCTGCCCCGATCAAACGTGCACACGTCTGATTTAGTGGTGGAGGCTGCTCACAGGCCGTGGCAGGGATGATGTTATGGTGCCCTCCTCACGGCCTTCAACTTAACACTGAACCTCGTAATTGATTTACTTGAGGCTGCCCATCCCTATCTCCCGACTACAGGGTGTATTGTGTGTCTGTCTAAACCTGTGAGCGTGTGACCACACAATTTGCTAATAACCTTGATCGTAGGCTCTGTCGTTTATTTCTCACAGCTCTGGTGCACATGTTAAATTAGCAACGGCGTGCACTGTGCAGTGTGCGCTGTATGCGGTGTTGTATGTCCACTGCAATCTGCTCTTTCACATTTTTTTCTTTTTTCCCTGCTTCATCCTCGCTGCACCATCCATCACACATTAACCTTGTTTTTTTGTCATGTTTTCACCGTGGCTTAAGTCTCGTGAGACCAACTATTAACGGAAAACATGTGGTCCTTTATTAGTTTAGCAGCTCTCACAGCAACACAGCCTGCTCCATGCATCCCATAAGGCCCCTGTATACATAAGACTTCCTGTCATTGACTGACAACATAATGTCAAACATTATGAATATAGCCAATCTGGGATTTTACTTTATCGTTGGCCCAGCTGGCGCTCACGCTTGAATTAAGATATACGATGATTCAATGTGACTCATGTAAAGGACACATGCAGCACAAACGTCATACAAAGACTCCAGAAACAGAAACTTCAAGACATTAAAGTATCACATAGATCTCCCAGCAGCTCGGTGTTCCCTCTAACACAAAGATAATGTTAAAAATTAAACATGAACTGGTGTGTTCCAACCACAGGGTTGTGAGATGGGTTGCAGGTGTGCATGTTTGAGTGAAAGACGCGCGTGTGTGTGTGGATCCTGGAAGCTGATTGGTCCTGCACAGGAGGCTCCAGTACAAGAGGCCTGATCGTCCCACACTGAACCACTCACAGCGAGAACTGCCAGCAGACATTTTGAACTTGTTTTGAAATAAAACCTTTAATATTTTACTTGTTGCTGGTGGTTTCTTTTCGGAGTCTCCTTTTGTATTGTTGCGATCAGGCCTGGTTGTAACATAGTGTAACCAGGCAGTGCAATAGCAAAGCCCTTGCATTAAGTACATAGAAAGGGTTAACTTAAAGGACTATGGAAAAACATTTTATTTTATTTTAAAGCAATCTTACATTTAAAGATGCATACTTTTATGTAGTATATTAAATTTCTGTCATGTCACATTTTGAGTTATTATTGTTATCGGTAATTCCTTTTTCTCATATTCTTTCAAATTCATGTGGCATTCAGATTAAGTTGTGAGATTAGCAGTTGTTAAGGTTCAGGATCGACTTTAATAAAAGTGGAAATTTCTTTCTTCCTCCCGGACAGAGAGCAATAATTTATAAACATGAGCTGTGTTCACTGCTGCATGTACTATACTGTAGGAGTCATACACACACTTTTCTGTGGGATTGGTGTTTGGTGAATGTAAATCCACCCAAAACTCTTCCATAATCTGCCTCCTTGCACTGTGTTTGATCGTGGCCTTCACTTATGAAATGTTACTGAGGCGAGAAGATGAAGGACTCCACAAACTCTCTCACACACATACTGCGTCTAACACAATCGATCTAACTCAGAGAGCGTGCGGTGAGGCTCGCTGTGCTCGTACTCCGCTAGGAAATCAATCCATCCATCTTCTCTGCACACAAACTACTGCAAAAAGGCCATTGAAGAGAGCAACATGTCAAGTGCCATCACTCTTTCTATTTTGCCCTTCGTCTCATCCCAGATGCAGCTCGCACCTCCAGTTGTCTGCTGCAACTGTCTGTCTCTCCGCAGACCTGCTTCTTAAGCAGTACTCTGCCACTGGATGAATAAGAGATGAGGGAGGGTGAGGGGAGGAGAGGAGCGGAGGTGGAACGAGAAGTGAAGAGGTGCAGCTGCGTCCAGGCGGAGCCTTGTGGGGATCAGGGTGTAAATGGAGCTCGAGGAGCTGGTGTCACCTGTCCAGGGACCATTAATTAGTCATTTAGACTTGTAATGGAGTGAGCCACAGCCAGACAGACACAAAGCCAAGTCACTCAGTCACACGAGTTAGCTGTGGCTGCTGATCACTTTGTGTGCCCCGAGTGGGGGAAACTATAGAGTGAAGAGGGGAACCACTCAGTCCGTGTCACAACACAACTTCTATTCAGCAATTTTCTATTCAGCGACAGAGATGAAGGCTCTTGCAGAACAGTGTCAAATGAAGCTAATAGGACATGAAATGTTGTTTAAATCAACACTGAGTATCCTTATTATTCAACATATGTCAGCCATTTGTAAAGATCAACACCAGCCATAGAAAAAAACTCTTATTTTGTAGCATTTTCTTCAGTGAATGGAAAAATAAAACTCAAAAAGTAAGTTAAAGTCCACAGAAACAAACTAAATAGCCCAACCCAGGCTCCATAAGTTCACGTCTTTGACTTTGTCAGTTCGCCTAATACAGAAATGACTTATTTAAACAATATAATAGCTATGATATAATATTCTATTAACTATAGCCCTCCAACTACCCTTCATGTACTAAAAAGTTAATATTCCCTGTCAGGGTCACAGGTGAAGAATGTTTTCAAATCTTTGACGGCATTCATCCATCTCTTTTTTCACTCTGCTGCAGTCTTGACATGTACTCTTCTTCTTCTTCTTCTTCTGAGATATCAAATTCTCCTATGGGTAAACTATAGTCCTCGAAAGTCTTAGGTTTTGCAATCTCAGTGTAATATGATCAGGAAATCAATAGTTTTAGGCGACTGGTGGCGATCATATTCGCAGACTTTCCTCTCTAAATTGATATGAGGCGCACCGAATTTCATTGCATATTTATGCGATTCAGCTTCGGCCTCCACTTATTTGATTGGGCTTCAAAAGTTTGAAAGTTTTAAGTGTTTTACTGGGGTAAAACGAAGAAATCCATTTCACAGTCTGTGGATGTGGAAACTTAATCAGCCGAGTTAAAAAGTTCAGGATTTTTATGACATAAGATGTTGTTCCCCTAATACCCAAGATTTCTGTGTGGATGTGTTGTTTATGTGGTGACAGTTTAGTATCTGAGGACTTAAAGCTGATCATGGAAATCATTAGTGATAAACAGATATTAATTTTAAAGGCCAAGACGTACTTACACAGTTAGCATCGACTTCTCCATTAGCTACTTGGATTGGTCTCTTCTGGGACCATAAAATATGTTTCTAACGATCACGTAACATACAGACGATATGGATACTTGGCCTTCGAAGTCTCGATTTAGATAGAATTACGAAATGGTTGATATCTGATGTTCGGGGCGAATGCTGTCCGTCCTTCTGGCGGTCACTGCCTGTGATGATACCAAAGCCCCAGTGACAGTTAAGACGCTCCTGCTGGTGCAGAGAGTGAGTGACACCCTGGAAAGTGAACCAACTCCCTGAGTCAGGGCGAGACACCAGTACTGGTCCATTTTCTATAGAATGACACTATAGAAGCCACATTGCTTATATATTTTACTCACATTTCATTCATTTACATGTGCCCAATAATAAGCGACCAGGTAGATTTTAATTTTAAAGCTGCAGTGCACAGCTTTTGATGATTTCTGTTGTTGATGATGTCATTAGTTGGCCTTTTTCTTTGTAAACTTGCGAGAGTAAGAAGCATTTATTGTGTCAAACTGCTGTATGAGAATATTGCAATGTCGCTCTTGCCTCCATCTGTTTTGACATGAATCGAATCGCTTCCTGTGTGCAGCAACACATTCTAAACAGCTATGCTGACAAATACACAGAGAGAGAGACGTGTGGAGCTCATTTGACAGTGGTTTAAATGTAATGAACTTTAGTTTATATTACCAAATGTAGGCACTACAGAGTTAAGTTAAAGACTGAGGTCAGGATTAACATAGATCAGGGTCAGGATTGGCATTAGGTTCCAGAGTTTGCAGAGGTCATCAGATAATCAAGTGACAACGTTGTTGACATGTTGGCTACTTAATTGTTAAATACCTACCCTGATGTTTGCAACTAGAGTCAATTACAGTGAATAAAATGGGCAAGAACAGCTTTTATTTATTTATTTTTAAGATTAACTTCCTGACTCTGCTCTCTGTGGTAAAATGAAGCAGTGGCAGTGTTGTTCTGAAAGGCCCACAGTGGGAGACGGTATTGGTGTTTGGCAGGGTTAAGTGATCAGAGAGGCAGAACTCCCCTCCTCTCCATCCATCACCATCGATGACTGCTCGTCACCTCCACCCACAGCAGGGCCAAACTGCTGTTGATATGCTCTGCACACAGGACACAGTGACCAGAGCGAGTGCGGCGCTCTCACCTCTCATCTATTCAATAATGAATGCGGCTGCAGCAGCTGCTGTGAGACATGTGAGGCGAGATCTCCAGGACCGTGAGCGCTGAAAGATGATGATGAAGATGCCACGGGACACGTGTCGGAGATTAACTGAGTACATTTACCTAAGTACTGTACATACATATATTCTGGTGTATTCTGTGCTTCACTGGAGAATTTCCTTTGGCCTCTACTTTCCTCTACTCTACGATATGCTTTTACCCATATACATAATTGACCACATTTAACATAACTGTTTAACCCTTAGAAAAGAGAGCATTTCGGCTGCTTTTTTTCTCCATTACTATGTTTAAACATACAGTATATACACCTCACTATATCAATATACCGGAGCAAAAAGTACTCAAAATGTTTAAAATAGAATTTGTGAAATTTGGAAATGCGTCACAGTTCAAAGTTCATTTGGTCTTTTTTGTGACTTCTGCACAACTATTACTACTTTATATCACTACTAAAAAGAACACATTTTTTACACCCCCAGGATGTCCATATAAGGAGTGGTGTATTATTCCCACGGCAATTTACCATTGGTGCACCTGCAGCACAGATCCCTGCCTATAGCAGATTATTATCTTTATCACGTGACCTTGCCGGTGACCTTGGATGGGAAATACTAATTTAGCAATTGTAGATTAAGCTATATTCAACACCTTGATAATCATAAATTCAAGTTAAAGTACTTTGCTGACACTACTACTTGCAGTATTGGTTGATCGTTGTTTCTCCTCGTGTCCTTGAACACACCACCAAACCCTCACCTGCTCTGCAACTGATTCTTGAAACATTCATTTATTTCACGGGAAAGAAAGTTATGGGATGGCGTTACATTACAGGGATTGATATAACTGATGAATGAGAGAAGTGTGAGAGACCAAAGTCGTAAAAAGTCTTCTTCATCATCATCATCCGTCCCCATTTCAAGGCAGTGCTGAAAATACTCGTGCCATTATGGTTGAGAACAGAGTGGGACATTTGTGTGGATAGATGGATGAGGAGGATGAGGAGGAGATTATCTTACATTTATTATGGCGGAGCAAATTAAAAAAGGCGAGGTCATTATTTTTATCTGGAGCGAAGAGTGAGAGGAATCTATTCTTAGTTTGTGCCCCTTTGGCTCAGGATAGCTCGATTTTGCTCAGCTGTGGCTTCACCAAATATATAAACAACAATATTTCTTTGCCACTGAGTACACATTTATTAAATAGAGGAAGGCCTTTTCCTCTGTAGTTAACATGTTTACTTGCAGGAGGTGGAGAGGAACGCTTACACTGCAGAAAACAACCTGAGTAAATAAATAAAACAAATCCCCAAGGGCAACTTTCATCTCAATCTTCTTTATTTGGTGTCTTAGGTTGGAAGAAAGTCATCTGTTTATTGTTCCCTGGAGCGAGATGAATGATGCCAACAATATTCAGGTTTCATATCTGGGAACACCAAAACAAGTGAGACACGATCGTCGGGAGCTGGGCCAAATGTATTCCTCTGTGGAGTTCGGTTACGACACCGCTTATCCAATCCTGTCCGTGGTGAAGGATCTGACTCGGCAGGAAACTCTTCATGAGAGGGTTGATTTGGGTTTTTTATGATAGAAGTCTGTCGGCTTGTCAAAGAACCACAGATACTTCCTGTTTTGACTAAATGGTACCGATGTCAAACCTGTTGTTGTGCATCCAATATTTAGGATCATGAGGATGTAAAGAATAAGCTGAGATAACTTGTTTTTCAGTAAAGTGGCTCCTGAAAAACAGGAGAAAGGGAGGGACTATGCTTGAACCTGATGCTGTGGCTTGTAATAAATACAATTCTTTGTTCTAAACAAGTCTTGTGTCTTCCCGCACCATCATCTCACCACCGCATTGTTATTTAAAGAAGGAAGGCACGGTTTCATAAAATATCTGCACAAATCATCATCATTTGTCAAAGAATATTCCAGTCAAGCCAAAAAGTGGTGAACCAACGCAGCAGAGCTAAATAAAGTTTGGACTTGCCGGTCAAACCTTGACCCGTTTTTGAGCTGCTTAGTCATCATAGTGTGAGTGTGTTCCAGCAAGGTGAACACATTGTTTAAAGAGAGCGATTACTCTGTGATTGTGCCTGTTATTCTCACTCAAGCTCTTTCCCTTTCTTTCTAATAATGACTTGGATGTTGACAGCGTAGCCTTTAAGTGCAAGCGAAAAATAAGTCTATTTTTAGCGCCACTTTTAAACACCACTGAGTTTCAGTCTGCTTTAAATTCATCACCGTTATGAGTGACTTTGATTTACTGCCTTTCATTTCCATAATAGGTGGGAAATAACCTTGCCTGTGTAAGAGAATGATTATTTTTACATGAGCACTAACCGCATTATCATCATCCGCATCGTGTATCAGATGTCATCTCCTGTGCGAGGAAGGCGGGCTGAAAGACAGAGGAGCGTCGGAGGAGGCCGAGTCAAGCAACAAAATCCAGCAGATGCAGACACTGGAGAGTTTGAGGGGGGTCCGAGCTCTGACGGTGAGGAGTGAGGGTCTCATCGGGATGGGACGACGGCGGAAAGAGGGCATAGGATGAGTGCCTATGCAGGGGTCGACAGGAAGGTTAAGGCATGAGTGGTTTTTGAATTTAGAGAAAAATACACAATAAAGCATGACATAATACAAAAAGTGGACACTAACCTTGTAAATATCTTACATGATATGTGTGCACTTTCATCTGCTATTTATTGAATCATAAACACAATTTGATGTGTTTTATGGTGTGATACTCAAGTATATCATGTACTCAAAATGTATTACTACCTTTGCCACACCTTCTGACTGAAGGTCAGAGTTCATCGCCACGGTTACAGTGTTGTGTATAATTCATGCAGCGTTGTTTGTGCTGATGGCCCGGCAGCTTACAGGATACACTGAGTCAGGCGTCAGGAGAATCAGCTGCTGGTAACTCGGTCACTCTGTGCGACAGATATTGATGCAGGCCCTGTTACAGAATACCCACGCCACAGCTTTTTGTTTGCGGTCTGGTCCCGTTTTGATTGCATTATGTATAGCGAGAGAGACATCTGATAAGATTGACATCACAGCCAGTGGAAATGGCACTCAAATGGCAGCGCACAGTCCAAGCAGGAACCTGTGATCTGATACTGGAGCAGCAAGGATGCGCCTGTCAGGCTGTGTTTGTGTATTTTTCGTCCCTCTGGTTCTTCCCCCATTTTACTGTCTTATTGATTCCTCCTGAACATGGGATCACATTTTCAAGCCTCAGCTCCTGAATAATAAATGAAGGATGAACAAGCAAACAGTGACCTCAGGGGACGTGAAACAAGCAGATAATGCCCGGGATTTCCGTGTTGCTTATGTGACTGGCTCTACATTTCGGGTTGTTCACGACATTAGTGAAAGCTTATACAGCTTGCATATTTAATGTGAAAGTACAGTGCTTCAACATCGTACAAACTGTAAGGAAAGTGCCCTTGGAGTGGAATTACTTCAATTGATGTTCATTTGGTTTAAGCTGAAGCTGCAACAGATTGACAGTCCATCAGTTCGAGTAACACCTTTGTTTGAAAAGAAAGAAAGAAAGACGGAAAACATAACATTGATTCAAATAATAACAATCACTCCCTAATGTGGCCACTGTAAACAATTAGGTGCTGGTTGGTCGCAGGAAAGAAATTGGAAGATCAAAATTAAAAAAAACAATACTGCACACTGAAGTACCTTGAATGTATAAGATGCAGCAAAATACCTGCAAAATACAAATTATTTCACTTTTTAATCACTTTTCATTTTAATTACAATAATTACAGGTTGGTCAGTGATTCCAGAAAATACTGTATGTGTCTTACATGGTAGAAAGTGGAATATTTTGAGGTTGCAACATTCAACATTATTGACTGGATACTGTGTTTGGCATTATTCGTTGTTGCCTGGCGTTTTGAGGCAAACAGGGCATTAATAGGTGATGAAAATGGTTTCCTCGAAATGATTTTGCTATTCAAGAAATACATTTTTACCCAGTTTGACCTCTTGTTTACTTTCCCCACGTCTTTATAAGCTTAACATGTTTTGGACGTGTGGCAACCTTGTCACTGCGTTCATACTTGCACTACTCAGCTTCCTCCAAGTTTTTTTTGACCTTCTATACGTCCGGACCCCCTTCTGTCAGATTGGCCGCCCTCCAGATACTCGTGACGTCTAAAACTGGCAGATGCCGCGGGAGCTCCAGCTGCGATCGTGGTTTTATTGTCTTTGCTCAACACGAGCTTTTCCCCTCGTCTCTGAAAATTAATGAACATCAGCAGCAGAGCCGACAGCCACACTGACCTTTCATTGTTTATCTGTTAATGGGGCATATCAATTTTATTGCTCGTGCAGCAGTCACATAGCAACTACGTTATCATTGACAAACAAAATCTGAATCTTTGATACAGTGATTTATTAGATTTGGCCCCATAAACACTTTTGAAATAAGCATGGGATGAAAGAGCACTGAAGGTTCAAGAGTCACGGCTAAATCTTGCTTTTCTGCCGTCCAAGCATGAAATTGAATTTGTCTGTGGACAACGGCCGCCACCTAAAGGTCAGAGCACTCCTGTACATGTATGGAGTCGCTGAGGGCATCGGGAGATTGTGTGGATTAATTAACGTACACAAGTCTTCAAACGAAATGAGGAAAAAAAAAAAGTTGTGACAAAAGTACATACGTCTGCTTCACTTTTGTGCGGAGGTATACGTTTAATCTGGGAGCACCTGGTGGATAAGTTGCTTCACACTGCACGAACACCACTCGAGCATGAAATTGGAATTATTGACGGATAAGTTCCAACACCAAGAGGTCAGAGCGCTACCTGTACACCGGTGGCACTTTGGTAACTGTGCAGGTTTGCTAAAAAGTACTAATTTTACACATTTCATATAGTGACAAAAAATCAAAGAAAAAGTAGCACAGGAAAAGATTGTGGTACATGTATCATGAGTGGTACGTGAGCTTCCTCTGGTGGAGGAAAATCAGAAATACTGTTCTACTGTTTATACCGGGGTGTGTAATCGGAGCGGAGCTGAGGAATTGTGACTGGAGGACATAGAAAAATGAACAAAAATGAAATTATAATCTTAATCTAATTTCGATACACGTGTCTGACGTGTATGTGAGGATAAGAGAGCAGATTATTTTATTGGGAATAAATCTGCCTCCTGTGAAAAGTCTTTGCTCGGCCTGTTTACACCGCTGTATGTTACTTCGAGAGCTCAATATTTTCTCAGGTGGTACTTGGTATAAAAAAGATTTGACTATATAATCAAAATAATTCTTTTAGACTACCCTCAAAGACAGTCCTCCATGGCTTGCAGCTCTTGTAGTTCGAGGCAGTGCGGGCCACGGTGAAGGCAGAGGAGTCGTTTGACCTTGGGGATGATGGAGAGAACTGGGCCTCTGGCGCCACTGGGAGAAGGAGAGGAGGAAAAACACAGAGATGTCAATCAAAAACAATTAAATCACCGTGCATCTTTTCATCTCATTACAGGAAATGACTTGGACAGCTACACTGTGCCTACTCATTTCACATCAGACGCTGAGAAGCAGACTGTTCCCACCGTCTGCACAACCTACTCACCCATTGAAGTGTAGCTGAGCTAATTTGAAGAGCTGTTGACCCAGTTCAATACTGTCATCACCGTACTGGGAGCCAATAGATACGGCACTCCGCTCCAGATGCAAGGCAGCATTATTCCAGTCACCTACAGGTAAAAAAATACCAGTAAAACCACAATAAAATAAGGATTACGCATAATCTGAACATTATTTTACATCCTGAGTTTATTATGTAGCTGTTAGGACTCCTTTACATCACATACTGTGCTTTCCAATGATGCTTCTGCCAAAGCCACGATAGCAGATGGAGCTTCATCAGGTTGCCCTTAAACTTGTTCCTAAAAACCCTTTATTGTGTCATTTGTTGAAAACCCCTGCAGTAAATGAAGGTGTCTGGGGAAAAGAAAACATCTGGCGTCTGTAGCCCTTGCAAATATTGTAATTAATATGTTTTAGAGACCAACTATGGTCTATAATAATAATATATGTTTTACTGGTGCAGCTTTGGGAGCGGGTACAGGTTCAGTGTCTTGCTCAAGGACACTTCATCACACTTAAAAGTGTACCACAGTGCTCCCTGGTGGCAGCTTTCCAATAAGACATCTTTACTAATTCATTGAAAATACCAATTAGGGTAAAAGATATTAATGCATTATATAAAGAATATAGCCATGGATTCAGATTCACACCGCTGTGGCTATGATAAAAACATGTTAATATGAGGGCAGAGGAGCTTTTTCTCACCCATTGTGGCACATGCTCTGGCCATGGCATCAGCCAGTTCCCCCTGTAGAGGGTGCGTCTCTGCGAGGATTTGTCCAGCCTGAGACTGAACTTTATTCAACAGTCCAAGAGCCTCATCTGAGGGATGGCAGAGCAGCAGAGTAACATGAGGGTGTAACAAAGAACAAATGATGTGAACTGATGGTAATAATACATGAGTGCATACTTTTCCCTCACCTGGTTTGTCTCTCTCCATGAGGTCCACAGCTCTTTTCAGGGCGACCCTGATCTGCTGCAGCCTGAGGCTCACGTCAGATGAAGACATACGATGAGCACACGATGACTGTGAACATATAAATGCTGTTCCTTTGTCCACGCTGCTTTTCTGTAAATCGAAAATAAATATTCAGATTGGAAAAAGTCAATCAGAGTAAATATTGAGATATTTTAAGAAATTTCGACAATAGACACACGTTGAGAGATCCTTTGCACTTGCAACACAGGAGTCCAGATTTGCTTTGACTGACTCCACAACTCGACTGCTGCTCTCTGCCCTCTGCAGCTTCCTCCTGGGTCGCGGTGCAGGCTTTACACTGACACAGGAAGTAGTACTGTTCCAGCAGGAGATGCTGGCGCTCTTGGGTCACCATCCTACTGCTGTGAGGACCTGAAGGGAGGGTGATCATGGCAGCGTTAATTACATATGCAAGAAAAATTGTACACTGATGGTATAATTATGAATATTATTATTTTCATACCATAGCAGTGCAGGACCTCCTGTCCTGCAGTGATAGCGTTGGCTGCTCTGACAGTTACAGAGACTCCGGGGCTTGTGTTTCGGTGCTCATCTACACTTTCACCGAGGTGCTCGGATAGATCTGACCCAGAGGGTTCGACATTAGCTCCAGTGCTGAAGACGAGGCTGGTGTTAGGAGAGCAGGAGTGATTCAGGAGACTAAGAGTTGGGAATATTGCAGAGGCAACCCGGATTTCTCTGCTGGACTGGACTGGCGAGTTTGCTGGTCCTGTTTGAAGCAAAAAGATCAAACAGATGAGCTCGGAAATCTCCAGAAAAAATTTAGTTGATGACAAATATCAAGGGTTTGACAGAATAGAATCTGTTTTTGTGTTACCTGTATCTTTCAGCATGACAATAGCCTGGGTGTTACACCTAAGCTGCAGGACGTGCCTCAGAACTGCACTTCCCATCAGCCACAGCTCTGTGCTCTGATCTGTGCTGCCTCCCTCCTCATCTGGTGATTGGCTGTTTGCCGTTGAGGACGCACTGAGGTCCCAAGATAAAGGCCCTGCCTTGCTGAGCTTCAAGTAGAGTGTTGCTACGGTAACAGCACTGAGAAAACGCAGAGCGGGGCATTGATGATTCAGGTGGTGATGCAAGTGAAACACACTCATGTAAGAGTCGCCATAGTATGAAGTAGAAGGATCCAGTTGATTTGTATGACATGGATAGGTTTCACTTGGCTCATTTTTTGGCTCTGACTTTGTGTGCTTGTCTCCGATTGGTTCCCTGGCCATTTGGATGTTTTTTAACCCCGCCTTTAGTGCTACCCTCAGACCAAGCTGTGACATCACACCCAACACCAGCAAATCCGCTCCCAGTGGACATTCCCAGCGATGATGTTCTCTCCAGGCGTCCTGCTGACAGCTAGCAGAACAGTATCGACTGTAGCTGCAGCCGTCACACGGCACAGAACTCAGTGTTTCAGTCAAACACCTGTGGCAGCACCTGTGCTCTGTTCCAAATTCTCCGGTGTCCTGTTCTCCTCCCTTCCCTCCAACCTCCTCCATCCCTGGTATGAGGACACAGCTGTACGGCCTATCGCTCAGGATCACCTCCCCAGCTGCTATTCTCTGTGCCGCCAGCAGATGACGACCTTTCTCCAGGCTGAAGCTTACAGCAGCTTGAGGACAAATCCAACTTGTGAGATTGTCAACAGATGGTTTGCTTCTGCGTTGATCTTTACTATTTTTTAACGCCTGACCGTTAGGATCTCCTTTTCCCTGCTGTCCTCCAGAGAGGTGTTTGAGACACAGTGTGCGACGGTCTGTTAGTTTGTGACCAAGATGAGAGGGGTAGCCATTCTTTCTGGCTTTATCGATGTCATCAAGACATTCCTGAGGTAAACAGAAATACTGGAGTGTTAATAACAACAGAATCCAAGCGTGTGAGCAAAACATACAAGATGGCTGACTTTTACTAACTTAATCAAGTCAACATTTTACCTGCAACATGATCAGTAAAAGAATGTCAAACGGAAAACTGCTCTGAGACAATCAACATAACTGGTCTCAGCAGGTGTTTAAAAACTCAAATGACGACTTGAGGAAGAGTCGAGAGAAGCAGGAACCTGGGATCTTTTTACAATCCCAAACTGCCAGAGAATAACTGATAGTGTCTGCATGTTTCAGATTTCCCCGCCTCTGATTTCCTCTGTCGAGACATTGTGCACTAACAAGCACGTGATGGAGTGTGTCTGATGTGCGTTATTAGAGTGGAAGGAAACAATTTGTGAAACAAAGCTTGGGAAATTAAGCAATTACAAGACTGATAGGTTTGAATTACACGAGGAGACGAGCCCGTTTCCAGAATCTGGCAATTAAAGTCAACAAGTGAGTTAATTATTATCATTTGGCATCAGAGTGGGAATCATTCTCTCACCTGGTAGTGCTGCAGATGGTAGAGGGCAGCAGAGCGGTTGGCGTAACACAGAGACAGCTGCTCCGAACTTTGCGGAGCAAAACATATACCCTGTCACGACACGAGACAGAGAAGCATTGGTGTAAATGATGCTTTTGACTGTGGTGTCATTGTGGGGAAACTAAGACATCATGGCCAAAGTTCACACCCTCTGCTTCTTTTATTATTTTGACATTTACAACTCATTAAGACATACAGATGTATGTTTTTGACTGGTGTCACACACATCAAGGGAGGCTCCTTTCACCTGTGAGTAGTGCAAAGCAGCTGCAGTGTAGTCCCTGTTCTTGAAGCTGCAGTTACCCCTCTCTCTGCATTGGGCTGCTTGCCGTGTGTCCTTCTGTACTGGGTAACTTTCAGAAAGTGAATGTAGAAAATCCAGATCATCTTGGCTGTAGAGGAGACATAGGATCATTAAAATACACAGGAAGAACGTTTAATGAACAACAGCCCATTACATCAACTCATATAACATTAGTGGTAATAATGTACATATAGAATGTAATAAAACAGCTTAAAAACAAAAGCAACAGTCCAGTTTCCTAGATTGCGGATTGCGCTCTAAAACACTGGCAATAGTGAAATGTTGGTGGTGTTGGAAAAGAGTAATGTTCTCTTTAGAACACCTCCAGTTTGGACATGGATTTAGCGATTACAGCTACAACTCATTCATAGATTGATCATAACAAGGTTTCAATAGCTAACACTGATCAGAGTTAGCTAGCTACTCACGTAGTGAGATTCAAGGCACTTTTAAAAAGATCATCTATTTCAGTGAGGGATGTGAAATGCTCCTTAAACTCGGGGTTGAGTCCGGTCCATTTCTGTGAAACGTGTTCCTGCCACTGGACACTCGGGAGGTCCATGACGAAGCACAGGGAAGCCTCGAGTCTCGAGCAAGAAGGAGTTCACTGTTCCACGTATGGATGTATAATAACAACTGGGTAGAGCACCAGCTTCTTGGCTCCGTTCATTCCTATGCAGCTGCTAGCGCATAATGCCAAAAACGCATATGTGTTTCTGACTTCCTCGTTTATTTCCGGGTTGTGGGTACCCCGAGAGCATGCGCATGTGGTGCATGTTCCACGCTGTTTTGAATAGGTGACAACAACACTGTCAAGGTATTTGGCCTTATATAGAGTTTCCGGCATTGGCCTTCAAAATAAAAGCCGACATATTTATTTCCAGAAACTCGGCTTCTCTTGGGGATGTGAATTATGCCAATTTCTGGGTCTAATAATAGCCATTATCCATCTATCCATCCATTACCTACCGCTTTATCCTCCACTGGAGGGTAACGGGGGTTGCTGTGCTCATAGAATTTCATAGCTCACTTTATGTCTTTACTTTGAAGGGGTGAATGTGCTGTGTCCGGTGTAGCGACTGGCGCTGCACTTTGTGGTGGGCGTGGAAGTCTCGTTTGCCACGAATTTGTCGCGACATGTCCGGCTCTGCTCTGTTTTGGTCAACGGATTTAAAGAGCTCAAACTAAACGGCACATAGATTTTTATAAACTTCAGCTGGTTCATATGAGTATGGCGCTCACACACGGGGCGGTTGAAGTACGTACAAACCCTTCTGTGACTGTGTGTTTTTTCTTTCTATTGACACAATGATGTCGCCATGGTTATACTTATCAACGCTGTATTAATAGCTGCAGCATGCTAGCACGTTGTAAGCTAATGTGATTGAAAGCGTCAGTTGCACGCACATGTCCTTAAAAACATATCAATTGAGACTGTTCTCTGTATATTATTTGACTGAGTAATGAATGTTTTAATTGTTCATTCAAATGTCACCGAATAATGTTGTTACAGAGAGGCTTTGAAGACACTTTACAATTCCCTGACGTATAGAAGGGGACAATAACTTAAGAAACTGTGTTGTTGTTGTTGTTGTTGTTTAGGCCCTGGTGAAAGGCCTACCAGTACACAATCCCGTGCTGCAGCTGCTGGTGAGTAAATGCCACTTTTTTGATTTTATTGATTGAAATATTTCGCCACAGTATATCACATGCCACAGTAATTTAACATCTTGTTACATTAGAATAGCTTAGGTTACATTACAAACTTAAAAGACCCCTTTGATGTGCATTGTAAAATACATAAATCCAGTGAAAGTGGGAGAGTTTGGAATTCAGTTACACACATATTCCACAATTGAATTGCACTTTGTACTGACATTTTTTGTCAAGTCTAAAATGTCTCCCCTGGGAAGCAGTTCGGTGCAATGGCTGAGAGAGAGATCACTTATTTCAGTGGCATCTGAAATTGTAAACAATAGCTGTTTATGTTTTAAAAGCCTTTGTTCCCTCTTTGTTTGACAGCATATGGGTCAACTCACCAGTGTGTCAGGCATACCCAGGTACCGTCTTATGATGAGCGATGGTCAACACTCTTTTACCGGTGAGTATCAGAACGCGTGGTGAGTCTGGTGTGTTGGCAGCAGAATGAGGAAAATGTACAAGTACTAATGACCGATAAACATATTCCCAAAAGTACTTGAGTATATTCATTTTAATTTCTGTTGTGTATTAATGTGTTAGTAGGCATGTGTAGATGCGTACATGCAGCCTGTTGTGATTGACTCCTGATTTCCAATTTCCACTTGGGGACTAATACAGTGTTCTGATTCTGATATATAGCCTTCTTTCTGGACACCCAATTAAACCATCTGGCAGCAGAGAACCTCCTGATACCAAACTGTGTTTGTAGACTGACAAAGACCACACTTGAGACACTGAAAGGTGGCAGGTTTGTGTTTCCGATTTGTCTCCTACTCCCGCAACTGTATTAATGCTTTTACAAAATATTAAAAAAAAAATACTTTTTGTGTTTCAGGCGAGTGTTGGTTGTGATTGGTATGGAGATTCTACAGAAGGCTGAGGAAATTGGGGGGAAGATTGGAAATCCCACTCTATATAAAGCAGATGGTATGTGTTTTTTGTACAATGTACTGTTCATGCATGAAGCTGAAAATGCACATTACAAAAGTAGTGCTGTCAAAACAAGTTTGATTGATTCATTAAAAAAAGCATCAGGTAAAATCATTGGGGGTGTTTATTGTTAGTTAGTCTTAGTTAGTGTTTCAGAGATTACTAATTTTCACCACTGAGATCAGATGGAGTTATTATCTTTTTGTTAGCCCTATAACTTTGGTGGGTCCTGAAGCTCTTCTTTAATTTTCAGAAGAATCATCTACACCGAGTTTGGTCTCGAGCACTTCTGTCTCAGACGCCTCTTCACCAGCTGCAGTACCTGGACCCTCTCATACAAACAACAGTGAGTGTGTCATATTAAGTCTGAAATATGAAGTTTTCTTGTTCTTGGTCATTAATCTTACTAGAATCTTACTAGATAACAGTGTCACCAGTTGTTTATCAGTGTAACAGCAAAAGTAGATTGTTATGTTGTTGACTTCATGGTGGCTGTTTTTTCTGGAAAATCTGATGGTTCAGCACTATTATATTTGGTAGTGAGCAGTCATCAGCAGCGAGTTTAGCTTTGCAAAAATCTCCTATAGCAAACAAATTGGAGAAATGTTCCTTATCCCCAAGCACACATACTTATTGATTACCACTCTTACATTCTAGACATTGCAATAATATACAGCAATAAAACCTTTGAAGTCCACATACAGCAGTGCAGCATTTAGTTTTTGATAGTTTAGTTTTGATGGCCGTGCAAAACATACTTTATCATGTTGATCATTTGCATGCAACTGCATGCAAGGTAGAGATGTCATTGTAAAGACACCTGTCAAAAAAATGACAGCACTTGTCAAATAGATTAATATGGCTGAGCAGATTAAGTACCTCTCTACTATATAACATTGCTGTACTGATTTTTTTTATGGCTTTTAATCCATAGCAAGATCCAATCCGTATCCATCCATTGTCTACCGCTTTTTTATCGCAAGGTCAGTGGAGTCTAGCCCAGCTGACACAGGATAAAAGAAGGAGTACTTTATGGACAGATCGCCAGTCCATTACAGGGTTAGCACACAGAGAGAAACAACCAGTCACTCTTATATTCATACCTATGGGCAATTAAGAGTGCTCCTTTTAACCTCTACATGTTTTTGGACTGTGGGAGAAAACCACATGCAAACTCATGCAGAAAGGCCCTTGTTCCGACCGGGTCGTGAACACTGATCTTTTTGCTGCACTTAGCTACTACTACATGGCTTTAAATTTAAATAATTTGAAACACTCAAAGTTGACCAACAGAGGGAGCCATGCACCCTCTGTTTGAGTAGGTAGTGATTTTTTATTGTTCTCATCATTTTGCCCTCAGTTATATGGCTTATGGCTGCAGCCAGACCTATTGCTGAAATGTTTTGTCTGATTTACCACACGTAACACGTAAGGTTTTGTTCTTTTCATATGTGGCTCAAAGATTACAAGGAATGTTATTATAATGTATTGAATATATACTTTTTTTTAACCAATTGAATGTATTCAGTCACAAGAAATGCTAAGTTGATGTAGAACTTTATTTCCCTCAGTTCAGGCCTCTTTTTTCATAGCACATTCTGCAATTTTATCATATTCACTGCACAGCTTTTGAAGCGGGCAACTATCTTGTTGCCCACTGGCCATCGCAGCTGATGGAGACCATAACTCACACTTTCACAGTTTTACCACCAACAAGACTTTTATTCCAGAACACAACCCCCAAATAATCGTTGGTTTTCTGCCAAGCCTGACTGGTGCCATGAATCATGCCTAAAGTAGCCTGTGTTTTATTTCAGCCTCTTTTATTACCTCAGCCTTTGTTTCTTTCAGTTGTTTCATACCAGCAACTGCTCAAAGCATTGACATTGATTTTTGCTATGTGGTAGAAGCAAACTCAGTGGTCCTCTTCAGTGGAAGGTGTACACATGTAGGCGGATAATGAGTGCTTGGTATATAACTTGTGTGCATATGTAGGTGTATGTCCGTTTGTGTATGTGTTGTGTGGGCCGATAGCTCCTCCAATTCACGTTTTCATTAATATCGGACTGTTGTGGACTGAATCCCCATGTAGCAATGCACAGACAGAGTCAGGGTGGGGGACTCTGCAAAGATGAGACTCTGCATTAAATAGTTTATCAGCCTCTATCCACATTTGTATCCTTTGATCCATGGCAGAGATCCTGCCATGTACAGAAAACCCACTGCTCTGTTTTATTGTTTTGTTTTGTGCCATGGTCCTGCTTTCTCCTGTAGAGCTGAAATCTTATGCTCAAAAACTTGTGTTTTCTCCAACTGACTGCAGCTCAGTGTTTGATTATGTTCCAATATTTCTGAAAATCTGCATTTTCAGTAATTAGGTGAATTTGTGTTTATTTCCAAAATTGCTCAATACTGCACAATGTTGCACGTGAGCTGTGGCTGAAGGGATGAATAGGTACAGAGCTGTTATATTTTAAGCCATGAGTTCAAGCTTCCACGAGGCCTTAAGACTTTGAGAAACACACTGAATCTCCAGGAGCTTCCATTTGGCTAATGTGGCTCATCACTTCCTACGCTCGTGTCTCTTCCCTGTGTCTTGCCTCCTGCCAGTGGGTTTGACAGAGAGCCGAGATGAAAGGAATAAATGGAGGCAGGTGCAGTACGTTTGTAATGTTCAGGCTTATCAATAGTTCTTATTTTTACAACTGTCCATCCATTCATTTCTTCGTGTTCTCACCAGATTATCTGACCAATCACGACAAACTGTGGTTTACCTTTGACATTGGAAGAATGTAATCAAGAGAAGGTGTCCTTCAAGAGTCATCAGTGTGTAGAATTGCAAAGACTAGTGCAGCCCCACAACACCCAGAGCATTGGGGGTGATTCTCATTCCTCCCTGGGGCCCTGCCACTGCAGAGTTGTTTAACTACCTCAGCGACTTCAACCCCAGAGATAAGAGAATCCACCCTTTCAACCTCTTCCTCTGCTTCCTCTGCTTCCTCTATGGAACACATGGTGGTAGGAATGAGGAGATCCTTGGGGAGTATTCCTTCCAACATGTGACTGTTTCCCCAGTTTGAGGTCAGTGGCTCACCAGTCATACTGTAAACAAACAGTGTGAACAGGAAGGCGTTTCTCCGTCTTGAGTTGTTGAACAGTTTGCCGGCATGTCTTTGGCGCAGACTGAATGTCTTGCTCCATCGTCTCACCCAACTCAGTCTAAATGCTTTGAGCATTTAATATTGCTTTAGCTTTGTCAGTAACTCTACATTAAAGAAAACCCGTTAAAATTTGAGTCATAATAGTAATTATCAGAAAGAACACACAAAAGGAACAGTCTCTTTAAGAGTAGGAGTAAAGTCGGGGGTCATGGCACAGAGTTCTGTTTCTATTTAAATATTTGTCAGCAGCCATCACTTAAAATAGACTACCTTCAAACTGCAGATGATATTTAAATTCCGAGATTGCACCCACTGAAATGCAGTAAAAAAAAAACACATTCTTCAGTAACTGTTCTCTGTAGGTCTTTGTACTAACAGCCCTTTTCCTCTTCTGTCTCTCAAGAACACAAACGCATTTTTGTTCACTTTCTGTATTTACAGCTTTCTTCTTCTCTTGGATGTTTGTCTGACACTCTCTTAGTAAACATGCTTCACAAACAGGGATTGTTGATTATGTTGTTGGCATTCACATTAGTAGCTTGCACTGATCTTGAGCACAAAAAATGAAGATCCTTCAAACGGCTCTGTGTTTGTACGACTTTGAAGTTATTTGCCCCGTGCCTGTAGATACTGCAGCTGGTCATTTTGTTATTTTCCTAGAAAAAAAGTCATATTTCTTCAGCATATGGCTATTATGCATTAAGTTTCTTTCTTTCACTATGACTTAAATGAAGAAAGTTTGCTACTCTTGCTTCGCGAGCGTAGTATTTACAGTTGAAGTTCTGGTGTCATGGCCGCAAGGCTGATATTCAGATAATGAATCCTAATAATTTTGTTCATATGACTTCAAGACAAAGGTACAGCAATTATGGGATTTATGATTAATGTTTGGCAATCTCACTCGAGAGAAAACAGAATTCATTGGCACAACAGAGGTCTTCAGGGAGAGTTTAAATTTAACAGGTATTTTATATATTTGGCAGCAGCTCACTCGAGTCATCAACGGCACTATCATAACATTAACTTTGTGTGTTCAACGAGGTTTCTACCACCTAAGAGCAAATTTAAATTATCATTAAACGTTAAATTGTATCTTGTCATTTTATGCAATGTTCTCCTGTCATTCAAAGACATGCACAATGCAGTACTCAAAAATGCCAAGATGTATTTTTCCTCCGACAATAATCAATTTACATATTTTTGAGCACCATTAAAATTTGCTCTCTTGCTGATTTAACATTGCTTTTCTCTTTGTCCTTTGTTTCTGAGTAGGTCCCTCTCCTCGAGGCTTTGGGAGTGGATTTGGTGCGACAGCTTCGCCCATGAAGACTTCGCCCATGAAGACTTCACCCATGAAGACTTCGCCCATGAAGACTTCGCCCATGAAGTATTCACCCATGAAAGCTTCACCCATGAAAGCTTCTCCCATGAAGGCGTCACCCATGAAGGGTTCACCCATGAAATATTCACCCATGAAAAATTCACCCACGAAGACTGCTTCTGTGATTTCTATTGCTCAACTCAACCCTTACCAAAGCAAGTAAGTTGAAGTTGTTGTGTGTCCCCGTCTGCATGTGTCGTGTAACCTTAACTTCACTCCTGTGTATTGTCAACAAATTGTCAAGCACAGCCTTTGCCTGTGTACATTTATTGATGATATCATTTAATGTTGATTGTTTTCTTCTCCTCATTCTTCATCTAAACTATTTCCTCTCATGCTTCTATTTGTTTGCCATCTACCTGTTTACTATAATTTCTGAGAAACACTATGGGGCATGTTTGACAGTCTATATGCGTGTTTGTGTTGGCATCTGCAAACATTCACTTTTTCCCCCCTTCCTTCGTATTATTGTAAGTGGCTGTGTGGATGTGAGCGTGCGTGCGTGTCACCCCATTTGCATGGAAATGAAATGACCGATCTTGCCTCAGAAAGGGACACTTAAATGGCAGGTACTGCTGGGTCTCAATGATTTGCTGCTGAGGTTTTGATTCTGTTATTTGGCCCAGCAGGGATTTGACCAATCTCCCCTTTTTACCCGTTTCCTTCCCTCTCACTTTTTTTCTCTTTTTTTTTTACCTCCTCCAGGGTTCCACTTAACTGCAGTTTTTTCTTCTTGCTTCTTATCATTTCATTAGGCCTAAGTCTGTGTCTCTGACCTTTTGAGGTGGCTGTAAAAATACAAGAGCACAGTCTAGCAAGATGTAGTTTTTCAGATTACTGTAAAGGTTCGCTGTCAACTTGCCCTCTATATTTGGGCTCTGATAATGTGCCTTGTTTGAAATTACAAGCTGTAAAGATAACTGTGCCTGTAGGTGCTATAATAAACTGATGACTGCTCCAACTTTGATGTTGGGGGGTACTACAGTGAGTAAAACGGATGACTTCAGCGACTGTACTTCTGCCATGCGTGTTTGTGTCAACACTTTAACACACTGCATGTGCGTGTTTTCCTCGTGGATGCAGTGCATGTGCACATGCTTTCATTGAAAGTCCGCATGGCTTTCTCCTCCCATTCTGCTAGTGTTAAGTAATAGCATGTAGAACAGACTATAATTGGCTTTTGGCTGCCATAAACCTTGGTGGAGCAGTCTTATCCATACTGAGCAGGGAATGAGGTTCACTGTGGGCTGGCAGCTGCTCTCATGATAGGGGATTTAATTGCAGGAAAAGTTATGGTATGAATATCCTCCACTGCACAATTATCATCGCCGTCACAAAGCTTACTGCTGCATCAACTCGCTGTTGTAAAAACAGAATAGGAAGCACATTTTAAATGCATCCAGTCGTTGGAAGAAGTACAGTACCGACTAGTTAAATCTTTAAAAAATAAATCTTGTTTTTATTTTATAAACTTTCAGAAATATAATCATTTTATCTCCCAGGTAATTGTTGTTTTGCACAGTTGTGTTCCACATTGGAGTGGGGGGATGCTCATTAACTAAAGAGGGCTTTTTAAAGTTTCCCTGCAGCATTTATTTTGACCTTTAGAGAGCAGCTCCTGCTTTCCTTCCACATAACTGCGTTGGTTAAAGAAAACGTCTATAAAATTATGTCTAAACAAGGATATTCTCTACATGAGTGTTTGTAGGCATTTTCATAAAAGTATTCTGCTGGAAAAGGTGAACAATTAAAACGTCTACAGGGTTTCAATTATGTTGTTTGGAAAGCATTTGGACACGTTTTCTCTCAGCAAATGTGTTGCTTTTGAGGTGTTCAGATAAAATTAACTTAATACATTTTTGTTTTGTGTATATCGCTATAGCTGGACTATCAAAGCACGAGTTACCAACAAGTCCAACATCCGCACCTGGAGCAACTCCAAAGGAGATGGCAAACTTTTCTCCTTTGAGATAGTGGATGAGAGTGTGAGTACATGTGTATAGAGGTCTGAATATCTATCGTCATGTCACACTTGACCATGTTTAATTTGATGTATTTATGGAAATGTGTTTGATCAACAGGGAGAAATCAGGCTCACAGCCTTCAACAAGGAAGTGGACAAGTTTTTCACTTTATTGGAGCAAGGAAAGGTGAGCAAGTGCCCCTGACCTGTATACATCCACATGTTGGGTGATCTGAAAGTTCACACAAAATTATGTTTTGCACATTACCCAAGATGCAGATGCTGCGAGTTAATGTTTTCTTCTTTCTACCAATTATGTACTGTAATTAAGAACTCAAGTCATTAACTCAAACAAATCCCCAGTCACAGATATCCATGTTGTGTACACACTGTGCTCCAAACACCTGAATTACTTAGTCAGATTTGGTCTATAAAACCCTACCAAATCCTCCCATGCCTGCTGGACTTCTGGTCCCTGTGTGACTGCATCATGTGAGATATTAAAGGAAAGATTTGGGGCTTCATCTGGTTTCACACAATACTCACATTCGTAATCTGAGAGAATTAGTCACTGTAATCGTTCCTGCTCTTTTTATACTTGCCATTAAGTAACAGTTCATGACTACATCGTAAGAAGTAGCGTCATCACACCATGAAGGGAATAAGTAGCAGCCTTCAACTCTCACAATGTGCATGGACATGTACAGTGAATATTGCATTCAGGTTTACTTTAAAAGCACTAACCACTAATATGAATCTTGAATGCAGAATTTTTCAATAGGATCATCTTTCAGCAAGAGCACCCGTTAAGACCGTTATGTCTACAGCGTCTGCTTTGTGGTCCCTTTTTTAATAAATGCAGTGCCTACCAGCTCAAGCTGCTCTTGCATAACTGACGGTGACACTGACCTACGATCTTGCTTCAGGGCTGCTACCCAAAACTGAAGTCTGGACTGAAGTTAATGCAGTCTAAAAAGAATAATTCACAGTTTGAATCCCTTATTAATACTAGTAAGGACTCAAAGTTGTTCCTTTTTAGGTAGTTAAATAACACTGTTAATAGATCGAAGATGATGTTAAATGTAAGATGATGTAAATGCACGAAGAAACCGAGAGATACAACATATTTTTTCGTACGTATAGAGTTGCCACCAGTCAGCAGCAGTCTCAGAGCGATGCCCTCAGTGCATGCTCTTTGCATATTTTCCCATATTATTGATGCATTTGGAGCAGTTAGAACACATGCCGGTCCGCTTGCGCAACTCAATCTGGTCGGCAGAGCTTAATAACTCAATTAACCCTGGCCGTCATTTTGCTCGTCGCACAGACTTAGGTATCAGTTACTGGCAGTGACTCCCAACACAGCCCCAGATCCAATTTGTGCCCTCTGCTCTCCAAAGATAAATAAAGGGATGAATCTGTCTTCCCTCTGTGTTCTAAGCATTGACAGACTAGTGAGTGGGTGTGACCGGCTCCGAGTGGCCAGAATGCTTATCACGTTAGTTTCATGCTTCTGTCTTTTGTGTGGGATGAAAAAGAGAAGTCAAGGAAAGAGATCGGGTCACACAAACAAACTCGGAGGCTGAGAGATTGGATAATGTATTGAGCTGGAAAAGCAAATGAAGACATGTACTGTCTAGCAAACTTGCCCACAGCAGCTTCTTATTTTCTGGTGAATTAGAGAAGTGATGGGGCTGATATGAAGCCACATCTTAGTTGGACCTCAAGTGTTTTCCATTTCTATTAAGAGGTGTTTGTAGAAAAAGAAGAATTTCCTTGGCAGGATCAATAAAATATTTGTCAATTTTGAACAGTTGCCTCACATTTACAAGAAATATGCCACCGCTTGATTAAGTCTATTTTTATGAAGCACCATATTTATTTGTTCCTTGTAGGTGTACTACATCTCCAAAGCTACGGTGAAGATCGCCAACAAACAGTACAACAAACTGAAGAATGACTACGAGATCACTCTCCATGCGCATTCGTCCATTGTGTTGTGTGATGACAGTCGAGGTGTCCCCGCACTGCACTTTGACTTTGTGCCCATTGAGGAGCTGGAAAACAGAGACAAAGACACCATCCTTGGTAAGAGATGTAGCATTGAGATTCAATGAATTATTGTTTTTTTAATTGCAGCACAGGTACTGACTATGTGTCTGTTACTCATACAAAGAAAAACATGGAATTATCCCAGTTTTTTCTTACTTTATTCTGTCAACTTATCTACGATGTTTTACAAATTTCCTTCACCAGTTTCTTTTGTCAACCAACTGCTATTTTCATAAGATTTGACATTTGGCATCATTGTGCCCCTAAAATGATACCTGTAATTCACTGTAAAGCTACCTTCGCTGTCTAAATATGAGTAGTTGTCATTCTCAAAATATTACTTTCACCCCACATAGCTTGGAATTTGTCAGAAAAAGAAAAACATTTTTTTTGGTCTATTTAGAGGTGGGAGAATCTGAAACAATCAGAAGATATAAATAAAAGAGTCGTCATTGACGTCATCAGAGCTGCACTGAAATAAATCAGTGATTTTTGTGACAAAGTCAAAGACTAAAGCAAAGTGGGCCACGGAAATGATTCTGCTATTCGATAAGATAATATTACAGCTATGTGAATGATATAGAGGTTATATAGGATATACAATGATGGCCATGTAATAGTGAGCACATTGTCAAGTTTGGTGAACTCCATTAGAAAATGGTGCTTTTCTCAGTGAAAAGTGTTATATTATCTGTGAATGACTGGGACAACAGTAGGATGGCTAAAAACTACTTTGTCTTATACTAATATCAAAGCCTTGAGTATCCTTGATATGAATATCAGTCTTTTTATCTCTTTTAAATAAGTTCACTGATCCCACCTAGCCCTTGAGCCATTTCAAAAACATTATGCTCCAACAGAGTAACAAATATGTTCCTCACATAACAAGAGAAATAGATGTTTTTTTCTTTTTCAAGCTTAAAACAAATATCAAAGATTACGAGATAATTAGGGTTTAAAGATAACATTAGATTTGACTTTGTCAGATATCAGATCTAACAACATGGACCAATAGTGAGTATCAGATTGACTCATTCCAAGATGACATGATACTTGCTGGTACTGTCAGTTACCTGTGGATTATCACATGAACCATCTTTCAATTAAGTAAAACTAAGCAATTTAAGACCATAGATACAAAAGGGGGAAAAGAAAAATTACTATAAGATGGGCACCTGCCAGTCCCTCATGAACCCGAAGTGTGGAAGGATAAATTATGACAAGGTGAGAGGGAAGGTTAATTCCGGAAAAGAGGATAATGGGAATGATAATGGGAGTTATCACAATTACAGATAAAGATGCATGTCCCAGTTAGGTTCAAGCAAATTATCTGACTTTAATTTTTCATTGCTTTTGGTCCCTTTACTAAAACAGTAAAGGGACCAAACAGTAACAGTTTTTTTTTTTACACAAAATATTGTTTGAATGCAGAATTTCTACCCTTTGGACGTCTTTGGGTTGAAACAATTACTTCTGTTCTCACGACACCAATCAGCACAGGTCCATATGTTCCATCACTCGTCCAGATGTGATATTTGAACTGCACTGTAGTTAAGTGCTTTTACTGCATTGCGTCAGCAAAACACAACAGCAACAACTTGAAGGCATGCCGGGTTATTGATTCTTTAAAGTGTTTGACAAGAACTTAATGGTCGTAAAGAAAATAACCTAGTCCAACCTTCTGAGATTAGAGTATTGTTGGTTTATATTTGAGCAGTAATATTGCACAATTAAATTAGTGTAAGTGTTGGGTAGTACAAGCCAGCCCAGTTGCAAACTACACAGTTAAGGGATGCGCTCAGCAGTTTACCTGCAGGAGTGTGTTAACATTGGTCTCAGAAGGGCAGCAGTACAAGTCCTGTGCATCATCTGTTGTCTCACCCTCTCTCTCCACTTCCGCTCTCTCATTGCGCCTCTGTTAAATAGGGGATTATAACATGGTAATGAGAACTGTCAGCCTGTTTCTGTGGTGATAATGGAGTTCAGAGGTGGGTGACATCGTTTCAATCATAATGGAATTAAGCAGCGCTGAGAAAGCACCGACAAGAGTGCAAGGGAGGAACAGGGGGAGGGGGGTTGAGAGAAAGGTTAGTGGAGGTGGCAGACGGGAGGATTAAACTCAGAGAATCACTCGTTCCACAAGTCTGTTCTAGAATTCTGCCCAGTCATATTATTTAATGTGTGGGCAGTAGTCTTCGATGAGCAACAGGAAAGTGACTACCACAATAGTGAGGTTTCTGAGGTGCTTTTGTGTTTTTCCTCTAATGCTGTGTGTGAGTGATGTGTATTTTTGTGTTTGCCTTGTTTTCAGAAACCATCTAAACATCTAAAATCTGTTGTTGGTCCTTCGCAGATAACATTTATTTCCCCCTGTTAAGTTTTTATTTTTAGTCGAGGAGGACCACCTCAGTGATGGCTGAAGTGGTTCGGCCTTGAGCATGACTGAAGAACGAGTTTGTATGTTTGTGATTATTTGTGAATATGGGTCTGGATGTTAGCCAGCCTGTTATGACATTTGTCAGTCTGATGCGACTTGGCAATATCAGAGCAATGTCATCTCTGCTGGTTTAGATCTTTACTGCTTACAATGCAATAACAATTTACATAATGCAGTGAGTATCCAGAAGGCCCTTTTTTTACACTTTGTGCCAAGGCTGTTCACGTATTGCACCATTGCCTCCTTTTTCTCATGTCTCAGTCTCAGTTGCCATATTTGTCTGCCTATATCATCTATAGATGGAAATATAATGGTTCTCTCTGCCTATAGATATCATCGGCGTGTGTAAGAGTGCAGAGGATGTATCCCAAATCACCACTAAGACCAGCAGACAAGTTTCCAAGAGGGCCATCAGCCTGATAGACACAACTGAAAAAGTGGTGACAGTCACACTGTGGGGAGAGGAGGTAATAACTGTAATCCCCTGCCTCTCTCTGTCTCTCTCTCCTTCTCTCTTTTTGTTTTTCCAAGGATGATGTTTAATATTAAAACACATGGTGCCAACTCTAATTAATCATGTGTTTATGATGTTACGATGGTGTCCATGTGGATGTGTATCCCTGTGCTCTTGCATGCAGAGCATTTTTGACTGAGTTTCCTGGGCTGTAACATTTGGATTTTTCAAATCCGTTCATTTGACCTTCAGTCGTGTTTTGGATCTCGTTCCCTGGTTTGATACAGAAGACTAAATAACTCCTAAATGTTCATGAAATGGCACTATTTTTCCCTCTGAGGTCATTAAATGAGCAAGAGTTTAATCCCTCCTCATTGCCAAGATCCAAAAATGACTTTCAAATTTATTTGAAGTGAGTCCAATTATCAAAGCAAACTAAACTACATTATATTTTCTAGCCTGCAGACCCAGACTGAGCACACAATAACATAGCTAAATGGTAGATGGTCTGCTCATATTAATTACTTGTCAATATTAATGATCAATCAAAGCATTTTACTCTGCAAGTCACATTCACAGATACACACATTCATACAACACTTCCAAAATTTGGTGCTCTCTGTCTCACTCAAGAAAACCACAGACCTTCAGCTTAGTTGACGGCCCACTCTACCTCCTGAGCCACAGACATCCACTTCTATCTTCAGTTGCTCTCTTACAGTAACACTTGTTTTTGTTTTTTTTCTCAAGGCAGAGAAGTTTAATTGCACTAGGGAGCCTGTGGTTGCCATTAAAGGAGCTCGCTTGTCAGATTTTGGAGGCGTATCTCTCTCTACTTTGTTCAGCTCAACAGTCATGGTCAACCCAGACATACCAGAGGCTTTCGGATTAAGGGCCTGGTGAGTCACACACACGCACACATTGAATTGTATATAGTTCTTCAGCTGGCATGTACAGTGCACATACCATTTTGTGTTTTGTTTTTGTTTCTTTTGGCTTCTCACCCTCCAGGGTTCAAATGCTTTTTTTTACCCTCTTGCTGCTGTTTATGTAAAACAACTTAAATGCTAAACACAAACCACCACCACAAATTAATACACTTGAACGCAAAAGCCTTGATGAACACTTGCCAGGACCCTGGTAGCATGTGCCTCATCAGCCCCAGCAGGACTCGAGACAGGATGTAGACAGGATTGGATAAAGGGAATAACAGAACAGCAGAATGGGGATATTTCTGGATTCTAGCTCTGTGCGGGTACTGTACAGCGTGTACAGAGAGATGGGCATACATCGAGCTGCATCAAAATGGATTCTGGTAACTGTGAAGGGATTTTGAATTATGACTCATTCACTCATTAAGTTCCCATGTCTGGCCGCCGCTGAAATATAAATGGGGCTTTTTACACTGTGTGTACATATGTCTGTCCTGTGTATCACACTACTATTCTTATGTCAGAATTGCATCAAATAGCATGCTCACCACATCATTTATAATACAGCAAATGAAGGGGAAAGGGTTTTGGAACTTGCAATGTGAATAAATGACAATGATAGGAAAAATTGATAGGGAAAATGTGTTTTACAGTCCTTTTTAGCATGTAGATTTGCCCTCTACAAAGAGTGCAAATCAGTCTGGCCCCTGTGGTGATGTGTTTCTTTGTGAGTTTGTTTTGACTGGGCTGTTGCTAATTGAAGGAAAGTGATGAATTTGGATGATGCCTTGATTGGATTGTTCTGCTCACCGGGAATGTAGAGCAGGAGTCCCACTGATACATGAAGATGCTAAAGGGCATATTAAAGAGGTAGATCAATGAAAAGATGGAGTGGGTAGACAAGAACACGAATGGGTTAGTTTTGTTCCTCTTCTCGTCCCCCAGTGTACATGTCCTGAAATAAATTTGAAGACCGATTGATGTATGAACGCGTGTAGATAGCAGCCAGTATGTCAGATAAGAGATGACAGAATGCAGATGCAGTGGCTGGAAATCAGTTCAGTCACAGCTGAGGAGGGTTTCTTTAGATAGCAAAGCAAATACAGCGTTAACGACACAATGCTTCACTCAGAGGAGAAATCAAAGTGTGTTAATCCAATATTTTCACAAACACATACACACCTCCTTTTGCAAGCACTTTTTCCCCCCAGACTTGTTCACTTATGAAAAAGATTAATGGCATATTATCTCTAATACAGCACCTTGGTATACATGGTTCATTAGGTGAGCGTACCTTTTGTTGTAAAATGCGCTGCAACAGCCCATCCTTTCTTAATGTTTTCTTTCATTCTGTCTCCGTACACTCTAACGTACGACATATTTCACACAAAGTGCTGTACAATCACAAGCAAGGGAAAATATGTGTGTATGTTAAGCTGTACAAACACATTTGTTCATACCTTTATTATTATTATTTGTGCTCTGTGCATTTTATTGTCAAGGTACGACCAGAAAGGCTATGCTGTTGAGAGCCAGTCCCTGACATGCTCAGGGTCAGCGAGCAGTGGATCGAGGATAAACTGGAAAACACTGAGTGATGTAAAGAATGAACACATGGGACAAGACGAGAAGGTACAGTGAACACACAGACCCACTTACTTGCATGTATTCTATAAATATATGCGTATATGCAGTACATACATACAGCAGGGAAATTATCTTTTTTTTAAAAGGAGGTCAGTGTTAATAAGTGCACCTAAATACAAAAGTGACTTACAAGGACTGCTTCACCAAAACCTTAAAAAATATCAGCGATAAAATACCGAGCAAGGAAACAGATTGGTCCGTGAGTCAGTAAGTCCGTCTGTCATTCGTGCAGCTGGTTACTGTTTGAAAAGCAAAGAAAAGAAACCCGAACAGATGGCATAATGTCAACATAACTACTGCGCAACAGACAGTTTGATACCTCAGAATGTTTTCACGTTGTTAGAAAAGCAGGGTAAACACTGGGTTTTGGTGTCAGTCTGTCATCATCAAAGGTTTAAGTCACACAATAGCAAATCCATCACTTTGACGTTCTTTGACTTTGTCTGTTTCTTACTCTTTCTACCCCATTGCTGTGGCTTATGTTTTATATAACAGCACGTATTTGCCATATGAACTGCTCGTGGGATTGACCAATATTTTGAAAATCAGGGACACTAATTAACACTTCATGTGCCGTGTAGAGATCAGACTGGAAGTCTCTTATTAAAGTATCAAAGAAAATTGTATGTGTACAGACATGGATTTACCGATCTATAAAACAGAGTCGGGCTTCTGTTCACGGGCTGTATGTTCCAGTGACTTTGTAAACTCGAGTTTCGGTTTCTGTTGTTTTAGCCTGTGTGTGTGTGTTGGATAGCGATGCACATATATTTAGCAGCATTGAATGAAGTACCATATGTGACTGGGGTAGCATATGGAAGCTCTCAAGCCATTTCAAGGAGTTTCATGTGAGAAAATTAAATTTTTTTCCACTAAAAGCAGAGCCAAAGCCTGGCATGTGCCTTTCATAAAATGTTCTCTTTAATTAATTGGGTTTATTTCCGATTAGTCACCGTCATTCCACACAACAAGAAGTCCCGCATGTCTACCTTCTACATCAATGTCATTTATTAAAAATAAAAAAAAAGTTTCTATTTATGTTTGGGAGATGTTGAAGCCTATAGGGCATAACATTACCAGAGGGGAAGTAGCACAGTCTGAGAACATGGGAGAGAGAGAAGGTGTAGACAGGCCAAGCAGAGACACTTAAACTTCCTGTCACTTACAAAGCTGCAGTGAAAGATGGAAGGAAAAAAGACCTCAGGAAGAAAAGGGGGGGGAAAAGGGAGAGCGCGTGGTGATAAATACAGCCAAGTGAAAAAGGGATCTTAAGAAAAGGAATGCAAATAGGAACTGTTAACTGGCAGAATGGAGGAAAAGAGTTGAGAGGTTAGAGTGTGGATATAATTAAAGCTCAGATTTCTCCCATCACTTTTTCTCTGTTATATTCCCTTTGTTTTTCCCTCTTTTCTTTCTCTGCCTCGCATTCCCCCAACCATTTCTGTAATTGAAGGGCTCTAAGGTGGATGTCTATCACATACTCTGAGGCTCTGCTTTGGAAATCCAAATCGTTGGCTTATACTTTTATGCAATCTAATTTGTTACTCGTACCTTTTCTCCACCATGTGCCGCATGTGTGAGACACTGTGTGAGTGTGTGAGTCTACAAGTCATTCCTAATTAATGAAACGGTGTGTGTTTGGGTTTGAGGACAGGCATTAAAGTTGGCATGTGCAGCCACGTCAATTATGTGAAGTAGATTTTCACTTGGTTGCCTTTCCACATACAAATTTTAATTGCATTTAGGTGCCAGAAGGTGACACAGGGATTTTCTGTGATTAGGATGAAAGCAATTGTGTGTGTGTGTGTGTGGGGTGTGTAGTGTGCGTGTGTCTCTCTCTCTTTAGGAGAGTCTGCTCACATATTTTTTATGTCTGTGTGTCTTGAGAGCGTTATTGTGTATCTGTTTTTGTGTGCTGTGTTAGTCATGCTCTTCATCTCGGTTCTCCACAGTGTGCTTAAGGTTAAGACTTTGCCCTAAGGCTTCTGCATACACACTGGAATACAGAGGAAGAGGGAAGAAAAACACACTGAAGGGGAAGGGGGAGAGATGATTGCAAATGCAGGGGAATTTATTTAGAGTGGGCCCGATGTAATGGAAGCGGTGCGATCCAGATTGAGCTGACCTCCATCATCATATTCTCCGTAGCTTCTGCCAACATCATGAGTCGTGAACAAGCCCTGAATGAAAGCATCCTGTATTTTTCCAACTGCCATGTCCACCCTCCCACCACCTTCCCTCACCACTTGTCTTCCCACCTCTCTTGGCTTCCAGCGCTCTAATCTGCCCATGTCTACGAAATGTGATGCGGCAGGAACAACGGCAGAAACATGGGAGGGGTGTGCAGAGTAGGAGAGGGCTGTTGCTAAGGGGAAAATTCTCCTAATTAATAAAACCTTCTTACTAAGTGTTGTAAGGGTTCTCGCTATATGGTGTGGGGACTGGGGTGGACAGATTATGAGGCTGTGAGTCAGTAGAGAATCTGTCAGAAAGCTCTCAGTGTGACTGACAGTATTTGAAGAGGTCATGGGGATGCGTGATAACATCAACCATCTCATGAGAAATGTAGACTGCTCTGTTCAATGCTCTTACTGAACAGCTCACTCAGCTTTGTGTGAATTCTGCCAGTATCCTAACAAGAGTGTATGATAGACTTATCTAGGCCAACATTATAAATGAGTCATTTCTGGCTTGTACTTGTCATCGTAAAGCATTTCATTTCACATTTTAGCTGGAATGCCTTGTCTAAGGCATATGTTGTATATGGTGTGTGTTTGTTTTGCTGAAATTCATGCACGTCTATTTGCATGCAGACATGTAACCCCCCCCCCCACACACACACAGTCTCCTCCCAGTGAGGTCCACTGTTTGCATTCTTTATATTTATATTTATGGAAATTGAATGCTGTGCTTCTCAACAGGATGAGAGAATTTCTTTATTTCCCCCAGAGTTGGCATTTCTTTCCCTTTTCTGCTGTCGATTTTGCCAGTGTGAGTTCTGACGCCTAAGGTGCTAATATCGGTTTAAATTACAGCGTCGTTGCTGCATTTTAATTTGATTCCTTTTGAGGGTGTACTCTTTAATTTAAATTCATAACTGAAAGTTTTTGCTCATTATGTATGTATTGCAAACATTTAATTTTGGGTCTTTGTACATAAACTGGCATGTTAAACAGGTGTATGTTCGTGGGTTGGTACAGTATAAGCAGGAGTAAGAGAGTCATCTTTTCTCACATCTATTTTGCATAAAATTCTTGAACTCTCTGAACTGTTCCAAGATTGTTTGGAAGTGAAATTGAGATCAGTAAATGGTGCCCACCAACTCCCAACCGGACTGACTTTGTGACAACAATTGTGATGTCAAGGTTAACCACAGATTAATTCACTGTTTCTCTAACCTTCCTTACTCTAACCACTATCCTTTATTTTTAAACCCTTGAAGGGTTCCGTCCGCTTTATAATGAGCTCCTCCTTGTTTTATTTCTTAATATTTTCATGATATTTACTGCAGTTATGCTTTTATAATCTGCAGTTGTACCATGACAGGAAAGAGTTTGACACATTGTGTTTTCTTGTTTTGTGGACTATTGGGTATTCATTGTGTTTTTGTGGCCTGAGCCACCTGGCATCTTGCTCATCTACCAAGATGCAACCTCCTACATACCAAACACTTTGATGAGGTGTCTTTTTCCAGTCTCGTCATTGTTGTATTTAAAGATCGCAGCTTCAGATTGCTAAAAAGTTTGTTAGTCTGCGATGCTCTTTTTTTTCCCTGGCTGGTGCATAAAAACATACCTTTTTGAAGTCTAATAAATCACACTTTCCCTGGTAATATGAAGTGTACAAACATGTGGATGATGTTTTTTATCTGAAACTTTATTTATTTAGATGCTGCCATATTTGAGCAGATGTTCACAGATCCATTAAATATTTGCAAATTAAAAATGTGATTGAATCACTCTTGGAAAAGCTGTTTCAACTCAAGACTCTTAAAGAAAAAACAAGATATTTTAATGAAACAAGGCATCGCTCAGGCAGTCACAAGGACAAACACAATTATTTTCATGTTTTTAATCATCTGTTGGTGCAGGCAAGCACAGACTTACTCAAAGGGAAGAGCTACCAGTTAAATAGGGAAAGATAATTGAGTGTAATACACGTATTACAGTATTGTGTTTAAGGTTAATGTGCTAGTAATATTTTGTTCCTATATTTGTGTGTGTGTGTAGGTTTGATTTCTTTGAACTGCAAACCTTGATGTTGTGTGTTAAAATGACACCAGTTTGATTTGATCCAGCACTATTTATTGATCTTGCAAGCCTAACTCAATAATATATATATATATATATTTCCCCCCCCTCTCTATTCAGGCGGAGTATTTCAGCTGTGTGGCAACAGTTGTTTACACTCGCAAGGAGAATTGTTTGTACCAGGCTTGTCCATCTGCAGACTGCAAGAAGAAGGTTATAGACCAACTTAACGGGCAGTACCGATGCGAGAAGTGTAACAGAGAGTTTCCAAGCTTTAAATACAGACTCATACTTTCTGTAAGTGCACACAATGTACATCACTTGTGCCTGTTTGGCTCACATTTTCAGTGATAATGGCGTAGAGAAATATTGTTTTATTTCACTGTCTGTCTAAATTGCAGGCCAACTTGGCCGACTTCGGGGATAACCAGTGGGTGACGTGCTTCCAGGAGACGGCTGAGGTCCTGTTGGGCCACAGTGCGGAAACACTGGGACACTTAAGAAACACGGTATGCTTAAGTTTGTTTGTTTCCAACTGACCAGAAAATTGCCTGTCATGTTTTACTTAGTTCCTGTTTTCATGTGTGTGTGTGTCTTATTCAGGATGAGACGGCATTTGAGGAAGTCTTCCAGAAAGCCAACTTCACAACCCACATCTTTAAAAACAGAGTCAAGCTCGAAACATACAACGTAAGTAGCAATGAACGAGAGCTTAATGATACGATGCTTATCACATTCTGTTTTTGTAAAGTAGCACTCCTTCTTTCGGGTTTACTAGTTTGGGTGGGCGTCTGCATTGTTTACAAATTGAGTGTTTTGATCAGTATTAACACTCCCTGCAGTTCAGCTGCAACCTTCAGGACGTACTGGCGGCAGGCGAAGCTGTCAGGAATGTTTTTACAACATTATGTTGTCCCATGAGCTTGTTTGATTTAAAAACTTAATTTTAAACACAACAATTAAAAAATTTGACATCACCCAGAGCAAATACAGTCCAGGATTTTCATCAGCGTGACTTTTTGGTTGTCATCATCCAGTGAACTTTGGTCCCAAACGTGTAAAAGGCAAAAACAAGATGGGAAAAATACACGAATGTGAGATAATTTTAATTAGTATCACATTGACAAGAGTTGTTAAGTAGCCGGTGTAGTTTGGATGACAAAACAAATACGGCTGTGGATTAATTTCTCTTAATTAGCCACTAATTTGCATTTAGCTGTTGTCTGTCTAAGCCTAATTAACTTGATTATTCACAAACTAATTTGCTGCAGAGGAAACAGTCCAAAAGGAAGGAATAACTGAGATGCTGAATGGTCTTGTGTCCTGACCGCAGGAAAACCTGCAGGGAAAGCAATGCAAAGTTCATGAGACATTACTCGTGAATGCAAAACCTTTTCATTAGAGTCAATAAAAGTCAAGCAAAATATTGCCGTTCAGGCATTTATTATTTCCCTTTTGATGCTGTTTAAATTACAAAGAATTATCTTCACATGTGAAATAAAAAGAGCTTGAGTGTCCTTTCATAGCAAATGGCGGCATTCCACTCCTACAGACCATCAACAACAAGCCAGAAGCCGCACGAGCATATGCCCAAGGCTGCATTTTTCATTACAGCGAGCAATACTGAACAAACAATATACTGATGTGTTTTTTTTGTTGTTTCTTTCTTGTTTTTGTTGTTGTTTTATTATAGTCTCATCAGTCGTGCGGTTTAAAATGCGGTTTGTCCGTAGGGCAGCATTACATGAGTGTCATTTAAAAGAAGTCGTTGGGAGCCTGAATGGTCTTGGTAAATTTTCCTCTGAAGAAAATTTTTTAAATGGCAAATTCCGTAGCAGCGTGGAACATAACGTGTGTAAAGATCGACCATCAATGTAATACACAGGCCTCACCTGGTAAATGATGGAAATAAAATATAGAAACATTCCAGCGGTGTTACAGCTGTATTGTTATAGTGTTTTTCTCTTGTTTAAAGCAAACGTTCAGGCTGTTGCCCCTGGGTAAATTACAGATTTTGTATATTTCGGGAGTTAAAAGAAGTAAATACACCTGCAGCTTGAAAACATTAAAGTAAGCCTTTTATCAAATGTGAAAAAAACTGTTTTAATATAATAACTTTGTCATGTGCATCACTGGCTTTAATTAACTCTGATATGTGTATGGTAGATCAAGATGTGTCATGTAGAGATGTCACTTTCAGAGACTAAGTTCCTACTCGTATATTTTGGCAACACTCAACCATGGACTCCTTTTAAACAACACGCAGAATTCCCACTGTCTGAGATTTCATGAAGAAATGGCAGTTGAGGGGAATAGAGAAAATGACATCTAACCTCACTGAGAAACTCATTTCATCACAAATCACTATGTAGTTTTGCAATTGTTCTAACTATTGCTTCATTCGTGCTATGTTGATCTTGTGCTTCCTCCTTGCTTCCACTAGTCTATTAATATATTATTTGTCCATTTTCTCTTATATTATTTTTTCCAGATATACCAAATAATCAGAATCATATTTACATATCCTACTTTTGTAAGTCTGTTTCAACTGTTTGAGTCATCCTGCTTTTCGTTTTACCAAATTTGCATTGAGCAATGATGCTTGTTCAAAGATTCAAAAAAATAAAATAATAAAGGCTGTTGTCATGGCCTTGAGTGTTGAGCTGATCTCTTTAGTAGGTCAGTGATTTACATTCTACACGGTTGAAAAAGGGCCACTCAATATTCAGGACGAATCCTTCCCTTCATGTTTTTATAGGAAACATTATTATTATGTAGAATTTAACATCACACTGATTTCACTGTGTTTGGGAAGACTAATGAAATTGTGTGATTTATAAGTGAAAAAGGCCTTGATCTAAACCAGAGAACGTTGATTATTTCGCTAATTTTCACACTTAATGTTGCATTTCATGTGCCTGATTTCTGCGTCTAGAAGTTGGATCACAGTTAATGTCAATGGACACTGTGATGCACTGTGTTGTGAATGAGGAGAAAAGACTCAGAGGGGTTAAATTCTGTTACAAATCAACATGAACTAAGTCACCATGCACATGCAGTATGGCAGCATTAACAGCGATGCAATGGGGTGGTTTAAATTTCTTAATTAAACACATTTTGCAAAGGGAAATGTTACATAGAGACAAAAATCCAGCTGTGTATGTGGAAAACATAGCTGCTTGTGTTCTGCAAGTTCTGTCTCTTTGTCTGAAGTGAATTGATTTTACCTCAGTGAACAGATTAGTGCAGGGGGGCTGGTTTTTCCGAGCTCGTGTGAGCAGGCTATTGAGTGGCACACAATGACACTTAATACACCCACTTTATTTAATCAACAAACCGCACTCTTAGCAGAGTTCATCAACATCACATTCAGGTGTTTTTCTCTGTCCCTCAGCTTGTGGAAAAGGTCAGAGGAAATGAGGTGTATGATACACACTCCAACGTTTCAAAAACGCTGCCTATCAAATCATTTACATAACCTGTGCAGCATTGTGTATTCAGACCAGATTTCTTATCCTTTTGTCGCCGTGATTAGTTTTTACAGTGTGTCATTGTGCAGCCTCGCAGTGACACGCTGATGTTTTACAGGTAAAATAAAGTAGTGTTATCACGCCTGGGGTTACTCGCATAAAATACCACAGCCCAGAGAAATATTTGTCACTCTTGAGATAGTGTTTACCACTTTGATAAATAAATCAGTGCACAGCAATATAACGTGTATAGTGCTTGCTATTTTTCAGAATCGTGACTTCTTTGGGGCTGACACCTGTGTGACACAGAAGTGGCAGAGTTGAGCATGCCAACTCTTTTTTGTGTAGTTATTCCTTTCCACCGTCTTTACAACATCTTCCTCCTCCGGCACGTGACATAATTTCTTCTTCATGGCTGGTTGCTGGAGTTGCCCATGCTTATATTATTATAAATGGCTTTTTCTAAGGCCACGAAAATCATACAATAATTATTACACAGCGATTGTACAATATAGACCCATAAATACTACAAACTGTAACTTTAAC
This sequence comes from Microchirus variegatus, assembly GCF_963457635.1. Taxonomy (NCBI): domain Eukaryota; kingdom Metazoa; phylum Chordata; class Actinopteri; order Pleuronectiformes; family Soleidae; genus Microchirus; species Microchirus variegatus. The sequence continues at coordinate 9,368,184 of NC_139803.1, forward strand.
CCCATGTTGCTTCACCGTATGAATGATAGACAATGTGCTGAAAAAAACTGTTGTGTAAAGCAGGTTTGAGTGGTCATCGAGACTAGAAAAGAGCTAGAGAGAGAGTAACTTGTTCAGTTACAAATATGCTGCAGTTGATGTCGATCATGATCATTAAAGTCTTGTTGTTGATTTTTCACAAGTCACGTTTTTCCGTCAGTTTCTGTACCGTTCCTTCTTTGATTCATGACATGGGAATTATATTGATACTTGTATGGAACGAAGGAAAGTGTTGTTGTCCGGGGTTGCAGATGATGCTGTCAGAGGCATCATCTTTATCCTCATCTGACCTTACAGTTGAAAGGCTCTTGTAAGCCGTTCACAACTTAAATTTGACTGTGATATTTTGCTTCCATGAGGTTAAGTCTCATCTTAGACAGCTGAGCTCCTGCACATATGTGGACAGGTGTCTGTCTGTCAAACAGCATGAGAAACAGAATGAATTCCTGGCAGATTTTCCTTTTCCTGTCAAAAAAAGTACAGGAACAAACAGTAAAACTGTTATTATCAGAGTGCTTTACTACGTTACCACAAACACTGGCCAGCAGTATGACATAGAAGCTGAGGCTATGGTTGTAGATATAGCTGTAATTCTCATTCACGTCCCATCACTGTGAACCTCTATTTACAGCCTCATTATCCAAATGCCTCCTCGGGGATTCTCTTCTTTTATGTAATTTTACTGTTCACTGTTGTAAAATTGTGTTTCTCGGTGTAGTTTCTCATTAATTCTCTGAGGTTGTGGCATCAGTGGAAAGTGTGTGTGTGTGCGTGCCTGGTTTTTAGCTTCAAGGTATTTGTGTACATGTTCTGTGAGTGCACCGGCATCTAGAGGTTGTGTTTAATTCTTCAGGGAAGAACCTCACCTCACCCTGTTATCTGAAACTGACTTGGAGAATAGGGGTGAATGTCAGGCCAGTGAATAATGTTTTCCTGATGTGTTGTGGTGTTGAATATCAGTCTATGCATGTTAAATTAACAATCCCTCAGCCAGGAGTCGCTCCTCTTGGAAAACTTTTTGATTTAAACAAGTTTTACACCTTTTGTCAAGTGGGGCCTTTGTCTTGACAGCCACCTGCATTGTTTTATTTGTCTGGGATCCTGTGGTAGATGCAAATTGAAAATGCTAACATATGAAATAATGGGAGAGTGTGAAGTCTTTGTTGCTGTTGGTGCAGGCTGAATTTCTAAACTGATTAATGAATGGTTGCACACTCATTGCATGAAAATTAGTTTTGGGCTTCGCATCTTAATCAGACGCCACTGTAATATTTTTGTTGCTGCCGATGACGACGATGAGATTCTACAAATAAGTATAGCTTTTGTCTGAAATTGCACTGATTTGCATCGCATTTGCGTGCTCGTTGAAAACCTTAATTTTAATGTGGCATTTAGAGCTGCAACTAACCATCATTTTTCATTTTAAAATGTCAGAAAACATTAAAAAATGTTGATCAGTGTTTGTCAAACCTGTAAATGATGATGTTCTCAAATGTCTTGTTTTGTCCACAAATCAAAATGATTCAGTTTTTAATGATTTCTTTGTTATGTGGAGCAAATAAACCAGAACATATTCACATTTAAGAAGCTGCAACAATCAGAAATCTTGTTTTAATCATGAATTAATCTGCAAAACAAAAGAAATGCTGCATCTGGTCGATGTATTGTTGTGCAATAGTGCTTTCAGTGATGCTGTCAATCATATCATGTGTGTTTGACCTGGCTTCTTTATCCTTGGTATAAGCACATCTATCTATAGCGGTCTATCCATCAGTCTGTGTGTCTAAAACAAGGCAAAGACTTGTCTATGATAGTGTGATGGGCAAGTGACTGATCAATTCAATAAGTTAGTTCAGAAGTATTTTCTAGTTTTCATTTTTGCGAAGAATTAATCGAATGGACTGCTTGTCTTCCCTCCTTAGGATGAGAGTCGAGTGAAGGTAACTGTGATGGAAATCCAACCGCTCGACCACAGGGAATACAGCCGGGCACTCCTCGGCAACATCCGCAAATTGGCCAGCTCGACTTAGTCCCAGCGATCCAATCAGCTCCCTGGTAATTGACCACGTCTTCAGCTGACCTCTTGTTTGTTTGGTCCACCACTTTCCCACCAGTGAGATAATGGCGTGTCTGACAGAGGCAGCAGGAGGGCATCCAGAGGTTCATCTGATTAACAGGCGGCCAAAACCAAAGACTGTCATCTCGTTGTTCTCTTCCTCGTAAAAGAGCAGTTGTGAAATACTGGAAAAACAAGGGGGGGGATAAATGTGACCCTTAAATTCAGAGAAAGACATTTATAGTTTGTAGAAGTGTGTTTTAGATCGTTAATTTAAAGTGTTTATGCAGCTCGGGTGGAAGATAGTATAGAATAGTTGGGTTTTAATTGTTTTTACTTTTAGAAATGAAGGTGTGGCAAAAGCGTTCTTTAAAATATCTGTGGTGTGTACTGCCTTAACCTATTTTTAAGTTTAAAAGTTTAAGTTTAAAAGAAGTGATGCGTCATCCCCAACCTTAAGTTATTGTTCGACCCCTAACCACAATTCATATCGTAGCCCAATAATAACCACTTCCTCAGAGATGTGTCGTAAGGACCGGGTTTTAGTCTCTGCCAAATAGATCCAACAACGACAAGAACACACACTCTCGCATATACAGAGATCCACTTTGTCTGTACATGACAAAACCTAACTTGCAGTATTCAAGTCTGCATTGGAACATGCAGGCACACAGTCAGGTAGTGGTTTAGGAAGCGCTTGATTTGCTTGGTGTTCCTCTGTTATAGCACAGATTAAAATACGATTGTGCCAGACCTAAATGTGTGTTCAGGTTTATTTTGAGAAGCAGAATCCATTAACACTTCTTGCCGTTTTCAGCCGTGGGATCATTGGAGTTGCTGTCTTTTTTCACAGGGGATGTGACACCATAAAATGCATAAATTAAAATTAAATAAACTTTAAGAGGGGTTTGCCTTGGAAGTTATGGAAAATCTGATCAATTGACTGGTCCATTAGCTTGAATAGATGATTTAAAGAGTGTTTGGGCTCATGTGAGTACACTTGTCAACAAAATATACTGTATAACATGAGTCATGTCATTTTTAGATCATATATCTTTAACCAGACATGATTTCTCTGCTCCCAGTTAGCTGTTCTCCGCCTTCACGTCGAAACGCCTGTATCAGAAATTCCGGGCAGCCTCGTGTTCGCCGTGTCTTCACACATGCAGACGCTGGAAAGCAAGGACAGTGCTTTAGTGGCATGCTGCTCCAGTAAGGTGTGGCTCAAGGGCATGACACTGATTTATGCTGGCAGCAGGCCGCCTTGCTTCCCTCACTCCGAGCACCATCAGTACCATCTCCTGCCTGCTGCCTGTCGCACAGTGCACAGAGGTTCGGGGAGATTAAACACACACACACACACACACACACACACACAAGCTCATCGTTTCATCCCTGTGTCACCTTTCCCTCAGGATTTTCCATTATCTCTGTCTTCCCTTTTTTCTCCCCCCCCTTCGATTGTCAAGAGTGTTTAGAGGCTTTAGCCTCTATAAACACAATCTGTTTCCAGACAGCGTTTTAATCACAAAGCCAAAGTATGGAAGGTCAGTAATTATTAGGTGTCGCTGACAAACGCACACACAACGAGGACCACGTTAACCTTTTAAAAACAACCACGTTTTGAGCTTTACGTCGCCCTGTAACCTTGCCGGGTCAAATATCAAACCAGGATGTTAATAATTTGTGAGGAAAAGCAGATGAAGTGAGCGTAACTTCCCCGCTCTGCTCTGTAAATCTACACGCGAGCAAATGCATGAGATCAGAAAGTAATTTCCGACTTAAAGCCTTGCTGGTGATTGAGACTTAAGATGGAGACACGTCAATCTGCATCCTGAGCCAACCCCAAGGCAGTGAAGTACTGAAGAGGACATCCTTCAGAGAATATGAAGTTCTGAGCAGCAGTGAATGGTGAGTAAGGTTGTCATGTCTTCATTTCGATGACCGGTGAGTTCCACGGAAAGTATGTGTGATGCAACAAGGACAGCTCATGGAAATAACCTGAGGTTATAATGAAGGTTGCCATCCTGTGTGTCAGCAGTCTTATCTGAAAACACACTTGAGCTCAGCTAACCTCTTCTTTATGTATGTGTGCAACAAGAAAACTGGAGAGACACTTTCTGAGAAACAGTGTTTCCAGGTACTGAGGCTGTGCCTACGTGCTGTCGTGTTATATACTCCTCACCCTTATATAGGCATAACCTGATCCTTCAGGGACCGTTTTAAGACATTTAATTTAGCATGTTTTGTGGCTAAAGTATGTAATACTCACAGTTAATTGTGTTTTAGATTTAAAACAAGGATTATTACACCATGAGACACCGTAAAAATTCAAACTACTGTACTCGATGTACGTATCCAGGGTTGTGCTATTGTTCACTGATAAGGGAAGGTGACACTGGACTTGACAGTTCAACCTAAATTTGTTTTCTGGACGTATTCCAATGAAGTTATTGAGAAATAATGACGCTGCATGGTCATTATAGGATTACTAGAACAACAAGTCTTAATGGTGGCCTCAGACTTTTCGCACAGTGCTGTAGAACAATCAACAAAAATCCGACAATTACTGTAAATTGCAGCCTTTGGGATTTGCTAATTGCATTGTTTCAAACTGCGATTTTGATTTGAAAATGGCTAACTGTTTGGGCCTCTGCTCACCAGTGGTCTCTTTTGATCTCGCTTGCTTTTAATCTGTCTCATCTAATCTCATTTCATCTCATCTCGTCGCCTTCCACTTATCTGGGTCCAGGTTGCAGTTGCAACAGCAGCAGTCTCAGAAGAAGAAGAAGAAGCCCAGACTCTCCTCTTCCAGCTTCTCTGGAAAAGATCCCAAAGCTTTCTCAAGGCGGCTGAGAGATGTAATCTCTCCAGTGAGTCCTGGGTCTGCCTCGGGGTCTCCTCCAAAATGGACATGCCCGGCACACCTCCCCAGGGAGTCGTCGGGGAGGCATATATAATATTTATATGCTCATCATAGGTGGCTTTTGCTTGTGCTGGACATGAACGAGCTGATCAGGGATCGGTAGATAAATGCTACACCATGTTGTGTCCATAACTTGTAACTTCAAAAAGAACTTGAATGTCATTTCAATGCAACTTCATCTGCCGTTGTCATAGGGACAGACACAGCAGAGGCGACATCCACCACCGACACGTGGGAGACGCGAATGTATCGACACGTGGGAGACATGGCTGCTTGTAGCCATCTGTCACACGTTTCTGTCACACTGACACGCACGTGATGCCTCTGACATGATACGGACGTTAAAGCAAGTAAGTGTTGAAGTGTAAATATGAAACTTTACACTGTAGTGATTCTGCTATAGTGGAGAAAGTGTATGATGCTACAGAAGATAATAATATTGTGACTTTATTCTTGTGAAGCGATATGACGCTGTTTAATTCTCATTATAATTACCTTTCTTGCATTTGCATTGCTAAAAAATAAAGGAACACTATGCAGGCTAAACTGTACGCAGGCAATTAGCGGTGATTTTGCCGCTCTCGTTCTCAGCAAGAGATTTGGATTTTGGAGTGGCCGTGTATCAATTCCTCTCCCCAGGAGTTTTTCATAATGTTTTTTTTGCACATGAGTCGAAAGCAATCATCATTAGAGATATTACTCTACGGGTTTTCCTACACACCAGTGAAGTTTGGCACTGAGTGCTGAAGTGCACTGCTGGTCCATGGCTGTAAGGGAATTAATTTAACATGGTAAAAACATTACCGCAGTGTACTGAGCCACCGCCAGTGCAAACATAGCGACTTTAAAAAATGCATTATGAAGTAATCGTTTGATTTTTTAAAATATTCTAACCCAGAATAACTCGAAAAAACAATACTGACACATGATCTCTTTTTTTTATAATGATGCGGTGATTAATTTAGCACAATGCTGCTCAGTGAGTTTCAGAGTGACATGATAACTCATTTGGCATCGTGTTTCTGTCCAACTGGCAAAAGTAAATCCAGCTCTATTTTATTGTGTGTGTGTTTTTTGTCTCCACCATCTGCTGAGGGACATTTCTGGCACAACAAACTCTTAACTAGTTCACAGTGGGTTTTAGAGTTCTTTTTTTCAGTCTGTGGCTGAAAACGAGTGAACCGCTTCAGTGAAGTTGCAGATCTGATGGATAAACAATCAGCCGAAATTGGGATTAAGCAGCATAAAGCCTCATCTAGAGGCCATTGATTTTTGTATTGTCATTAATTACGTTGTTATAAAATGGAGTTTTATTCCAACAACTGACTGAAGCAAAGACAAAACGAAGTTGAGGGTGTTACTTGTTCGTCTTAACCTAAAGAACTCCACATAATCTCGCTCTCATCTCTTCTTATATTTTGCCACTTTATCTGAAAAGACTCAAACAAGCGTGCAAACACTACAGTGCTCCAGGGGCGTCAGATTTGAGAGTTTGTGAATTCCGTCTGCACGCAGCATCCCCATCGTCTATTCTACATGTTCTTGCCGCTTTGATGTGCATCACTTACAAATTCCTCTTTAATCCGTCCACATGCATCCACTGGTGGTAAGAAGACGACATTTTGTGTTTTCCCTAAAGCTCAGTAAAGACTCTGCTGATTGGTTAACTGATCTCATCTCTGCTTGGAAAGGACAATTTTTGACTGACTGGTTTATCAAAGTCACTACAATCTCACAAGGGGTGTTTCTTAGGATGGAACAGCGGCTAGCGCTGTTGCCTCACAGCAAGAAGGTTAGCGGGTCTAATCCATGTGTGGAAGTGGACTGGCGATCTGTCCAGGATGTGACCCCCACCTATCACCGGCTGTGATTGGCATAGGGTGATAGGTGGCAGAAGAAGGACAGATGGATGACTGTAGGTGAGTGTGAAAAGGTTATTTGTCTGTGTGTTGTCCCTGCTTTATCCACATGTGCACATGCATGTGCATCAGAGTTTTGTTCTCTGTGACTTTGTAGCTGCAGATCACTCTAAACCCTGTTAACTTTCTCTTGTAGTATGTCTTTCTATTTTTTCCTCTTTTTTTTTGATAAGCCTGCTGCTTCTTGTTTACTTATAATCTTTACATAAATTATCCAGTTTGCCTTGAACGCCCCATTCTCTCCATTAATCTCCTCATTTGTCTTTGCCGCCGTCTTCCCTTCTACCTGCTGCATCTGTTACCTTTTCATACCATTTCCACAGCATCGTCCTGATCATTTCTGTCTGAGCTGCTTATCGATTTCTTTTTTTTCCCACTCCGTGCTGCTTCTCATCTTCCTCTGACTTAGTTTTTTATCATTATTATTATTCCTCCTCCTACCCACCACCAGTTAAACAAACCATCCTTGTGCCCTCTCTCTCTCTCTCTCTTTCTCTCTCTCCTTCATAAACAGATTTGGCCTGAGGGGATTGATGTACATTTTTTTTCCCACTGCTCCACTTGAACAGCTAGAGGCCACGCTGAAAACAAGGATAGAATGCACACAGTGTAAAACCTGTGTCTGCATTTATACACGACAACTCCTCTGAGATGGAAGGAGTTTAAATTGCCCACCGTGAGCCAATTTATAAACCTGCAAACAACACACGTCGAGGCACGTAATGGAACATTATTTAAATGGATGTTGCAATGATGGGATGTGATGTGAGAAATAAATTGACATTTGCATGTATGTATGGCCTCTAAATGATTCCATCCCTCTTAGGAATGTAACCTGGAGGTTACCTGGCTTCAGAAGATGGCACCTTGATCTTGTAAGTATTGCAACACATCAATAATGTGTTTCACAAAAGATCCAAAATCAAGATATTCTTAAAACAGTCAAAAAAAATCTGAAAACCTGACAAAAACATCTGGATTTAGAGAATAAATAAATGAATAGACTGATTAATAATCATCTTTTTTAAGAGTTATTGTTCACACGTTAATCAATCTGTTTAGTCCATAGTCTTCATTTTAGGTTTCACTCAACTTGTGTCAGCTGTAGTATAATGTGAATATGAAAAGAGCCTTTTAGTGTCAAACTTAGGTGGAAAACATGTTTTTGAGAGGATTTGGGGGCTTTTAACTGGAAACTTTATCAATCATAATTATGTTTTGTTTTAAACAATCCGGACAGCTTCTCAAAGCGCATTAACAACAGGATATAAAACGGACGGCAGAGCCGAGACTATTAAATATCCCATAAAAACTAAGAATCGTTCCTCAAAAACAACACAAAACAAGACCTGTGTTTATGTTCGAGTGTCACAGCCCTGCAGCATTTTGTCGTGTTTGTGATTCCTTTTCTTTGGTTCAACAAGGGGCGAGTGTTGTAAGCTTTTCCTCATTTGAAAGAAGCTGGAGTGGAGGGTTGGAACAACAAATTTGTTTCACTTTTCCAAACAGACAGTGTGATTTATTTTAACCACAGAGCCCTGTGTCCTACAAAATAAACTACAATAAATATTTTAGCAGGAAATGAGGTGTTTGCGTACAGAATTACGGTTTATTTGAGGTTAATTGGAAATGCATTTATTGTGAAAAGCATTGTAAAATATCCACTTCGAAACTGCATTTGCAAATCATGTTTTCACCGAGATTACATCTGTTTCAAACATGATGTGTTTAAAGGCTGCACAACAAAACAATATTGCGTCTATGAGGCCACCTGCTGTGTTTTAATGATGTGACACAGTGAGTTTTATATGGAGGGGATGTTTCTTAATCATAGCATAACAGGAAATAGGTTATTGTCACCTTCATTTCAATCAAAATTGCAAAAAAAAGAAGCTGTAACAACTGCAATCATATGCACTTAGCTGCAGACAAGTTATTCAAACATACAGTGTTATTTTGAAATATCTATGAGACTTAGTTCCCCCTATAACCTAAACGGAGTTATTTTTATCCCAAATCACAAACATTAATATTGGCTGAACCTTAAGTAAGAGAAGGGAACTTGTTGCAAGAGATATGTGAATATGTGAAGAGTGAAGAGTCAGAGGAGCTTCATCCATGGCAGCCGATCAACTTTCAGATGTTACATAGCTGGGAGCACGTGGCACGGTTGAAATGCATTTTAGAAGCAGGGTAAACAAGGGCTGATGATGAGAAATGTATTATGATAAAATGGCAGAGGCTCACGCCACTCATCGTCAATCAAATTGTGCTTCATTTTTTTGTTGTTGAAGGGTTTGTCTGTGTATTTTGCAGCACAGGATGTGCTACAGCTGTAAGCAGCTGACATTTAAGCCATGAAAGAATAATGGTATTTTGTAACAGTGCAGCATGACCCAAAAAGGATTTTATTAAAAGCATGAAAAGAAGGTTGTCTTAGATAAAACATAAATGCATTGTATTGGGACTTCATTCACTCATTCATTCCAAAAAAAATATAAAAAATACACGGTGCTTATCATAATCCAGGAAGCCATTAAGTTTGCTACGAAACATATTTTAACAATAAAGTTGACAGGTTGTACTTGCGCTGAAGAGAGCAATTGCAATACCCAGAGCAGGAGACTCATAAAAAGCGAATGAGGGAAAAGTAAGATCATCCATCCAGTGTTCAGATACTTGCAGGTTTTTCATTTATTATTTTTTTCCTCCCTGCAGTTTGTCATTTATGTTATTGTATACATTGGGGAAAAACAGAGTAACACAAGCAAAGCAAAGCAGAACAGCAGGCTGCTGTGCCTCAGTAGACCTGTGGTGTGTGAGTGGAATATAACGGTAAAACTCATCGTCTGAGTTGCACTGCCTCTCATGATTGCTCCAGCTTTTTTTTTTGTCTACCTGTCCTCAGTCGAGGTACAATCAAGTTCATGGTATTTTCACAAAGTGTAAGCGTGGGGAAAAACAACCTGTGTGCAGCCAAACTAAATGTCACTTCTCTGGCACAGAATAGGCCACATGCTGTCTTCTCTTTTGAAGGATGTTGAACACATTTTAGAGAAGGGTGAGGCTTTTGATTCAGAGGAAGGTGATTGTATAACATGCTGCAGCCAAGCTATGCTCAATGAATGTGTACAGTCATGCACGGCCTGAATCTCCATCTACATCTATAAATGCAAGAAAGGGCTGTCTGACTGTTAATTACATTACTGTCCAGCAGGTCCTTGACAGTGACTTTGACGTTGTTTGTATACAAGATGCAAGAGATATTTCGAGAAATGTGACAGATATGTAACCCCAGTTAATTGAAAAAAATGTGCTCTGTCTGGGTTTTGGTTGAGGCCACACGGTTGGTGTAGTGGTTTGTGCTCTTGCTTTGCAGCAAGAAGACCTCGGTTCAAGACCCGGGTGGAACAAGGGCCGTTCTCCGGCTTCCTCCCGCTGTCCAAAAACATGCAATATAGGGATTAGGTAAGTTGGACACTCTGAATTGATCATAGGTGGTAGAAAATGGATGGATGAGTTTTGTTGGCTCACCATTTGTTACACCCTTCAGCCTTTTGTTGGTATTGGCTCCTTCAGCCGTCAGTCTGCAGCCAATTTCCAGCCAATCAGCTGCTGTACCTGTTCCTCACCTTGACCCAATCATCTGCTCCTCCTTCCTGGTTTACACACTGAGCTCAACACTGCAAAAGGACTCCCAACAATCTTCTGCACTGACTGAGTCTGGTTTTCTGGAAACCACTGAGTGATTCTGGACGTCTGGTCAATCCTAGCAGTTGGTGAGTGTCATTTCAACACATTTGGCTGCAGCGTTGCTCCTGCTTTCGAAAAAGTTAATCAGCTATGCAAATAAGCCACAGCCAAACAAGCCTGCTGCTGCTGCTGCTGCTGCTGGATGCTGCTGCTGCTGCTGCTGCTGCCACTTGCTCCCCTCATCCTCATTATCAAACTCTTTCCAAACCTACTTCACACTCGTACCACACTGAATCCTCTGGACAATACTGCGGATTTGAAACTATTAACCAGGCAGACTTGTGAACTTTACGTATGGGGAGAGCTCAATTGGATGGCAAGCTAAAGGGAAAGAGGGAATTTACTCTCCATTGAATTCAGGCCAGGCCACACTCTTCTTTTACAGTCAGAAGACCATGGTCCGTGGAGTAGATTTGGCAAATTGGATTTGTATTAATATACTGAGTGTGAGTTGTGGTTTTGTGATGGACTGGCGACCTGTCTGGTTGTACCCCTCCTTTAACCTTATGTCAGCTGGCATTGGCACCAGCGCCCCCCTGTGACCCTCATGTGGAGGATAAAGAGGTTACCAATAATACATTTATTTTGTGTTGCGTGATTGAAGTCAAAGATCGAGTCAAACTACCCTTCGCCTTAAGCCAAATTCTCTTTATATGCAAACACGTTTAGTTTTTATTAAAAATCTTCATATTCTCATAGTGATTATGGTTTTATTTAAAAACTTTAATTAATTCTTAGTGTTTTTAAACCCCCCTTTGCTGCACTTATTCAGTAGTTTTACATTTCTGCAGTTAGTCCATGTGATGCCATTTCTAACTGCACCAGCGCCGTCTCCAGGATGAGTCAATGGATAACTCTCGTGTGCCTTTATCTTCATAACCTCTAATCTGATCACAGGCAGAACAGGATATGATAACTCCCCCTGGTTTGTTTAGCTTATCTGCAGGATTAGATACACCTGCTGGGATGGCTCGACTTATTCTGTTTTCCATAGGAGAGTGGCTTTCATAACAGACAATAAGTCTGCGCGGGGCAGAATAATATTTGGCTAATTATACTTTGTTGACTCAACGTGATTTAATCTACAACTCATTAAATCTGAATTATTTTTAAAAAACTTTTTTTCTTTCTTATATTTGTTGTATTCGACAAAGGCTTAAGTGACTTTGGATGATGTTAAAAATAGTGTTGCATGCCAGATTATTTACATTTATGGATCATTTCAGCTTTGTTTTGGTTTAATGGCGTCATTTTCAGCTGTTTTCACGAAACAACACAGAAAAAAAGTGTGTGGCACTGGGCCGAGTTAGGGCTTTTTCAACCTTGTTGCTGCTCATTGCAGATAAAATTTAAGGAGGTTCTCACAGAATTTCTCCTAATGTGGACCAAACATAATCAGCTGTACCTTGGCGAGCCCCCACTCAACTCAGGCCTCCAGGCAATTGTTTGCTTTGTTAACCCTGTTGCACAGGACCACACATTTCAGGTGAAACAGTATGAAAACCGCCTCTCGTTTAACAGTGCAACAGTAAAATGATATTGAACTCGATGATGGTGAAGTAATGTGGGCTGATATAGTCTGTAATATTGAAAATATAGAGTGCAAACACATAATCGCTGAGTGCTACATTTGTTTTCCCCTCATAAAGAGCGGTTCGTAAGCGAGGATGTTCGTCTTTAATAAAAAAAAAAAGAAAAAGAGGAACAATGGTGATTGTGTGTTGAACAAACAGATCATTTTCTTCATGCTAGCATATGCTTTGTAATGATTTGTTCTGGGGAGCGGAATTATCCCACCGTGGAATCAGACTCAGCAGATGTGGTGATGTTTTCTCTCTTGTGCGGTGTTTGTTCCTCTCCGTGACTCCAGCTGAGAGCTAAGTGGAGACACAGCTAATTACCCAGTTTAAACCACAAACGTAATTACACCCCTATGGGAAGTAACACATTGAGTGTGCAGTACGTACCGAATGTGAGGAAGTGGGATGGAGGTATGTGTGTGTGTGTGGGGTGGGGTGGGGGGGGGCTCTTTCCTGTGTGTGTTTATTTATAACGGATTCATCAGTGATATTGGGGAGGCTCTCATCGCTTCTCACCGTTCAAACAGGATTAATAGAAAATAAGAGATGTGTCTGCTGAGCGTTCAATACCTGGTGTCTGACTGAGAACAGACGTGGCTAATCACGGATGCACTACATGTCTGAGGCTCTGTGATTTACCCAGATTATCTGTGCAGGAGGTACAGAAAGAGAGCGAGAGAGAGAGCAACAGAACTTTACAGAGCACATTCATAGATGCAGAACCTCAGGAGTTGGTGAAGAATTCCCTGCGTTAAATTAAGGACGAGGCTTATATTAAATGGGGAACTGGAGAGTAAAGGCAGTCAGAGTAGAGTTAATGTGTAAATGTGATTTATTCCTCCTCCTGCGATGGTATCGACTTAATCAAAGAAGTTCTTGTGTGTAACTTTTTTTAAACATAAATGAACGTCCGTTACTTTGAAACCATTGCCAAATGAGTTCGCACAATGCTGATTATCCACTCTGCACAACTCTCGATATGGCAGTGTTTTGTTTTCATGTGGTGACACCGAGAGATGCGTTTTACATCACGACTGATAGAGGGAAAGCTGGACCTGAGTTAAGCCTGTCCCACACTTGAGGATTTTCAAATCTGACCACAGACGCAACGAAATTTGTAAACGATTTTAAATGTTTTAATTCTGAGAAAGCTGAGATCATGAAGCAGTTACCGCACACTCATATTGCTGCTGTAAATCAGAAATCAGGAGTACTCTGATTATGTTGAAATCATGCCTGTTAACCCCTCACACTCCAGGATAATTTGGCCAGATAATCTGTTCAAATCAGCCTAAAATCGGAAGGCACCCATGGATTTCAGAAGGGTCAGATCAGTACAGAACATAGTGGTGCAGGCATTAGGTGAAACAATTCCTGAAAGCGAACTATAGGTTAAAGAATTGGCCTCACTTCTGTGTAACATGACATGAAAACGTATGTTGAAAGTTGGAATATGGAGTAATTCGTTCACAAAGTGCTGCAGGGCTAACCCGAGGTGTGGCGTAAACCTGGGTTGTTAGTGCTTTAGCTGAGAGAATGCTACGCACTGCAGCTTTAAGTTTAAAGGGCAACTACGCCTCAAAAGTATTGACTGATGCTATCTTGGAAAATCAGAAAATACCTCAAGAATATAGGGGGGGAAGCAAAGACCATGTGCACTCCCACTCACTCACTCACTCACTCACTGACTCACACTGCTCCTCTAAACCCACATAATATGTTATATTATAGCATGTGAGCATATACATACATACATGCAGCATGCGCTCATGAATAATGCCCTCAATATGTTAACATTAATTCAGCCCTATTGACATGGTTTTCATTTAGTCACTTTTTTACAGGAGGAGCCCACAGGAAGTAAAGAGGATTCACAGAACAGCACAGGCTGCTGCCTCAGTCCCAATTAAAAACACATCACCTTTCTGGTGTAAAGTCTTTGTGCTTGACAGTGCTAAAGTACACTAACTCGCACTATCGCATTTCTCACACCCGGCACAGCAGTTAGAGAGAGAAGGAGAGAGGGAAAAGACCAATGGGACATGACCTGTCAGGAAACAGATGTCTTCTCCGTGCTTCTCCTCTTTGTCCTTTACAAACTGATGTTTGCCCCCGTCCACCCTGACTGCCCCAATATTGTCAAAAAAGAAGCGAAAGAAAGCAGCTTGAGTTGGAGCACACACTCGGTGTCATTTCTGTTTTAAAGGGGCCAAGCTGAGGTTCTGAAGACATTTTTCAGCACTAATGGGGCTGTCCACAATGTTTTGACCAACATTTGTATCTCACGCTCACATACAAGGATTCACGTGCATGTGACAGGGTATATTCTCACACCTTAATGACATAAAAACACATTTATACAGCCATGTATATTGAGAATTGGTGCCATTGAAGGAGGTGAGAAACTGAATACGGTAAAATATGACTACTGTCACAAGTAGGAACCTAAAGCAAGTGGAATGTAAAGAAAACAACTCCATATTTACTTGTGCGTATATAATTAGCCTACACAATCATTTTCCAATGACATATTATCATATAAAATTAGTATTCCTCTCTATACTTAACCCTTAAACACCGAAGCTTCTAAATGTTTACTGGACTGTTTTTGTTTATTGTAATGATAAAAGGACCAGAAAATGTCTTGTAAGTTAAAGGTGCCATATGTAAGAATGTGGCCAAAAACGGTTACTACATTCAAATTCAAAATACCGAGTATCTTTTAGGTTTCGTTGTCTGATGTAACTGGCAACCCGTGGTTGCTCGGCAGCTGAGACTCTACTGACTGCAATGATTGGTAGACGGCAGTAGGTGGCGCCACATGCCAAAACATGATTTCAAAACATAAACACGATTTGCAGTCTGCAAAATATTTATTTTAATGCAAATATTTTGGCTGTACTGTTGTTGTTGGTGAGTTCAGTTTGTTATATGAATATTATTCTCTGTGACATATTAGGAGGATTTTAAGGCCAGTTGCTTTAGATTTATTACATAATGCACCTTTAAGTACTTTTGCCCATTTTTCTGAAATAAATTTCAATCTCTGGCAGTTATTTACAAATTACTGCATAGGGCTAGGGTTAAAATGGTGTATGTACAATTAAAAATGAAGAAAAACAAAAAGGTTTATTTAGAAAAACACTGTAGTACATGAACAACCAGGACAAAAAAATGAAAAGGATGTACAGGCGTTATTCCCTCTCTGACGACAAAGACTCTGATTCACCTGCTTCCTACGACAGTGCGAGTGAAATTACCATAATAACCACATGTTGGCTTTTAAGTGCACTTTAAGTGTCGTCGCTGTTAAAGGGTTAATATGCAACATAGACTAACGTATAAATATAATTTAAATGCCTTAAGTCTTTGTGTAACCACATGCAAGCCCATGACAATAGAGAGCTATTGAAAATGACAGCGTTTGTGTCTCATGTACAGTTTGCGTTGTGTAAACAGGACGAACAAAAGTGCACTTAAACGCAGTTGTTTGCCGTTAAATCAATCGGTTTGAACACACTCTGTTCATTTTGCCCAGTGTTAGCATAAACATGCTGTGGGACTGTGATATTGCCTCAAAGAAAAACATATTTAGTGATTATGAGCTTTTCACACTGCATTATACACGGCGCCTAAGGCAAGCATGGAAATCACATAATACCCACACGCTTTACACATCCTCTACTTATGTATGTCCATGCCCTATCTCGCTCTCAATAGGTGGTCAGGATAAACATCTGGCGCTCTGTCTCTGCAGCTGTGCTGTCAACTCCCCTCCGGCTCAGCATAAGTTGACAGTTGACACACATGTGACAGTGCTGAAACTTGAATTCATCAAAACCCAAAGATTCTCATTCATTGTTTAATGACATAAAGGCAACACAATGTATATAATTTATATCGTTCCATTAATATATAGCCTTTGAAAAAGTACCTCCCACTCTGCTCATTCTGTCTTTAGTCTAATTAGAGTCACTCTCTCCTCACTTCTTTGCTTTCCCATTTATTCTGCACCTTTCGCTAACGAGCTGGGCTTAATCAGGCGTTCCATTTCACTTAGAAATTAATGAAATGTCGAGATCACTGAAGAGGAGTTTTCATTATAAAAAAAAAATATGAAAGATTTCGTCTTTCTTGATCCGTCTGTCGTTTTTTTTCTTCTTTTTTTTTTTTTTTTTTAAATATCCCCTTTGTGGCCATTTCGAGAGAGCGTTACCTTAACACAAAGAAATCACCGACGTGACGAACAGCTTGGACATAATTGGAGGTTATCGTAGTGTGAAAGGCAAACTCAAAGAGGTGTTTCACAGTGGAATAATAACATATTTCATTACAAATACTCTCGCAGTGAGCCTGTTCGGGGGGAATAGTGACTTATTGTGTGTGGGTATACTGTGTGGGACATTGTTCACCGGCGATCATTGTTCTTTCCTCCAATTCCCCCGGCTTTGTAATTCTCAGCATGAGAGTGGAGGAGAATATTATCGGTGATGTGTGCGGCGTTCAGGAGCAGACTCATGCGGTGACAAATACTAAGGTGATAATAATTGCTCAATGGACCTGCTAAATTATAGTCTAATTTATGGTTTTGGTTTTTTCCCACCATCCCCCCCCCCCAATGCAGTGACTCAGATGGCACCACATGTTGTGAGTCGGCAGGTGGAATCAGTGACACACCTTATGCTCGGTGTGTCAGACAGCAGACCATCGGATATAACTGCAATAAAATTGATTTAGAATTGAATTGACCTGCTCTTGTATGGCAGACATCTGTCAGCCATTACATTATAATGACCTACTTAGAGAATATGATACAGCCCCAATTTGTACATATAAATCCATCATGGTTGGATCCCAGCTAAACAGCTAAATTTGACTCTTGTGCCATTTTGGTTATGACATTTTGATATTTTTGGATAGTCCACTGATACTTGGAGCAGGTGATACTAAAATCACTCCTGTGACTCAGTGTCTTGACTGGAGTCCCACTCTCATTTATCTTGTTTTCGTCTCCTCTCAAGCACGCACACGCTCACTACCTGGCAGGCATTTCCCACGATGTCGATGGTGCGATCAGCTGTTCGTCAGCTGGCCTTATCTCTCTCTCTCTCTCCTGATAATGCTGAAGAAACACCGCCTCATTAGCCCATCGTTTTTGTTTTCGTCTTTAAATATGTTGCCTTGCTTCTGTCGTGCTGCTGTCACGTGTGCAGCCTCCACCTTCCCATCACTGCAAAGTCTTTGCAGGCTCTTTGCATCTTCTGACTTCACAGCAAACTGAAATTTATTACGTAGGTATGCGTTTGAAAAAGTATAGATGTTCCTTTCTCGAGGGTTTAATTTAACCGAAATTGAAACCAGTAGCGTAACGGTCAGCTCTTGTGGAAACGTTTTGTAAGGCTGTGTTAGATTTTCCAACAGTTTTTTACAGAGGCTATAAGAATGTGCAATATAGATGTGTCTTATATCCTTCTTTTTTCATCACAACAGAGGCTATCTGATGAAATTTTTTTAGTTTTGACCAACTATATAAACACACCGGCGCAAAAAGTGCTCAAAATGTCATACATCACAGTTCACTTGGCTCGTTTTTAGAAAAATTTTGTGACTTCTGCACAATTATTGCTATTTGATATCACTACAAAAATGCAAATTTGACGCAACAACACATGAGATGACGAAAAAACACTTTTTTTAAATGTGACCTATAAACACACATACCCCAGGATGTCCATATAAGGACTTGTCTATTATTATTTCTCCCACGGCAAATTAAAATGGGTGCACCTGTGGTATGTCCGTTTCTCTTCTATTTTTTTTCCACATCTATAACCTTAGTCGAGAAAACATCATCTATATTTACCCCGTGACCTTCCACCAGCATATTCACTTCCATTGACTGACTAGATTGCTCATCCTCATATATTCAAGGCTTTTAAAGATAGCTCATGAAAGGCCAAACATATACGTACAAAAATATGTTTTTCCTTTTATTCATTCTTATTCTACATTGTCTCTAACTCGCACACTCTGATCATTTTCTTACAGGTGTCAAAGTGACACCCTGGCTTTCAGCAGAGGAGGTGTGATCGTCCAGTGATCGTCCCATTGTCCAGAGCGCTGTCCTTGTCCAGGCCCAGCAGTAGGTAATTGGCTGACAGTGTGGAAAGTTTTGTCACTTCACTGAATTAATCTGGGACACAAGTCTCTTTTTTTCCTCAGCTGACATTATGTTACATCATCTTGTCTGTTTTTTGGGTTTTTTTGTGCAACAACACCTCCTTGGCACATAACTCAGTGTACTGTACAGAGATGCTGATCTCGCACCCTGCTGTTCATTCTTTGATAACTGCAGTTTGTACAATTATGCATTTATTATTATTCCAGTCAAAGTCACGTTATGCTTTGCTTTGCGCGTTTGTAATTATTATTATTATTATCCAAATATAGAAATTAATTTAGCCTGTGCAGGGAAAATGAAAGCGGCAGAATGAGCAGCTGCGAGAGAGGTGGTTATCGGTTGTCACTCACCATTATCATTTTACACACAACAATGTGTCGAGGACAAAATGTGATACGGTTGGATTACGTTTAAAAAATGAAAACAAACCCTGACACATGCGACATTAGGAGATTAACTGCGGAGTAAGACGTTTATTTATTTATTGTTGGAGAATAATAAACCCTTTGAGATGAGTATGCAATATAAATGAATATAACCTATCCAGTCTTAGCACGGCGTAACACATTTTACGTTTAGTCAGAGAAGACAGAAAAAGCCGACCTATGTTCATCACGAATGAACAATTCCTTGATTTTAAGACTTTGTGGCACTTTTCCACTAAACGGTCCCAGCACGCCTCGCCTCGGCACGGCACGGCACAGTTTGACTACTCAGTTTGGTATAGTTTTCCATTACTATAGCACTGTAGTAATGGCAGTGCTATAGCACTCAATGTCGGCTGAGTCATCATAGCACTGCTGCAGCAGTTGTTTTCGCTGTAACTGAATCATTAGAATCAGTTGATTTATAATGATTTGTTCACAGAATCGTTAAGTACTTCCTGCATGACCGGAGCACAGATTCTGTCTGACACAGTCACTGAACCCCGCTGCTCGCAATTTTAGACCTTGCTTTGCTAAATGGTGGAGATTAATGCACTTCAGGATTTATGAGTGTTTTTAACTGATCTACAGATAAAAACACTCAATGCCGACACTCTGCCAATCAGTGACCAACGCTCTGTCGACGCCACACAGAGTAGGATAGTGGAAAAGCGGCGTTAGTTTTGGACAATGTACAGCAGGTGAATCAGTACACACAGTACTATAGGTAATAATAATAATAATGCAATATTGTTTGAAGGCGCCTTTCAAGACACTCAAGGTCGCCGCAATGTACAACTGCCGCAGTTTCTGCATTGATATCTATCACAGTCAGTGGATGAGCCAATTCTGCTAAATCTGGACACAATAGTGTGTGTTCAACTTTAGTCGTTAACTCAAACTAGTCTTAAGGTGTTGAATGTTTTATCTTTGTCATGTGTAGGTGTTTTTCATCTGTGACTTATCTTGTGTGAATCAAAGCAATGACTCTGATTAACAATTGAGATAATTCACAGTGATCATTTAGAGATGAATCCGACTCGCTTGCGTCAAACAATCGGCACCCATTTCATTTGTGGATGCTCTTAAACATCATAGATGGGAGGTTACATGAACCGTCAGGCAGAACTAGGACACAAATATAATGTAGGTTAGCATTTATAGAGGAGTTATGTCTGTATGTTTGTATAACTGATAGAACAATCCATATGTTTGTGTATGCGTGTGCTTGTATTTGTTATCTCCTCCTAAGTTAAGGTTGGGGTTAGGCATTAACTGTTTTGTTTTAGGCTGTCCAGATGACTCCTGAGTCCTGAGAAGAATACCTGTGCAAACCTGTGTGTGTGTGTGTGTGTGTGTGTGTGTGTGTGTGTGTGTGTGTGTGTGTGTGTGTGTGTGTGTGTGTGTGTGTGTGTGTGTGTGTGTGTGTGTGTGTGTGTGTGTGTGTGTGTGTGTGTGTGTGTGTGTGTGTGTGTGTGTGTGTGTGTGTGTGTGTGTGTGTGTGTGTGTGTGTGTGTGTGTGTGTGTGTGTGTGTGTGTGTGTGTGTGTGTGTGTGTGTGTGTGTGTGTGTGTGTGTGTGTGTGTGTGTGTGTGTGTGTGTGTGTGTGTGTGTGTGTGTGTGTGTGTGTGTGTGTGTGTGTGTGAGAGAGAGAGAGTAAGAGGGAGAACATGGGCAAAAGTTTCCCTGCCTGTGGAGTAAGTTAGCTGTCATCAGTAAATAGCTGCCTGTGTGGTACTGGGCCACTGGGCAGGCAGAAATAATGAGGACTGAAGATGGAGCCAGATGGACCATCACTTCACACAGCATGCTTCATCTGGACTTTATAATGACAACGTTTTGTTGTTGTTGTGGAAGCAAAACTGAGGTCTGGGGTCAGTTTTCTGTCAGTTGACTCCACTGCCAAATATAGAGGAATCTTTATTGGTGTTGAAAACGCTGATGTGAGAAGAAATAAACAAAACGCTGCAAGAGGATAATGGCAAACAATTCATACGCTTCAGTCTGAAGACTTATTAGATCAGCAATATTCATAAACCGATGCTGCAGTCGGTGATTACATAAAGCTAATACATTAGCAGCATAATGGAAATGGGCTGTGGATTATGATTGTTGTCAGCCCTGCGAGCTGGAAAACATCATTTTGAAAATGATTGTAATTCCACTGGAAGAGGTTGTGTAACTGATCATAACTTTGCTGGACTTTTTTTTGTCTGCAGTTGACGCTAAGTGAACATCTTCACGCACCAGCATGCATACTTTGTTCGACGTTTGTGGGTGTTTTTGTGTTTAGTGAAGCCTGGGCGGTTTGGATGGTTTGAGTACAAGCGTGGCCAGCTGCATTTGTCTGCTGTGAAACCCCCTCAGTCTAAAGAAATCTGGTATCGCCACAGCACATTGTCTGAGCCTGAGTCATCCTACAGTGTGTTTGCATGCGTGTGTGACTGTGTGACTGTGTGACTTCAGCCTGAACTCATTGTGATTTGAAGGCGAAATATGGAGCAAAAATGTGCTGCATTTTCTCTCTCTTTTAAAATTTGAAACAGTCACTTAGCATGAAGTGATTTGTGAAGAAGTGGGACATGTTTTCTGCGTGCGGTAATAAGTTGCCTACAGTGAAGCTAAGTATTACATCAGGCTTAGGTAATGCAGCAGACACACACACAGAAACTGGATAAAAAATGGTGTTATCCATAGTCATTAGGTTGGAACCATTAATCCAACACTTGACACAGCAGTTTCTACGTTTGTGTGAAAATAATAAGATGATAAAAACACACAGTTGCACTTTCTATCACAGTAGAGTAACAACATATGAGGTAACATTACAGTAATATCAATCATTTCCAAAGTAATATCCTGCTTAGTAATGCGAATTACTGTAGACTACCATCATGCATTTTACTTGCTTGTTAATAGTCCGATTTTAGTCAGACTAATGTTTGACTAATGTTTGTTTACATGATAGTCAGATTTCCAACCAAGTCCGACTAAGTCTTATCCAGGTATGTTAGTCCGACTAAGACTGGCTCAATGTTAGTCTGACTAACATTGAGCCGGTCTTAGTCGGACTAACATACCTGGATAATCATAGTCTGATTACTCCTGCATGTATACTCTTAGTTGAACTTTAGTCAGACTTAGCGTTCTGCACATGCACCCAAATTTCCTCCCCGGTCTTTGACCCGGAAGTAGAAGGACAGGAAACTTATTAAATACACACTAGCTTATTTAGAGATACATCGCCACCTACAGAGGCGGAGACGTATACACGGCCTCCAAATTGATTTTATCCTATGCATGTTTACTTGAACTCTACAAGTTGCCGGATTTCCTGTCTTAGTGGGACTAAGCTCAATTAAACTGTGTAAAACCTTTACATGAAAATGTATAAAAACATGTTATACTGTACTGTTAAGTGTTACCAAACACACTGCTCACACCCCATATTTTATAGAGTCAATTTGCAAGTTAAAATGAAACGCAGTGTACCTGCAGGCAGCAAAATGATATAGCGCCGATAAACACAGTAATATAAGCATTGTTAATTCTAAATCTGTGACTCTAAAATCCAAGGGCACACAAAGCTAAGTGAGCAAAATGTGCAGCCCAGCAGCGTTCTCAACATCTGTGCTCATTCCCGCTGAGGTGATAAATCAAGGGAGCTTTCGAGTCGCATGTACGCACACACACACATAAGAAGACAAGTTAAAGCTCAAGAAGGATGACAAATCTCCCTGGTTTGTTGCCTGTTCTTAATTCTTCTGTCTGCACATTTTAATTTAGTCCAAAATCAAAAAATCCTCCTCCTCCTACATCTGTGTTTCGATCTTGTTGTGGAACAGCCTACTTTAACTGAGGGGAACATCAGTTATACATAAAGTTCATCTAGTGATGAACAGTGTTAGTTGGATTTATATTTATCTTTTTTTGCAAACACAATACTATGTAGCCCCAGACATGAAATTATTAAATACTCAATGTAGGCCATGAAATAAGTTTAACTGTGCGAATATCAACAAAGCAAAATGGAGCACACCCTAGTTTGAAACTGTGACACTAAAGTTCGAAAGATAGTTTGATCTTCAGGGAAGTATTGTTGAAACGCATGCATGACATTTTTTGAAGCTGGAAGAGCAGGCTAAACGTGCAGTCGTTACCATGTACAGTACCACTGCGGCATTTATGGAACAGAAGAGACGTCTCTTTTTGATAAAAAATGAGAAAGAAGGGAAAAAGTTTCACCAGAGTGCCAGAGAACGGAAGAGGTGATTTACTCGACAAGGACAGAGGAATTGATGGATCTCGGAAAGCCGCTGTAGGAGAAAGGATGGGAGGAATCCACACAGAGGGATGAAGGAGGGACTGACAGGGTTGACATGGATGGGTGTTGCATCTCCCCCCCCTCCTTTTCATTTGGACTTACAGTGATGAGAGTGTCAGCAGTGAAGACAGTTATCTAAGAGACACAGGAGGAGGTAGAGAAACAGTGGGAGAAGACGAAGGAATGAGGAAAACGAGAGGGTTTTTGGTACGAAAAGAGGGGGAAAAAAACAACTGTGGGAATGAGGTAAGAGAGTGAGGGTGGGAGAAAAAGACAGGAACAGTAGGAGGTGCAGACACTTAGAAAGTGAATCCAGCATCTGGCAGGAAAGGATGAGCGGAGGGGGTGAGACTGAGATGTGAGACTTAAGGAGAGGTGACAGAGTGAGAGTGGATGAATGAGACAAAGGGAGACAGAATGATGGAGAATGAGATGGTTTGATGGAGGAGGGAGGGAGGGGGAGGCAACAGCAGCAAAATGAGGCAGAGAAAAGGAGACAAATGGATCGTGGTACAGTACATGTAAATCAGCACATTTATCCCTGTGTCCTTCTTCATGGCTTCCTTATTTATTCGGCTTGCATGAGTGATGGGTTTTCCCTGTCTCAGAGTGTTTGTGAGCGAGAGTGGGAGGGAGGGAGGCAGAGAGTGAAAACTGACTAATCTTGTCAACTCCTTGTCCTCCCACATAATGTGCTGACAGCCCTGTCTGTCCAGTGTTGGAGAAAATCAATTCAATTCAAATTTTCAATTCAATCACTTTTCCCTCAGACATTTATGAGCTCTGGGAAAGAGGGGCCGAGAAACAGTGTGTGACAAGCGAGCGGTGAATCCCTTTTTTAACCAGGGAGTTTCTTTGTATAGGCAGCTTTCCCTGTTGTTTATCTGCAAACAGCAACTTCTGCTTGGATTCTCTTCATATTCTCGAGGATTCATTGTGCAGAATTCTGTCAGGTTGAGGCTTGCTGTGACATCTGTGTCGCAGTCAAACTCATAAAAGAACCCTTGCAGGTTAAAATGCAATGGGGCCTCTTGCAAGTTCTGCTTCTCCCTCAAGTTCAAGGGTTTTAGTCCATTAAAGAGAACTTCCCATGTTCAATCTTTGTTTATAATGTAAATATCAAGCCCATACTACTGGAACCTGCCTATAATGTACATTATACATTCTATTTTATTATTTTAATGTTAATGTCTTTATATATTGTACTTTTTTTGGTAATGCATGTTTATTATTTATTATCTATATCTTTACTGTCGGGCCCACGGTTGGTGTAGGGGTTAGCACTCTTGCCTTTGCAGCAAAAAGACCCGGGTTCCTGGGTTCGAGCCCCGTTTGGAACATCTTCGGAACAAGGGCCTTTCTGCAAGGAGTTTGCATGTTCTCCCCGTGTGTGCGTGGGTTTCCTCCGGGTTCTCTGGCTTCCTCCCACAGTCCAAAAACATGCGATATGGGGATTAGGTGAATTGGTCACTCTAAATTGACCATAGGTGTGAGAGTGTGAGTGAATGGTTGTTTGTCTCTATATGTGGCCCTGTGATGGACTGGCGAACTGTTCAGGGTTTACCCCGCCTATCGCCCAATGTCTGCTGAGATAGGCACAGCACCCCCCGTGACCCTCTGGTGGAGGATAAAGCGGTAGATAATGGATGGATGGATCTTGACTGTCTTTGCTGCTGTAACAACGTAAATTTCCCCATTGCGAGACTAAAAAAGGATCTTATCATATCTTAAAATGGCCACAAAAAAGATACCATAATCAAGTCTTAAATCAAGTGGATCGTGAGTTGAAATTATTTTGTCACATTAGCTGAGCCTATATATCCATGTCCCCTATTGGGAAGAAAACTTGGCTTGTAAATGCAGGGTTGCTGGTTAAAAAGACCAGGATACCTCTGAGCAAGGCACCCAATCCTCGTTAAATGACATATATGATAGTTTTCTGCCCCTGCTTCATCTCCACTGATCTCGTTGTCCATCTGTCCACAACTGTCTTCAGATCTTCTCACCTGATCCTGAGTCACAGACCTACTTTCCCCTCACTCCTGGTTCACGCCTTTCTTTAGCCAATGTTGTTAAATGTGCTCCTGTTACCTGGTTATTTCACAGCATCTGACATCTGATAATTCACTGTCTCTGAGTTTGAAACGGCTGACCCACTGGCATCCTGGAGGAGGTCAGGGTCAATGTGTGACAGTTATTCCTCTTCCTATACAGTACCCTGTATGGTCTATAGTGCATGACAGTTTCCATGGCTTGTTTGTAGTTGGTGTACTGCATCAGGGTCTTGCTGCCATCTTGCCTAAACCTCTTGTTAAAGAAAGTTCCCTCTGAAACCGTGAATATCTATTATTCTATTTGTTTGAGTCAGTAACAGTGACGACTCGCCTGCACCCACCAGCTCTTGAAACTACTTTTGGCCTGTACAGTAACCCTCGGCTGCTGTCAAACTAAACTCCGTAACGATGATAAATACTGTGGGAACCATCCCTGCCAAGCGCTCGTCGATAAACACCACGGCGATGTACTCGGTTGTGTTTATGTCTGTGGGATTGACGTGTCAAAATCAGCCCCTTGTCTCTGTTCTCTTTTTCTTTTTTTGTCGTCCTCCTACCACACACACACACACACACACACACACACACACACACGCCCATGAATACACAATCAGCCATGATGAATCAGGGAATCTGCGACAGAAGTCAGATAAACACGGCGAGGTTATGAAGAGAAGAGGATGAGGACAAGAATGACAAGAGGCTCCTTTGTTCTGCTTATTTTCTGAGTCCTGCTCTCTCCCTCCCTGCTTTTCTCTCCCTCCTCCTGACACTTTTTTTTTTTTTTTTAACCAAACCAACAAATGTGCAATCACACGCCGAAATCTCAAGGCACATGCCACCTGCACTCAAACCACCATTCACTCTCTCTCTCGCTCTCCCTCCAGCTATGTGGTTTTAATTTTCTAAATGCTGAGGATTTAATTAGAAAGGGAAGCAGATTGAAAGCATTCCTGAGACTATCAACAGCTACTTCCTGCAGACTGCTCTGTTCTCTCTCCTTATAATAATAATGATAATAGCCAATCAAAGCCTTACACTCCTCATGCGACACCACGACACGCAGGAAATCGTCTTCAAATAAAATAGTTGGGAAAATAATATATCTCTCGCACTATATTTGTTGAATTAATTTGTTCAAAATGAATGCTTAGATAGCCGTGAACACACAGGTATTAAAATGTCACTCAATTTATGAAAAGCTGTAATTAGTGGCGGGCCTCCTGCTGTAATCGTCTCTGGCTGCTGCTGCTGCGACACTGTATAGTACATTAAGACCATTTCTTATATAGAATGGCACTGGCCTGAGGATATTGTTTTGTTTGGGCCTGCAGAGTTTACTTTTAAACCACCTGATTTGTGTGTTTGAATTCAAACTTTCATTCATTAATTGGCAGCAGCATAAGTGAGGGGGACTTGAAACCTGGGCTTAAAGAGGATTACAGCTTTAAAAAAAAAAAAAAAAAATCATCCAGTATCCACAGAGAGAAGAAAGTCATTCTTGAGTTTAAGGACAGTCTCAGTATTGTGTGCTCTGAGGCATGATGGAGCACTGTTGTACACACTGCTAACAGTCGACGCTGTTGAAATGTAAACGTATAGAGTCACAGAGGATAAAGTCGGTGCTGAACCTTGCAGTCGACTCTGTGAGACGATGGGGTGATTCAAATTAAACGATGCCGGAGAGATGCTGTTTGTACTGTTTGCTGCACAGTCTATTTGCCTTATATTAATCAGCCCACATCATCAATACCTCATATATTTATGCTGCAATACAAACCGAACCCCATCTCCACTTGCTTTCATCTGATCCGAACTGTGCAACTTGCACACACTTTGCAGGTTTTTTTTCTATGAGCGTGATCAATCGTCTCCTCTTTAACATGTTGAAACACTTGTAAAGGGCCAATACAAGCAGTAAAGGGCATATTGTCATTTGCCAACAAGAAAAAAAAAAGTGATTATGTATCTACGCTCCTGCCTTGGAACATAAAGGTTGTTTTTGCCTCGTGTAATTTATTAGAATGTGGATTAATGTGTGTATAGTTGCAACATTCATCCAAGTAAATTATACTGCATATAAAACAATTACATAGATGGATAGATATAGCAAAAAAAAAACCTCTCCACAGAGTAATTTTATATCTCACTGAGGACTCCTAAGTTAATAGCTCTGTGCTGTGCTGCCAGGGTAAATATTACCTCAAAGCAGTGGGAGCTGCTTTAAATTTAAGGTGATAAACTTTAATTTAAACATTAATCTGTTGACACAGTCCGAGAGAGCCACATGGACGGGGGGGCGTGTCGTCCTCTCCTAGAATAGCAGCCACGCCTCACCGTATGGTTTGGCCTTCAGAGTGAAGTCGCTGCAGCTGTCACACGTGACAGCCTTTCAGTCAATTATGTCCCAGCTGAAACTTTTAATCTGTCAAAGTTATTAATAATCTGAGCCCACTTTTTTTTTTTTTTACATTTTTACAATTAATTATGCTCAAAACGCTCTTTGCTGTCAAGCGTCTCACAGTCCGCTGCACTGCAAACGTATCCATCACAAAGTCTGAAGTAAGGTGCTGCATTTTAACGACACCTTCCCTCAGATAGAATTCCGCTGTGTCATAGCTGCTCCTATTCTCTGTTACTGCTGCTGCTGCCAACAGCCACCTGCTTCCATGGATGGGTTATGAGGACAAATAGGCCCATGAGCACACAGACAGGTTGTGTTGTGTTGTGTGTGCTCTTTGTGCCTCCCCTTTGCAGTTTTCCCTGCATCTTTCCCAGATTGTTATTCATTATTTTGTTGTTGTTTCGCCCCACTTTTCTGCTGAGCTCTGTGACTTGAATTCGGTGAATTCGTGTAATATGAACATTGCGCTCACACAGAGGCGAAAAAGGCCCCCGTGCAGTAATCTGCCCCATATTGCTCGTGTAACTTGCTGTCAGGAGCCTAACCTACAATTCAATCACTCACACAGGATGTTTTTGCCGAGGGAAGAATCCTGTGCGAGATGACTCCATGCTGCTGTGACTCAGTGTTCCGTATCATCACCATGTCTCCTGCCCTCTGTCACCAGGCTGTGCTGTGCTCTTCACCGGTGAGTACTTTCTATCTATTTAAAATGCTTTGTCATGACTGAGTACCGTGGGATACGTCCTGTGTTTTTTCTGTTTTTTTTGAGGTTCACAAAATTGCTGACAATTTTTTTTTTTTGTACCTGAAATGTTGAATGTTGACCCAGACTGACCGGCACAGACATGAGTCTGTGTGAGGCTCAGCACATTTTTGTTTTTGTCTGCTGTTTATTTCTGAGTGGAAATATTTTGCACACTGTGATATATCCCTGCTACTCAAATAGTGTGTTTGTGATCCAATAATTGAGAGGTTCACTCTTGGAGTTCAGATGTTAAAGTTTCTCTTTAGTGGTCTGGAAATCACGTTTGTGCAAACTTTGACAAATTTAATCTTTTAAAGTATCCTGCTTGGTGTATTTGTTGGTCCAGTTTATTTCCTTATCACAAATATCTCTGTATTATCTGCAGTTCTGACACCTACATCCTCAAACTTTTCCATATTAGTGTCTATCATTTATTTTACAAGTGTCATGCGCAACATTGTGGAGGATAAGAACCAATCAGAACCAGTAAATAAAGTAGATAATTGCGTCACCATTTCAATATTTTTGTCCTCCGTTTTCATGGCTCTAAATTCCAGGGTAGTAATCCCAGGTGGTTTGGACGATAGGCGTAATCCGGGATTGAATTTTGACTGTTGAATGATCTGGATTCACTTCTACAACGTTTTAATTCATACTCTAACCCGTTTACAAACGTCTCGCTTTACTAGCGCAATGTTAGTCTGTTTTGACATAAAACAAATCACTTCCTGTGTGCATTTCGGGGATTTACCATCTGAGTCAAACCTCCAGTATAGAGCAAAACCTAGTTCTTGGTGATTTTAATGTGTTTTTTCATAGATTTTATAATCAATATAATTGGTTTTATACTATAGCACTATGTGTTTATCCTGCTGTTTTAGGGTCATTCTACTGCCTTTCACAATGTTTATTCTGGTGTACTAAGACTGATCATTCCTCTGTATAATTTCATCGTGGTAAACACAAGATATTTAACATTTATATAACCAAAAATCTATTGATACATAATTGTATCTTAACTAGCTCTGGTCAAATGTATGCTGTTTCTACAGTTGTTCTTATTAAGATTGTTGTTTACCAGATGTTTGTTATTCAAAGTCTGTTTTAAGCAGTGAGTGGATTTAGAGAATAATTACTATTATTTTAATAACCTGCTGCTGCACATTAGGTAAATATAGGTTTATCCATATTGGTGGCACTAAATATTGTAATCCCTGCACTGAGAGGAAGTGCTTTTTTGGGGCGGATTAGCAGCATGGTAGCCACTTACTATCAGTCAGTGCGCTCTGTATCTGGCGTAATGTGGATTTGGAGGAAGTTTACCATCTGTTGAGTCTCTGCTGAGATGAGGTTTCAGTCAGTGATGAGTTGAGATCAGAGCGGAGACAGAATGGATCGGGTCTGAACTTCCCCGCAGTCGCATAAATCTCAGCCTGTGTCTCATGAATACGAGATACCTTTTGAGTTCAAGTCTGTGTTGTAATGCGTTCTGAGACGACTCATCCTTAAAATTAAGAAAATGAATAACGGTTGAAACCTGGCATGGTTTAAAAATGAGTTTACAAATCCAGCTTCTTATCTGAAAGTATTTAAACAACTATGGTCCAAATTTTAGGTTCATAAATTGTTAAAAATATGCACCTCCTGCTTTTAAGCAGCTGTTGACTTCAAGTAATTGGTCTTTTAAAGCCTCTCTTCGACCCTTAAAGGCTTCTTTAGTCTGAGTTAGTCTGAGGGGAGAATATGGCAAAATTCACCAGATTTTAACTCATTCAACCACAATGATTTAAATGTCGTCTCCGCACCTGACGGATGCTGGGATTTCATCGAGATGCGAGTTGAGGAGGTGCGATGCTGTGAAAACAGAAATCAACTCTTGTTTTTAATCAACACAGGAGACTTGAACTGAGGCATCTTAAAAAAAAAATAAACTAAATGACTCACGGCCCAAAAGGCAGCAATAATTTATACCACTGAAGGACTTATGGTGTGTGAAATAAGTTGGGACAACATCTAAAGATGACAGGTGGAGAACTAAAAGTGAGATACTGACCTTAAATAATAGATATGACCCCATTAGTGAGCTCTGTTTTTTTTTAAAGTATTTTTCTTTACTTCCGAGTGAGAGATTTAAGGGAGAGGCTTATATAAATGACTAATTGTGGGTTTGTTTTTCCTTCACTGCCATCATGAGCTTCATGGGTGAGTGGGTGAAGTTACACCTGTGAAGATGATCCACTAATTTAGGGCTCAACATCAACCATAGAGCGGATAATGATGATTATCACAAATGCCATTTGATGGAGGCTGAAGAGAAAACAAGTTAATGATTTCCACTTAGCTCTCTTTAGGGCTGAATCAGATGAAAGTGAGACAAATTAAAGTGACGTAAACACACTTTTTGTGGCACGAACCTGAAACCAGACGTTACATAGAGTCAATACAGGCTCTAACAGAGGTGCTATTCACTCTTTGTTGTTTGTTGATGAACCATTGATATAATCTTGAAGGTTGAAATCCTACATTGTGTCACTTCTGTTCAAATCTGATTCATCTGAGATATGATTCGACACAGAATTAATGACAATAATCCTGTCTCACACCCAAATATCTCTTTTCATGTGTCATCAACATCAACAGAAAACATCATGGTAATATAAGATTTGTGGCTGCTTTTAGCTTTAGAGAAACGACAGTGTGCTCCATTGTTCTTTGATTTTGCTTTGATATTCACACCCTGAAGTGACACAAATCTGATTTAAATTTATTTATTTGAACTGGTCGATCGAATGTTCTGGAAAACGCCATATTGTTGGTTTGTTATAGTGAGAATGTCAGGACTTTTTGGTCTTCCATCTCCACTCTTTTCACATTATTTATTCATTCTTTCCAGAAATACTTCCAAAGCTCATAAAAACCCCTGTTCAGTCATCCCTCGCGTCAGATGTGACCCTGAACACTGACCGTGGGGACTATTTACCCCTTTTAGATGGGTTTGATTTAATCCAGACATCTGTTTGAAGGAACAAATCGAGCATTAAAAATGTAGTTAGGAACACAAAAGTTTTTTTTTTTGTGCTACAGACACAAAGACCTTCACTTATTTAAAACATTAATCCGAGCTGATGAAATATTCACTCCACCACTGTAGCAAGACATCACTCCGACATCAGACACACACACACGAGAGAGATGATGAAGGCATCAGCAGGATCCTGAAATGTCATTTGTGAGACTTCCCTGTGTACGACTCCACCGCTGAAAGGTTGAATACGTCTCACACTGTGGCTGACTGTTCCCCCCCCCCCCCCTTTTTTTTTTTGTTCGTTTGCGCATGAACTTTTGTTAGCCTTTAAAACTGTGATATTTGTCACTTGTCAAGTGACAATATGTGTTGTTGAACAAAGGAGCCACTCTGTACGGCAGGTTCAGACTTGGATGGAGCGAAACAATTTTCCGGGGAGGAAAGTGAAAGAATGACTGAGTGTTAGCAGAGGCAGGTGTTGCATTTGTGCGACAGGTCAGCTCAGATCCTGCGGCTGGCTTCAAGGCTGCACGCTCTCCATTACAGCTCAGATTCGACTTCTTTTTTTCCCTGTTGAGAATCAAGTATTTGTCTCTAATGAGTGTAATGTTATAGCCTGGTGATGGATTTCAAGCAGCTGGTGTAACCCGGCAGAGGAAGTATACCGCACGTTAGCCGGTCCATGATAAATGCCGTATACGGGCGTATGGTGATGGGAGCGGAAATAAAGTCTCAGTGGGAATATTGTGCCTCACATGGAGTGTACATCAAATTGGTGGAAACATCATACATTTGCATTTAACTGAAGGTTTCATAAAACTTTCGACTGCGCTTTGTTTCTTTCTTCTCCCTGGCTTTTTTTTCTCTCGCTGAGACAGAACCCTACAGGGATTTGCATGGAGAAATCAATTTTGCTTGGCCTCTTTCGCCTTTGGAAGGAACATAGGCATATATATAAATATTCACATGAGGCTATTTCAGATCCTCAGCTTAGGGACTAAACTAGTGGATGAGCTGTTCTCCCATTTGATCGTAAAGCCTGCATACATGCCGATTTCCATTTCCCTGTGCATGTTTCATTTCCCTTGTTTTCTGACCTAATGTCCATCTGTCTTTGCTCATTTCTCTTCCTGTGACTGCTCTTACCGTCTCATATTTGATTCCTTCTCTTTAGCCTTCTGTTACATTTCCTTTTGGACTTGTTTGACTTTCGCCCCCATGTCAGCTGGGATTGGCACAAGCGCCCGGCACGACCTCCACGTGGAGGACAAAGCGGTATAAGATCAATAGATGGAGTCTTTCTGAATTCTCTCTCTTAGTTGCTTATTGAGTCTTTTTTTTCCCTTCAGGAGTATTTCCATTCCTCTATTATTTTCCTGTCCTTCCCTTTAATCTTGCTTTTTTTTTTAAAAAGGACATTCCTTATGAGTTTGCTTCTTTTTATTTACCAATCTTTCCTCCAGGAGTTTCCTGCGATTATTAATGTGCCATTCTTCTTTAGACACATGAGTGTCACGTTATATTATGTCCCCCGATCAAGCTGAAACAGAAGCTATCTGCTTAAAACTCTAATCTTCACTGCGTGGCACCTATAGATGGCTGACCATGTGCAAACAGCAGCCCGGGCTTTGTCATGGCACACTTGATACTGATAGCAACTTATGGCACGGCACAGCGCGGTTAAGGTTGGTTTACCACTACAAAAAATAGTACCTACTCAACGTGGGCGGATTCATCACTGCACGGCTGCATGAAAGTGCAGTGACTTCGTTTTACGCGGGATACAAATGAGTGACTAGTGACTTGTTTTCAGGGTAATTGAATCCAAAGAATCAGTGAATTTAAAAAAAATATTAGTTCAGTTCTTCCTCCATGACAGTCACTGGACTGAAATACAGCAGCAGGGTTGGC
The DNA here is from genome assembly GCF_963457635.1 of Microchirus variegatus. Taxonomy (NCBI): domain Eukaryota; kingdom Metazoa; phylum Chordata; class Actinopteri; order Pleuronectiformes; family Soleidae; genus Microchirus; species Microchirus variegatus. The sequence continues at coordinate 9,401,528 of NC_139803.1, forward strand.
AGGGTTGCTTAATACACCAGACTCAGATTTAAGACATTTCCCTTGTAATTCTTTGAGATTAAACCATGTATTCTAGGATTGTTAAGTCTTTTTTTAACTGAGCTACAGTTCGGCATTGTTCGGCTTGATTCTTGTGTCTCGGACGTCTCTTCCTGTGACGCCACTCTGACCAATATTCACAATATTTCCACCCTTGGTGCCTTTATTTCCTTGCACTTCTCTCTCTGACCGCACATAGGTGGATACTACGCAAAAACACATAACATAGGGAATATCAACACTGGTGCACGCGATCATGGGTGGACATACACACACTACCTCTCTTGACCTCCCCTCGACCCAACACAACACGAGACACCTCCTTCCCGTCCTCGCAGCTAACAAGGCTTGACAGGTGTGTGTTTTATTTGTGAGTTTGTGTGTTTGGTGTTGCGCTTACAGTCATTCTGATGAATATTTTATACGAGGCTGCTGATTGTATGAGTGAAACTAGGACAGGGAGGAGGCCTGCAGCAGATGAATGTAATAACATATTCCACTACCTTTTTCTTTCTTTCACTTTTTTTTTTTTTAAAAAACAATTTTCTTTCCCCGGCGTTATCATTCAGCTTCAGGGCTCATTCTGGAGGTCTGTGTATTAGCCACACATCGACAGATGTGTATATGCACGAACAAAGACGAGGCAAATAAACACAGACAACCTCAGCCATTTGAGGACACTTTCCATTTAATGTTATTTATAAACAGCTTTTGAGTCTGGCATTGTTTGATAACCACATACAAAATATTTGGGTTACACAAAGAAAGAGAGCAGAGGAAAAGAATAAGGAGATAGAGAGTGTGCGGTAATGAGGGCTGGAAGAAATGGGAGCAAAGACTGAAGAAGAGGGGAGGGAGAAAGTAAGCAGACAGACAGACGGGCGGTAAATACGGAGGAATGAACAGAGCAGAGACAGGAGGAGGAGGAGCAGGAGATGGCAGTGCGGCGTATACCATTTATCTTGAATGAGTAAGCAAAACGAAAAAAGGATGAAAATCAGCATGATAATCAGAATAAATAAAAATTAAACTTCCAACCTCCAGGTCCCTGTTTTATTTATTGAGACACAACAGAGTCATGTTCTCCTCTTCTCTCTCTCTCTCTTTCTCTTTTTTTTTTTCTTTTTACACATTTTTTTTTTCAAACTCACAAGAATTAACAGACACAATTTTACATCACCTCTGGGTTTACAGCAGCACAAACGGTAAGGGTCTCTAATCCTACAATGTCAGGAGAATGACACCAGTTGCTGTTTTTCCGACTCCAACATTTAGATAGATTGACAGAACGGAGGCGGAGCTCAGCAGGAAACGCACACAAGCAGAATTAATGTGCATGGGCCCCTGTTCTCGGGTTCACGATCCAATTGCAATATTTCTCCGGTTGCCAGCCAACCAAACTAATCATCCTTTGTGCTTTTTGTCATTGTGCCATGAATTTAGTCTTCTTTTTGCATACAAAGGCAGTTTTTTGTAACTTTGTAATGCTGTAAGAAAATGGGGAGACTTTAAGCATTACTGGCTAGTTTAAGGTTCCTGGACGGCCTGTGTGCATCTGTACATTGTAATCGAGCACGTTTTGGAGTGAGTTACTGTGACTGGGGTCTGAAAGGCCTGGACTATAAGAGGGGTTAGTTGTTGTCATTGGTACAGGAAGGCTGTGAAGGTGATTGGGCTTTGTTATGGGTCGTTGTGCTTGAACTGCTCCAGTTCATTGTTCAGAGCTCTGTTCCCCCCCCCCACACACACAGTTCTCCTCTGTCCTCCGTCCTTCGGTTATTTTCTACTTGAAGAAGAAGAATCCGTATAACTCAGAGAAAGGCTCCGGGAATCGCTCCACTTGGGCGGTAGCAGCATTTAAAATCCAACTTTCCACTAACAGGCGTTGCAGACAAGTCCATCTGGTCGTTTTGTTTGTTTTTTGTATGCATGCAACACACAAGAAAGGACAAAGCAAGACATTCTGTAAAAGTAGTTTGTGTCCTTGCTCTGTGGTGAACTTTTTTTTTGTTTTCCGTGTTCCGACAATCGACAATTTGTGGAACTCGTGGTCGTCTTGTGTTCTCTAACTCTTCCCTGATTGTAGGACCTTTGTTGTTCAGCATTTGAAAACCTAAGGTCTGTGTTTGGATTGAATTGTCTGTGCTTGATGGAAATACATGTGTATATATTTTTTTCATTCACATCAACCTCAAACGGCATTACAGAAGAAAGTGCAATACAGTTTGTTGGAGATTGAAAGTGTTCCGAGCACAGCTTGTACTTGGTCCGCAGAAGTCGACCTTTCTGGCTCGTTGAGGCCTCAGTTTTGCAGCCAGTGAGGGTGTAGATCGACTGAAAATGTCTCCTCTGTAGTTTGTCCTCAAACTCTTGGCTCTCTTTTAGGCACACTTGCTTGTTTGTTTTTATTTTTTATTTTTTTTTAGCTTCGTTCTACTCTCATGGCTTTAGTGGTTTCTTCAGTGGACACACGGTTATACAAGCAGTAACAGATACATCATCACTCTTTCTCCCACTCACTCATTTACAACTGTGACAAGACGTCTCATAATGATCGGTTAGTTCAGAATGGCTTTCAAGTTGATATGATGCAAGGGAAAAGGACAGTTGCTATATATTTTTCTCAAGTCCAGTGATTAGCGTGAAACCCAAAAGAACACAGATGTGCGTTAAATTGAGTCAACCCTGCCGCGAGACACGGAAGTAAATCCACTTCATTAGCAGACCTACAGTAATTACAGTTTTTTACTGCTGGAACTTGATGCGATGACTCATTTTACAGCTAATCGTGTCTGCAGTCTTGTTTCCGAATGTGTAGGTAAGACGTGAGAGAATGTGTCTCAGTGTGAATGACAGATGAAGGGTGCACTGAGTACGCTTTACTGTGTCAAGAGCGCTAGAGTCTAAAACTGCTTTGAACCCCATTGTGTGGTGTTCTCGCTATTATCTGAATGAATCATTGGCTTCTCTTACTCTGTGTGGCTGTACAATTTCGTAAATACGTGGACTCTGTGAAGCACTCGGTGCCACAGAGACAAATACAAAGTTCTCCTGTTGTTTCCCTTGGTGACATCATCAAAGCAATGGGATATATCGTTTTTTCCCTGACTTCTATGTTTTTGATTATGACTCATAGAGATCCCTGCCTTATTACCTCAGGGAACCCTTTGAGAGTAGATATTTGATAATGTTCTTTATACATAGTTATGTATACACAGTTATGCCTCCGTTTTAAGAGCCAGGACGGGCGGGGTGTTTCAGGAGAATGAATCATAGACTTGTACCACCAATTCAACAGTGTCTGGGTTCATTCTCAGCGTAGGATTACTGAAATGAGCGACAGCAGCAGAGCTGATGAGTAACTGAACATATAATCTGCTCGGTGTGACTCTGCCTTATTAGTAGCTCTCTGGACCCCACTTGGCGGGCCGACAGAAGTCCTGGGGGTGCACTTATTCTTCCTCCTTGCAGTTGCAGGCAGGTCATATTTACCTCCGTCTGGGGTATAGTCTGTCTCACCCCCTTCTTGGAGTACCTGCACCTCGTTTGGCCCCCCTTTTGCCTTGCGGCCGCGGCGTGTGCAATTTCTGCGGCCTCCCTTAGGCGGCCGTGGCAGTGGCGATGGAGAAGGGAAGCTGTACTGATCCCCGTGTGGCAAATAGGGCTGCTGATGGTGGTTGTGATGCTTTCTGTGACGGTTTAGGTGGTTCAAAGACTCCCCGTGTTCCATCTCTCCGTCCTGGGTGCCACGTGCATGACTTTCGCCTGACAAGCAGCTGGGCAGATCCTCTTTCTTCAGCGCTTTCAGGTCCTTCCCCGCCAGCTCCGGTGGTGACACGCACATCAGAGAGGAGGTGGAACCTCGGAATCTCCGCAGCCAATCCCAAAGTGACAGGGCCTTGCAATCGCACTCCCAGGGGTTGTCGTTAAGTCGAAGGTACTCCAGGGCTGGCAGTAAAGTCAGGCTGGCACCCGATAGTTCAGTCAGGGAGTTGTTAAACAGGTACAGAGTAGTGAGGCGACGCAGGTCATGGAAAGCCTGGCGGTCAACCCACTGGATCCGGTTCTGGTGGAGGAGAAGGCGGTCCAAGACCCCGAGACCGCGGAAAGTGTTTTGCCGAAGGTTCCACAGTCGATTGCCGTGCAAGAATAGATGACTGAGGTTCAGCAGGTCGATGAACAGGTCGTCCTCCAGGAACTCTAACTGGTTGTCCTGCGGAAAGACAAGAAAAAACAGAAGCTTGAGGTATGACTGTTTTAATGAGTCATTGTTTCCACTAAGGAAATTATATTTTGGTCTGTTTGAGTCACATCTCAACTCAAAAAGCATGCTCTGTGGATGAGAATGAATGAATACATTTTATTTTTGGTCCGTTCTTTCTTAAAATCAATTACCGCAAAAGGAAAAGGCTGAAGCTCAAGGCTTATTCGAACCTAGAATATCAGCAACAATAGCACAAATCCAAATTTAAAATGTTTAAAAGCAACAAACACAACAACAACAGTGCAAAATAACACAAGCTCATTCCATAGTTTGAGTGTTTGAGAGCGTTTCCTTTGGGAAGAACAACAGGTAGTGCAATGTAAAATTAAACATACATGGTTTTCTTTGCCTTTATGAATCGTGTGTTGTCTATTATTTGCGTTAAATGTACACAAACTGTTGTAGATGACTTTAAAAATGACATTATGCACTCCCACTTCTCAACATAAAGCCACCATGTGATTACTGAAACCATATAGTCGATCCTGGGTTTTAATTCCTGTGCTGTTGTACTTCAGCGGTTGACCACAGAAACGTCTGGCTACTTACTGCGAGGGAAGGCTTTGTGGTATTTTCCCCTGCACTCAGGATAACAGCCAGCATTTGATCAGTGTCCAATTCATAGGCTGTAAGTGCCGAGCCAGGCTGATGGACAGATTACGCTATAATGCGATTGTGGCTGCAGATGCACTATACAGTAGAGATAAAAAATGAGGCTATTATCCATGTACCTGTAGGTAGAGATACTGGAGATTATGCAGGCCCGAAAAGATCCCCGCAGGCAGGCTGATCAGGCCACAGTGGTACAGGTGCAGGGCATGGAGCCGACCCAGGCCCAGGAACGTGTCTGAAGCCACGGCCTTCAGGTGCCGGTTGTCCCCAAGGTCGAGCTCCTCCAGGCGGTCAAAGCCGTGGAAGGTGGAGGGTTGTATGTATGAGATGTTGTTGGAGTAAAGCCACAGCATGGTGGTGGTGGGCGAGAAGTGGCCGCGGAGCAGCCGCTGGATCTTGTTGTTCTGCAAGAAGACGCGCTCGCTCTGGGCGGGGATGCCCTCGGGCACGGCATGAAAGTTGTGGGCCTGGCAGGAGACGGTGCTAGGTGAAGTGTAGCAGATGCAGTGGCGAGGGCAGGGCAGAGACAGATCTAGGCCACACAGCACCAAGAGTAACTCCACCCCACCGTAACCTGAAAGGAGAGGAAAGAGACGGGGGAGGGAGGGGGAGAAAGAGAGCGAGGAGAGAAACACAAGCAGCATTAATTGAATTCATACAGCGCAGCATCTGTTATCAGGCTCATCTTGAATGAAACACTCATTGCTCTCAGTTTACAAGGACAATAATGGGCATGGTTCAGTGCAGACAAATTACAACGCTGACACAAATCTGAAACGCACACACAAACACTCACTCACTCTTTTCAAGAGTCCGTCTTATGAAATTTTCAATTATTCCCAAACTGTTTACCCTTAACCTTGCTTACCCTCCAGTGTTATCTCCCACTTAAGATTGCTACAAAAGCTCACGGAACCTTCATATTAAACGTTTTTTGGGAAAACCTTGAAAAGAAGCTGCTGTTATGACTGCAACAACACTGCACCTCTACACAAACACTTTTTTTTGGACAAGAATGTGTGTGGTCTTGTTTTTATTGTGCGATTTTTTGATTGTCATAAAGGTACACACTTTTTTTTTTTTGTTATTTGTATTCTTTGGCCCCATCTCTGTGATGTGCAGCCAACACACACACAGACTTCCGGACACGTACAACATCCCATCGCACAGAGTTATATCCTTGGGTTATCTTTTAAAGTTGACAGAAAATCAATGTTTCTCCTGCTTACAAGTGAACATGCATCACACCTGTAATTCCCACAATAAAGGACATGGAGAAGGGAGCAGTTGATGGAGGTCAATCTTTTTCCCCCCTTTTTTACGATGAATCTTTCTGATGCTTCATGCTCTCCCTCTCTCTCTGTGTGTGTGTTTAAGAGCATCAGTGGCTCGGACAGATGTAACGGACAGATGTTGGGTCAACTGTGACTGCTGCTTTGTAAAGAACAGCGTGTTCTGAAATGTCAGCGGAGGATAGCGGTATTATCCTGTCGTGGTACGTACGCAGGTTAACACCATGTCCTGTATGTGACCGCTTCGCCTCGATCCATGTGATGTCGGACGTAATAGCAGTACCTTTTTGTGTGTTTGTCAAGGCTGACCTTTCACAATAGATAAATAAAAAGGCAAACAGAAGCTTTCATCATGACAGCCTGAGTTTATGTTATATAACATATCATAAAGTACATTCTAGTAGCCTGTGCTTGTGACTAAGAAATTGGCATTAATTATAATTAGGCCTCGTGGTACGTCTTTCAAAATGGCTGCATCGCTCTGTAGATTTCCGTGAAACTTTAATTTATACCAACGGTATATAATCGTTATGATTACGGGGTCAGCGCTTCTAGCGTTGCAGTTCTTTCCTCTCGTATGCATCTCTTTCTTATCTGCCCTCCATCGACGTTGCCCTTTTTGCTTCACGCGCCTCTGCCCTCCTTCTCCACATTTACATTTGCCTCCTCCGCAGCTTTATCTTGGTTCACTGCTGTGCTCTGCCCGCTGTGTCTGTTAATTAGGTTTAAAGACGCCATTTGCGACAATGTGCATGCGATTTGTTAAAAAAAAAAAAAAAATCTGTGACTTTGGTATTGATTCTTACTGAGAACAAGTTTATGGCTCTGACTGAGCTGTATTTTGGTTTGATAGCTCAAGCAAAAATGAAATGACATTTAGCATATATACGGAAGAGGATTAGCGCCACACAGGAAAAAAATATTTGAGTTCTGACTCAAGGCACTCAGAATTCTGAATTAATCCTCAGAGGTCAGAAATTCTGAGTTTAAAGTCAGAAATTCTGAGTTTAAAGTCAGAAATTCTGTGAGTAAAGTCAGAATTATGAGTGCCTTGAGTCAGAACTCGAATATTTTTTTTCCTGTGTGGCGTTAATCCTCTTCCGTACATATGTACGTTTGAACTGATTATGTAAAATTGTCCGCTCTGGATCTAAATCGGAAAAAAAAACAGGGCTGTCATCAGCGCCGGATTAGAGTATTTAGTGAAGGGAAAACGCTTCAATCAAACTGATACCTTGTTTTCAAATGTTCAAAAACATGTTGTCAGACATCTGAAGGCGTTTGCCCTAAGCTCCGCAGCTGTAACGCAGCCAGGAATACATAAATAGACGTTTAATTGCAAAATTTGCAATTAGGCTGAGGCGTCTCACTGGCAATAGGCCAATTGTCAAAACCGGTAATAACTCCCAGTCAGAAGCGTCAAGGTACATCAGAATCTGTTTTGCCGGTGATTCTTCATGACACATTCCCCCCCCGTATACTGCGGTTAAATTGGAAATAAATCGGGGTACGGTTGTTTCTGCCTGTTGTGAATCTGTGGTGAGCCGTGTAATGTTTTAAAGCTCACTTACATACATAATAACACCTTAAGATTAAAAAACTACATTTTGCGGGGTTTTGTCTTTCATGTGCCCTGGAGGAGACCACGATGTGGAGCTTTATTATCTTGCGCTCGCTTGTGCTGCATCATTTGGAAACTTTGATTCATTGCCATGGGAGAAACACAAACAAGGAGCAATAAAGGGAGGGAAATGTTCTTTCTACTGCTCGGCTTATGAATGACTAAAAGAGAGAGAGCTGAGAAATAATGCATTCACTTTTTTATGTACGCATGTATGTCTGTGAACTGGGACCACTGAGTATTTTGAAGGCTGAGATGCAATCAACACGTTCAGAGACTGCTATTGTTGCAGTTTGACACAGTGGCAGGAGTTACCAGAATATTGAATTTATTTATTTATTTTTTTTATTTTTTTTTTTTAAGTAGGTGCTTTGTAGCCCCACAGCTTTGCACCAGATGTCAGTCTATGTCCCGTCGTCTGAGTTAATGTTTAACCGTGTCCGTTTCAGCACACTGTGTGTGCGGCATCCGTTTCCAGCTTGCTTCCAGTTTGTCTAAATTCCCACTTCCCCAGTTAGATATTTTTCTAAAAGCTTCAATAAGCACAGCCAGGGTTCAATTACAAGAGTGGTCTCGCTACTCTGTTTCTCTTCCATCCCTCCATGCCACTCATAATGTGTACACAAAAACACAGACAGAAAGGAAAACACAAACACAGAGGGAAGCACACACACACATGCCTCTTGTCAGGCCATTGTCACAATTGCCTCCCATTTATAATTTGGCAGTTGGGGGAGACAGCTGCCACTCACTCTGGGAGAAGGCAACAGAGCGGTGAATATAAAGGAAGGGAGCGGAGAGGAGGTGGAGGCATCGCGAGGGGAGAGATGGGCAATATTCTACTCAAAGGGAATGAGGAGCTCTTCAAACATGAAAGCCGAGGCAAGGGGAGAGAGGCACAGCGTGGCGGTGTGGGAGGGAAAGGGAGCAGAGCAAGTGAGACAGTACCTAAAGAAAGGATGATGGGGATGACAGCGAAGCATAGGCCATTATAGGTAGGTGTTTAAATGTCTGCTCTGCACAGAACGCAGCTGTGACTTCAGGGGGAAACTGCCAAATAATCCTATGACTGTTGGGTGACTCAGACAAACACAAACCGCAAACGTATGTTCTCAGGTGCAAACACACGTGTGCGTGGATGTCGCACGTGCACACAGAAAGAGATAATTCACATTAATTAAGCAGTGTTTTTAGAATATGTAACCAAACACAGATTGTTGCTATAGATGAAGGCGCAGGAGGCGCGGTGTGAAGCTTAGACACTTGTAGATGCTGCTCCTCTCTTGTTGGTGGTTGATTTAGCTTAGCATAATCCCAAAGATCATTTAGCACTGCTCATTCAAATGGTGATAAATCTCTGGCCCGAGTTAATGAGAGATTTAAATGGCGTCGTTGCCTCAAAGACACAGCTGCAATATCTCTGCAGTGTGTGTATATAATCCGCCCTGCTCGTGTTATGAAGTACATAACCTTTACATCCGTCTTCATATCGTAGACGGATCAGGTCAATATCCGCTGTGGCTCTGCTCCGCCGATTCTCTGTGGCCTAGAAATGTTTGTAACTCTTGAAAGTTTCCTTTTTATTCAAACAGAAACTGAGCTTAAACGAATAAGTCGCTGTCTGACAAATGTCCCATTCAAAGGTGTAAATGGAAACCTTTCTGGGAAGAAATTTACCACGAATAAAGTTGAAATTGTAAACACACTAGTTGTTTATGTATAAAACTAAAAAGACAACATGTTTTGGACTGTTGGTTGGACAAAACAATGCACAGATATTACATTAGGCTCTGCTTTCTCAGTCTTTCGCTGTATTCGCTCCTCACCTGAATTACACTTCAGGGACTTTCAACAGCTGACTCGCTAAACTACGTCGACGCGTCCTTGAACACACCACCAATTTCGTGCTGTTGCAGTTGTCCTTGCTTTTTTAATGGATTATGATGATGGACTAGCATAGAGTACATTATTGGCTTCATCAGAGTGGATTATAAACACTTACAACTGTGGCTGGGAATGGAATGGAATGGAAATGTGGTCTTTACAAGAGCTCTCTTAACTTCAGGATCTCCAGAACAGCGGTGTTGTCTCCCTTTGTCCAGCAGGGAAGCAGAGTGCTTAAAGTCGAAAGAGAAAAATCAATATTCATTATCCTGAGGCACTTTAAGTGGTATCTCCCTCGTTTTAACAGATCTGAGAAAGGCCTCCTTGAAGGCTGTTTTTGTCTGCACTGCCAAACACCATCAGTGGTCTGAGTCTCTGCTGTGGCCTCGTCTGTCCCCTCATCTGTCCCAGCGTTATGACATCTGTTTTCGCATACAACACACTGCTCCTCCATTGAAATCCACACAGAACTGTGATGTTTGTGTGTGTGTGTAAGAGAGAAAGAGTTGGAAGGGCAGAGACATTGACAGGAGAGAAAATGCAAAATAATAACCTCTGCCATCGTCATCTGCATGCAAGTAATTGGGTCATTTGAGAGGCTCAGCTTATCACCAACACTAATCGCGCTCCAATTTTACTCAGAAAAACTTCTTCCCCTCTCCCTCCAGAGTATATATACACGCCACACACATAATCACATGATACAGGTCACAGCTTAAGCTATTTAACCCCTGCCTATTAGTGGAGAGAAGATGTGAGCAGACATACAGAGCTCCTCCTCCCCCTGCTGCTGCTGCTGCTGCTGTTGTTGTGGTTCCTGCTCTTCTTCTTGACCTGCTTCAGCTGAGACCGCAAACCAAAATGATGGTGTGTCGGTGGGAAAACGAGAGCCGTATTCAGACTTTTGAAGTGGCATCTGTTTTTCAGGTATCAAAGACTCTTTAATCCAGGGGTTCTGAATCTCTCTGGGCTGAGGGAGCACTTATACTGATTATTTAAAAATAATTAAAAACCCTCTTCAATGCCAGAGCTTTTCCTCTCTCATTAATTGCGATGGCTTTCTGCATTGCTTGAACACACACTGCAGAACATTACATTGGTGATATATAGCGACGTGTCCTTCATCCGTCCCTCTCCAAAGTTGCTCTTGACTTCACAAAATGTGTTGCGGTCACAGTTGTGTTCAAAACAGTGTTCTGTGCAGCACTGAAATATCTTCAGGTACAATGAACCACATATTTTTCCTTTGACAAGCAAGCATGACATACGCTGCCCGATATGTCATGATTTTAGAATTGTTAATTACCTCACACATCCCCAAGTAATGAGTTGTGGACACCCAGTGGTCCCTTTTAAGAGCTTTAATTGACATGTTTTTGAATAATTTAATGGGCAAAAATGATGAACTGTACAAATATTAATTTAAGGATGTCGATGTTCTCCTGACATCACTGCACCGCCACTATGCTGCCGGAAACATCACTTTTAATTAGAGGTCGTAAAAATGAGCTTACTGAACAAAATGAGAGTTGCATTCTTGCAAACAGGTGTTTTTGGCATGAACACACAGATGTGTTTAGAGACTGACCCTGATCTGGCAGAAGACATCTGTGTTTTGCTGAGATGTGTGTACATTGATGAGGTGTTGGACGCCCTCCTGTGTATTGCCACTGGATGTGGAACGCTCTTTCGGTGAGAAATGACCCTGTTGGACAGGGCCAATGAGGGGAGGGACAATAAAGTGCAGCATAGGGGAAGCTGTGGTTCTTCCCTTAACGGCTGCATGTCCAATTCCGCCGATACACCGGAAATGTCACTTCCCCGTCTTGTGACTAAACCATTCTGCTCTCCACTCCGTGCATGAATCATCCTTTTGTCACCCTCCTCCACTCTCCTCGCTGTTGTTCTCTTAGTTTCCCATCTGTCTCTGTTACAAAGACTGTTAAAAGTACATCACTACTTATTATTACATAAATCCCGCAGATCAGAGAGTGTCTGTCTGTGCTTCTTGCACTCTGTGTTTGTTTCTGCGGCGTCTCGGAGTGAGACATTTCATGCTCAAGGATTACACTCGCAGATCACGCATGCACATGTTCAGAAAAGATGAGGGGCGATGGAGGAGAAGGCGATGTGGCAAATCCCGAATATCCAGACTGACACGTGAAGTGAGCGACTTCAGTGTCCGAGAGATCATCTGTCACTGGGCTTTTGTATCTGATAACACGCTGTTAGTGCACACTCGCCTTAGACTGAGCCAATCACAGGCCGACGTTGGCCAAAACAAGAGTAAGAGATTGGCATCGGTTTGCTCATAAACAGCCTCCCCATGGAGGATGATTTTAAGCACCAAAGAACTGCCAGTGCTTGGTGTGATAACTTTCGTTCCAAAATAAGTTATCCAGCTGCTGACAAATGTGAGGCCTTACAGCAACACCACCGTGATTAATGACTCACAAGCACAGCTGCATATACAGTTTTCTGTGCAGGAGTGAAATAGCTGGATCAGCCCTCTACATCTAAATCCAGTGTGTCACGCCAAACTGTTTTTAATAGCTTTCAACTTACAGCGGTTCAAACGTTCTCTCAACACCATTAGCGGGACATTAACGTAGCAAAGTATCACACTTCCCCCTACGGCCCGCTTTTCCTCTCATTGGCATCTTTCACCGCGTGCCACTGGAGGAAAATGCATTCAGGTGGAGTGACAGAGAAATAGTGTGGGGGAGACATCAATCAGGAAATATGAGAAGGGCAGGGGAAGGCAGGGGGAAGGATGTATGAGGGGAGAACAGAAGGAGGTGTCGCGGCTTTTCTCCATCAGCTAAAGAGAGATGGATGAAGTGTGAAGCCGGGGTGTCTGTAAAACTCCCCAATCAGTCATGGGATCTAACTAATCTGAAGGTTGCAACTTAAACTCGGCCATCAGTCACGGTGTTTGGGTTCCGTGAAGGTTACAATCGTGTTCCACTCCTCTTATTTTCCTCCTTTTCTATCGTGTTTCCCCCCCCCCGTCTGTGGGTTCCTGTTTAATGTTAATGAGACTGATGCACAGTCGGCTCCTCTACTCTTCAGGTAGATGCTCGCAAATGTCCAAAATCATCGACGTTTAACAGCGGTCTACCGCGCGTGCTTCTACACGACTAAATCGGATAACTTTGAAGTCTTCTGGATGCACCTTTCGACTCGCGGTCACTGGATCCATCTCCTGGACTTGGCACCGCGCCTGTCGAGGGGCATTGGAAGTCAGCGCACGTCAGCGCAGCCAAATTAGACTTGCTCATTTTCATTAGCTGTGCAAACATTTACTCTCACCCTATTATAGATTATATGTGATGTGATGGAAAATTCATATATCTTTGTTGTTCTGCAAATCTGACATACAAGCAGACGGTCTATATTATTGAGCTGTGTATCTCCAGTGAAAAAATAGTTTTATTGAAAGTGGACTTTGTTGCCGCAGTTTCAAGACGCAGTTAATTTAATTCCATTTTCTTTTATTTATATACCTTTTTTTCATTGTCTATCCACTCTATGGATTTTGGTCCACATTTAAATTATCCATTCGTGCTCCTCCTGTATTTTAATTTATCTTTGTTTTTTTACTCCACCGCCGAATGGCTCTCGGTTCATGGCCACTATTGTAAAACATCAGAGCGCTACTTCTGGAAAAAAGGCATTTGAATGCCTTTCTTTTGGTGCTTTGAACATCACAAAAGGAATGAGTTTTTTGATTTCTGGGGCAGAAACTTCAGAGAACGGCGTGTAAAACTCTAGGCAAATTAAACTATAGGTGATACCTATGAGGGGAATCCTATAAAATATTTAGTGCTTCCTTCCCGAGCGGCTTTACTCCGGTGTGGAAACCTACATGTACACACAAGGATGAGACTTCTGAAACATTTAGAATCCGTGTTTTTCTGAGTAACCTCAGAAAAGACGTGCAACCACAATACAGCCTGTGCCTTAACAGTTTCTGCACAGAAGCAACAACAACAACACTCTTCACATCTCCAAAAAATGTGTTGATTTTCCTTTCTGAAGGCCACAGGTTGTAGAAACAGGAACACACTTCTCAAACACACGTGAACGCATGCTCTCACTACATCCAAACACCAGTGTTGGGCAAGTTACATCCAAAATATAATACATTATATATTACTAGTTACTGTCATTTGAAAGTAATTAGTTACATTACAATATTACTATCTCTGAATTGTAATGCGTTACACTACTTGTGTATTACTTTTGAGTTACTTTCAACAAAATAGCCACAGAAATATATGACTAAGCATTTAAAAATGCTAAACTGCAGATTGTTATAGCTGATTATTTACAATGAGTAACAATGACAGTTAGAATCATATAAGCAGACAAATGATCAAAGTCTGTAAGTTATGATGGAGATGCTGCAAATATTTAAAGTCCTGGCCTATTCATATGAAACAAAATAGAGTTAGAGCCCACTATAACATAGCCTATAGCCTTATAATATGACAAACACAGAATCTCTTTTTCTTTTAGTTTATATTGTTTTATTCTCTTTTAATTCAAGCTTACAGAACAAAGATGCCATGCACTGAATGGACACAACTTCTGTTTTATGAGTCCAACAAACATTAACATGTAATCTAAACATAGACTACAACGGCTACTAGCCTTCTTTCGTGCCAAGGTATCTGCATCAATCCAGTGCACGGTGACCCCCATAAAACTTTTGTTGTTGGCACTCCATATGTCTGCTGTTGTTGACACATACTGCTGGGCTTCGAGTATTTTCTTCAGCTCCTTCTCCATGACAGCATATGCCTTGTCCAAATCTTTGGCGAATGTTTTTCTGTCAGGCAGTACATGCTGAAAAATTAAGAAGATAGCTAGATGTTAAACTCATGCTGTTTTTAAATTGGTCAGACTATATTCGCATATCCGTAAAATAAAAATAAATTAAAAAAAATAAAAAACATGAGAGATTCACTTCTCCTCAACAGCACGGACTCGCTATTTAGGTTGTTATTTAAAATGATAACAAGGTAGATACATGGCCGCATGGCCCACTCTCTATGACAACGTTAGCTTACCTTGTCGTTGCTGCTCACGGGGATTTTGCTGACAAGCTTTCTGAAAACGCTGGCGATTCTACCGTTGATAGGGAGTGCATGTCTTCCACAATAAATTCTGCCACCAGTCTCCTCACTTCTCTGGCTTCAACCATGGCAGACCGAGAGAAACTTAACTTTTGTTGCTTTGTCTGTCCCGTATGTTCGTCCTCTTTTTTCTTTCTCTTCTCCGCAGGTTCATCCCTCTCTTCCAGCTTAGTGTTAGCGTGGCACCGGTCCAGGTGTTTCTTTAAGTTACTGGTGCTATTTTTTGACGTCGAGAGTTCCCTCGGTGTCGCACACAGGTTGCATTTTACAATGATGTTCTTCTCCTTCTCTTTGAGGAACTGAAAATAATGGGCGAATGTCCATCGCGCAAACGTAGAGTCCGGCTGCGCCGTGTCTGTTGTCATCATCAGCCTCAACAGGAGAGAAAAAAACAACAACAGGAAATCGCGCTTGCTCCCGAGTCCCGGCTTTTTTCTGTTGTCGGGATGTCTCGCGGTGTTGGTGAATTATTTAAAAAACAACAGCTAAACGGGTTAAAATGCGTTGTAACGCGCGTTACTTAGATTGTAACGAGTAAAATATTACCGAAAATGTATTAGTAATGCGTTATATTACTGCGTTACAGCAAATAGTAATACATTACTGTAATTGCGTTACTTTTGTAACGCGTTACCCCCAACACTGCCAAACACCCTGTAACCCTGTGTGAACCCCTAACCTACACTGAATACACACGTCCGACTTCATCCTCCTTCTCGACTCACTATGTCCGTCCACTTTAACACATAATGCTCTCAATTTCTCATCCATTTTCTGCCACCTTCCCATGACCCCCTCTCTTTCTTCTCTGTGCCCACTCCCTCTTCACTTTCCCCCAAACTCCTACAATTGAGACTGAAATAGGCTCCGCCCGAGGGCGAGTGACTGTGACTCTGAATTCGGATGCGGCATTAGTGAGGATCAACATTTATTTTTTTATAAGCTGTGTGTCTGCACCGTGATCTCGGATGAGACTCTGCTCTTTTCCCACTCCTGCTCTCCAAGGTCGCCCATAATTCTTATCAGTGCCTCAGAGTAATTGTTCTCATCAGGCAGGTTTGTCCTGCAATAAGCTGTCAATCAGACAGAAGGTAAAAGGCCACATAAAGTTTGATATTTTAACTCTCCAAGCAGCCTCCATCGATGCATTTCAAAGGGAATGTCTGAGTCAGACACCACAACTGAGCTGTAGCAATGAATGGATGAAGAACTCCACTAAACAACACGTCAGTTATATTATTTATAGCCTTCAGTTGGTGTTAAAATAAATTCTCCTTCAAAAAGATATTCTACGAAGTGACCCTGGAAACCCTCGTCCTTTCAGGTATTCTGCAAGTATTGAGGTGTTTTCCTGTTTTTACAGCAGTTTGGTAACACTTCGTGGCCCTCGCATAACAGCGAATTTCACGCTATATCGTCTGTGGACTGGAGCAGATAGTTTATAAATCATTTGCTTGACAAAAAGTTAATTTTATTTTGACTATCGAGTAAGCGTTTTAGAAATTACCTCAGGAAATATCTGAGTTTTTTTTGCCTCGTGAAAGCAGGTTATTTATTTTTTAAGACTAAATATGTTCCATTTTTATGTTGCCGAATAAGAACCTTGTCCAACGTCTGAGAAATTATAATGGTTACTTTATAGGAAATATTATTCATATAGAGAAAATGACTCTAACGGCGAAAAGCACATATTTTTGTTCTGCTGCTGTTTTGTGTTAATACAAAAAGAGAGGCTTTCTTATTAAGCAGGATAATTATCTATATTTCTCTCACAGTATTACTTAAACTGCAAAATGGAACACTGTCCGTCCCACACAGAAGAAGAACGAATAAAAGTGTGTTGTTCTACACGTACCTCGGGGTTTAAACACTGACTTTTTCCAGATCAGTAACCTGGTCTTAATGAGGCAGAATCTCTTTTTCACAGCTCTGATTAAAGTTAGAGATAAAATATGAATTGTGGTTTGGTTAAGTTTAGGGTTTGGCATTAAATGGACATCTTTAGGGACCTTTTCAGGACCAGTCGCCCTCATGGAGGCCAAAACCTGCTCATAATGAGACAGAATCTCATTTCCAAGGCTCTGATTAAAGTTGGAGATAATATGAGAATTATGGATTGGTTAAGTTCTCGGGTTTGGCATTAAATGGTTAGGTTGAGGGCTAAGATTTTGATTATGGAGATAACTTGTGTGTCTGTGTGTTTGCTGCATCTTTTAGGACCTTCTGCAGAACCTCATTTTCTGAGGAAATGGTTAAGTTTAGGGCAAAGATTAAGAAGACATGAACTGGTTATGATTAAGCCAATGACAGTCTCTAAAAGCATAGCTGCACTAACCCTGTATATGTGTGTGTGTAAGCTAAAGATGGAAAGAGACCAAGAGCTTGTTGAAGCTTTGCCACCAAGTAGCAGAGGGCTGCTCGGCAATGCCAGCAGCATGCGGTTCACCAGTGTGTGTTTATGTGCGAGTGCATATGCATCGTATGGATTTGACTTTCGTCTTGCAGCCGAGAAGACAAAAACACACACAGAGACCTCTCTGCTGCAGGCATTTGCCCGATAGGTAAGGGTCCCACTACTGCACTACTGCTTCTATATGCACTATACACACCCACACATACACACACTAAAATATGAATTTCTCTCCTCTTTATCTTTGTATCTGTATTTCTTCAATCAGGGCTCCCAGCTCTCTGTGTGCCTCTTTGAAGTGAAGTACATTTTTAAAAAAACAAATGTTTTGAAAACCATAAATGAAAGCTAGCAGAGCTGAGAATATAAGAAACACACACACACACACACACGCATTCTCAGAAATTCCTGATTAGCATAAAGCGGAGAGATTTCAGAGCCGATACGAATATATTTTTCAGTATGCACATAAATACACACACAAAGTCGCCATTTTATGTGATTCTCCATTCCATCTGATTTCTAGCATATACAGTGTGTGACGCGTGTGCTGAGAAATGGGGGGGGGATACTAAAAAAAAAAAAAAAAAAAAATCAAAGTTATCCTGCCTTCAGTTCCCTCCTGAATGTAGAGCAGTTGTGGGAAATTGGATTTTGAAGCCATTTTGTCCACTTCTTTAAATCCTGACTCCCCTGCTCAGTGTGTTCTGTGTGCATGGATTTTGTTACTTTTAGTACATTGCATTATCTCTGTGTGTGTGTGTGGTTGGAGCAACAAAACAAACACAGTGATTACATTCTGACTTTGCAAAATGCGCCTGCTACCATGGACACACACACACACAGAGCCACACAAGCACTAGAGCAATATTGCTGCTTTGTACGGCTGATATTTACATCCCAACCCACAAGACCTTGACATCGCCCTCAGAATATCCATTAACTTGGTGATTAACAACGACGCCTCTCAGATGGGAGCACAAAACAAAAAACCCATCCACACACACACTCAAACAAAGCAACACTAATGTGTTTGAAATAATCAGTGTCATCTTAAAATGTATCAGAGCTCTTCTCAGTTCTTAATTCCTCTTGGTTTACAGTATAATTAGACCCTTTTCCAACCAACATTTCCAGGAACTTCCCGGTAATCTGTGTGGTTTGCGTTTCCGGCGCAGTTCAAAGTTCCGAAAAACGGCACTCCAGATTTAGCCTGGACCTCATCGGTAGTTCTTTTTTAAAGATTGGCCTAAACAGATGCAAAATGCAAAATGTGTTCCACCAATCAGCGCTCTACAGCACATAGCCCCGCCCCTCTAGAGTTCCTGGTCAAAAATTAATATTTTAATAGCATTCAGACTCCACGCTCACCAACATTTCAGGTCTGCTCACTTTTTGGCAAGCCCAACTTTTTCGGAATAAAGTAAAAGACAAAGTAATAAACAGGAACCGTTTAAACTCCTACAGAGAGGAAAAAAAAGGTGACATATGACAGATCTGAAATGAAATGTTTGCTTCCGTAAAAAGCGAAATGACTCCCCCACAGCTTTCAGATTCAAGAGCAACCTTTCGCCAACATCTCCTGTGTGAAGTCTGACATGAATTCAGGAGAATTTCTCGTTTCTTCTTCAAACTACAGGATGGAGGATTTGTTGTTGTTGGCTTTTAGGCAAATTTTTACAACTGTAGTTTGTTTCCACCCTCGTCACAATTAGATTTCGTGAACTTTCCAGCAGTTGTGTTTGTTTTCAGGCGGATAAATCCAACGCAACCACATGAGAAGTCGCTTTGCTCAAAGTAAATACATGAACGTCTCATTTTCTGGACGACTGGATATTTATGCAAGAGCAAGGGCAGATTACATGAGTAATACACCAAAATATACCGTAACAAAACATCTTACTGTTGCATCCTATACAGTATCATGTAGTAGAGTTGTGTTTTTTTCGTTGTTTTGTCCATAAAATATCAGAAAATGTTGTTGAATATAGATCGGTGCTTCCCAAACCTTCAAACCAGGGTGTTCTATATAGTCATAGTTTAATTCTTGCAGCCCCAGACCAAACTATTGGCACTCGAGTACAGTCGTTTCTCAGTGTTTATGAAAAAGCTTTCCATTTTCCATTTTGTGTCAACATAAAACGTTGATATAGTGGATGAAATGCAGACGTTCTTTACATCCTTGAATGTGTTATTTATACACCCAAGCAGGCATAATGACTTCCATTAAACCCACGCTGCATATATAACATCCAGACGCACCTAATAAGCATCTGAAGTGTCTTGTCCTTTTTCTGCTCCTTCATAATCGAAGTAAGTAAATAAGTTTTGCGAGAGGTCGCCGACTTTAGCTCGTCGCATCAGCCTTGAATGATTATATACAGTATACGCTCTCTTCCTATTTTCTCTTATAAATCTCTTACAAATCCTCACATCTTGCGACTCCCGGCCTTGTGCGGGAGTAGGTTAATTTAGTTTATTTGACATTTTATATCATCATCGTTTCAGTTCAGGGATAACTTCGCTGTGTTTTCCGTAGACTTTATATTAAAAAAGTGTGCCCTTAAGTTGAGTATCTGCGATCATTTATCTCCAAAGTTACCGATTATTCATAAACTGGCGTTGTCCCCAGAAAATCAGTAATAACTAATAAATTATTCAATATTTCTCCTTAGACTGGGCTTCAGGTAACATTTTACCTCCGAGATTGTTTGCAGAATATTGTTCAAAAAGATAAACGGGCAGCTCTGTTGCACTTTGTTCTCCTTCAACTGATAAAATGTTGAGTAAGCCAACTCCTGACCTTTTTCTGATGTATTACATTTTCCAAAGATACTACATTATAAGATATTGCTTTATGAGTTTTACCTAATACAAGTTCGGTGCTGTCATAAAGAAATGACGCCATACTGATTCAGATCTTGCAGTTCTAAAATACAGAGGACATTTTGTGTGAACAGCATCTTCGTCCTGAGGTCCCGGAATACCATACAGCTCCCCGATAATGCGGAATGAGCCTTGAATGAATGTCATCTACAATATTATGACAAGTTTACCAAGTCTCTGTCTCCATCTCCCTTCATCTTTCTTTTTTCATCCCCACCCCTTCTGCATGTCGCACTCTCTCCTCATTTCCTTTGTGTTGTCTCTCTCTCGCTGTGACACCATGTCAGCGCTTTGAGGCATAATGTTCTGGAAGAAGACAACTGCCATCCTCCCTTGAGCCTCTTAGCTGTTTTTTTTTTTGTTTTTTTGCTTTACTTTATGGGCTGCACAAATCTCTTGGAGACATTCTTCACTTCACACAAAAGTTTGATTACAGGACGAGGAATGTTAAACGGGCAGAGTCTGGACGATTGAAACAAACACCAATCTATTCAAAAAGGAAGCCGTAAATGGGCAGAGACAGCCTGAAGTGCAATATTTGTCAGCTCTTAACGCTTTCTTGTCACTTGTTTGGCAAACTGCAGAGCCACAATGTCATTACCCACCAATAAAACACGGGAGGAATCAATGCATTTGAAACACAGTGATTATCTCCTCTAACACAGTTTCTTCTACTCTTTTCTGAGGAGAAACTCCAGCGTTTCCTGACTTTAATCATTCTCTGTATGAATTAGTTTTCTCAGTCAAATATTTGCAGACGTGACGCAGCATTGTCGCCCTGTTTGCGATGCACGGCAGCGACAGCAGGATGTGGTGGAGAGGTGCGGTGGCGGTGGCGGCGGCGGCGGCACGCTGTTTTGTCTACAGCAGCTGTGTTGACTGTCCGTGAGCCGCCTCTCCCACTGTGCCACTCCCAGTGTTGCACAGACGTCCCGTGGCTTTTTCCTCTTGTAAGTTTATTGTACGCATCAAAACAAGAGCGCCGAGCATATTTCTACACAGAGAGAGCTGGAACTACACATCTGTAGTCTCTATTTTTTTGTGTGTGTGTCTGAGACTGAACTGAGATGTTGGGACAAGGACAGAATAGAAGCAGGCAGAGGTGAAAAGGTGCTTATTATGGATTTAAATGTCAGAGTTGAACACCTATAAATTTTGCGGTCACTTGGAAATGTCTTTATTTTTGAAGGAAAAGCACTTTTTTTTCAATGAATATAACATTAAAGGTGCATTATGTAATAAATCTAAAGCAACTGGTCATAAAATCCTCCTAATGTCACAGAGACTCAGGAATAATGTTCATATAACAAACTGAACTCACCAACAACAACAGTACAGCCAAAATATTTGCATTTTAAAAAAGTCTTTTGCAGACTGCAAATCATGTTTATGTTTTGAAATCATGTTTTGGCATGTGGCGCCACCTACCGCCGTCTACCAATCATTGCAGTCAGTAGTGTCTCAGATGCCGAGCAACCACCAGTTACGTCAGAAAACAAAACCTAAAAGACCTCGGTATTTTGATTTTGAATGTAGTAACAGTTTTTGGCCACAATCTTACATATGGCACCTTTAAATGAATCAGAAATACACTCCATACATTGTTAATGTGGTGAACAACTATTCTAGCTGCAAATGTTTTAATGGAATATGTACATAGGTGTATAGAGGCCCATTTCCAGTGTTCTAATGGTACATTATGTTTGCTAATAACATTAGAAGGCTATTGGATGATTAGAAAACCCTTGTGCAATGATGCTGAAAACAGTTTTGCTGGTTATTTCTAATCTTGTCAATGTCTATTTTCTATTCATTTTGCAACTCTTTCGATGAATAAAAGTGTGACTTTTAATGGAAAACAAAACAAAATTGTATAGGTGACCCCACACTTTTGAACAGTAGTGTACATATTCTGGTATAGCGGCCAGTTCAGCGACAAATTAAAAGCAAAAAGTGAAGGAAGGAGAGTCGGCAAAGTTGGAAAACAACGTGTGAAACGAGGGTGTTAAAGAAGCAAAGCAGCTGAGGGGATTTCTTTTCCACACCCTGCTCGTCCATGTTGATGCAACTGTTGAGCAGGTGAGTCAGCTGGGATCCAAACTGCAAGGCACACTGGGACACTTTCACTTTTTCCATCGCCGACAGCAGCTCTCCGCACTTTCAATGAAAACAACGGCGAGGAAAACCACGATCAGAAAGCAGCAGTGCGGTGTGATCTATTCCTGTCTGTCTTTCAGCTGTTCACCACATCAATAGTCTCTGCAAACGCCTGCGAGGACACGAGCTGAAATATTTAACAGCGCTCTCTCTCACCGACTCGATCCACACTACGTTAGCTGCGTTAACCACGCCCTAAACCACGCTGATCTCATCTCCGTTGTAACCTGCTCACGACCTGTAACGTCGCTCACGTCCTTCAAAGATTGATGATGTCAACACCTGGGGAAAATGCAATAACGTATAATGATATCTGTTGGAACACAAAAGGCACATTTGAGATAATTGAAATCAAAAACTGCATTTGTTCTTTTTGAGAAATGTAAAAAAGGAAACTTGGCACAGCTGGAGGCTGCTGCTGCTGCTCAACGATGCTGCTTTACTGCTTTGTTTTGCAGCAGCTGACGACTGAACGTTGTGTTTTTTGTTCGCGCCAGACAGACAAACATAGAAATTACATTTGAACAACGGACAAAGGACTTTGCATGAATGACAATGTGATGGTTTCTCCACTTAGCGTTTTGCCGTACCCTAAAGACGTGACTTAAATACGCCTGCTGTGATCCCAGTGCAGCCCTATAGGAAGGTTCTTCTGAAAATATCAGCTGGATTACCTAATTAGCCAAGTGTGTGACGGTTTCCCGAAGCGCTGCGAGAACTGGGATCTGAAAGAACGACCTTTGCTGACCCAGAGGATTCTTGAATGTCATAACAGAAGAAACTGTTCCACAGATACGATGAGCTACACAAATATTAACACAAACTTTATAGGCCAGATTATTCTCTTTTTGGCTTGTGTGTGTCTGTGCAGATTGAGTGACAGCTGAAGTAATAACAGTCCCACAGTGGCAGTAACCTCTCAGGCTGAGCCCTCGCACCCCAGCACTGATTAACCCTCAGCACAAAGGCGAAAGCTTAAACCCTACATTTCCCTTGCTGAAAATATAGCTCCCAAATGTCCGGAGGGTTACAGACGGACAGACGGAAGGAGTGAGAGAGGAGATTAAAGTGTCCGAGCACAAGAGGAAAACGGAGATCGCCAGAGAAAAGGAGGAGATGAAGATTACCCTGACGTTAAAATTGTTTAGGTCCAGGACTCGGGAATCAGAGTGAGCACTATACTGTGTGTCACAGTCACAGGAACCAAAATAAACCTGCAAGACTGAGCTGGGGTGAGAAAACGTAGCCATTTTTGATAGCGAGGAGAAAATAGCCGAGATGAAGTCAGTGTGATGGAGAATAAAAGGTGAGAGATATAAGAAAAGAGACAGGTGGGGCTTTTGTAAATGCCTTTATACGTCTTTATTTGGTTGGTACCGTCTTACATCATCGGTGTTAAAGCGACTGTGTTTATATATTCAGATACTGAATAATCTATTCTCTGATAGAGGTGCTGCCAGTTCTGTTCTTAGAACTCTTTGTTGTGCTGAAAATTAGCCACATTTTTTTGGGTGAGTTGTGTTTTGAAACTGAAGTCCAACTTAGTCATGGACGGATGACGTCATTGATGTCATGGGGACCACGATGGATCTCTGAATAGAACGTGTGAATGTAGCCTGTAACAGCCAGAAAATACTTTTCATTGGCTTAATGTGTGATTCAGGTGTTTGTCTCGTTACAGGAGGACTTATTATTTTTCAACACTGATTTCAACTGTGTCATAACAACCGACACTGTATCGAGGTACTCTGGGTCAGAGTGTGAGGACGCAGCCTATACAGAAGCTGTTTGGGTGAGAGAATAAACAGTATAGTCCTGACCTGGATAAGCAGGCGTTACATCAGAAAACAATCACAACAACAGTTTGTTAAGCGTTCTTCATTTGTTTAAATTGAAACCAAATCAATATATAGTACTATAACTTGACTCTCTTTCTGACTTGTTTTCTGTTTCCTCTCCTGCTCTGTAAGAGAAGCGTTTGATGAAATATTCATTTTTTTCCGCCTGACGTAGCCTTGCTCTCGGTCCTCCCCCTCGCTATAAAAATCCACTTTTTTCCCCCCCAACATTAACCCACATGTCCTTCTCTCTCTCTCTCTGGTCATCTTTTAATCCAACTAGAATAATCTATAATCTGTGATTTTCGCACAGCTGTCCTGGAAGTGTCTAATAAATGACGTGCAGAAATGGAACGGCTCAAATGAGCGCTGTAACATGCACTCCAAAGCCTCTTATAGGACTATGTTAATTAATAAATTAATAGAGCAATTTCCATTTTACATATTTCCTTTCCCTATAGTTGCTCCACTGTATATGCAGCTTATTTTTTAACAAAGTCAAACATTATAGAGTTTGACAAAGTCGAATGTTGATTATGTAATAGAATAATAATGTGTTGAACTGTGTTTAACACTTTTGAATACAAATACCTTTCCGCATGTGCAATCCTATAAAAGTGTTGTTTTCTGGGAAAAGCATAAACAAGGTTAGATTATATAGGTTGTATAGGTTATATTGTTGTAATCCAGCGGAGTATATCGTGCAGCGTGTGGAAGCAAATCTGAGCTTGAGCATCATTTAAATAATAATAAGTCTAAATCCAGTCTGACCTGCTGGATTCTGACAGGTCTCTTTGGGATTGGATTTTGTGCTGGAAATATGCAGGTGTTACCGTACCACGCTGAACAATAACAGAGGAGGAAAAGAAGAAAAGAGGTTGACTGTGCCTCTAAAAGAGAGTGTTTTTGAAGGAAGCAATAAGGATGATCAGCTCACTGCTTCAGAGAGAAATCTCATACCACTTTTTTGTCTATTTTTTGGGGCAAATTCCAATGAGAAATCTCCACATTATTGAGAAATAATCTGAGCAACTAAATAATATCTTGGCCTGACTGCCTGCTGTGCTTAGGGATAGCAGTGAATGAATTTTTAGTTGTTTTGTTATCACAGGGAAGGATGTTAATTTGCTGAACAGGAAGACTGCAGCCTTCTTGTTGACATTGACGCTTCACGACAATGAGTTTATGAAATAAAGTGCGGGTCCAGGCTCATCAGGTGAAACGCACAACACTGGAGCGTCTGTGCCTCATCTCCTTGCGTGACACAGAAACTGCATGGCAATGCACTCGGAGCCTCTGAGCCAATCACGAAGCACCGGTTCAGGGAGCTTGTCCAATCCAGGAAGAGGTGGATGTGGAGGGGGAAACGACTCAGATGCACACATGAAGAGCAGGAGAGACAGACTAAGCCCTGTTTTAAAGTTATCGTCTCTCATGAGGGGATAGGAATGATAATTTCCACTCGCTCATTAGTCTTTTCCTCATGTCTGCTGCTTGTTTTCTTGTTGATTGCGTTGTTTGTGTTTGAGGTGATTGCACTGTTTTAATGCAGGAGCTGGAGAAAAAACGTGTGAACGTGCCGTCAGAAGACGATCGCAAAGTTGTCTCATTCACATTCAGAGAGGAGAACGTGCGACTCCCTGATGTTGTCCCTGATAAATAAATTATTTCATTTATTTTGTTACCAAGCAACAGGTAGCACACAATATCCAGGTGTGGCACCTTTTTATCCTCCTATAGGTAACAGCACAGCGTGTGTGCTTTAGTGTCCGTTTCTGAAATACTAATCACACACCTTCTGATTGATTTTAGACAATCACAAACACAGACTTTATATTTTTATCGATGCGCCTTCGAGCAAGAGAGACACACCGAGCAGAGCAAAGGCTTGTGTTTGAGGGTTTGAAAAAGAAAAGGCGTCGCACAGGCTGTGGCAGCCGGGGCTGAAATAAGAGCGTCATGGCAGTGACTGTCAGGTGTATTAGTCATCGTGTTGACAACTGGGGCTGCGGCTGCACCGGGAGAAGCCAAAACCACTGCGACCAGTGGTTAATGAGGTGTGTTGAGCACACTGGCAACTCTAACCATTATCTAGCATGCTGGGGAACAAAGCTATTGATTATCTATTTGGCGTGATGCTAAAGTCAAGAGGGCAGCGAGGGGGAGAGAGAGAAAACAGAAGGGAAAGATGGCAGAGAATCGCTGTGACAAGTAAGCGGAGATAAAGTCAGACAGACAGACGGACGGGCGTAAGCTCTGATCAGATCTGGCTCTACTGAGACGTGAAAACTACCACAGAAATGACTGTTTTTCTTTTTGATGACATTGAAGCACGTTTTATGAGACTAGCACTGAATATATAGAGATTTGCCACTGAAATGTTGTCGATCCTTTCTGGCAGTTTGCCCGAAATGTCCATTTTTAATCGCATTAATAACAATTTACCTCGTCACAGCAGGAAAAGTGTTCTGCTCCGGTGTCCTCGTGAGTGAGTGACACTGAGCCAGTGAGCACAAACAAAGCGCCTCAATGTGATTCAGCCATCATTAATTTTCCCCCTTTTGTGTCCTCTGACATAATAATACAGACGAGCTCCGACAACATTCATTTTTGTCAAGACAACGTTAATTTTTGTCCAAATTCTTTTTGATTTTTACCGTACGCTCGAGCGTCCGTTTGTCTATCGACGCTCGCGTCCGATCCGATCCCTCATTAGAGCCGTCCGCGAGAAGAGGGAGGTTCACTTTTATGGATTTGGACTCCTGTCATTACGCCTAACGGTTACACACGAGCGTGGCTGTTTTTTAAAGCTTATGATCCGTTTATTTATCGCGTGTATCTGTGAATCGGCGTCGCCGTAGCATCAGTCATCTTTTATAAATGTCAGAAAGGTAATCAATGATTTATTTATTGGGCTCATAATTGAGAGAAATGTAATGTAAAAAGTAGGCCACTTTAGCAGTTAGATGGGGAAACAGTGGCTTACTGTAGTTTTTTCACTCATATAAAGTGTATTTTTATAGAAAATGTAGATGACAAATCACAGTTGATTTAAGGTAATGTCTCATCTCACATTTTTCATGAAGAATTCAGATTTTTTCTCAGAATTCGTGCCGTTTTTCTTTCTTTCAATTTAGTTTTTTTTACATGTGGCCCTAATACTCTTCTGTAAATATGAGAGCAGCACATGTGCAACAATTTTATTCGGTTTATGTGTTAGAAATGGCTGTTGTTGATCATTATTATTCTTAGTAGTAGTAGTTGTATTTTGTTGTTAACATAGTACAGATGGTAGAGGTATTGAGGATGTGTGACTCTGCGACTGACAGAAAGAATATTAACAAAGATCCTTGTACTCCGACGTGATCGCTAACCAAAGAATGGAAAAGGCTGAAGCTCACGCTTTTATTTTTTCTCCTTTTCATACTCTCATATTTAATGCTTTTAAACTGCTCCACGGTGTCTTCTTTACATCTTATCTCTTCTTATATCTGAGCTGACCAAACCTCAGGCCACTTTTGGAGCACAGTTTTAGAACACAGGTGATGTGTGGGTGCAGAAGGACAAGTGGAGTGATTTGTAATATTTTTTAATGAGGTATAACACCTCTTCTACCCCAGTGTAGTGTGGAGAATCTCCGAGGGATTCATCTTCTGAATGTCTAAGGTTCACAGAAGTCTGAAAGTCTGGTTTGTCACCCCGTGTAAAATCTTCGTAACCTTTCTGTCTCATCGACTCTCTCCCGTGACTGATGCTGAATAAAAATATGCTCGATGAATGTTTTAGGCCGCGCTGCGACTGACTTTTTTGCTGCATTGTCATCTCTGTTTAATGACGGCAATTCTCGTCAATATCGTTACCTTGAGAGGAGACTGACGGACGAGGCCGTCAGCTCGGAGGTGATCATTAACACGCACGGATTGTTCAGTTTGATCGCTGCACAATCGAGGCATTGAATTTGTCAAGTTCATGATCAAAAGCCAACTTTTGTACAGATGTAAGAACAAATGTGCTCCATTTCAGTGTCACGACTCATATGTGTAGAAATTATAGGCTTGTGTGTCCAACAGCTCCAGATCAGAAAATCCGTTTTTCAGTCTGTGATCGCACATTTCAGACTTAATCATAATTCCAAGTGGAAATTTGAGTATTCATGATTTTTTTAAACATCATATTAAAATAATGTCAAACTAATCTCAATAAATGGTTCCGGACCAGACCCGTCAAACTCGCGAAAATTGGCGAATCGTAAAAATGTGTGTTGTCGAATAATTTATGCCTCTCACAGCTGCCAGAATCCAAATTTGACCGAGAGCTAAGAGAATTCTATATCCCCAGCATGGCACTTAACATATGAAGGAAAGGCATTTATGGAGAAACAGGCAGTTGTCTGGCTTTTGAACGTTTATGTCAAGATCCTCTCTCGTCGTTATTAAGCATTTAACATCCTTTCCGCGGCGGCAGTCGCTGCGACACAAAAGGCATAGAATGGTCACACAACATCAAGATGAAAATGACTGTCGGACAACAAGAGAGGCTCGCTGGTGATATATTACCCAGTATGCATGTATCTTATACCTTTAAAGGTGCCATATGTAAGAATGTGGCCAAAACAGTTACTACATTCAAATTCAAAATACCGAGGTCTTTTAGGTTTTGTTTTCTGACGTAACTGGCAACCCGTGGTTGCTCTGCAGCTGAGACTCTACTGACTGCAATGATTGCAGTCAGTAGAGTCTGCAATCAATCGGCGGTAGGTGGCGCCACATGCCAAAACATAAACATGATTTGCAGTCTGCAAAATATATTTTTTAATGCAAATATTTTGGCTGTACTGTTGTTGTTGGTGAGTTCATTTTGTTTTATTAACATTATTCCTGAGTCTCTGTGACATATTAGGAGGATTTTATGCCCAGTTGCTTTAGATTTATTACATAATGCATCTTAAAGTCTGAAAATGCTCTGAAGCTAAGCATTTAGCACAACATGTAACCCTCAAAATGTCCATCTGAAAGTTTTTAGCTCATTTAAATCATTAAAAGGGTCAGAAGTCCCCTCCAAATCTGCTACCAGTGCAGAAAAATGCTGTAATACAACACATTTATACGTTTATTAGTTAATTCTCGTGTTGCACACTGCTGTTGTTTTCATGGGAGCTCAGACCTCCAGCAGTTTAATCCTCCCCGTTAATTTTACTTGCATATCTGCATTTTTTCATTCCATTTTATACCAGACTGTGCTGTTTTTCCCAGAAGTGGATGTTGTGAGGGAGGGCGGACATTAGAGGAAAGGTCAGCGAGTTGCCATTACTAAAACTGTTGTATTTCTGCCCAACGCAGCACAAAGAGACACAACATCCATTTCTCTTCTGAATAAGTGCTCCCTCAGGGATGAAGCCCACCGCTAAAAAACCAAAGTCTTCTTCACTCACACACACACACACACACACACACACACACACACACACACACACACACACACACACACACACACACACACACAGGCCCTCCATTATCAAAGTCGTCCGCTAAAGGCCGACATCAATACGTACGATTGACAAGTGATGTCAGAGAGTAGATGTGTTACTTCAGGGTCACGGGATCGTCTTCATGTTAAACCTTCAGTCTTATAGTCGTGCAGGTGTAGAGGTCAGTGCTGTGTGTGTGTGTGTGTGTGTGTGTGTGTGTGTGTGTGTGTGTGTGTGTGTGTGTGTGTGTGTGTGTGTGTGTGTGTGTGTGTGTGTGTGTGTGTGTGTGTGTGTGTGTGTGTGTGTGTGTGTGTGTGTGTGTGTGTGTGTGTGTGTGTGTGTGTGTGTGTGTGTGTGTCTCTGGGCCCCTTATTAATGTTAGTGAGCAGGGAACTGTAAAAAGGCATCACATAACTGGCTTCATGTTTCATTTCCCAGAGGATTTTTCTCTGGCTCAGCCAAGGTGAGAGGTTATCAAGGGTAGAGGGAGAAGTAGGATTTAGTACGAGATGATTTCAACCTCTGCTGAGGTGGAGGCAGAAATTAGTGCGCGCACAAAGAGGATAAACAGAATGTTCCTCTTGCTTGATTACGTATTTTATTTGAAATCAAACACAAGATCTGTGCTACGTACACCGGTTTGTGATGTGATGATTTTTTTCAGCTGAGAGAGAAGGGAACAAAACGAAAAAAAAAAGCTTTGATAGAGCCATAAGCCTAAAATACACTTGGATATAATAGTTGACGCATGTGGGTATTAGTGGAGTAAGATTAACTGCCATGATGAAATATTAGATAATGCTTATTATAAGCCCGTCTGCCAACATGGTACGTCGCCATTCTAATGAGTCAGATTGCTGCAGAACATCATGTCCTTTTTGTATTCTATGCGCAGATTAGTGATTAAGAGCAAACGTCATAGATTTGTTCAAGTTTGCAGAGCTGCTCTGAGGCACTTGATGAATATCATTTCCAACGTATCATGTGTGGAAATCACTTTCCCGGTAGTCTCTCGTCCCGAGTTCACGAGATTAAAATGGAGGTGAACGTTAGAGATGCTACGGGAGATGTTCCTCCACACACTCTCGTGAACACTTAATGAAGCGTGGCATTGGTTATTGGACGGTCATGCAGCAAGAAGGTGGGGAGGTGAAGAGAGACAGGAGAAGGCTGTAAAAGTGTTCCAGTGGAGAGTTATAGGTGAGGAGATGAGAACACTGACCCACAGCTGAGAGGAAGAGGAGACGATGTGGAACATGGATGTCAAGTAGGTCAGAACCAGCGCGCAGGAGTCGCATAAACACAGTCATACATTATAATTCCTGATGTATGTTGGCGGCATGTTGCCTTGACAGAATGGGTTGTGGCACGCACAAACAACACCAGCATAATCGTAAACTT
The DNA here is from genome assembly GCF_963457635.1 of Microchirus variegatus. NCBI lineage: Eukaryota > Metazoa > Chordata > Actinopteri > Pleuronectiformes > Soleidae > Microchirus > Microchirus variegatus. The sequence goes on from NC_139803.1 coordinate 9,432,540, forward strand.
TAACCTGCGGGAAAGAGATCATGACTGTGCATCACTGTAAAGCACTTCCTTTATGGAAATGCATGTTCTGGACCATCTCTACAGTGGTGTTTTCTGGCGTTTACGTTACTCGGCAGAAGTAAACACAACACCTGCACTTTTTCTTCATACTTCCTCTACGTTCCACTCGTCTTCACAACCGAGAAACTCGCGGTTCACGAGGAAGAACCAACAATTTTTTCGGTTTGAACACGCTGGCCGGTTCAAAATTAGGTTCAGGAATCGGCACGAAACAATCACAATATGAGGAGAAAGTAAAATGGATTTATAATATAATAATTTATAATAATTAAACAACACTAATCAACACACTTACGGTTTACACTCCTGTGTTTCTATGTTTATTTCCCATATTCTGACACAAATTAGCATCCAGTGCAGCACTCTCTCTATTATACAATTAAAACACTGATGATTTTGCGTGCATTAATTGAATCACTTCAGCGTTAAACTGTTCCAGCTCAGTGGAAATCACTTAAGTGTATTCATATCCATATAATCACAAATACTATATTCTTTTGAGACGTCTCCGCAGCCAGTCCCACGTTCGTCATTATCTTGCTTAAGCTCATCATCTTTTTTTATCAGCTGAATTAGCAACCGAGGGGGGCATTGTAGTCCAGGATTAAAAGAAGAATTAGATTAAAACAATATTAGACTGTTAAGTATGGTTGGTCCTTATGGGAGGGTTATGTTATTGTTGGTCATTTATAAGCTGAGGGTTATAAGGGTTTCAGTTATTTAAACATAAATTCTTACTTGAAGGTGCCATATGTAAGAATGTGGCCAAAAACGGTTACTACATTCAAATTCAAAATACCGAGGTCTTTTAGGTTTCGTTTTCTGACGTAACTGGCAACCCGTGGTTGCTCAGCAGCTGAGACTCTACTGACTGCAATGATTGGTAGACGGCGGTAGGTGGCGCCACATGCCAAAACATGATTTCAACATGATTTGCAGTCTGCAAAATACTTTTTTTTAAATGTAAATATTTTGTCTGTACTGTTGTTGTTGGTGAGTTCAGTTTGTTATATGAACATTATTCCTGAGTCTCTGTGACATATTAGGAGGATTTTACGACCAGTTGCTTTTGATTTATTACATAATGCACCTTTGAATTAAGGCAACATGATAATTATATAAAACTGAAATGCTATAATAGTGTTTTTATTGGTAGTCTATATGTACAAACGAAAATCTGCGAGCAAAAAACACGCAACAACCAGCTATTTGTGTACAGACTTCCATCGCAAAATCCACTGAGGCAGAAAAATTGCTGCAACACTGTCAATCAAAGATTGGTTCTGCCTTTCAGACCATTCCTGCAATCAGCACGCAGAAGCACAGCGGCCTCCATTGCCCATTTGCTCCATTAACTCCTTTGCTGCTATTCTGTGCCATTTCATAGAGAACGGTTGAAGCCGAGCTTCTGAATGAACTACTGACATGTTCTAATCGCGTTAGATACAACACAGTACATATTTGACAACATTTTAGAGGAAACTGATAACCAGCCAACAGTGTCTCCGGCTATGTTCAAGCTAGTGTTGCTGAAAATGAAGAGATGGGGAAAATGTGAAGCACGGGTCACAAGTTTAAACTGTAGGGGTTTCGCGATACAAAAGAGAATGGCGGGCAGAAATTGCATGAGGGGAAACCTGCAGAGCATTGGATCAGGAGCAAACAAAAGAAGTGCAGCAGCAGCAGCAGTGGCAGCTGCTGTGGAAGCAAACAGTGACAGATGGAAACTGGTAGTGATGTGACTCATCTATACTGAGCATCAAACTCCCATCACTGAACTCTGACTGGTCCTGACTGTGCATCATTAAAGGCTTCAGCAGCAACAAGCACAGATTTATATTTGGCCCTGGTCGTGAACACGTTGATATTCGGACGGGGGCAAAAAACAGCAAAGGCGTGTACATAATCGCACGCGCGCTAAAATCAGTATGTGCATATTATTATAGTGTGGCATAGATTCAGCGCGGCTTCCCGCCGCACAATCATAGTGACACGAGAATTACAGGGGGGATATAAATATGGAAATGATCATGGGGAAACAGTCAGAAAAAAAAACAAGCCATTGTGTGAAAGTGAAGTTGAACAGTTGCTGCACTCAGGCATCAGACAGGTTCACGGGAAATTAAATCTCGTATAAAGGTAAAATGAAGGCGTGAGTTTTGCACCAGAATGTAAATCCCAGAAGAAGATTTGCATACTGGTTAAGGCTCAACGAAGGCATCTGTGCAGATGGAGGTATAAAAGTGCTCGCTCTTGCATTATGCAGCGACGTGTGTTCTGAACAATATTAATTATTCCTTTTCTTAACCATTTTCCCACTGTCTAATTCACGCCTTTAAAATAAAATATCCACACTCCATTGACTGTCACACAATCAAACCAAGGGCGCTTTCATTCCTTCTTGGATATTTTGAATTGATCTGCAGTGGATGATCGTGACAGAATATCATTTCCCAGTTTTGTAACACAGCCTCCTCTGTTTTGAATCCTCTCATCGAGAATAGCTTGCGGTAAAGTGAGTTGCATTAAATGTGGGGTAAAGCACTACCTTAAGGTTGTTCTTTTCCATTGTAAGGTGTGTTTTTTTTTTCTCCCTCTGAATCACTGGAGATTGAGCAGAGGTGAAGCAGGAGCTCAGCAGGAAATGATTCAAAATGAGACCTTTTCACATTCTGAGAAATAAAGTCAAAATTCCCCGACTTTTCCAAAGTTCAGAATAAGCTGCACGACTCACACGTTGGCACCTGTTCAGACTCTTTGCACATCAGATGCTTGTTGTGTGCATATTAATATTTTCCGTAGCTGAATCCACTTGTGTTTGCTGAGTGATGTTTTATCTTTTTGAACAGGGTCTTTTTTTCTTTTTCTTTTTTAAAAGTTTCTGCTTCCGACAGATTCACACATCTCATCAAACGGAGGATGTGGTTTTTTGATGATGTGACAGTGAGAAAAATATATATATGAATAAGGCAACGCTCGCACAGCTGGGGCTGTTTACAAACAAACCTTCCTCAAATGTTGTGCGACTGACATCCTAAAGTTTGTTCTTGAGGGATTGTGCAGAAGAGTTTTCTGGTTCTCATAATTTGTTCATTTAATCACGGAACGCTCCATCGTGAGGCTGCACAGAAATATTCACGGTTTTTTGGTGCCGTTCATTCATGTTGCTGTAGATGTGGAGGGGAAAAAAAAGCTTCCAGAATATGAAATGAGGCCTGTGGATCTTTTGAAGTTTTCTTCCTCCTCCCACCATATTGTATGAAGGATCCTAGCAGCATTCCCAAAGTGGGGTAAGTGTACCTCCAGGAGTGTAAGAGCTCTCCACAGGGGCACACGAGGAGATTCTAAATTTGGAATCAAATTATTAAGGATGAAGCTCATTAGCTCCGAAAGCCTTCTGCATAACATTACCCCCCCTTAAATGGCAGCACTTATTACTAGAATGCTTAAAGTATGTGTTTCTTTGATATCAAATTTGAGTATATTTTTCTTGATTTTCTGTCCTCACATCTTTAAAACTTGGAGCTCCTGAAGCCGACACTTAAAAATATAATCAAATATGTTGTGACACATCCGTGTCAATCATGTTTTGTAAGCAGACTCTTCAGACACTGGGGCTTTGAAGGTTTGCCGTGCGTCCGTGGCTCTCACTCTGCGACTCTGTCATGAGATGATGGTGTTTTATCAAAGCGGTCCAAACGAGAAGTCGCGAACAATCTTGTTTAAACCTCGTTGCAACGTTGCGCATTAGCTCCCGCTTTGATCTGCACTGTTTTTTTTCCGTGCGCGCCCCAAGGCAACAGAAGGATGCAAAGCAGCAGGCAAACACTGCATCAGTCGAGACATTTGATATTCATGGATTTCATCCGCTGTTGGTCCAGTGACCGCGTGGACTTATTCTAATGAACACTGCACCACTTGTCCGTTTCATATCCTCCTTCATGCATATTTTTGTATACATGGACTGTGTATAAAAGCACATGTAGTCAGCCGGTTTGAATAGTGAAGCCCAGGAGGGAAGATGGAAGCAGCAGTTAGCCACCAGGGGGGGTGAGTCCACTGGCTGCAGAAAATTTAAATGGAAAGGGAATTTGGAGTTCTTGTTGTATGTTATTATTATTGTGCTTTTATTTTACTGGTTCGGCCCACTTGAGATCAAATTGCGCCCCAGTATGTAGCTCCTGAACTAAAATGAGTTTGGGGTCACTTAGAAATCCTTATTTTTGAAGGAAAAGCACTTTTTTTCAATGACTATAACATTAAATGAATCACTTAATAAAAACACTCTATACATTGTGAATGTGGTAAACGACTATTCTAGCTGCAAACGTCTGGTTTTTAATGGAATATGTACATAGGTGTATAGAGGCCCATTTCCAGTGTTCTAATGGTACATTGTGTTTGCTAATCACATTAGAGGCTATTGGATGATTAGAAAACCCTTGTGCAATGTTTTGCTGGTTCTTTGTAATCTTGTCTTGCCTTTATTTTCTATTCATTTTACAACTCTTCTGATGAATAAAAGTGTGACTTTTAATGGAAAATACAACAAGAAATTGTATAGGTGACCCCCTATAAGCTTTTCAACAGTCGTGTAGATTCTATGATTGACCGCAAAGTTGTTAAACAGAACAGGTGGAGCTGCCGCACAACAACTCCTGTGACAACCAGACTGCGGACACACACCACAAACTCTCTCTCTGCCGTGGAATAAACATTGATCCCTTCCTGTCCGCTCGCTGAACATCACTGCACTGTGGTTTAAAAAAAAAAAAAAAAAACACACCCGCTAATGCTTCAACATTGTCAGTCCATTTTACTCAAGTCACTTAATCTGGAAACCAAACCTGAGAAGAGCCTTTTACTAAACTGCAAATACTGAATATTGACCAAGCGTATCGTTAGCAACCATCGTTCAGTATTGATCCATCAGGAGCCTAAAGTGCACACCTCCACTGAAGCCGATCGACGTCCAAATGAATTTCACACCAAAGAGCAGATTTCTGCTAATTACATTTCAGCTCACATTGCTTTTAGGTGATTTTTTTTTTTCTCTGACTCTAATGGCGTCATTATGGCTCGAAGGTTGTAATTGTGTAATGGACGAAATCAACGATTTTCTAATAAATGTGACGGGTAATGTCACTTCCTATGTCTGTTCTGTGATTGCCGTAATCTTTTGAATGTCAAACATCAGTTTGAAAAGTTTATTCAAGTTTATTCTACCTGGTGGAGTTGTTCACACTTGTTTTTAGAATTCTGTTCATCTTTGACTTAAACTAAAAACCACTATGGATTTAAGGCGTTGTGATGTGACATCAAGCAGATAAATGTTATCACCGTAATCCCATTTCGTTATTGGTGACCATTTTGTGGAAGCTGCACAGCCTCCATTAGCGAGGTAATAGACTGATTAATCACTATTTCTCTTTACACAGAAGAATATTTATAGTGCACAGACAGACGCCTCGCTCCGTACGCTATAAATGCTCTTCTGGAGTGGAGAAACATAATGAATATAGATGCTGCCTTACAGGGCGTGAGGGCTCGCTGAAAGATTTAATGAGAGCGAAAATGAAGTGAACCTCACTTTGGTCTTTTTCAGCCACCTTCGTCTCTAATGTGCAAACGTTTTTGCTGCTGTTTCGTGAGCAAACAACAGAGAAATCTTGTAATGTAGTCATTTTAGTTGAACCATTAACCCATTAACACCTAATCCTCAAAACGTCCGTCTGGACTTTTGTTGTTGTTGCATTAATCGGTAAGTGATTTTGCCAATTTATCCAGAATAGCTTGCAATATCTGGATCTGGTTATTTAAAATAAACTGCATGTTAAAATAGTGTATTAAACTTTATTTAGACATTTATTTTTGTATGGATTTTATTTGGTAGTAACAACAAGTGACAAAGATAGTTTGAGGGAATGTAGTGGAGTAAAAGTTGCTAGAAATACAAATAAAGTAAAGTACAGATACCTGAATTGTGTACTTAAGTACAGTAACAAAGTATTTGTACTGAGAAATAAAGGAACGTGCAACACTAACTGTTGCCTGACACACACACACAGACACACAGAGATAGTCAGACATTCCTTGAATTAATGGAGAAGATGGTTACCGCGGCAACCGTGTTAGTGGCCCAAAAATATTCTTTGCAGGAATGGTACGCAGCAGGCTTCCAGGCCCTGCCTCTGTTCTTTTTCATCTTCTTTTTAGGGCCACGATGATTTCATTGTGCCTCACACTGGCAACAGGAAGTAACGCCAAAGCAAAAAGCAAATAGTATGAGTTCCCTCTCTCTAGGGCCACGCAAAGGCCTACATTTCCCTACGTTCATGGGGGTGCGAGGGCCTGTTTAGTGCAGCCTGATATCGTTACGCGGTTATTAAGAATTAGAAATCATTTTATCAAAAGAAAATTTACTTTTTATCTTTTTACGACGGATGAAAGATTAAAGATGGTGTTGTGCGCAAGGTTCAGCAACAAAGTCGGTACAGATGGCTTTCATTCATTCATTTATAGTGACTCTATTGTTCATTTGTCACACCGCCACTTCCAACCGGAAGGTTGTGGTGTTTGTGTGAATGGTCATCGAGACGCGGAAAAAAGCGTTATATAAATGCCGACCGTGCACCTTTTAACCCCTTGTTGGCGGCGGTAACTCGGCCTCTTGTGTTTCGAAACGAACGCTGCTTCACGTCACGTTCACCACGGAGAATAAAAAGGAAATGGTCTAATAAATAGTACGATTATAATAGTAGTTATTTGGTGTGTGAGTGTCCTCCGTGTCACAAGAGTGAAAATGGTCGATGACGCTGGCAAATACAGTTAAGATTGCCCCTTAAATTTGATGTCTGAATACTTTTGTATGCTGTGTTTAATGAGGCATTGAACCACACATTCTGCTTTAATGAATACCAATTTTTTTTTTTTTTATAGAGGGGGACGGTGCTCGCATATGCTTTTATATACGTTCGTACATTTGCTCCAGATTTCCTGCTAATGAGGACGAACAAATGACTAAATTCTTGTCTCATGCCGTCTCTTGTATCTGGAACTGGACGGTTGGGTTTTATTGTGCGTTTTAACATAATTAACATGAAAATATTTGCCCCTGCAAAAGCATACACATACCATATAGTGAGTCCACGTGACTCTGGGATTAGGCCCTCGCTGTCAGCTTAAAGAAAGCCAGGGATATTAAAGTGCTATACCACAATAAGAATATATCGCTAAGTCCTCAATACAACAAATGACTTGTCTTTGATTTTTCTGTTCCGCTGCAGCAGGTTCTTTTCTTTCTCACTACTTAGTATTATTAAATAATATTATGAAATAAAAGGTAATCTGGGGTTAGAATATCAAAGGTTTGGTTTTTCTTTTGAATTTCTTTGGGAGCCATCTCTCCCCATGATAGAAATTGATCAAATGCACCCTCCATTAATCTTACTCTTTCTCACTTGTGTCAGAGGCAGCTTCAAAAAAAGTCTTTCTCCTCACCTCTCTGTGAGCTAAGTGGGCTTACACACCCGCACACACTCAATATGCATGCTCACTAAATGGTGCGCACGCACACAAACACAGGCATGTAAACGCAGGAGGGGGTAATCTGTCTGATTGAAAGAGCTTTCAGACAATAATTAAATTTTCCAATGATCCGCTGCGGTCGCTACGCACGGATATGCAGCTCTCAGAGGTGAGCGGATGACCCACAGCAATAACGCACAGCCAGAGCCAGAGAGGGAGACAGAGAGAGAGAGATTGGGGGGATATATTTCATGTTGACAAGGACAAGATAAACACTGAGGCCTTTAACAACCATTAGCTCAACCCTAACCTTCATCTTCAGCACTTCTGCCACCTCAAAGTAATCCGAACACGCACACGGAGACGGAATTGTGTCACAATGACTTCAGACATTTCATTGATTTACATTAATATTCTTACGATGTTAACCTTAAACATTACGACTGACCAAACCAGAACTCCACACTATCACCCTGACCTTGCTTCATTAAAACGTTAAATCGCAAATAAGAGTTTATGGATTTAGCAAACATAAATGAATAAAATATTGATGTAATCCTTCAAAAATAGCAATACTTGTATATTATTTGTTTGAAAATATACTTTTTGAAAAATATACTTTTTGTTTGATCGGAATTTCGCTTCCTCTTTTGCATTTTGCGCTCCAAACTTGTGTTTTTGCGTTTCCTGGTGGGCAGGTCTTAGGAAGCAGCCTGCTGATTGGTTACTGAGGTTTGAAGCGACAGCTCAATGGACCGGAAGTTGACACAGTCTTGGAGTCACTGTCCGCCTGAAACTCTTCGATATTTATAATAGTTCCAAATGTAATTTCATATTGGACGAGCCTCGCATTAAAATTAAATTTGTTTTGCCATTGCATCTTTTGCAGAGACTAAAAAACATTCTATCTGGCAACCAGCACCTCAGTAAACTGCAAAATCACAAGCTGTCATCACATTTCACTCTGAAAGAAAGTAAAGGTGCTGTCAATTACCAGAATTCCATGTGCACAGATGAATCAAAATCAAAATCTGATGTTTTATTTTGCAAAAAGAAACCGTGTCACCGCACCTCTCACACAGCAAGGAATAAGCAAATCATTAAAATATTATAGCTCAAGTAAAAGTAAAGTTTAACGAATGTTTTCTCTTCCAATAATGAGCAAACAAACCCATCACTTGCCTTTTCACTCCTGCAGTAGCAGGTGGCTGAGTTCACTTGCAGCCTTTCGTCCTCCCAGGTTAAAAGCAAATGATCAGCCTTGTTAGACCTGTCTGCTCGTCGCCACTATAGAGGCCAAGAAACACAAATAACAGCCTTCGCTTGGGCTAAATGTAGCGTAACGGCAGCAATAAGAAATACAGAGGTTATGAAAGCGCCGGTGTGATTTGATCACCAAATGCTGTGGCAACAGCCTCCGGCCAAGCAGCCTAAATTAATTGTGGTCTCCCAAGTGAAACAAAGGCCAAGCTAATGGAGCTGCTCAGAGAACAGCAGGTCGGACACATATCTGGATCTCCACTCTGGAGCTGGAGGTGATGCAGCACGTGTTATCTTCTCCGTTTCTCCGTTTGCACGTGAAGGTCGGAGTCAGAACGCAACAGGATCGTCTCTCTCTGGAGATGTCTGAGATGTGGTAGTGTGAGCGTATAGGAGAAGAAGTACAGTTGTCTTCACAGATGAATTTACTATGTTGTCTAAGCTGTCAGTTTACTTGAAGTTTGCACAGAGTGGGTGAATTGTGCGCGAGAACCCGCAGAGAGACAGACACCGCTCCCATCACTGCTTTCCCTTTTTTCCGTTTTTAACCACAGCATTTACTCACATCTACTGATGGCAACAAAAAAAAAAATCTTCAGCTTCACCGCTCCATCTGGACAACTCTGAGTTTGTTTGCATTTTGAATGCGTGTGTGGGAAGATGAGAGGTAAAGAGAGAAAAACACCGAACAGAATGAAAGAAAGCAGAGAGAGAGGACGAGAGGCTGGGAGCAGTGGAGAGAGAGGAAGGTGCTCTCTCTTTCCATCTTTTCTCTTCTTCCTTTCCATTCTAATTAGACAGGTCTGTGTGAGCAGCATAGCAAGCAGAATGATGGAGGGAGCCACGGGGAGGTGGAAGGGAGAGGGGGGGATTAGTCATGGGAGACGCGACAAAGCCAAATACTAGAGCGGTGCAGGGTGATTAGATTAGATTAGATTAGATCGGATGGAAAACGGAGAGGGAGCAGGATCACCAAGTAAACAGCGCTGAGTGCGGCTCGTGAGATGAGACTAAAAATGTGATGTGTGATATTGTGGGTGTGATGAAACGTCCTTTGTCTGTTTTTAATTACTGATGCACAAATGGAAGAATTAAAGGAGGATGCAGAGGCTCAGCCACCGCAGCTATTCTGTCTGTGCTGTTTATCTGATTTCAGCTGTATTATAAAAAAAAAAAAAAAACTGGGACGCCAGACAGAGACTGGGACGAGACTAAGTCAGCGGGTGAGGCTGGGGGAGGGATGGAACTCCACAAGCTTGTTAAAATGCTTCTTATTACTCGCCGGCCTTGCGATATAATGAGTCTATACCTGAGAGGTAAAGAGCTGAGGGGCAACAGTGAGATGGAGATAATAGCAGGACGCGAGCAGAGGGAATAATAGGGAGAGAAAGATTCAAAAAGGTGGGACATGAAAAAAGAGGAGTTAATAAATAATGTGGATGTGAGACAGAGGCGCTGTCACGTCAACAAAAAGAGTCAGGGGCTGATAGATGCACGTTAGCTGGACTATAATTACTGCACAAAACCCGAACAATGCTAATGATACACTCCGTGAACGATGAATCTCCTGATTATTATTATTTTGATTCATAAATTATTGATTTGGTCATTAAGTTTTGTGTCATAAAGGCTCCGGAGGCCTGTCGGGGAGGGGGGACAGTGATGCTTTTTAGCTCAACCGCTAATTAATATGGAACAATAAATAGCCTGAAACGTGTAAAGTTCAATGACAACAGAGGGGGAGAAAATCATATTTGGCAAAAAAAAAAAAAAAAACCTGATTCTGATTAAAAAATTACATTTTGATGATGTAAGGGTTATATTCAGGCTCACAAAGTGGGTTTCCATGGTGGCTCCATCTATGTTTGTTCACATGTGCTCCCCCGTGATCGGACCTGTATAATATTTGCTCATTTCAAGCCCATGCCAAATTAGTATCCACATAGTCTGGAAAGGGATGCACCATGGAAACCATGGACAAACCCACTCTGGACCCTTATTGACAGCCTGAATATAACCGTGGACATGCTGGCTGGAAGGTTTCAGCTTCTTCTTCTTCTTTGCCACTTCAACTCTGCTCAGACCTTTGACTCTTTTTTATCATTATTTTCATCAGGGGACCTGTACTGTACATCTCATCTAGTTTAGGTGCACGTTTTCAGCTGCACTGAAGCTCAATATGGTTCACATCGGGGTCACAGGGGACCTAGGGTGAAAGGCACGGTTATTTGGAATCATACTTTTTGTTAATCTCTTTCTCTGTTCTGCACCATCTTGTATATTTGTGTATATCTGTGACCATGATGTGTAACGCGGTTTGTGTATTTTTTGAGTAGAAAATTGAATTAATTGAAATAGAACAGCCTTGTGGATAGTGCAGGGTTGATTGGTTCGAATTGTCTAGGTCACTATCAGAGGTCTAAAGCCCAGAGTCATCTTTAAACGAATGAAAAAAAAAATACAGATATTCAATTAACTTTTTTTTTCTTTTGCAAATCAAATTCTTGAGTGATAAACAGAACAGCATGCAGCATTGTGGTGTCACTCCTGCGCGCACACTAACACACTGAAAAACACACATCCACAGGATGGAAAATACACTTAAAAAGGTCAGCACTTACAGCAGCATTGACAGTTTTAAATGTGGTGTCCTTGTGGAGCATGACAGCAATAGAGAGCAGGAGAGGAGAAAAGACTGCAATGGCTTGGTGCTCGTGGAGGGTGGAGCTGCTAGTTTAGTAACTCCTGGATATGAACTGTGGTGTTTAATCCAGATCATTTTAGAGATTAGAGGCATTTTTTCCTTCTTTTTGTGTTGACTGATTATCCAGCTGTGCCACCAGTGAACCTGAGGACATGTTGTGTGACAGTTTCTGCAGGAGAAACTGAGATTTTAAAAAAAAGATAACATGGTGCATCTACATAGTACATACGACTCCCTGTAGAGAGACGGGGACTTTACAAAGTTATGTAAATTGCATCTTGGACAATGATTATCCTCTAATGATGTTACATAATGCAGCTTTACATGAGTCAAACTAAGCTTTGAGGTGAGTGTGGGGGCAATTTCTAGAAGAAGAAAAATTAAATAAACAACTCGGAGCAAGAAATGTCTTCTCGATTTACTCACGCAACTGGATCTTTAACTAATCCGCCAAGAAAAAACAAAACCGGCATAGCCACACAATTCCTTCACTCAGTTGATGTGAATATATATATAATATTAAAAAATGCACAAATTTGTTGTGTTTTATCAATTATTTGATTGATTAAAATATATATATGCATATATATAAATATATGCATATATATACATATATGTATATATACATATATGTATATATATATACATATATTAAAATGCACAAATTTCATGTTTTATCAATTATTTGATTAATGAAAATATATATATATACACATATATATGTGTATATATATATACACATATATATACATATATATGTGTATATATATATATATGTATAATGCATCTTGTAGCCATTCCTCTAAACTCAACACGACGTGAACCCTACTGAACCAATGAAATTCACGAGGCATCTCTGAATGCATCTTCCATCAGCCATTCCTCCAAGCTCAACACACTGTGAGCCCTGCATAACTTTGTCTAGCTCTCATACACTGTAGTTTGTTGTTTAGTTGAAGTGAAGCTTATACCTCTGACAAAAGTGTGTGTGATGTAGAAACAACCTAAAGGTTTGGCTGGAGTACTAACGCCAATTCATTTCTTATTTCATACCCTCTTCTCTCTGCTGATTCGCCGTGGTAAATCACCGTGCTAACCACGAATCAGCTTCGACGTGCACCTTCTCAGCTTTCAGAAACTGCGTAACCACGTAATTACGGGGATGCAAATTGCACTTGTGCAAACGCTCGGTGTTAAAGGGTTGCAAATACTCCATCACAAAGTAACATCAGATTGATCTGTACAACGCTCATCAGAGACCAGACGAATGGTCACCGACACAGGAACATTTGGAAGAAGGAGCATGTTTCCTCACATTGTGACATTAAACTGTCACACCGTTGGCTAATAGCTGGTTTGACAGAAAAGAACTGGTTACAAAACACCCGTGATTCATCGGGAACATTCTGCTGCCATGCTGATGAGTAATTATTGCTCCCCTCTCCTGAGCAGAATGTGCATCACAAATTCTGCATTTTTTTTTAAGCACACAATGGTGCAGAATCACATAGATCTGTGGTGGAATATTGTCGGGCAGAGGTTTTCTGTTGCTGTCAGGTGGCAAAGTGGCACATTATCTGACATGTTATTGTAGCATTTCACAAAAAACCTAATTCTGATTAAGATAAAGACATGCATGCACATGTAGATGATTAATTTGTGTTTCTATAATATCAAACGACTTGACTGTGTGGAAATGCCGTGCATGTAGGTGGCTGAAAAAAATCCTCTTAACATTATGCGATATGTGTGATTCTGCTTTTCACTGGTCACCCATTCAACTCGGCGGGAGATAGCACAAACAACAACAAACAATGCTTCATAGGCTCTGTCACAAAGGGTTTGTATTCAGTGAGGGTTTTTTTTTTGTTTGTTTGTTTTCTGCCATGCTGGGTATCAAATCAACATTTCAGAGTTAAGTAGAATCCATAAGTCATTCTCCACCGGCCGACTGTTTGCCGCGCTGCATCGTGAACACAAGATCAAGGGAGCGCGCGTGTCTGAGGTGGCGCACATCAGAGCCAGCTCGCTCAATCTTGGTTCCGAGGCGACCGCTGCGCCGTCAATCTGAAACTTGAGATGTGTTTTTGGCTTGCACTGCAACAAAGGGGGCAAAAAAGCTGTGCCTCCGTCTCGAAGGGCTGTGCACATGGTCCTGCCACTTATGTGCATAAACAGCAAGTGGTCTTTCTCTGAGTACTGTGGGATGCTGATGAGGTGGCCTGGTTGAAGGGGCATTGTGACATTTTCTGCAAATGTTATGTTTTCTTCTCCGACTGTGAGAACGTATTCCTGCACGCACTCCTCAGCAGCTGAATATTTAAGCCCTCCATCGACACAGGACTTTGAAGGAAATTTGAAAGGAAATTGTGCTGTGCCAAAACATCGAGTCAGGAGAAAGTTGGCAAGTGGCTCTTGAGGCTCTTGCGGGTTGTTTGAACAGTCTTTAAGTGTTTTACACATCCCATCTGTATGACTTTCATTTATAGTCCAAAGTGGTGCAGTCGCGGGAACAGTGACCCGATACTCTGAAAGGTCTAATTTGGAGTTAAAACCGCAGGAAACGGACAAGGAGCTACTTTGTCAGAAATACAGCCCAGGGAGCAGCTGATGAGTGCAACTAAAACCTCATTGTTCTGTTAAAATAACTGCACCTGGAAGGCTGTGAGTGGAATGAATAGTTCTATTTTTTAGTTTAAAACTGGCCAAAATAGCCAATAATGACTGGGACTCAGCAGAAACTGATTACAGATAATGACAGGAAATGTTGCATTAACTCTAACTTATTGTAATGCTCTGACATGGAGCAAAGGAGCAAACATTTCACAGTGACTCGGTGAAATACGTTTTCTCTTAACCCCTCAACCAGCATGGGCTGAAGTGTTTTTTGCTGAATTCAAATAAACTCAGTGGTTATTGCCGTAAATGGTCAGAGTTCATGAAAATGATTTCTAACTCAAGTGGCAAATACGTCTGTGATCTGATTTTATTTTTTTTTTTGAAGATTTGAGTGCGTTATTTAAACTCCAGACGAAGGGAAATGTGTCTGATAAATTGTCTCGGTACATTTTGGGCACATCTTGATCTCACCTCTGTTTAATATAAAGTGCTGTGCGCGGCGGAGCTCGGATACAGTGCTCTTCAACTCGTTCTGCTTCATATTGGAGCATCGTGCCTTTTTCTTCTCTCCTAACTCTAGAAGCTGTGCATCCTTGTAAAGTACGTTCTTTCTTACTTCCTTTAACCCGACTTAAACAGATATTGCTTTTTTTGACAACGTCGTGTCCCAGAGAGAGAGAGAGAGTGTCCCCTGAAGGTTGCCGTGCCGAAACATTAAAAGGAAGTCGTTTTGGTTGCATAATATATATAATTATTAATATATATATATAATATATTACAACGTCAGTGTCTGGACACATTGGACGAGTCTGATTATGAGTTGAATAACATCTGATATAAGAGTGCTTCAGCAATAAAACTGTTAAACTTCACCTCCTGGTAACAAGGAAGTGTTTTCTTCTACCGAACAAACTTTTAAACGTTGAGCTTGAGCTATAGCTGCCTACTTGGCGATTTTGGAGTTTTGCTTCACTAGCTTTCAATTTTTAGCCGATGAAATTCTCTCTCAGTGTCTGGTATTGTCACACAGCCTGAAAGCCTGCCACGGTTTCTCCTTGAGCATAAAATAAAATGCTGCTGAAGGATAAATCATCATTATCAACATCAAAGAATTCTCATCCTTTCACGTTGAACGCTACTTATTATTTTAATGCAGAACATTGTTACCGCTTCCCTTCACGTTTCAATCACAGTCAACATGCTGCAAACAGCGAGCAAAGGTTACTTTCTAAATGAGATCAGTTTGTTTGCCATTAACTCTGTAAGTGGATTAGCTAATGTAGTTTCATCGCTGTAAACGTTCAACAGCTCTTGGAAAATTGAAACGGGCCTGCGCTTACGCCGAGCGCTGGAGGCAACCGGTGACAGCAAGCGTTCAAGATGTTGGATGTGGCGACGTTGAGGCTGACTGTGCCTTTTTCCCCTTTTTGCAGTTTCCTTTAAGCAACATCGGGGGAAGAAAGTGCTATGACTCAGGTGGCTGTGGTCACATCGAGCATCGACTCATGTCCACGAGGGCCTTTCTGTGGCTGAGAAATCACAGATATGAGAACAGGAGCCGTTTGTCACGGTTGTGAAACCTGTCAGGGGCGGAGGCGAAGACGGCGACGACGAGAAAAAGCATTTTGGCTCCAGGAGCCGAGTGTGAGCTTTGATGTGGAGGGAAATCAGGATGAGTTACATTAGTCAGTGGTAATGGAGAGGATTTCACCGTGAGATTTTGGGGAAAAAAGGGGGACTGAGCTGCAACTCAGTGAGAACCGTAGCCGTTTTTCATCAAACTTACCCATGAGGTGCATTTGCCTTATTAAAAATCAATCACAGGGTTAAACAGAACAGGCAAATACTGAGATAAACAGAAGCAGACGGGTTACACTTAAAAGTGCGTGATTATTAAAACTGACGTCTGCTCAAAATCAGGAAGATGCCCCTGATGTTTTGTACTTTGAGTGCAGTTGTTCCTCAGAGGGACGTTTTTTAATTGATAGACGCATTTACAATTTAAATTTCTGACACTGAAATTAACCCTGCTTAAAGCTGACAGTCATTTTAATTGTTTCGTTTTTTTTCTTCCAGCACTGAAAGGGGATCAACCTATTGTAATATATTTAAATCTATGAATATTTACCTCCTTTCAAGTCGCACAGAAACACCTGTTCAAATGTCTGCGTCTGTGCAGAACTCACACACTTCTCTGCAGGGCGATACTTACACAAATGACTGTGCTGCAGTTTAGTCATGTGCTGCCACAGCTGTCTTATCACTTCCAGTATGGATCGTGTTTTTAATAATTCTTAAATTATTAACAGTGTTTGCTCGTGTTAAGGGTATTCATGACATACAGCAGTCAGTCAGTGGAGAGAGATGAAAGAAACGCTCCTGACTATCCATTCTTTATACGTTTGTCAACACAAACAGCTTCATTTATGATATTATTTCATAGAAACACAAGACTGTCAACTTGATTGGGATCGAGTGTGGTAAATAGCTGTGTTTTTACACAGGTATTCATGACGCATGTCACCGCAAGATGGTTATTTGTTTCTTCACAGAAGCGGACAGGAAGCATTCAAACAAGTAATAACGCAAACTTTTAATCCCATGTTCGAATACTGAAATAATAAAAGTGATAGCCCGAGCTTACATATTTTGCATGGGACGGTTTTCTTATGAAATGTGGACCAAATAGTTTGTTTCTCATTAGCCTCGCTTCAGCGTCAGCCGCCTCCATGCTGTTGCTTCCCATTCTCACTAGGATGGGCACACATGCTGTCGGATGTGTCATTAAAGATTTGGGGAAAGTGAAATGTCTCAAGTCCAAACGAACATGCAATATGGGGATTAGGTAAATTGGACGGTCTAAATTGACCGTAGGTGTGAGAGTGGAGGATAAAATGTAGAAAATGGATGGATGGGAATGGCGATGTCTCACTCGGAGCAACTACAATTGTCTATTTTGTGATTAGTGTGTGATATCTCCTGAGGAAATGCTTTAAAAACTGCACCTGGGATGTAGACGTGAACATGCAGCATGTGTTAAGTGTTTGTTTGCGCAAAGAATACCATCATAGTTGTGTGAAAGGCGATTGTGACAATGGAGGAGGACAGTTTCTGTGTGTGTGTGTGTGCGTGTGTGTGTTGTATCTAAAGCATATGGAAAAATGATTTAATGTGAACCTCCAGGCATCGGAGATGAAAAGATGATGAGGGAGCATCCCACACAAAGGCATTAAATAGCCAATATTGCCATATTTGATAAGTGCTGTTTTTCATTATGGTTGAAGCATAAAAATATATATATATTAAAAAAAGAGATAAATAGGCTCCTTTTGTTCTGTTTAAAAATAACTATTATTTGTGTTGTGCATACAGAGGGAGATTGTTGTGAAACTCTCAGGTTCTTGGGTGTTGATCCTTGCAAATGGGATCAGCCTCAGATGAATATGACAGCAGAAGAATAGCGTCTGAGGGGTTTCAATGCGGCGCCTCTTCCTGCTCGTGTCTTTTATAGGATTACAGGCTTGATGTGATATCGCACAGAAAACTTTCTTCTTTCCCCCGCCTCGCTTAAATCGCCCGAGGACGCGGCACGAATAACTTTTGCACGTAAACATTAGCGATTTTACCAAATAATGTGCGGGGTTTAAGTTGTCGGGTCGAATCAGGTAAGCAGTCAGTCTGGGAGGGAGATATTTATTGGAACGGCTTTTTAATGCGTCTCTGTGTCTTTGGGGAAGTTATGGCGAATGTTTCTGATGAGTCTCCTCAGCCCATTTTGTCTCTTTGTGGTCAGCGCCCTCTCTCCTTCTGTCAATTGTCTCCTCGGACGTTTCTCAAAGACGTCTCTTCTGAACCCTCTGACCTCGTACGGAGGGGGGCTGAAGTATTATGAAATATGCAACACGGCAACATTAAGCGGATTCAGTCGGCTACAGGAAAAAAATAAGTCGAGAGATGAACAGCTGTGCACAAGAAGAAACCACACACACGCGTGTCTGTGAATACACCCTACACAGTATAAACCAACTCTGCTGGCAGCTGTTCAAGTCCTACAGCTATTTTGGAACTGTAACAACCAGTGCTCGCTCAAATCCTCTGCTTTATTCTTACAAGAAGGATTGTTTCGATCATATAAATGTTGTTTTATTAAGATACTCTATCTTGTCATACATCTCTTTTCATTCTGGCTTTTTTCAAGTCACATTTGTGTTGGATTACGTGTGCCGGCTGATAAGTTTTCACTTCTCCGTCTTAACGTACGAGGGATTTGTGTGTGCGTTTGAGTGGATTTGTGTCTTTTTTTTAAGTTCTCCTTAAATGAATATGATTCCCACAAGCTGCTTCACAAACTCTGAGACAACCGCACGTGCATGACCCAAATAGAACATTTCATTTACACTCTGTTTCCCCCTCCCAAAAAAAAAACCTAAATATAACCAGAAGATTGGTGGAGCTTGGCCGGACCCGGTGAGGGGGTAAAAAGTGCTGACTGAGTCACTAATAGTGGAAAGAGTCTCTCGCTGTGTCCTTAAAATCTATAACAAAAGACACAGAGCAAACAGGTGTTGAAATTTCAATAGTTTTAAGCATTCAGCTGCTCAGGCATGTGGAGGCTCCTCTGTGATCGCCAGGGATAGAGTTTATCTTTTTTCATTTTGCAGGACTTTCTCTTGCTTCTTATTTTCGGAACATTTTTCTTACCACTTAACCATTAAGGAAGGACAATAATCTGAATGTTTTCTTTCTTTTATCGTTTAGTTTTCACACGAGCAAGAGATCTTGACAAAGGACAAATATAGAGTGAGAAACCAAGTTTCTGGTAAAAAAAAAAAAAAAACGATGTAAATACATATGTAGGTTATTCTTTGGATTAAATGTGAGCTTATAATCTGCACATCATCACAGAAGCCTCGAGACAAAACAAAGCTTTAAACATTATTGTTTCCCCTTCATTTACGACATATAGGCTCTATGTTCATACGTATGCATGGCTGTCAGGGACGCACTGTGTGAAAAACATCAAAGCCGCTGCAGCTCTATTTTTTATTTTTCTTACACCTCATCAATTTTGCTCCAAATTTCACTTCTTCTTATTTTCATTTTTGTCTTGCCGTGGTTTTTAATTCACCATCGACTCACAGCAGCCTCAGTGACAGAGATTACTCGTCTTGAATTTTTTCATTTGAAGTATTTTGGTGGGCAAAGCCCGACCATAGATATAGAATAGAATTTAACATAGTTCCAGTACAGATAATGCAACTGATGTTCTGTATAGGAGCTGTCCATGGTGCTGGTTTTCTATAATGTATATATATCTGTATATTCTGTTAATAGCTATTGCTAGTTTTCAACTCTTGTCCCTAGTTGGGCTTTTGCATGAACAGTATAATAGCATGATCAAACTCGATATTTTTTTCATAATCGGTTAATCTGTCAATAAAAAATGTTGATCAGTGTTTGTCAAACCTGGAAATGGTGACGCTCTCGAATGTTTGTTTGTTTTGTCCATAAACCAAAATGATTGACTTTAAATGATTTCTTTGCAAAGAAACGCAGAATATAATCACATCTCAGAAGCTAAAATGATGAATGAATGAATGAATGAAAAAGCTTCAAACCCGTTAATCGATGATGAAAAACTACACTAAAACACTGAACTACATGCTAAAATGACATAACATCATGATGTAAATGCATATACGTAACAACTACAGGCTAAAGTACTTTATACTCTAAAACAATTGTCAAATGAGAAATATAAAGCATAATCAGTACAATAAAGTATGATAAAACTACACTTTAGTAGACACAACTTAAATTCAAATAAACCGAATATAGCTCTGTTTTTCTTCACCAAACAGTTTTTATTCAGATATTAATTTGATTTCGATTGGCCACAGCATAAACTACTTAATATCGTGCACCTGCTCGGCCAACAGGTCTCATCCTTCTGCATGATTAACTGTCGGAGGATCAGAAACAAATCGTTTTTCTATCTGCATGTTTGTGGACGACTGACGGCGCGCAGATGTCAGATGTACGCAGCAGGAGAATTCTCCGAAGATTCACATTGGCAAATCCGAGAAAATAATTAACTCGATGATCCTTACTTTGAATATACGTGTGTTTATCACGACGCAGATCTGTGTAGCAGATTATAAAGATTATATATACGGCTTGCATGCATGCAGGCAGGCAGCCTCACAAGCGTAACAGTAGAGATTTGAGTTTACACCGTGAGGGGAAAAAAAGCTCTGGATGAGTGGAGAAAACCTCGCACCTCCTCTTAGGATTATTATTATACTTCATACACAATATTAAAACATGTACTCATTCATAACTTTCCCTGACAGCTGACCTGTTTTTCCACGTCGTATAGTTTCCTACGCAGTGCACGCCGGGATGTTTGTGCGTATAGGGGGGGAAAAAAAGTGAAACTCACAGTGACCTCAAAACATGACAACATCAGCATATTTGTTTTCTTTTCCGAGGCTGTAAACACCACTCAGCACAAATGATACTCTCACACATCCAGTGGATAACATTTCACTTGTAAGGACTCTTTACAGTCTCTACTCCACTGCTAGAGTACTAATTGTACCTCAATTTAATTCCTTAAATAGAACCAAACCCCATGTACTCTTACTTGAAATCTTCTGAGGGCTATTTGGTCTCTGGAGGATGAATTCCATTCTCTATGGTGCCACCCTGAGGCCAAAATCATCAAATAAATGAAACAAAACAAGTCAATCAGACCATTTTTTAGGTTCTAATGACAGGAAGCACCCTCAGTTTTCACGTCGAGCACGATTAGGGCGGATTATTAATCTGTTCTGAGTGTTTTTAAGGAATTAAAACAAGCTTTCTGATTGTTTCAGCTTCTTAAATGTGAATGTTGTCTGATTTTGTTGCTCCATATAAAGAAATAAATCATTAAAACAGAATAGTTTTTGTTTTTTTGGATAAAAATAAGACATTTGAGAACATCATCCTAACTTGGTTTGAGAAACACTAAAATAATCTGATTGAGTCAGTGTCTCGTGATGATGAGCTGGTGCTAAAGTCACTTTATTTAATAACAATAAAGAGAAGAGGAATTCAACAGAGCAGAATTCAGCTGACACTGAAGGAGAGAGAAGGAGCTTGTTTGGTTTTGGAGCTTAAACTCTGCTCCTTCGTTGCTTTAGGACAGATCTGGTTGTCTGATAAGGCAGTTTGGAGATTTGAGAAAGGACTTGTTTTGTTTGTTAAAAGTCCCAGCTGTGTGCTTTTACACATTTGAATATTCTAATGTCACATCATCAACAACAACACATCCTGATTGGCGGGATGTGTCCCCATCGGAAGCAAAGGGTGTCTTAAAAGCTCAGTGAAATTCCGTCACAGACATTTTTTTAAGCATCTGGTGTGCAAAGGGCCTTAATTCTTGCAGCGTGATCACCACGTGCACGGATTATTTTTCTGATTAAGTGGAGGGTTTTGTTTAGTCATGGCTTCGTGAAGGGCGCCCCATACATGTGAGGGAAGCCATTAAATGTGTTTTTCTCGCATGTCTTTGATGCCCCTGCTTCTCGCGGTCGCTGCAGAAACTAGCCTTCAATCTGACTTTAATCCCAGCTGCACTTCATGCTTCCTCTTTGCTCCCTCTTGATCCTTCATTGCCCTCTCCTACCCAAACAAGCTGCTAATGAGGCCAAATCTCCGCTTTTACACACAGACGCACGTACGCCAGCTCGCAACCCCCGTCATTTCTCAGGGTTGGTGTTCCGTACCCTTGTGGCTCCGGTGCAAAATATCCTCCCCATCTGTCTGTGCTTTGCACATCTCACTCTCTCCCTTTCTTCCCCTCTCTCTCTATATATATATATATATCTGTCTCATCCTCCGTTCCACCCATCCCTCTGGGGAGGACGAGCGTGGACGTGTGTGTGGGTTTGGAGCCTGCCGGAAAGCAGGACACCAACACAGATAACAGGAAAAAACGTGACACAGATAACAAAAAAATGAAGACCATGACACAGTGAAGTGAAGAAGCACCGTGCCCTGCACCCATAGCCCTATTTCTAATTTCTCTTTCTACGCCGTTTCCCCAGCACTGTGTTCTCCCGCGGCCTGGGAGCAGCAGATGTTATGGAGTTAAGCTGTAATCGTTCTGCTTTAGCTGTGGGCGACAGCTGTGCTTATATTATTGTAAAACAGCAGCATCCTCCTCACTGAACCACGTCCCTTTCTGCTTGAAGATTGATGGTTATTGGCTCAAACTTCTATCCACTTCCTGGTCCAGTGCACTCTTGACTTTTAACGCTATCCATCTGATCTCTCTTTGTTCAGTCCCTTTGTTTTTTTTCGTTATGTACATTGTCGCCAGGGCTTATTTCAGTGTTTTTGCCTCATTCTTATCTGCAGTTCTGTTTCTGTGCCTTTAGCTTCCTCATAGATGAAGGAGAATTGATTGATTTCTAGAGTTAACTTTATTCACGATGGCCAATATTCATGTTTCTATGTGAGAGAAAGAGAGAGATAGGAGGCAGACGGCGTGTCTGCAGTGGAGACTGAAGGACTAAAAATAATTCAGTACTTTTTTGGGTGCAGCCTGTTCCATTATAGAAAACCAGCACCATGGACAGCTCCTTCTCTGGGAACTGGAGTGCATGTAATATTTACTGTGATGGTACCGGTACATGAAGCACTTACATGAAGCAAGCAAGCACTATGGAAGACTGAGCTTCTATCGAAGCTCCAGTGGTATACAAGAAACCAAAAGTGCAACTGTTTCAGCATGTCCACTCTGCCTAAGCAAATGTGGGTCATCAAAAATGTGTTTTTTATTGCTCCACTGAGTGTGAAGTGCTTTCTCTGTCACCTCCCTGGTGATCGAGTTGACCTCTCGGCGCGGTCAGGACAAAATACTCGTCTGACCTCTCCCAGAAGCTACAAACAAAAACAGTTTAACCTCTTTCGTCCCAATTTAGAAGTCAAATATTAACCCTTAGTGCCCGCAAGTGCACCCCTTGGTAAATTGCAGTGGGAATAATACACAACTGCTTATATGGACATCCTGGGTGGGTCTTCTTTTTGTTGAGTCATAACTTTGACTCAAAGTCACATTTTTCGTAGTGATATACAGTAAAATAGTAATAATTGTGCAGAAGTCTTAAAATTTGACCGTTTTTTTTTTCTTTTTGTTCATAAAAACAAGCCGAGTGAACCTTGAACTGTGATGTATTTCCAAATGTCTCAAATTCAATCCGATTATAAACATTTTGAGTCCTTTTTTTTCTCAGGTGTGTTTATATAGTTGGTCAAAATTAAAAAAATAACCTTTAATCTGATTCAGATTGTGCTGAAATAAAAGAATATAAGATCGCACATTCGTTTAGCCTTGATTGTGTTTGTTTCCCAAAACCCTGTTCTTTTTAATAAACAGGAAAAAAAGTATTGCAAGATGTGTGAAGGGGAACTTGTAATGGAGCTTCAGTGGGATGGTGTGTGTAAATCAAGCTTCAAAATAGTGTGTGTGTGTGTGTGTGAAGTCTGCTCTGCTCTCATAATTTATTAATTTCTTCACATTGTGCTTGTGCATGATCGTAATTCGAATCCGAATTATCTGCACTTTCGTCCCATATATTCACGACATGTCTGTGTGCAAAGGCTTTATCGAGGAGTCACTTCCAGTGTCCTCCTTGTGCTGGTCCCAAGCCCGGATAAATGTTAGAGTTGCGTCAGGAAGTGCATCTGACGTATAATATTAAGATCATTCGTGTTGGTGACCCCTAAAGACGGCAGTCTAATGGTGCGTGAACATGTGTGCTCATGCCTTTCAATAATAAGTGGTTTATTTAGACGTACGCTGATGCTCACAGTCGGATAAGAATCGTATCATGCAGTGAGACCCATCCGCCTCATAATTAATACAGAATATTTCATTCATGCAACGTAACTGCAGTTTTTTTTTTACGCCAATAATTACGCACAACACATAACGACGCTTACGTCAACAGATAAACTGATCTCTCTCTGGCTTTAAAAAAAGAAAAAGTTGTGTAAATACATCGATACCACAGCATCAGTTCATCAGAGGCAAAAAAAAAAGCTGATTTGTTTGCCAAGGGCAATGGCGTTAAATTGACACACCTGACATTCAGGAAAAGAGCAATCAGCAATGACACACACACTTTGTAAACCCCAAACAACCAGCAGATTAATTGTTTTTTTGCATGTGTGTGTGTGTGATTTTTCTCCCTTGCCCCTGTGGAGAAGTGCTCAATTAAAAATGCAGGGCTGAGTGGAAGGCAGCAGCCGCGCATGAATCAACTTGTACAAAACAGGATTTATAAACAATAAGCTGTCAGGATGATTAAATGTGCCTTTAAAGTAAAGAAAGGTATGGGTTGGCACAAATGGGCCAAAAAAGAAAAAACCTCTCTCTCT
Source organism: Microchirus variegatus (assembly GCF_963457635.1). NCBI lineage: Eukaryota > Metazoa > Chordata > Actinopteri > Pleuronectiformes > Soleidae > Microchirus > Microchirus variegatus. Next base: position 9,457,141 of record NC_139803.1, read on the forward strand.
CTCTCTGGCTCTCAAACACTCACACACTTTGGGGAAGTGATGAGACAGCTCAACTTTTCAATTGAAGCTGCCCATCTTTGGTCAGCCCATAAAATTCCCCTCAGAATCACAGGTCTGAACCATAAAATTCCCAGTGATAAAAGGAATATATGACAGCCTTCCTCCTCTCTGCCGCAGCCCACACAGCCCCCTCCCTCTCTCTCTCTCTCTGGGAGATTGCTGTGGATGGCCCCGTCCCCTTTGATGTGAGTAAACCCAGGGCTTAACTCTGCTCGGGCCTGGCTGACTGACTCCAATTCTCGAAGGTATTACCATTCTAACTCTGTAGGGTAAGCCTGTGCTCTGCCACCTCTGGTCCACAGGGGGCTCCTGGGTTAATGTAAAGTGATTGTAGTTTAAAAGTGGAAATTGGGATGTGGGTGGGCTTTTTGGCGGAGGTGTTAACACGGTGTGGTTGGAAGTCCTTATCACATGGCTCTTGGTAGCTGTTTCACGTATTTACCCATTTCCGCTTGGAACAAGCTGCGAGGGAGGGGCTAAAACTATAGGTGAACACAGAAGATGGCCTGCTATGATGTGGATGTGTCCAATCTCAGCTGACATAGGGCGATAGGCGGAGTCACACCCTGGACAGATCGGTCAGTCCATCACAGGGACACATATAGAGACAACCACTCACACCTATGGTCAATTTAGTGTCCAGTCCAATTTACCTACTCCAGAAATCTGCTTGTTTTTGGACTGTGAAAGGAAACTGGAGAACATGCAAACTCCATGCAGAAAGGCCCTTGTTCTGACCGGGTCTGCTAACCACTAATCTCATGAACTGTAGGTGCCATTTCAAGCAAAGATTAAACCACTGCATTGTTGGTGCAGTGAAATTAAATGACATATTGTGCGTGTGTGTGTGTGCAGCTTTACTATCTATAGTTCTCAATGTATCTACCTTTGCTGTCGTGTCCTTGTCATCGCTAACATAAACACCTGGAAGCATTGGATGGGACTGAAGAAGGTAGAGGGAATTGCATGTTATTATCGTCTTCTCTGCCGACAGCTCGCAATGATTAAGGAGGAATTAAGTATCACCATCTATGACTTCGACAACACGTTATCCACCTACTTTTCCCTCTCACCGTGGAAGCATATGTAATCTGCGCGGAGCAGCCATGACATAAACATGAGACATAATCGCTTATTACGACCGACTGATCCATACAAAATGTGGCATCTTTAGGAGCAGACTGAACTCCCACATGTTACCAAACGGGCAACACGCACATGCACATGTGACTACATGAAAAACCTCTCCGCTGCATGTGTTGGGGGAAATGCTCGCGAAAATGACATTTGGTGAAGATGTAGCTGCCTTGATCTGTTGCCGAGCCGAGCGTGTAAGGTCCCCCAGACGCACCGAGGAGACGGATGGGAAGAGACGGGGGCCAGGTACGAGCAGAGGGAGGAGGAGGAGGAGGAGGAGGGAGAAGCAAACCAAAACACATGCCCAGACGTAGGCAGTGTCATTTTTATCACATTCACCTTCATTAAAAAGTCAGTTATTCCGTGTGAGTACATGTGTCGTGTTACTTAATGGCTCTGCATATATAGCTGCTAATTTACTCATGTGTTTTGCTTGTATATCAGAGTGCAATTTTAAGGTCTAATGAGGAATTACCGTTGACCGTAACAAAGGGAGGATTCCTCTGCTCAGTTTGCTTATAAGCCTCTCTTAAAGGTCACATAGAGTGGTCCTGCTGCGCATATACTGTATGCTAGTTATGGAGGTCTACTTACATACATTAAGTAGTTTTCATGGTCAAAAACCTCCTTGTTGCTGTAAACGAGCCGATATAAATCCTCTTTTCTGACGGTGTTTCCCAACCGTGAGACTTGACCCGGAAGTGACATAATTAGCACACCCGCTTTCCGAAGCGCAGCTCCCCCCTCTGGAATGGTGGATGCACTGCTACTCATTATCAAAAACATTCTTTTGACAGTGTTTAAAAATAGCTTCTTCACGCCTCCCTTTTATGACTTTGACCCAGAGTCAGAAGACACTGTCGCTCGTGAAACACCTCCACAACGGACGTTATTCTTCTTCTGCGGTTCAATGTACGCAAAACCGGATGTGCCCGGACTAGTGCCCAGGGCAGGACGATCTGCTGTTCCAGAGAACCGCTGTTTATGTAACTATAACGGGATTTTCAGAGATCTCGCTGAGCCCAAGATTACAATAAAACACAGCGTTCTCAGCAGTGGCTGAACTGTTTGTTTCGAAACTTCAGGGCTTCATAAACAAGGTAATGACGCAAATACACACTAAAAAACAGCGTTAATTGGAACTTCAAGTCTAGTTCCGCTTTAAAAGCATCGTCTGGGCCGCTGTAACACGTGCAGCAGTTCAAGATGGCAGCCTCTGTAAAGCAAGGCCCTTTCCTGAAGTATATATAAAAACGCTTATTCAAAAAGGCTAAAGAAATAAATCCTCCTTTAAAGCAATAAGACAAACAAACTAAAGGGTATTAGATTCAGTCATCGCCAACATACGCAAACGGACACAATGGACCTTTTAAATGCATGTGAGTCGCATTTTCTCAACAAGGTGACTGGGAAAAGTCCATATCAATTAGCTTTCGAATGTACCGAGTCGATAAATGTGAGCGTTACTGACTCCGTTCAATGCAAATCTGAACCTTTACAAGATCGCATGTTGCTCAGATCAATGACTGCTGACTGATTTCCTTTAAGTATGCGTTTAATTCACCGTACATATTTAATCCCGGCACCTACACATAATGTGTTTTGTTTTTTTTGTGAGTATTTATCAGTGACCTGCACCTTCGGCCTACATGCGCCGCATATGGTGCTTTTACAGGATAGACAAAAATGTGCTCATCTCCTTGTTTTAAGCCGTGCAGGAGAAACATTAGATGACGACAGTAAACAGACAGACGGGCAGGTCGGACGGTCGCAGAGAGAAAGCCCAAGATTCGCCGTAATCGTGTTTGTTTTCATTCCAGAAGATCGTCTGAGTCATCCTCCACTTTAATGTTCATAGTGCCATTTGGTGCAGTTCAGTGAGCAATTCTTATTGCACTCAAACCTCAAGACCGAGTGTTTGTGCTTTCGCAGGTACTGAGAGTCTGTCAGCGCTTTCCGTCGGGCTAAATATAGTGCGCTGCGTTTTTGTGTCACTGCATACTGCTCTTGCTATTACAAGACTGATTGCAGAGGTATTGATCTCGCCGGCAGAGAAATCGACCTGAAACATGTTTGACATCATCTTCGCCTCCTTCCTGCTCCATCTTTTTTTCACGCTGTCCCCTCAGTCCTTTCCATTCCTCCACAGTGCGGTGCGATGCATTCTCCCCTCACCTCAGTGCCTTGTCTCTTTTTTTTTTCGAGATTGCATTCCTCACATTTTCTTCATCCTTGTCACTCTCGCTGCCATCACTCTTTATCTCTTCTCTCGCGCTCACCTTCGCCCTCACCCTCATCTGTTTTCTTTTTGCTCCGCTCTGTGTTGATGTTGGACTTCCACTCTTCCTTCTGTGCTTCTCAGATCCTCATCCTCTCCTCACATATTTTGCCTCCTCCATCTTTTCTTTGCTTTTTGCATTTTCCTTCAACTCCCCTCCTCAGTTGCTTCTTTTTTTAACTTTGTGCCTTGTCCTCCATCCTTGGCTCCCTGAGTGATTAAGTGATGGCTGGGCTGGCACAGCTGGTGTAGTCGGGCAGACGTCCCATCTTCATGACGGTTGTGCTGCAGTGTCGCTGCCAAATCCTTATTAGGGAAGAAGTACTGTAGTAATCATAACAACAAGTCGGCACACACAGGGTTTTTCGGGGGGCTCGCCGTATGATTTGGTGTCTGCTGAGATCATCTGATGGGCCATAATATCGCTCAATAACAGGTGCGAGCAAAGGTGTGATAAGTGTCTCCTGAGCAGCTCGTGATCATGAACATTTTTCTTCTTCCCTGCGCTCACATCCTGCATCCTAATTTGCCTTTTTCCCAGTTTCACACACCTTCACAGCTCATGCGTGGCGTTCATTAATGCACATCTACACCACCACACAAATGTCTCCCTGTCGAGGGGTTGGGTTTGACAGTGACTCGACTAATGAGTCGACGCTGGAAAGGAAATGTGCAAAGTGTTCTCCGGTCCTTGCTGGTTCACATGGAGGTCACATACGCACACTACCGTTCAAAAGTTTGGGGGTCACTTAGAAATGTCCTTATTTTTGAAGGAAAAGCACTTTTTTTCAAAGAATATAACATCAAATAAATCAGAAATGCACTCCATACATTGTTAATGTGGCAAATTGTGGTAAACGTCTGGTTTTTGATGGGATTTCCAGTGTTCTAATGGTGCATTGTGTTAGATTAGCTATTGGGTGATTAGAAAACCCTTGAAATCCCTTGTGCAATGATGTAAGCACAGCTGAAACAGGAATAAAAATCATTATTTCTATTCATTTTGATGAATAAAAGTGTGACTTTTAATGGAAAACACACACAAAATTGCATAGGTGACCCCAAACTTTTGAACGGTGGTGTAAACCAGGCATGGGCAGGTTGTTGTAGTCGCACTAAATTCCTTATTATTCAAATTTTGTCTATTTGGCACAAGTTTTTCCACCTCAGTCTTAGGTCACGTTGACAGCTTAAGAAGATCAATGTGGTGTTGGTTAAAGTGGGAGAAGCAGTTTGGAGGCAGCGCTGTGAGCGTCCTCACCCTTCCCTCCTTGTAATAGTCCGTCCAATCGTGAACCACAGTACACGCCGGCCTCTGTGCTCGAAGTAATCGTCTTTTAACGGAACCCTTTACCCTCAATATTACGTGTGATGACACAGATGTTGCCCCACACACACACACACACACACACACACACACACACACACACACACACATAATTACCACTTACATGAAACAGCAGCACAACTATAAACCAGAGGCCCATACCATCTTGACACTTTTATTTAAAGCTCACCTCATTCCCATGTTATCGACCTGTCATAATAGCTCCTTAACTCAAGAGTATGTACATATATATATATATATATATATATATATATATATATAAATATATATAGGCGGCCTAAGTGTTAATACGCCATAAAGGAGACATTTCATTCCTCGCCGCATTCCGAATGATTCGAATGATTACCGCCATAAAATCAAAGGTCATGACATAATCGGGGGAAACTCACTGTGGATTATTACAAGCAGTACCTTTGGCCCATTGTGTACAAATCATTTCTTATTTGTTGAACATGAAGCAGAGAAATTATCCGGGGGGGGGGGGGGGGGGGGTGCTGGTTAAGTGTTTGTCGAATGTTTGCCCACGGCAGTGTGACACTGTGGTGCCTCGGCCTTAGACAACACCTGGGATAATGGTGGCTTCCTCACCACAGTTTCACCACTTGTTTGCTTTCACTGGATTTCTGGATGCCTGTGCTGTAATGACCATAATGATCCCATAGACCAGGGGTCTGCAACCTTAAGGATGAAAAGAGCCATTTTTGTCGTCTCTCCACCCAAAAATTCATTTGGAGCCGCAAAAAAACCCACAAGATGAAGATAATAACACATATAAAGGTTTTTATACAGACAAACTATATTATACAATAGTAATAGTCTCTTTCATTTATGACATTTAAGAACTACAACATGTTCAGTTTATACCCAACCTTTATACCCCGTCGATTAATCTGTTGATTATTTTCTTGATTAATCAAGTAACCGTTAAAATGTCAGAAAACATTTGAAAAAATGTTGATCAGTGTCTGTCAAACCTGGAAATGATGATGTTCTCGAATGTCTCGTTTTTGTCCGGTATATTTAAGAAGCTAAAACAATCAGAAATCTTGTTTTAATCATGAAAAAAGCTCCAAGTAAATTTCAAAATGTCTTATAATATATATGTCTATATATATATAGTCACTGCTGCTCCTCTGAACATGTTTGCAGTCTGCCTACCTCTTTGAAAACCACTGTCCTCACATTATTCTCTCCTGTTTTAATCATGCAGTTGACAGTACTGACACTGCGAGGTAGCCTGTGTAACGCCTTATTCACTTTTCTTCACTCTTTTATAGCCCCAGATACAAAAATAGCCCCGTAACCCTATATCCCTTCCCGAACAGAATCCAATACGGCAAAGACAAAAACAACTTGGGACAAAATAGGTTGAAGTCCATCTAATGAATTCTGACTAACTCACTCAGCTCCATACAGTATAACCATGTCATGTACAAATAGATGATTTACTTGAACACTACACAATCGTCAAAACGTTTCCTGTTCCTCATTAATTTCTCTTTTTGTCCGTGTGTGTGTTTTCCCAAAAAATCTTCACGCTACAGCCAATAAAAGGGCAACATGGGAGTCATTACTGTGTATGCAGCTGTGTGTCTGATTGAGTGTGCCACACACACACACACACACTCACACACATGCCGAGTGTCTCTATTATAATGTGACTCAAACTGAACACATAACAAGCTGTGGCAGACAAACAGCACTTTCTCACACTTCCCTCACATCGCTCCATCTTTTACTTCCTGCCACGACGGAAACACGCACCAAAAAAACACCGACTCGGAAACGAAAAAAAAAAGGCTCCGTCTAATTCCGGCCACTTGGTGCGTCAGCGCCTTTGTAAAGGTGGAGCACCTTTGTGTGGGCTTTGCAATCTGATGTCCTATTTTGGCGTCTCCCTTATTTTTCGTTCGCTGGGTAATTTAGGAATTCATTCAGAAGTTGATTCATCGTCAGGGGAAATTTGACGCTTTGTTAAAAACCCCGCTGTCAAAAACGCATCGCCACAAAAGGTGTCGGTGAAATAAACCTTCATTATCACAGTAACTTTCTATGAATTATTAATCACGTTTGTAATTTTTTTGTTATGATTCCAGCTTATGAGGTTTATTGTTTGTCTGACATCTTTCACAATTTTCCCCTTATCAATATAAAAACTAGGTCATTATGCTTATTAAAGGTGCATTATGTAATACATCTAAAGCAACTGGCCATAAAATCCTCCTAATATGTCACAGAGACTCAGGAATAATGTTCATATAACAAACTGAACTCACCAACAACAACAGTACGGCCAAAATATTTGCATTAAAAAAATATTTTGCAGACTGCAAATCATGTTTATGTTTTGAAATCATGTTTTGGCATGTGGCGCCACCTACCACCATCTACCAATCATTGCAGTCAGTAGAGTCTCAGCTGCCGAGCAACCACGGGTTGCCAGTTACGTCTGAGCGACAATGAAGGAGAAAACAAAACCTAATCGGTATTTTGAATTTGAGTGTAGTAACCGTTTGTGGCCACATTCTTACATATGGCGCCATAAGCTGTTGACTATTGCTATCATTGAGAGTCAGAATCAGAGGTGGCCTTATTGCGTTGTTTCCCCTTGTATTAAAAGGGTATCATTTTAAAAGAGCTATAACTGTAAGCACCGACCAGAGGCAGATGGGCTCGTTAATGCAGTGATAGAATTATGTAAGACCTGCTATCGCTGCCACTCCTGTCAGTCTATACTGCAGCACACGGAGCAGGGAGCGAGAACATGTGAAGGACTGTACATGTGTGTTTGTTCTTGTGCATTTGTTTTTTTATTTATAGGACATTTTCTGGCATCAGCACTCGAGGGTAGTTCCTCATGGAGGCCAGAATAATGAGGCAGAAGCTAATTTCTGAAGCTAAAACTGGTTGAGTTTAGGACTAAAGCTGTGCGAGCGCTGGTGTCTGAGTGTGTGTGTGTGTGTGTGTCGGAACACTGTGGGATGGATGAGGATTAATGCGGTAAATCAGGAGGAATTGACTTGTTGTCCTGGGTTTGATGAACTTTTCTCCCTCTTTAACCCGTCTCCTTCGATTCCCCCACATGCTGCTTTTACAGCCAATACAGGCTCAAAACACTTTATTACACAGAGGTGGTGGAAAGAAGGAGTTAGAAGAGAAAAAGAAAAGCAAAATATATCCCTCCGCAATAAAACAACTCATAAAAAAAAAAAAGTTGGAAGTCCTTTTCTGAGCATTCATATTAACACACCGATACATTTCAAAATACTTGAGTGCTGCACTTGACAGTTATTGCGGCGGGCAGACAAAACAGCATTAATAATAAATGACAAATGCCTTTTAACTTTGCAGTAACAAAATTAGAAACACTGTTCTGGTGTGAGAGGATCGCGTTAGATTAAAGTTCGCCGTCGTAGAAACATCTGATAACTATGAAATATCACAAAAATAAACACATTTATAAGGACTATAACAAGAATGATATGTTAGACTTCTTTGTAACCTGACAACACTTCAGTCGAGATAAGGGAAAAGACACATGATGTCCCTCTGTGTTATGATTAAAAAGCATAATCTAACGTCAGGAAACTGAAAACTGTGTCATAGTAACACACTGGTGACGCAGCAGTTCGATTCACTTCAGAGCATTTATTCCATTTGCGAGCATTGACGACGGATACTTTGAATTATTCATCCGCGATGTCCCAGTTTTTTGGCGCCCTACCAACGGGTCGCCAAGCAAAGTGGTACAGTTCCTAAAGGGCGGAGCCAGACGCGGCGCCGACAGAGGATCATCACTTACACACAAACACACACACACGGCACTGTTCTGTGTTTTTTCCGTGTGTGTGTTTCCTTTCCAGCCACTGTGTCGTGTTCTTCTCCTGAGTGGATTTCATTAGTTGGAGCCTACACTGTGCTGCTCTGGTATGGTGTTGTGCTATTTATGTCGCTGTCGCAGTTGTCCCCCTTTTCAGACTCTACATACCCCCAAGCCAAGTCAGCGTGGCGACTGTACTGCTGGGTGGAAACAAGGGTCAAAAAGCTCTAGTTCTTCGGCATAATGTTACTTTTACTTCTAAATAATCTTAACACCACTAAATCCTGTCCTACACAAGAGGAGAATTGACCAGATTTTGGGTCCAGATCAGACACCTTGTTGCAATCGCAGGACTTCCGATTTAGGCCTGATCTGAACAGTGTTATCAGGCCAAATTAGACGCGATTTTAAGGTCATCAGATGCATCAGAATCATTCAGATTTCAAATCTAAACTTGATCGGATCATCTAGTGTGTGCTTTCTCAGGATTAAAACACTGAAAATAGGTTACTATGTTCATTTAGGGCAGGCTTAACTAAACTTTACTTGTCTTGAGCAGTATCCGCTCCTGTGCTTTCCTTCCTAAATTTACCCGGCACTTAAATGCAACATAAAATGACGTATTCATCAATGCAGCACAGCGTCAAAATGCCCAAAGAACCCTATATGCAAAAAAAAAGGTGATCTTGTGGAGTCGTGGAAGCACAGGTCTTGGTTCTACACTGTGTCCTCTAGCATTAACCAAGAAAGATGCAAACAGCAGGCAATTATCCTCTAAACTAACATGTCTCTCTACCATTCAGTCAGTTTCCTCCTCGCACAGTCTACGTGCATCGTTATTAAATCCATGTCACGCATCGTGACGCTCAAATTTGCTGTAGCAGGAGTGAGTAAACATGCAGACATGGAAACACCCCGTACATTAAAAAAAACGTTACGAGTGTGACGTCGCAGCATCTGTGAGATGATGAAACATTAAAACGAGGCTCATATTGACAGATCTGTTACCACAACAACTTCAATGGACGTGGGGGTCATTTTTGTTCCAGCCCACAAGTAAATGAATGAATTAATCTGAGAAAACGAGGGGCAACAAAAAAAGATTGGAATCACAAAAATAAATCTCTTGACGGCGATGACATTGCTTCCACAATAACAGAATATTAGCATGCTTTTGTGGGAGTCGGGGTCAGAGTCTAAGATAAACAATGGATGAGCTGCAAGGTCAAAGTTAAATGGACGGTTCGGGGGGGGGGTTTAAGAAGGGCAGTTGACACAGACTTCACCTCGTGCACTGTCGTCTCTGAGAGCCTGAGACACTAATGCTTAAAAACATGGCTTCCAGCAGGGACACGAGGAAAACTGTGCCTCCTCCAAAACCTCAAAAAAATCAGTGTTTTAAGCTTGCAAGACCTCATTTTGGCAACTTTGTGCCACTTATATAAATAAGAGTTCAACAAAAGAACACATGTGAACATACTGATGCAGTCGACGCTGATGTAAAATCACTAATATCCTCTGTGGACTTCAGTGCAGTGGCGTGAGCGGCTGCTTTGGTGTGAGGCTGTGTGTGTGTGTGTGTGTAATTGTGCGTCGTGTGCACATACGATGCGTTTTCCTTTTTCCTGCGAGAACAAAAGCTTACAATGACATGAATATGCTGATGAAAGTGCGAAACCTCCTTCAGGCGTTTTGGCGAGAGGTTTTCAGGACATGAGAAGTAAACAAAGGAGAATTTACATACTGTATTTCTCGAGCTGTTTAATGTGGAACCAGCTGCGCCTGACAACCTGCAATACGAAAGCACTGAAGTGCAAAACAACAACATGCTCAGAGCGAGGTGTAACAACCACCTCTCTGCCCAAGCTCTGTAAACTCGATGTAGATCCGGTGGATTTTTCCCCCCGTTCGGCACAGACACAGGCTGACATCTCTCCGTGTGTTTGCGACGACCTCCTGCTGTGTGCTTTTGGTCCGAGCCAAACCTGGAGAAGCAGCCACGCAAAGGAGAAGAGGTTCCATTAAGAAAGTTAAGAAGATGCGTTAAATACGCTCAGACATAAAGAGGACCTGTAGCTCCTAAAGGGTGCTATAAAAACTTTTTGGAAATGACCCTTGATGGGATCTGAGCAGTAGACGTACAGGGTGATGTTCAGGAGAAAAAGTGTTTGAATGAATGAAGCAAACAGAGAGTGAATGAGGATTTATGGACGGTGTCTGAAGTGCGCACAAACATGTTTTTTATCTACAAAACAAGTGCCTCTTTGAGCTTAACCAGTGCTGTGAGTTTAAGGCTGTCGTCAGTACAAATTTACATAGTAAAGCTATGTAAACATTGTCAAACGTATTACTTTACTAAAATGGGACCCGGGCTGCAGATATAACCAATGCCACGCAATCATTAACCCTCTTATGACCACCATGATAATGAGGCTGGATTTATATTGGTTTTATGGCTGTAGTATTGTCACAAACGGTCTTGGAGTTTCGGTAATGAGAAGTACACATGCCAAAGACATAATTGTCTGCTTCTTACAATAGAAAGAAAGCAGTGGTCTGAAGATGGTCATAAAACATGGTTAAAGAAACAATAATAAAGTTAGATCTGGCCTTTAATCTGCTCTGCCAAATCAGTGCAGTGGTTTATAAGTAATCTTGCTAAATCAAAACATAATCTCCTCGGTTGAGGTGACACCAGACTCATAATTGTGTCTATAAGGTTATCTTTGATAAGTAGAAGTATTGTGGCTCCACCTGCCAAAACACAATTCTCTCCCTCAGCTCATTGCTTTGCATAGCAATCAAAAAATCCAGTCTGCTCAAACGCCCCACAATCATTTTTGTAGGATAATCAAGATGCCACTTTATCTCAGAGGAATGACTAAAGCTGCTTTCAGACACGCGCTGATCTCCCGAGATGCTGCCAAGTATTTCCAGAGAAGCTTATAACGTGTGAACGGCAGATTTGTGCAGAAGTCGCTCTGGACGTTTTCGGACAGAAACTCCGGGTAATCCACAGCGAGCTTCCTGCACGTGCTGGAACCGTGCAGGTGCCATGCAGTGCGACCTCGCCCTGAATCCTCCGGAGATTCTCCTCGCTGTTGTGAAAATGTCTCGGCCTGATAACCTTCCACTGTGCGTTTGTCTCATGCAAACACCAAAGAATATGCAAACCCACGTCGTATAGGGTTGTAATGATAATGTACACAGGAAGGTGATAAACTAAGTGGCTTGCAACCTATTTAAGGAACCATTCTTGATGGGGTTTTTTTCATGATGATTCAGCCACTTCAAAGTAGAAATGTTTGCTAATGCAGCATTCCTGTTTGTGTGTGTGTGTGTGTGTGTGTGTGTGTGTGTGTGTGTGTGTGTGTGTGTGTGTGTGTGTGTGTGTGTGTGTGTGTGTGTGTGTGTGTGTGTGTGTGTGTGTGTGTGTGTGTGTGTGTGTGTGTGTGTGTGTGTGTGTGTGCGTGCGTGCGTGTGTGTGTGTGCACTCCTGTAGATACCAGCTGGTAGCTCAGATCCCATTTAACAACCTGCACGTAAGAGTAGACCTGAGGCAATTTATGGCGCCGTATTAAACACCTTACACTATTAATGTATTACTTATTTTTTCCCCCTGCCTCTGTAAGTTCTGTTTCCATGGTAATATCCAGCATATTCAATTTATTTGTGTTTGCGGGCCTGTTTGTAATCACGACGAAACGAGACGTGGGGAAAATCGGGAGTTTGTCGGAGTCGGACGTGTCACAATGGCACATACTGTATCAAAACAGCATGTGGATTAGTGCGACATAAGGTTTAAAGAATGGAGAGGAGGTATTGTGAAGAATGGGAGGAGAGAGAGAGAGAGAGGGCATGAAAGGATGGACTGAGCGGTGTGATCTGCCGTGAGGAAAAGCAGCAAGCCCTCACCGCTGAGAGCTGTGTGGACCCCAAACGCCTTATCGGAAACCAAAACATCTATCAATTATTCAACAGGTACCGAGCAAAACCAGCTACAGAGCAGAAGACATGGGAGGAGAGGAGATTTGAGGGCAGAAGTGTGGATAGAGGAGATATAGCTCGCATTGGAGTTGCACACAAAAGATTAGATTTTTTTTTTTTTCATGGTCAGAGTTCAGAAAAAGTGTGCTGTGTGTGTGTACATCTGTGCACTTTTTGACTAATGCCTTTAAAAAAAAACATGGACCAAAATGGGGGCTTTAGAGCTACTGTCAGTTACTTTACACTCGTGTGCAAGTGTTGGATTTGAAGGAAATTTCATTTCGGAGAATAAGGGTGTCGGAATGAATCTGCTGTTGGTAAATGACGTGCACTGCCGGCCTTTTTGTGAGCAACGGGAACGAGTGCAACCGACAAACTCGTGTTATGCTCTTTTCAAGCAGGATTTCAGGCAGGAATAGGACACGTATTTCGTGGCGAACAAACGCTGGCTGCAGGGATCTCGCTGATTCGCGTCGCCGTGGTGCAGTCTGAAATCAGTTCTGACATCCCTAACAGCTCTCTAATTATTAGTAGTATTTGATGAACTCAGTGGGTGTCCTTCTCAACATTGACCCTCAGAGAGAAAAAATATACATCATTTAAATCATGTACATTTACCATTTATGGCTTATAAAACAAGTCGGCGCTTATATAAATCTTTCATTTTGGTCTGTAGACAGAGAGGCACTGCAGGTGACTGAAAGTCAGCCGGAAAACACACACACACACACACACACACGGAGACAAACAACAAGCTCTAGTTGTTGCTAAGTGAGGCTACATTCACAGGCCTCCCCAGGGCTCCTGATAGGGAATAATGTCTCATTTGATTGGGCACCTTGTTCACACAGGACCTTCCTGCTGTGTGCGCAGCCAGCTCTCTGGGTGAACCGGGGTGGGGGGAGATTCACAGTGCACTGTATTTATGAACACTTGAGCTGTACTAGTTTTACTGCAGTGGCAATTAAACGAGTCGTACGAGGCATAAACCGTCGCCACATTGTTTACACCAGAATAAAGTGTTGAAACCCTGACACTTGCACTGAAAAATGAGCAATAGTGCAGAATATGTTGACTTTTCCTACGGCTGGCTCTATTAACTTTTATGACCCGGAGAGAAAATGGGGAAAGTGCAAAGCAATATGATTGTATGTCTGGATAAATGTGTGTTGAAGCTAAAACCGTTAAAATAGAATACTGCAATTTCATGCTCTGCACAGTATAATTTGCGCTTGGCATGTGTGTGTGTGTGTTTGTTTGGCATCGAAAACAGTCCCAGTTCATTAAGTATTTCATTCGTTTCTGCGTTACGTTTGTGAGAGTTTAGATTCCTGAAGCTCGTCCATCGCAAGCGCTTGGGAATATTCGAACACGATTACAGCGCATTGATGGTAAAATGCAGCGCACAGTCCAGAGTGTGGACTCTGCGCCTCGGCAATAAAGAAGATTTCATCAGGCAAACCACACTCGCGCTCAGACGCGGCGTGAAGAAAGAAGGAGTCTGTGAGTGACCTTGAGATCAGGCAGTGGGAGCTGTTTGCAAAGGTCATTGATATGCACAGCCATCACACGGACGCCCACTGTGTGTCAGCATGTGTGCTGATGCATTTCGTCCTGTGCTCCGCGATGACTGGAATTACAGATGTAATTGATTCTCGTATGAATTCAGCTCCAGCCATCCAATCCCGGGATAATTTAGTTCACTAATGCGATACGTCCACTGATTTCGCCCGTATAAAATGTCCCTGTGCCTAATCTGTAAAATCTGCTCAACGTCTCAGGATATCGGCACCATAAGAGCAAATTTGAACCAATCTCGAGGACTCATCTATCCCACCATTTGGTGCTTTAGGCCCCATAATCCATAAGTTATTATTATCCATCAAGGCTTTTATAGATGCTAGAAAACACACACACATGCACAGCGCTGTACAAGAATAACAACAAGCTCTTGTTGACATTGGCCCACAGCAAAAAGAGCCAGCTGTCAGTTTAGAGAGAGAAGAAATCTGACATTTTTCTGATTTATTTTCTGCTTTATAACAGAAAGGCCTGTTTGCAGTGGACGATTATTTCCCACCTGTACACAGATAGCCACGTCTGCTTTGGACACAGTTATGTAAATGTTTGGCTCGAACGAGAACAAATTGAAAAAGTCTCATCATCAGGCGAGACAATAGTTCACGTGGGCCCGGAGCCAGGCCGAGGCCATCGTCTGATGAACAGTGACTTGCAATTTCGCCGTCACATATTGATATTGATCAGTGAATTCGAGCGCGCGGCCGAAGTCGGTGGCGCTGTCGCTTTCTATTCCAAAATGTGATGTTATTTCCAGCTTGGGATGTTGTACGTTCATGTTGCAACAGAAACACAGAGATCCACATGAGAGGAGGAGGGGGATGAGTCCTCTCTTTACTCCATTTGATGATAGCACCGCCAGCTTTGGCGAAGAGACACGGTGTGCACCAAATACCCGCTAATAACCTAACCTAATATTCTGTGTAAGCTGGCTCATAAATGTGTGTGTGTGTTCCAGGGACATCTGTGCGCTCTGAGCACGCGCTCTCATCCGAGGGTGATATTGTAAATAAAACAAGCGCTCCACTCTTACGCTGCCGACGCTAACTACTCTTACAGGTCATTATAGCCGTTGGAGGAACCAGTGCGAAAAAAGAAAGATGATGAAATTGTGTCGATATGAAGCAACGACGAAAGAGGCTGTGCCGAGAGAAGTTCAAGTCGTGAAGTTCAAGCAATTGTTCACGTTGACGCATATTTCATGCCATTATCGAGAAATGTCAAGCTTTGTCGTCAAAAAACAAGCACTCAACAAGCATGTGTCACACTCATTGTCAGTGTCATGACGAGTGTAGATCGAAGGTTGGAGAGGAAAAACGCATGAGACGAATCTGCTTTGATCAAAATGGGTATCTGAGCCGTAACATGCAGACATGCACATGTGGTTTTTTGGATTAAAATGACTTCTAATGCCTTCGGGTTCCAGACAATTATCTTGAAATCATTAGATTTATTAAATTAATAAGTTATTTATTATCTAAACTTCAGGACATGTCAGTCATGAAACCCCAGCATCGTCTTCATGTTTTGTCACTTCACGGCCTCACCAGGACCTGGGGTGTGTCCTTCAGCCAGTAGATTTTCCAATGTTGTTTGAATTATAAATAGAATTTCCGTATATACTCTCATTCAGTGGCGCCAACTAGTGGTGGGACTGTGAGCATCTGACCTACAGTACATAAAGCAGCTTTTCTCAGTTTCTCAGTCCTGTGTTGGAGGAGCTTTTTTATCCTTGTTGCCCTTCTTGGATGAAACGTGACCTTGAGATACACTCAGTGCTCTGAGGGCAAAACACTGGGTGGCACGTCTGCTCTTTTCAACTGTTGTCGTCAGGCACTTCAGCACTTGGTTATGACTCCATGGGCAACCAGCCTTGGGACAGGACTCACTTAACAACCAGTGAGGGTGTGTCTGAGGCTATCTGGGGTCGAGCACAGCCGGTAGTGCTCTGCTGGAGGTAAAACGGAGGACGTCTTAAGAGGCTCTACGCAGGTTTCTTGCCTCTGTCTCCCACATGGCACTTCCAGCTGATCCTGCTTTGTTTATACTTTATACTCTCTCGTTTCTGCCAATTGTCCCTGCTTTGTCTGTGTGCCTGCCTTAGCCTCGTCGTCCAGGACGACCACCTTTCTCTGTTGTGATCGTGGTTTGCCTTGTTCCACATACAGTAGGTTTGATTCCTACGACCACCTACCACCATCTTCCTTGTTGGATTTCCATTTGACACAGTCTTTCCAACTTAAGTTTTCCATATCAAACTATTGTCAGTGAGTTGCGTGAACAAAATTCTATACATATTATGGCGTTATGGTTCCTTAACTAATGGTAGAATAATGGAATGGATGGAATGTTGAGAAGAAGGTTCAGTGTGTCTGATCCATGTTTATGAGCATGCTTATTCTTTATGCTAATCAGATGTACTTGAAATATACCATGGAATAATAAAACTCTAACATATGGAAAAAGTTAAAGGCACCATATGTAAGAATGTGGCCAAAGACGGTTACTACGCTCAAATTCAAAATACAGAGGTCTTTTAGGTTTCGTTGTCTCCGCCATTGTAGCTTATACGTACTGTAACTGGCAACCCCTGGTTGCTCGGCAGCTGAGACTCTACTGACTGCAATGATTGGTAGACGCCGGTAGGTGGCGCCACATGCCAAAACATGATTTCAAAACATAAACAAGATTTGCAGTCTGCAAAAGATTTTTTTCGTGCAAATATTTTGGCTGTACTGTTGTTGTTGGTGAGTTCAGTTTGTTATATGAACATTATTCTCTGTGACACATTAGGAGGATTTTACGATCAGTTGCTTTAGATTTATTACAAAATGCACCTTTAACTATTTAGAGAATTGGTTTATTGATTATTTTCAGGCTGAAATTCCAAATATTCCTTGGTTCCAGTGTCTATATTGTGCTTTCCTGGATCAAACTACTATTTTGATTATGGCCTCTCTAGCAAACTTTATGTCCATTAATGCCAATAGTAATTAACAACTTTCTGAAATATAGCTGCATTTACTCGGCATTTTAAAACTCAGTTACATAAAACCCGATGAGATAAAAATCCAGAGGGATCGCTTCATGATACGAAGGGCCTTCGTTTTGTATCGTTGTTGATACAAGTTTTATTTCGCAGTGTCAACGTGTGTGGGAGAAAGAGAAATCTGCAGATATACTAAGGCGACTGCAAAGTTGGGAGACGGAGGCAAAGTCAAGGAAGGGAAACAAATCCAGCTTCAAACAAGCTGGGAAACAAAGCTTCGGCAGCTGCCCAAAGCAGCGTGCTATGGCAGCCAATCAGGCCTGCCAGGCCTCTCTCTCCTCTCTCCTCTCAGACTGAGGCTGGCAGCACGAACTGGCCAAGCAGAGAGAGAGAGATGGACAAGGACAGAAAGAAAGAAAGGGGGGAGTTTTCATAACACAAAAACACACTTATACTCCTTCTTTTCCCTCTCTCTTAATCCCAGCACAGAGATACTGTGGGCAAAGGTGACAGACATAGATAAGTGTATATGAGGCCGACTGCACAGTGACTCTGGATCTAAACACACAGTACAGTATTTGAAGGTGGAACCACAGCAGTCACTAGTGTGTGTGTGTGTAGAGGGGGTGCGGCTCTATCCATCTGAAATTACAGCAAGATTAAAATTAAATCTTGTCTCCCTCGAGCCGACAAGTCCTCTTTGTCTTCCTTCTGCTCCGTCATACGTGCACGCGCTCGCTGACAGCGTTAATCAGCGCTCTGTCAAGCCCATTAGCTCCAGGGCCTTAATGAGGAGATCAGGGCCCGACTTGAGCCGACCCGAGTAGGCTAATGGACGACGTTTGTTCAGGTATTTGCGTGTTTTTGTTTTGTTTTGTTTTGTTTCCTCCCTCCTCCTACATCGAAATGACAAATGGGCAATCTTCCAGTGTCTCTATTAACGACTGATTTTCTATTATGTTCTCAATCAGCTGTGCTTCGGCGCTCATCACACAACAGTATTCTGACAAGCTGTCTGTCACAGCTGGAGTACCCCCACCCGCCCGCCCTCCATCCATCCATCCCCACCCATCCCTGTATTCGTCTTTTTTGTGGGGGTGGGGTGCAGAGATTGGCAGATGGGTGAGTCACTGCCTCGCAAATAGCCTTAAAAAAAAACATCAGTGTGTTGTTTTGCATCATAATGTCAACTATGACTGAGTGAATCTCGATGGGAAAAAACAATTTACAGTCTGTGAAATTAGTGAATTTGATAAAGATATTTTAACCGGATCTTCACACGTATGAGCATGTGAACCAAGCGGCAACAGCAAAAGAATCTGAACTCAACATATTCACCTATTGGACGATACCAGCTGTTCATCACACCTTATCTTCTTATTTTCCTGTCAATGAGATCCTAATTTAAAAAAAATTGGCATAATGTGCATTTGGGGATGAGGCAAATTGGACACGTGGACTCCTCCATTCGCCCTGTGTCAACTGGGATTGGTAGCAACGCCTGGATTAAGCGGTAGAAGATGAATGAGTGAGTGCATGAGACATAATGTGCTACTGGAGAAGACCATGAACTCAAAGGATTATCATCTTTGATGATCAACATCATGCACAAGACAACCCAGACTCTTTCCGTGTGTCGTTCCACGCTATACCAGAACGGGGGGGCGTCCTTGTCTGTCTTCAAGAAGCTCTTGAAGAAATCAGCTCTTCCAAGAAGCACCTTCTGTCCTCTAGCACTTACCTTAGCCCCCCTTCCCCTGTCTTCACCATCTCCTTCTGCACTTGGATCCACTTCTGCACTCTCACCCTCTGTCAGTCCACTGTTCCTATGTCGCTTATTCCTCTTTTGTAAGTCACTATGGATAAAAAGTGTCTAGGCTCTTTTTTTTTTCTTCTGCAACCAGCAGAGTCGCCCCCTTGTGGTTATGTAGAGAACAAGACAACAGAAACAGTTGGCTTGGGTGCCAGAAGGAGGGAATAATGGTCGACAATCTACTGAAAAATATTGGACAAAATAAGTGAGTCTATAAAACCGCACTGTTGTGGAGGAGATGGGATGATTGACAAACACGAACATCTGTTTTCTTGTGCCACTTCCTGCTGATTTTCCTAAATCCTAAAAACAATATTCAAGCAATGTATTTTTTTTATCGTCCTCTAATCCCATTTAATCTGGCTTTTAACATAAAAACAGCACATAATCTATCACTTTTCTCAATGATCAACCAGAAGGTCATACTGTAAAATCCGCGTGTGTGAGTAAACATCAAGGTGCTGAGCGCGCGCGTGTCCGCACCTGCTTTTCTCTCTGCTGTGTGTGCGTGGCCCAGTGTGCGTGAGCGGCACCGTCTCTCCTGGCGCGCACAGACAACAAAATATCCCGCTGTTGCCTCATTCTGTCACGCAATGTAACCACACAAACACACACACGCACACACACACACACACACGCGGAAGCTCAGCGTGTGCGCACGCACGACGCACCCAAACCCAACTTTTAAATTTTAAAGAAAAAAAAAAAAAAAAAAGGTAATGACATTAATTAACTTTTTCCTCCTCTCTTTCTATCTCTGTGTTTATGTTACACGCACACACACACGCGCGCGCGCGCGCGCACAGGCAGCACCAGCCGTCCTCGCGCAGGCAACTTCCATAAACTGCAGTGCGGCAGCAGTTCGCTATTTTAAGATTTTTTTTTTTTTTTTATCATGAAGTGGATAAATATTTAATTGCTTTTCCAGTCCCGGCCCCACACAGCCGATTGGTCCACTGTGTATAAGTCATTTGCATTATTTTATTATTTTTAAAACAAACAGGGGGACAGACAGTCTCGTGCTGCCTGTGACTATGATTAACCTACATTTTAAACAAAAACAAATAAAAAGCAGGAGTGTGTATCAACTCTCTCGCGCGTACACCACACACACACACACACAGTGCTCTTACCTCTCTTGAACATATTGGCAGCAGCTGTTTGGATCCTGTCTAGAGTCGGTGCTGGAGTAGCATCCTGGTGCGAGTCCGACCCTGTTCTGCTGCTGCTGCTGTGGAGTGGATTGTTATTTTTGTGATTCCCTTTGACCGCTGACAGTCTTCAAGTCTTGCCTGATGAGATGGAGGAGGAGAAGGAGGAAGAGGAGCAGGGAGTCGGATGATGTTGGAAAATCAGCAGAGACTCAAATGTCACCGGATACAAACGAAGTTGCCTCGTGCGCAGAGGAAAATCTCGTTCCGCCTCCCCAAAAAAAAACAAAAAAAGAAACCAACTCAACTCACCGCCATAACTGGTGTTTATGGATCAGTGACTTTATTTCATCTCCAAAGAAAGAAAGAAAAAAAAGAGAGAATTTAAAACAAGTCCAGAGAAGAGCGCAAAGTTCCTTTTATGTCTTCTTCATTATCATCATTATCATCCTCTTCCTCGCGCAGACTGGGCAGGACGCGTGCAGCTCAGGTGGAATCTCAGATAGTGCGCGTGTGTGTGGATCGTCAGTGTCGTCTGTACTGTGTGTGTGTTACTGGAGAGCGGTGAGGCAGCCGCTCCAATCCCCCTCCCACTGCGAGATGTGACTGATGAAAGCCTCCCTCCCTCTCTCCCTCTCTCCCTCTTCCTCCCTCCCTCTCTTTCTCAAATAGGATATGCTTTATTGGCATGACAGAGAAGAAGAAGAAGCCATGTTGATGAAGCAGTTAGGATCCCATATTAAATCCTCCTCCCTGTATCAGTTCTCATGATTCCACTCATGTTCTTTATCAGCCCCATATTCAGTTTCACTACAACAGCCTCAGATTCTGCATAAACAACATCACCACAGTGCTTCTTATTATACACACTTCATTTGCTCTGTCCCCTTTTCCTGGTCAGCACTTCTTCGTTGAAGTGGTCATAATAGTCAAATTAAAAATGCAGTTGTTGTTGTTGTTGTTGTAAGGTTTGGAAAGCAAAGTATGACTCGGGGAAAAACAAAACTTAAATAAATAAATAAAAATGAACACCAGCGCGCTGACAAAGCAATTCATTCCAAGGAAATAGTTCAACGAAACTGACAAAATATAAAAGATATGGATTCTTTTTTTCTTCACCTCTGCTGCTTTACCACATTTTATATGGAAATATTGCTCTTCAGTGCGAAAGTACACAGCGTTTTCAACATTTATGTTATGAGTTGGATAAAGTATTATAGATGTTTGTTTGCTTGTTTGTTTGCCAACTAAGTGTGGGTTATATCAACCTGCAATAAACAATAGCATAATAATCAGAATTTCAACTTGTGGCCCGTGGACCACATGTGGCCCTCCAATCCATTCGATGTGGCCCGCCAATGTATTTTTCTCAACACAGACACCTTTATTTTGAAATTCTGTAAAATATCTCTCATTGCGATATAATGACGGCATTTTGAAGCTCACATCATCCACCCTCCTACCGAATAGTTCATTTTCTTTACCCGAAAACCGTTACTCCTGACTGGCCCCCTACTGGCCAGACCAAGGCCATTTGTAGCACAAAAATGCTAAAATTAGCAAGGTCTGGTTCATGAAGATGAAGGAGAACATAACTGCTTCTCCACCAGAGCCTCGGAAATCCTTTTCAGAGAAGGAGAACCTGTCGACTTAGAAGATTAATTCAGCAGCACTCCATCAATCAAGGCCTTTTGTAGTGGAGTGGAAAAGATAAAAGCCACTTTGAGTAAAAGGAAAAGACCAACATCCCACTTAAGGGTTGACCACACAACATTAAAAGGACTCGGCACTGATGAGGATAAATATTCCTGGTTCAGATGAGATGAGATCGAATGGCAGCTGGTTGTGGAGTCACAGATCAAATCTGAACTCTTGTGTTTTTACTGGCACCATGGTGATACCATCTGTCAGTCACAGTGGTGTTCAATCATATTTATCATCTATTTTCCTCCAAATGCTTTCAAGGAAAATGGAAATAAACATCACGTTTTGTTTTTACCATTGGTTTTTGTCGCCCCCTTGTGGCTATCCAATATATTGTTACTTCAGGGTTGGCCTCATCCGGCACACTTGAAGACTGTGTCCACTTTTTAAATGCGGCCCATGGATGAGACACAGTTGAAATCTTTGGACAGAAGAACTTTGTCCAGTGCTCGTCACTTGGTTGATTTAATCCCCGCGGTTGTGGCAGCGTCACGCTGCCGTGTTACAAGGAAATTGATTAGAAACGAGGGCAGGGGGATGAATGCTGCCAAATATTGTACGGAGCAGTCCCCGGAAAAACTGCTCTGGCGTGCGTAACAAGCTGAAACTGGGGCAACGGTTCACCTTTCAGCAGAACCAAAGAAAACAGCCAAGACAATGCTGGAGCGTCTCCAAGACGAGCCTCCGACCGTCCCCGAGGAGAGCAGCCAAGGCGCAGATTTAAACCCCGGTGAACATCTGTGGAGAAACCTGAAAACCTGCAGTTCACAGTGTTGACGGAGCTTGAGAGGATCTCACTGGAAGAAAGAGACTGACGGCCCAAATCCTGGTGTTGCAAGGCTTGCAGAGACTGAAAGCTGCCAAAGATGCTTCTACAAAGTGCTGCATAAAGGATGTGTAATTCATTTCAAACAAAAGCTTCTACACAGCACACTCACCTGCCTCTTTTTAGATACACAGGACAAGTAGCATTTACCTAATATTTTGGTCTCTCATACAGGGTCCAGATGGTTCTGTCAGCGCCGCGCTGTTTCATCTGTTCGTCATTGAAGTTTATTTTGAGTTTTTTTCAGTCCAAGGGCTGATACGCATCCCTTTTTTTTTATTCTTGGCTATAATTTGATTGCTCCAGATTGAATGAGGCTTTGTACTCGCTCAATCTATTACAACCAGTATCTTTTCTGTTTCCCTCTTATTTGTAGACCTTGGCTGTGAATCTTTTGAATTTGCCAGAATAAACAGGATACCTCTTTAATCGTGTGAATGTAAAATGACAGTATAGCAGCAAATGTGGCTGATAAAAATAACAAGTTACTCTCAAATAGATGTTTTTTTTTTATTATTTCAGTGAAGTCATGGTATAGACGAATAGACGAGATTCGCCGTTCAGTTGGATTTCCAATTTAGATTTTATCAAGAATCTTGAGGGCGGAAAAGACACATCTTGCTTTCTCTTTGTCGAGTGTTGTCTTTGTGTTTTTGTGCCTCTTGTCTGCACTTTTCATACACGTTCTCCTCCGTGTGTGCATGAGTTTTTTTCCCAGTGTCCAAAAACAAAAAGGACCATATGTGTCCTGTGATGGACTGGTGACCTGTCCGGGATGCACTTCACCTTTAGCCCTATGTCAACTGGGATTGGCACCAGCGACCCTCATGTGGAGGATAAAGGGGTAGAAGATGAATTAATTAATTACTTAATGTCTGGCTGCTTCCTGTTGGCGTGCAAGTGCTGCTTGTTGTTCTCTAAATATGTATAAATTGTCCCCTTGACAGAATCTGTAACTTTAATGCCAAAAAACGCAATCTCCCAATTGCTCACTATTTGCCAAGCGCACACACGATACACTGAGTGTGTGACTTAATTGAAAGCAGTGTGAGGTTCATCATAGTTAATGTTGACTGTATGTCGAGAAAGAGGTGACACCTTGCAGGACGAGTCGAAAACGCGATACTTGCTTGAAGGTGAATTTTGAAGGACTCGAGGAAATGGTTTTTTTTACACACCTAGCACTGTTATAGAACAGCTTACAGTATGCATTTGTTATTGATCATTAAATCCATAGTAACCCTACAGCATAATGCAAATCAAGCGATTTGAGAGGACTTTACTTCTGCACCTCATAGGCTCGGTTTAGAGCGCCGCTATTGGCTGCTCTTCAGGTCCCCTTCGAATGCCTTATGCTGCACGGAAAACCTGGAAAAGAGAGTTGGGCAATTAATGCAATTAAACATCTGTTAATATTGGCAGAGAGTTTCAGAAATGTCACTTTTTATATATGACACGAGAGCATCTGTTTCTGCTCATCTGGTAAGAAGAGGCTGAGGATATTAAAGCACAATATTCACTCTTTGCTTGCATCTAGAGCTGCAACTAACGATTATTTTCACAATCGTTTAATCTGTCGATCATTTTCTTGATTAAAAATGTCTATTAGTGTTTGTCAGACCTAGAAATTATTCAATTTGAATGATTTCTTTGTTTATGTGGAGCACAGAAACCAGAAAATATTCACATTTAAGAAGCTGAAATAATCAGAAATCTTGGAGGTGATAGTGCAGATATGCGTACTGTCTTGAAGCAAATGTAAAGTAGCTTTAAAGTATTATCTCCTCACAGTCCTAAGCTAAATCCACCTGGTTTACATTTGATGGAAATGAGCTTTGACCTTGAAGTGTCCACGGAGGACATTTCTTTGCGGTCTGACGCCACACTGTGAAATAACTTTGCGTCCCTTTTCCTTTTCGGCCGTAGGTCACACACTGGTCACCGAGACGCCCGACGTGCCGCTCGCTCACTCACTGCATGGTCCGTAATTTACCTTCAGCACAGCTTTTTGACAACATATCTGCTCAGTCCCTATCAGCAGTAACCATAGCAACCAAGGCTACAGTAACAGGCTCCAGAGATAAGACTAGGCAGCAGATTTTAATCAGTCAAAATGTACTGTACTGGACTGCTCGCTGGTTATTTGGTTACCCCGAGTTGTTTCGAGTCAAGACGGAGTGAATTAGATCATGGGATGCAATAGAACCTTCACACATATATATACTCTGATGTGCAACAGAAATACAACATAAGACCATGAGAGATTGGGAACATTTATTATTCCTATCCTTACAAAGGTAGATCTCTGTTTGTAGAACACTTAAAAAAGGCAGTTTGTAGTCTGTGCCATTTTAACTTCCTGCATATTTAACCTTAAGGGACCTAGAAAATGTAAGATTTAAGATTGTGTGCTTCACGTTTATGAACTTTATATGAACTGGCGCAGGAATATAATAATAAAGTCCTTGAGTCGCCGTGTTATGTAAACACAGAGCGTTAAAGTCCACTCTGAGATGTTTAAATGAACACTTGAGCGTTGCTTGTGTAAGTGCATGCTGTCAGGAAGTAACCACATCATGTTCTAAGAGGTAAAATAAAATTATGTAATTCAGAAAAACAAATAGTAAAAGAGAGAAAATGACACCCTGGTACATTAACGCGTGAAACCCTTCCATCTTTTTATATTTGAGAGCGATGCATCTCATTTTTATCTGGTGTTGCCGTCAGTTCTCCAGTGCAACGGTCAATTCTCAAATCTCATTAAACGCAGGGCTCTGTTTTGTTCCGTCGCCTCGTGATTTGTTATTTCTTTGAGCGTTTTTAAATCAAAGCACGTGACAACAGACCGTTGTGAGCACTCTCGTGTAAAACGCTGGCCCACGTAAAGCAAAGAGATCCGCATGATGCATCTCCGTTTGCCCCCTCTCTGCAGTGAGATAAATGTCTGTTGATTATATAAGTGGTCTAACAGAAAAAAAAATGCTCTGTGTTGTTCCGTAATTATAATAGATCTCCAGAATAATTCTCAGCATTATAAGGCCATAAAACATCTGACTGTGTAAGTTCTAACTCGTTGTGTGTCCAGGTTATAATGTTGTGCAAGTTCAGCTGCTCATCATAGCTAAATAGAGAGGAGGATGGGGGGGGAGAGATTTGTATGGGTGCTGGATAAATAAATCAGATTTATACTTGAATGTTTTGTGCTTTGGGCCCAATTAGAATAAATCTGCATACGTTGCTGTAATTAAGGCGGTGACAGAAGCGAAGATTTACTCGCGTAATGCGGCATCTAATGCCTCATGTTCAGTCTTTGCTCATTACGTTATCCGCTGCAGTCCGAGTATTGATGCTCGCTATTAAATTACTGTATATTGTAGGACTTTCAAAAAGATGTGTGGAAAAAAGATGCAGATGAGTGGTGTGTGAGAGATAACTTTTTGACAGTGGTGTAATATAAAAAAAAACTGTACTTATTTTACATTTTCTGGTCCTTTTATGGTTAAAATAAGCAAAAGACGTACAGTAAATGTCATATACTTTAACTTTTACTTAAAGGTGAAGTAGGTAGTTTATAGAGCCATCTAGAGGAGAGGCTGAAATTTACAACAAAGAAGCTCCTCTGCTCACCCCCTCCCTTCCCTGAGCGCTACGGTATCCTCAGCCGGTCAAATGTCGTCCTCGTCGTCTTTCTCCGTGTCAGCAGATGAGGTTCGTGAGGCTACGCGGCCGTAGCAGACTAGGCGGAGAGAGTGACGCTTGATTTGCTCTCTCGCGTTTGTCCTTACAGGCTCCCGTAGAAACATGGCGTTGTGGCAATGCAGTAGCGGCCCGCGACCATGTTATTTTACATGACTTTTTGAAACACTATGAAAATGAAACAAATAATATTATACAGCCACTAGACAATGAAGGAGCACATAATATGTATACAAAAGTGGATTTTGGGTTATATAAACCCATAAATACTACACAGTGTCCCTTTAAAGGTGCATTGTGTAATAAATCTAAAGCAACTTCGCATAAAAGCCTCCTAAAAGACTCCAGAATAATGTTCATATAACAAACTGAACTCACCAACAACAACAGTACAGCCAAAATATTTGCATTAAAAAAAATATTTTGCAGACTGCAAATCATGTTTATGTTTTGAAATCATGTTTTGGCATGTGGCGCCACCTACCGCCGTCTACCAATCATTGCAGTCAGTAGAGTCGCAGCTAACGAGCAACCACGGGTTGCCAGTTACGTCAGAAAACGAAACCTAACCTTTGAATTTGAATGTAGTAACCGTTTTTGGCCACATTCTTACATATGGCACCTTTAAGTAATCTCATGAAATAGTCATTTTCTGGTAATATACTTGTACTTTTACTAACCCCCAAGTAATTTAGTAATTTTTGAGTATACAAGACTGCTTTTTGGACACTTTTTCTTGTTCGTCAGTGTTTTTCCAAAACATTTTCACAAAAATAAGTGGAAGGTTGGTACAATGAACAACTCAAATGCACTCTAATGAGTGCCATTCCAGTTTGGAGACCAGTTTGTTCTGTATTGAGTTTGGCAGAAGGAGTAAACCCAGGTCAGGGAAAGAAATTAATTAGTTATTCAAAGAAGAGTGAGAGTGGAAATGTCTTAAAACAAGCATCAACTTCTTGGAATCTGACAACTGAGCATCAGCCAGCCCCAAAAAATGGCCGTCTCTCACATAAAAAACAAACGGATGATCTCATCCATTTATTCATCACATCCACACCTTCTGTTCGACGAGCTTTTATTAAAGCAAGATCTGCATTTTTTTTGCGAAAAAAATAAAGTCACGGTTTGACTTCTTCTTGTGCGTCGTGCGATGTTCCGTCCAAGCGCGGCGCTTTTCTTCCTGTGTTTTGATGTCAACACCAGGCACCGCACCATCTGTCGATCCGAGCGCTCACCTGCCAAATGCTGTTTATTATTATCTAAGAATGTGGGCAGGTAACCAACCATTGTGTGTGTGTGCGTGTGTGTGGTGGGGAGGAGGAGTTTTTTTCATGATTAGAACAGATTTTGGTTAAATAACCCACTGAAATGTCCTCATTGTTATGTATTCTCTGTTTGAGAGATGTCACTCAGCAGTTACCATCTTATCGTATTTCAATCAGTCATGTGTGTATGTTCCCGGTAAGATTACTCTCCACACTTTCTTTTTCCCACTTTCTCTTAATTGCAGACACATTTTTCCCTTTGCCCTCACATCCATCTTCCCAGCATCCCCTAAATTGCTCGCCTCCCTCCCTGTTATCTGCTCTTGTGAGGCTAATTCCTGTCTTGACCACATGAGCCGTGCCTCTGCGCTCAGTAAACGCTGCATCAGACCCAGCTAAGCAGAATGCGTGCAACGCTGAGACGTTAATAACTCCTCTCCGTCTCTCGCTGTCCTGCCCGCTTCTGCGAGGATAGGTCATTTAGCGAGATGATGGACAGGTGATCTGTGCCAGGCTGTGACGACCTCTAACAACCTTTCAGTGACCTTTCGACGAGCTGATTAGTGTCCGCGCCGTCCTTCTCTGATTAGTCTCAAAACTGAGGCTGTTTGGACAACCTTTTCAACCGAAAGGTCCACTCCCTGTCCTGCTTTCTCTTCCTTTTCAGACGCTCGTACGTCTTTGCTGCTGCCTTCCATTGCAGCAGTGCTCAAACACACACACTCAAACACACACACACACTCCACTACAAGAATCCCATCTCCCGTCTCCTCTTTTTGCTTCTGAAGGGTAAAATGATGAGGCTTATCGACCGCCATGTTGTTAACCACAGCAAATTTGTAGTCGCGTTTCTTCTGCATTTCACCGTGTCCTCGCGATGGACTCAGTGTTCTTCTGTTACTCTCCAGCTACTGTAGCTGCTCTCCTTTAACACCAACTCTTTCAGGGAAACTTTACAGTACACTTCAGCGATAGCGTATGATAATATTATGGTACTGCAATTATTATTAATAATGTAATCCAGGTAACAGCAACAGAAGTTGAAATTCATCCTTACTTAGGGTATTTAGTCAAGGACTTGTGATCTGGACACATCTTTGGTAGTTTCTGTGTAATAAATATGAGTTTTGTTTGGGATAAATTGCTTATCTACCTCTTTCTGTATAGTTGTACCACAGTATTAGAGTGTTTTTACTAAGTGGTTAACAGGAAATGACCTTTTAAATAAGATAGTAGGGTAAATAGCCCATTTAAGGCCACGTCCAGACAGAAAACCGTACGAAATGTATCCTAGTTGTGCTGTAATTTTACACCAAAAACAGAGAAGACGACGTTTTACACATTACAGATATAATAACAGACAGAATGAACCGAGCCAGGGGAAAGAAAGGGAAATAATGTCTGAAATAATGGGGGTTTTTTTACGTTAAACGCAACGTAAAGCGACTAGTGATAAATCTACCGACTTTCTGTCATAAAACTAGCAAATGCACAATTCTGCCACACTGATCTGTTTTGTTTATTCAAGTAAAAAATAGGTTTAGTTTTCTCCTCTCTTTATTTTTACGATTCAACACTTTTTTTTCACCCCCGTGTGTGAGATCTCTAAAGACAGGACGTGTCCTCGTGATATCTAGCGTCTTATCGCGTTTAGTGACTTTTCATTGAGAGTAGTTGGTAACAACACTCTCAAACAATCTCCAAAACATTGAGGTCATGGTTTTCCTCAAGTAGTGTATTTCTCATTCAAAAAATACCGCTTCAACCTCTCCGTTTCCATGTGGACGGCCCTTTAGTAGAGCTGGATCCCCATGGGGCAGAGGGCACGTTGCTGCGACCCCGGTTTGATTCCATCCGTGACCCTTTGCTGCGTGTCTTCCCCCCCGTCACACATCACTGTCCTATCTAATAAAGGCAACAAAAAAAAGCCCAGCTTTATTACCATAAAGTTCCCTTGTTGTCCGTGTACTGTAACATGAAGGGTTACCACTCCCTCTCTCTCTCTGCTTCCATTCCTTTGCTGTGGATTCCATACGAGTGCCTTTGTGAGGCAACGAGGGGAAATGAAAACAGACCTTTTTTTTTATGATACTCATATACTGTATATACAGCATAAGACGGGGGTCAGAGAATAAGACCACAAACAGCTCACACTGCACATTTCTCCCCTGTGGTCAGTCAATGGCTTTTGATCGACTTCAGGTGGGACCAGACCCAGATGGAAATGTTCAATATATGATATGAAGCGGTTACTATATAGGCGAGACTGTAAACAGGCGGCAGTGCCCCTATACACACACTGCATTTGTTCCTCTGAGACGCAACCAAAATGAAGGAGTTGTTTTATCTCCCCGATCCATATTTTTCACTTTTTCTATCATTTATCTTGGTCTCTCTGTTGTATTTCATTTATCTTTCTCTCCCTGTTGTATTTTTATCGCCGTCTGTCTTGTTTTACAGGGTTTGGGGAAATGAGATACAGAGAGAGAGAGAGAGAGAAAGCGAGAGAGAGAGAGGAGGAAGACAAGGTGGCGTGTTTACTGTGAGGCTTCGCAGCGTCTGTCGGTCCCTGTGGGAGAGCCCAGTGGCCTTCACCTTGAGGTGTGCACACAGATAAACATGCTCCTGCTCATGCACGAGTGGATGTAGACCACAAAACGGGGGGGGGGGCATACACATTGTAAGCATTAAATCTAAAGGGCTATAAAAGTCAATTATTATTAGTTTAATTATCATTGAGCTTGTTGCAGAGGATTTGGTCGATAATTCTAACATAATAACAATGCATCAAAGGGCAACAGGAAACAATTGGTTGATAATTTGAAAGGGTGGCTTGTTCATGAAGGCTCATAAAAATCGCCCAAATACACGGCTGTGCATTGTTCGTTTGTTGTTTAGCTCGTCCAGTCCCAAATATACTGTAATGGCTCAGTGACGTTGCCACAAAAAAATCTATCACAGATTTTTTACACCGAATTTTTCCATTTATCTGCGTTTTGCATCAACTGCTTCACAACAAATATGAGGAGTTAGTTTTACCAAGATAAGCAGTTGTGCCAAAGTCTGTGGCGCCACAGAAGGATAACAAGGTTGCTGCCTGCTTCAAGTTATTATAGGAGTAATATTTGCTCTTTGCACCAAGTGGAAGAATATTGTGGTTTTCTTTATTCGGCTTCATGTTTCTCCTCTTGGCCACTGAAAACGCACTTTCTGGTATTTTTTCGAGTACAGTGAAATGCAGTTTTGATGCATTAAGGATACATGCTTAGAAATAAAAGTGCTAAGGAGAACCATATAAAGTTATTTGGCTTGTCCTCATAGGAGAACCCTTTTTGGTTCTACCTGGAACCCTTTTGGAGGGTTCCACCAAGAACCCTTTAAAACCCTTTATTCAGGAAAGGGGTTTTAAAGGGTTCTCTGGATCCAAATGGTTCTTACTGGAACAATTACTTACTGTTACCAAGAACCCTTGAAAAACCCTTTCTTCGGGAAATTTTTTCAGAATCAAATGGTTCCAGGTAGAACCTCAGCCCTTGTAGAAGGACCATTATTTTGGAACCCTTATTTCTAAGAGTGGAGACAAGGTAGGATTTGTTCTCTGAGTCGTTGGTAAACGGTATTGTTTGTGACGCGTGCTGTAAAGTAGGATGTTGTACTTCCTTTTTAGTTGTTGTAGCATGTAAATAATGTTGGAGACATCATTTGAAGGTTGAAATCCTACACTATTTTGATTTTCAGTAGTGCAGTGAAGCCTCAAATCCGGGAATTTTGCGCAATCATTGCACGTCCACTTTAACCTGCAACCTGGCAACCTATGCAGTAGCTGTTGGCCACCCCATAAAAGCACACACTTACCCTGTTTTACTGTCTATTTTACCCTAAATGAGAAGACCTGAAACTTGCACCTGAGACTATAAACTCCTCAGAATAATGTTTATATCAAGTGAGAGTCACTTCATTGAATTTGCAGCCAGTGGTGTTGCCCCCTGCTGGCCGTTCAAGAGAGTACAAGTTTCGGTCACTTCCTTATTGGCTTCACTTTCCGTATTAAAATATATATATATATATATATATATATATATATATATATATATATATATATATATATAATATTCCGTGTATATATAACAGTACATGGTAAAAAACTTTAAAAACACAGAGAGAAAGTGATGGAGTTGATGCTATATTATTGCTGTAATGTGTGGATGTTGTTCACAGCAAGGTTATGCTGCCCCCAGTGGCCAAAACACATATTTTTCTCTACTACCCTTTGGTTGATATTCTAACATTTTGCTGGTACTTTTCTGGAGTGCCTTGTGCTCACATATTGAAGATATCATTCTTTAAAAATTGATTAATTGAGACCGTCCTCCTTGCCGTTAAAACGAGTGCGAATGCTGAATTATTTGGAGACTGTTTTTCAACTGTGAAACACATCGATCACGAGCGTCCGCGTTAATGAAGAATGATACTGGAGCTGATGTGTTTTTGATTCAACTGTGTACATTATGGGAAACAAAGGGATTGGATTTTATGGCGCCATTATCGTCTCTTCTCGTTCGTTGGAAATATCTTTTTAATCAGTGTTGATTAAGAATATTAAAGGCTTCTTCACTCCAGTGATCGTATCCATCGCAGGACCGAGTTTGCCATTTGTTGGGCATATTGTGACAGATAAAGAGGCAAAAGTGCAAGCTCACTGAGGCTTATTTCCAGTTTATGTTTGCAATATCATCACCTTTCCCCTCGTATGTGGGCATATTGTTCCAGCCTTTCTCCTGCACTTGGTAAACACACCGCTCGCAAAGCAACAGTGTCACCATTAAAAGGAAAGCGCAGTGTATTGCTTTGCTTTGCCAAGAGATTTGGCCCCTCACTGCTCCACACACATTTATTCCGTTCATAAATAGCTAAATATGACAGACCAGAGCAAATATCTATAATTCACAGAACTCCCATTTCCCTCCACTAATTAGCCTCCTCCACCATTTCCTCCTCTGCAAGTCTTTAATATTTCCAGAACATAGTGCGATCTCACAAATTGTTTCAAACAGCTCCGACATTTCATTTTTTCCACGTAAAAAAAAAAAAAATCCCCCGTAATATGATAATTGTCTTTGGTTAAACAATGGTTTAGCAATAATACATTTCATACATAATTCATGAGTGGACAAATATATATGTATGTATAAATATATATATATATATATATATATATATATATATATATATATATAGTAAAGTAATGTTTAATTGAATACCAGAGGGAAATTATAAAGAAATGACGCCAAAAAGAACACACACACAGGCACCTCCATGATAAATTCTCTGTTTAACATCAAACATGTTTGGCTTTAAAACATTTATTTAAACATTTTTCATAGTGATATAAAGTAGCAATAATTGTGCAGAAGTCACAAAATTAGACAGTTTTTCTTTTGTTTTTGTTCGTAAAAACGAGCCAAGTGAACTTTGAACCGTGATGTGTTTCACAAATTCAATCCGATTTGAAACATTTTGAGTACTTTTTGCTCAGGTGTGTTTATGTAGTCGGTGAAAATGGAAATTGCCTATAGGTTGCGCTGAAAAAAAGGATACAAGACACTCACATATTTCACATTCTTATACCCCCTGTACATACTGCATATAACGATGTGAATTTTAAATTGCCATAAGCTCTTTAAACGCTCCCTTGCTCTTTTTGGTGTTTAATACCAGCTTTGATCCTTGCGTTATTGATTGTTTTCTATGCATTTTATAGGATTATTGTAAACAAAAATCATTAGAAATCTCACTGTGGTAGAACAGTTATGGAGCTAATAATGCAAGAGCTCACGTTTGTAAACATAATGCGCTCTCCAGCCATTGAAAGAAAGAAAGAAAAAATTAAATTGTTTGCATAATTAGTTCTCTCTAGTCATTGAAAGAAAAGAAAAAATAATGAATAATTTGCATAATTAGTGTAAGCAACGTGGGTGTGTAGATCTGAACATCAACTTAGTCTGACTGTAAGCAACAGATAACTCGATTCATTTCAAAACAATTAACTGAAAACATCCAGGATGTAAAAAGTCTGCCTGGCAGCTCCTCACAAATCTCACAAATAAAATTCTCTTTTGTTTAATGTGACACAAACGTATAAAAATGATTTAGGACTTTTTTTTTTTTGGACAGACTCGGGATAAAAATCTCCCGGCTGTAGCTTCATATAAAACAGACAGATATGATCATCAAGGCCACTCTTTCTGTCCAGTGTGTGTGTGTGTGTGTGTGTGTGTGTGTGTGTGTGTGTGTGTGTGTGTGTGTGTGTGTGTGTGTGTGTGTGTGTGTGTGTGTGTGTGTGTGTGTGTGTGTGTGTGTGTGTGTGTGTGCAGTGACTGCAAATAAGTGCAAGTATTCACAGGCACGTGACGTCACTTTGAAGCCTCGACATTCACAGTTTTTGACCGTCACCTTGCTGGTGTTTTTGCAAATGGGAATTTTGCAGGCATCACCTGCAACGTCAAAGGCGTCTGTTGAACAATAATCAGACGCTTGTCCGTTAATATGGGCCTCGCTTAATTGACTGATTCACTCTCTGAAAGAGAACGTTCATTCATGCATTGTCCATTTAAACTGAGTTGTTTTTGCAACCATGAGAGAGAGGAACACAGAGGACGACGTCCACTTTTCCCATATAAGATCTTTAGTATTCACCCATCGAATTAACCCCTTCACACCGAACCATCAAAATGTCTCTCTTTTTTGCTTATTTAAAGGTGCCATATGTAAGAATGTGGCCAAAAACAGTTACTGCATTCAAATTCAAAATACCAAGGTCTTTTAGGTTTCGTTTTCTGACGTAACTGGCAACCCGTGGTTGCTCGGCAGCTGAGACTCTACCGACTGCAATGATTGGTAGACGGCGGTAGGTGGCGCCACATGCCAAAACATGATTTCATAACATAAACATGATTTGCAGTCTGCAAAATATTTTTTGGCTGTATTGTTGTTGTTGGTGAGTTCAGTTTGTTATATGAACATTATTCCTGAGTCTCTGTGACATGATTAGGATTTTATGGCCAGTTGCTTTAGATTTATTACATAATGCAACTTTAAATTTGAAATTTGAACAGTGTAAAACATATTTCCAATAAAAATTTTCTCTCAATGTTTCTTTGCCAAAAATTGGACTCACTCTGGCAACACAGATGCTAATTTTCCGGCTTCCTTAAAACGGCGTGAGTGAAACTACCGTAATAACCACACGTTGGCTTTGACGTGCAACTTCTCAGCTTTCAGAAAAACCGTTGGAGTTTTTCCCATCATCCTGTGCGTCTTCATTTGTCTGAAAGTGACTTATTTTTCATAGACGAATAAGAATAAGTATTGTTCTCCGTCACTTGGGTTCACAACAGCAGGCTGTAAATACAGCACTGGCATCATTTCATCACATCTTAATGGTGTTAAGGCAAAATGTGTCAGCATCTAGTTTCTCGTTCACACATCCATCCATCCAATATTCACCAGCACGGCCTCTGTAGGGAATATCGGCCTCCTTGGCAGCTTAACACCACCATCTATAGTCACTTAGTTGTTTTGTTTATGATTTGCTGGTGTTGCAGTGCTTCTCTGACTAAAAATAGCAACTTCCTTGAGCTGGAAACATTAAATCTGCAAAAGTTGCACCATGAGCATTGTTCATATAGAGCTGAGGTGAGGCTGCAGAGTCCGTGGGTTCATTACAACAAAATGTTTCACATTACACGTCGATTATTGATATGCTCTGTGCAGCTTGAAATACAAAATGAGACTCATGTCTGACTTAAATCTGTGGGGGATCGTCTTCTACTCCTATACAGGAATAACAGATGTGATATGTAATGGAACACTCTGAATGTATATTTTGGTAAATGGTTATTATTTCACATCACGTATCCAGTCATGGTTTGTTCCATCACACATTATTCACACATTAGCAGTGATTTAAGTTTCAGTGTTTTTGCCCAAGGGCATGTCAGCATGCAGAGAGGAGGAGCCCAGGGATTCAACCACCAGCATTGTGATAAGAACATGACCTGCTCCTATCTCCAAAGTCATTATTATCTGATATGATGATAATTCATCATCCTATAATTTGATAAATATATAATGAGGATGATAAATCTAATCCTTGAAGTACATCACATCCCAAATGCTATCGACTGTCAGTGATTATCAGTCGGTGCGTTCACATGCATGTTGATAGTCTTAGTCGGACTATGTGATTAATAGTCTGATTACTCCTGCATGTATACACTTAGTCAGACTGGATTTGGACTGGTTAAGTTGGACTGGTTAAAGGTCTAAAATCAATCTAATCTTAGTCGCACTATGTGATTAATAGTCTGATTACTCCTGCATTTGTAGACTTAGTCGGACTGGAGTTGGACTGGTTAAGTTGGGCTGATTAAAAGTCTAAAATTGTGCTAGTCTTAGTTGGACTATGTGATTAACAGTCTAATTTCTTCTGCATGTATACACTTAGTCAGACTGGATTTGGGCTGGTTAAGTTGGACTGGTTAAAAGTCTAAAATCAAGCTAGTCTTAGTCGGACTATGTGATTAATAGTCTGATTACTCCTGCATGTATACACTTAGTCAGACTGGAGTTGGACTGATTAAGTTGGGCTGATTAAAAGTCTAAAATTGTGCTAGTCTTAGTCGGACTATGTGATTAATAGTCTGATTTCTCCTGCATGTATACACTTAGTTAGACTGGATTTGGACTGGTTAAAAGTCTAAAATCAAGCTAGTCTTAGTCGGACTATGTGATTAATAGTCTGATTACTCCTGCATGTATACACTTAGTCAGACTGGCTTTGGACTGGTTAAGTTGGACTGGTTAAAAGTCTAAAATCAACCTAGTCTTAGTCGGACTATGTAATTAATAGTCTGATTTCTCCTGCATGTATACACTTAGTTAGACTGGAGTTGGACTGATTAAGTTGGGCTGATTAAAATTCTAAAATTGTGCTAGTCTTAGTTGGACTATGTGATTAATAGTCTGATTTCTCCTGCATGTATACACTTAGTCGGACTGGAGTTGGACTAGTTAAAAGTCTAAAATCGAGCTAGTCTTAGTCAGACTATGTGATTAATAGTCCGATTACTCCTGCATGTATACACTTAGTCAGACTGGAGTTGGACTTTTGCACATGCACCAACATTTCTGCGTCAAAGACCGGGAAGGAAAAACCCATCTTTATTCAGACAACACAACAAGAGCCATCCAAAATACGGCGAGTTCACGACACGTCACAAAATGTACAAAATGATCCAGAGGCACAATAGAGGTACATTCAGTGACAACACAGCATTAGATTTCAGGCAGCTCGTCAATAGCAACACTTGAAATGTGAAAAAAGTACACATTAACATTAATTATATAAAAGCTGAAGTTTTTGGGGGCCATAATAGCTCATATTTCCTTCATAATTGACTCCCCATCTCTGCCTCCTTTTCCTCCTCCATGTCTGTCTCGACCTTGTCTCAATATGTTTTCTGCACTGCTGCGTAATGTGAAAATTATTCATGAAAACCAAGTCAGCAACATCTCTTTTGTAAGCAGCCGTACAGTGTAATACATGGCTCCTCCTAACTTTCCCGCAGCAGCAGCAGCAGCAGCAGCAGCAGCAGCAGCGTCTCTGGACTCTCACTCCTGCCTTCTCAGAGTCAGGACTCATAGCATAGAGAATACAGACTAGTGACCGGTGCGGCGAGCGTTCGTCTTATCTACAGAGACAAATTCCTGTCACCACAGGAACCGAAAATAATATATAAAAAAAAGATGCCAGTGAAGATCTACCTTGTCAAATGAATAAAATATATCTCTGCAGCCTTACTCAGTATTCAGCACGGCATCTGACGGAATGGGAGTAAGTTTCATATTGTACATGCCTGTTCCAGCGTTTAGGAGTCAATCAGTCTGTGAGGACATTCAGCCTCCATGGATGGTCTCTTTTTTTAGCGAGAGAGAGAGAGAGAGAGATGATTGAAAAGTAGAAATGAAACGAATGAGACTGCAGAACTAGTTATGAGATCCTGCTCTGGTAACTGACTGAACATCTCAGTTCGTCTCAGAACATCCGTATTAATTATTCAATATTGATAGCATTTTACAAGTTTTTAGAGTCATGTATAATTCAGCCACTTCCTTCAAGTGTTAATAATTTGTAACTGCAGCTATGGAGGTGTGTTGTACCCAATACAATACTGGCTCTTATGTTAGTTGTTTATTACTTATTCATTTGCTGCTCATCAAGACAAATATGATCCAGTCTTGGAACATGGAAACATGCTTTATGCTTATGCTTTATTTACGTCATAATAAAAACGTATTCATTTATTAAAGAACAGAAACTAATCCCAAGTAAAGTAAGTAATAATGTGGACAACTGTAATTAAAACGCCAGACAAGCTTATTTCATGTTGAATATAATACACTTTGAGGTGCATTGCCTTGTATGAAAAGTGCTATATCAATAAAGTTAAATAATATAACCTGATATCAAGTGGTGGGCCGCATGTAATCGATCGGGGGGGGGCACTTATGGCCCTGGGGCTGCCAGTTTGACACCTCTGCCTTAAAACAAAGGAAGGACAAAGTTGAAATAAGACATTTCAGATACTAATAAGTGAGTGTTTCTCCATTACATTAAAGGTGAAGTAAGTAGTTTACAGTGCCATCTAGAGGAGAGGCTGAAATTTACAAAATCTGCTCACCCCCTCCCTTCCCTGAGCGCTACGGTATCCGCAGCTGGTCAAATGTCGTCCTCGTCGTCTTTCTCCGTGTCAGCAGATGAGGTTTCGTGGGCGAGGGAGAGGGCGAGCTACCGCGGCCGTAGCAGACGAAGCGGAGAGAGTGGAGGCGGGACTTCCGCTACAAGTAAAGCGCGCTTGATTTGTTCTCTCGCGTTTGTCCTTACAGGCTCCGGTAGAAACATGGCGTCTCACTGCTAACAGTGGCTATGCAACCACGGCCCGCGGCCATGTTATTTTACATGACTTTTTGAAACACTACGAAAATGAAACAAAAACTATTATACAGCGACTAAACAATGCAGGAGCACATAATATGTATAAAAAGTGGATTTTGGGTTATATAAACCCATAAATACTACACAGTGTCCCTTTAAATCATATACTGTTTTCGAAAAAGTCTCAAAATGCGATCTACACATACAAAACTTGGATAATAGATCCATTTGGGAGCGTGAATCGCAAATTTGTCATCCTGTTTATGTGTCCTAATATATCACAATACACGGTATTGTCACCTCTGGATCTGTATATGT
This sequence comes from Microchirus variegatus, assembly GCF_963457635.1. NCBI lineage: Eukaryota > Metazoa > Chordata > Actinopteri > Pleuronectiformes > Soleidae > Microchirus > Microchirus variegatus. The sequence continues at coordinate 9,496,107 of NC_139803.1, forward strand.
ATCATATTGGCAGATTCTTGCCAACAAACAGCCACATTTTTGATGTGAATCTGTTGCAATCGATAACTATATGATGACAAACATCAGCAGACGGCATGTTTGGTTCTGCCGTATCATAAAGATCACCACTGTTTGTTTTCTGCAGCAGCGGCACGGCCGTGTTTGTTTCCGTGCTGTGATAAAGCAGCCGCTCACTAACCTCTACCTCTGCAGCTTACCAACCAAAGTTGGCGGTTGGTCCCGCGATCACAGCGGAGCATTCGGCCGTTTTAAGAGACAGATATTTTTCCTTGGGTTTTATTCGAAAAGAGCCTTAAATAGTGGCCTTACACAAGGTGCTAATAAACATTCAGTCTTCAAATAGATGCTTCTTGTGCTTTTTGGTTTATACACAAGCAACACATTCACCTGATCACATTTAAAGGCCATAATAAATCCATTCTCTTGTTACAAAACAGGTAATTGGGAGAAAAGGTTGCTAGACAATATTCTCTGTGCCCCCCTCTCTCTCTCTCTCTCCCTCTCTCTTCCATTTTATAACCATCTAACTCAATCTGATAGCAACTAATGAGTGTGATTACTTTGGAAGCTGCTAATAGCTGTAGCTAATCCCCAGTCTGCCCCCTTTCATTTCATCTCACCCTGCTCCTCCTGCATCACTCGACACATTATGAATAAATGTTTGGCCCCTGAGTGCACACACACACACACTCCCCATCACCTATTTTCCACCACTAATGACTGTGAGCGATGTTGCAAAAATGTTCTACACGGAGAAGAATGAGTCGGTCGTCTCCAAATCCGACTTCGCTGCTGTTTTCAAACAGACTTCTCTGGTTTTGACTGACGTTCAGGCTTCATCTCTCTTTGATGCCCACAAGCAAACAGGGTTCAAGGAGTGAAACCACAGAGTTGAGACCACAGTATCAATATTTTATCACGTCGCAAAAAGTGACGGGACCCAAATGCAAGCAACAGGCACACAAATATGCGTTTATACGTGTTTGGTAAGCAAGGAGATACTAAATAAATGGGGGGGGGGACACGAAGGAGAGTTGTGCAGGAGGTTGCTGACGAGACGATCTGGCAGTGAGTAGAGACTATATTATGAGCTGAGGGACTAATGGGAGGGAAAGAATTGGGGAGCAGTGTGGAGGTGGACTTGGTGATGTGGACATGGAAGTGGAAATTAAATTAGTAGAACACAGGGCATGGTTTAAAAAAATAATTTAAAACAAGGGAAATACCAAGTAAGACCAGGTGGAATAACAAGCAGCGATATGCAAGACAAAAAGATCTCAGAGGTCACGGCACATGTCCCTGATTAATCTCTTAGATGAGTTGCTAGGGAGGTCAGTTAAATTTAATATATATACATATATATATATATATATATATATATATATTAAAATGTTGCTGCTTGTGAAAGATTGAGCTCATACTTCTTGGTCTTCTCCTTAAGTGAGATCAATACGCGAGGCCCATCTGTGCACACCAGCACTAATATTTCTCTTGGAAATATAATCAATATTATTTAGTGTTAATTAAAGTCTTCAAAATGCCACAGGCGCTCACGCCGGGAAACATATTTACAGCTCGGGAAGCTGAACGTGTATAAGAGTAGTTTAATGTCCTGTAATGTATGAAACGATATAGCGAGCAGGTTTGATATACACTGTGTGTGTGTGTGTGTGTGTGTGTGTGTGTGTGTGTGTTTGTGTTTGTGGGTGGTGATGCTGTTATAGGTGAGATATTTGTTGGCGAATGTCTCGTGATAAGGAGCGTGACAGGAGAGGGGGATCCAGGGCTATATACTTCATGAAGTCACATGGAGAAGAAACCATTTCTCAAGGTTATCGCTCGCTCGCTCTCTCTCCGCGCCGCCGTTCCCTTTCTCTCTGTGCATGTTGAGCAGCGATAAGTACAACTAAAGCCACACAATAAAGCGCGGATACGCGGAGAAGCGACTGTTACGATGCCTGCAAAGCACAGAGTGAATCTGCAGCTTTTTTGATCGCGCTGAAAGTGCCCGGAAGAGAACAATTGTGATAAAAGTGTTATTACACCAAACCAAAGCAATTTGGTTTGCGTTTAGTTGCATTAGTAAAATCACAATCGGCAATAAAACAAATACAAAGAAAGACTTTTCGCTTCCCTTCATTTTAGAACTGATTTTAAGATTTTAAACTTATAGGGTGTAACTAATGTCACTTACCATCAAACAACTGTCAAGCGAGACAGCAGGGAACAGTTGGAATATGAACCTGGAGCGGTTCTTTCAGAAAGAGCTGCAGGCTCTTTCCACCATGTTACCATGAAAATGCCCACAAGCACCCACAGAAGGTTTGCTCCTAAGGTCCTGCAGAACCACACAGAGACGGCACCAAATGTACACAATGTTCTGCTTCTTTATAGTTTTGAGAAAAAGTTGATGAATGATATGCCAGGCTGTAAAGACGCTACACAACGAAAACAGAGGATTCACTATTCAGAAAACTTTATTTATCCCCGTGGGGCAATTCAATCGCAAAGAGCGGCACATTGAGGAATACAAAATAGAGGAAAATCGAGGAAAAGTGCAGTGAAACAATTTACATGTGTAGCAGAATATACAGCATATATATATATATATATATATGTTTACATTATTGCACTGAGGTTTGTGTATTAAAGTGCAGCGTTGAGCGAGTTCAGGGAGTTCAGAGAATAAACCAAGCCAGGGGAGAGGAAGGAAGTAAACAGACAAAACAATCTCCAAACACAAGAAGAGGAGGAGGATAACAACAACAGTGAGGAAGATGGTGATGCCAGCACAAGACAGAGGTGGGATTATGACATCATCGTTTTCCCAAAGTATAGCGTATTAGTTGTCTACAGGAAAACACAAAAAAACCTTCCAGGGCTCTGAAAAACCGTGTTTCCGTGTGGATGAAACTCATACACGATTTACCTAGACTACCTTTATCGTGTGGACATCCTTTCCCTTGTCATCGTCCTGACTCCTGCAGATCCAGCAGCGTCTCTGTCACTCAGTGCAGAAGCTCAGTTCGTGACCAAGCAGCTTGTTTTTGAGCTTTAGACGGTAACAGCTGAGGAACTGTCAGGAAAATACCTTTAGTGTCTTTGATTCATGTGCTCTGAGTCACAATCATTTTATATAACCTGAGGTTTTTTGAGCTGTTTTACCTTGTAGTTATTGATTGGAAGTCCTATATAATCATGATAATAATTATTATTATTTCTCCCCTAGGGCTAATGTTAGAGCTAAATTTTTCAGAAGTTACCAGTTAGTCAGACTTCCTGACTCTCTCATTTCCTCTTCACAGGCTCACGTGGGTTGCACACGATACAGCAACTGTTCCCCACGTCTGATCTAAGGTACGACGTTCCCCAACAATCTCTCAGTGCCGACCAGCTTTCGTGACAAACATGTCGCTCGAGTTCAAATGTTTCAACTCGAGCAGCTGAAGGATTCAGGATTGGCATCCCCCACTCCCACTACCCCCCGTCCCCTGAGGTTAATACATCTACTCGCCTGTTTGAAACGACTGTGTGTGTGTGTGCGTGTGTGCGTGCGTGCGTGCGTGCGTGCGTGCGTGCGTGCATGCGTGCGTGCGTGTGTGTGTGTGTGATCTCACTCACGTATGCTGTAAAGACAAATAACACAGAGCACAGATACAGCTCAATCTCAAAACTCTCAGAGACATTTAAATATAGTTTAAGGTTGTTGTTTTTTTACCTATAAAATCCATGAATGCAAGAATAATGGACTTAGTCATCGCTGTAAAAAGTCAATTTTCGAAGATTCTCACCTTAATATATAGGGAGCAAAAAAAACAGAGACGCCGTATTTACGCCGTGTGTTGGTACTTCATTTGTGCAGATGTACAGTATATATATATATATATATACTGTATATATATGTGTGTGTATACATAGGGACATACATAAATTGAAAATGCATACAAAAGTGGTGTGTGGGTGCACAATGTAGCACAGAGACCTCATATGTTTCACTAAGTGGCACTTGTTTTGATAGAGTTTCCTGTCTGGACAGATAAATATATATACACCCCCGATCTGTCTGACACACACACACACACACACACACACACACAGCTATTCTTCCAAGGACACTGCATTGATTTCCCTATTCATTAACCCTTGTTGTGTTTTAAAGGTCCATGAAAGTACCATGTTTGGGTCCTTGCCCATATACATATAAGAATATACACAAATAAAGTGAAAGGCACGTTATTTTAGAACCTCCTACAACAGTGTTACCCAATCCTGGTCCTTGGGGACAGCTCCAAGACGTCTGACTGATTTCATCAAATCTCTATCATTAGTTTTTGAGATATTACTGGAGATGCAGGAGAAGACTTTTTGCCTTTTGGGAACTGCACTTGAAGTTTTGAGCCTCCAATGATTGGTCAGATTTCATGCTAAGGCAGATTTGGGTGTCAGTAAGTTACCAAATATAGTTATTTGCCCAGTAATGGCCTAAAAAAAAATTGCAATTTGTTCTCAAGTGGGCCAGACCAGTAAAATAATAGCATCATAACCTATAAACAACAAGAAATGTTTCCCTTTGTTTTACATTTAATGAAGTAACATATCATGAAAAACCTGACATTTCTTAATTAAAATGTACAAATTTCTCCCCTCTGTTGGGCCGTTCCTGGCCATACGTTTGACACCCGTGCCCTAACCTTAACCCAACCACAATTCAAATCTGAGCCCTGCACTTTACCAGTTCATCAGAAATGAGGTTCTGCCTCATTAGGTCTCAGTCTCCATGTGCACCACTGGTCCTGACGAGGTCAGCGTTTATGTCTGAAAGAGGTAAGAACTACAAACGCGCTCCTTCCTCTCACTCACCTTCTTTCATTTGCAGAAGGAATATTGTAATATTTCTGTTCCTCATAAATCACCGTGACAGGGAAGGGGCCACATTACACCCGAGCGCTGGAACTCCCAACTTTCTTTTCGTCTTCCTTACCTTTTTCATCGCATCCTCTCCTCGTATTTGTGGCCTCTCGCTCGCTGCGGGGTCTCCTCTGGGATCGACACGTGCTTTCTCATCAGTGTTGATTGCGGGGAAAAACGTCAACAGCAGCCGAGTCCCTTGGGTGTTTTTTTTTCTCTTTTTTTTGCTGCTTGGCATGTGTGTCATGACACAAACAGCGGGGTTGTGTGTGTGTGTGTGTGTGTGTGTGTGTGTGTGTGTGTGTGTGTGTGTGTGTGTGTGTGTGTGTGTGTGTGTGTGTGTGTGTGTGTGTGTGTGTGTGTGTGTGTGTGTGTGTGTGTGTGTGTGTGTGTGTGTGTGTGTGTGTGTGTGTGTGTGTTCTTGTACTTGCAGCATACTGAGGACAAGTGAGGGTTTTTAACCAACAAAGTGAGGTCATTGAAATCACTTCCTTAGGTTGCTATAACATGCTATACTCAATTTGTCAAAAAAAAAAATCTAATTTTAGACGACATAGTATAGTATGACTTTTTTGTCAAATTTTGGACCAAATTTTTTTTCAACTTTTGGATGACATAGTATAGTATGACGTTTTGTCAAATTTTGAGTCAAATTTTTTTTTCAAATTTTGGACGACAAAGTATAGTATGACGTTTTTGGTCAATTTTTTGTTAATTTTGGTCGACATATGTCACAAGTATGATGTTTTTGTAAAATTTTGGACCGAAAATTAAAAAAAAATCTAAAAAGTTTTCCAGCCCTTTTTGCTCTGGGGCTCCACCTGCAGACATTGTATGGTACTGCAACCAGTAGTTGTCGTAGATGTCATTCATGAAGTAGATATTTGTAATTGTGTTGATTTATAAAGTGGAAATGCTGGTCCTCACTTTGTCAGCAACCCAGTCCTCAGTACGCAGCAAGTACAAGAGTGTGTGTGTGTGTGTGCGTGCGTGCGTGCGTGCGTGCGTGCGTGCGTGCGTGCGTGCGTGTGTGTTTGTGTGTGTGTGTCTGTGTGTGTGTGTGTGTGTGTGTGTACTTCCACAGCAACAAAAGACAGACATTTAGTAAACCTCCAACAAGCACAGCCTGAGTGTGACACCTCTCTTAAACGAGGCATGTCCTTGAAAACAGGGAAAGAAAGCGATGAGACAAGCGACAAAAAAACCCTCTCATTTGGGATCTGCACTAACACGAAGTGGGTCGAGAGACCACACCTATTAAACAGCTGGTGTTATCCCCGCCTAACTACCAGGTCCCAGTTGGGCTCTTCGGTAGCATGTATACAAGAGATGCTCTCAGGACTCTTTCTACCTTCAGGATACAGCTCTCTCCTGTGTCTCTCTGCAAACAAAGACGTATTCCCCACAATTTAAAGCCTCTTTAACCCTTAGAACACGGCTGCTTTTTTCCATTATTATGTCAAAACGTACAGTATATAATGAGGCTATAAGAATATGTGCAATATGAAGTGTCTTATATCTTTTTTTTACAGCACAACCTATAGGCAATCTTCAAGTTCACTTGGCTCCTTTTTATGAAGGACACACCCAGGATGCCCATATAAGGAGTTGTGTATTATTCCCAAGGGTGCACCTGCGGCACAGATCAGCGCCGCGTGAGCACTAAAGGTTAAGATATATGTAACATTTCTGCTAGTGTTAGATATGTTTTTTTATTGAGTAGTGTACTTACATGAGCCAAAACATTTCCAGCACTCTTTAAACCCCATAAATCCATTTCTCTTCAAGGTAATGGATGCTATAAATGCCGCAAAAACACCCATAAAACATCAGAGCGAGGAAGGAAACATTTGCTACGACTACTTTATTCTATTATTTGTCACTTATGGATCACAAACACTCATTGCCGTTTGCTCTGTGTTCTGCCGTCAAAGTTTAAAACACACAACAAGACAATGAAGACGAGGATTCCCAATTATGAGCATTCTCCAGTATTGTGATATCATATGGATCATATAAAGTAGTGATAGTTGTGCAGAAGTTGCAAAGTTAGACTGTTTTTCTTTCATTTCTGTCCTTAAAAATGAGCCAAGTGAACTTTGAAGTGGTGAAAATGAAAAAAAATAATTGCCTAAAGGTTGTGCTGCGAAAAAAGGATATAAGATACTCTCTAAAATCCACTGTGAAAGCAGTTCTATCAGTAGTAATATGTGATGAACTATATCTGTGTCTCTGACGTTGTTAATGGAGCTGCTGTGGCAAATAAGATGCGAGACACCTTTTAGACATTCGTCTAAGTCTAAAAGTATTTGTCCTTAACCTATAAATATCGAACAGTGCATCTTTTTGCTGAAGTTTCCCTCTTGTTGTTTCTCCACCTGTGTTTTTATTTCCATGAATCTCAAACGAAGTGAGTCTTTTCGAGTCGATTAACGTCCAGCAGAATTTATAAAATGCCAGACACTGGTCCACAAGGCAGAATCAGCAGAAGTAGTCTGGTCATGCACGCACACCAAACACAGAGACTCCCCAGATGGTCATGGTGGTGAAATTATATGAGGATTTTTTTTTTTTTTTGTAGAATACTTTGAGCCCCTAAATACCAATCAGTCATCATTTGAATGCAGCAGAGTATTGCTGCTGACTGTGTGCATCCCTGCACGGACACATTTTACAATTTTCCAAACTTCCAACATGATAATAATGCTCCAAGTCGTGAAGAAGGAAACTTTTTTCAAACTTGCTTCACAATCAGGAGACGCATAACAACATTCATTCATCATCAGTCAGTGAGCCATCAAAATTATATAGAGGTTATTATTATTTTTGCGTTATTTTCGCTGTGGCCAAAAACGGTTACTACATTCAAATTAAAAATACCGAGGTCTTTTAGGTTTGACGTAACTGGCAACCCCGTGGTTGCTCGGCAGCTGAGACTCTACTGACTGCAATGATTGGTAGACAGCGGTAGGTGGCGCCACATGCCAAAACATGATTTCAAAACATAAACATGATTTGCAGTCTGCAAAATATTTTTTTTAATGCAAATATTTTGGCTGTACTGTTGTTGTTGGTGAGTTCAGTTTGTTATATGAACATTATTCCTGAGGATTTTATGGCCTGTTGCTTTAGATTTGTTACATAATGCACCTTTAAAACATATTTATTCGTCTTTTAATACCCAGTAGTGCGGTGACAGTTTGTATTCTCTTTTGTTTTATTCTTTTAGTTCATTGTTGTTTTTAATTGGTATTTTCATGCTTTGATTTATGTTTTTTCACCAGTCTGTTTGTGTCTGTAAGGCTTTTATTTTGTAAAGCTCTCTGCTGTAAAGGGGCCGTAGAAAAGTAAAGTACAATACAAGTACATTACATTACCAATTTTTCAAGAAGACAATAAGATTTTAAAATATAGGGAGAAATATAACCTATTTTTTTTTCCCCCCTATACCATGCAAAGTTTTTTGCTGATGGTAAAAACTCAGTGGAAAGTTAAGGAGGTTTGGGATTCAAAGAAAATGTGAGAAAGTATAGTTCTGCTCTTCTCTGAGCCCCTGGTAACGTTTCTCATTTGTGTAAGGCAATTGAAAAAGCAGTCAAGACCATTCACTCCATATTAAACCTGGATGTCTTTTCTCCCCCGTCATCTCGGCAGCTCTCCCTCCATCTCTTCATCTTCATCTTCATCTTCAGCGTCCATTTATTTTGTCGACGCTGCTCACTCACCCTCTGGACGCTTATCCAGCTTCGTTCTCCTAGTTTATGAAGTGGTGAAACTTCTACTACAGACAGCAAATGGCCTCTTCTTCATTACTCTGCACAACTTTGGAGGCATTTGTCTCTCTGGCCGTTGTTTGTTGTGTAGCGGATGTAGTGGATGATGGTGAAGTGTTTGATTCCCATGTGTCTGGTAGTAAAACATAAATTCTCCTCATTTTCAAAACACTCACCAGAGAGAGGATAATGTTGGACGGTTTCCGACAATAGACAATAAAAAGACCTTGACTGCGAGTGCTGAGATGTTTTTCCTCTTTCCCCACGTGTGAGAAATCATCATAAGGCTCGAGGGTGATTTCGCTTTTCTGTTCGCCTCAAGGTTGGGTTTTCTCAACTTTGTCTCAGTGTACTCGGAGCTATACCTCTTGGGTCGGGGTGGAGCAAACTTTTGTGTTTCCCTCGCAGTAACTGTTGTGTTCCCCTTTTGTGCAGCCGTTCATGATACTTGCTCCCCACCAGACCTCCGCGGAGCTCCTGCCTGCCTCCACACTACAGATAAACTCATGTATTTATAATCAGAGGCGATTCTAGAGTCTGTAGGGGCCCTAAGCAAAAATTCCCAGGGGGCCCCTCCTTCCAACTAGTGTTCATCACCATTATGTTATAAATAATCTGACAAATTAAAAAAAAAAATTATGGAAAAAAAAAAAAATTGAAATCTCGAGTTTCAAAGTCAAGGTCTCGAGTTTCCCAAAAAAATATGGAAAAAAAAAATTTAAATTATTTTGGAAACGAATTTGAAACTCGAGATTTAAATTTTTTTTTTTTTTTTGTCTTTTTTTTCACTTGTCACTTCGGGGGGCTCTGTAGCAGCCGATTGTCAAACAGATAAAAGTATCAAATCAAACTTCAAATTATACTAATCAAAGGGCCACTGTTGCACCATGGGTTGTGGTGTACGCGGATGGGAAAAACATAATGTCCAAACAGATGTCCAGTTTCAACAAAAAGCGTGGTTTATTTAACCAAACAGCGAGCAAACAAAGAACAAAGAAAATTCCTGTGCCTCTCCCGCTCCGGTAAAAAACCATTTGCCCACCCAGGTGCATGCTGGTCCCTTACCGACAGCCTACCTATATAACTTCAGGTGCCCCCCTACCGTGCCCAAATGAAACAAAACACAAATAATAAACAAGAAACACCTAAAGTAAACAAATAATAAACTAAAATACTAATAGAAATCTAATCATAATGAAATCAAGCAAATTGACTGAGAATAACCAAAAACTAAATACTCACTAAACAAAATAATAAACTAAACAGCACTAAGTACTACAACTAAATAAATAGCTCCAACAGGCTCCATACATAACATGGAAAAACCTTGTAATTAAAAAGTATGTGAAAATATAAATGTAAAGAACAATAAAATACTGTAAATAGCTTTTAAAAAACATATAAACTGAGTAAAAAAGATATGCATTACACTGTAAATAATCCTGAGATGTCATTGCAAATCGCCCATTATTTTTTAAGGGGGACTGGGATGTGGCTGGTCACTGCACATTTCAGTAAAAACAGCCCTCAGGCTCCGAGTGTCGGGGGGCCCCCTATCAGCTCGGGGCCCCAAGCAGTTGCCTGCCTTGCTTGTTCACAAGCTGCGCCCCTGTTTATAACAATACATTTACTGGAGCTGCAGAAGGCAGGGTAGGAGCGTGGAGAAAAGCCATGTGGTCACAGAGCTCCAGTAGGAGCAGGAGTGCAGGCCTGTAGCAGGGGGCCGCGGAGCCCAGGGAGGTCGCACAGGGAGCTGGGCAGAGCCACCAGAGGCACGGGGGGAGTCTGGAAGCATGTGATTGTGAGGGAACGCAACGTTGGCTCTAAAACTTACATATTCACATTGAAACAATTGTGTTTTTTACTATTACTGCAGAGTAGAAGACGACAAAAGACCACATAAAAAGTCAAGAACAACAACAACGTGAGCACCTCAGATGCTTCACTGGACTCTCGCGGCCACACTGCTGCTATAATACAAAAATAAAATCAAAGATTTTCAATATGTGATGAGCAAAACGAGTAAATTCTCATCAGAAAGATGAAGTACAAGTAATATTTATGCCTAAATGATGCTATTGTTTGGGATTTTTTACAGTTTATTTGGTTTCTTCACAAACAGAACATTACATTTTCATTATGTGTTCTGTTGGGTATAGCACTACCTTTTTACTGACGATGCGTCATATTTTACTCTATTTTAATTTGCTGTTGGAGTCTGTATAAGAGGGAAAAAAACATGGCTATAAAGCGAACATCATAAAAAGTTGTTTTTAATTTTTAGTTTGTTTTCTTTTATTATCTTGATTTTTAGCAGAGATTTGTATGGTTTACATTTAAAAACTGTAGTGAAATAGAAGTTTACAGTAGCAAAAAGTACAGAAAAGTTTCCAGAGATGCAAAATTGTGAAGAAAAAGTGCTTCTATTCAACTAAATCAGAAGAAAAATGATGAAAATGTGGATGTGTCACAGTCCAGGAATATCTATTGAGTAATTTCAGTATGGCTTCATACTGCACATGCAGTTAAGGGAGCAAATATTCACAAATTTAAAGAATACTTTTTTTCAGTCATTCCAATGAGTCACCGGTTTTCCCGCGTCACGTCGTACAGTTTGTTTTGCCAAAATTAACATCTAAGATTACAAGCACTCCATCCTGTGTGTGTGAGTCATGCGGAAATCACACGCGGTGCTTAAAATAAATACTCCTCAATTTCAAGGTTGCTAAAAAAAGAAAAAAAAGGAGAAGAAGAAGAAAGAGTCTTGCGAGAAAATAAGTTAACTCTGGCATAATCTAGTCTCGGCGAGGTGTGAGAGCCCTGCTCATTCAGAGCATCATCTGAAGGAAGGGATAAGAGGCTTTGTAAAGGATTGCACTGTGACTCAGTTCAGCTGAGAGCAACTTCAAATGCAACAAATATCTCACCTGCTTCACGTTTGATCATGTCGGTCTGTGGTTCAGGCTGTTCGGGGACCAAATCGATCAGATTATTCTCATCACTTGTGACTTGTGATGCTGTAACTGGCACATGTGACAGTATCAGTGGCGAAATGTTCACAGAACATGCAGAACAGTTCAAAAGGGGGGAGGAAGTTAGTCACGCGTCACTTCTGGTTGCAGGTGACAAATGATTGTGCCGCGATAGCGCAGGAGGTTGCCAGGCGAGCACAAAGAGCAGCAATCAAGTGCTTCAAGCACGCACACATCCTATAGTGACTGATTTAGCCTAAAGTGGGACCACGGCCATAACTGTTAACATGCTGTTTGAGCATGTGGAGAAAACCATCTTGAACACTACCATAGTGACGTTTTTTTACTTACATTCATACCTCACACTTCCAATATGCACTTTAATATTAGTTAAAGGTGAATTATGTAATAAATCTAAAGCAACTGGCCATAAAATCCTCCTAATATGTCACAGAGACTCAGGAATAATGTTCATATAACAAACTGAACTCACCAACAACAACAGTACGGCCAAAATATTTGCATTAAAACAAATATTTTGCAGACTGCAAATCATGTTTATGTTTTGAAATCGTGTTTTGGCATGTGGCGCCACCTACCGCCGTCTACCAATCATTGCAGTCTGTCGAGTCTCAGCTGCCGAGCAACCACGGGTTGCCAGTTACGTCAGAAAAAACGAAACCTAAGACCTCGGTATTTTGAATTTGAATGTAGTAACCTTTTTTGGCCACATTCTTACATATGCTGCCTTTAATTGCTTGTTTGCATTGTATTTTTGTTTTGTTTTTCTTAACCCTTCGTGCTCACGCTGCACGGATCTGTGTAATTTGCCGTGGGAATAATACACAACTCCTTATATGGGCATCCTAGGGATGTGTGTTTATAGGCCACATATTCAAGCTTTAAAAAACGTGTATAAATTAGCAATAATTGTCACAAAATTCAACTGTTTTTTTCTTTTATTTTTGTTCATAAAAATGAGCCAAGTGAGCTTATTTTTACCTATTTCCAAACTTTTTTTCTGATTTTAAACATTTTGAGCACTTTTTGCTCAGTTGTGTGTGTATATAGTTGGTGAAAAATTAGTTGGTGAAAAATTAATTTTTTTTTCATCAGATGGCCTGTAGATTGTGCTCAAAAAAAGGATATAAGACGCTCTATATTGCACATTCTTATAGCCTCTGTATGTACTGTATGTTTTGACATAGGAATGGGAAAAAACAGACAAAATGGTTAAATGCCTGACAGATTCCTATTTATTTGCATTATTCAACAAAATAATAATAATCCTTACCCATCACCTCTGTCCCTGCTTGAGAGCATGTGTCAGCTGTCAACAGTACGACAACGAAACAGCCTTTTATCGCACACACTCACTCTTTTCTCTGTTTTATTTTTTTTGTAGTATTATTATTATTTTTGCTCTGCACTATTCCTGATAAGAAGCTTTGTGTGTTTCCTCCCTGCCCGAGCAGAGTGCAACACTCGAAGATAAAGCTCTCGGAATAATCATAAAGATGCTCTTTTGGATCATCCGTCTGATTCTCCACAAGGATATTCACGTTTGTGCATGGCCTACATTGGCAGCACCGGCGAGGATGTGGAGCAGACAGGACATTTGTCATACTCTTCCCTGTCCTCCTTTATGTGCACACACTCTGGACAGAACACACAGAGAAATTCACCTTTTTATTGATCGAGTATTGTCACTGCAGAGGACAGAGGGAGTGATCTTTCACTGGAAGACACACCTCAGAGTCCTGGTGTCTCTTAACACCACTGTCTGCTCCTCTTGACTGTGGAGTGTGAAGTGAGACGTCCTTGTGAGCCGTGTTCCACATAGGTTTTATATTTGAGTGGGTTTTGCAGGATCACTAAAGTACAGTGCTGTGCATGAATCAAATCTCGATCATTAAAGTTTGCTGTGGGTTTGTTTTACACACAGGTTCGGTTTGCTGGTGGTGTTTTACAGACAGGGAGCTGGAGGTCTTGTACAAACGCTACATCCTAAATGTATATGGTGCACCACTGCCCCCTATGGACTACAGTTAAACAAGCTGATGTGCTTCAGTGTATACTTTTCCTTCAACTACAAAAGAAATGTATCGTAAACTATTTTTTGACACAAGGTTTAATTGGGTCCCAAGCATACACACACATTATATTATGCACATTTTGCACTTTCTTGTAGACTGTTATATTTGATTCAGGGATGCATGGTTGTTTATTTGTCCTAATACATTTTTAAATGGCATATTTTGTTGGGGACACAATACTTATTATGACCTTTTTGCACACTAAAACTAATAAAAAACTAAGTAATAAAAAAAAAAAAAACTAAATAATATCTAATACTAATGAAAAATACAATAACTTGTATAACCTTGGGCAGAAAACAAATATTTATACAAAACATTTGTGCATTTCCCTTCCCCAAAAAATGCACTGTCCAACACAAACAGAAGAACCTACATTTACTACCTACCACCAGAAGATGGCAGTAGTGCAACTACATGAAAGAAAACTGCCTTTACACGTTCAAGAAGAAGAAGAAGGGAAGTCCAGTTCCTCCACGCTGAGTAAAGTAAGAACTCTCCTGAGTTAAATTAACAGTTTAGTAATGACTCGTTTATGTCATTATTTGCCAATCCCGCCTTGAACTCGAACACCAGATAAAGCGCTGTGCCCATTTACAACGACGCGCTATTTGGTACATTTAAAATATTAACACGCCGTGAACTTATTAAGCTAGCTCGGCTACAGCTAAGCTAACATCTCCATGGCTCCTCTGCGGGTCCTGTGCGTACACGGTTACCGACAGAACGGCATCTCTTTCCGGGAGAAGACCGGAGCTCTGCGGAAGCTTCTGAAGAAACAAGTGGAGCTGGTTTACGTGTGTGCACCACACTCTGTGCCGCAGAGCAACAGTGAAGGTGAGCCTTTCCTCGTCTGTTCCTGTACTCACCTTAAAGTGTATTTATGAAACATTATTTATTCTTAAACTATGTCGTTTGTAAATTATACTTTTTGAAGGTCCAGTGTGTACACGCACTCAAACACACTAAATTATACTATTTAAATGACTATACTAAAATGTTTGAGGATTGTTGTTTTTTCTTATCAATGTGATATTTTTAATGTAAACAGTTTGTTGATGCCTGACATCAACATACCACTTATTCTGTTTAAGCTGGTGCCTTGTGCCCTCTAGTGGCCAAACGTTAAACTACAACAATCATATGCAATACCAAAAAGAAAGTACAATAAATTAAAATTTAATGGCTTCTACTTTGAGCAAGTATATGAATGTAGTCATGGTTGTTTTTGACTGTTAGATATTTTTATTTGAATATTCAATTAAATAAAAATAATCTGTCAGAATCAGTTGTCCATTTGAGTTTGTTTTAAAACACCTCTATATTTAAGGTTGCAGTTTCTTTGTAAGCTGAGATTTGGCAGGTCATGATTGTGAATGAATCAGTTTGATCATGAAATGGGTCTGTAAAGTCCACAATTAAAGTAGAAATTAAAATGTATTATAATTATGACACAGCAACATCACTGGTCACACTATGTACATGGTCCTCTTGTCTGTCTGTTGTGTGTTGAGCATCACAATAATCTTTTCCTTCCTCTTCTTCCTTCAGGGGATTCAGAGAAGAAGAGTGGTTCGGATGTTCATGCCCCTGGAGGTTGTGAAGACTCTAGGGGCTGGTGGTTTTCTGACGTCCAGGCCCGGAGCTTCAGTGCTCAGCAGCAGTGTGAGGAAAGCCTGGGCATCGACGAGAGTGTGGCAGTTGTAAGAGAAGCTGTGAAGGACCAGGGTCCGTTTGACGGCATCCTGGGCTTTAGTCAGGGAGCGGCTTTCGTAGCCATGCTGTGCTCTCTCCAGGAGCGACGACTGGAGCCAGAGTTCAGCTTTCGCTTTGCCATCGTTGTCGCCGGTTTCCGCAGCGCGTGTACAGAGCACAAGACATTCTACGACGCTCCCATCCAGATTCCCTCCCTGCACGTGTTTGGACTGGAGGACCGAGTCATTCCTGGCAGCATGAGCAAAGAGCTCCTCCCCTTCTTCCTCGAGCCTCAGGTCCTGGAGCATCCTGGTGGCCATTTTGTTCCCGCTGCTTCTGCTCACAGACAAACCTACCAGGACTTTCTCAAGAGTTTCCAATGAGAGGAGCTACAACCTGTGAATGTGGATTATTCAACGTTAAAGTTGTGACTTTAAAAGAAGGCCCTTTTTCCTCTCGATCTTATCAAGAAAACATCAATGATGTTCTTTGCAGGGAATATGTCATGTAATTGGCAATAAATTAAATGACAGTTATTTATTTCATCTCCTCTCATCTGTCTCTTTTTATTACTTTTTTATTTAGTATTTATGAACTTGTTCTTTCCTAAAGTAGTTAATTTGTAACCCTTCTGAGGCGTTGTCCCTGTGAAGGAGTATTTATTACACTGAACTAATGTGGAACTGTTGAATGAGCGATAATTATTGAAAAGCTTTTCGAGAAATTTACACCTTGTCATCATTTCACACCTTCACAATCCCAGCTGGGAGCTAGTAATTGTAGATTGTTTGACAGAGGGCTCTAATTCTGTCCTCGGAATAGACATTTTTGATTCTGTAAGAGGATCTACTGATTACTGTCTGTTTCCTGTGGCAAATAGGCCGTAAACCAGCAGATTTATTTGGGAATTAAGCTAAATATATGTATCAGTGGATGTTATACATGAGCCGTTTTATGGTAATCTCCCTAACAGAAGCTCAACCTTGTTCTTGCCTCTATAAAAACAACACTAGAAGGAGAAGGCTGTCATTTTCAGACACAGAGAACTCTCCATGACTGCAAAGTTATGTCAAGAATTTTAAGATTCGGAGCCACAGTGGAAAACTTTATTGTGTAAGAAGGGGTAGTATTACTCTGAAAAACAGCCCCACAAACAGCTGTACTACTCAGTATGAAACTAAATGTCATTTATGCAACTGATTAACAGTCTTTGGAGTCATTTCTACTCAGTGATGAAGTTAAATAGCGACGTGCGTGTGGGTGATTGCTGTAGGTGTTGTACGTACCGCGACACATGAAGGTGCTTCCTCATATGTGGGTGATATGGACAGGTTTATGGGCACTTGTGCAGAGTTCAAGGACATGTTGTTCTATTACAGCAGAAGCATGTGCATGTCAGACTGTGCTGTGGTCCAATGACTTCCAGATGTGCACTTTCTCTCCCTTTCTATTTTTCTCCCTGTCTCTCTCTCTTTTCCACTTCCCTTTTGCTTTCATCTCCCACCTCTGCCTCTCTTGGAACTCGTTTCATCATCCTCCTCTCTGTACCCTTAACAGCTCTTGGCACAGCATACCCTATCTCATATCTAACATGGCGTAACGTGTGTGTGTGTGTGTGTGTGTGTGTGTGTGTGTGTGTGTGTGTGTGTGTGTGTGTGTGTGTGTGTGTGTGTGTGTGTGTGTGTGTGTGTGTGTGTGTGTGTGTGTGTGTGTGTGTGTGTGTGTGTGTGTGTGTGTGTGTGTGTGTGTGTGTGTGTGTGTGTGTGTGAACTCCCCATCCAGACCATATGCACTTGTACGTGGTTAATTGCACCATCAATTTCCTTTATTGTAACCACATTGTTGTCGTACGTGAATAACACGTCACCTGTTTCAACATCTGCTCAGCTTAGCGTTGCCACGTTCTAACGGCTGCGGGGTCTCGTTTCTCCATCGCGCCCCTCGCATTCGCTCTCTCCTGTGCTCCCCTGTGGTCCTTGTGTCCCTCCAAGACCTCACGGCACACACACACACTCATACACACTCATACACATGGTTTTGATAACAAGGAAGAGACGAGTGGAGAGAGTGGAGAGAGTGAGCGAGCGAGGGAAACAGTAAAAGAAAAACACGAAGGGTTCTTCTTGCCAGTAAGTTTTACAACAGAGCCATGACTCTCCTCTCAGGAATCCGTTCCCCCTGTTGCACAACAACCGGGAAATAATGGAATGAGAGACAGAGACAGATGAGGGTGGAGTTATCCTCCTCGTCTGCCTCCCACTCCTCCCGTTTGCCGCTCCCTCTCTGACTTCTCTGGCCGTTGCAGTTTTAAAAAAAAAGGGGAGCGTGAGGGCAAAGTCAAGTTTTTCGCTGCAACTGAATGGTCACTTTTTCCCCTCAGTGGAGTGTCGGGGATGGAGCCGGGGGCTGGAGGGTGCGTCAATGCACAGATGGGGCTCTATTTTGATTATGGAGTGTTTGTTGTTATGGGAGACGGAAAAGGAGGGGAGGGGCGACGTGTGTGTGTGTGTGTGTCTATATAAGACTTGCACATAAACTCCAAAGAGCCTGGTCATCCCATGGACCAGGCTCATCTGACACTGACTGAATCTGCCCCGTCACCACAGCTCCCACAACTGACAGCCACTACTGCTGCTGCTGCTGCTGGAATAATCTGTGAATACAATAATATTCAGCAGATGACTTGAGATTTCATCACCCGGCCTGATACTCGTGGATTTATGCTCACTATTTTTTGAGCAATTCAACATTGTTATCTACAAGAGAAGGAGCCGAAGACAGAGCAATCCTTTGGATTTTTTTCTTTCTCTCTCTCCTGCATTTTCATGTCTCCGCAAAAAAGACATTGAACTTTTTCCGAAGTGTAATTGTCTGCATGTGTTTGTGTGCTGCTAGGATTGTAAAGTCGGTGCAGATTGTGATGTAACATCATAGTGGATGTTTTCAGGGGGGGTTTGGCTTGTGTCCAGCATCACATGGGATTTCGCCATGCCTCTGCTTCCTCTGTGTGTGTGTGTGCGTGTCAGTGATGTTTCAAGTGACTTTAGAGGCCCCCAGGAAAAAGGACATTCATCAAACCAAATGGACCCCCCACCTCCAAATTTGTTTACTGGAGAACCATCTGTTCGTATTGAGTTGAAAACCCAAACCAATTTCAAGGCTGCTACAAATTAAGCTTTTAAAAACTGTCACATTTAAGTATAAGTGTACTTTAGTCAGACCATGGCGTTGTTGGTCACTGAAGAGGCATTTTTGTGGTGTCTTGGTGCGTGTTTCAGTTGACTTGTAAAAGTATATGAGAGCAGATACTCCAACACTCGGTGTGGTTGACACGTTGTTGATGAGGGAACAGAGAAGAGTTCAGTCAAATCTCTATTTAAAGGACAGAGAGGTCACTTAGAAGAAATAACACAGAGAGGAAGTGTACATGTGGAGTATTAGTGACATCTTGGCCCTAACAACAGCTGTTCACGTGTGAGCATGTGTGGGTGTGGATCTGCGTTTTTTTCTCTTCCTTTTTTTTCCCTTCTTCCCCCCTTCATATGGGTGTGATTTGGTCATTTGTTATTCCATGCCTGCATTCCCGCACGCTTCTGGTTTTTCTTTCTGCGCTTTTGTGGTTTTCCTGTTTATGTGGACAAAGTGTACTTTGACTGGAGCCCAAAAACTTGTCCGCTCGTTGTCCTCGTCCAGCAGCGTTCTCTCTCCGTCGTTCCCATCTGTCTCTCCCGCTCTGATTCACAACACGTGACACGTGTCGATTTATTTGTGTCAGATGTGATCTCTTGCAGTGTCCTGAGGTCAGTCTGATCACTTTGGGGCGTGTCTGGGTAAAATATGGCACTCGGCGACCAGATGTAAACATGTGCGGAGGAGGAGGCGTGGGGGAGTCGTGTGGATGTGTGATGGACGTGCTAAAGGTGAGCTGGGGACACTGGGGAAGCAGCTGACTGATGGATGATGTCATCTGCAGCCGCTTGTCTGCCCGTGTGCTTTGCCTGGACTCTTTTTAGAGGCCGTGCCTCGGCCCTGGCGACGACAGTTGTGGTTTGGCCGTTCTTGAAGGTGCCTGACTGACACTACAGGGGCAGATATTAGTCATCGTGACTGTGGAGGAGAACTGTGGCGGAGTCCGTGTTAAACAGAGAGAGAGAGGGAGTCACATGTCCAAAGAATGAACACTGTTGCTCAATCTTGTGTTTGTTTCTGCCTCAGATGTGCCATTAGAATAATGTCATTTCAAAGTATAGTGATAATTGTGGAGGAATGCTAACAAAAAATTTAGAAACAATGGTAATTATCACATTAAAAGTTATAAAACCTACCTAATGTTAGTTTTATCTCAGTGTTTAGTCAGTTACAATCTTTTGTAAATGCTCCTTTAAATGTGCTTTGACCTGCAGTGAGAGGACACAGTGAGAGACAGAGAACTTTACCTCTCAGCCCTGAACAGTAAGAGTTTATGTGCTGTTGTTTAACTGTCAGCACATAAGCTTTTACGGTGCAGGGACGCAGAGGATAAACAACTCTTCTTTCTTTTCTTTTTCTTTCTTTTCTTTTAACAGTCGGGACTTCATAAATATTTTGGCAGCATGGACAGCTGCAAGAGTTTAGTAGTCAAGCCTTCAGTTAGATGTTTGTGTGAATATAACTTGTGATAAAGACCGAGGTGATAAGATATCATCAGTGCAAAGTCTCAGGGCACCGCCAGCTTTATTGTTTTTATGAGTCTTGGATAAACCTGGTGTAATAGATCTTTTTTCACAGCAGATATTGTTTAATGTGAAATAATAGGGTTTTTTACCAATAATATTAATTGTGTTATTGTTCAAGTGTCAGGGTTTTTTCTCAGTGTGTTACAATAAAGTGGATGAGAATTATTTATATTGTGTGTAGGCTTTAGTTTGTTCTTTTATGGTCGCAATAAAACCGCCTCTGCTAATTTTGGCATCACACTGAACTATGTCAAAAGAAATTGGGGTATTTTTTCACAAACTCCTGATTGGAACTGTCTGACTCTATGGAGACGGCTGCCGCACATCATTTGAGTGACAATGCTGCGCTTACTTCCTGTCAGAATCGAGGAGTCTGCAGTCACTCAAAGAGAAACTTTTTCACCCTCGTTACACACACACACAGCAGAACACTGAAATCATCGACAACGGTGTCCACACAAACAGCACAATGAGGCTAATGTTTTGAATTATTTATTTGTTGTTTTATTAAAATCAGGGACATTTTATTCTTCTAAAAAAAAATACAACATTTCAACCCTGGGGGAAAAAAATACTTCTAAATTTGTTTTGAGCAGACAAATCCTGACCTGCAGAGGGCAGAGTATCTCTACGTATGAGTGGTACTTGAGGAAGAGAGTGGATCAAGGAAAAAATCCTTTCTGTGTGCGTGTGTGCGTGCGTGTGTGTGTTCTTGTATGGGTATCTTTGCGAGGACCAAAAAAAACTTAAACCTACACTTTTTGAGGGTTTAGATTTGGTTTTAGGGTCAGGTAAGGGTAAAGACGCATTATGTCTATGAGTGTCCCCAACTAAGAGAAGATATGTATACATGTGGGTTAGCCCCCTGTGTAGATGCACTGTGTGGTTGAGGTCTCGCCTGCAGGTTACACTGCTGCCCACTGGGAATTTTTTTCCCCCCCTTGCTGCTTTGAAGTGTGACTGCTCCTGTCTGATCAACAGAGAGCAGAGCAGGTGGTGGTGGAGCTGGGTGACTCATCCGTTCAGCATGTGCTTGTTGCATTCATTACTGCCGTTAAAGATCAAACCTGAAAAAACCTCCTTGTATCCAATAAAAAAAACACAAAAGGTAAAAAATGTGTCATGTGCCAGTCTTTGAACTAACACATTCAAACAGATTACCCTATGAATAAGAGGTCAAACTTGACATCAGTGTACACAGTACTACTTCCTGAATGAGAGACGATCCCTCGCATACAAACTCGGGCCTCTTTTTTTTTCCCCTCCCTGATGTTAACTGTCCCTAACGACCATGGCTGTAGACTGTTACCATGGTGCTGATGCTAGAGTAACAATCTAAAGCCACGGTCACCATGGAGACAGCAGGATTGAGGAGGAGCCGGAGTTGGCATGGCAACTGGAGACTGGGAAACCGCAAGGTCTCATTGGTTTGCGTGTGAACGCTACGCACCAGGATCGTGCAGGACTCCCCCAATGCAAGCCCACACAGGTTTCCTTACAGAGCCAGAGAGAAGAGAGACGCACACAGAGAGAGAGAAACCTTCAGCCCACGCAGTGAACTTCAGCTGTCAACCATTTTAGTACCAAGCAGTATTTTCCAATAACTCTTATTTCACAGCAATGTGGCCTCATCTTGTGTGTGTTGTCCTCTCGGAGCGGTGTTTTGGTGCATTGCCAGGCTTCAGTAGCCATGACTGTAGACTGTTACTGTACCATGACACTGTATAAGCAGTAAGCAGTCTAAAGCCAAGGTGCTGATGCTCTGGCCAAGTGTGGAAGGACGCATGCTCCACTTGTGGGATCCTGCAACAGAAAGAAAAGAGGGGGAAATAGTGATGATCAATACAATCATTAATGATCAGGGGACATCCCTGAGACCTAAACAACTGTTTTGGAAAGATAAAATCCTGAAAGCTACTGCTACCACTTTAATTATATTTCCTCCCCATAGAGCTTCAAGTGTATTTATGTGATACAACTTGGGTCTCATTACTGCTTTACAGTAATCTGGAGTAAAATGCAAAACAATTATAAATGTTATTTTCTTCATTCATTTATTTAGAATTCAGTCAGTAAGGGGCCATCTGTAACAAACAGAAATGTGCATCTGCATCATTGAATAATCTGATTATCTACTTAACATTGTCCACTAACCAGGCAAATATTGAGCTGTTTGAATAAAATATTAAGTTAGACATTGTGGGAATTGGGAGCATAAAACCGTATAAGAATTTACTTAAAAAACTTCTGGAAACATTGTTTCCTGCCTCTGACCTACTTTAGTGTTCATGTGCATGCAAACGTGTGTGAGAGAAAATGGCAGAGGGAGAAAGTGACAGAGGCAGACTGACAGCAAGAGAAGAGATGGAGAGATCTAGTTAACTGGGTTTAACTATTGTTTTATGAATACAGAGTATGTTAGCTGCCCTAAAAATGGAATAGGACTGTTTTAGGAGTCCCTTTTTCATCTATCTATCTATCTATCTATCTATCTATCTATCTATCTATCTATCTATCTATCTATCTATCTATCTATCTATCTATCTATCTATCTATGTTCTCGACCTCATGCCTAAATTATGACTTACACAGGAGGCAGGTACAGTACACTAAAGAAAAACTACTAACACCAGTCAAACAATCACAATAAACCCCATTTATTTTCCCTTTTCAATGATATTTCACTCGTGAATGTTGTTATTTCCATTCCGTGTCAGTTCACAGCACCGAGTTTAAATATAATCTATTTATCTCTGGGCAACTAAAACGCCTTCGTGCAAGCAGGATTTTCCTTTCCATCTCAGTTTCAGCACCACGCTGCGTGGGACAGCGACACAGACGCCCCCGAGCCTCGACGCTGTCCGTGGTGCTGAAATGGACGATGGCCGAGACTCTGAAGACAACAGAGGGGCGACTGAGGAAGTCTCATATTTGTATTTACAGCAGATTGTAGAGAATGAAACGCATCTGATTAATTATCGGGTGACTCTTTCACAGAACCTGTCCGACGTGGACCAGGCTGCAGCCTCTGCGGTCTCTGCTGTACCATAACTGAATAAATGATTAAAATCACGCGTCTCAGTGCTCGTCAGTGAAGTCATATGCCCGAGGGTAAAGGTATGTGACGTCACGCCGCGAGCACACCAATCACCTCTCGTCCCATTCTGCCGCCCGGCTTATCAGAGCGCGTGGGCAGTGGCTTGGTCTGGCTCGGTTTCCGTGGCACCGGGGAGAAACCGCTATGACTGTGGGTTGTGTTCACGTGCATGCGGATCCTCCAGTGCAACGCAATACGCACAGGAATCATGAAAACGTGAGGTCTGAATCTGACCACTTTGAACAATCCGTCTCTGGACTTTAACCCGCGAGAAAAAGATGTGTTTGATTGATTGGAATTCGCCAAACTAGGTGACAGAAATCGGCTTAATGGTGGTGTTGTTTATAATACTTATCAATATTGATATCGATAATAAAACACGACACTATCTCGATGGCTTTGCAAACACATCACTCACACGATCTGATCAAAGTCGGCGCAACAGCATCCGCAACAACAAATTGTGAATGAACAAGAGGTTTCATTGACTCGCTGAAACCCACTCCTCCCTCGCGCTGTCCGCGTGCACGACCCCGTCACGGTGTGCGCGTCGTTCGCGCCCCCGCACACCGGAGGATCACACTGCGGTGTGCGCGTGCGTATGTACGTACGTACGTACGTGCCCAGGATGCCTTTAAAAGGATGTGTAGTAAGTGACTGCGTATCATCTGCAAAGTGCGCAAGAATGACGCAGAGCTGACTTCACTGCCTGGCGACGTCACAGAATTGACACTGAAAGGAGGGGGGAGGGGGGGAGAGAAGTAAAGAAAGCGCCGACCGGAAGTGCATGAAGGGTAGAGACGGGGGAGGAGGGGGTGCGCCACACCGGAAGAAAGTGATGGCTATAATGTCATCACTATCACCGGAAACCTCCCAGTGCCACGCGCTCCCGAGTATGCTGGAGTTGATGAGGAGCACACACACACACACACACACACACACACACACACACCCTCCCTCCTCCCCCCATCTCTCTCATTAACACGCGCACACTCCTCCTGCACACACAAGCACACAAAGCTGTGAGTGTGTGTGCGCGCGTGTCTGCGTGTAAATTGCACGGTGGCATTTTCTCACCTGGACAAATCCACAGAGACATTGTCGCACCAGAAAACTGGGTGACATCTCAGAATCAGGTGCAACAACAACAGCACTGTGACAGGTGAACAACAAACAGGATGATGGTTCACCTGATGGTGCTGTGCGTAATTTGGAGAAAAAAGTGTGACATTCTGATCTGGGGATTATTTTTTTTAGCCGCATCTGTATATTCTGAGATATTCTTACATATTATCTGGTTGGGTGTTATTTTTTGCTGGTTGATGCAGCTGATGGCTGCCCACATGGGAGAGAAAATGAGTCACACTGCAGCAACTTCCAACCAGAGAGTGGAGATGAGAACAGGGTCTAATCTAAGCAGACTGCGAAGCTTCTAAGAAATGCTGCACATTGTCTCTTTTTTAAAGGTTAACTGTGGCCCTAGGGATACAGATAAAGACATAAAGAAACATAAATTAAACTTACCTTAGTCAAAGTTCCCAGTATGAAGAAGGATGTGGCTCGCTGCTGTAGGAACATGTTTGTCTTATCTCAACTCTATCGCAGTCTTCTACTGTGTGCGCAAAATCTGTGCCACGCTGTGCCCGTGCGCACACAGACGCCGTCGTCCCTCTCCTTCAAAGTCTCTTCCCATACAGACCGGGCTCTCCCATCAACCGTAGGCTTTTTATAGAGATCCCGTAGTAACTCGTGGAGGCAACAGGGGAGGGGTGGAGGAGGGGGGGAGAGAGGGGGAGGAGGAGAGGGAGAGCTCATTCAAAGATTCACCTACACATGTACGTGCGTAGCCCACGTCACTGAACGGAGTGCAGCTATTTATAAAGGGGAGGGGAAAAAGTATAGCCTGAATCACTGTGCAGGTCTTTTTTGGAGAAAAGCAGGATGGAAATAGCACGTATGTTGAGAAAACAACCCAAAAACAAATCATGGTGTATTAAAAAAAACACTTAGGCTGTCAGATCCATCCATTAATACGCATCCATCACCGTGATAGCGATTTGACATAATTAGTACTTGTTATATTTCACTGGGGATAGATTTCAGTGACGTCGACGTCGAGGATCACAGTGCGATTTTGTGGCAGGAATAAAACAAGTGTTTTTGTGTGTATTTGTCGTGTGATAGTATATCCACTTCTCGTTTGTGATACTCGAAGGTATCAAACGGTATTTGCTCGTTTGTGCCAAGTTAATGAGTTCATCAATCTCACAGCCTCGGCGCAGCCATTGGAGAAGATGAAGAGAGACTAATTGTTTGGAGGAAGAAGAAGGAGGATGATTGAAAGTTAACACCTGGGGCTGACACTTGCGATCGTGATGTTTAGGGATGAATCACTGCAGCTGTCCACTTTGAATGACTGCTGCTGCTGCTGCAGTGAGTAGTTCTTCTCTCTTTCTTTTTGGAAAGTTGGTCCACGTGCTCAACTTATGTATTCCAAATGTGTGTGAATACTCTCAGGGGAAATTAAATAAGACAGGAGTCGTGCGTAAATCCATGTGTCGAACTATCGCAGTGCATTCGGGGAGATTTGGGGGAGACCCTCGTGCGTAAAGGAGCGTGTCAGACAGACATGCGTAGGCGGGTGCGCAGTGTAAAACAGACGCACTCTGGACACGGAAACTCGCCCTTCTACAGGTGTTCGTTCTCTGGGGTTTGACGGAGCACAGTCACGCCACACGGCCGTGGACGTTTAGAGACATTAAACGTCCTCCCGCGCATTAAAAAAAAACACGGTATAGGATGGCGCGCCCACCCGCGCCCCCACATATCACCTTCATCCACACAAACCACTGCAAGCGTTAGACGACTCATTCTTCTAATCAACTGTCCATTTAAAGTAAAGTTGGAAACAAACCAAATATAAAGGTGCCCACTACTTCTTTACCAAACTTGAACACAGTAGAATTTGACTTATCTTAAAGGTGCAGTGTGAAATTGAAAATAAAATATTCGACTTAACCTTTTTAAAATTTAAAAACACCCGTGTAAATGAGAACATGGCACACTTTGTACACACTTTACCTTTAAAAAAGTTTTTCCAATGACAAAAACCACAGAGGTGTTTTTGTGTACAGACTAATTGTACGTCATGAATACATTTTCATTTTGAGTTATTGTTCTATATAAACACTTTTATTGTGCAATTCTATGAAATATCATCAAAATATTGTTATTGCAATATCAGATAATGATGATATCATGTTCATATCGCCTAGCCTTACAGAAGAGTTGCTTTTTCCCCCAAAAAGTTTTTCACTTGACCGACCTCCTCCTGACCAGAATCAATGCTCAGTTTGAAACCTTTGCTTCAGCAGCAAAGGTCCAGTGTGTAAAAATGACTTTTGTATGTACAGTAAAAGGCTCATTCTAAGGCTACAGCTATTTTGATTTTAAAGTGATTATACACTTATACAAACATAGTATATTCAATTTCTGGTAAGAAAATCTTACACGTGGGTCATTTAAAGAGGACGACATTGAACACTTTTCCTCAAGGTCACGAAGATCCTTGACCTTTGAGAGGAGCACAAAATTAGACAAATATTAAGAAATGCATACAGTTTGTTAACACATGACCAGGTGTCGGTCAGTAAACAGGTGGACAGGTCATTCCTATCCCTTCTATTAAAACATTCTTACAACAAGCAGGAGTTACTCTACTCCAAAAAGGCACAACTAATGATACAGAAAGTGAATAGAAATGGTCTTATTTATATATAAAGAGTATCCAGGTTGGCTCTAACCGTTGAGCTCTCTGAATATTTCACAGCACTGACTGTTTAAGGGTGACGCAATGTGAACAGATGCATTGACCATTCCACCCATGACTTCTAAATCTACATTCACAACCCTCCACCCCCCCTCTAGAGGCTGCCCACAGAGATGTTTGCCTCACAGAAGAAAGAACATCTTTGCTTAGAATCCGGACTATAGGTGGAACACAGTGGGAAAGTCCCACATTAAATTCAAAGTCAGTTCTATAGTGCTATATCATATGTTGGTTGCTGTTGTTTTAATCCCCCTGCCTCGGAAATGAATGCAGCAGAGGAGGGGACACGACAGCCTGTGTCTTATACTTCAGAACTGTAGAATCTCCACTGACTGCAATCAAACAGCAATTTGAATGTGCTGACGTGTGGTGGAGGACGAGTATTTGGTGAGCGTGTGTGTGTGTGTGTGCAAATATACAATCTGGATATGGGGCGGGGGTGTTTGGGGAAAAAAAAGTGTGAATGAAATTGTTCTTCACTCAGACCCTCACTGACATGACACTCCCACTTACTACAAGTCTCTTTGTGTCGTTAATACACACACACAGCTTGTATTTACAACATATTTCATTCCAATTAGTAGGATTACATTCCACAGGCACTCTGCCCTCAACTCACACTCCAAATCCAGCATATACTGCATCTCAGATGTTAATCATGAATCAGGATGCAGATTATTTCCCTGTTTAAATCTCGTATCTGTCTGTCAAGGCTCGTTGTTGGCTCTCTCTCTCCTTCTCTCTATCTCCTCATCTGTATTCCAAACAGAGAATGCAGTCAGATAAGAAAGAAGAAGAAGAAGAACTGTATCCCTCCCATCCTCGTCTCCCTCCTCACAACCGCCTACCTTTCCTACCCACCTCCCCTTCTCCCATTCTGACTCATACTGAAGTCCCAGTGAGCCCCTGCACCCACCACCCCACCCTCCACTCTCATTTGTGTTTTCTCTCCCTTTGATTGCCAAGCTGGCTCCAACACAGCGAGCAGGGCAAGATAGAAAGAGCAAATGAAAACCAACGAGAGGGAGAGAGGGAGGAGAGAGAAAGAGGAGGAGGAGGTGGAGGAGGAGGAGGAAGACTCTGCTGCCAAACGTGCCCATAATGAGGATTCTGTCAAAGGAGAGCTGGGGAGGAGGAGAGCATGTGTGTGTGTGTGTGTGTGTGTGTGTGGTGGGTGTTAGAGAAAGATGGATGTTCGGAAAGAGTGGGTGTTTATTAGTGAAACCCCCCCGTACCCCCGCCCCCACATCGTTCCCTTCCCTGTCTCATGTGCACCTCCTCACAAACCCACACTCAAACCTCCACACACCCACATGACAACTAACCTATGGACTTTGAACATGTTTGTGTATGTTTATCTTGTTGTCGTATACGTGTGTGTGTGTGTGATGGAGTCAGAGGAGGACATGTGCGTGCGTGTGTGTTTTTCTGTGAAAAAATTGACTTCACCTGAGATTGGGACACCACAACGTTGTCGGTTGTTCATAACGCGGCGTCGCGGGATGCCAAGGTCATCTGTCACTGTGCAAAGTCATATGCTGTCTCTTTCTCATCCACTCTAACTCCCAACAGTGACTCACACACACACACACAACTTCACATTATGCCACAGTCATATGCTCGATGTAATTAACGAGCATTGCCAACTGTACAGTGTGTGTCAAAGTGTGGGTAGTTGCCTGTGTGTGTGTTTGAGGGTTTTTGTCTGTGTTGGAATGAGTGCATCTGTTTGCTTTGACTTCAGCGTCATCGGTGAAATATTCAGAGCAGATGACTATTAAGAGTATTTTTAATATTATATGAGTCTTTATTTGCCTTTGGATCAAACTACCATGAACCGAGCTGCACCAAACCGAGTAAAAACAAAGCGAGATTTCATTTATTAACAGAAATTTGCTGTTAGTTTTTAGTTTATATCAAAATCCAAGTTTACCTGCGTCCGACCAAAGTTTCTTATGTCAGATATAAGTTTAAATTATGAGGATTGAATAGAGTTGGATCCAGAAAACATAGTTATAGAGACTGCACTGCTTGTGCGGTGATGATATAGAGTTCTTTGATTAATGTTTCTAATAAAACTTTCAGTGAATGAGGTCATGAAATGTTGCCTGGCTACAATCTGCATTCCATGTTGCACTCATTTTCTCTGTATATTGTCATGGCTTCTGTGCTTTCACACATCACTCTGTGTACTCTAACACACCGCGCCCCCCCCTCAATTTTTTTTTCTGTGTGTGAATTATACATTAAAACTGTTGCAATGGATATTCTCCAAACATCTAATACCAGCAAAGATGCGTCACACAAGCTCCTGGCTCTGTCTGTCTGTCTGTCTGTCTGTCCTACCCACACACCTTTTATTTCTCTCTCTCACACACACACACACACCACTCAAGATGAGGATCCCATTTCAATCCACACTTTCTTCTTCGTTCTTTAATTTCTTGCCATTTGTTTCAGTTCTTTTTTATTAATATTATTTCAGCATCATTTTCAATCTGCTCCATCCATGTTCCACTCTTGTCTCCACCATTCTCTCCTGACTGTATTCCCCCATCCGTCCTCCTCCTCCTTTACTCCAGTCATCTCTAAAAGTCATCTCCTCCCACCTCCCAGTGCCCCAGTGGGAGAGACAGACACAGAGGGGGAGAGAGAGAGAGGGAGATATGGAGAAAATGAGATGGAGGCAGTGAGATCTAGATATGATTGAGCTGGTGAAACCCCCCTGGTGTCAGAAATTCACCTGCAAAAACTCCCCTGCTTTTCCTCATCTGTATTCACAGTCTCTCCTCCTCTCCTCCTGCATCATGCCTCCTCACCCCTCTCTCTCTCTCTCCACCTTGCTTCCTCCCCCCCCTTCTCTGTCCTTCCGTGTCACTTATCACCCTGCATTGCTCCACCTGCACTGTGGTGCAGGACTGACAATCAGAACTCTGCACACATACACATGCGCGCAGAAGCACACGAGTAACTTATACACATGCACACACACACACACACACACACACGGGGAGACACACACCCACCACTTCCGGCGGCCCCCTCCCTCCCTCTCTCTCTCCCTCCCTCTCTCTTTCACACCTCTCCACTGCAGACAGTAAAAAATTCTACAACCCCTGTTGTGCTTCATCGAGAGACACCGCTCGTACTACATCAGCAGTATTCTGTATCTGCACAGTGTCTTTTTTTTGTTTAAATGCCACGCAAAATATTTGCAATTGTTCATACAGTGTTCATCAGGCTTTGTGTGTTTCTCTCTGTGAAAAAGAGGAAACAAGTCAACGTGTGACTGTCTATACAGTTGTCTCATTAGCTCGTTTTCTTCTCTTGTACTCGCTGTTTCTGACACTGGTTCTGATTAAGACATCAACAAAAAATCTCTTCAATTACTGAAGCAATCAGAAAACGTGTGCCGACACCTCCGATATGCCACCAAGTGAGCCGAGCACTGTACATGAATGAGTGAGTGAGTGAGTGTGTGACATAACGAAGGAGGTGTCTGTGTGAGGAGGGATTTATGTGTGAGAGATTCATAGGAAAGACAAGAGAGAGGCTCTGGCCCTTTAATTTGGTGTTGCTAGGGAAATGAAGCTGTTTACTCGAGCTTCAGCCACACAGATGATGTTTGCATGGACTCACTAATGCCCCCCTTTTTTATATATATATACACACATGCTTCCAGTGGCACACACACACAAAGAGAGAGTTCTCATTGTCCTATGTATTTCTGTTTCCCCCCTCCTCCCCATGTTATGTGCCAGGTAAGGTCACATAACAGTCACAAGTGGAAGGCAAATAATCAGGTGACGATGTGCTGTATAATTCACATAATGGGAAACAAAACTAGAAAATAAAAGTTCATCACTGGGCCAATCAAAAATATTGGACAATAGGACCTTTAAGATAAAAATCAGAATAAAATAATAATAATAAGTATTCAGTCCTGACATCTAGTGGATATTGCATGAAACTGAGTGCACACAGTATATATATGTATGTACAGTATATATGACTGTATGTAATCTGCTCTTTTATATAATGCGAAGACCTTTAAACACCCTTCCCCCACCAAGCCCTAATATGTAGGTCAAGGCATACGTGACAATTACATAACATCTGCATAACATCTATCTATCTATCTATCTATGATAAAGAGGTAATTTGCTCTCTGTAATTTCAAAGAGAACACATAACAGCAAACAGCATTAGGATAACATGGCATGGTGTAACACAAAATCAGAGTCTATTTGATTATTTTTGTGTCTCTTTATGCAACTTCCCAGTAGGCCAAATTAATAATTGCAAAACATAAAGCAAACACAGACAAACGTTTATTTAAGTTGAAGTAGGGCTCTGTGTGCTAGTATCTCTGTGTATTTCCTTACTTTCAGTAACAAGTGGATTCATATCCTAATAAATCCAAATAGTTCCAAAAAAGAATTTGCAGTCTCTAATATTTAGACACAACATAAACATTGCTTTGAACGTTTTCTCTAAGTTCTCATGTTGCCTTTGGTCTCTGTGTGTGTGATAGCTTGCCTGCCTTTGATCTGTACTTCCAATTCATTTTCTATGGGGAAAAAGTTGCCTCAAATGCTGTTAAACATGTCAAAAAGTATCAGGGTCAGAATAAAAATTGAAATCGTGATGTGAAAACGCCAACTGTCACCCAGTACGCTTCTTGATCCCGCTCGGCCACCGTACTTGATGTGTTTGTTTTCAGTCAGAGCAAAGATGGCGAACGAACTGGAAAGAGTGCGAATCTCAGCGGCGGAACTCCGTGCTGAGGCGTCGAATGCAGTTAATTACAGCACTGGCAGCCAGAAAGGTGAAAATATACAACGCAGATGCATGCGGGGGCTTTGTTCCCAGGAAAGTCGTTAAATGGACCATAGAAATATCGCGATTCTGTTTAAAGTAGGCTACGGAGTTGCCAAGTTTGTACCAAGCTATTG
The DNA here is from genome assembly GCF_963457635.1 of Microchirus variegatus. Taxonomy (NCBI): domain Eukaryota; kingdom Metazoa; phylum Chordata; class Actinopteri; order Pleuronectiformes; family Soleidae; genus Microchirus; species Microchirus variegatus. The sequence goes on from NC_139803.1 coordinate 9,528,168, forward strand.
TTGTTAGCTAGCTAACTTAGCTATGTGTTCGTTCTTCGGTCCCGCGTGTGTTTGTTTTTACTACTGTTGTCGCTATTTAGGCCAAATTTAAGTACTTTCAAATTGTTCTCAAATGACGAATCGTTATACTACAAGCACAATAGTACTGGAAATATGTGCGAAATACTTAATCGGGTTAGGACTGACGAGCGCGACTGTTGTGATTGTTAAGCGCTTGTTAGTTAAACTTAGCATAAATGTAAAACTTCACTTAAAAGAGTCGTTTTAACATTCGTGTTTATATGCTGTAGAGGGAAAACGTATGTTCAGTTTTTGTTGTGAGGCAGTTTGACAGTGGTGTTGGTCAGACACGTTCACGGTAGTGTGTCCATATGAAGGAAATAGTCTTACCTTATGTAAAATGTTGCACTAATGTCAGTCATTGAATTGAAAAGTATGTAGTGGCATTCAGAGGTGTTGTTTCGTTTGGTCTTTCATGACATAACTGAAATGGGACCGCTTATGTATTCTTAAATGTCTATACTCCCTCTCCTTACTGTGTTAATGCCAGACTTTGAATTTTGGCATATTCATTTTTTTGTTGTCTTTTTCTTTTTTAGAGGAGCAGCATGCACCTAAGCAACATCAGAAACGTGATGAAAAGCGCCCTGATCTGCAGCGCTACCAGCCTTTAGCTGGACCTGGACGTCGTCACCGTGACAGCGAGGAGAGAGATTCTGGTCAAAGTGATCCAATGCCTACTTCTTTACATGAGCAAGAAAAACCACAGCAGAGTGAGAAAAAGTGTGTCTCTGAAAAAGTTTTAGGGGGCACAGATGGGGCAGGCACTGACCAAAGGGTTGGAGGTGATGGTACTAATACTCAGAATGGAAGAAAGGGCATCTGCTCACCTGCTCAAACAGAGGCAAATCAAGAAAAAGGCCCTGTTGAAAATGACATAGAACAATTGGAACCCGCTGGAGCTGCAAAACTGGCAAAGAAAGCCCGCAAACCTGACCGTGAATTTTATCAACCAGGGAGCCGAAGGAACATCTCTGGAAAGGACTGTGGTGTTGGAAAAGAGCAAGATAAAACTCCTCCTGAGAAAGTTGAGCATAAAAATGAGCCAGAATTCCAGCAGAGTACTGAAGAAACAGAAGGTAACAAAACAGCATCTACTCAAAAGCAAAGAGGGAAGGCTAAAGAAGTCAAAGGTACACACGAAAATGTAAAAATTGTCAAATCCACTGATATAAACAGAAAGCAAGGAAGCAGAGATGTTCACAAACCTCCATTACCCTCTGATGCTTCTGTGGAAAAAATAACCAGCAAGGTTGAAAAACTCTCCGTGAAAGAAAAAGGGAAAGGTGGGCGTGAAGTCCAACATGTTGAAGAGGTAACCTGTAGGAGAGGGAAAACAACTGATAAGGGAAGACAAAGCCAAGGGGGAGTAACAAAAGAAGAGGAAGAAAAGACAGATAGGAAGAGGGAAAAAGGAAACCGCAGTAGAAGAGGAGGGGAGAAAGAAAAAGAAAGGAATTTGGATTCCAGAGGAGGTGGGGATGGCATGAGTGTTGGAGGAAAAAGTGTCCAGGGGAAAGATGAGAAAGAGAGAGACGGTAGAGCAGCAGAAGCAGACAGGAACAACAAACCCGGTAAGACTGGAGAGACGCACCAAGGCAAACGCAGAGAGAACTGTGGAGAAAGCACAAGAGGAGATGACAACAACAATCGGTCCAGGGATGCTGAGAAACATGCAAGGCCAGAAAGAAATGTAGACAAAACTGTAGAAAGAGTAAATAAAAACAAATCCAATGCCAACATCACAGCACCATCCTCAAAACGATATTCCAAATCAGATATACGGCGCTCACGCAATCGAACTTACAGCAGTAGCTCAGCCAGCAGTGTGACCAGCTTGGATGGTCCAGGACTAGGGATGGATGTGGAAAGCTCTAAGTGGCCACGCTTGCAGCCTAAGCCCAGTACCAAAGAGGAGATGGTGAATAGGAGAGAAGGACAAAGAGGTCGCCTACAAAGCTGGCCAACTAATGGGGAATCTTCCACAGAATCACTAGAAGGGCGTGAGATCAACGACATTGCAGAAAATAGAAGAAGGAGAAGAAGAGGAGGTGAAGAAGAACTGAGTGCAGCAAAGAGGAGAGAAGAAAGGAACCGACCAAAGGGAGGCAGAGGTGAAGGTAGAGGAATTCAAAGAGTTTCACCTGAAAAACATTCTGTTGTCTCATCACAAAGTGCTGAAACACAACATCGCAAGCAAGGCTTGGTTCCTCGTGGCAGAGGTGGGGGTATTCTGGTGCTTCCGGCCCACACAGATATCTCTAATTCACCTGAGGTTGGCCAGAGACTTTTCGGTGGAATCAGGGGAGGAGCAGCACACGGTAGTCGAGGGGGTAGAGGAGGAGGAGTGAGACGACTGTGGGATCCAAATAACCCAGACCAGAAACCTGCTCTTACCAGCAGTCAGTCCTCGCAGCACAAATCTCTCCAACCGCCCATATATCTTCAGACAGGGACTGGATATGGACAACTTCACTTTCTCGACACAGATGATGAGGTTGCAGGCAGTCCTCCGGTCCAGCAGGGCGAACACTTTCGATCACAGCAGGCTGCTGCCATGGCGTTCTACAAATTCCAAAACTCTGACAATCCCTACTGCTACCCTATGTCCACCAGCAACCCACAAAATCCTGGCACCTCTTCAAACCAGCGCTATCCATATCCATACATGGGGCCTTACCAAATGGTTCCCACTAATGGTATGTACCAGAGCCCTGGTGCGGGACAGTTCTGTGGTAGTTACAAGTTAGGAGGTTATTCTCAGCCTCGTTCAGGAGGTGGTTTGTCAATCGAAGAAGTGGAGCAACAAGCCAGAGGGGATCTGGGGAGGCTGTTGAGGGCTGCAGACGCACATGAGCTCCAACTCAGTAACCTGCTGTCCAGGGACAGAGTGAGTGCTGATGGACTGGATCGCATGGCTCAGCTCAGGTGAGGTTTATGGTGACAAGATGTGTGTTATTGTTTTGTTTTATGCCACACATTTGGTTATTTGGACTAACACTGATTTTTGTTCTTCTCTTTTTTCCTCTGTTGTCTAGAGCGGACCTTTTGGGGCTCTATGAACAGGTCATTCTCACGGACATCGAGTTCTCAGACTCTCAGAATGTGGATCAGGCTTTATGGAAGAATGTGTTTTATCAGGTCATAGAGCACTTCAGGCAGTTACTCAAAGACCCTGCACACAACAGCACCTCTTATGTCAGGAACATGTTGCTCACTCTACTTGACGAGGTAAGGAGTATGTGGGAAAGGGGCAGATTGGGCAATGTTTTTACTTAAAGATTATACAGTGCACACTAGAGCTGAAACGATTAATCGATGAATCGATTATTAATCGATTACTAACTAAATCGCCAACTATTTTGATAATCGATTAATCGGTTTGAAGTTTTTTTCATGATTAAAACAAGATTTCTGATTGTTTCAGCTTCTTAAATGTGAATATTTTCTTTGTTTCTTTGCTCCACATAACAAAGAAATCATTACAACTGAATCATTTTGGTTTGTGGACAAAAGAAGACGTTCGAGAACATCGTCATTTCCAGCTCCAACGTTTTTTTTTTTTGCATTTTCTGACATTTTATGGACCAAACGATTCATCGATTAATCGAGAAAATAATCGACAGATTAATTGATTACGAGAATAATCGTTAGTTGCAGCTCTAGTGCACACTTTAATATGAATTTGATAAATTCAACACAACACATGTACCACTCTGTTTTATTCATCTATAGAAAAATATTGAGAACAATTAATTATCGGCTGAGACGAACCGACTTGTAACTCGAGTCACGCTGTCCAGCCATAAGGAGCAGAGTGAGTAGTTTGTATTAGTATTTAAATTTGAGACCTTTCCATGGCATCAACTTGAGCAAGCAGAGGAAAAATAGTTACACCTGACTGAAATGTTCTCTTGATGATTATGACATCACAGAGACCCAGTCCTACTGCATAAGTCTGTGAATTTAGTCCCTAAAAGTGAATTTTATTGTGCTCAACAGTAATTGAACTCAGAAATGTTAGAAAGAGACATATTCTGTATTCTATTTTTTGTTTTATAACTGTTACTTTTACTGTTTTTTTTCCCTTTAATGTGATTTAACTTGTCTGTTGTTGTCTATGTTTTAACAGGGATCACTTTTCTTTGATACACTGGTCCAGAAGCTGCAGACAGTGTACCAATTTAAATTAGAGGATTACATGGATGGCATGGCTATCAGGACTCGACCATTACGCAAAACGGTACTGCGATATTCTTTAGTAGTAGTAACAGTGTGTAAACATTCATAATTTTTCATAGACATATCATAGTCATACATTCACAATTTATTGCATTTATCAACATCAGATTGTTTTGTACCATTTGTTAATTATGTTCTAATGAAAAGGCTAAAGTTTTCCCTTTATTTCTGTCTTTTTCAGGTAAAGTATGCACTCATCAGTGCTCAGCGCTGTATGATTTGCCAGGGAGATATTGCACGTTACCGGGAACAAGCCAGTGACTCAGCCAACTATGGCAAGGCTCGCAGGTAGGCTTTAATTTGAACATTTTCCAGGCATTGTGAAATTTCTTACACACACACACATAAGCATGAGTTGTCACATTCCAGTAACTCATGTTCAGGTCTGCCCACATAGCTATGAGACGATGTAGACTTGCTTAACTTTTCAAAGAAAACTGTATTTTATTTTTACAAGACTGTGGCACCTTTCTTAACTTCTCCTGAGATGCTGTCTACAAAGTTCTAGAAGCGTGTGAGACGACGTTCTTTCCCATTAGATGAGAAACCTCATCTTATTGCTTTTGCGATTGCTTTTCTTTTTCAGCTGGTACCTGAAAGCCCAGCAAATTGCTCCCAAAAATGGACGACCATATAACCAGCTGGCCCTGCTGGCAGTCTATACAGTAAGTAGTATGTAGTAAGCAATGGAAAGTTGGATCTTTACAAGATGATGTTATATCCCTGCAATTTTAATCCTGAATTGTTTTTTTCATACAATGTTTGGTGTAATGTGTTGGCACCAAACCACGTACACCGGCCCCTGTAGAACACCTCCTTCCTCTGAACTCTAATCCCACTTCTCACTTACAGAAAAGGAAGTTGGATGCCGTGTATTATTACATGCGCAGTTTGGCAGCTTCCAACCCCATCCTGACTGCCAAGGAAAGCCTGATGAGTCTGTTTGAAGAAGCCAAGCGAAAGGTAAGATGCGCTTCAGTCAACTTTTACATTTTTATTAGGGCTACATCATTGATAAAAAGAAATCACAATCTCCAGTCGCTGCTGAAAGAGAAATCTACTAAGCCTCGACATAGATATAGAAAACATTTGAAGTCAGTCTTGAACATGAACCATTGATGCTCATTAGCGATGATGACATAGACACATTGATTTGTTCAGACCATTAACATGCTTATTAAATCACTGCATTGGCACAGAGGATTACATTTAATACAATCTGGTATAATTATGTGCTTCTTGTTAGTATCAATTATGTATTTATTTCTTCCAGGCAGAGCAACTTGAGCGAAGGAGGAAGCAGGAGCATGAAGGGGGCTCTAAGGGTCCAGCAGTTAGAGGGAGAGGACGAGGGGATGAGGGAGCCCGTGTGGAGATCTGGGTTCGCCCCACTGGACAAGCTGCGACCCCATCCTCACAGAGAGGAGGGAGTGAGTCCAGCAGGGACTCTGAACAGGATGGAGAGCTGGGCAATCTCAGCGCCAGTGACGTAAGAACCCTTTGATCCTTTTTGCTCTCTCTATAGAGTATCATTATTAAGCCCAATTCATACTCCTCCGACTGCACGAAATATTTTTAAGTGTCCGTCCGCGATTGGTCCTCAGGACAGGCCGAGCGAAGCTGCTCTGTGCCGGCTCACAGTGCGCACCGAGCGTCCACAGAGGCGGAGCTGATCCCCGCCGACAACGTCGCTGCCAAACTATAAATACATTATATCTTAATACACAAACCACATGTTTAGACTCTAAATGGCCAATTTCTCGCCTCAAATTATCTTAAAACTGCGTTCCGTGACACAGAAAAGTGAGAAACGGCCACTGTTTCAACAACAACAGTCTTTCTCTCTCTTTCTCTCTCGGACGCCATTGCTCACTGTAGCCAAAAGCACAACAACCTTGCACAGCGACCCCTACTGATCGGGCGGGAAATTGCAGCACGTATCCGTCCACGACGCAGAAGTATTAAGGCTCGAGAGGTCTCCGTGGTTACGCAGTCGGATAACGCATTACGCAGTCGGAGAAGTATAATGTGGCTTTTATACAGACGGGCACATTGAGCCTTAAGTATCATTTAGATGTACACAAATAATATTGTGTTTTCAATGTTTCTAATTTAGAAAGTTATTTTCTCAGCTTAATTATTTCCCCCTTGTTCGGCATGTCCTCTCTTTTAGTCCCTCTTATTCAGTTCAGTGTGCTCATACAAAATAATCAATGTTCTTGTTTTGGCTGTTTTTAAACTCCTAACCCGGTATTCTATCTTTTGTTATATGGCCCTTATGGTTTGTTTCCTTTCTGCTGTGAACGGTGCACCAAGTTTTGTATTCCTGTAAACATCTGTCTGTGCCCTCTGGGTGACACTGAGGCAGATATAGCAGATAACTGTGTGATACAATGCCTTTAGTAAGTAAGATTTTGAATAAGTATCTAATTGCAATTATTTTGAAATGGTACTTTAAATGATTACTGTGGGTTATTTGTGCAGATCTGTGAGAAACAAAGTTGTTTTCTTCGGTCTGTAGAATATAATCTGGAGAGGCCAGGGCGCGTTTAATCTAAAAAATTTAATTTTTAACATATTTTGGCTTTAAGAAATTAGCCACAATGGAAATAGAATTTCTGCTGAACTGAGTATCAAGATTAGAAATTTCTTGATCAAGACGCTATAATTTTCCAGCATAATTTTATAAAAACTGCACTTCTTTGTTGTGAATTAGTCTGAGATTTGAGACTAATGGCAAAAGTAGCAATTTTAGCCTCATAACTGAAGGTTTCTGCACACCAGAGGCTTTATTTATTTTGTTTTATTTGCACATTAATATTTTGTGAACCTATATTTAGGCAATGTGAGCTCTCCTCTGCTCTTCATTAAGTCGTTTCTTTTTCTTATTAACTAAAATAACTGAGCACCAAGCCTATCATTGCTACAAGTGGACTCCCAGCTGTTTCTTCCTGTAAAGCAATTTTCCTTTTTGTCCTTTATAATTTATTCATTCTCTTGCTAAATTTAAATAGCAAGGGTGCGTCTACATCTTTTCGGGGTGAGGGGCCAATGACAGATGTCAAATTAAATCAACTTTCTCAGCATTCTCAGATATAAGATAGATGCTCACGCTTTCATAGAGCACATCTAAGTATCTATTTCCTACCCATTCACATTGAATACACAACCTTCCAGTTGAAAGATGACTCACTCTACAACTGCTGAGCTACCGTCGCCCCAGTGGCGCATTAGTTCATCATTACACAGTGAATTCTTTGTTGCTTTTAGGGGTGTGGTCTTCTACTGGAAGATCAGATTTTTTCTTCCACTGATTTTTATGGAAGAAAGCTGTAACTGTATCACACAAGGTCAGCCGCTTAATTATTTAAGAGCATAGGATCAGCAATTTACAACATTATTGATTCAGTTCTCACTAGTCACTACTGAAGAAAATCTAAATCTATTTCCTGTATTTAACTGCTACGCCAAACGTGATGTGGCAAATTGAATTTCACCATCTCTGTTCATGTCGAAGGCCTTTGTCTGTGGTGTGTTTTTGTTTGAAATGTGGGAGCAGTTCTCTCTGTGACAATTATGGACCAATGGAGTGTGGTTTTACTCAAGTCTTGTCCATCACATTCGGGTGAGGGAAAAGGCACAGATCAGATTAAGTTTGGCTTTATTACTCGTGCTATGTGATCAGTCCACTATTTGTTAGTGTGTCCTGTTATGAGATACATCTGTATTTGTATCCCTTGTGCCATAAAAACCCAATACGCCTGCTATAGTAGCTTCATTTCCTTCATTGTTTAAAATTTCAGGGGCATTTTTGAACGGTAATATGAGCTTCAAACCTTTTCACATGCCGTTTCAAAGAATAGAGTGTGTTAGCGTTTGCTGCTGAATGAAATGGTTGGTAAAATATTAGTAAAAGGGTTTTCTTCTTTTTTTTCAGTTGAATAAAAGGTTCATTCTGAGTTTCTTGCATGCTCATGGAAAGCTCTTCACCAAAGTGGGGTGAGTGTTGTCTTTTGAATTTACAGAAGTTTGAAAGTTTGAGAATATAATTTAGTGATGCCTTTTTAACTGCATGCATTGTATATTTCTGTGCGTCTTGTTTGCAGCATGGAGTCATTCCCTGGAGTGGCGAGTCGTGTCCTGCAGGAGTTCAGGCTGCTGCTCCAGAATGGACCTTCCCTGCTGGGCAGCACTCAAATGCTGCAGATCATCACCATCAACATGTTCACTATAAACAATGCCCACAATAGAGGTAAGTTTTAATGTGCCAAATCTATTCAAATGCCTTGTAAACAGATTATTTTCATGGATGGATTAAAATGTGACTCCAGGTGTTGCCTTGTTAAAGCTTGTGGCAAGCATACTTAATAAAAGCTTCTTAAAACACTAAGATTTCTTTCAATATTGAGTTTATTGAAGCAAATGTAGAAATACATTCTCGTCTCTGTGTCAGGTGAAGAAGGAGAAGTGCGTTCTGTTTTACAAGAGCAAAGCACGGCCCTGGGTCTCGGCATGTTTGGAGTGTTGGTCAAACGCTGCACGGAGCTGCTCAGCGATACTCCTGCAGGTATAAACACAGGAAGAGCCACAAATATTTCATCAGCAGAATTTGTTTCACGTTTTTCCAAATTTGAAATACGACTCGCACATTTATAGCACCATCACAAGATTGCAAATACCCGTATCTGGGACATTTTGGCTTTGTGGTGCATCATTCATCATAACAGCCCATGTTTCTTGCTTTCAGAACCGGTCCCCGCGACAGATGGGGAAGAGGACGGTACAAATGGTATGGTGAGAGTCTCTGCCTTCCCACTGAATCTTAGAGAACTCCTGCCGAGCATGAAGGTGTGGTCTGACTGGATGTTGGGACACTCAGACCTGTGGAACCCACCACCGTGCAGTATAGAGTGAGTACTTATAACCTGGAATAACAGTGACAAACAATGAGATTGAAAATACTCTTTAGGATTGTCACAATGACCTTGCACCACACTGTCATTTATTGTAATATTTGTTAGATCTGCTTCATATTATTTCCTCTGTTGTTGTTGCTCACCACCACTTATGACCTTTCCTCTCTATGAAGTTGTAGTCCGGATGTTTGGCAGTGTCTGGCTGACCTGTGTAACGCGCTGGCACGTGTGCACCACGGGGAACTTCCTCTGTACAAAGTCGACACGGATGAAGTGGAGGGCGATGAGGAGTTGACGGTGCTGCAGTTGAAAGAGGACAGGCTGCTTGCCGGTTTCATACCTCTGCTGGCTGCACCGCAGGAGCCTTGTTACACTGACCGGCACACTGAAATGGTGAGTGAAGTGTTTTACAAATGTCTAATTCACATTAAATACTTATACTCCTGTGGAATGGAGACTGTGATGGTCCATCATAGTCTTATTTGCCCTCATACAGTTCCATAATGAACCAAAACAGTTACAGTTCCCAGTGTCTCTCTGCTATAACTGTCATGTTACCCACATACACTGTATTAACTCATTATTATGCATCAACCTTCTAACAAACACAAAATAAACTCAGGTTGTGAAGCCTTGAGATTTGATTGGCACCAGTTTTTGCAACTAGAAATTTCACTATTCATCACCTCTGCTGTTTTCATGCCTACATTTCCCGTTCCTCTTCCCTCAGGCTATAGCAGCAGATTGTAAGAGAGTGACCGTGCTCAAGTACTTTCTGGAGGCATTGTGTGGACAGGAAGAGCCTCTGTTGGCCTTCAAGGGAGGAAAATACATCTCTGTGGCGACCTCTTTACCACCTAACCATCACTCTGTGGATCGAGGCAGACAGGATTCTATAACGGAAAAAGAGGTGAATCTTTTCCTCCTACTTTCCCCTCTAATAACCTATTCTCTCCACACAGCGACTCTGTTGTGTTCCTTCTGATTGTGCTCCTTTTCAAAATTTGACCCCTCTCATAATTATGTAAATGCTGAAATTAAATTTTTATTGCAGTTCAGCCGAGGCTGTTGAATTACTGAATTGCTTATTGTCTGCGTCTGTTTACAAGGCTGATGATGTTATAGTCGAGGCGGAGTCGTCTCCATCTGTGTCGGGAGACGAGGACGCGGACGAGGCGGGAGGTGGCGAGAATGACATCAGGCAGCTGAAGGCGCGGCGCCATGCCCTTGCCAACAAACTCGCACAGCAACAGAAGCGCAGGGATAAAATACAGGTAAAACTGGTAGATGCCATACTCTACAATACTTGTTTTCATAGTATTTATATGTATATGAAAATTTATAGACTAGTAAAAACAAATGAAAAATCTGTGAAGAAAAACAAATTTTTGTTCTCATTTATTGTTATTTTTTCTGCATTTAATTTGTTTCATGTATTTAATATTTTGTTTACATATTATTTTTATTGAAAATACTGTGATAAACTATAAAGTTTAGCAATTTTTTGTATTATTTGTGAGTTGATCGGTACAGTTTGGTAGGACAGGTGTTTAAAGTCGTGGCAGAGTTGAATTTCACATCATATTTAAAGTGTCTGTCTGTGTGACCTTGTGTCTCAGGCGATGCTGCAAATGAGTGGGCAGTTGGAGCTGGAAGTGCGCCCACTGTTCCTGGTTCCTGATACCAATGGATTCATTGATCATTTGGACGGGCTGAGGAAACTTCTTCAGTGTGGAACGTACATCATAGTTGTGCCACTCATTGGTAAGACTACGATACCAAAACAAAACAGTTATGGAATTTTAGGATCAGGGTGCTTTCTTTGTATCGTTTAGTGTAGGAACATAACATGCTGGTTAATGGTGTAAATATATGGTTCCTCTCTGTTTCTCTCTCTCTCAGTAATTACAGAGTTAGATGGCTTGGCTAAAGGCCAGGACAACTTTGGTGGTGAAGTGGGTTCAGGAGGTCGCAACTCTTACAGTCGTGGCAACTATAATGTTAGTGTGGCCCACGTGCGGTCTGTGCAGGAGAAGGCCCGGTTGGCTGTGGATTTCTTAGAGAAAGCGTTTGAAGCCAGGGAGCCGTGCCTCAGAGCCCTGACCAGCCGGGGGAATCAGCTCGAGTCCATAGCCTTCCGCAGTGAAGACACCTCTGGACAACAGGTGAGAGTCCAAATAAATGTAGCCCGGCTTTATCACATTGAGGTTTATTTTAGATTGTGAGAAACGAAAAGCACAGGAAGCTGTGATTTTAGTTTTCTGTTCTTCTGCAGGGTAACAACGATGATGTGATTCTGTCCTGCTGCCTCCACTACTGTAAAGATAAGGCAAAGGACTTCATGCCTGAACAGAGAAGTATGTACCATCACCCACATGTGCACACATACTCTTTTGAACATATCTCCAACAACGCTTTGTCCTGGCTTTCCGCACACAGATGGCACAGTGAGGCTCCAAAGAGAGGTTGTGCTCCTTACAGATGACCGCAACCTGCGCGTCAAAGCTCTGACTCGCAACGTCCCAGTCCGAGACATCTCTGCTTTCCTCAGCTGGGCCAAAGTGGGGTGAACCGAGCTAACCTGCAATTAAAGGAACCCAACAGCTGAAGCGTGCTTGCCACTCAGTCAGAGGGAAAGACGCACTAAAGCAGAGGAGGAAGAGTAGCAGGGGGAGGAGCAAATGAAAAAGAGGGCAAAAAAAAACACTACTTATGGAAACAAGTTCATGTAGTGAGCGTAAGGTGGTTTCAGTGAGCTTTCCTCTTGTGATGTAGTGTGTGTGTGTGTTATGTGTTAAGATCAGTGAGCTTCCCCAGAAAGAGGCAGAGACTTGATTCGTCTCAGGAAGGCTGGACTAGGAGAGAGGAAGGAAATGGTAATGGAGTGATGTGATTTGCCAGATGTCTGGTCCAGCCTCGAACCTCTGCACCTAGTTAGCGGGTGTGTGCCCTGCGAGCAGAATTACATTTAAAGCTGGTGATAGAATGAGCCAGAGAGAGGAAGCGTTATGGCCATTTAATTGATTACATACATCAGCACTGAAGGCCATAACTGGCACTTCCTGTTTTCTCTGAGGGGCCCAGTCTGCCGGACTGCTGTGTCCTTGAAGGCAGTGCTGATAGAAAGGAAGGCAGAGAGAGAGGAGCGTCGTTGCGATGGTCCGTGTCAGTACAGTAAACAGTGGCTGACTCTAGTGATGAGGCTCAACTAGGAGCCCTCATCCAACCCCGGCACCACCAATGAATCACAAGCATGTGTATGGTATTTCCTGCTAAACCAGGAAGTGCCGTATAACTGTTTGGAAACTTGGGTTGTTCATCGAGTTTAAAGCCAACAATCAGTTTGGGTATGTTGAGTTTTCCCTTTTTAATTTGTTAATCCGTTTGTCTTGTTTTTGAGCTCATTTGTAAAATTTTGTTTGTTTCATGAAGGCCAGCATCTGCATATTGTTCAGTGTGAACCATAATTTACTGATTTGGATCAGGGACCAATGTGTATGTAAATAAGGTTTGATTTTCTGCTACACTGACTCATTTTATCGAATTTCATCCTTGGAGCAAATTTCCATCTATCTGTTATTCGTCAGTGTTCATAGATGGTTTGGTTCTTTCCTGTGACTTTGCAGATCCTTTGATTTTGAGATGACATCTGTGCAGTTCGTACTGCCATGTTTGAATCATCAGTGCTAATTTTCCTCTCCTTTCCTCCAGTTGCCTTTATTTGCAGTTAAATATGTGGAGTCTAACAACAAGAATTTGCATTTTTTGAGTGATGTCTTCTTTATATTTGTGTGTTTTTGAGACCGTGTCTGAATGGTTTATCTATTTAGTTGTATCATGTGCAATCAATGACATAGTCACCACAGTTGGTTTATGTAGAAGTTAAATTTTAGTCAACTGAATGTTCAGTAGTAGCAACTGGTTTTTACTTGTGCTGCACATTTTCAGCTCGGCTTGAACAGCTTCCATCAGCAGTCGATGTTGTTTCTGTATGTGTGAAAAGATTCAGACAGGTTTCATTATTTTCCGCACCTCTGTGATTTCTGTGAATTGGCGCTGCTTTGTCGTTTTAGTGTCAGTGCAAATGTAGTACATAATCTATGTGACAGAAAATGGCGTTCATCTTCCAGTATTAAAAATTGTTTTGAAGTTAGTGTTTTTTTTCGCTCATTAATGTGCAAATGTGCCCCCGACAGGCGGACTCGTCATAATGGGAAAGGCACAGGTGTCGCGAAAACATTCACAATGCCTCTATTATACACAAGTGTCACAGTAAGATTTGACTGTGACAGTGAGTCAGCACACACGATTACATGACTCTTAGACTGAGGCACCTAAATGGAATTTAGCCATTATTCACACCTGTGATTTATTATTCCCCCTGCTCTGAAATGTCAACATGTACTGTTGGAATGAAAGGTTTTCTTGTATTTATGTTCACTTTATCTCAAACCATGGCAGTAAACACCTCAGCCCAGAGAGCTTGTTTCTGTGCACGTTTAGGTAAATATGTTTAACATGGAGACAGTTGAAGTAATTGAGATAATTATGGAACCCCAAGTTTCTATGTGCAATAAGAACTAAAGCACTTGTGCATAATACATGTTATCAAACATCAGGATGTTATTGAGCACATTTATACAGTAAAACCTTACTGCTATGCATTTTGAAATATTTTAAACAAAAACAAAATCATATCTAGATAAGCCGACACTGAATTGTTGTGGTTCTTGCCTGAATATGGGTGATTCATCAACCCCAGTATCTATAGTTGAGCTTAGGTAAAAGGGTTTAATTAGGCCATCAAAATGAAAGTGTCCATGCAGAGTTCTTAAAAGGATACATGCATGAAACTATGTGTGTGTGTGTGAGAGAGAGAGAAGCACATAAAGTTCTGCAGCTCATCCATCCATTTGCTTCAGTGTACTTCTGTGCCTGGATACAGACCACACAGACCTGATTCTCATCATCATGACAACAGTGCTACCGAGCAACCAATCAAAGCCCTCTGAGCCCTGTTCTGCGAGCTGATTGGTCTCCCTGCTCGCAGCCTGTTGTGGAATGCTCATCTTTAACCTCTCTGCTGCCATGCACGTTATATACAGTCCACATTTTCCTCAATGCAGATTATAGCCCTGTGTGTGTAATCCTCTGAGATGTGATGTCATGCTTACGCTGATGAGTTTGAGGTTGTTTTGCATGTGGAGTATCAGCGTTATATATATATATATTCCTGTGATGATGTAGTAACCAAAGGCTTCAGCTTTAAGCATGCTGTCGCCACCAGTGTATTCGATCTAAACATCATTCTTATTTAAAAAGTGAGAGTGTCAGAAGACATCTGTCGTACACCACTGGATTTGTGAAAACAGAAGCATCAAACCCCCAATGGGCTGGAGTTTAAATGAGATCATCTGGCATCTGCACAACACTTTCCTGAGCACAGTGTCATTTTATTCCAAACCATAAGCTTAAACACAATTACATCCAGAGGTTTCATGGATTGCAAAATTACCATAGCATAGTATTGTAATAAGATGTGTGTACATATCTACTTTGTTGTTTAATTTGGTCTAATGTTTTGTTATATTGAAAGAAGATGTTGTGTAGGACAATAAAGTCTTTATTATCCCATGTTGTAAAATGACAAGTTTTTGTGTTTTTCTGGATTTAACCCATCCTTTACTAGGAACCTTCCTAGAATTAGGAGCAGTGCCCAAGCAATGGTTCTTGGGTACCTTTGCTCAGGGGTACCCCAGCCCTTTACCCTGACAGGGATTTGAACCAGCAACCCTCTGATTATAAGCCAATTTCCATGCACATCAAACATGCAGTTGCCAGGTTATACATCAGAACCAACCTGAGAGATTACAGTGGGGCTGGTGGGGGCACAGTTAACCCTGCAGCTGCACAGCATCAACGAGTCTCTCCTAAAACTGTCACACACGTGTGCTCTCATCTCAGTCCAAACCGACTGAACCGCTCTGACTCCGTGTTTTGTCGTTTCGTTAACTCATTGACTATTTCATAGTGGAATATGGGCATATACTCCACGCCGCCATTTTTAAGGAACTGCCTATCGAATACAGAAACTTTTGCTAGCTAGTGCTGAACGCTAGCTGCTAGCCAGGTGGCCAGTAGCCCGTCTGCTCCCTTGCTAGTCCGTTGTGACAGTTCAGGCTTGACAGCCATTCGCCCGGGTATCTGGCCGCACGTTAATTATTCGTGGCCACGGGGGCAGTATTGGCAACAAAACGGTTATTGCTAAACTGGACAATTCAGTAATACTTGGAGTCAGTGGCCGGCTGTACAGAATACGGCAATTGTGCTGTGAGATTAGCGAATTAGCACTGCTACTTGTTAGCCAGCGAAAGCGCAGTACTTGAACTCTGGAACTGCATAGCCTCGTCTGTGATTTAGCGTCAACCGCTTTAAAAGCTCCGCCGTGCCCGGGTCGATTGGATTTATCTGCCACTATAACGCCTCACTTCTCAACCCTATGTGGATTCGCTTTGACGAGGTGAGTTGACTGCTAACCCTGGCGCTGTGCTTTCTACGTGTTTTGGTTTGGTTTTACGTTAGACACACTACACATTGCAGATGAGCTGGATTTCCAACGGGATTAGCCCGCAAGCTAGCTAGCCAGCTAGGTTGCTAAACGCTTGCGAACCAAAAGTTGCTGTCACAACTTGTACGGTCTGTCGCTTCGTCGCATTTAAATGTGCCTTATTGTGCAACTTCAGTCATAAATATTAAGAATATGTCTATTCATTTTGAATGACACTGTAACACACCGTGGAATTATATCAATATTCTCAGAGGAATGGGCTAGCTAAATATTGGGGTGATGTGTTTGTTGTAAATAATGGGAACAGATTGTTTTCCTCGGATGCGTTAGCTTGCCGTGTTAGCTTGCTAATCCGCTTCATGCAACTATGGTTGAAACCAGTGCCACTCCCTCGTTTTTGTTTTTGTCTACTGTGGTTGTGCGTAAAGTGGAACTCGGCTATATGGGAGTTGTGCTTTGGAACTTTGCTCATCTGCAAGTAGCCCCATCTGTCACATACTGTTAGCTGCCTATGTGGCATTGGTCAAACATCCATCTGTGTGCCCGTGGAGCGTACACGCATTGTGACATTGTGTTTACAGGCAGCATTAGCTACAAGAGTGTGATAAATCGTTGTCGACTGTGCCTGCCGTTTGAAAGCGACAAGCAGAGGTCACATCCATCGGCCGCAGATGGCTGTTTTTGTTCACACTGACGTGAGTCGCATTCCTCCGTTTTTACTGTGTTGATATTGCGTAACAGTGGCTATCACACAGCGAGATTCTTTCCTGTCGCGATTATGTATGCCTTCACAGTTCAATTTATGCGTGACAGTAGATCTACACCGGGATTTAATAGGAAAAACATCTATATGAAGGAGTAATGTACAATGTTGTTGTTGTTCAAGCATCGCCTAGCATAAAATAAAGAGGTTGCAATTATGCTGGGGTGATCTGCTGCCCAGAGCTTGATTGCTGATGGACACAACATCTTTATATTATTTATATATACTAGCTCTCCCTTGTCTGCGAACCACTGCAGTGTGAGCAATCCACCTGTCTATGTTGACCGTGAATGTCCATGTTGTGAATGCAGCCTATGGTCTGCAGCTGACAGGCAGGTACAACTTGTCCTCTTACTTCCACATATTCCTGCGAGGCTGCCTGTCCCTGCTTTCGTGTGTTTCCAGCGACCTGTGCTGATCATCTCACCTGTCATTTGCTTATCTGTGTGTCTTAATGCTTGTTTACTGCAGGGGCAACATATTCATGAACAGCTCCCCTTGTTTACTTAAAAGGACTTGCTGGGAGGTGAGTGGTATGCAGCTGTTGTTGAGTGTGAGTAAAGCATCCCTATGCAGGGGAAGCCTCTGCAAAGTTGTGTTGTCTTTGTGTATCAGTGTTATATCCAGGGAGCTGAATATGGACACTGCTGCTTAATGGATTTAAATGTCTCCTTGGAAAAATAGATTAGACACTCGAGTAAAGCCTGCCATGTTTGCTAAAGTCTAGATCCAAGTTGGCCATTGACAGTGAGCCACTGCAGAACAAGGGCTAGTTCCACAGTCTGATCCAATTATTGCATCACAATTAAAAAAAAATTAATGTATTGAAATATGTATTGTACTTATGGATTAACTAGTTTGATGCTCATTTATCTCCCTGATTCTCATGTAACGCTTACATTTCAACTCATGTTAGCTGACTAAAGTAATGCCGAGTCAGATGTCGGTGATCTTTGGGGTTTAACTACTGTGTGTTGACCTACATGATGACTATAACATTCAGTGATGTGGTGTTTCAAAAAAAAAAAAAAACAGTAGTCAGGATGTTTGTGGGTGGCTGCTGAACAGAAACATAAGCATATTTGTCAACATATATTATGAATGCGTACCAACCTACTTTGACTGACTAAAAAGGAAGATCTCTCCTTTGTCCACATCCATCCATCCAACCACTTTATCATCCACATGAGGGTCATGGGTCACTGGAGCCAATCCCAGCTGACACAGGGCGAGGTACACTCTGCACAGGTCATCCTCTGTCCACATCATCTACGAATTACTACAAATGGGGTTGTGTTGTTGTTGACATTGGGTAGCTCGAGAGCTTTCATTTCCTCCACTCGGTGTAAGCCACAATCTGTTATCTGTCTGGGAAGTAGGAACATGGACACCCCACCCTCCATCTTGGGGATAGGAACGTGGTGCGTAAGCCATTTGAGCACATGTTACCAATATAATCAACAGTGTCTCTGTGCAAACAGCTATGGTGTTGTTTTTATTGGGCCTTTGACTCATGGTGTTTAAAAATAGACATACACAACCCACCTTTTCTCTCATAGAGACATGCAGTTCCTAAATGTCCTTTTTGGCTTTTGAGGAATTAATCACATTGTTACAGTGTTGCATTGAAGGATTTCATGTGGACCACTTACATCTGGCTCATACATGGTCATTTAATAAGGTGTCAGCTAAATGCATTTCTACTTAATTATTTAGCAACACAGCATTAAGCATTTTTGTGAAGGACATTTTTAAGATGTACATGACAGTGTGTGTGTATGTATGTTAGAAAATAGTGGCTTAGAACAGTGTTTCTCAATCCTCCCATCCCACTGCCATACATGTTTGTAGATGTTTCTCTGCTCCAGCACACCTGACTTCAATGAATGAGATGTTATCAGACTATAACGAGCTGACCATTTGAATCAGGTGTGTCAAAGCATGGGAAACATGCGGGGTAGTGGGTTCAGAGGACCACAATGAGGAGACACTGGCGAATAGCGTCGCGGACTTCGCTCCCCGTGAATGTGAGTAGACCAGAATGAGTGCGTGCATCGGCTCCAGTGGACGTGTCACAGAGTAGAGAATGTTGCCGTGTTGTACATTATTCGAAACCTAATATTTAAAGGTCCCATTTTATACCCTATTAACCCAAGTTAAACTAGGTCCTGGTGCCCGAATGAACATGTCTGTGTCATGCTTTAGTCAAAATATCATAAGGATGAAGCACAATAGCAGTTCAATAACTCTGCCAAAATAGCCTTTTTCAGAACGCTCGGTTTTGTGCCTGGTCATTTACATGTGAATGGGACCCAGGTAAACACACATCCACTGCTTCCAGGGGAGTGTCGCCACTTATCACCTATTGTCATGCACCGTCGTCACAACCCCCGCTCCATATACCCCATAGTAATGTCCGTTTACCCGTTGTTACTGAGTTTCACCGTAATGCATAGAGTGACTACGATTTTGGCTTCTCGCGATCATAAAAACATTAAAATCGAAGAAAAAAACGATTAATGCGTGGCGTGTATGTAAATTCCCATGCTATAAAACGACCCTGAACGCACCAGTGTAACTGCGGCTGAAAGTGACGTGTGTGGATCAACAACACGAGGAGAGAACGTGGAAACACAACAGAAAGGCAGCCTTTGGTTGAGAAGAAATGTAGGACAACATCTACATCTTTCTGCAGTGCTTTCAAACGCGTGCTCCTCATATCACCGATTCACACACACTACTCGCTAACTGCAGGCACGTAACTGGTGCGTTCAAGGTGTCCCTCCAGCATAGGAATTTACATACACGATCAACAACAAAGGGCTTGTGAACATTTTTTTCATAAATAAAATATATCCACTGGACGCACAAGTCCTCTGAGGCTAGAAGTTTGTGTAAAACGCTGTGCTCCGCTCTTCCTACCTCATCTGCACTCGTATTTCACAGGGACAAGGGGGAGCTACGGTGGAGCTGTGAAGTACTCTGCCTGGCGGGGTGCCAACATTCACGGTGAAATGTCCGCACTGTCGTCACTTGGTCGGGAGGTGTAAACATTGCATGTTTTATCGCCTATACTTACACAAAGTGGAACCACTAAAGGCCACATTATACTTCTCCGACTGCGTATGCGTTATCCGTCTGCGTCACCACGGAGACGCCCCGAGCATTTATACTTCTGCGTCGTGGTGACGGACACTCGCTGCAATTTCCCGCCCGATCAGTAGGGGTCGCTGCGCAAGGTTGTTCTGCTTCAGGCTACAGTGAGCAATGGCGTCCGAGAAAGAAAGAGAGCGAAAGACTGTTGTTGTTGAAACAGTGGCCGTTTCTCACTTTTCTGTGTGACGGAACGCAGTTTTAAGATAATTTGAGGCGAGAAATTGGCCATTTAGGGTCTAAACATGTGCTGTGTGTGTATAGATATGACGTATTTATAGTTCGGCAGCGGCGTTATCGGCGGGGATCAGCTCCGCCTCTGTCAGGACGCCCGGAGCGCACTAAGAGCCGGCACAGAGCAGCTTCGCTCAGCCTGTCCTGAGGACCAATCGCAGCTCTTGCCCTCTCCGTAGTCCCTTGACGGAGTGACGGACACTTAAAAAATATTTCGTGCACCCGGAGACGACGCAGAGGCTCTTCGACAGTCTCTGCGTCGACGCAGAGTCTCTACGTAGCCTACGCAGAGCACTTTACGCAGAAGTATAAATTGGGCTTAAAACATGACTGAGTCTTGTTTTTCACATTTTGGGGACTGGTATGGCGCACTGAGTCCCAAATATAAGTACTAAAATATTAAAAAGTTGATTTTGCACAATAGGGGACCTTTAAACGCTTTGCGTCATTCAAATTTGGAACGATGGCTAGTGTCCTGTGTGGTTACAAAGTCATAAGAGATATTTTTTTTTTTTTACTTTACAGGCATTTTAAAGTTTTAGAGGCAAATTTCACGCCAGTGTCTAATGGGTGCAGAAAAGAAAGGAGAGTACAAATTACCTAAAATGTAACTTGTAGGTTACCCAGGTGTGCAGAAGTCTAAGTAATTTCATCACACTTTCCCTCAAACTGTTATTTTGTGGTTGATGGTGAAGCAGAGCTTTGTTGCGTTCAGTCAATATGCTCTTGGGCTTGGTTTTAAGATGCTTTTCTCAAAATGCTTTAACACTCCCATCTTAGGTCAGCATTTTGATATAGCAGCAAGCAGGCGGCAGGATTGCTCTTGGGTTGCTCCTCTGTAATTGACCCTGAGCTGTGCAGCTTAGAGTTTCACTATGCGGGATTAATAAAGTGTTTGATTATTTATCATTTGCCTCCATTTCTTTTTCTTCCTCTCCGTGACACCCTTTGCTACTCAGCGTTGTGTATTGGCTTGTTCTTTATTAGGCTTCTTGTTCATTTTTACCGTGCAGAGGAAATCAATGCACATAATACATCAAGAGCAAATCCATTTTCTCGAGCAGCAAAGCAAAACAACTTTTGTTGCATTTCTCGAACACACTGTACCCTTGTAATAATGTGTGTGCATGCGTGTCTTGTGGTCGTGTCCATCTCCTCCAGATTTAGTCTTGTGACTAAGTGTTTGTTGCTGTTTGATTGCCTCTGTGTATCTGAGAGAGAGAAGGAAAAATATGGAATTGCAGTTCCATTGTGTGTTGCATAAATGCTGCAACTGAGCCATTATTTATGTTATAGGTTCCACCTGTGCTTTTCTTGTATTGACAAGTCAATACATGTTGTCCTTTAAACAATCAATCAATGTTTTTTACTATGATGACACAATTCAAGTTAAAAAAAAAAAGCTGTAGTTATTTTATGTTTTATGTTTTCTTTCTGCACAGAGCACACATTTTCTCAAATGTTGAGGAAATCCAGGCAAGTTGGTTTTCTCTGCTTTTCCCTGCAGATTTGAGAGCATTGTTCAAAATATAGAGCAGTAAATGTTTTGTAATGCATCGTAATTTTTAATCTATTACACAGTCGATATGAAATATTACAATATTTATTAGATATTTTTCCTAAATCATTCAGCCCTTATTCAATATTAACCCACCCTGCTTCCTTAAAGCAAGTTTATTACAGTGCCCATTTGGAAATGTTTTAGTCATGTGCATTTTGATTTCAAACTAGAAGAGTTGGAAGAATTTCTAGAAAAAGACGCGAATTATACTCTGTTCACTAGTCTTCAACATTTGTTCCCAGATGTGTGTTGTCCTCGAGGGCTTTGAGTTTCACACTTGTTTTTTTTTCAGCTGGATCACTTTTTCTGCAGGATAAACCTTGTGACATCCAGTCAACCTGTGGTATTAGAACAGCAGACATGTCTGTAATGACCGATGTGTGATCTTGCCTTCCCTTAAGTTTCAATGCGGACAAAACTTGTAGATCAGGTTAAATAGGGTGGAGTTATTCTTTAAGGCTGCATGATTCTGGCAATCTCCACTCTTTCTTAATAGATCATTCAAGACATTTCCAGGTTTGATGGAACACTGATCAACATTTTTCGGACCAAACAAGTACTGGATTAATTGAGAAAACAAATAGTTGACAGATTAATTGGGTATGAAAATAATTACAGTTGCAGCCTTAAACTAAATAATATCTGTAATTTTGCCTCGTTCAATTATCTGTGTGCCCTTTAAAGCCAGTACTTAACAAACCTCTTTGACAGATACCACAGTGTAGAGGAGTATTTCTCTTGATAAAGTATTTTTTTCAATCATATTATCAAGTCTTCTTGAGCTTGAGTTTCTTGAAAAATGTTTTTGCGTCTGCTTTGGCTCACTGTCCTGTCTCACAATCTTACTTTCAGTTTCTTGATTTACTCCAGGACAGTTTCATGCAGGATTTGCTGATCATATAATCTATTCTTCCCAGTATCTGTGCAGTGTTTCCTGTGCTACTGGCTGCCACACAATCACAATATGCCCACTCCCACACTAAACAGTAAGCAATTCTGAATCAGTGTGGTGCCAGAGTTTAGACTTGCAAGAGTTGCTGTATATGATTTTTTTGTGAAGTGATATAACATAGGAAGAAACCATAATTGCATGTTTGCTCCCTTCAACTAAATATTTTAGTCGGCTCTAACACCCAGCACTAGTTGTGTCTTTAGAAAGAAAGAGTGTATACTTAATGTATTTTACACAACAGTATATAGGGTTTTCACAAATTGGACAACAACCCCCTATAGTTACTACCTTCTTTTTCTCTAAGGTATATTCTAAAGAAGTAAAAACAGAATAAGAATATGGATTATTCGTACACATGCATTCATCTTCATGAAAGCACCTATTATTAATGTTTCATGCATGTTGCATGAATTAACAACAACACAGTTGATGCATGATCCCATTTAGAGTACACAGTAAAAGTCGACCTTAGGTCCACTAATTGATTCTGCCCCCCCCCCCCCATAACTGTCGGCCACCTCATACTCTAGCAGTGGGCGCTAAATAATTGATTTACTGTGGATATTTGCATCGCCCGTTAATTTCTGCAACTTACAGCTGTAATTATTGCTGAAGCAATCTGAACTGATGCACTTGCGATGACTCTGTAATTAGTAGATTATATTTGGGTCAGCTATTGATGAAGATTTCTTATCTCCATTTACAGTGTGGTCATTTCCTCACTTTGCATCAGCTAAACAAATTGACTTTTCTGTATAATGTACACAACTGTTGTTTTCGCCTGTACTCTCCAACACCTCTGTTTTTCTATATATTTATTTTTCTTCTGTCCATCCAGGTGCCCATGTGCTGATTCAACAGGGCCAACCATCTCTGCAGATGAATCTTCAGCTGCCTTGGTGTAGCTCAGCACCCAGATAGTCCCATCCCCTCTGAGTGGGTGAGAGGGGACTATATCATCCAGGATGCCTTCCTCTGTAAGGGCAGGGAGCCTGAAGGATCCGGAGGTGGCTGATCTTTTCTTCAAAGAAGACCCAGAAAAGCTTTTCTCAGACCTCCGGGAGATCGGCCATGGAAGCTTTGGCGCCGTCTACTTTGTACGGCAATTTCATCTTCTCACTGACTCATAACATAAAAGAAATGTACTTTGAATTGTCCTGTGTATAGAAATTGGAGACAAGGATGTGACGAGTAAAATGAAGGAACTGTTTTCTCACTCATACATGAGTTTAAGGGTGTTTAAGCACACATTAGCCTTACAGTTTACACCGATAAATATGCACTCCTCCTCCTCATAATTTGTTGGATCTGCTCTTTTTACAAACACATCAAACAATCCACGTATCTTTTCACACATATTCTGCTTTCTTTTTCATTAACAGCAAATTACATAACTCTGATATTACACTTT
This sequence comes from Microchirus variegatus, assembly GCF_963457635.1. Lineage (NCBI taxonomy): Eukaryota > Metazoa > Chordata > Actinopteri > Pleuronectiformes > Soleidae > Microchirus > Microchirus variegatus. The sequence continues at coordinate 9,552,028 of NC_139803.1, forward strand.
TGCTTTAACTGTTTTTAGATGTAATCTTTTCCAAGTCTGATATTGGCCCTCCACTTGATTATTTTGGCATATATGTCGTACTCCTTTCTTCAAATGACACATTAGCGAGGTACATATCCTGAGATTTTTCTCGTCCTTTTGTTGCACACTCTAGAAATAGAGGAATTGTTTGTTCTTTTTTATTTTGTTCAGTAACTCAAGGCCACTCCAGTCGGCAATCGAATCACGTCCAGAGTTCACCTCATTGACGGTATCTGTTCAATAAAGAACAAGAGACTATTTGTTGCAAGTTATTTTCAGCAGCCATTGACCAAATGGGTTAATATAGCGACATCAAAGTGTGTGTATCAGTGTTGTCTTATTGAAGAGTGCGGTAAAAAGGACAGGAGGTCTTGATAAACCACAATCTTTATATGAGTTATATGTTATATGTCCTGTATGGTATGTAATGCACTGAACTTTCTGTTTGTAAGGCACGGGATATACGCACAAATGAAGTGGTGGCAATTAAAAAGATGTCCTACAGTGGTAAACAGTCCAATGAGGTGAGACCAACTTAATACTTGTGTAAAAGTGGAATGTATTGAAATAAATCCTGTGCCCCGAGCTACGTATGAATTGCCGTTTCAGCTAGATCCCACTTTCACTGTTATTGTCCGGGAAAGAACTCATGATTTAAAATTGGCTATAACCAGATAACACATAATCTGTGAAGATAAGCAATGCATTGCATGTTCATTAAGCCCCTTCTTTCTTCCACAGAAATGGCAGGACATAATAAAGGAGGTGAAGTTTCTGCAGAGGATCCGGCATCCGAACAGTATAGAATACAAAGGCTGTTACCTCCGTGAGCACACAGCATGGGTATGTCACCTCGTACATGCTCATAATTTAATGGTTATTTCACTATGTAAGGCCCTTTTTTAATTTGTCTTTACCTTGTTTTTCTCGCTTGTGTCTGTTACTTTTAGCTGGCGATGGAGTACTGTCTTGGGTCAGCATCTGATCTCTTAGAAGGTGAGCAGATTTTTAACATTTATGGCTAAATCACACTCTTTCATGTCAGTGACTGTAACAGAGCCCTTTAGTGTCCTCATACCAATGCAGTCTTTTTACAAATTTAAACTAATTTTGTTTGTAGATGTCGGCTAATGATTATTTCTCCTTCAGTTCATAAAAAACCTTTACAAGAAGTAGAGATTGCTGCCATTACACATGGTGCTCTGCAGGGGCTGGCCTACCTTCATTCCCACAATATGATCCACAGGTGATTTTTGATTTTCCTTCTTTTTTACCTTTCTTGTTTTTGTTGCATGTAGACTGTACAACCCCCTAATCTGAAACACATCCCCCCCTCTCTCTCTCTTTCAGGGATGTGAAGGCAGGTAACGTCCTTCTCACTGAGCCAGGGCAGGTCAAACTGGCAGATTTTGGCTCTGCCTCCATTGCCTCACCTGCCAACTCCTTCGTGGGAACACCATATTGGTGAGTGAAAACTGAAAAGATATGAAGAAAGAAATGTTGTCTTTGTTGTCTCTAATGGACTGTATGCTAAACATGAGGATAATTTATGCGTAGGATTAAGAGGTCATGTTCAACATTGGTTATAAGCTTTTTGATGCTAGTTATGCTACTGCTGCTAAGTCATTAAAACTGCCATTATTTCTTTATCTTAAAATGATTATTGCAATGTCTGTTAGTTAGAGAGCAATGTTAGTTTGTGGAATCACAGTATAACAAACAGTCATTTTTTTACATTTAAGAAGGTGAGTGTAACTGAAAAGCTATTCAATTATTAATTTCCCCACATTATCTTCCTCCTCCACCTCTTCCAGGATGGCCCCGGAGGTGATTCTTGCTATGGACGAGGGCCAGTATGATGGGAAGGTGGACGTCTGGTCCTTAGGGATAACCTGTATAGAATTAGGTAGGTAACTATGTTTACTAAGCTGTAACTGCAGTATAATAATATTTTTATATTATATATTTGATTTTTAAGGTGCCAATATTAGGGTTCTGTTTGCCCCTTACAACGTATTCTTCTTTGTGCATGAAGAAGTTGTCCCTAAGTTTTTATATGAATGTTGGGCCATATCACAAGGCCGAATACTGAGTGTTTATTTCTGTTGCAGCGGAGAGGAAACCTCCCTTGTTTAACATGAATGCAATGAGTGCCTTATACCACATAGCACAGAATGAGAGTCCAACACTGCAATCTAGTGAATGGTAAGGTCTTACGCACACTGTAATAATTTTTTTTTTTTTTACATTGTTATTATATGTGCACAATTATTTTAGTGTGATGTTTGGTTTCTTTTACTAATTTTACAGAAGGAATTGCATTGAATCCCACAATATTTGGTTATAGCTATAGTTAGGATAATTTTTTTGTCATTATGAGCTTTTTAAGATGGTAGTTTTAAGCCAATTGAAGCAACACAGTGTAACTATTGCTGGACATGCTCACTCTAATGAAAGTACATAATGGCTGTTACATATTTTTCATACTTTTGTGATGATAGGGTTTTGTATGAAAATGCTCCAACAGTTTGACACAGATTGATTAAGTGCATTGAATTTGAAAACTGTCAATTAAAAAAGGAATGCAAACGGCACATAGAGCCGTTGTACACAGTTTTGTGACTATTGTGTATGTTTTACAGTTAAAATAATGACACTGACCTTTGTTGAGGCTTTCCGTGATGTTGTGTTGTTCTGGTTTGACCATCTGTCTTCATCATCTTTGTTTCAGGACGGATTACTTTAGAAACTTTGTGGATTCTTGCCTTCAGAAAATCCCCCAGGACAGGCCACACTCCGATGACATGCTGGGTGTAAGTGTTTGCACATAGTTTACTCTACTATCACACAAACACAGCTGAGTCAGTTAAAGATGACATGACCTCCTGTTATAAATCTCTTTTTCTAATGCTTGTGATATGTCGTTTCCTCATAAAGCTTTCATTTTAATTCAATAATCCGCTGCTTCCTGATTCACACACACTCTGATTAGTTTTTTTTGAAATTATGACCTCATGGTTATCTATAAGAGAAATCAAAATCACAATGAACCAAATAATAATAATACTGTTGGTAGTGCTGCTCCCGCTTCATCTGAGGGACACAATGAAACACCATGAAATCAGTTTGCATCTCCACCAGCAGGGGGCCAAATGTAATACCCACTAATTGATTCACGGTCTGTAATGGAAATGCAATCCCTAGGGTTCTACAGTATCTTCTATCTATCTATCTAACCCTTTTTTTTATGTTAAGTTCTAAAACTGTGCTGACTTTAACATAATTAAAACTTAGCAGCAAGACTTTTGAACTACTTCTCAGATTGACCTCCTTCGATTTAATTGCAGGACTAACTTTAAGCAGCAAGTACAGCTTTGATTTTTTTGTCCTAATAAAACAAAGAAAATAAATTCCATTTTGTTTTCCCCTCCTCTTTCTCCAGCATGCATTTCTGCAGCGTGAACGTCCCGACTCTGTGCTTATGGATCTTATTCAGAGAACCAAGGATGCAGTGCGAGAGCTGGATAACCTGCAGTACCGCAAGATGAAGAAGATCCTCCTCCAGGAGGCTCACAATGGACCCACAGCAGAGGCACCGGATGGAGACGAGGTGTGTGTCTGTGGATGTTTTTATGTGAAAGGAAAACAGTAGAAGATTTGTTTTTGAGAACAGAAATACCTTCAACCATGTAGAGGAAATAATTCAGCATGCATTGGTGTGCATGCGTGTGTCTCTGTGTCTTTCTCGTGTTCTCTTTCTGGCTTTTTCTCTCTCTCTCCCTCGCTGTCTCTCTCTCTTTCTGTGTACCCTTTTCACTCTGTCTCCAGGAGGTGGAGCCGGGCGGAGGACGGACAGGAACAGTCAATAGTGTTGGCAGTAATCAGTCCATCCCCAGCATGTCCATTAGTGCCAGCTCTCAGAGCAGCTCTGTCAACAGTCTGAATGAAGCGGCTCAGGACAGCCGCAGCGAGCTGGACCTGATGGAGGGAGACCATACAGTCATGTCCAACAGCTCGGTCATACACCTCAAACCGGTGGGTAAAGTGTCTCATGCACGCACCTGTGTAATTGTAGATTTAAGGGTCACTTCACCAATTTAGCCATCGAAGTTCAGGGGAGTTTTGTCATGTCGAAGGGAACAGCTGTGAAATATGTAGAAGTGTACCGTTTAGGTAAGGTGTGTTAAAGGGGAAAATTAAATATCCTGCCCTTTTGTGAATGTGTCCCTTTAATTACTGGATCTGAATAATAAGAATTCTGCTTTTTGGATTCAGGATGAAGAAGAAAGTTTCACTGGAGAGCAGGAAGCCACAAGTCAACCTTCTGAGCTCCAGGCAACACCAGCTCAGGTCCCGAGGAAGCACTGCCGCAACAGAGAGCATTTTGCCACCATACGCACAGCATCACTTGTAAGAGCATGTTTTTCCCTCTATGTGCATTGTTACCTGAGAAATGTTTGTGTAAGAGAGAACAAAGATATTGTGTGCCTTATTTGATTGAAACTCAGTGAATTTAAAAATCTTTAAAAATATGTCTCTACTGCTTTGTGTGCATCGTGCAGGTCACCAGAGAGATGCAGGAACATGAGCAGGACTCTGAGCTGCGGGAGCAAATGTCAGGATACAAACGCATGAGGCGGCAACATCAGAAACACCTGATGGGTCTGGAAAACAAGCTGAAAGGGGAGATGGATGAGCACCGCCTGAGACTGGACAAAGAGCTGGACAGTCAGAGGAGCAACTTTACCCAGGAGATGGAGAAGCTGCTCAAAAAACACCAGGCGGCCCTGGAGAAAGATGTATGAGGACATACTTTACACTGATGTCAAAGAAATTGCCTTTGGTGTTTCATACTTACTCATCTTTTGTTTGGTTAGCTGAAGACATTTACCAATGATGAGAAGAAGTTCCAGCAGCACATTCAGGTGCAGCAGAAGAAAGAGCTCAGCAGCTTCCTGGAGTCGCAGAAGAGGGAATATAAACTACGCAAAGAGCAGCTCAAGGAGGTAACCGTGAACTACTTCATGGCTTCATAACTTCATTAATAAACTTTAGAGTTTTGTGGTTTTGGCTTAAAATGATTCAGTCTAATTATAAGCTGTCAAGCTAGCTGTAGTCAACCCTAACCACGGACACCAGTTCCTATTCTTGTCTTGCTACATCGTCCACTAATGATACTGAAACGTCTTTGTGGCAGGAACTTAGTGAGAACCAGTCCACTCCAAAGAAAGAGAAGCAGGAATGGCTGTCCAAGCAGAAAGAGAACATCCAGCACTTTCAGGTGAGGAAGTCTGTGACAAAAACTTTTCCAGAGGGATTTTTCTCAAATTAAGAAACGGTTTAACACAATCAGCAGAAGCGTTACATACATAAAACTTCTCCCGTCCTCTGTTTCCATTCCCAGGCAGAGGAGGAGGCCAACTTGCTGAGGAGACAAAGGCAGTATCTGGAGCTGGAGTGTCGGCGGTTCAAACGCAGGATCCTCATTGCCAGGCACAATGTGGAGCAGGATCTGGCCAGAGAGGTACTCCAACACTCACACAGAGAACCACAGACTTCTGTGTATTTGATTTTGTTTCACCTTGCATTTTCCCCCCTCTTTTTTCAGGAGCTCAACAAGCGGCAGACGCAGAAAGACCTGGAGCATGCCATGTTACTCAGGCACCATGAGTCGATGCAGGAGCTTGAGTTCAGGCACCTGGGGACAATCCAGAAGGCGCGAGCAGAGCTGATCCGCACCCAGCACCAGACAGAACTCACCAACCAGCTGGAGTACAATAAGAGACGGGAGAGGGAGCTGAGGCGCAAGCATGTCATGGAGGTCCGACAACAGCCCAAGAGCCTCAAGGTATACATGAAGTGTTGGACTTTTTCAGTTTTTCTTTTTGTCTTTTCATCAGTTGACCCAGTGAAACCCCACCCATATGCTGTATTGTATTTATTTCTATTTATTCTGCTTTCTCAGTCTAAGGAACTTCAAATTAAGAAGCAGTTCCAGGAAACGTGCAAGACTCAGACCAGGCAGTACAAGGCCCTCAGGAACCACCTGCTAGAGACCACGCCCAAGTCTGACCACAAGGCGGTGCTGAAGAGACTGAAAGAGGAGCAGACCAGGAAGCTGGCCATCCTGGCTGAGCAGTATGACCACTCCATCAATGAAATGCTCTCAACGCAGGCTGTAAGTCCAAATATGTATATTTAGTCATGTGATGTCCCAGCACATTTCCTTCAAGTTATGTGACTTAATTTAACACATAAATACCATTAAATGAGTATAATTGAGTTAAATTGTGTTTCTTGTTTTATTCTCTCTCTGTTTCTCTTCCGTTTGCCTGTCCTTAGCTGCGGTTAGATGAAGCTCAAGAGGGCGAGTGTCAGGTGCTGAGGATGCAGCTGCAGCAGGAGCTGGAGCTGCTCAATGCGTACCAGAGCAAGATCAAGATGCAAACCGATGCTCAGCATGAGAAGGAGAGGAGGGAGCTGGAGCAGAGGGTGTCTTTACGGAGAGCTCTACTGGAGCAGAAGGTAAGAGAGACCCTGGATGACTTGTTTATTGTGTCAATAAATTATGTTAGATGTTGTGTTTTGAGTTTATTGCAGTCCCCCTTTTCTCACATGCCTTTTTTGTTTTGTGTGATTGACTGGATCTGTTTTGCTCTTTAACTCACACTTTGTTTATTCCCCCAGATTGAGGAGGAAATGCTTTCCCTACAGAACGAACGTTTAGAGAGAATCCGCTCGCTGCTGGAGCGCCAGGCCCGAGAGATCGAGGCCTTTGACTCAGAGTCCATGCGCCTGGGCTTCAGCAACATGGTGCTCACTAACCTGGCCCCTGATTCCCAGGGAGGCTGGGGTGGGGGAGGTGGAGGGGGCCAGGGGGCTCAGGGGGGAGGGCACTGGCCTGGAGGAGGGGGCCACCATAGTCATCACCACCAGGGTGGTTCCAGTTCACAGCAGCCTTGGGGTCACCCAATGCTGGCTGGGGGTCCTCCGCCATGGAGCCTCCACCACCCTGGAGGAGGAAGTCAGAGGGGGAGTGGGGGCAGCGTGGGAGGGGTGAGAAACAGCCCACAGGCTATGAGGAGGACGTCATCGGGGGGAAGGAATGAACAGGGCATGAGCAGGAGCGCCAGCATCACCTCTCAGATCTCCAATGGATCCCATCTGTCCTACACCTAGAACAATCTCAAACAAAAACACAGTAGTTGTCTAAGGGCAGGGTAAATACTTCTAATACATGTCCCGCATCTGTGGAAGAGCCACTCTGCATTTCCGCATGTGCGTACATGCCCCAGGGTTCCATTCATGTTGAAACTGGGATCCGCGTCAGTCTAGCGTATTGCGCATGCGTACTCCATATCACATTCCATTCTAGTTGCGAATATTTTCTCACCAGGGGGCGGGGTTTTCACCCTCCTCTGTATGTTCTGTGAGTGCGAGTTGTACATGTGTGGGTACCAGCCCGTCCTCATAGAACCTCAAGCGAGTTACCATGGTTGCTGTCTTTTGTCACAGGGAACACGCACAGTACGATCAGCACAGGTGTGCTAACGCTAGGCCAACGCAGTAATGGTCTGATGACTAAAGTGTATATCATGCGTACGTAAGGCCAGGCCCTTCACATAGAAAAACACTGTACACAGAGGCACCATGCATGCACACTTCAGAGTCTGGTTTCATCTCAGCCCAGTTCCTGTCTCGTCACCAGTGTTCTGCTGACAGCAGTCTGTGTGAACCTAACAGTCTTTACACCAATCCAAGATGGCTGAAGGCCATAATACAGTGCAATAGTGTTTTACTACAATAATAGAGTGCTATTTTATGTTTATATTTGCAATGTCGGTCTCTGTTGCCATAGATTCAAAGATTGTATTCATTTTAAATACCATGGAGTTTTATTATCAGGAGTTGTGTGTTTGCGGTATATATATGCAGTCACATGGTTGCATTCGGGGAAACCGTGCACTCGGTGTGTGCAATTATTTTAAAAACATTGAAATATTTGCCCTTTACAAAATTCTTCCTCGGTCTAAAGAGTGAAGTGCAGGCATTTAACTCGAGAGAAAGTTTAATGAGATGATTGTTTTTATGCTGTTGCAGTTGAATGAGAAGTGAGGAGGCAAAGTCGGGAGCGTTGAGAAGAGATGGTTTTAGAGCATGCGGTGAGCGTGTCGAGCAAAGGTTGTTGTAAGTCTGTATCTGTTGGTGTTTCTGACTTTATAGAACTAGTACAACTGCAACGGTTAGTTGGTTAATTTTTTTTAATGATTAAAACGAGCTCTTTTGATTTTTCAGCTTCTTAAATGTGAATTTTTTCAAGGTTTTTTGCTCCATATCACAAAGAAATCTTTCACTTAAATCTACAGATTAATCGATAATGAAAAGTCATCAGTGCCATGCGGTTTTGTTCGAGTATTTAATGAACTACAAGTGGTGCTGTAAAGATGCCATATTGCAGAGTCGGAGTTGTCTTTCCAAATATTCATTGCCAACAATATTGTGTTTTTATGTAATGAGATTGTAGAAGTTCAGCTCGTACTGAGTGGTCAAACAGATGCATCCATAGCTGGACTGGAAGGAGGGAAGCAGAACGTTGAGCTGTTGGGTTTCCACTGGCCTCTGTCCTTCACTCATACCTGCCCAGTGGACAGTCGCTCTGGGGATTACTGAAACACTTAAATTTAAGTCCATAAACATAATGATGAGGGCAGTTTTTCAGCAGCATCTAACCTCGAAAACTTGAATGGTTTTGAACGGTGTGTTCATTCTTTGCTCGTTTGTGGCAGTGTTCTTACGAGACACTATGCAGCAAAACGACTACCTCTGATGCCTCGTGACTAGATATTAGAGATGCACCGAAAATTTGGCCACCGAAAACCTTTAACATCGAAACAGGACGCGGCTGTCTATTCCCGCTTTGAGTCTGTCCAAGATCAGTTTGGAACACCAATAAAACGGTTCCAACAAGATGCGAGTACACGGTGGAACAGCACCTATTAAATGCCGGAAAGTCTGTTTGCGTAAAACTACACTTCATCGCGACTGTACTCCATCCTCATCATAAAGATCATTGATGTAGTGATAAAGCAGCGCGTAGAGACATGATCAGGCTGCGTTGGATACGGAGAAGCAGAAAAAAAAAGGCTGATGTGGTGATGCGATCCTCTTACATATTTTCATAGCTTCTTTAATTGATTTATTCTTTGAAGCATGACTGTTAATCTATACGATTGCAATGCCTTGACTTTAGTGAGGTAAGTATATACACACAGTCCCAGCCATAACAACAAAATTAGATTAAAAGAAACAATGGTCTAGAACTGACTAATTTCTTTCGATGTTTCGGACAACAATTTTCTTTTTGGTGCATCCCTAATATAGATTGAAATTCAAAGAGATCAGACAAAGAAATTCACAGCACTAGTCAAAATCAGTCAAAAATGCATAATTTAAATTAACGTTTTCATGGCAACTGGAGTTGGGTCAATTACAGCAGTCCAAAAATGTGTTGGAAGTAAGGAAGGAAGTACTTGAACTCTCAGCTGGTTGGTGGCTGCTGATTGACTCAGTGTAGGTTGGTGATGCTGTGATCTCCGCTGCCATGTCCCTGCAACCTTCCCTGGACTGACTGACACCCCGCTCTGTCTCACCCCTGGTGTCTTACCAGCTTTCCCTGCTTTACCTTCACCTCTCCCTCTGCTCCTCCTGAGCCTGGAGTGGACTTCAACCCTTCACAAAAAAGAAAAAGAAAGTATATATAAATGTATTAAATCTATATAGAAAAAAATAATTCTAGAGAAAATGAAATGATTATAGAGATAAAGTCTGAAGTCTTATTGTGAAATGCAGAGATTATGCATTGTATGATGTACAGGAAACCTGTTAATATTGTATATTTTGAATTTGAAAATATGGAAACCTAATCGACAAAACAAAGACGGACTCGTTTGTTGTGATGCGGATACAGTGACTTTTTTTAGGGGGGGCCAGCAATGGTCACATGTTTTGACTGTCTGAAAAACACACACGTTCTGTTGTGAACGATGACAACACAACTCTCGATCAACTAATCGTGGAATTAGGATGATTTTGCACATAACATGAAATCTAGCTCGGTGTAGCCTTTGATTTGGCGTGGGCTATGTTTTGCCGATATTCTATTACCCAGTATCGAAGAGTCAACCTGTTGTCAACTAGTTGGGCGTTGGGGAAAAGATGGAATTGTTCTTTAAAAATCTATAAAAATCTGCAGAACTCTTAAATATTTGGCTGCATAAAGAATATTTAGTGCACTCCACAACCAGAAATATTTCTCGCAGAAGACAGTGAAAATATATCTGTTGTTTGATATCGACACAGAGATACTCCTAGTTGTTGTGGGGTCCACTGATATAATTCTATGTTAAAATAATGTAATATGCACACACCCTCTTTTGGTCTGCGTCCACACAAAGCATTTTCACGCTGCACTTAAGTATTTGCCTTTTTTTTTTAATATTGAATTTACACCCGGATCCTGTTGTTTTCTCAGGGCTCGGCTCTGAAAGCATCAGGCGGTGGCTTAAATTCTCTCTTCAACCAGTACGTCCGTCGTCGTACTCCCAAACGCTGTTCTGTAGTCATTTTTATTTCCTTTATTACCACAGAGTGTCGATTTATTCTTCCCAACGATGTCTGCAGAGGGCACAGTTTTTTAAGTCTCTCTTGCGTTTACTCGAACCTTGGGTTTTGCTTTTATTTTATTATTTTTTGTTTGTTTGTGGCAGTTTGGGCAGAGTCTAGCTTTAGACTTCGGTCACTCTGAACTGGATCAGTTGCACTGATTGCACAAGTGATTGACCAGATTAAAGAGTCTACTGTGATCCCCCCCTCCCCCTCAGTGTGCTGAGGGACGGCTGCCATTGGCTGAGAGTGGACAGGGTCATGTCTCTGTACAGTCTGTTTAAGATTATTACTTTTATCTCTCCTGTCATTTGGTGAATCTTGCTGTTTTATTATCCCTGGTCCCTCAGACCTGTATTAAATTGTATAGATTGTGCAAAAAGCTGAATGTCACATAGCAAGGCTATTCCTTCAAGTGATTTAAAATAAAAATAAAATGTATAAAAGAAATTCAAAAACAAAGTTTAGGGGGTTAATGTAATATTTTGTTTGTAATTACTATTTTTTGTTGGAAGAGGGCTACTGGATTAAAAAAAAATCATCTGTAATAAAGTAATTTTAATATTTTCTTTGTGTCCTAGTGTTTTGTGCGAGGAAGAAAAGGTATTTGAAGCACACAGAAACGTAACGTAAGTGACTAAAACTGCTTAATCAGTTCTGGTTTACACTGCTTGGAATCTGTTGCATTCGTCAAGGTTTGTATGGGTAACAGTTTTTGAATCATAATGTATTTCTAAAGGCTTAGAACTGAAAACTACGTCAATATGAATAAATAAATAATTATAATAATAATAATTTTACACTTAAATATGTATAAGCTAGTAATTTACCACAACTGTGAGGTGCTGGTGAAGCTTGAAAATTGACTTTTGAAAAGTGTAAAAGGTGCATTCCCTCTGATTTATGAGTTACATAAATGCCAAAAGTGGATCTACAAAGTCTGGCAAACGTCATCATCTATGCTCAATTTACAGAAACCGTGTGAAGCAAAACACTTTTTCTTTCTCCTCAGCGCGTATAGGACCTCTTCCAGGTGAAGGTCTCCTCCACAGCACCTACGTTGCTGGATTCAGTCTCCTGTGATCTTGGCCTCCTCATAATCGAGGCTCTCCTTCTGCGAGGAAGGCCCGTTCCACTCGTCCTGTTCCTCTGCCCAGCCTGACCAGCATATTCTCCTTGTTCATCACCCCAGCTCACCTGAATCATCTCCTCACCTTTTAGGAAATCGGCCACCACTCTGAAATACTCCAAAACAGCAGTGTGACTCCAGAAACCTCCACCCACCTCCTCACTATTGCTCCTCTCCCCATCAGTCGTTTCTCTGTCTTCCATGGTGAATCCACAGTGCCCTCCTTTGTCTGTCAATGCCAGAAAGAAGTAAGGGTTGCTCTGGAAGAGAGGGATGGGTAAAGTGTTGACATGTGGGAGGAGAGGGTCGTCACTGCTGCAGATGCAGAGCACCGGCACGGCCACCTCATCTGCATCCCTGAGTGGTTCATTCCTCTCCCAGTAGCTGTCCCAGTCCTTAGCTGGTGAAGCTCTTTCACCCAGCATCCTCACTGCTGCTGAGGGCGCCGCATCCCAAGTGTGATGAGGACCTGGGTTCAGTCTGGAGTTTAAATTATATGTTGAAGATTTAGGAGTTTGCTGCTGATCCTGGGCTGAGGAGCAGAACAGAGTTTCTTCAAAGTCTCTGAGGGAGGAAGAGCTTAGGGCCTGATCCACGTCCAAGACTGCTCGGAGGGAATTTGTGTATCTGAAACATTTTATTATGATTTACATCAACACAACATTCCTATGACTTTTTCTGTTTGTTTTTTCTCCCAACCGCTTGTTCATCTCACCTCCTGAGCTGCAATTTCCGGAGAAACAGCGCCCCCCAGCGGTACATGGCAGGCATGGGTGTCTCAAACCACAGTTGGCCCAGAAGCACAGGTGAGATGGCTGCAGCTGCTGTCAGGTATGTGCTCGATCCACATTCACCCAAGTAAGAGAGGAGAACGCCTGAACCTGAACCCTCACTCACTGCCACCAGCACAGAGGACGGGTAGCAGCTGTGGACATAATTCACCACCTGAAAATGTAGGAAATCAATCAAAGTTGTCTAAAATTAAGTTGTGAATAGTTAATATAAGATATTTATTTTTATTAAAGATATATTTTGTGGTCTTAAGCATTAGGAGTTTGAAAAGATTGTTCCAAAGAAAGAGTCGCACAGACTTGGAGACCATCTCTTTGCTATTGAATTACAATACAGTAGTATCACAATGCAACTGAATCATGACAAAAGCATCTCATCCCAGCCCAACGATCGCTAACCAAGTGTTTCAGCACACTCCCTGTCACGTTTAGCTTTCCAACAACGTCTAAAAAACGTGGAAATCTGAAAACTTTTGAATGTAGGTAATCCTCAAACTGGTTGAGGGAGAATTTTAGCCTCAAAGACTTACACCTTCTGGGATCCAAGTCACTGTATCATCACATTTACATAGTCCAACACCCTCCTGGTCTAGCCATCAGTGACATCTGATATCCAAAACTATTGTAGTAGTTTGAACAATGGTTATCAATAGCAGGTCTCGAGATTATTATCTCCCTCTCCCAAGCACGTCGGGGGGACTACAGTGTCCTTCACAAAGAGGAAGGGTATTATCCTTCATTTGCATTTTAAGTTCAATTTCAAAAACAACACTCTTGTTAATTCATGAAGAAAAACATGGCAACGTTTAAAGGAAATGTTGAAAATCTCAATATTTAACAAAGGAGTCAGGTGTATTGACAGAGGTGCAGGAAGCACTGAACGATTTAGTGAACAAATCTTTTTAATGGACCGATTCCAATGATCCAGTTGTACCGAAAAACAACTGCTTTGCATTAGTTTGTGCGTTTGTGTCGCGCATAAAACGACGTCATGGCAGTTTTGTGCAGGGCGTGGTGCATGTGACGGCCCTGCCCATGTTGAGGGGGAGGTACTATAGAAACGACGTGCCTTATGGTATTTGTTGTGTCGCTGCGCACCATTGACGTGATGGAAGGGCTGGCCGCAAGTCGCTGTATTTTAAAGAGAAGAGAAAAAACCCACACAAGATGACGGTTTCTTCTCTGCAGACGTTTCCACCAGAGATACTATTTGTGCCAATAACCCCCCTTGAATATTACAGAGTGGCCCTTTATACATTATTGCAGTTTTCTCTCAGTACCTGTTCGAGATCAGTTGGGTCTCCAAACTCAGTCAGTCGTGCTGTGGTCATCGGGCATCCCGCCGTGCCGCGGTGGTGAAACACTGCAACATAAAAGCCCTGACGCATTGCCTGATGGGCCAGTGCCTTTAAGTGGGGGGTCATCCCCACCCATGACTGAGGGATGAGGACGAGGACAGGAGGTGTCGATGTGAAGCAGCCAAGGGTCTTTCCCCCCAGTTGATGCTCCTTCCTGCCGTCCCACCTTTTCCTGGCAACCTTCTCGCCCCGTCTCGGGCCCACAGCCCAATCCACGGCGACAACCCCCCCGTCTCGCATTAGCAGGTTCAATCTTGTGAACTGTATCGTGTCCTCAAGTTGATGCAACAGCAGGCTGCACAGAGTCTGGATGTGGGGGTCACCTTTGGGCCAGGAAGCCAGTCTCGGCCTGGCCAGAGAGACACAGTGCTGAGTCACATATTGGGCCAACGCGGTGGCTTTGCAGATGAGCCTGGGTTCTTCTTCAGTCTTCACATGTCGTCCTGTCCAGTGACGTGTGGTGGACCAGAGGACAACCAGGCACAGCAGGAAGAGAAAGAGGTACGGGAGCAAACGGAGCAAACAATCCCACACAAATAGTGCCATTGGTAAACACAAGGGATCTCAAGTGAGCATGAAATCCAGTGTTTTTCGCAGGGTTTGACTTTCTTCTGGGATTTCCTCACTAATATTCGACCCCCATGTTTGATAAACTCCTCCTACCTTGTTGCTTCATGCACCAGTACGATTTAGCCTCATGGGTTGACTGATGTTCTGGACGGTCCCCCCCCGTGTTTCTCCTCCCTCCATAAATAATTTACAGAGGACGAATACAAACTGAATGACTGCAGGCCACATAAACATGTCCCATTTACAACAACACTGTCACATATTTATTCAAGTTATAGATTCAGAGAGCATTTTTAAAGGAAGTTGGACACATTTTAGACTTAAAAACATTAGTGGAAGGAACAAGTGATTCTTATTTACAACCCTTTCATCGTTAATGATTTGTTAGATTGGAAATCATCACAATGGCAAAAGAAACTATATATTTTAGGACTAACCTAAATAGGAATAAAGTTTTTTATCAGATGAAGCGTGTGGCAAATAATGACACTTGGTTTCTGTTCACAGAGTCCAAACAGGGGTGGAATGATAACACCATCAACAGCAACAAAGGTAAAGAATCTTGTGCTGAGTAAAACATGGAAATTGTCTGATTTGATGGGAAATAAATTCTACAAATGTGTGTATTAACCAATCAAAGCAATGCACACAACGAGCAAGAGAACATACATACACTCATGTCACATTCAAGCCAACAAAACCTCTCACTTTCCCATTACTGAAGCATGGAAAATACCCAAGTTCTTCCCAGAATAATCACAGTCCCATTATTCTAAAGTAACAAGGAAGTGAAATACTTTATACTTTATGTGATAAAAGTCTCTCCGTATCAGGAGAAGAAGATACACGTTTGTTTCTTCTTCTTTTTTTAAAGTCGCAAAGAATGTTGTACAAAAACGCTCGGTGTTAAATGACAGCCATCGGGGAATATGATGTTTGCAATTGTCCCTGCTGTTTTGTTAAAAAAAAAAAGGCTCTGTAACTCACTGCTTTGTCATGTTTATTGGAGGATAAAACAACACATTGATATTAAGAGTGTAGCTTTGTTCCGAGGAAATAAACGAGGGATCCAAAATGCTTGAGACCAAATCTCAGGGTCAAAAGGTCAGAAAAACACACTGAGAAAAAGAAAGATGACTTGGCATAAAACACGGACAAAAGGGTGAGTGTAAGGACACACTAGGGAGGGACAACTCGACCCAGGTGAAGCTCATTATGACAAGGTAAATGTACTAAAAAATCAGTAATAAATGTTGTCAAACTCGCCAGCAGAGAAATGGCTCCTCCCCGGACATGGGACGTTAAAAAGTGAAGCGTCCCCAATGAAATCTTTCATTTCCACCACAGCGCACCACCACACCTGACTGGTAACGTATACATACAAATCTGAGATAATCTTCTTTTATGAATGAGCACCTGGCATTAATTATAATAATAATACAATGAATTCATTTAAGATTTGTAAATGATTTTTGAAAACAGATTTTTGATTCAACACATTTGATACTTATTATTATTATTATAAGCAAAAAAGTGTCAATGATGCATGAATATGTATGCGATATAAATCTGGTGTCCTGTATTCATAGCTGATATTTTATATTTATATTTTTTATTACATGAAAAAATCCCAACAACACAGGTTTCAACAATAACATTGATTAGGGTTGTTGCTCAAGGGTAAGGGAAGGTCACGCTGAACCCTTGATGCTTTAAACTGTAGAACCTGGTTTCTTTTGTTGTTATTTTAAAACTGCAAAAATCTTGGATTTGAATTACATGCTCATGCAGACACAAACAGGACACATGTTTAGGTGATTATTAGTTGACCAGAGATAAAATTATATGTATGGGATCCAAAATGCTCTGATAATCTCAAAAGAAGGTATAATGTGGAAAAGACGATCAGACAGGTTTTGCGTGATATTCCTGTAAAAACTTAAGAGGAACACGTGACTGTACAGTACTTCAGGTGTTTCCAGGTAACAATTCCCTGTAGTAAAATAGTGTATAAACACGATTATAATCCTTAATCCTAAAGATTGTGTGTTGGACCTCAGGGATGATTTTGTAAAGGTGGTTACAAGCTCCCAGTCTCTGTCACAGTACAGTTATGCCAGTAAACCCTTTCACAGTGGTCAGATTACAGCTCACAGAGAGCACTATAACAGACTTTAGTTCAACAATAAAAAACAAAACAAAAGACGACCCAGATATACTTGTAAATGGATCTTGATTAATTTTTTGCCAAACTGCAAGTCATACGCTCATGAATATAAGACTTGGAACAAGTTATACTTTGTACAAAACTTGTATAGAATCTTCTAAATCTTTGAATTTCAGTATTATTTAGTTGTCAAGATATATGATAAACAGTGTCTTTGTTGTCGAGCATTATTTTACATTTGTTATTATTATTATTAGTGGTATTAGTATTAGTTTATTATTATTTGTTAACGCTTAGGGTCAGTACAGATTTATTGGTCTCCAACAATTAGCTTGCTCCCAGTAGCTTTTGCGAGCTAACTGTCGTGCTTTTGCGAACTACCTGTCGTTCTTTTGCGAACTACCAGAAGCTATTTTGCGAACTACCAGTGGCTATTTTGCGAGTTTCCTGTAGTTTTTGTGAGCGACCAGTAGTTTTTACGAGCTACCTGTAGCACTTTTGTGAGCTACCACTAGCGCTTTTTCGAGCTAACGTTAGCTTGCGCGAGCTCCCACTGCCGTTCCAATTAGCTAACCAAAGCTCGATAAACGGACATAAACCTGCTTACATGTTTATCCAATACCTCCCTCCAAGCTCATTCAGATTGTTTAAGTTAATGAAAATATGAGAATAATGTAAAAAAAAAAAAAAAACACGAGTTGGAGACTCCTGCTCGACACACTCATAGTCTCATAGACTCAATAGTATAATGTGCTGCATGTGTAACCAACTGTTTGCCTAATTTAAAGCCACTCTATAAGAATTTTAAGTCGTTTAATTTCATTTTGTAATCTTTCCTTCATCTCTTTCAGGTCGTTGTGAAGAAATGAAGTGGTTTGCTGCGCTGTGTCTCCTGCTTCTGCAGACTGGAGCTCATGGATTTGACATAGATGAAGAAGACCCCTCTGAGAGTCATCCGGAGATCACTGAAGCTGCACTCTTGAAGGTCACATTGGAGGTTTGCCGTGCTGTGGCCAAGGCCGCATACAAAGACATCAACGAGCCTGTAAGAATTACACCAATCTATGTTAAATCTACTCCTTATTTTACACCTTAGAACACAGAGCATTTCTGCTGCTTTTTACCATTACTGTGTTAAAACGTACAGTATCAACAGAGGCTATAGGAAGTGCAATATAGAGCTCAATTGTATGAACAAAAAGTCAAGAAAAACTGTCTCATTTTGTGACTTCTGCACAATTATCACTACTGAAAATGCGATATAAAATGAATCAAAGCTTCGGCTCATTAACACATAAGAAAACCAAAAAAAAAAAAAATTAAAGCCTGAATGTGACCCATAAAAACACACACCCCAGGATGTCCATACAAGGAGTTGTATATTATTCCTATGCCAATTTACCATGGGTGCACCTGCGGCACAGATCCATGCCGTGTGAGCACTAAGGGTTAAAAAAGATCTTATTATTTTACACTGTAGTAAATCTCTCTCTCTCTCTCTCTCTCTCTCTCTCTCTCTCTCTCTCTCTCTCTCTCTCTCTCTCTCTCTCTCTCTCTCTCTCTCTCTCTCTCTCTCTCTCTCTCTCTCTCTCTCTCTCTCTCTCTCTCTCTCTCTCTCTCTCTGTGTGTGTGTAGTCAGGGCCTCTGACTGCGACATCTGTTGCTGTCGCATGTGAAGCAGAAAAATCCGCCAAATCTTTCAGAAATGCTATCGAAGTGATCAAAGATGAGAACGTGGGAGTCGACCAGCGGTTTGTCTTGAGCCCCAGTCACCACTTTGATGATGAACAATTTACAAAGGGTAAGAAACTGATCACGGATGGCATCGCCGCTGTGAAGGCCAGCAACAAACGGCTAAAATATGAAACGGCAAGAGAGAGATTGGGACAGTTATTCCACACTTTGCAGGTACTTTTTATGAATCATCTTTTAGCTCATTCACCATTGATTGGTCCATTTAAGTCTCAGCCTGCCAATGAATCTATTATGTATGTTTGATTTCAGAATTTATCATGCTTTCTTTTCTTGTCTTTTTTAATCTGAAGGATTTCTACAGTCACAGTAACTGGGTGGAAATGGGAAACATGAATCCAAATACAAATCTGATCATAGTTAACGCAGACATTGGAAAAACAGCAGGTCGGCTATGAAACCAATGCATCTTTGGCTGTATTAACACAAGACACATTCATGTTATGTAATACATACCTATACACTATCTGTGTCTGTCTTGTATGTCCACATGGAACTGGTCTTTGCATGCTGCTGTGCCAACAGTAGTTAAGTCGAATTTAATCTAATTCACAGATGAAGGCACAGCGACCTGTCGGAGCTGTGATGGAGATGATTGCGAGAACAACATTTTGGAGGATATCTTAGAGGAAAAGATTCTGACAACAGGATATTTTAGGTTATTTCGTCGAGTCAAACCTGCAGGTAAATGTCTTCATATCAGTTTGTCACAGTTATCTTTATACTCATAGGCTGGTCCTTTTTTTATGATTAGAATCTTATGCTGGATGTCCAACTAATGATCAATCATGTTTTTGTAAAATGTTGGGCTTTTCCCAAACTATCATTTTATTTATTATTCTTTTATGCAAGTTTAATTTAAAAAAAAAAGGTGCATTTCACAAGTACAAACAATGGTTTGTTTGCTAAAATTAATTCCACACGTTCACATCATTTCGTTACATCGCCATGGTCAGTTTGTATTTACTTGTTCAGAGCTCACTGCTGACAAACAGAACTCTTACACACCTTTTTCAAATATTTGTGGAGTGGACTTTGCCTTTATTTCATCCAGGAAACACAAGGAGAGCATAAGGAGGGGTGTAAAGGTTGAAAACTGTGGATTCTGCCTTTCTGACTTATGCCCTTATGAGATTAAAGCCATCATGCCAAACAAACTGAAATAAAACCCAACAAAATACTCATCTAATTACTACAAAATAGATGGGATATCTATTATATCCCTGATTTCAGTAATGCCCCCCTTTGGGTAACTTTCTATCCATTACTGCTGTTGAATTTCACTCTTGATTTTGTCAACTTTCTGCCAAGGATAGAGAATTGTATTTTGACATGGCTCTGTACATGACTGTTCTCTTCTGCAAAGGCACTGTGAATCGATTCGTCACTAAATTTAATATCTGTTCCCAGAGTCACCGAGCAGACACTCCACTCTTGGAATGTAATGCTGCAAACAGATTATAACTTTGTTCTTACTCTCGCTGTTTCTGTTTCACAGGTAAATGCAGCCATGGAGGTAAATATGATAGAACAAGAAAAACAGAGCCAAAAGGTGGGATCAACAAAGACACGCTTGATTCTGAACATGGACATCTTCACAAGAAAGCAGCAAACGTGGCCATAGCTGCAACCTGTGAAGTACTGCAGGACATTCGATCAGCCGCTGGTGACAAAGAATTCCTCCAGTACGAAACCCTCTCTGCATGTTTGAGTCACCATTACTGTAGATGCAATGAGGATCAACATGTAAATATGTTTCCCCTCTACCTTTTTTTTAATCTCATTTCTCAGGATGATGGGAATCAAAAAAGGAAAACCTCTTAGCTTTGTGATTGACACCACGGGAAGCATGGGTGATGACATTGCAACAGTGAGAATTATCACCGCTGCTATAATTGACAGTAAAGAGGGAACAGATGACGAGCCTTCAGATTACATTCTTGTACCATTCAATGATCCAGGTAAGTTGTGAATGCCCATTAATTGTCTTCTCGTCACAATGGAAGTTGACCTCATCTGAGCTTGTTAAGCAATAAACTGGTGTTTGATTCCCAGACTTTGGTCCACTGACAAGGACCACAAATGCAGATGACTTTAAGAGCGCTGTTTATTCATTGAGTCCACATGGAGGAGGAGATTTCGCAGAGATGAGTCTTTCAGGAATTCAGGTACTATTGATATCTTATGGCACTTTTCCAGTACATGGTCCCAGCATGACTCGACTCGCCTCGGCACATCGCGGTTATTTTGTTTTTCCATTATCGATAGTACCTGCTTTACAAGTCAGAAGTCACTAGTTTGTGTGTGTGTCGCAAAGTCACTGCAGTTTCTCGGCACACATTGAGGATGTACTATTTTGTAATGGAAAACAAGCCGTGCCGTGCCGTGCCGTGCCGAGGCGGTACTATGTCACGGAAAAGCACCATTAGAGACTAGCGCAAATAATGCATCCTGCAAAACTTATGCTTTCTGTCTTTCTCCTTCATGCAGTTGGCTTTAACTGGTTCTCCTCCAGGTTCTGAGATTTACGTCTTCACAGATGCATCTGCTAAAGATGAATACCTGTTAGGCACAGTGCTCGCACTCATAGAACGAACCAGATCAGTGGTGAGTAGTCCTGTGTTCATGGATTTAGAATAGAATAGAATAGAATATTTTACTACTCTTTCCAACTCTGTAAATGAATATGTGTACTGATATCCCCTTATTTTCATCAGGTGACAGTCCTGCTGACTGGCTCCCTGGGGTTACGTCGTCGAAGAGACGACGACGACGATCACCCAGGCTCCGTGTACAAAAAGCTGACAGAGGCTTCAGGAGGTCAGACTATTCAGGTCACCAAAAGTGAACTGGCTGAGGTCACCAGCATTATAACAGAAACCTCCAGTTCCTCTCTGGTATGAATACAATACTCATGTTGGCATTAACAGTAACATTGATGAGTTCACAAAGATTCAGTTATGTCACCAGTTTCATTTAATATCCAGGTCAAGCTTCTGCAAGCTTCCCGGTATGCTGGAAACCCCGATAATTTCACATTTTCGGTGGACGATTCAGTGAAGAATCTGACCATGTACATCACGGGGCGTTCTCTCACCTTTACTATCACCAGTCCTTCAGGTGCTGTTCCACTGTTTATGGTAAAAAAATGAATTACTGTAAGTTTTCCCCCCTGACTTTTACCATAACACTTTTGCTTCATTTCATGCTTGTTTTCAGGTGTAACTCAGAGCAATGCTAGCATGACCGGACCACTGGTCGTTTCATCTAAGACAGTAGGAAACTTCCAGATTGTGAAGCTAAACACACAAGTGGGTGTATGGAAAGTTGAAATGATGTCAACAGCTGCCTACAATCTGAAGGTTGTGGGTAAGTCTTGCCTGACGATGTTGAAAAAACACTGGCACACTGATAAATTGAAATATTTCATATTGGTGATTACAACATTTATATTAATAATCAATAAAAATCAAACAAGCTACTCATTGAAGCGTTTTGTTCAATTGTGCTTCTGACAAGGTAACATATTAAAAAGCCTCACACGGGGCACCACTTATGTTGGGGTGAACAGTATGAAAATATAAATGAATAATTCATTATTTGAGTACATTTTCAAATTCATATTCTTTTTGCAGGTGAAAGTCTCACTGACTTCCTGTTTACACTTCTGGAGGACTCAGACAGCCCATATGGAGGTTTACAGGTCTTATCCAATCGACCCAGATCTGGTAAAGTACAATTTTTGTGATATACCAAAAATAATCTAGTCAAACTCAGACATTACTTAAATTGCTTCTTTTTCCCCCTTTTTCTTTTTTCTTAAGGTGAAAATGCTACCCTGAGGGTGACAGTAACCGGGAGTGACTCCGCCACAGTGACAGAAGTATCTCTGGTTGAATTTTTCACGTCGGTGATGGTTAGCGGCAGCGTGGAGGATCGAGGTAAAGGAGTCTACTACGTTCGGTTTGACACGATACCATTAGGTGATTTTGTGGTGTTGGTGATGGGCCAGACCAACACCAGCTTCACCACATCCTTCCAAAGGCAATCATCCTCCTTTACCAAGGCTTCTGCTGTGTCGGTTAGCACTGTAAGTAAATTTGATCTAAAAGCCTATTAACACTAGAATTACCAGGGGGTTTATTTTGACAGTGTTTTTTAGGTTAATAACTGTTGAAATGCAACATATGAAACCATGGGACCCTGAATGTGTGTATTTATCATTTAAAAAAAATACAAAATGCAAAAAGGTTCTGCTAATGTCTGCCTTTAATTACCACAGCGGTCAATTTGACCGTATGCATTATAGAGGGTGTAACATGTCCTGACCATGATACTTGATACATGATACTGACCCCAACCCTTGAAGGCAAGGTTTGGGGTCAGATTTGCTCTGCATCAAAGCCTACCTGAATGAGGCTGAGTCTGATGGAGAAGCAGCTTCTATAATCTATAATCTACCGTGATTTCAAAGGTCAAAAAACGCAGACTGGACTCACATGGCTCTGCAATTAACTCTCAAAATCTGTGAAAATCTATGCAAGCAAGCTATAGTGACTGTCCAAACTTAATCAGCCACTAGGCTGGATGGGGGCTAGATCCTGTTTTTGACTCGCGAGTCCAGACGTCCACACCGGCAGTTCTCTTTGGGTAACGTTCCCATTTATTATTATATTATTCAATGTTTCATTGTAATATGAGATGAAGAATAATTCTATTGTGGCGTCTTAGTGGTAAAAACAGTGTCATCTTCCCACCACCCTAGTAATCAATCAATCCCATGCACCTGTGTCTTAAATAAATTCACCCTGATGAACACTACGGCCGTGAGCTCCTTAATCTACATCGCCCCCCTACTGTGGAGCGTGGACCATCACCATTACTTCAGAAAAACAGACATAAATCACTACTGGCACCCACACAAGCATTAGTAAACTAGCATAATCACCAAAATCAAAGCCTATATGAATCATAACATGTGTTTAGTTGATGATATAACATTGAATAATACCAAAATAATACAAAGGACAAATGTCATCAAGTAGTGTTTGGACGTTGCATAATTAGTGTGTGTGTGTGTATATATATATATATTTAATATTTTCTCACTGTACCATCACCTATATTCACATTACATATAATTTCAGAGAGTACATTATTTATTGAAATGATATGCATTAATCTATTAATCTTTCTTGAAGGTACATCATTTCCGGGAGTGTTAGGGTAGACTAATCGGAAATGGTGTTTTCACTTTTAACCCTGGTGATTTTCTCTTTTCCCTTTTTAGACTCTTACAAACAGTGTTGCGGAACCAGGAGTACCATTTTCTGTTCCTTTCTCTGTGTCGACCAGTGGGACGGGAGGAACCTTCACCATCACAGCTACTAATGACCAAGGCTACAGCTTATCTTTCCCGTCCAGTTTATCCCTGCCGACTGGAGGCAGTGCAAACGGCACGGGGACAATCACAGCACCCCCTGACACTCCGTCTGGTACTGATGTCACCCTGACCATCGAGGCTACTTCTCCAGACACGGACACCAACTATGTTGTGCTGCGTTTAACCGTCCTTGTCCCGGTAACTCTTTAATCATTCTAGTTTATTATGTTCCCTTCATGGTTGTGTTTTACTGGTTTTACAACCTCTTTCGTCTCTATTAGTAGCACAGAGATGTACAAGAAAACCAACAGTAATCCTCTTCATTAGTCCAGGTGAACATCGTTCGTATACGGCCTCAGCCATTTTTTTAAATAATTGCGTTGTTATCATGCCACAAATAGAATTGTCGTGAGGGTTCTATCTTTTGAGACATGACATAGATATAGAATGCTCTTGTGACCTCTTCTGATGTTATCTTCTTCTCTTTCCTAGGTGACTGATGTCAGTGCACCAGTGTGCCAGATGTCCAACGTGACTGACGACTGCTCAGACAACTGCGCTGAATATATGTGGGGGGTCTCTCTGCAGGTGCGTGATGATGTCAATGGGACAGGCATTGATAGTATCACCTTCAGACAAGGTGACGGGACCTTGAACACAACGCTGCTCCCGGGAAACGATAGCATAACGCAGGTGACCTACAGTGCGTCCTGTTGCTCACCTGATGTGGAAATAGTAGCTGTGGATGCGGTGGGTAATGTAAAGACTTGTTTCTTCTCTGTCCGGAGAGCGACCACCCCTATGCCCGCTACACTCACCACAACCACCACTATGCCCACTACACTCACCACAACCACCTCTATGCCCACTACACTCACCACAACCACTGCTATGCCCACTATACTCACCACAACCACCGCTATGCCCACTGCACACATCAGAACCACCGCTATGCCCACTGCACACATCAGAACCACCGCTATGCCCACTGCACACATCAGAACCACCACAGCCGCTAACTACAACACCAACACTCCCACAGCCACCAACAACAACACCACCACCACCACCACCACCACTCCGTCCAAGACCACTCCGTCCAAGACAACATCAGCTGCTTTGCCGTTGTCTACTGCTGCAGCTCAGCTCTTTGTACTTTTCCTCAGTGTCACGATTCTAAGCCTCTGTTAACTCAGTCAGTCTAAACCTGTTACTGTGGGTAAATAATTGCATTTTTGAAAATCAACTTCAATGCAGTTGCCCATTTATAACCTATGCACAAAGGTGGAAAGATGAATAATGAATTACATTTACTCGCATTACTATAATTTAGTAGGTTTATGTGTACTTTTTAAAGTCATTTCTTAAAATTTGTAATGTTACTTTTACTTTAGTATGGGTTTTTTGGAAGAACTGGACTTCGCTACATTTTAAATCACATACTTTACTGAGTAAAAAATTAATGGACAGCACTGTGTTTCAGTTGTTGTTTTTATAGTGCTTTATAAATAAAGTTGGAAAGGAGAAGGATGACGAGAACAGGTCAATGATGACGAGGACAGGTGAGGATGACGAAGACAGGTCAATGATTTGTGACCTTTGACCAGTTTTGACTGATACATTGTTCTGCATATTTTGTTTTGTCTACACAAATTAATTTAATTTGTAAAGCTTTGCTTTTAATTAAAAACAGTTAATGTGAGATGTGTGTCCCTTGTCCTTTTGCAAGACAAGAAAGAACCTTGTTAAAAAGGTAAGTAAGAGTACATTTTAAACAAGCAACTTTTTTTTTTTTACTTTAACTTGAATACATTTTTAGACCAGTGCTTTTACTTGTACTGAAGTAAAATGATAAAATGATTACATACACACTACTTCCAATGCATTTTTGTGTTTTTTTTCCCCCTTGTGCATCTCACCGACTGAGCTGCAATATCTGGAGAAACGGTGCCCCCCAGCAGTAGCAGGCATGGGTGTCTACAAACCACAGTTGGCCCAGAGCGCAGGTGAGATGGCTGTAGATGCTGTCGTGTATGTGCCCTGACCCTTTAACCCTTTTTCTAAAATGAATAATACCTCTCTGTTTCTCACTATAGCAATGTTTATATCTCATTCCTGTGCTGCACACCGGAAGTGAGTCACGCTATGACGAGACTAACCCACGCAACAACAACATTGCGCTGAGATGGCTGCAAACATGAGGACGCGTCCATGAAAAGTTCCAGAAGTTATTTCTACTGCCAAAATAAATCAAGTCATTCAGCAGTGTGATCGACAAAGGTATGGTTTGTACTTAAGTACAAAGATGTAAGATGAGATTTATTTTTCCTGGAGTATTGGGGCCAAACTGAAGAAATTCTTTTTGAATCTTTCTGGAACTCATAATTATTATTCAAGCGAAATCTCAGATTATCAGATTATCAAATGCAATCTGTGTCAAGATGATATGATCTTCTCTCACATCAGCACCAAAAAAAGATGGTGCAAGAAACTACGACTGAATCATAACAAAAGCATCTCATCCCAGTCCAACTATCGTTCTATCTATCAAGTGTTTCAGCACACTCCCTGTCATGAAGTGTTGAAACTGTTGATTGTGAGATATGGAGAGTCTCATATCTCTCACCCCTCCCTCTCCCAAGCACAATGGGGAACTACAGTGTCCTTCATGGAGCAGAAAGGGTGTTATTATCCTTCATTTGCATAATAAGCTTGCATTTCAAAAACACTGACTGGTTCGTTCATTCATGCTGGTGGAAAAACCCTTGGCCGAAGTTGCTTTTGCTTTTGCTTTTGCATTAGGGATAGTACATGGTACCTGGTGCTTTCTGTTCGTACCTGCTGTGGCGAGGTTCCAAGCGAGCTGAGCCGATACTGTATGTGACAACAGCTGGCCACTAATTGGTCAGAGAGTGTCATCGTTTGACCCAATCTCCAACATTTAAAGGAAATGTCTAAAATCTCAATATTTAACAAAGGAGTCTGGTGAATTTAGTGACAGCACTGCTGTAAGCCGGCCAAATCGTAACATGTTTGGCTGTATTTCAGTTCAGTGACTGTGTCATACAGAAGTGAAGGAGATACTGAATACAGAAGCCAGTCTTGGCTTGGCCAGAGAGCCAAATTCTAGAATTAGAAACATTGGTAGAATGACTCAAGCACATTAAATGAATTCCACATTTAATCTGACGTTTGAAGAAATGCTCATTCACTCTGATTCTATGTGAAACAATCCAGAAAAACAAGAATGACAGAGATTCAGGTGAGCTTATCACACTTACATTTTTTGTTTTATTACACATTCATTGATAGTATATTGTCATGTCAGTTAAATAACAACAACAAGAACAAGTGATTCAACACCAAAGGAAACTATATATAGTTAAGGATGTGACATGTTATGATTTGTTTAAGTACACAAAAGTACACAAATATATATTTTGCAGACATAATTATGTTGAACTCCTCTCATTCCCGTTTAATCAAATGTCTTTCTGACACAGCAGCAAACAGGACGGAGTGAATTCTACTGCTCGGAAAAGAAAGCATAAGCAGTTTCTTATCAGATGCAAACACTTGGTTTCTGTTCACACAGTCTAAACAGGGGCGGAATGATAACACCAGCAACAGCAACAACAGTCCCCAGACATCACCCAATTATGATAATAATTATGATTATTATTATTATTATTATTATTATTATTATTAATTATAATAATCAAAGTCAAACAGTTCCTCTCAAGCCCTGCAATTAATGAACAATGAAAGCAATGACACATTATCATTGTGTTCTCTTCTATCATGTATCATCCTGGCACAGTACAATCTGTTTCTGTCATCTAATCATACTTTTATGTCACGTTCCGTGTGATGCCTCAGCTGGAAATACAGGTTTATTTCAGCTTTGCACTGAAAGCAGATGCAATCAGAGCACGTATATACATTCAACCCACGGTCTCACCCATTAAAAGAAAGCCTCTCCCTTTCACGTTAATGAAGGGTGGAAAACCCAGAGTTCATACCTGAACAATCACAGTCCCATTGTTCTTAAGGAAGTGAAATACTCTGGTGTCAATCGAACATACATAAAGTTGTACAAAGACGCTCGGTGTTAAATGACAGCCATCAGGGAATATGATGTTTAAATTGTCCCTGCTGTTTTGTTACAAAGGCTGGGTCACTCACTGCTTTGTCGTATTTATTGGAGGAAAAAAACACATTGATATTAAGATTGCCTGCCTGGGCGTGTGAGTGTTGCTTTGTTCTGAGGAAAAATAATAAAACCAATTGTTTATGCTTAGCCACTTGCCATCAGCCGAGTCAGATCAAGTAATCAAAACAGACAATCTCGCATGGAGATGATTCCAAATGTGCAGAGCAGATACGAATATTGGAACTATGGCACGGAGACGATGACCTGAAAATAAACGAGGGATCCAAAATGCTTGAGACCAAATCTCAGGGTCAAAGGTCAGAAAAACACACTGAGAAATAGAAAGATGACTTGGCATCAAACACGGACACATGGCGGAGGGACAACTAGACCCAGGGGAAGGTAAATTACACTGCATTTTATGGTGCAAAAAGAGTTGCATTAAACTAAAATGTGTTTTCTGCCTTTTGACCCCATCCCATCAGTGATTGTGTGATTGAACACTTCAAAATCTCACAGTCAATTGAACGTCATTTCTGCTCAAGCACCATCACATGGACTTACTGTAAAACCATAGAATGTTGCTCAGTGTGTTTGTGTGTGTGTGCGTGTGCGTGTGCACGCACGTTCGCTAATAAATGTTGTCAAACTAGCCAGCAGAGAAATGGCTCCTCCCTGGACATGGGACGTTAAAAAGTGAAGCGTCCCCAATGAAGTCTTTAATTTCCACAACCGTGTCGAGAGCTGAGGTGCAGACATCACACCTGACTGGTAATGTAAACACATACACATCTGAGATAATTGTCTTATTGTATTTTATATCATGTCTTATGTAAATCAGCTACTGGAATTAATTAATGAATTGATTTAAGATTTGTAAATGTATATATATATATACATACATGTATACGTATATATATATACATGTGTGTGTATATATATATATATGTGTATATATGTATGTATATATATACATACTACTCCAACATAACAGGTAACGTGTGCGTGATATACATCTGGTGTCCTATTTTCACAGCAGATATTTTTCGACATGAAAAAAACCAACACCAATAACATTGATTAGGATTCCACTGCAGTTTTAATTGACCCAGGGTTGTGTTGTTGCTCAAGGGTAAGGGAAGGTCAGACTCAACCCTTGATGCTTTAAACTGCAGAACCTGTTGTTTGTGTGTGTTATTTTAAAACTGCACACGTTTCCCATTTTTTCTGGATGCGTTCCAGTAAAGTGATGGTAAAACAACAAATCTAATCTAAGTCTGGGTTTGGAATTTGATGCTCATGTGGACACAAATGGGATTATGTTTGTACTTTGAAGGGGATTTATTAGGTGACCAGAGATTGATCATGAATTGAATTCATAATTAGTTTTGTGCAATGAGTTAAGTTTATCATCAGTTTCAGCCTTTTAAATAAGCTACTTGTTGAAATTGAATGAAAAAATTATCATCATTTAATATGACAAGTGCTATCACGTGCTAATCCAACAATGCCACCACTGCAATGGAGAGTTTGTCATTTAAGCCTTCTGTTTTTCTGGTTGGCAGGAATGCTTTAACAAAACAAACCGGGTTCTTCGGGTGGGGCTTGTGTGTCTCTCTCTCTCTCTGATGATTCCACCAAAATACCAGACCAAAATTTTTTTTTTTTCACATAGTGATCTGATAGTGCGGTAAAATATGCCTTATATTGCATAAACACTATTATTTTGTCCTACGGATTGTGTGTTGGACCTCAGGGTTGATTTTGTAAAGGTGGTTACAAACTCCTCTCTGTCACAGTAGAGTTATGTCAGTGAACCCTTTCACATTGGTCGGATTACAGCTCACAGAGAGCACTATAACAGACTTTAGTTCATCAATAAAAAACAAGACAAAAGACGACCCAGATATACTCGGAATTTTGCCAAACTGCAAGTCATACGCTCATGAATATAAGACTCGGAACAAGTTATGCTTTGTACAAAACGTGTATCGAATCTTCTAAATCTTTGAATTTCAGTATTATTTAACTGGATAATAATAGTGGGTGAGTTGTAAATATATATGACATATAACAGTGTCTTTGTTGTTGAGTATTATTTTTGATTTATTATTACTATTTGCTTAGGATTAGGGTCAGTACAGATTTCTTGCCTCTACAATAGGGGTCTCCAACAAGTAGCTTGCAACCAGTAGTTTTTGCAAACTACCAGTCGTGCTTTTGCAAACTAACAGCAGCGCTTTTGTGAGCCACCAGTAGCTCTCAGTCCCTTTCAAAGTAGCTTGCCAAATGTTTCGATAAACGGACATACATTTACATTTTTATCCAATCCCCCCCTTCAAGCGCCTTCAATTTGTTTGGGTTGATGAGAATATGAGAATAATGTTAAAAAGCACTAGTCACTCTCTGCTATTTTTATTTTGTCAAAGTAGCTCTCAGCAGAAAAAAGGTTGGAGACTGCTGCTCTACACACTCGCAGTCTTATAGTAACCAACTGTGTTTGTCTAATTTAAAGCCACCTTGTAAGAATTTTAAGTCCTTTTCTTTCATTTTGTAATCATTACTTCATCTCTTTCAGGTCATTGTGAAGAAATGAGGTTGTTTGCTGCGCTGTGTCTCCTGCTTCTGCAGACTGGAGCTCATGGATTTGACATAGATGAAGAAGACCCCTCTGAGAGTCATCAGGAGATCACTGAAGCTGCAATCTTGAAGGTCACATTGGAGGTTTGCCGTGCTTTGGCCAAGGCCGCAGACAAAGACATCAAAGATCCTGTAAGAATTACACCAATCTATGTTAAATCTACTCCCTATTTTACACCTCAGAACATAAAGCAATCTCTCTCTTTATGTGTGTGTGTGTGTGTGTGTGTGTGTGTGTGTGTGTGTGTGTGTGTGTGTGTGTGTGTGTGTGTGTGTGTGTGTGTGTGTGTGTGTGTGTGTGTGTGTGTGTGTGTGTGTGTGTGTGTGTGTGTGTGTGTGTGTGTGTGTGTGTGTGTGTGTGTGTGTGTGTGTGTGTGTGTGTGTGTGTGTGTGTGTGTGTGTGTGTGTGTGTGTGTGTGTGTGTGTGTGTGTGTGTGTGTGTGTGTAGTCAGGGCCTCTGACTGCTACATCTGTTGCTGTCGCATGTGAAGCAGAAAAATCTTCCAAATCCTTCAGAAAAGTGATCGTAGTGATCCAAGAAGAGAACGTGGGAGTCGACCACAAATTTTTCTGGAGCTCCCGTCACCACTTTGATGATGAACAATTTACAAGGGGAAAGAAACTGCTCACGGATGGCATCACTGCTGTGAAGGCCAACAACAGACGCCAAAAATATGAAACGGCAAGAGAGAGATTGGGACAGTTATTCCACACTTTACAGGTACTTTTTATGAATAGCTTTTATCTCAATCGCCATTGATTACGTTATGTAGGAACTGATAAGTTTGTTTAGGTCTCAGCCTTCCAATGAATGTATTATGTATGTTTGATTTCAGAATTTATCATGCTTCCTTTTCCTGTCTTTTTTAATCTGAAGGATTTCTACAGTCACAGTAACTGGGTGGAAATGGGAAACATGAATCCAAATACAAATCTGATCAAAGTTAACGCAGACATTGGAAAAACAGCAGGTGGGCTATGAAACCAATGCATCTTTGGCTGTATTAACACAAGACACATTCATGTTATGTAATATATAATTTATCTGTTACGGTCACATGGACCTTGACTTGACTTGACTAATCTATTTCACAGCTAAAGACAGAGCGACCTGTCAGAACTGTGTTGGAAACGACTGCAAGAACAACATTTTGGAAGTTATCTTAAAGGAAAAAATTCTGACCACAGGATATTTTGATGCTGTTCCTCCATCCAGCAAACCTGCAGGTAAATGTCTATATATCAATTTGTCACAGTTATCTTTATACTCATAGGCTGGTCCTTTTATTATGATTAGAATCTTATGCTGGAGTCACTGAGCAGACACTCCACTCTTGGAATGTAATGCTGCAAACTGATTTTGACTTTGTTCTTACTCTTGCTGTTTTTCTCACAGGTAAATGCAGCCATGGAGGTAAATTTGATAGAACAAGAACAATGGAGCCAAAAGGTGGGATCAACAAAGACACGCTTGATTCTGAACATGGACATCTTCACAAGAAAGCAGCAAACGTGGCCATAGCTGCAACCAGTGAAGTACTGCAGGACGTTCGATCAGCTGCTGGTGACAAAGAATTCCTACAGTACGAAACCCTCTTTGCATGTTTGAGTCACCATTACTGTAGATGTAACGAGGATCTGAATTTCAACATTTAAATATGTTTCCGCTGTACCTTTTTTTTTTTTATCTCATTTCTCAGGATGATGGGAATCAAAAAAGGAAAACCTCTTTGCTTTGTGATTGACACCACAGGAAGCATGGGTGATGACATTGCAACAGTGAGAATTATCACCGCTGCTATAATTGACAGTAAAGAGGGAACAGATGACGAGCCTTCAGATTACATTCTTGTACCATTCAATGATCCAGGTAAGTTGTGAATGCCCATTAATTATCTTCTCGTCACAATGGAAGTTGACCTCAACTGAGCTTGTTAAGCAATAAACTGGTGTTTGATTCCCAGGCTTTGGTCCACTGACAAGGACCACAAATGCAGATGATTTTAAGAGCGCTATCAATTCATTGAGAGCGCGTGGTGGAGGAGATTTCCCAGAGTTGAGTCTTTCAGGACTTCAGGTACTATTGATATCTTACTTTTCCAGTACATGGTCCCAGTGTGACTCGACTCGCTTCGGCACAGCGCGGTTATTTTGCTTTTCCATTAGCGATAGTACCTGATAGTACTTTAGTACCTGCGCTGACGAGGTTCCGAGCGAGCTCAAACCAACCAAACTGTGTAGATTCAAGCTGTGCCGTGCCGTGCCATGCAACTTATGCTTTCTGTCTTTCTCCTTCATGCAGTTGGCTTTAACTGGTTCTCCTCCAGGTTCTGAGATTTACCTCTTCACAGATGCATCTGCTAAAGATGTGCGCCTGTTAGGCACAGTGCTCGCACTCATAGAGCGAACCAGATCAGTGGTGAGTATTTTACTTTGCTGACATAGAGTATCCTATACTGTGTGATGTATGTGACATTTTCAATGCCTTGGTATAATAAAGGTATAGTATGTCGTCAAAATATCAGTAAAAGAGCTTAAGGTGTATGCAAACTAATTTTTATTATTATTATTGTTATAACGGATGTGTAGACGAATTCCTCTTTATTTTATACACAACCTTGTGGATGTCTAATACACGCAATGTCTTTACACGCAATTTTGCGTGTGATGGGAGGAGAAAATGCAAGTATGTTATTTTAGCATGCGCAAAGTGATTTATCAAACCTGAAACTGATTGCGGTGCTTATTTTTTTTAATATATTTAGCACGTTTGAAAGGCAGCTCTTAACTGGCACAGCGGTGCGAGCACATGGCTGCGGTTACGCACATATCCTCTGAGAAATCCATAAACAAAATTACTTTTTGTAAATCAGGAAATTACGCTTTTCCAGAGCATGTTCAACTACATGTTCACAGATGACGCACATTCATTTCTTATTTGGTATATCTGAATAAATTAAATATAGATATCCAGAGGAGAAATGCGTGTTTGTACTGGTATGGGCTTACCTTGGTCTGCAGTTTGTGGTTCAAGGAGGGGTCGTACCTATGTTCGGGGGACCCCGCTTTACCTTAACGGGTCCAGCTCTAACCTGGTCTACTCTCGGTGCACGGCGAAGTGCAGGCGGCACAGTGCGCAAACGTCACTAAAACCTCACTATTTAATGTAACTACCTGAATCAGCTATAGATATATCATCTATATCGATTGTCCCGTCGCCTCTGACTTTAGATCAAAGACTGTTGGCACGCATAATGGAAACTCAGCCTGACTGAATGAACACAGATGAAACCAGGGCCGGACTGGGACTATAAAGCCGTTGTGATGATCCGCTTTATTTATTTATTTACTTATTGACAAAAAAGTCACTCATCCATTGAAAGTAGACCTATGTGTAATCTTGAGAGAAACAGCAGAGCGCTCCCTGGCAGCTGTCAGTGAGCTGCAGGTGAGTCAGGAGGAGAGCGCAGCAAATTTTTTTTTTTTACGGCAACATGACACGAGATTAAAATAATAATAATATAAAAAGGTCATGTGGACCCGGGGAACAAGGGTGTCATATCCCTCGATCCCAGTTGTCTGCTCATCGCACAACGTCAGCTGTACTTTCTGATCAGTAGCTTCAAATTTCATTCTGCGCTTCCGTTGAGTCTGCTCTTTCTCCATGTGGACAACTCTTGACTAACGCAAAATCCTCATTTAAACAGGGCGGTCTTAAAAGGAACCCCGGCTATAAGACTTGTAGTTCTTAAAAGATAAATGTTAGTATCAGTTATAATAAATTGATATAAAAAACCTTCTTGATGTCTTCGTTTTTATAAAATTTGTAAAAATAGTTTAACTCGTAGGTCGCCATTGTTGTTAACGTCGCAATGCACTCTGGGTAGTGACTTAAAAAGGTTGTACTGGGGGCTTCGGGACCCTGTTGTGACTGTTCAGCATAAACATGTCATCTGTTCGGCCTTTTCAATTTGAACCCGAGCGAAACATACAGGAGGAGGACAGCACTGACAATGTTTCACAAAACGAGCATCAAAATGAAGAGCAAGAAAGACGGGATGAGGCGAGAGTGGGACAAAACCTGTGGTGTATGTGCGTCAACTGCGTCTCCATGGTATATATGGATATACAGTGAAGCGGCGACTGCAGAAGCGGGTTGTCTGCTCAGGAGAGCATCCATCGTCTCTTGTCTCTGGCGCTTTTTAACGCGAATTTCACTCGCTTCACGTGGGCGTTTAGGCTCCTTATGTGGGAGAATTGTCGGACAGGCATTTGGTTTAAGTCTCCGTTTGTATCCACCCGCTCCGGTGAGGTCTTTTAGCAGCTGTGGTCGACTTTCGATTGGCTTTTATCGAAAGGCAACGGGAAGGGAAGTGCTGTGAGTTTACACAGCTTTCCACTGACAAGAAGAGGAGAAAGGAGTGGGAAGATGCCTGTGGAAGGACACAACTTCCTAAAGATCCGCGGCTGTGTTCTCGACATTTTTCGCCAGAAGCATTTGAGGCTTTTAGTCGACCACAGCTGCTAAAAGACCTCACCGGAGCGGGTGGATACAAACGGAGACTTAAACCAAATGCCTGTCCGACAATTCTCCCACATAAGGAGCCTAAACGCCCACGTGAAGCGAGTGAAATTCGCGTTAAAATGCGCCAGAGACAAGAGACGATGGATACTCTCCTGAGCAGACAACCCGCTTCTGCAGTCGCCGCTTTACTGTATATCCATATATACCATGTTGACGCACATACACCACAGGTTTTGTCCCACTCTCGCCTCATCCCGTCTTTCTTGCTCTTCATTTTGATGCTCGTTTTGTGAAACATTGTCAGTGCTGTCCTCCTCCTGTTTGTTTCGCTCGGGTTCAAATTGAAAAGGCTGAACAGATGACATGTTTATGCTGAACAGTCACAACAGGGTCCCGAAGCCCCCAGTACCCAGAGTGCATTGCGATGTTAACAACAATGGCGACCTACGAGTTAAACTATTTTTACAAATTTTATAAAAACGAAGACATCAAGAAGGTTTTTTATATCAATTTATTATAACTGATACTAACATTTATCTTTTAAGAACTACAAGTCTTATAGCCGGGGTTCCTTTTAACCATTTTTGCGCCTGTAGTCAATTGCGGTCGCAATCTTAGTAGTTCACCGGCAAAACGTAATCCAGTAACAGACGCAGTCTTTATGCTCGCACACGCAATTTAGCACTCTCTATTTGGAATCTTAGTAAATCAGGCCCAAAGTGTTTGACACTGAGAAGACTGGGGTTCAATTCCAGCAAAGAACTGTTACATTTTCAGAGTCTGAATTACATAGTATAGGTCTTGTATGCTTGAGGTTATGATTTCAAATCCCACTGTGGTCTTCTTCTTTTTTAGTTCAAGATTCAATGTTAACAGTCAAATATCGCCAAAAACCTCAACAAGCGCAAGTGACGGTAGCTCACTTGGTAAAAACGCTGCTGTCAAGTTCTCAGGTCAGAGGTTTGATTCTTGTAAATGAGTGAAGAAACGTGAGAAAAACACATAAAAAACATTTTATTTTATTTTATTTTATGACACAGACACTGTTATTTGGAAATTCTACTAAACCACCACTCCTGAACAGTTGCTATTTCCTGCCCCCTACTGGCCAGATGAGATACTAATTTTGACAGTTTTGATGGTATATTGTATTTTTTTTGACAACATACTATACTATGACTTTTTTGAGTTTATATTTTGACAGTTGTAAACTTACTACTGTAGGGCAGTTTGGATTAGATTTGATCCAACTTTCTTGTCATTGTGCAGCGTACAAGTACAAAGTATGAACCGTCTAACCAGAAGTGCAAAAAAGCTGAACACAAAGCAGGACATTTTTGGAATTTTGTTGACACTTTGTATTGGGACATTTTTGGATGACCTACAAAATTAAGAAACTTTTTTCACAGTTTAAATTTTGACATTATTTTTAGAGCTTTTGTAAAAAAAAGTGGTACAAAGTGGAACATTTTAATTAGGTCGACACAATGGGGGGGGGGGGGGGGGGGTGTACCAAGTCACGTGGGAAATGCTGCCATCTGCTGGACGTACATTCCCCCTTCATCTTTTAAGAAATACTCCTCCTCTTCCTTTACTTTCTTAATAGTATATATATTTAAATAACAATATTAATAAAACTGCAAGCAGCCTTGTTTCGAGCAGATCGGTCAATGTTATCAAAATAGTGGTACTTTTACTTGGGTAGTATATTTCACTACTCTTTCCAACTCTGTAAATGAATATGTGTACTGATGGCCCTTTATTTTAAATTTTCTCCTCATCAGGTGACATTCCTGATTACTGGCTCCCTGGGGTTACGTCGCCGAAGAGAGACTGATGACGACGACGATCAACAACAGCAACTGCAATTTCAACGGATTCTTCCAAGATCAGGCTCTGTGTACACACAGTTGGCCGAGGCTTCAGGAGGTCTGGCTATTCAGGTCACCAAGAGTGAGCTGGCTGAGGTCACCAGCATTATAACAGAAACCTCCAGTTCCTCTCTGGTATGAATACAATACTCATGTTGGCATTAACGGTAACATTGATGAGTTCACAAAGATTCAGTTATGTCACCAGTTTCATTTAATACCCAGGTCAAACTTCTGCAAGCTTCCCGGAATGCTGGAAACCCTGAAAATTTCACATTTTCTGTGGACGATTCAGTAAAGAACCTGACCGTGTACATCACGGGGCGTTCTCTCACCTTTACTATCACCAGTCCTTCAGGTGCTGTTTCACTGTTTATGGTAAAAAAAAATAAAACAAATTTGACTTTTACCATAACAGCTTCATTTCATGTTTGTTTTCAGGTGTAACTCAGAGCAGCGCTAACATGACCGGACCACTGGTCGTTTCATCCAACACAGTAGGAAACTTCCAGACTGTGAAGCTAAACACACAAGTGGGTGTGTGGAAAGTTGAAATGTTGTCAACAACTGCCTACAATCTGAAGGTTGTGGGTGAGTTCACACTATGCATTAACATTAAGCTTATACTTCCTGACAACACAAACACCTTGAGAAAATGGTATGCAGCCTTTGTCCATAGTGTTGTTTTCAGAGACATTGAGTGCTGTTTAAATGCACTTATAATATTTTTAACAGTAGCTTAGTACCATTATTGTTTCTGTAAAACTAAACTCCACGCAGTTTTCAATTGAGTTGGTCAACCATCACAATCACAATCAAATCAATTGTATGATGGTATCTATCAGAATGTCCACCTGCTTAGTCCAGGCTTCTGCTGGATTACGATGACATTCACGCAGAGGTGCAAAGAGTACTGAAATATTCTACTCAAGTAAAAGTACCACTATTTATTTTATATAAAATTACAAGTAGGGATGTAACGGTATGAGAATTTCATTGTTAAATATGTTTAAAAACACTGACCCACTAATAAATTGAAAGATTTTCACCAAAATGCATATTTAAACCTTTAATTTATTATATCTATCCATTCATTATCTACCGCTTTATCCACGGGAGAGTCGCAGGGGGTGCTGTGCCTATCTCAGCTGACATAGGGCGATAGGCAGGTACACCCTGGACAGTTCGCCAGTCCATCCAACAATACATACTTAAGTAAAAGTAAAATTACACAGTTTAAAAATTACTTTAAGTACAAGTAAACAAATAATTTAAATGTAATTCATTACTCTCCATCTTCTGCATTCATTTATCCTTAGACTTATATTAACATTGTAAATTAATGAATGGGAAAATTTCTCTTCGTTTGACTTTTTTCATTCTTTTTGCAGGTGAAAGTCTCCTTGACTTCCTGTTTACCTTTTTGAAGGATTCAGACAGCCCATACGGAGGTTTAGAGGTCTTATCCAATCGTCCCAGATCTGGTAGAGTACTTTTTTTTGTGATATGCCAAAAATATTCTAATCAAACTCATACTTGATACTTGAATGTTTTCTTTTTTCTTAAGGTGAAAATGCTACCTTGAGAGTGACAGTAACCGGGAGTGACTCCGCCACAGTGACAGAAGTATCTCTGGTTGAATTATTCACATCAGTGATGGTTAACGGCAGCATGGAGGATCGAGGTAAAGGAGTCTTCTACATTCGGTTTGACACGATACCATCGGGTGATTTTGTGGTGTTGGTGATGGGCCAGACCAACACCAGCTCTGCCAGCACAAGGATGTTGCACAGAAGTAGTGGCACATCCTTCCAAAGGCAGTCATCCTCCTCTGTCAAGGCTTCTGCTGTGTCGGTTAGCGCTGTAAGTAAAATCTAAAAGCCTACAATATGGCCTTTAAGACTAGGGTGACAACTTTGTTTGATTTGTAACATATGAAACCATGGGACCCTATCATTTTAACCCTTAGTGTTCAGGTGCACCCTTGGTAAATTTCAGCACAACTCCTTATATGGAAGTCAAAATTATGATTCATTTTGTATCACATATTTTAGTGAATTGTGCGGAAGTCACAAAATAGACAATTTTTCTTCTATTTCTGTTCATAATCACAAGCCTTTGAAATTTTGAATTGTGAAGTATGTGATTGTAAAAAGTTTGAGTACTTTTTGAGTGTACTAAACTGAACAGAAATGGTGTTTTCACTTTTAACCCTGGTGATTTTCTCTTTTCCCTTTTTTAGACTATTTCAAACAGTGTTGCAGAACCAGGAGTACCATTTTCCGTTCCTTTCTCTGTGTCGACCAGTGCGACGGGAGGAACCTTCACCATCACAGCAACTAATGCCCAAGGCTACAGCTCATCTTTCCCTTCCAGTTTATCCCTGCCGACTGGAGGCAGTGCTAACGGCACAGGGACAATCACAGCACCGCCCAACACTCCGTCTGGTACTGACATCACCCTGACCATAGAGGCTACTTCTGGCTCCGACACCAACTATGTTGTGCTGCGTTTAACCGTCCTTGTCCCGGTAACTCTTTCATCATTCTAGTTTATTATGTTCCCTTCATGGTTGTGTTTTACTGGTCGAACTCTTTCGTCTCTATTAGTAGCACAGAGACGTACAAGAAAAACAACAGTAATCCTCTTCATCGTCATCATATTCATAAGTTTAATAATAATAAAAAATAACATCCATGTCAATAATAATGACAGGAATACTAGTGTTAATACTAATAATACTAACAGTAAAAGTCCAAATAATAGAATAGATGTTCATGTACCAAAATGTTAAATAAGGAATCTGTAAGTGAATGAAATTAATTCTGAGATTAGAGTCAGAATTCTGAGATTAAAGAAAAAGTCAGAATTCTGAGATTAAAGAAAAAGTCAGAATTTTGAGATCAAAGAAAAAGTCAGAATTCTAGATTAAATTAAAAATTCCAAGATTAAAGACAGAATTTTTAGATTAAAGAATAAATTGGAATTCTGAGAAAAAAGAAAAAGTCCGAATTCTGAGAATAAAGGTCAGAATTTTGAGATTAAAGTCAGAATTCCAAGATTAAAGAA
Source organism: Microchirus variegatus (assembly GCF_963457635.1). Taxonomy (NCBI): domain Eukaryota; kingdom Metazoa; phylum Chordata; class Actinopteri; order Pleuronectiformes; family Soleidae; genus Microchirus; species Microchirus variegatus. Next base: position 9,592,119 of record NC_139803.1, read on the forward strand.
AAAGTCAGATTTTTTTTCTTCTCAGAATTCAAGCTGTTTTATTTATTTTCCTTATTCCATGTGGCCCTAATACTCTGCTATACCATCTATTTTGAGACATGACATAGATTTAGGGTGAATTCCAATTCCTTGCTTAACCCTCAATCTAAAAAATGTGCGCTCCCGCTTGTGCAAGTGCTGTCCCAATTCTCAGAAAAATTAAATTGAGGGTCAAGTTTAAGGGCTGTATCGCCCTCAATATTGAGATTTTCAGAGACCAGCCTTGGGAGCAATGGCTACCCAGAATGCAATGCGTGTTTTGCCATAACAAAGATGGCGCGAAAGCAGCGAAACGAGTATGCTCCAAATTAAGTATTTTCTTTGTTAATAGAGATATAAAAATTATGAAAACCCATATTATGGATTACTTACGTCATTGTTGCGTAACCTTTATTTTTATTTTACGATCTTTTGTCAGTAGCCGGCTGGTGCGGACACAAGCGATCGTTTGCTATCGTTTACTTTTCAATAAGCTGTGGTGTGTGGTAACTGTCAGCTGAATATGTCCGTGGTTGTGGTATTTGTATGAGTATCATCTTATAACTAACTGACAACCTAATAACTTGACTGACAAACGGACCGTAATAAATAATCATGACGTATAGGTGTTCTTCTTCTTTTTTGGAGTTGACAGACTGGAAGCAGCTTTCACGTTATTCTGCCCCGCACAGTCTGAAGACGTATCTGCATTTAAGGGGTGTCCCATTTCTAAGTGACAAAATAACCCTCAACAAAATGTTGAGGGTTTTGAGGGCCAGTTAAGATTAAGGGTTGAGCTTGAGGGTTAAGATAGGAATTGGAATTGGCCCATAGAGTGCTCTTGTGACCTCTTCCGACGTTATCTTCTTCTCTTTCCTAGGTGACTGATGTCACTCCACCAGTGTGTCAGATGTCCAACGTGACTGACGACTGCTCAGACAACTGCACTGAGTCTACGTGGGGGGTCTCTCTGCAGGTGCGTGATGATGTCAATGGGACAGGCATTGCAAGTATCACCTTCAGACAAGGTGACGGGACCTTGAACACAACGCTGCTCCCAGGCGCTGATAACATAACACAGTTGACCTACAATGCGTCCTGTTGCTCACCTGATGTGGAAATAGTAGCTGTGGATGTGGTGGGTAATGTAAAGACTTGTTCCTTCTCTGTCCGGAGAGCGACCACCGCTATGCCAACTACACTCACCACAACGCCCACTACACTCATCATCACAAACACCACAGCCGCCGCTAACAACACCACCACCTACTCTAACAACACCACCACCAACTCTAACAACACCACCACCAACTCTAACACCACCACCACCACCACCACCACCACCACCACTCCTTCCATGACAACATCAGCTGCTGTGCCGTTGTCTACTGGTGCAGCTCAGCTCTTTGTACTTTTCCTCAGTGCCACGATTCTAAGCCTCTGTTAACTCAGTCAGTCTAAATGTGTTACTGTGGGTAAAGAATTGCATTTTTGAAAATCAACTTGCAGTTGACCATTTCTAACCTATGCACAGAGGTAATTAGTTTCTTAAAATTTGTAATTTTACATTTACTTTAGTATGGGTTTTCTGGAAGTCCTGTACTCCGCTATGACCGTAAAAAATGAATGAATAACGAGGACAGGTGAAGGATGACGAGGACAGGTGAATTGGCCTTTATTAAGGTTTCTGAGTGAGTGACATTTGTGACCTTTGACTAATTTTGAGTGATACATTTGCATATTTTGTTTTGTCAGCACTAATTAATTAAATTTCTAAAGGTTTGCCTTTAATTAAAAACAGTTAATGTGAGATTTGTGTCCCCTTGTCCTTTTTGCAAGACACAAGATTATTATTAATAATAATCTAAGTCAAACGGTTCCTTCCACGCCCAGGAAAGCAAAACATTTTTGACACATTATCGTTGTGTTCTCTTGTATCATGCATCATCCTGCACAGTATAATCTATTTCTGCCATCCAATCATACTTTTATGTCATGTTCTGTGTCATGCCTCAGCTGGAAATACAGGTTTATTTCAACTTTTCACTGATAGCAGACGCAATCAAAGCACATACGTACATTCAAACCAAGGTCTCACCCATTAAAAGAACTCTCCCTTCCCATTTAAGGAAGGGTGGAAAACCCCAAGTTCATACCTGAACAATCACAGTCGCTCTTAAGTAACAAGGAAGTGAAATGCTCTGGCGTCATTTGTCTCTCTGTCTCTCACTATCAGAAGAAAAACAAACACGTCCCACTAAAGAAAAATTTCCTCAGAACAAGTCTAGCTTTGTTCTGAGGAAATTTGGCTACGCAAAAACAATTGGTTTTTGCGTGAGTGATTGGCTGCAGGTTGGCTCTTCTGCTCTGTGTGTGAGTGATTGGCTGCAGGTTGGCTCTTCTGCTCTGACTGGATTTCCTGGTGTGCGTGTGTGTGCGTGTTCGCGCTAATAAATGTTGTCAAACTAGCCAGCAGAGAAGTGGCTCCTCCTTGGACATGGGACATTATAAAGTGAAGGGTCCCCAGTGAAATCTTTGATTTCCACAACCGCGTTGTGAGACTGAGGTGCAGACATCACACCTGACTGGTAACGTAAACACAACATTGTCTTATTATATTTTATATCATGTAAATCAGCACCTGGCATTAATTTATTAATTAATATTTATGCATGTACTAACAGATTTTTGATTAAATACTTGATACATTAAATATTATTATGTTTTCATAAGATGACAATGTTACATTTTTTTGTATAAAATGGCATTATTATTTCTTATATAGAATATGAGAATAATGTTAAAAAGCATGAGTAGCTGTCGGCCATTTTCATTTTGTCAAAGTAGCTCTCAGAAGAAAAAAGGTTGGAGACTCCTGCTCGACACACTCGTAGTCTCATAGACTCAATAGTATAATGTGCTGCATGTGTAACCAACTGAGTTTGCCTAATTGAAAGCCACTCTATAATAATTTTAAGTCCTTTTCCTTTCTTTTGTTATCTTTACTTTGTCTCTTTCAGGTCGTTGTGAAGAAATGAAGTGGTTTCCTGCGCTGTGTCTCCTGCTTCTGCAGACTGGAGCTCATGGATTTGACATAGATGAAGAAGACCCCTCTGAGAGTCATCAGGAGATCACTGAAGCTGCACTCTTGAAGGTCACATTGGAGGTTTGCCGTGCTTTGGCCAAGGTCGCAGACAAAGACATCAAAGAGCCTGTAAGAATTACACCAATCTATGTTAAATCTACTCCTTATTTTACGCCTTAGAACACAAAGCAATCTCTCTCCCTCTCTTTGTGTGTAGTCAGGGCCTCTGACTGCTACATCTGTTGTTGTCGCATGTGAGGCAGAAAACTCTTTCAAATCCTTCAGAAATACTATCGAAGTGATCCAAGACGAGAATGCGGGAGTCGACCACAAATTTTTCTGGAGCTCCCGTCACCACTTTGATGATGAACAATTTACAAGGGGAAAGAAACTGCTCACGGATGGCATCACTGCTGTGAAGGCCAACAATAGACGCCAAAAATATGAAACGGCAAGAGAGAGATTGGGACAGTTATTCCACACTTTACAGGTACTTTTTATGAATAGCTTTTATCTCAATCACCATTGATTACGTATTTATCATGCTTCCTTTTCTTGTCTTTTTTAATCTGAAGGATTTCTACAGTCACAGTAACTGGGTGGAAATGGGAAACAAGAATCCAAATACAAATCTGATCATAGTTAACGCAGACATTGGAAAAACAGCAGGTCGGCTATGAAACCAATGCATCTTTGGCTGTATTAACACAAGACACATTCATGTTATGTAATATATAATTTATCTGTGTGGACCTTGACTTGACTTGACTAATCTAATTCACAGCTAAAGACAGAGCGACCTGTCAGAACTGTGTTGGAAACGACTGCAGGAACAACATTTTGGAGGATATCTTAGAGGAAAAGATTCTGACCACAGGATATTTTGGCTTATTTCGTCAAGTCAAACCTGCAGGTAAATGTCTTCATATCAATTTGTCACAGTTATCTTTATACTCGTAGGCTGGTCCTTTTATTATGATTAGAATCTTATACTGGAATGATTATAAGAAGTCCAACTATTGATTACTTTTTACCATTGATTAGTGTTTATTTTCTCAAATGGCTCTGGACATTCTGCAAAGGCACTGTGAAGCGATTTGTCACTAAATTTAATATCTGAGCCCCGAGTCACTGAGCAGACACTCCACTCTTGGAATGTAATGCTGCAAACTGATTTTAACTTTGTTCTTACTCTCGCTGTTTCTGTTTCACAGGTAAATGCAGCCATGGAGGTAAATTTGATATAACAAGAACAATGGAGCCAAAAGGTGGGATCAACAAAGACACGCTTGATTCTGAACATGGACATCTTCACAAGAAAGCAGCAAACGTAGCCATAGCTGCAACCAGTGAAGTACTGCAGGACGTTCGATCAGCTGCTGGTGACAAAGAATTCCTACAGTACGAAACCCTCTCTGCATGTTTGAGTCACCATTACTGTAGATGCAACAAGGATCTGAATTTCAACATTTAAATACGTTTCCGCTTTACCTTTTTTTATCTCATTTCTCAGGATGATGGGAATCAGAAAAGGAAAACCTCTTTGCTTTGTGATTGACACCACAGGAAGCATGGGTGATGACATTGCAATAGTGAGAATTATCACCGCTGCTATAATTGACAGTACAGAGGGAACAGATGACGAGCCTTCAGATTACATTCTTGTACCATTCAATGATCCAGGTAAGTTGTGAATGCCCATTAATTATCTTCTCGTCACAATGGAAGTTGACCTCAACTGAGCTTGTTAAGCAATAAACTGGTGTTTGATTTCCAGGCTTTGGTCCACTGACAAGGACCACAAATGCAGATGATTTTAAGAGCGCTATCAATTCATTGAGAGCGCGTGGTGGAGGAGATTTCCCAGAGTTGAGTCTTTCAGGACTTCAGGTACTATTGATATCTTACTTTTCCAGTACATGGTCCCAGTGTGACTCGACTCGCTTCGGCACAGCGTGGTTATTTTTTTTTTCCATTAGTGATAGTACCTGATAGTACTTTAGTACCTGCGCTGGCGAGGGTCGGAGCTCAAACCAACCAAACTGTGTAGATTCAAGCTGTGCTGTGCTGTGCCATGCAACTTATGCTTTCTGTCTTTCTCCTTCATGCAGTTGGCTTTAACTGGTTCTCCTCCAGGTTCTGAGATTTACCTCTTCACAGATGCACCTGCTAAAGATGTGCGCCTGTTAGGCACAGTGCTCGCACTCATAGAGCGAACCAGATCAGTGGTGAGTATTTCACTTTGCTGACATAGTGTATCCTATACTGTGTGATGTATTTGACATTTCCAATGCCTTGGTATAATAAAGGTATAGTATGTCAGGGAAAAAAGTGTTTTTTTGTGTGCTATCACAGCGTTTACAACTATAAAGTAATGTTAAAGAGCTTAAAGTGTACGCAAGTGTGTTAAAATTAATTATTATTATTATTATTATTATAATAATAACAGATGTGTGGTCGAATTCCTCTGTATTTTATACACCACCAGGTGTAATGAAGTTGATTTTAAAAGTCAAAAACTCAGTGCAAACTATCTAAAGTCACCCAAAGTCTCATTTTAGTAAACAGGAATTTTCAAAATTTCAAGAAAATATTGCCAACCCTTTACCATCTCTGGGGAGCCAGAACGACCCTGCAGTTGTAGAGGTGAACCTGCTGCACTGGCACTAATCAGTCAGGTCCTGCAGGTTCAGTTCTAAACTAAATCTTTTGACAGTTTATATTTTGACAGTTGTTGACATACTATATACTTGAACATTTTCTGACAAATACTAAGTAAGCTTTTGAAAATAGTTTCACTGACAACACCCACACACACATGGTTACACAGTGATCGTTCCATGTGTAGCAGTGACATCACATTAGCAGCAGCAGGTGTTAATCTAAACGCATGTTCCATGTTCATGTCCTAATTGAACAGATAAAAAATGGTAGCTGAATTTGTAGTCAGTTAAAAACATTAAAAACATTAAAAACAGAGTAAAAGCCACCACTGTAGGAAATGCTGCCATATGCTGGATGTACTTTGCCCTTTCATCTTTTAAAATACTTTCCCTCTTCATTTACTTTCCTTTGGCTGCCAGCCATTTTCAGATGGGTAGAATATTTCACTACTCTTTCCAACTCTGTAAATGAATATGTGTACTGATGGCCCTTTATTTTAAATTCTTCCTCATCAGGTGACATTCCTGATAACTGGCTCCCTGGGGTTACGTCGCCGAAGAGAGACTGATGACGACGACGATCAACAACAGCAACTGCAATTTCAACGGATTCTTCCAAGATCAGGCTCTGTGTACACACAGCTGGCCGAGGCTTCAGGAGGTCTGGCTATTCAGGTCACCAAGAGTGAGCTGGCTGAGGTCACCAGCATTATAACAGAAACCTCCAGTTCCTCTCTGGTATGAATACAATCCTCATGTTGGCATTAACAGTAACATTGATGAGTTCACAAAGATTCAGTTATGTCACTAGTTTCATTTAATACCCAGGTCAACCTTCTGCAAGCTTCCCGGAATGCTGGAAACCCCGATAATTTCACATTTTCTGTGGACGATTCAGTGAAGAACCTGACCGTGTACATCACGGGGCGTTCTCTCACCTTTACTATCACCAGTCCTTCAGGTGCTGTTCCAATGTTTATGGTAAAAAAAATATTGTAAGTTTCCCACCCGACTTTTACCATAACAGCTTCATTTCATGTTTGTTTTCAGGTGTAACTCAGAGCAGTGCTAACATGACCGGACCACTGGTCGTTTCATCCAACACAGTAGGAAACTTCCAGACTGTGAAGCTAAACACACAAGTGGGTGTGTGGAAAGTTGAAATGATGTCAACAACTGCCTTCAATCTGAAGGTTGTGGGTGAGTTCACACTATGCATTAACATTAAGCTTATACTTCCTGACAACACAAACACCTTGAGAAGAGACATTGAGTGCTGTTTAAATGCACTTATAATATAAATATAATATTTTTAACAGCTTAGTACCGTTATTGTTTCTGTAAAACTAAACTTTACTTGAGTTGGTCAATCAGGGTTTAAAGTCCAATCAAAATATAGGTGATGTGCACTAACTATTGTCTTTGTATGATGGTATCTATCAGTATGTCCACCTGCTTAGTCCAGGCTTCATCTGCTGGATTACAATGACATTCATGCAGAGGTGCAAAGAGTACTAATATTCTACTCAAGTAAAAGTACCGCTATATATATATATATATATACATATATTTTTTTTTTTTTTTTTACATGTAGGGATATAACGGTTTGACAATTTCATTGTTGAAATATGTTGAAAAATCAGTTATCCACTAATAAATTGAAATATTTTCACCAAAATTCATATTAAAATAGATGATAATAGAAAATAAATATGTGTAAGAACAGAATCAAATCGAACTTAAATTAACAACAGTTAGGCCCATAAATATTTGGACATCGACACAGTTCTCTTTATTTTGGCTCTATACACCACTACAATGGATTTGAAATGAAACGGACAAGATGTGCTTTAACTGCTCCCTTTCAGCTTTAATTTGAGGGTATTTACATCCAAATCAAGTGAACGGTGTAGGAATTATAACACTTTCTATATGTGCCTCCCACTTTTTAAGGGACCAAAAGTAATTGGACAATTGACTGAAAAGCTATTTCATGGACAATTGTGGGCTATTCTCTCATTATTTCATCTTCAATGACACAGGTAAAAGTTCTGGAGTTGATTCCAGGAGTGACATTTGCATTTGGAATCTGTTGCTGTTAACTTTCTATATGAGATCCAAGGAGCTGTCACTGTCAGTGAAGCAAGCCATCATTAGGCTGAAAAATCAAAACAAACACATCAGAGAAATAGCAAAAACATTAGATGTGGCCAAATCAACTGTTTGGAACATTCTCAAAAAGAAAGAATGCACCGGTGAGCTCAGCAACACCAAAGGACCTGGAAGACCACAGAAAACCACTGTGGTGGACTACAGAAGAATTCTTTCCCAGGTGAAGAAAACTCCCTTCACAACAGTTAGCCAGATCAGAAACACTCTCCAGGAGGTAGATGTTTGTGTTTCAAAGTCAACAATCAAAAGAAGACTTCACCAGAGTGAATACAGAGGGTTCACCACAAGATGGAATCCATTGGTGAGCCTCAAATACAGGAAGACAAGATTAGAATTTGCCAAACAACACCTAAAAAAGCCGTTACAATTGTGGAAGAACATCCTCTGGACAGATGAGACCAAGATCAACTTGTACCACAGTGATGGGAAGAGAAGAGTGTGGAGAAGGAAAGGAACTGCTCATGATCCACAACATACCACCTCATCAGTGAAGCATGGTGGTGCTATTGTGATGGTGTGGGCATGTATGGCTGCTAATGGAACTGGTTCCCTTGTGTTTATTGATGATGTAACTGCTGACAAAAGCAGCAGGATGAATTCTGAAGTGTTTCCAACAATATTATCTGCTCATATTCAGCCAAATGCTTCAGAACTCATTGGACGGTGCTTCACAGTGCAGATGGACAATGACCCAAAGCAAACTGCAAAAGCAACCAGAGTTTTTTAAGGCAAATATGGAATGTTATCAGTCATTCACCTGACCTGAATCTGATTGAGCATGCATTTCACTTGTTGAAGACCAAACTGAAGGGAAAATGCAGGAACTGAAGACCGTGTCAGTAGAGGTCTGACAGAGCATCACCAGGGATGAAACCTAGCCTCTGGTGATGTTTATGCCTTCCAGACTTCAGGCTGTAAGTGACTGCAAAGGATTTGTAACCAAGTATTAAACAATGAACGTTTGATTTATGATTGTTTAGTTTGTCCAATTACTTTTGGTCCCCTAAAAAGTGGGAGGCACATATAGAAAGTGTTGTAATTCCTACACCGTTCACTTGATTTGGATGTAAATGCCCTCAAATTAAAGCTGAAAGTGTGCAGTTAAAGCACATCTTGTTCGTTTCATTTCAAATCCATTGTAGTGGTGTTTAGAGCCAAAATAAAGAGAACTGTGTCGATGTCCAAATATTTATGGGCCTAACTGTACGTCATTCACTCAATCTCAAGGTTAACTGAGCTTGTGATATTTACCGTGACACCAGTAACCTTTACATCCCTCAGTACAAGTTACAGTATTGAGCACAAAAAAATATACTCAAGTTAAAGTAAAAAAAAACGTAGCTTGTTTTAAAATGTACTTGTTGGTCTAGGTTCTTTCTTGTGTAAAAAAAAGTGGTGGTTGGTAATTGGTTGTAATTAATTGTTTTTAATGAAAGGTAAACCTTGTGTTGATGTGATTTAAAATGTAGTACAATGCTTCCAACAATACATACTTAAGTAAAAGTACTCTTACTCGTTACTCTCCACCTTCTGCATTCATGTATAGACTTATATTAAAATTGCAAATTAATTTCAAATTTCTCTCTGTTTGACTTTTTTCATTCTTTTTGCAGGTGAAAGTCTCCTTGACTTCCTGTTTACCTTTCTGGAGGATTCAGACAGCCCATTTGGAGGTTTAGAGGTCTTATCCAATCGTCCCAGATCTGGTAAAGTTCTTTTTTTTGTGATATGCCAAAAATAATTGAATCAAACTCATACTTGATACTTGGATGTTTTTCTTTTTTTTAAGGTGAAAATGCTACCTTGAGGGTGACAGTAACCGGGAGTGACTCCGCCACAGTGACAGAAGTATCCCTGGTTGAATTATTCACATCAGTGATGGTTAACGGCAGCGTGGAGGATCGAGGTAGAGGAGTCTTCTACGTTCGGTTTGACACGATACCATCGGGTGATTTTGTGGTGTTGGTGATGGGCCAGACCAGCACCAGCTCCACCAGCTCAAGGATGTTGCACAGAAGTAGTGGCACATCCTTCCAAAGGCAGTCATCCTCCTCGGTCAAGGCTTCTGCTGTGTCGGTTAGCGCTGTAAGTAAAATCTAAAAGCCTAGAATTTGGCCTTTATTTTTGTTTTTGGGTGTTTTTAGGGTGTGTAACATATAAAACCATATGGAAAAGCCATGGGACCCTGGCTTTTCCCAAATGTGTGTATTTATCATTTTAACCCTTAGTTTTATTACGCTTTATTTTCGCTCACTTATGTGTTGTTGAGTCAAAATCACGTATCACACATTTTAGTGGTAATTGTGCCGAAGTCACACAATAGTCAATTTTTCTTCTACTTTTTGAGCGTTCGGGTCAACTTAACAGAAATAGTGTTTTCACTTTTAACCCTGAGGATTTTCTCTTTTCCATTTTTAGACACTTTCAAACAGTGTTGCAGAACCAGGAGTACCATTTTCTGTTCCTTTCTCTGTGGGGACCAGTGGGACGGGAGGAACCTTCACCATCACAGCTACTAATGACCAAGGCTACAGCTTATCTTTCCCTTCCAGTTTATCCCTGCCGACTGGAGGCAGTGCTAACGGCACAGGGACAATCACAGCACCGCCCAACACTCCTTCTGGTAATGACGTCACCCTGACCATCGAGGCTACTTCTGGCTCGGACACTAACTATGTTGTGCTGCGTTTAACCGTCCTTGTCCCGGTAACTCTTTCATCATAGTTTATTATGTTCCCGTGTGTTTTACTCCTCTCTAGTAGCACAGAGACGTACAAGAAAACAACAGTAATCCTCTTCATCATTAACATATTCATAAGATTGATAATAATAAAAAATAACATCCATGTCAATAATAATGACAGTATCAATATTATTATTATTATTATTAATAATAATAATAATAATAATAATAGTAATAATAATACTTGTGTAAATACTAATAATACTAACTGTAAAAATCCAAATAATAGAATAGATGTTCATGTACCAAAATTTTAAATAATGAATCTGTAAATGAATGAATTGAATTTTGAGATTAAAGTAAAAATTCCGAGATTAAAGAAAAAGAGAATTCAGAATTCATGCTGTTTTAGTTTTGTTCCTCATTCCATGTGGCCCTAATACTCTGCTATACGATCTATTTTGAGACAGGACATAGATATAGAATGCTCTTGTGACCTCTTCTGATGTTATCTTCTTCTCTTTCCTAGGTGACTGATGTCACTGCACCAGTGTGTCAGATGTCCAACGTGACTGACGACTGCTCAGACAACTGCACTGAGTCTACGTGGGGGGTCTCTCTGCAGGTGCGTGATGATGTCAATGGGACAGGCATTGCAAGTATCACCTTCAGACAAGGTGACGGGACCTTGAACACAACGCTGCTCCCGGGAAACGATAGCATAACGCAGGTGACCTACAGTGCGTCCTGTTGCTCACCTGATGTGGAAATAGTAGCTGTGGATGCGGTGGGTAATGTAAAGACTTGTTTCTTCTCTGTCCGGAGAGCGACCACCACTATGCCCACTCCACTCACCACAACCACTGCTATGCACACTACTCTCACCACAACCACCGCTATGCACACTACACTCACCACAACCACTGCTATGCACACGACACACATGAAAACCACCGCTATGCCCACTACACACATCACAACCACCACAGCTGCTAACACCACCACCACCACTCCGTCCAAAACAACATCGGCTGCTTTGCCGTTGTCTACCGGTGCAGCTCAGCTCTTTGTACTTTTCCTCAGTGCCACAATTCTAAGCCTCTGTTAACTCAGTCAGTCTAAAAGTGTTACTGTGGGTAAAGAATTGCATTTTTGAAAATCAACTTTAATGCAGTTGCCCATTACTTACATAACCTATGCTCAGGTGGAAAGTAATGAATTACCTGTGTTACTGTAAGTTGTACTATAGCATGCGAAGTACTGTTCTTCAACAAGTGAATTGGCCCTTATTAAGATCCCTGAGTGAGTGACATTTGTCCCCTTTGTCCTTATATTAGTATGTCGTTTTTGTCAAATTTTTGACCAAATTTTTTTTCTCCAAAAATGGTCACATTTTGGAGACATAGTATAGTATGACGTACTACATAGTATAGTATGACGTTTTTGTCACGTTTTGGACCAAAAAAAGTTTTTCAAAAATATTGTCAGTTTTTTGACGACATAGTATAGTATGTCGTTTTTGTCAAATTTTGGACCAAATTTTTTTTCTCCAAAAATGGTCACATTTTAGAGACATAGTATAGTATGACGTACTACATAGTATAGTATGACGTTTTTGTCACGTTTTGGACCAAAAAAAGTTTTTCAAAAATATTGTCAGTTCTTGGACGATATAGTATAGTAAGTCGTTTTTGTCAAATTTTGGACCAAATTTTTTTTCTCCAAAAATGGTCACATTTTGGAGACATAGTATAGTATGACGTACTACATGGTATAGTATGACGTTTTTGTCATGTTTTGGACCAAAAAAAGTTTTTCAAAAATATTGTCAGTTTTTTGACGACATAGTATGTCGTTTTTGTCAAATTTTGGACCAAATTTTTTTTCTCCAAAAATGGTCACATTTTAGAGACATAGTATAGTATGACTTTTTTGTCATGTTTTGGACCAAAAAAACGTTTTTCAAAAATATTGTCAGTTCTTGGACGATATAGTATACTCTGTATTTACTCTGAGAAAAATGTTACCTCTTCCTGAACTTTCTAAATAAATTGTTTTAAGCCACTCACAGTGGTAGTTAAAAAAGTTAGAAATTAGGAATTATGGTTTCCTTTGTGTTTTTATTTACAATGGTCTTGTTGCTCATGCCAAACAAACAAGTGTAAATACCAAGTTTATGATATTGATATTGTAAAACTACATGATATGTACATATATTTGTCATATGGGATTATATATTATTATCCTTGGTTGTCCCTCACAGTTTAACTGTGTGTTGTTGTAATTTGAAAACTGTACATGTTTCCAATAGCTTCTGGATGTGTTCCAATAAAGTGATGGTAAAACAACAAATATTATTATTCGTATTTTCTCACGTATTAAACTACTTTTTTCCACTTTCAAATCATTATTCGTGTTTATGGCTTTGGTTCAAAGTTCCTGCAGAGCTTTATATATTTTACATTCCAAAAACCAACACCAGATGGCGCCTCTTTGATATGCTAATACTTCCCCTATGGTCCTGACGTCAGCGAGAGACGCCCGGAATGTTTTGAGTGTAACACAGGAAGTCTGTCTGACTTCAAACATCTACTTTTCATGATAAACAACAAAGGTAAGAGCAATTTTAGAGTTGTCGTTCGGCCAGCCGATTTCTGTTCTCTTTATTCTTTGTCATAGACCGAAGTTTGATGTGTGTACTCCCGCCAAAACCGTGGGTTAAAGAGAGGAAGTTAATTATTCAAATGAAGAGAAACAGCATTAATTTCTATATTCACAGATGACAACGATCTCACGCGGATCTCACTCCGGTCCGTCTCTTTACCTGGTCCCCCACCTCAACAAGGGAACCAACATTACTTCTTTTTATTTTACCGCGGTTTGCATCCTTGCATTACCGCCCCCTTCTGCTCTGGAGTGTGAACCATCACAACATGCACACACACTCTTGGAAATAACATTACATTGCACGAAGAAAACAAAAGACTAAAAGTGATAATGAGACATTAGGCTATACACTAAATAGCATAATTAATAACAATTAACAATACAACGTCATAGTATAGTATTAAGAAACAAAAAAGGGGACAAATTTTGGCCGTTATTTTGTTTTGTTTCTTTCGTTATTGCTTATTTTGGTTGAATATACGAAAAAAGGAAAAAGGGGCGCTGTTTCCATGTTCTCATTTGTTGGAATTGTCAACATAACAGATTATACTTTAGTACCGGGACCATACTATACTATGTCGTCCCCTTTGTCCTTGACAAAAAATTACATACTATACTATGTCGTCGAAAAGATGGAAGGCTGCCCCTTTCAGTTTTTGCAGCATCTGCTGTTTTTGAATCAAATAGTCCTCTAAATGTAATATCACGTTTGTCCACAGGAGGGCAGTTTAGATAAATCCATTTGGAATCTTCCACTTCCTGTTGGCCATGCCCAGGAGGAGGACGAGGAGCAGCAGGGACAAACATGTGGTAACTGCTGCTTAAAAATGATCCACACATTTCTTAGATGTTCTGTTGACGCTCTGTTTACAACTGTTGTTAACATCCAACCTGTAAACACATGTCATTTCAGTTTGTTACAGAAAGACAAAGAATCCAGGAAATGTTATGTTGTTAATGTTTTCTTTGTTTGGTCCAGAAAATGTTTGAAAAATGTTCATCAATGTTCTCTTTTTTGGTTTATCCACAAGCCAAAAATGGCTTGTTGCAGCCCGAGAACAAACACAAATGGTGTACATGTGTATTTGTTTATGGAGCAGTAAAATTCACCTGTGATTTCATCACCTCAGACGGACGTTAACAGCACTTGTCAACAGAGCCTCTGTTTAATGTGTCTGCATTGATTTCCATTGTTAACAGGTGACTTTAGTGAAAACCACATTCACCTGTTTGCTGCTTTTTCAGAATTTCAAATAATAGTGTTGATCAAATCACTGTGACAATATTGAACAGAAGTGTAAATGCAACTCTCCGATTTGTCTCCAGTGTCTAACGTGAAAGTGGCGACAAAACTACATCCATACGATAGTGCAACTTAACGTACAGCTAATGTTGTTGTGGTTGCACACACTGATGTTACATATAAACGTCAAACGTTTTTGTGGATGGGCATTAAAAACTAACAAAATAAATTAATAGTTCAGTCCACTAGATGGTGCCAAGTGCTCACTTTCACTAGCACTGTCAGTATAACACAATATATAATTTATCAAATATCGTGATAAATCGTATCATGGTGTCTGATTTAAAAAAAATATATAAAACGAGTATGGATGCAATGATTACTGCATTATTAAACCATTACTAAATTAGTTGGTAATTACTTTAATAATCAATGAATTGTTGGTTCTGTAATTGTTTTATTTTATTACACATGTTGAACATGTTCTGCTTTCTTTGTTCCTTATAACAAATAAATAATTAAAACAGAATAATTTTTGGCTTGTGGATAAAAAAAAGAGAAGACATTTGAGAATCATCAATTCCAGGTTTGAGAAACATTGATTCAAACATTTCCTGGATTCTTTGTCTTTCTGTAACAAACAGAAAACATAATTTGTATGTGAAGACAAATGAAATGAAAGGTGTTTGTTTACTGTGGAGCAGTGACGTCACATTAGCATCAGCAGACGGTGGCATGTGAACACCTGTGATCAGATCACTCAGGTCGGATGTTAACAACAGTTGTAAACAGAGCGTTTTAAGCAGCAGTTACCACGTTTGTCCCCGCTGCTCCTCGTCCTCCTCCTGGGTGTCTCCTCCTGCTCCTGCTGGCTCCTTGTGTGGAACTTCTGAATGGCAAACAGGAAGTGGATGATTCCATACTATATTGTGTTGTCCAAAATTTGACAAATACGTCATACTATACTATGTCCAAAATATGACAACTTTTTGGGAAAAAACATTTTTGGTCCAAAATTTGACAAACGTCATATGTCACCCAAAATGTGAAAACATTTTTGAAAAAAAACGTATACATCCAAAATTTGAAAATTTTTTGGATAAACATTTTTTTGGTCCAAAATTTGACAAAAAACGTCATACTATACTATGTCGTCCAAAATTTGACAATTTGATTTCATCACAGATTCATTTGTGTGTGATTTTACACGCCTCACTAAAAACCGTCATACTAAGTGAACCAAAGTCACAGGAAAACATCAGTCTAGAATGGCGTCCAAAAATCACATCAAAACGTCATAGTTTGTCGTCCAAAATTTCCAAAAAGTCATACTCTCGTATGTCGTCCAAAATTTGACAAAATAAGTTTTAAAAAAATGTGTCCAAAAATTTTACAAAAGTCATGCTATAGTATGTCGTCCTAAATTTTGAAAAAAATACAATGCTTTATTGATCAAAATATTTCTTGTTTGTAGAGATTAGTTATTCTTTAAACGCACTCGTAATTTATCGGATCATAAACCATTTATGGCTATGGTGCTGTTGATGTTTTTTGCTTACCCTGACTTGTTTTGTTTCTTGTACGTCCATGACGTCACAATACGGATAAGGGGAAAAAAAAGATTGAACCATTTAACAGATTATGTTGATTATTACCAGAGGTGGAAAGAGTACTAAACTTTACAAATTAAAGTGCTGACAAATGGGTCAAAGGTCACACGTCACTCACTCAATGACCTTCATTTGCGCCAAATCACCTGTCGTCGTCATTCACCGACAATTTTTGGTCATTTTTTTAATTCCAATTTAGGAATGGATGTGATTTGGGATGTAACGAAGTACAATACTTACCCAAAAAAACACACTTAAGTAAAAAAGGTTTTTAAAAATTACTTTATTCTATCAATGTAATGTGCTGTTTAAAACCCCTGTGGATTGTTATCAGGATTAAAGCTGCAGTGAAGAACTGATTTTTGTTGTCATTGATGTAATCATTTCCTCCCTCATCTGAAAATCTGCACTGTCATGTAACTGAGGGAGCGATTGTGTGTATACAGCAACAGTGCGAGGGCTGGCCAGGTTATTTTGAGTCGTATCCATCTGTGTCTGTTTGGACATAAACAGAATTATAATCCCTGTGTGTCAACGGAATGGAGGTCAAAGGCATAACAACTCGGTCAAAAAAAAAAAAAAGTTTTGAATGTAAAAGACATTTGTTTGTATTTAGAAGTTACACAGTGCCGTTTTAAACTCTTCATATCCTTATCCACACAAATCACATCAACTATCATCACGTTTGTGCATGGCTGCAACATGACGAGGAGTTTCCCCGGGCTTGACACTTCCCAGTTTCAGGGAGCGTATTATCATATTTCCCATTTCTCTAATGCTCCGTTTCTCATTTTTTTTCTCCCAAAATGGTCACATTTTGGAGACATAGTATAGTATGACGTAATACATGGTATAGTATGACGTTTTTGTCACGTTTTGGACCAAAAAAACGTTTTTCAAAAATATTGTCAGTTCTTGGACGACATAGTATAGTATGTCGTTTTTGTCAAATTTTGGACCAAATTTTTTTTCTCCCAAAATGGTCAAATTTTAGAGACAGTATAGTATGACGTGATACATAGTATAGTATGTCGTTTTTGTCCAATTTTGGACCAAATTTTTTTTCTCCAAAAATTGTCACATTTTGGAGACATAGTATAGTATGACGTACTACATAGTATAGTATGACGTTTTTGTCACGTTTTGGACCAAAAAAACGTTTTTCAAAAATATTGTCTGTTCTTGGACGACATAGTATAGTATGTCGTTTTTGTCAAATTTTGGACCAAATTTTTTTTCTCCAAAAATTGTCACATTTTGGAGACATAGTATAGTATGACGTACTACATAGTATAGTATGACGTTTTTGTCACGTTTTGGACCAAAAAAACGTTTTTCAAAAATATTGTCAGTTCTTGGACGACATAGTATAGTATGTCGTTTTTGTCAAATTTTGGACCAAATTTTTTTTCTCCAAAAATTGTCACATTTTAGAGACATAGTATAGTATGACGTACTACATAGTATAGTATGACGTTTTTGTCACGTTTTGGACCAAAAAACGTTTTTCAAAAATATTGTCAGTTCTTGGACGACATAGTATATATAGTATGTCGTTTTTGTCAAATTTTGGACCAAATTTTTTTTCTCCAAAAATGGTCACATTTTGGAGACATAGTATAGTATGACGTACTACATAGTATAGTATGACGTTTTTGTCACGCTTTGGACCAAAAAAACGTTTTTCAAAAATATTGTCAGTTCTTGGACGACATAGTATAGTATGTCGTTTTTGTCAAATTTTGGACCAAATTTTTTTTCTCCAAAAATGGTCACATTTTAGAGACATAGTATAGTATGACGTAATACATAGTATAGTATGACGTTTTTGTCACGTTTTGGACCAAAAAAACGTTTTTCAAAAATATTGTCAGTTCTTGGACGACATAGTATAGTATGTCGTTTTTGTCAAATTTTGGACCAAATTTTTTTTCTCCAAAAATGGTCACATTTTAGAGACATAGTATTGTATGACGTAATACATAGTATAGTATGACGTTTTTGTCACGTTTTGGACCAAAAAAAGTTTTTCAAAAATATTGTCAGTTCTTGGACGACATAGTATAGTATAGTATGTTGTTTTTGTCAAAGTTTGGACCAAAAATTTTTTTCTCCAAAAATGGTCACATTTTAGAGACATAGTATAGTATGATGTACTACATAGTATAGTATGACGTTTTTGTGACGTTTTGGACCAAAAAAAGTTTTTCAAAAATATTGTCAGTTCTTGGACGAGATAGTATAGTATGTCGTTTTTGTCAAATTTTGGACCAAATTTTTTTTCTCCGAAAATGGTCACATTTTAGAGACATAGTATAGTATGACGTACTACATAGTATAGTATGACGTTTTTGTGACGTTTTGGACCAAAAAACGTTTTTCAAAAATATTGTCAGTTCTTGGACGACATAGTATAGTATGTCGTTTTTGTCAAATTTTGGACCAAATCTTTTTTTCTCCAAAAATGGTCACATTTTGTAGACATAGTATAGTATGACGTATTACATAGTATAGTATGACGTTTTTGTCACGTTTTGGACCAAAAAACGTTTTTCAAAAATATTGTCAGTTCTTGGACGACATAGTATAGTATGTCGTTTTTGTCAAATTTTGGACCAAATTTTTTTCCTCCAAAAATGGTCACATTTTGGAGACATAGTATAGTATGACGTACTACATAGTATAGTATGACGTTTTTGTCACGTTTTGGACCAAAAAACGTTTTTCAAAAATATTGTCAGTTCTTGGACGACATAGTATAGTATGTCGTTTTTGTCAAATTTTGGACCAAATCTTTTTTTCTCCAAAAATGGTCACATTTTGTAGACATAGTATAGTATGACGTATTACATAGTATAGTATGACGTTTTTGTCACGTTTTGGACCAAAAAACGTTTTTCAAAAATATTGTCAGTTCTTGGACGACATAGTATAGTATGTCGTTTTTGTCAAATTTTGGACCAAATTTTTTTTCTCCAAAAATGGTCACATTTTGGAGACATAGTATAGTATGACGTACTACATAGTATAGTATGACGTTTTTGTCACGTTTTGGACCAAAAAAACGTTTTTCAAAAATATTGTCAGTTCTTGGACGACATAGTATAATATTGTCGTTTTTGTCAAATTTTGGACCAAATTTTTTTTCTCCAAAAATGGTCACATTTTAGAGACATAGTATAGTATGACGTACTGCATAGTATAGTATGACGTTTTTGTCACGTTTTGGACCAAAAAACATTTTTCAAAAATATTGTCAGTTCTTGGATGACATAGTATAGTATGTCGTTTTTGTCAAATTTTGGACCAAATTTTTTTTCTCCAAAAATGGTCACATTTTGGAGACATAGTATCGTATGACGTACTACATAGTATAGTATGACGTTTTTGTCACGTTTTGGACCAAAAAAACGTTTTTCAAAAATATTGTCAGTTCTTGGACGACATAGTATATATAGTATGTCGTTTTTGTCAAATTTTGGACCAAATTTTTTTTCTCCAAAAATGGTCACATTTTGGAGACATAGTATAGTATGACGTACTACATAGTATAGTATGACGTTTTTGTCACGTTTTGGACCAAAAAACGTTTTTCAAAAATATTGTCAGTTCTTGGACGACATAGTATAGTATGTCGTTTTTGTCAAATTTTGGACCAAATTTTTTTTCTCCAAAAATTGTCACATTTTGGAGACATAGTATAGTATGACATACTACATAGTATAGTATAGTACGTTTTTGTCACGTTTTGGACCAAAAAAACGTTTTTCAAAAATATTGTCAGTTCTTGGACGACATAGTATAGTATGTCGTTTTTGTCAAATTTTGGACCAAATTTTTTTTCTCCAAAAATGGTCACATTTTGGAGACATAGTTTAGTATGACGTACTACATAGTATAGTAAAGTACGTTTTTGTCACGTTTTGGACCAAAAAAAACGTTTTTCAAAAATATTGTCAGTTCTTGGACGACATAGTAAAGTATGTCGTTTTTGTCAAATTTTGGACCAAATTTTTTTCTCCCAAAATGGTCACATTTTAGAGACATAGTATAGTAAGACGTAATACATAGTATAGTATGACGTTTTTTTCACGTTTTGGACCAAAAAAACGTTTTTCAAAAATATTGTCAGGTCTTGGACGACATAGTATAGTATGTCGTTTTTGTCAAATTTTGGACCAAATCTTTTTTTCTCCAAAAATGGTCACATTTTGGAGACATAGTATAGTATGACGTACTACATAGTATAGTAAAGTACGTTTTTGTCACGTTTTGGACCAAAAAAACGTTTTTCAAAAATATTGTCAGTTCTTGGACGACATAGTATAGTATGTCGTTTTTGTCAAATTTTGGACCAAATTTTTTTTCTCCAAAAATGGTCACATTTTGGAGACATAGTATAGTATGACGTACTATATAGTATAGTATGACGTTTTTGTCACGTTTTGGACCAAAAAAACGTTTTTCAAAAATATTGTCAGTTCTTGAACGACATAGTATAGTATGTCGTTTTTGTCAAATTTTGGACCAAAATTTTTTTTCCAAAAATGGTCACATTTTAGAGACATAGTATAGTATGACGTACTACATAGTATAGTATGACGTTTTTGTCAGGTTTTGGACCAAAAAAACGTTTTTCAAAAACATTGTCAGTTCTTGGACGACATAGTATAGTATGTCGTTTTTGTCAAATTTTGGACCAAATTTTTTTTCTCCAAAAATGGTCACATTTTAGAGACATAGTATAGTATGACGTACTACATAGTATAGTATGTCGTTTTTGTCACGTTTTGGACCAAAAAAACGTTTTTCAAAGATATTGTCAGTTCTTGGACGACATAGTATAGTATGTCGTTTTTGTCAAATTTTGGACCAAATTTTTTTTCTCCCAAAATGGTCACATTTTAGAGACATAGTATAGTATGACGTACTACATAGTATAGTATGACGTTTTTGTCACGTTTTGGACCAAAAAAACGTTTTTCAAAAATATTGTCAGTTCTTGGACGACATAGTATAGTATGACGTTTTTGTCACGTTTTGGACCAAAAAAACGTTTCTCAAAAATATTGTCAGTTCTTGGACGACATAGTATAGTATGTCGTTTTTGTCAAATTTTGGACCAAATTTTTTTTTCTCCAAAAATGGTCACATTTTAGAGACATAGTATAGTATGACGTACTACATAGTATAGTATGACGTTTTTGTCACGTTTTGGACCAAAAAACGTTTTTAAAAAATATTGTCAGTTCTTGGACGACATAGTATAGTATGTCGTTTTTGTCAAATTTTGGACCAAATTTTTTTTCTCCAAAAATGGTCACATTTTGGAGACATAGTATAGTATGACGTACTACATAGTATAGTATGACGTTTTTGTCACGTTTTGGACCAAAAAAAGTTTTTCAAAAATATTGTCAGTTCTTGGACGACATAGTATAGTATGTCGTTTTTGTCAAATTTTGGACCAAATTTTTTTTCTCCAAAAATGGTCACATTTTGGAGACATAGTATAGTATGACGTACTACATAGTATAGTATGACGTTTTTGTCACGTTTTGGACCAAAAAACGTTTTTCAAAAATATTGTCAGTTCTTGGACGACATAGTATAGTATGTCCTTTTTGTCAAATTTTGGACCAAATTTTTTTCTCCCAAAATGGTCACATTTTAGAGACATAGTAAAGTATGACGTAATACATAGTATAGTATGACGTTTTTGTCACGTTTTGGACCAAAACAACGTTTTTCAAAAATATTGTCAGTTCTTGGACGACATAGTATAGTATGTCGTTTTTGTCAAATTTTGGACCAAATTTTTTTCTCCAAAAATGGTCACATTTTAGAGACATAGTATAGTATGACGTACTACATAGTATAGTATGACGTTTTTGTCACGTTTTGGACCAAAAAAGTTTTTCAAAAATATTGTCAGTTCTTGGACGACATAGTATATAGTATGTCGTTTTTGTCAAATTTTGGACAAAATTTTTTTTCTCCAAAAATGGTCACATTTTAGAGACATAGTATAGTATGACGTACTACATAGTATAGTATGACGTTTTTGTCACGTTTTGGACCAAAAAAAGGTTTTTCAAAAATATTGTCAGTTCTTGGACGACATAGTATATATCGTATGTCGTTTTTGTCAAATTTTGGACAAAAAATTTTTTCTCCAAAAATGGTCACATTTTGGAGACATAGTATAGTATGACGTACTACATAGTATAGTAAAGTACGTTTTTGTCACGTTTTGGACCAAAAAAACGTTTTTCAAAAATATTGTCAGTTCTGGACGACATAGTATAGTATGTCGTTTTTGTCAAATTTTGGACCAAATTTTTTTTCTCCAAAAATGGTCACATTTTGGAGACATAGTATAGTATGACGTACTACATAGTATAGTATGACGTTTTTGTCACGTTTTGGACCAAAAAAAGTTTTTCAAAAATATTGTCAGTTCTTGGACGACAAAGTATAGTATGTCGTTTTTGTCAAATTTTGGACCAAATTTTTTTTCTCCAAAAATGGTCACATTTTGGAGACGTAGTATAGTATGACGTACTACATAGTATAGTATGACGTTTTTGTCACTTTTTGGACCAAAAAAACGTTTTTCAAAAATATTGTCAGTTCTTGGACGACATAGTACAGTATGTCGTTTTTGTCAAATTTTGGACCAAATTTTTTTTCTCCAAAAATGGTCACATTTTAGAGACATAGTATAGTATGACGTACTACATAGTATAGTATGACGTTTTTGTCACGTTTTGGACCAAAAAACGTTTTTCAAAAATATTGTCAGTTCTTGGACGACATAGTATAGTATGTCGTTTTTGTCAAATTTTGGACCAAATTTTTTTTCTCCAAAAATGGTCACATTTTGGAGACATAGTATAGTATGACGTACTACATAGTATAGTATGACGTTTTTGTCACGTTTTGGACCAAAAAAACGTTTTTCAGAAATATTGTCAGTTCTTGGACGACATAGTATAGTATGTCGTTTTTGTCAAATTTTGGACCAAATTTTTTTTCTCCATAAATGGTCACATTTTAGAGACATAGTATAGTTTGACGTACTACATAGTATAGTATGACGTTTTTGTCACGTTTTGGACCAAAAAACGTTTTTCAAAAATATTGTCAGTTCTTGGACGACACAGTATAGTATGTCGTTTTTGTCAAATTTTGGACCAAATTTTTTTTCTCCAAAAATGGTCACATTTTGGAGACATAGTATAGTATGACGTACTACATAGTATAGTATGACGTTTTTGTCACGTTTTGGACCAAAAAACGTTTTTCAAAAATATTGTCAGTTCTTGGACAACATAGTATAGTATGTCGTTTTTGTCAAATTTTGGACCAAATTTTTTTTCTCCAAAAATGGTCACATTTTGGAGACATAGTATAGTATGACGTACTACATAGTATAGTATGACGTACTACATAGTATAGTATGAAGTTTTTGTCACGTTTTGGACCAAAAAACGTTTTTCAAAAATATTGTCAGTTCTTGGACGACATAGTATAGTATGTCGTTTTTGTCAAATTTTGGACCAAATTTTTTTTCTCCAAAAATGGTCACATTTTGGAGACATAGTATAGTATGACATACTACATAGTATAGTATAGTACGTTTTTGTCACGTTTTGGACCAAAAAAACGTTTTTCAAAAATATTGTCAGTTCTTGGACGACATAGTATAGTATGTCGTTTTTGTCAAATTTTGGACCAAATTTTTTTTCTCCAAAAATGGTCACATTTTGGAGACATAGTTTAGTATGACGTACTACATAGTATAGTAAAGTACGTTTTTGTCACGTTTTGGACCAAAAAAACGTTTTTCAAAAATATTGTCAGTTCTTGGACGACATAGTATAGTATGTCGTTTTTGTCAAATTTTGGACCAAATTTTTTTCTCCCAAAATGGTCACATTTTAGAGACATAGTATAGTAAGACGTAAAACATAGTATAGTATGACGTTTTTGTCACATTTTGGACCAAAAAAACGTTTTTCAAAAATATTGTCAGGTCTTGGACGACATAGTATAGTATGTCGTTTTTGTCAAATTTTGGACCAAATTTTTTTTCTCCAAAAATGGTCACATTTTGGAGACATAGTATAGTATGACGTACTACATAGTATAGTAAAGTACGTTTTTGTCACGTTTTGGACCAAAAAAACGTTTTTCAAAAATATTGTCAGTTCTTGGACGACATAGTATAGTATGTCGTTTTTGTCAAATTTTGGACCAAATTTTTTTTCTCCAAAAATGGTCACATTTTGGAGACATAGTATAGTATGACGTACTACATAGTATAGTATGACGTTTTTGTCACGTTTTGGACCAAAAAAACGTTTTTCAGAAATATTGTCAGTTCTTGGACGACATAGTATAGTATGTCGTTTTTGTCAAATTTTGGACCAAATTTTTTTTCTCCATAAATGGTCACATTTTAGAGACATAGTATAGTATGACGTACTACATAGTATAGTATGACGTTTTTGTCACGTTTTGGACCAAAAAACGTTTTTCAAAAATATTGTCAGTTCTTGGACGACACAGTATAGTATGTCGTTTTTGTCAAATTTTGGACCAAATTTTTTTTCTCCAAAAATGGTCACATTTTGGAGACATAGTATAGTATGACGTACTACATAGTATAGTATGACGTTTTTGTCACGTTTTGGACCAAAAAACGTTTTTCAAAAATATTGTCAGTTCTTGGACAACATAGTATAGTATGTCGTTTTTGTCAAATTTTGGACCAGATTTTTTTTCTCCAAAAATGGTCACATTTTGGAGACATAGTATAGTAT
Source organism: Microchirus variegatus (assembly GCF_963457635.1). Taxonomy (NCBI): domain Eukaryota; kingdom Metazoa; phylum Chordata; class Actinopteri; order Pleuronectiformes; family Soleidae; genus Microchirus; species Microchirus variegatus. The sequence goes on from NC_139803.1 coordinate 9,617,088, forward strand.
GACGTACTACATAGTATAGTATGACGTACTACATAGTATAGTATGAAGTTTTTGTCACGTTTTGGACCAAAAAACGTTTTTCAAAAATATTGTCAGTTCTTGGACGACATAGTATAGTATGTCGTTTTTGTCAAATTTTGGACCACATTTTTTTTTCTCCAAAAATGGTCACATTTTGGAGACATAGTATAGTATGACATACTACATAGTATAGTATAGTACGTTTTTGTCACGTTTTGGACCAAAAAAACGTTTTTCAAAAATATTGTCAGTTCTTGGACGACATAGTATAGTATGTCGTTTTTGTCAAATTTTGGACCAAATTTTTTTTCTCCAAAAATGGTCACATTTTGGAGACATAGTTTAGTATGACGTACTACATAGTATAGTAAAGTACGTTTTTGTCACGTTTTGGACCAAAAAAACGTTTTTCAAAAATATTGTCAGTTCTTGGACGACATAGTATAGTATGTCGTTTTTGTCAAATTTTGGACCAAATTTTTTTCTCCCAAAATGGTCACATTTTAGAGACATAGTATAGTAAGACGTAAAACATAGTATAGTATGACGTTTTTGTCAAGTTTTGGACCAAAAAAACGTTTTTCAAAAATATTGTCAGGTCTTGGACGACATAGTATAGTATGTCGTTTTTGTCAAATTTTGGACCAAATTTTTTTTCTCCAAAAATGGTCACATTTTGGAGACATAGTATAGTATGACGTACTACATAGTATAGTAAAGTACGTTTTTGTCACGTTTTGGACCAAAAAAACGTTTTTCAAAAATATTGTCAGTTCTTGGACGACATAGTATAGTATGTCGTTTTTGTCAAATTTTGGACCAAATTTTTTTTCTCCAAAAATGGTCACATTTTGGAGACATAGTATAGTATGACGTACTATATAGTATAGTATGACGTTTTTGTCACGTTTTGGACCAAAAAAACGTTTTTCAAAAATATTGTCAGTTCTTGGACAACATAGTATAGTATGTCGTTTTTGTCAAATTTTGGACCAAATTTTTTTTCTCCAAAAATGGTCACATTTTGGAGACATAGTATAGTATGACGTAATACATAGTATAGTATGACGTTTTTGTCACGTTTTGGACCAAAAAAACGTTTTTCAAAAATATTGCCAGTTCTTGGACGACATAGTATAGTATGTCGTTTTTGTCAAATTTTGGACCAAATTTTTTTTTTCCAAAAATGGTCACATTTTAGAGACATAGTATAGTATGACGTACTACATAGTATAGTATGACGTTTTTGTCAGGTTTTGGACCAAAAAAACGTTTTTCAAAAATATTGTCAGTTCTTGGACGACATAGTATAGTATGTCGTTTTTGTCAAATTTTGGACCAAATTTTTTTTCTCCAAAAATGGTCACATTTTAGAGACATAGTATAGTATGACGTACTACATAGTATAGTATGACGTTTTTGTCACGTTTTGGACCAAAAAACGTTTTTAAAAAATATTGTCAGTTCTTGGACGACATAGTATAGTATGTCGTTTTTGTCAAATTTTGGACCAAATTTTTTTCTCCCAAAATGGTCACATTTTAGAGACATAGTATGGTATGACGTAATACATAGTATAGTATGTCGTTTTTGTCACGTTTTGGACCAAAAAAACGTTTTTCAAAAATATTGTCAGTTCTTGGACGACATAGTATAGTATGTCGTTTTTGTCAAATTTTGGACCAAATTTTTTTTCTCCAAAAATGGTCACATTTTAGAGACATAGTATAGTATGACGTACTACATAGTATAGTATGTCGTTTTTGTCACGTTTTGGACCAAAAAAACGTTTTTCAAAGATATTGTCAGTTCTTGGACGACATAGTATAGTATGTCGTTTTTGTCAAATTTTGGACCAAATTTTTTTTCTCCCAAAATGGTCACATTTTAGAGACATAGTATAGTATGACGTACTACATAGTATAGTATGACGTTTTTGTCACGTTTTGGACCAAAAAAACGTTTTTCAAAAATATTGTCAGTTCTTGGACGACATAGTATAGTATGTCGTTTTTGTCAAATTTTGGACCAAATTTTTTTCTCCCAAAATGGTCACATTTTAGAGACATAGTATAGTATGACGTAATACATAGTATAGTATGTCGTTTTTGTCACGTTTTGGACCAAAAAAACGTTTTTCAAAAATATTGTCAGTTCTTGGACGACATAGTATAGTATGTCGTTTTTGTCAAATTTTGGACCAAATTTTTTTTCTCCAAAAATGGTCACATTTTAGAGACATAGTATAGTATGACGTACTACATAGTATAGTATGTCGTTTTTGTCACGTTTTGGACCAAAAAAACGTTTTTCAAAGATATTGTCAGTTCTTGGACGACATAGTATAGTATGTCGTTTTTGTCAAATTTTGGACCAAATTTTTTTTCTCCCAAAATGGTCACATTTTAGAGACATAGTATAGTATGACGTACTACATAGTATAGTATGACGTTTTTGTCACGTTTTGGACCAAAAAAACGTTTTTCAAAAATATTGTCAGTTCTTGGACGACATAGTATAGTATGACGTTTTTGTCACGTTTTGGACCAAAAAAACGTTTCTCAAAAATATTGTCAGTTCTTGGACGACATAGTATAGTATGTCGTTTTTGTCAAATTTTGGACCAAATTTTTTTTTCTCCAAAAATGGTCACATTTTAGAGACATAGTATAGTATGACGTACTACATAGTATAGTATGACGTTTTTGTCACGTTTTGGACCAAAAAACGTTTTTAAAAAATATTGTCAGTTCTTGGACGACATAGTATAGTATGTCGTTTTTGTCAAATTTTGGACCAAATTTTTTTTCTCCAAAAATGGTCACATTTTGGAGACATAGTATAGTATGACGTACTACATAGTATAGTATGACGTTTTTGTCACGTTTTGGACCAAAAAAAGTTTTTCAAAAATATTGTCAGTTCTTGGACGACATAGTATAGTATGTCGTTTTTGTCAAATTTTGGACCAAATTTTTTTTCTCCAAAAATGGTCACATTTTGGAGACATAGTATAGTATGACGTACTACATAGTATAGTATGACGTTTTTGTCACGTTTTGGACCAAAAAACGTTTTTCAAAAATATTGTCAGTTCTTGGACGACATAGTATAGTATGTCGTTTTTGTCAAATTTTGGACCAAATTTTTTTCTCCCAAAATGGTCACATTTTAGAGACATAGTATAGTATGACGTAATACATAGTATAGTATGACGTTTTTGTCACGTTTTGGACCAAAAAAACGTTTTTCAAAAATATTGTCAGTTCTTGGACGACATAGTATAGTATGTCGTTTTTGTCAAATTTTGGACCAAATTTTTTTTCTCCAAAAATGGTCACATTTTAGAGACATAGTATAGTATGACGTACTACATAGTATAGTATGACGTTTTTGTCACGTTTTGGACCAAAAAAGTTTTTCAAAAATATTGTCAGTTCTTGGACGACATAGTATAGTATGTCGTTTTTGTCAAATTTTGGACCAAATTTTTTTTCTCCAAAAATGGTCACATTTTAGAGACATAGTATAGTATGACGTACTACATAGTATAGTATGACGTTTTTGTCACGTTTTGGACCAAAAAAAGGTTTTTCAAAAATATTGTCAGTTCTTGGACGACATAGTATATATCGTATGTCGTTTTTGTCTAATTTTGGACAAAAAATTTTTTCTCCAAAAATGGTCACATTTTGGAGACATAGTATAGTATGACGTACTACATAGTATAGTAAAGTACGTTTTTGTCACGTTTTGGACCAAAAAAACGTTTTTCAAAAATATTGTCAGTTCTGGACGACATAGTATAGTATGTCGTTTTTGTCAAATTTTGGACCAAATTTTTTTTCTCCAAAAATGGTCACATTTTGGAGACATAGTATAGTATGACGTACTACATAGTATAGTATGACGTTTTTGTCACGTTTTGGACCAAAAAAAGTTTTTCAAAAATATTGTCAGTTCTTGGACGACAAAGTATAGTATGTCGTTTTTGTCAAATTTTGGACCAAATTTTTTTTCTCCAAAAATGGTCACATTTTGGAGACGTAGTATAGTATGACGTACTACATAGTATAGTATGACGTTTTTGTCACTTTTTGGACCAAAAAAACGTTTTTCAAAAATATTGTCAGTTCTTGGACGACATAGTACAGTATGTCGTTTTTGTCAAATTTTGGACCAAATTTTTTTTCTCCAAAAATGGTCACATTTTAGAGACATAGTATAGTATGACGTACTACATAGTATAGTATGACGTTTTTGTCACGTTTTGGACCAAAAAACGTTTTTCAAAAATATTGTCAGTTCTTGGACGACATAGTATAGTATGTCGTTTTTGTCAAATTTTGGACCAAATTTTTTTTCTCCAAAAATGGTCACATTTTGGAGACATAGTATAGTATGACGTACTACATAGTATAGTATGACGTTTTTGTCACGTTTTGGACCAAAAAAACTTTTTTCAGAAATATTGTCAGTTCTTGGACGACATAGTATAGTATGTCGTTTTTGTCAAATTTTGGACCAAATTTTTTTTCTCCATAAATGGTCACATTTTAGAGACATAGTATAGTATGACGTACTACATAGTATAGTATGACGTTTTTGTCACGTTTTGGACCAAATAACGTTTTTCAAAAATATTGTCAGTTCTTGGACGACACAGTATAGTATGTCGTTTTTGTCAAATTTTGGACCAAATTTTTTTTCTCCAAAAATGGTCACATTTTGGAGACATAGTATAGTATGACGTACTACATAGTATAGTATGACGTTTTTGTCACGTTTTGGACCAAAAAACGTTTTTCAAAAATATTGTCAGTTCTTGGACAACATAGTATAGTATGTCGTTTTTGTCAAATTTTGGACCAAATTTTTTTTCTCCAAAAATGGTCACATTTTGGAGACATAGTATAGTATGACGTACTACATAGTATAGTATGACGTACTACATAGTATAGTATGAAGTTTTTGTCACGTTTTGGACCAAAAAACGTTTTTCAAAAATATTGTCAGTTCTTGGACGACATAGTATAGTATGTCGTTTTTGTCAAATTTTGGACCAAATTTTTTTTCTCCAAAAATGGTCACATTTTGGAGACATAGTATAGTATGACATACTACATAGTATAGTATAGTACGTTTTTGTCACGTTTTGGACCAAAAAAACATTGTCAGTTCTTGGACGACATAGTATAGTATGTCGTTTTTGTCAAATTTTGGACCAAATTTTTTTTCTCCAAAAATGGTCACATTTTGGAGACATAGTTTAGTATGACGTACTACATAGTATAGTAAAGTACGTTTTTGTCACGTTTTGGACCAAAAAAACGTTTTTCAAAAATATTGTCAGTTCTTGGACGACATAGTATAGTATGTCGTTTTTGTCAAATTTTGGACCAAATTTTTTTCTCCCAAAATGGTCACATTTTAGAGACATAGTATGGTAAGACGTAAAACATAGTATAGTATGACGTTTTTGTCACGTTTTGGACCAAAAAAACGTTTTTCAAAAATATTGTCAGGTCTTGGACGACATAGTATAGTATGTCGTTTTTGTCAAATTTTGGACCAAATTTTTTTTCTCCAAAAATGGTCACATTTTGGAGACATAGTATAGTATGACGTACTACATAGTATAGTAAAGTACGTTTTTGTCACGTTTTGGACCAAAAAAACGTTTTTCAAAAATATTGTCAGTTCTTGGACGACATAGTATAGTATGTCGTTTTTGTCAAATTTTGGACCAAATTTTTTTTTCCAAAAATGGTCACATTTTAGAGACATAGTATAGTATGACGTACTACATAGTATAGTATGACGTTTTTGTCAGGTTTTGGACCAAAAAAACGTTTTTCAAAAATATTGTCAGTTCTTGGACGACATAGTATAGTATGTCGTTTTTGTCAAATTTTGGACCAAATTTTTTTTCTCCAAAAATGGTCACATTTTAGAGACATAGTATAGTATGACGTACTACATAGTATAGTATGACGTTTTTGTCACGTTTTGGACCAAAAAACGTTTTTCAAAAATATTGTCAGTTCTTGGACAACATAGTATAGTATGTCGTTTTTGTCAAATTTTGGACCAAATTTTTTTTCTCCAAAAATGGTCACATTTTGGAGACATAGTATAGTATGACGTACTACATAGTATAGTATGACGTACTACATAGTATAGTATGAAGTTTTTGTCACGTTTTGGACCAAAAAACGTTTTTCAAAAATATTGTCAGTTCTTGGACGACATAGTATAGTATGTCGTTTTTGTCAAATTTTGGACCAAATTTTTTTTCTCCAAAAATGGTCACATTTTGGAGACATAGTATAGTATGACATACTACATAGTATAGTATAGTACGTTTTTGTCACGTTTTGGACCAAAAAAACGTTTTTCAAAAATATTGTCAGTTCTTGGACGACATAGTATAGTATGTCGTTTTTGTCAAATTTTGGACCAAATTTTTTTTCTCCAAAAATGGTCACATTTTGGAGACATAGTTTAGTATGACGTACTACATAGTATAGTAAAGTACGTTTTTGTCACGTTTTGGACCAAAAAAACGTTTTTCAAAAATATTGTCAGTTCTTGGACGACATAGTATAGTATGTCGTTTTTGTCAAATTTTGGACCAAATTTTTTTTCTCCAAAAATGGTCACATTTTGGAGACATAGTATAGTATGACGTACTATATAGTATAGTATGACGTTTTTGTCACGTTTTGGACCAAAAAAACGTTTTTCAAAAATATTGTCAGTTCTTGGACGACATAGTATAGTATGTCGTTTTTGTCAAATTTTGGACCAAATTTTTTTCTCCCAAAATGGTCACATTTTAGAGACATAGTATAGTATGACGTAATACATAGTATAGTATGACGTTTTTGTCACGTTTTGGACCAAAAAAACGTTTTTCAAAAATATTGTCAGTTCTTGGACGACATAGTATAGTATGTCGTTTTTGTCAAATTTTGGACCAAATTTTTTTTCTCCAAAAATGGTCACATTTTAGAGACATAGTATAGTATGACGTACTACATAGTATAGTATGACGTTTTTGTCACGTTTTGGACCAAAAAAAGGTTTTTCAAAAATATTGTCAGTTCTTGGACGACATAGTATATATCGTATGTCGTTTTTGTCAAATTTTGGACAAAAAATTTTTTCTCCAAAAATGGTCACATTTTGGAGACATAGTATAGTATGACGTACTACATAGTATAGTAAAGTACGTTTTTGTCACGTTTTGGACCAAAAAAACGTTTTTCAAAAATATTGTCAGTTCTGGACGACATAGTATAGTATGTCGTTTTTGTCAAATTTTGGACCAAATTTTTTTTCTCCAAAAATGGTCACATTTTGGAGACATAGTATAGTATGACGTACTACATAGTATAGTATGACGTTTTTGTCACGTTTTGGACCAAAAAAAGTTTTTCAAAAATATTGTCAGTTCTTGGACGACAAAGTATAGTATGTCGTTTTTGTCAAATTTTGGACCAAATTTTTTTTCTCCAAAAATGGTCACATTTTGGAGACGTAGTATAGTATGACGTACTACATAGTATAGTATGACGTTTTTGTCACTTTTTGGACCAAAAAAACGTTTTTCAAAAATATTGTCAGTTCTTGGACGACATAGTACAGTATGTCGTTTTTGTCAAATTTTGGACCAAATTTTTTTTCTCCAAAAATGGTCACATTTTAGAGACATAGTATAGTATGACGTACTACATAGTATAGTATGACGTTTTTGTCACGTTTTGGACCAAAAAACGTTTTTCAAAAATATTGTCAGTTCTTGGACGACATAGTATAGTATGTCGTTTTTGTCAAATTTTGGACCAAATTTTTTTTCTCCAAAAATGGTCACATTTTGGAGACATAGTATAGTATGACGTACTACATAGTATAGTATGACGTTTTTGTCACGTTTTGGACCAAAAAAACTTTTTTCAGAAATATTGTCAGTTCTTGGACGACATAGTATAGTATGTCGTTTTTGTCAAATTTTGGACCAAATTTTTTTTCTCCATAAATGGTCACATTTTAGAGACATAGTATAGTATGACGTACTACATAGTATAGTATGACGTTTTTGTCACGTTTTGGACCAAATAACGTTTTTCAAAAATATTGTCAGTTCTTGGACGACAAAGTATAGTATGTCGTTTTTGTCAAATTTTGGACCAAATTTTTTTTCTCCAAAAATGGTCACATTTTGGAGACGTAGTATAGTATGACGTACTACATAGTATAGTATGACGTTTTTGTCACTTTTTGGACCAAAAAAACGTTTTTCAAAAATATTGTCAGTTCTTGGACGACATAGTACAGTATGTCGTTTTTGTCAAATTTTGGACCAAATTTTTTTTCTCCAAAAATGGTCACATTTTAGAGACATAGTATAGTATGACGTACTACATAGTATAGTATGACGTTTTTGTCACGTTTTGGACCAAAAAACGTTTTTCAAAAATATTGTCAGTTCTTGGACGACATAGTATAGTATGTCGTTTTTGTCAAATTTTGGACCAAATTTTTTTTCTCCAAAAATGGTCACATTTTGGAGACATAGTATAGTATGACGTACTACATAGTATAGTATGACGTTTTTGTCACGTTTTGGACCAAAAAAACTTTTTTCAGAAATATTGTCAGTTCTTGGACGACATAGTATAGTATGTCGTTTTTGTCAAATTTTGGACCAAATTTTTTTTCTCCATAAATGGTCACATTTTAGAGACATAGTATAGTATGACGTACTACATAGTATAGTATGACGTTTTTGTCACGTTTTGGACCAAATAACGTTTTTCAAAAATATTGTCAGTTCTTGGACGACACAGTATAGTATGTCGTTTTTGTCAAATTTTGGACCAAATTTTTTTTCTCCAAAAATGGTCACATTTTGGAGACATAGTATAGTATGACGTACTACATAGTATAGTATGACGTTTTTGTCACGTTTTGGACCAAAAAACGTTTTTCAAAAATATTGTCAGTTCTTGGACAACATAGTATAGTATGTCGTTTTTGTCAAATTTTGGACCAAATTTTTTTTCTCCAAAAATGGTCACATTTTGGAGACATAGTATAGTATGACGTACTACATAGTATAGTATGACGTACTACATAGTATAGTATGAAGTTTTTGTCACGTTTTGGACCAAAAAACGTTTTTCAAAAATATTGTCAGTTCTTGGACGACATAGTATAGTATGTCGTTTTTGTCAAATTTTGGACCAAATTTTTTTTCTCCAAAAATGGTCACATTTTGGAGACATAGTATAGTATGACATACTACATAGTATAGTATAGTACGTTTTTGTCACGTTTTGGACCAAAAAAACGTTTTTCAAAAATATTGTCAGTTCTTGGACGACATAGTATAGTATGTCGTTTTTGTCAAATTTTGGACCAAATTTTTTTTCTCCAAAAATGGTCACATTTTGGAGACATAGTTTAGTATGACGTACTACATAGTATAGTAAAGTACGTTTTTGTCACGTTTTGGACCAAAAAAACGTTTTTCAAAAATATTGTCAGTTCTTGGACGACATAGTATAGTATGTCGTTTTTGTCAAATTTTGGACCAAATTTTTTTCTCCCAAAATGGTCACATTTTAGAGACATAGTATAGTAAGACGTAAAACATAGTATAGTATGACGTTTTTGTCACGTTTTGGACCAAAAAAACGTTTTTCAAAAATATTGTCAGGTCTTGGACGACATAGTATAGTATGTCGTTTTTGTCAAATTTTGGACCAAATTTTTTTTCTCCAAAAATGGTCACATTTTGGAGACATAGTATAGTATGACGTACTACATAGTATAGTAAAGTACGTTTTTGTCACGTTTTGGACCAAAAAAACGTTTTTCAAAAATATTGTCAGTTCTTGGACGACATAGTATAGTATGTCGTTTTTGTCAAATTTTGGACCAAATTTTTTTTCTCCAAAAATGGTCACATTTTGGAGACATAGTATAGTATGACGTACTATATAGTATAGTATGACGTTTTTGTCACGTTTTGGACCAAAAAAACGTTTTTCAAAAATATTGTCAGTTCTTGGACGACATAGTATAGTATGTCGTTTTTGTCAAATTTTGGACCAAATTTTTTTTTCCAAAAATGGTCACATTTTAGAGACATAGTATAGTATGACGTACTACATAGTATAGTATGACGTTTTTGTCAGGTTTTGGACCAAAAAAACGTTTTTCAAAAATATTGTCAGTTCTTGGACGACATAGTATAGTATGTCGTTTTTGTCAAATTTTGGACCAAATTTCTTTTCTCCAAAAATGGTCACATTTTGGAGACATAGTATAGTATGACGTACTACATAGTATAGTATGACGTACTACATAGTATAGTATGAAGTTTTTGTCACGTTTTGGACCAAAAAACGTTTTTCAAAAATATTGTCAGTTCTTGGACGACATAGTATAGTATGTCGTTTTTGTCAAATTTTGGACCAAATTTTTTTTCTCCAAAAATGGTCACATTTTGGAGACATAGTATAGTATGACATACTACATAGTATAGTATAGTACGTTTTTGTCACGTTTTGGACCAAAAAAACGTTTTTCAAAAATATTGTCAGTTCTTGGACGACATAGTATAGTATGTCGTTTTTGTCAAATTTTGGACCAAATTTTTTTTCTCCAAAAATGGTCACATTTTGGAGACATAGTTTAGTATGACGTACTACATAGTATAGTAAAGTACGTTTTTGTCACGTTTTGGACCAAAAAAACGTTTTTCAAAAATATTGTCAGTTCTTGGACGACATAGTATAGTATGTCGTTTTTGTCAAATTTTGGACCAAATTTTTTTCTCCCAAAATGGTCACATTTTAGAGACATAGTATAGTAAGACGTAAAACATAGTATAGTATGACGTTTTTGTCACGTTTTGGACCAAAAAAACGTTTTTCAAAAATATTGTCAGGTCTTGGACGACATAGTATAGTATGTCGTTTTTGTCAAATTTTGGACCAAATTTTTTTTCTCCAAAAATGGTCACATTTTGGAGACATAGTATAGTATGACGTACTACATAGTATAGTAAAGTACGTTTTTGTCACGTTTTGGACCAAAAAAACGTTTTTCAAAAATATTGTCAGTTCTTGGACGACATAGTATAGTATGTCGTTTTTGTCAAATTTTGGACCAAATTTTTTTTCTCCAAAAATGGTCACATTTTGGAGACATAGTTTAGTATGACGTACTACATAGTATAGTAAAGTACGTTTTTGTCACGTTTTGGACCAAAAAAACGTTTTTCAAAAATATTGTCAGTTCTTGGACGACATAGTATAGTATGTCGTTTTTGTCAAATTTTGGACCAAATTTTTTTTCTCCAAAAATGGTCACATTTTGGAGACATAGTTTAGTATGACGTACTACATAGTATAGTAAAGTACGTTTTTGTCACGTTTTGGACCAAAAAAACGTTTTTCAAAAATATTGTCAGTTCTTGGACGACATAGTATAGTATGTCGTTTTTGTCAAATTTTGGACCAAATTTTTTTCTCCCAAAATGGTCACATTTTAGAGACATAGTATAGTAAGACGTAAAACATAGTATAGTATGACGTTTTTGTCACGTTTTGGACCAAAAAAACGTTTTTCAAAAATATTGTCAGGTCTTGGACGACATAGTATAGTATGTCGTTTTTGTCAAATTTTGGACCAAATTTTTTTTCTCCAAAAATGGTCACATTTTGGAGACATAGTATAGTATGACGTACTACATAGTATAGTAAAGTACGTTTTTGTCACGTTTTGGACCAAAAAAACGTTTTTCAAAAATATTGTCAGTTCTTGGACGACATAGTATAGTATGTCGTTTTTGTCAAATTTTGGACCAAATTTTTTTTCTCCAAAAATGGTCACATTTTGGAGACATAGTATGACGTACTATATAGTATAGTATGACGTTTTGTCACGTTTTGGACCAAAAACACGTTTTTCAAAAATATTGTCAGTTCTTGGACGACATAGTATAGTATGTCGTTTTTGTCAAATTTTGGACCAAATTTTTTTTTCCAAAAATGGTCACATTTTAGAGACATAGTATAGTATGACGTACTACATAGTATAGTATGACGTTTTTGTCAGGTTTTGGACCAAAAAAACGTTTTTCAAAAATATTGTCAGTTCTTGGACGACATAGTATAGTATGTCGTTTTTGTCAAATTTTGGACCAAATTTTTTTTCTCCAAAAATGGTCACATTTTAGAGACATAGTATAGTATGACGTACTACATAGTATAGTATGACATTTTTGTCACGTTTTGGACCAAAAAACGTTTTTAAAAAATATTGTCAGTTCTTGGACGACATAGTATAGTATGTCGTTTTTGTCAAATTTTGGACCAAATTTTTTTCTCCCAAAATGGTCACATTTTAGAGACATAGTATAGTATGACGTGATACATAGTATAGTATGTCGTTTTTGTCACGTTTTGGACCAAAAAAACGTTTTTCAAAAATATTGTCAGTTCTTGGACGACATAGTATAGTATGTCGTTTTTGTCAAATTTTGGACCAAATTTTTTTTCTCCAAAAATGGTCACATTTTAGAGACATAGTATAGTATGACGTACTACATAGTATAGTATGACGTTTTTGTCACGTTTTGGACCAAATTTTTTTTCTCCAAAAATGGTCACATTTTAGAGACATAGTATAGTATGACGTACTACATAGTATAGTATGACGTTTTTGTCACGTTTTGGACCAAAAAACGTTTTTAAAAAATATTGTCAGTTCTTGGACGACATAGTATAGTATGTCGTTTTTGTCAAATTTTGGACCAAATTTTTTTCTCCCAAAATGGTCACATTTTAGAGACATAGTATAGTATGACGTAATACATAGTATAGTATGTCGTTTTTGTCACGTTTTGGACCAAAAAAACGTTTTTCAAAAATATTGTCAGTTCTTGGACGACATAGTATAGTATGTCGTTTTTGTCAAATTTTGGACCAAATTTTTTTTCTCCAAAAATGGTCACATTTTAGAGACATAGTATAGTATGACGTACTACATAGTATAGTATGTCGTTTTTGTCACGTTTTGGACCAAAAAACGTTTTTCAAAGATATTGTCAGTTCTTGGACGACATAGTATAGTATGTCGTTTTTGTCAAATTTTGGACCAAATTTTTTTTCTCCCAAAATGGTCACATTTTAGAGACATAGTATAGTATGACGTACTACATAGTATAGTATGACGTTTTTGTCACGTTTTGGACCAAAAAAACGTTTTTCAAAAATATTGTCAGTTCTTGGACGACATAGTATAGTATGATGTTTTTGTCACGTTTTGGACCAAAAAAACGTTTCTCAAAAATATTGTCAGTTCTTGGACGACATAGTATAGTATGTCGTTTTTGTCAAATTTTGGACCAAATTTTTTTTTCTCCAAAAATGGTCACATTTTAGAGACATAGTATAGTATGACGTACTGCATAGTATAGTATGACGTTTTTGTCACGTTTTGGACCAAAAAACGTTTTTCAAAAATATTGTCAGTTCTTGGACGACATAGTATAGTATGTCGTTTTTGTCAAATTTTGGACCAAATTTTTTTTCTCCAAAAATGGTCACATTTTGGAGACATAGTATAGTATGACGTACTACATAGACTAGTATGACGTTTTTGTCACGTTTTGGACCAAAAAACGTTTTTAAAAAATATTGTCAGTTCTTGGACGACATAGTATAGTATGTCGTTTTTGTCAAATTTTGGACCAAATTTTTTTTTCTCCAAAAATGGTCACATTTTAGAGACATAGTATAGTATGACGTACTGCATAGTATAGTATGACGTTTTTGTCACGTTTTGGACCAAAAAACGTTTTTAAAAAATATTGTCAGTTCTTGGACGACATAGTATAGTATGTCGTTTTTGTCAAATTTTGGACCAAATTTTTTTTCTCCAAAAATGGTCACATTTTGGAGACATAGTATAGTATGACGTACTACATAGTATAGTATGACGTTTTTGTCACGTTTTGGACCAAATTTTTTTTCTCCAAAAATGGTCACATTTTAGAGACATAGTATAGTATGACGTACTACATAGTATAGTATGACGTTTTTGTCACGTTTTGGACCAAAAAACGTTTTTAAAAAATATTGTCAGTTCTTGGACGACATAGTATAGTATGTCGTTTTTGTCAAATTTTGGACCAAATTTTTTTCTCCCAAAATGGTCACATTTTAGAGACATAGTATAGTATGACGTAATACATAGTATAGTATGTCGTTTTTGTCACGTTTTGGACCAAAAAAACGTTTTTCAAAAATATTGTCAGTTCTTGGACGACATAGTATAGTATGTCGTTTTTGTCAAATTTTGGACCAAATTTTTTTTCTCCAAAAATGGTCACATTTTAGAGACATAGTATAGTATGACGTACTACATAGTATAGTATGTCGTTTTTGTCACGTTTTGGACCAAAAAAACGTTTTTCAAAGATATTGTCAGTTCTTGGACGACATAGTATAGTATGTCGTTTTTGTCAAATTTTGGACCAAATTTTTTTTCTCCCAAAATGGTCACATTTTAGAGACATAGTATAGTATGACGTACTACATAGTATAGTATGACGTTTTTGTCACGTTTTGGACCAAAAAAACGTTTTTCAAAAATATTGTCAGTTCTTGGACGACATAGTATAGTATGATGTTTTTGTCACGTTTTGGACCAAAAAAACGTTTCTCAAAAATATTGTCAGTTCTTGGACAACATAGTATAGTATGTCGTTTTTGTCAAATTTTGGACCAAATTTTTTTTTCTCCAAAAATGGTCACATTTTAGAGACATAGTATAGTATGACGTACTACATAGTATAGTATGACGTTTTTGTCACGTTTTGGACCAAAAAACGTTTTTAAAAAATATTGTCAGTTCTTGGACGACATAGTATAGTATGTCGTTTTTGTCAAATTTTGGACCAAATTTTTTTTCTCCAAAAATGGTCACATTTTGGAGACATAGTATAGTATGACGTACTACATAGTATAGTATGACGTTTTTGTCACGTTTTGGACCAAAAAAACGTTTTTCAAAAATATTGTCAGTTCTTGGACGACATAGTATAGTATGTCGTTTTTGTCAAATTTTGGACCAAATTTTTTTTCTCCAAAAATGGTCACATTTTGGAGACATAGTATAGTATGACGTACTACATAGTATAGTATGATCATGCTGCTGCGCTCTACAGGAAGGGTCAGAGCAGACTCTACCTGTTGAGGAAACTAAGGTCTTTTGGAGTTCAGGGAGAACTCCTGAAGACCTTCTACGACTCAGTAGTGGCATCAGCCATTTTTTACGCAGTGGTCTGCTGGGGCAGTGGCATCACAGCCGCAGACAGGAAGAGGCTGGACAGGCTGATTAAGAAAGCCAGCTCTGTCCTTGGATGTCCTCTGGAACCAGTGGAGGTGGTGGGAGAGAGGAGAATGGCTACCAAGCTATCATCTCTGATGGACAACCTCTCCCACCCCCTGCAGAACACCATCGCAGCACTGGGCAGCTCCTTCAGTCACAGACTAAAACATCCGAAATGTCTTAAGGAGCGTTATCGCAGGTCGTTCCTCCCTGCAGCTGTTAGACTGTACAACAAGTACTGCTCTAAGTAGACCCCACACACACACACACACACACACACACACACACACACACACACACTCCACTCTCCATGTGCAATATACTGTTAATTTTCATTGGTGTAATATACTGTATATATTTTTTCATAATGTAAATTTTTTTTAAGTGCAATATATTGTCATTTTTCATACTGTCAAATTTTTTATACTGTAGTTTTCTCATCAGTGCAATATCCTTATCCTTATTTAATATCCTTATTTAATAGCTCAGCCTTGTTTCCTTACACTATAAATACCATGTGCATACTGTGTATATTCTGCAGACCGGTTGTAATGTACATTCTACATTCTATTTTTAAAACTATTTTTATAGTCAGTGTTAATATTTTTATATATTGTACTTTATAGATTCTATTTCTTTTTGGTAATGCATGTTTATTATTTATTATCCTTATCCTTACTGTCTTGCTGCTGTAACACTGTAAATTTCCCCACTGCGGGACGAATAAAGGACTTCTTATCTTATCTTAGTATAGTACGTTTTTGTCACGTTTTGGACCAAAAAAACGTTTTTCAAAAATATTGTCAGTTCTTGGACTACATAGTATAGTATGTCGTTTTTGTCAAATTTTGGACCAAATTTTTTTTCTCCAAAAATGGTCACATTTTAGAGACATAGTACAGTATGACGTACTACATAGTATAGTATGACGTTTTTGTCACGTTTTGGACCAAAAAAACGTTTTTCAAAAATATTGTCAGTTCTTGGACGATATAGTATAGTATGTCGTTTTTGTCAAATTTTGGACCAAATTTTTTTTCTCCAAAAATGGTCACATTTTAGAGACATAGTATAGTATGACATACTACATAGTATAGTATGTCGTTTTTGTCAAATTTTGGACCAAATTTTTTTTCTCCCAAAATGGTCACATTATAGAGACATAGTATAGTATGACGTAATACATAGTATAGTATGTCGTTTTTGTCAGAGCTGTCTGTTCCTGCAGAGCTTTATATATTTTACATTCCAAAAACCAACACCAGATGGCGCCTCTTTGATATGCTAATACTTCCCCTATGGTCCTGACGTCAGCGAGAGACGCCCGGAATGTTTTGAGTGTAACACAGGAAGTCTGTCTGACTTCAAACATCTACTTTTCATGATAAACGACAAAGGTAAGAGCAATTTTAGAGTTGTCGTTCGGCCAGCCGATTTCTGTTCTCTTTATTCTTTGTCATAGACCGAAGTTTGATGTGTGTACTCCCGCCAGGACCGTGGGTTAAAGAGAGGAAGTTAATTATTCAAATGAAGAGAAACAGCATTAATTTCTATATTCACAGATGACAACGATCTCACGCGGATCTCACTCCGGTCCGTCTCTTTACCTGGTCCCCCACCTCAACAAGGGAACCAACATTACTTCTTTTTATTTTACCTCGGTTTGCATCCTTGCATTACCGCCCCCTTCTGCTCTGGAGTGTGAACCATCACAACATGCACACACACTCTTGGAAATAACATTACATTGCACGAAGAAAACAAAAGACTAAAAGTGATAATAAGTAGTGATGGGTCGGTCGCGAATGAAACGGCTCTTAGAGCCGGCTCTTTGAAGTGAACGACGGGAGCCGGCTCTTTCTTGGGAGCCGTGTTTTTTTGTTTTTTTTTGTCACTCTCTCTCTCTCTCTCTTTCTCTCACTTTTTTTTCTCTTTGCACCGCACGTGATTGGTCAATATGCGTGTGTGCCTTGTGTTAGCGCTGAGTTGTGGGGGGAGGGGCGGTAGTTCCACTCGCAGCAGTAACACACGAACAGAGCAGGAGGGAGAAAGAAGAGACAACATCGACACATTAGAAAAGGTATAGTAGATACCTTTACCATAGTAAGAAAATGAGTGACACCAGGAACCATTTGGAAACCATTTTAAAAGGAAAAAGTTGAAAAATTAAAATAGTTAAAAGTTGAATTGTAAATAGTTGTTTTTGTATTTTATAATTTATTTTTTACATTTTATGTGGAGTGTATAAATAAAAGCATATTTATATAATAAACATATATGAATAAAAAGCACATTTTTTTTACTTAGTAATTAATTTTGTGCATAATTTTATATTGTTGTTGATAAATTAATGAAAGCAATAAAACAACCTGAAGAGCCGCTTGGGAGCCGAAAGAGCCGGTTCTTTTTAGTGAGCCGAGCCGAAAGAGCCGGTTCTCTGAAAAGAGCCGGAATTCCCATCACTAATAATAAGACATTAGGCTATACACTAAATAGCATAATTAATAACAATTAACAATACAACGTCATAGTATAGTATTAAGAAACAAAAAAGGGGACAAATTTTGGCCGTTATTTTGTTTTGTTTCTTTCGTTATTGCTTATTTTCGTTGAATACGAAAAAAGGAAAAAGGGGCGCTGTTTCCATGTTCTCATTTGTTGGAATTGTCAACATAACAGATTATACTTTAGTACCGGGACCATACTATACTATGTCGTCCCCTTTGTCCTTGACAAAAAATTACATACTATACTATGTCGTCCAAAAGATGGAAGGCTGCCCCTTTCAGTTTTTGCAGCATCTGTTGATTTTGAATCAAATAGTCCTCTAAATGTAATATCACGTTTGTTGTTAATGTTTTCTTTGTTTGGTCCAGAAAATGTTTGAAAAATGTTCATCAATGTTCTCTTTTTTGGTTTATCCACAAGCCAAAAATGGCTTGTTGCAGCCCGAGAACAAACACAAATGGTGTACATGTGTATTTGTTTATGGAGCAGTAAAATTCACCTGTGATTTCATCACCTCAGACGGACGTTAACAGCACTTGTCAACAGAGCCTCTGTTTAATGTGTCTGCATTGATTTCCATTGTTAACAGGAGACTTTAGTGAAAACCACATTCACCTGTTTGCTGCTTTTTCAGGCTGAAGCCAGTCCAAGTCAACTGCAGCTTTAGAGCTCTTCAGTGTTGGGATGTTCACACAGAAACTTGATCAACACTATTATTTGTCCAAAATGAGGGTTGGGTTTGTTGGGTTCTATTATTGAAAGGATTGTGAAATCACACAAGGACAAATAGCCTATGGGACAAAGAGAATGACTCAAGTTCCTGAGGTTCCTGTGAGCATGGGTTCAAATATTGCATGGACTGATTTTTCAATACAATATTCAACCGAAAAGAGTAAATACGAGTTTGAAAATTGAAAGAAAGAGTGTGGACTTAGCTCAACTGGGTAAGTAACAGTCATCAGAACCCTGAGGTTATAGGTTCAAGACTTGGTTTGAGAGCATGGGTTTGAAACTTAAATGGGCTGATTTTTGAATACAATATTCAACCACAAACCCTAAATAGGAGTTCGAAAAAATAAAGAAAGTGTGGAGTTAGCTCAACTGGTTAAGGAGCAGTCCTCAGGAACCTGAGGTTGTGGGTTCAACTCCCGTATATGCCAATATTTAAGGTTCCACATCCAAAGTGAACACTGAAAAGCACCAAGAGCTCCAGGGTTTCTTAGGGATGTGTGGCGCAGTGGTTTCGTTCACAACCGTGAGGTTGTACCAGTCAGGTGGTGGCTGGTTCGAATCCACCTCGTAGTCCCTCTGTGGTGTGGAGTGGCAATAAAGTGGTGGAATGGCGGCAGAGGCGTGAGCTCCTACTCTGGGTCCAGAGACATGAAAGGAGGTGGTTTTATATTGCATGGTCTACTACTTTTACTAGTCCACTGACTACTTTTACTACTACTACTTTTTTACTACTAGGTCGCTTACTACTTTTTTTTACTACTACTACTTTTTTTACTACTGCTTACTACTACTACTACTTTTTTACTACTTTTACTACTACTACTTTTTTTACTACTACTACTACTACTACTACTACTACTAGGCCGCTTACTACTACTACTACTACTACTACTACTACTGCTTACTACTACTACTAGGCCGCTTACTACTTTTTTTACTACTACTACTTTTTACTACTACTACTTTTTTACTACTACTAGGCTGTTTACTACTACTATTACTACTACTACTTTTTTACTACTGCTTACTACTACTACTTTTTTACTACTACTACTACTACTACTTTTACTACTACTAGGCCGCTTACTACTACTACTACTTTTTTACTACTACTACTGCTTACTACTACTTTTTTACTACTGCTTACTACTACTACTTTTTTACTACAACTACTACTACTACTACTACTACTACTACTTTGTTACTACTACTACTACTACTACTACTACTAGGCTGCTTACTACTACTACTACTACTACTACTAGGCCGCTTACTACTACTACTACTACTTTTTTACTACTACTACTACTACTACTACAACTACTACTAGGCCGCTTACTACTACTACTACTACTACTACTACTTTTTTACTACTACTAGGCCAGTTACTACTACTACTACTACTACTACTACTACTTTTTTACTACTACTACTACTACTACTACTACTAGGCCGCTTACTACTACTACTACTACTACTACTACTACTACTACTACTACTACTACTACTACTACTACTACTACTACTACTACTACTTTTTTACTACTACTACTAGGCCGCTGACTACTTTCACTACTACATCTTCTAGGTCTCCTTCTCCTTCAGCTGTAATGTTGTGCCAGTCTGGTGATGGCTGGTTCGATTCCACCTCGCAGTCCCAAGAGATTACTTGGTGGTGGTGTGAGATCGGGGCTGGGCTCGTGCCCCCACAGACATGACAGGAGGGGGTTATGACATTTTATTCCACTCCCTGGAAAGTCCAGCAGACAGTTGGGGTCCAGGTGTCCAGGTGTCCATGTGTCCAGTAACTGCTGCTTAAAAATTATATGACATTAATTAGACTTCTGTGTGATTAATGTGTGCACATCATTTTTACATGTTAACAGGAGACTTTAGTGAAAACCACATTCACCTGTTTGCTGCTTTTTCAGGCTGAAGCCAGTCCAAGTCAACTGCAGCTGTTTGAAGCTCTTCAGTGTTGGGATGTTCACACAGAAACTTCATACAAACACTCATTTTGGACAAATAATAGTGTTGATCAAATCACTGTGACAATATTGAACAGAAGCGAAAATGCAACTCTCCGATTCGTCTCCAGTGTCTAACGTGAAAGTGGCGACAAAACTACATCCATACGATAGTGCAACTTTACGTACAGCTAATGTTGTTGTGGTTGCACACACTGATGTTACATATAAACGTCAAACGTTTTTGTGGATTACGTTAAAAACTAACAAAATAAATTAATAGTTCAGTCCACTAGATGGTGCCAAGTGCTCACTTTCACTAGCACTGTCAGTACAACACAATATATGATTGATCAAATATCGTGATCAATCGTATCATGGTGTCTGATTTAAAAAAAAATATATAAAACAAGTAGGGATGCAATGATTACTGCATTATTAAACCATTACTAAATTAGTTGGTAATTACTTTAATAATCAATGAATTGTTGGTTCTGTAATTGTTTTATTTTATTACACATGTTGAACATGTTCTGCTTTCTTTGTTCCTTATAACAAATAAATAATTAAAACAGAATAATTTTTGGCTTGTGGATAAAAAAAAGAGAAGACATTTGAGAATCATCAATTCCAGGTTTGAGAAACATTGATTCAAACATTTCCTGGATTCTTTGTCTTTCTGTAACAAACAGAAAACATAATTTGATTGTGAAGACAAATGAAATGAAAGGTGTTTGTTTACTGTGGAGCAGTGACGTCACATTAGCATCAGCAGACGGTGGTATGTGAACACCTGTGATCAGATCACTCAGGTCGGATGTTAACAACAGTTGTAAACAGAGCGTTTTAAGCAGCAGTTACCACGTTTGTCCCCGCTGCTCCTCGTCCTCCTCCTGGGTGTCTCCTCCTGCTCCTGCTGGCTCCTTGTGTGGAACTTCTGAATGGCAAACAGGAAGTGGATGATTCCATACTATATTGTGTTGTCCAAAATTTGACAAATACGTTATACTATACTATGTCCAAAATGTGACAACTTTTTGGGAAAAAACATTTTTGGTCCAAAATTTGACAAAAACGTCATACTATACTATGTCCAAAAATTTCGTCCAAAATTTGACAAACGTCATATGTCACCCAAAATGTGAAAACATTTTTGAAAAATAACGTCGTATACATCCAAAATTTGAAAATGTTTTGGATAAACATTTTTTTGGTCCAAAATTTGACAAAAAACGTCATACTATACTATGTTGTCCAAAATTTGACAATTTGATTTCATCACAGATTCATTTTTGTGTGATTTTACATGCCTCACTAAAAACCGTCATACTAAGTGAACCAAAGTCACAGGAAAACATCAGTCTAGAATGGCGTCCAAAAATCACATCAAAACGTCAGTTTGTCGTCCAAAATTTCCAAAAAGTCATACTCTCGTATGTTGTCCAAAATTTGACAAAATAAGTTTTAAAAAAATGTGTCCAAAAATTTTACAAAAGTCATGCTATAGTATGTCATTATTCTTTAAACGCACTCATAATTTATCGGATCATAAACCATTTATGGCTATGGTGCTGTTGATGTTTTTTGCTTACCCTGACTTGTTTTGTTTCTTGTACGTCCATGACGTCACAATACGGATAAGGGGAAAAAAAAGATTGAACCATTTAACAGATTATTATGTTGATTATTACCAGAGGTGGAAAGAGTACTAAACTAACAAATTAAAGTGCTGACAAATGGGTCAAAGGTCACACGTCACTCACTCAATGACCTTCATTTGCGCCAAATCACCTGTCGTCGTCATTCACCGACAATTTTTGGTCATTTTTTTAATTCCAATTTAGGAATGGATGTGATTTGAGATGTAACGAAGTACAATACTTACCCAAAAAAACACACTTAAGTAAAAAAGGTTTTTAAAAATTACTTTATTCTATCAATGTAATGTGCTGTTTAAAACCCCTGTGGATTGTTATCAGGATTAAAGCTGCAGTGAAAAATGGATTTTTGTTGTCATTGATGTAATCATTTCCTCCTTCATCTGAAAATCTGCACTGTCATGTAAAAAAAAAAGATCATACTCAACTGAGGGAGCGATTGTGTGTATACAGCAACAGTACGAGGGCTGGCCAGGTTATTTTGAGTCGTATCCATCTGTGTCTGTTTGGACATAAACAGAATTATAATCCCTGTGTGTCAACGGAATGGAGGTCAAAAGCATAACAACTCGGTCAAAAAAATTAAATAAAGTTTTGAATGTAAAAGACATTTGTTTGTATTTAAAAGTTACACGGTGCCGTTTTAAACTCTTCATATCCTTATCCACACAAATCACATCAACTATCATCACGTTTGTGCATGGCTGCAACATGACGAGGAGTTTCCCCGGGCTTGACACTTCCCAGTTTCAGGGAGCGTATGATCATATTTCCCATTTCTCTAATGCTCCGTTTCTCTTTGTCCCACCCAGCAGGTTTTGTCGGAAGATACAATCATTCTCTGAAACTCCTAGTTATCATGTGACAAACGAGTTGAACGAGTCCTGCGTGAGCACACCTCGTTCAGGTAGGGGTATAGGGACACAGTAGCTACAGGTGCGCGGGTAACGGGACGACATCCAGACCAAAGGTACGGTGCGTTGTTTTACTTTGGATTAATTGCAAACAGTGGCATATTTGCATGTGCAGACTGAAAATTTATGTTCTGATCTTGAGTTGTGTAAAAAAAACTAACAAAGAAAACAAGCCTGCCTTTATTTGGTCGGTTCAAACCTAAACCAAACTTTATTTTACTGAAGTGTTTTGGAGCATCTTTGATAGAGACTGTGCCATGGAAGGAAATCTATATAAAATGTGTATCCATCTTCAGGAACACTATGTTAGCTGTGTTGTGCCTCCTGCTCCTCCAAACTCAAGTCCATGGATTTGGGATTTTACCGGGAAAGTCCGAGAGTCACCTGGAAATTACGGAGCGTGCGATGTTAAATGTCACCGTGCAAGTTTGCCGCGCTTTGGCTCAAGCCGAGGGAACGGACTTCACTTTACCTGTAAGAAACGATTTCACACCAGAAAGACGAGACATCAGCACATCTATCTAAATAATGTTAGTCATGTTTAACTCTGTGTGTTTGCAGCCACAGCCTTTCACAGCTAAATCTGTTGCCCTCGCATGCAATGCACCTAAATCCTCCAAAGCTTTCCGTCAAGTCATCATAGCCGTCATATTCAACAATGTCAGGGTGGACATTCGTCATGCCCTCAATGGAAGCTTCCACTTTGACGAGGAAATGCTTCTACAAGGGAAACAAATCATCACGCAGGGCATACAGGCTATAAAAGCAAGCAACAAGCAGGAGAACTTTGAAGCAGCGAGGGAGAAACTGGGAGAGACTTTGCATCCTTTACAGGTATTAACAATGACTTTTTAAAAAACTCACAGCATAGATTCATTCATTCGGTTTATTTCTATAACTCAAAGGATTTCTACAGTCACACCAACTGGGTGGAACTGGGGAAAAACATCCCAAACGGCAATCTGATCAGACCAGATGTCAGCATTGGCATCATAGCAGGTAATGGGTAATAAAAAAAAAGCTGGTAAATAACATGGAATGCTGTGACCTCTGTCTCCGTTTTGTTGCTCAAACAACACCTGTGATACTGGGTGTGACTGTGACATGAGCTCACGCGTGTCTGTGGTTTTTTCCTTATCTCTGCAGATGAAAGCAGGGCGACGTGTCGCAACTGCGATGGCGACGACTGCACCAACAACATTTTGGAGGACATCATCCGTGAGGAAATACTGACCTCGGGGTACTTTGGTATTGTACCCTTGGTCTCAACCAAACCCAAAGGTAAAAAATAAAAACCATGGTCATAAATCATGTCACAGTGGCACAAGAATGTGTGTGCGTGCATAGTTGCACCTGTGTCTTTATTTGTTTGTGAGGACACATGTTGGCATTCATCTTCAAGGTGAGGACATTTTTGCATAGTCCTCATAACCGCATTGGGCTGTGTAGTTGTTAAAATTTAGTTTCAGTTAGGTTAGGGTTAAGGTACAGGTTGGGGTTTGGAAAACTTTATCTGGATCATTTATTGGGGACAGAAGCCTGGGTGTTAAAGTCAGGACGACCTATAGTGTAGATATGTGTGTATAAGGTATGGGTGTGTACACACTCAAAAGTATAATGTATCTATAATTATACGTAATTGACTCATAGATTAAATCAATAGAACAGTCCCATGACAAGCCGGATATTATTCCAATAACCAGAGACGCGTCGTTCTCTCGTGGCTTTCGCTGAACAGGAAAATGCAGCCACGGCGGCGCAGTCGATCAAACGAGTACCATCGAGCCTAAAGGCGGAATCAACAAAGACACGTTCGACTCCAGTCATGGACACCTCCACACCAAAGCTGCAAACATAGCCGTAGCTGCAACCAGTCAGCTGCTGGAGGAAATCCGAGGGGCTGCCGGTGACAAACCTTTCCTGGAGTAAGAAACCTATATAATTATTATGATTATTATTATTATAATAAGGAAAAGCAGAACATCTAACCAAGGGGGATGATGAACAGGATGGGGCCGAGTACAGAGCCTTGGGGAACACCAGAGGAGAGCGTTTCAGTTCTACAGAGTCATTCAAAAGAGTTTTGTTTTATCTCTCTGTTCTGTCCATCTCCCCTCGTCCCTCAGGATGATGGGAATCTCCAAAGGATCCAGTAAAGCCCTCTGTTTTGTGATCGACACCACAAAGAGCATGAGCGATGACATTGCAGCTGTGAGGGGAGTCGCGTCCACGATTATAGACAGCGAAGTGGGAACAGACAATGAGCCGTCCGTATACATTCTAGTTGAATTCAACGACCCAGGTGCACTGGTTACATCATCTCTTTCCTTGTGAAAAAATATAAATCAGCACATTTCCACTTGTGAAGATAAAGAATAAACCATTTTTCTTTGTTTGACAGATTTTGGGCCTCTGACAAAGACAACAGACCCCCAAGTCTTCAAGAATGTTATCAACTCCCTCAAAGTGAAAGATGGAGGAGATGAGGCGGAAATGAGTCTCTCTGGGCTTCAGGTTCTGTCTTTACATCTTTGACACCATTTAACTACTTAAACGCATTCCCTGCGTGACGTGTGCACAGTTTAAACTTTGAACAAAATCCGTCTTATGTCTCATACAGCTGGCTTTAAGTAATGCGCCTGCCAATTCTGAGATCTTCCTCTTCACTGACGCGCCTGCTAAAGACAAAAACCTGAAAAGCACAGTGATTGCACTCATCGAACGAACTCAGAGTGTGGTGAGTGTCCACCATCGCCCATCTATCGTTGTCTAGACCGGACTAAAAATCTGCTTCGCTGAAAAAAGCTGCAACATCTCATCTATTACTAATACACAAGTTAATCAACACAATGGAACACAATTTAAGTTTAGATTTAAAGGTGCCATATGTAAGAATGTGGCCAAAAACAGTTACTACATTCAAATACAAAATACCGAGGTCTTTTAGATTTCGTTTTCAGACGTAACTTGCAACCCGTGGTTGCTCGGCATCTGAGACTCTACTGCCAAAACATGATTTCAAAACATAAACATGATTTGCAGCCTGCAAAATATTATATTATATATAATATTTTTAATGCAAATATTTTGGCTGTACTGTTGTTGTTGGTGAGTTCAGTTTGTTATATGAACATTATTCCTGAGTCTCTGTGACATATTGGGAGGATTTTACGGCCAGTTGCTTTAGATTTATTACATAATGCACCTTTAAGCATATTTAGGTGGAATTTTAGTTCCAATCAGATATTTTGTTACTTGTTTTCTTATTTGAACATTACCAGTTGATAATTAAATTAATATATATATTTTTTAATTGCATTATTGACCCTGAGGGTTTTAAATGTTTTTAGTTTCATCACCTTGTAATTCGGTAAAACCCGAGAGAATAATAGTTTCTGCTTTGCACAAATCTAATGGAATCTTAATAAAACAAAACATAATTTTTTGTCCTTTTTTGTAAGAAAATATACAAATACTAATTTCCTTGGTCAAAAAATATTTTTATATATAGGACAAGATGGTAAATACCGCTTGCAATTGTTATTTTTTAAGTACTTTTAAGGTAATAAAGAGAAAATACGAACACTAGTACCTGCCTTTTTTGGTTTATCCTCGTCTCCAATCACGTTCTCCAGGTGAACTTCATGATAACAGACTCAAACACAGTCAACCGCCGCAGACGCAGTCCTGGAGGCAAGCAGAACAGAGCATTAGTGGCAGCGGATGCTCAGGTGTACAGAGACCTGGCTCGGACTTCCGGAGGTCTCGCTATAGAAGTCACAAAGAGTGAGCTTCCTGAAGCCACCAGCATCATAGTAGAAGCTTCCAGCTCCTCCCTGGTAATAAACAGCATGAGGACCTCACTGTTTACTTAGCTTCTGTCCATTCAAACATCTCAGCTGTGTCTGATGTGTTTGTTTACGTGGTTTTCTAGGTGACTCTCCTTCAAGCAGCCAGGGACCCGGGAAAAACGGATCAATTCCCCTTTCTAGTCGATGAAACCGTTTCAAACGTCAGAGTCTACATCACCGGACAATCTGTCACTTTCACCGTCGTAAGCCCCACAGGTAAATCTGTGCATTTCTGCAAATTCATTCCAGTTCATTTGGTACAAGTGACTGCTACCAGTCAGTCTTTGCAGACAAACTAATGTGAGAACGTCGACTTTTTGTTTGAAGGTGCATCGCAGCAGAGCACCGACACATCGGGAACACTGATCACTAAGACCAAGTCGGTGGGAAACTTCCAGACTCTGTATCTTAAAAAAGAGGTGGGACAGTGGGAAATGAGGATGGCATCAGCCAACGCTTACACTCTGAAGGTCACGGGTGAGAGCTCCAGAAGTGATCTGTGTAAAGTTACAGGGGGGAGCCTGAATTGTTTTGTTCTTGCAGTTGACATTACCGTCTTCTTCATCTTCTTTTCCATCTCATCTTCCTCTATTTCACTTTATCCTGTGACTTTTCGCCCACAGGTCAGAGCGCTATCGACTTCCTGTTTGACTTTGTGGAGGTGTCCCGGGGCCTGTTCACAGGATGGGACGTTCTCGATACTCGTCCCAGCGTTGGTATATAAAAAAAAAAAAGTGTTACCATGTGATTTAATAATTGTTAAATAAGACTGTTGATAAGAATGGAAAGTAGTATTTTTATCCAGTCTACGGACAGATGTGACAATGTGGTTTTGTCTTCACAGGTGTGAACGGCAGCTTGTTGGTGTCTTTAACGGGAACCGACACGGGGGAAGTGACAGAAGTCGCCCTGGTTGAATCGACGGGGTCAGAGGAGATTATAGGAGTCGTGGAGCCACAGGGGAGCGGGAACTTCTTAGTCACGGTTGAGCGTATGCCACTCGTGGAGTTTGTGGTGCGGGTGAAAGGACGTGCAGATTCAACAATCCTCTTCCAAAGGCAGTCGACAACCAACTTCAGGGTCTCCAATGTGACCATCACTGTAAGTCACATCAAACTTTGCAAACAACAAAACAAGTGGGCACTTCTGCGCTACAAATAGACACTCTTCTGTTTGTATCTCTGTGTGCAGGCCGACTCAAGTAACGTCTTAGTACCGGGAACACCGTTCTCTGTGCCCTTCTCTGTGAGGACCAGCGGATCGCCGGGAAATTTCACAATCCGGGCCACCAACAGCCGACGATTTGACTCAACATTTCCAACCACTCTGTTCCTGGAGAGTGGAAACAGCAGCGACGGCACAGTGAACCTCACGGCTCCTCTGAACACCCCGTCTGGCGCGGACGTCACCTTGACCATCGAGGCCGAGGCTCCGGCGGCTGCAGACACCAACTATGTCGTGCTTCGGTTTTCTGTTCTCAACACGGTAATAATGTGCCCACCCAAGAATCATATTTATTTAGTCACAAAATTATTACTTTAATGAAGATTAAAGATATTCAACTAAATTGTTAATTTATGAGCCATTTTGATTGACCGACTCTAGTTATTTTTTGCCACTGGAATAATTGCTATTGGTTAGTTTATTTAGTTAATTTAATTAGTGGTTAGATTATAACGTATATATCGTAAACGGCTGTATATAATAAAAACGGACATCGGATTGGTTGCAAAACAAAATAATTTTTATTTAAAATATGAAAGTGTAGTGCACTATATAGACGCAAAATGCAAGTTCAGCAGTTGTGTGCCTCAAACCGACGGACTAATAAATGATCTAGATTGGATTTACCAGTGAAAAATGCTAACGTGAAACTTCTTTTTTGTCCCCCCTCTTCATAGGTGACTGATTTCACTCCACCACGATGTGAGCAGCTCAGCCTGGAGGCCAATTGCTCGGTCAATTGCAGCCTCACGACGTGGAAGCTCTTCGCTCGAGTGATTGACGGGGACGACGGGGTGGGCGTCAGCCGCGTCAGTCTCAAACAAGGCAACGGGACCATGAACGCCAGTCTGGACGACGGCAACATGAACATAACCTTGGTGTCCTACAGCGCCTCCTGCTGTTCGCCGGATATGGAGCTGCAGGTCGTGGATCGGGTGGGAAACGTGGGCACGTGTCTCTTCAGCGCCCGGGAAGGTTTGTCGTCTCCGATCTCTCCGTCCACAAAAGTCACTCAGTCACTTTTTCTAAGCCTAAGCACAATGATACTTGGACTCTACATGACAACAGAAGGAGACATTCAGTGACTCCTGTCTGACAAAACACAATAGTACATCATTTCTATCACTAAAGGGCCTCACAATGAAAACAATAACAAAAGATTGAGTTTGATGATGTCAGGAAAGCAGCGTGGCATCATGGGAATTGTTGTGCCATTGCCAAAAATTAAAAAAAAAAAAAGTATTTGTGATCCATTAGTGACAAATGAAGACAATTAAATAAGAGTATTCCTGACCCTCATTATAGCAGAGACGAGTGTTAGAGCAATCAGGCCAATATTGGCCATCATTATTTATTATTCTGACACTTATTGATGATTACGCATTATTTTGTGACGACCTGTTTTATGTATTTAATATTTTGTTTTTATGTTAGTTTGTTATTGAACACAGAGTCTATAATTACACTGCTATGCAAACCAAAAACATAGTTTGTCATATTTGGAAACAGTTTGGATTTAGGGCATGCACAGCTCATTCATGCTGCTTTAAATTTCAGACTGCATTTTGAGGCTTATTACTGACACTATAAAAGGTATATTCTCCTCTTTTCTGACGCCAATATCAAATTGAAAAGAGACTATAAAAAGATAAAAGCGAGAATAGTGGTTGTATATATAAAGCTCGATGGCCACTTTAAGCACTCTGCAGTCTTTCCATTCCATTCATACAGTGCTTAACTGTAGATTGAACCACTGCCCTTATTTATTAAACTAACAGCTCTAAACTCTGCTCTAAACTCTGCCGCAGGCCTCTGCTCAGCTCACACACACTGGAATAACAGATTGAAATGACGTTTTCGTTCCTTAAAAAAAAAAAAAACACGTTTTTATTGTCGTTATGATGTGTCTAATGTAGAATCCTTTACAGAAAAGAAGGAGGAAAAAAAAGGATTGTGTTTCACAATTTCTCTGGTTGGTTTTTCTTTTATCACTATTTACATTTTGTAAAAATGTCAACAAAAAAAGGGACTTATTTAAATAAGTAAATGTTCTGTATGTGT
Source organism: Microchirus variegatus (assembly GCF_963457635.1). NCBI lineage: Eukaryota > Metazoa > Chordata > Actinopteri > Pleuronectiformes > Soleidae > Microchirus > Microchirus variegatus. The sequence goes on from NC_139803.1 coordinate 9,647,435, forward strand.
TCAGTGGTGAGTGGAAAATGCAAATCATTAAACACAAAAGAAATTCCAAAAGAAAACAACGGAAGCATACCCTTTTTGATGCTTTGTCGACTCCTTACTTCTTCAAACCTTTATCACTACCTGCATGTTTCCCTCTTGTACTTACACGTTTCCCTCCCCTCTCCTCGTGCTCTTCTCAAATATATTTAAATTGTGTAACTATAATCAAATGTTTTTTTTGCATTAAAGGTACATTATGTTGCAACTGGAATGTAGATTATACAATTATACAACAGTATTTATGGATGTATTTTTGTCCAAATGTGATGCGAAGACTATATTCATTCACGTTGTCCACATTCCTGCTCTCACACAATGGTACCTTTAATGAAACAACACTGTAAAGGAGTGTTTAAGGGAGCGTTTCCCTGTCACTGCAAGGGAAGTGTGATTTTAAAGGAAACTCAGAGCAGTTCTTCAAAAGGTGCCTTTGGAGGTGCACGTCAGGCAGTGCCATTAGTGTACTGAGAAAGCTTATTCTCCAAGTCACAGATTCTCTTCTCCTGAGACAAAACTGTGGCCTTCAGATTCTGAATCTCCTCCAATAACCTCTCAAGCAACTCAGGCTGGATGAGAGGGAAAGGGAAGAGGAGAGGACAAAGAAACGGGGGAAAGAAAGAGACAGTGACAGGGAAGAGGAAATGAAAAGATACAGAAAAAGAGACAAAAAAAAAGTAGGTCAAGGACAGTGAGCAACTGGAGGAAATAAACCAAAACAAAGAATGGAGGTTTGAAAAAAAAAAAAAAAGAGTACAAATAGAAATCAGTAAAGGTTCAGCAGGGAGACAGATGATGGTAGGAGTCGTTCAGATTCTATTTCAACTTTGTAATGTATAATTATAATTTTCATGTAAGAGTATGACACGGATGTAGCCCATAGTGTTTTTATTTACTTTGTGAATAACGTGGTTTTACTGTTGGAAACTGGGCTGCACGGCGGTATAGTTGCCAACACTGTTGCCTCGGAGCAGGAAGGTCGTGTGTGGGCTTTACTCCGGTTTCCTCCCACAGTCCAAAAACATGTAAAGGGTTAAATGGACACTAAATTATTATCTGTAGGTGTGAATGTGAGACTGGACGGTAAATGTTGACTTTCAACCCTGTGTCAGCTGGGATTGACTCCAGCTCCCCACGACCCTTGGTTGGAGGATAAAGCGGCACAAAGAATGACTGAAGCTGGAAACAGCATCAGGAATAAAGATGGACATATTACCTCCCTGTTACTACATTTTTACTGTACTGGACAGCTAAAAGAACTTACTGGCAAACTGCTGGTCTCCAGCGTGGACATGCTGCGCCGAGTGCTGGGTCTGGAGTCCAGCAGGTTCTTCTTTGCCGCTTTGACGTCTCGACTCTTGGGCAGCATGTACGCCTCCCTCATGGACACCAGGATCGGATCCTCGTCGCGGCCGTCCAGCCACTCCTCAGCCTCCATGGCGGGCTCCAGCCCTGCTGTGTCTGGGTACAGGTCGTCCTGGAAGAGGTCCGACTGTGCGTGCAAGAGAGATGGGAAAGTGGAAAAAGGACTCTGTATTGTGATTGTTTTTGAATGGTAATTCATTATAAATGATTAATAAATAATTTAGTTTGCCCGTCTCTCTTTTATCTCAGCAGATAAAAAAGCAGGACTCATTTTTATACTCCAAGAGGACACGAGTCAGTGGGACTTACCTTTCTGGGCACTGTCATTGTGATGGGCTCGCACTTCTTGTCGAGGAGCTTGTATAACCTAAGAGAGCAAGTAAAGACAGAGCAGAGACTTATACTGCACATAACATCTCAGAATACTGACACGGCCTATAAATCCCATGAAATAATTACACTCCACAGCTGCTGTGTTGGCTTCTCACCTGGCGATCTCACACTTGGTGACATCCACACCTCTCTTGGGCATGAAGCCCATTCCTCTCTGAGGCTCCTTACTGCTGAACGTGCTCAGGTAGTGGACGTACGGCGGCTCCTCCGTGATCTCAAAGTAACGGATACTGCTGTCTCCCTGCACACATAAAAAACACATCAGAAACACATATTTGCATCTGTCGCTGTGTATTTACACTTAAAATCCGAGCACCTTTCCACAGAGGTAGACCATGTTTGCATCTGCATCGTAATACGGTAACAACACTCCATTACTCGTGTCCAGCTCCAAGAGTGCAATCGGGTCCTCAAAGTTTGTCTGTGTGAACAAATAAAACCAACATTTATGTTGTGTTTGTGGCACAGACTGAAGGATATATAGACGTGACAGGATATGAGAATAAAACTGTTTGTTACCGGGTCCCACAGTCCAAGCTCTCTCTGACTCATTCTGGTGAATCCTGTGGTGAAGATGTTTCCGTCTCTGGTGAAGATGGCTCTCATTGGCCGGATCCCCTCATGTGGCGCCAGACGTTCCTGTTGATTAACACAGAATAATGTAAGATAAAAGCTGAAGTCTCAGAAGTTAGTTGTGGGTTTTTTTTTTCTTTTACAAATTGTTGACCCCCATTTTATCCATGTGAATGTCAAGTGTTGCTTACTAATTTTAAGTTTGAGGCTTAAGGCCTGTACATACTCCTACTACAATGACCCATCTCAGGGTCTAATAATAATTATAATCAAATTCTCCTTCAACTGTATTTTATGGAAATTATTGTATTTTTTTTGGTTTTTTTATATGTATATTTCAGACTGAAGTAGTTGTAAAAGACTGACTCATTTAAAGTGGAAAGAAACATTAATACATATAATTTTTACAGCAGTTTTTGGGAAGGTGACATTTTCGGCCTGCAGGAACAAATTAGTATGTTTTTTAAAGGAACACTTAAAGGTTAAATAATGCATGATACACAGCCATCAGGGGGAGAACAGCCTATTTAATTAAAACAGCTGCACATTTCTTTTACAACTATTTATAATTTAGATTTAACATTTCCTGGAAGGATTATATGTTCGGAAAATGTTTCCATGAGTCGGGGGTAAAATAAGAAATGGCCTTTTTCCTGGAGACTGTGTCAGGAGAGTGCTTGAGTGTGAGGTGATATGTAACAGTATTGTTTATTTCCTTCTCACTCACAGCAACAACCTCCCTCTTGCGTGGGTCACAGATGCGCAGCCGTCGGTCCTTACAGGTGGTGCAGAACAAGCTGCCGTTCCGATTCCAGCTGATGCTGTAGATGAGGTCCGGGTGATCGTCCATGGAGATGAGCGGCTCACCTGTTCCCACGTTCCAGATGATTATCAGGTTATCACTGCCTAAGGGCGAGTCGGGGGGCGGGGAATAAAAAATGTTAGATGATCTCAAGGACTTGAAGAAAACTCTTGATAGATCAGGAGTGAATGTGTTGTACCCGCAGTGAGGAGTATGTTGCGTGCGGTCGGGTGCCAGGTGACGATGCCAACGCGTTTGGAGTGTCCCTCCAGGACCACAACGGGGTCGGAGAGAGGGCGGCTCAGTGCGTGATCTGGTATCTGCCAGACCTGGAGAGAACAGATAGGAGAATAAATCACTGAATCATCATTTAAAAACTCTGTGAAATACTAATAATACAAACTAAAATATGAGTAAATTCACCTGGTCACAAATGTTTCTATTTGAGTCACCTCAGACATGATCCAAACCATTTCAGCAACGCACAAAGAATTTCAAGTATTCAGAAAGTGGTTGACACTTTACTTTGACCTCAGCTTCAGTCAAACATTTTGTCAAACCTGTTTATTTCATGTGTCCTAATCACACAAAGGGAGATGGTGCCTGACCTCCAGGGCTGAACAAAAAATTTTTTTTAAATGATATCACAATTTGAAACTATATAATAAGCAAATGATAAAGTTTGTAATTTAGGATATATAACAATTTGGCATGTATAGCACACTGACCTGGGTTTTTATCTAAATATTGAAATGTTAGATATCGTTTACATAATCATTTATCATATTCTCTTATAAGAATGATCAGATATCGTATTATTACTTTATTACTTCTCTGTATTCTCATCCTTTCATCCTACATTTTTCCTTTCACCCCAACCTGTCTAGGCAGATGCTGCACATTTTTGAGTCTGGTTCTGTCAGAGAGTTCTTCTTCCTGTTAAAAGGGAGTTTCTTTTTCTCTCCACTGAATCATTGTGTGACTGTGAGGTTTCTCTGCTCTCAGTGATGTTGTCTATGTTCAGTGCGTTGAGATAATGTACGTTGTGATTATTAAATGACGAGATCGAGAAAGTAAAGAGACATCTGCGGATATTCTGAGAAAGATAAAACACTTGATCCTCACAACTTTGTTCTCTGACAATAAATTACACTTATGTACTACTTATGTGTGACTCCAGCAGATTCCCTAACGTCCATAACCCCAGCTCATAAATGCTCATTAAAGACCAGAAGTGGTCATATTTGTGTGTGAAATCCTGATGTAAACGCTAAAACTAACAAACATCAACAGCCATTTTAGTTCTATGACACAGCAGGTAATCAGATCACTTCTCTTCAGATGACACAATGGTTCGTCTCTGTGAACTGTAGAACATGACATCACAGTTATGCCCTGTGTGTGCGTGTGTGTGTGTGTGGGGGTGGGGGTGTGTGTGTGTGACAACACTGCCAAGACGGGACAGCTGCAACTCTCTGTCCGTCCGTCTGGTTGTGCGTCTGTCCGTGTGTGATGGACATAAACAAAGCATTCATTCTCTCACCAACACACACACACACACACACACACACACACACACACAGCCAACTGTAAACGTAACCACTTAATATCTAACCCTGAGAGGCTCTGCAGGCTTTTGCCCTCATGAGGACAATGTGAGGGTTGATAATAACAGATCAAATCCTAAAGAGGTAACAAAAACATGTGCAAACACACACACACACACACGTCAGCAGCTGCTGCCATCGGAGAAGCAGGAACTCAATCGTTCAGTGGCACAAAAGATTCCTGTAATGTTGGCGAGGACAAATGTGATCGACTGTGCTGAGTTGAGGGAACACAGAACGTTATCATTTACACACGATGACAGATTACATGCACATACAAATGTCTTTTAGTGTCACATTTGGAAGCAAAACCAGCATCTGCTTTAAACACTATCATGGGTTGATCTTATTACTCAAATCAATTTCCTGGGGTTCACATTTTTAAAATCCGTTTTCAAACAACAGTTTTTGTTCTTATCCAGTGACACTAAAAAAAGACATGAAGTTGAATAAATAATGAATACATAAAATAAAGATGTCTCTTTCTTTCATAAGATTTTCAAAATATAAAGGTTTCCTGTCATCATCATCATCATCATGTGCTCTCCTGTAGTCTAAGCCTTATAGCGGCCCCTGCTGGCTGAAGTTGGTCATGAGCTTCAGGAGCACACAGAATTTTAAAACTGACAGCTATATTATCAAATGTGCTTTTTGTTGTTTTGCTTTGTCATGTATGAAGGAGTGAAAACTCACTGTCATGATGATAAGATGATGACTGAAGGGGGATGATTGATTTAACAGTTGTTAACACTCATTATTTTTATGAGGTAAACATATTCAACTCATAAAATTAGTTGAATATGTTTACCTCATAAAAATATTGTGATTGGTTATATACGATATTATCGTATATAACCAATCACAGGGCAGCAAGTCAATGCATTGAGGCACGTAGACAACATGTTGAAGTTTAAACAGAGCATCAGAATGAGTGCGAAAGATGATTCTAGTGACTTGAATGAGGCATCGTTGTTGTTTGTGCCAGACCGGGCTGGAACAAGTATTTCAGAAACTGCTGATTTCATGGGGATTTTCACGCACAAGCATCTTGAATTTACAGAGAAAGGTCCAAAAAAACACAGAAAAATATCCCGGAGGAGCTGTTTTCCTGTGTGAAACTGCCTTATTGACGGCAGAAAATAGAAATGCAACAGTTATAATACACAAAAATACACAAACCTGTGTATTTTTAATCTTTTAATGTATGTTTTATGTGCCTTTTACCTGCCTTTGTAGCACTTGTTTTAAACCGTAAAGTGCTTTATAAATAAAATGAATTATTATTATTTTTATTATTATTATGAACCAATCGTTACAAACCAACCTATGCAGAAGACGAGAAGTAGGAGACCACACAAAGGTACCCATTAACCCCTAATTAAAAATCTCAAATCTGGAGTAGTAATAATAATAAAAACTTTGATTTCTAAAGTCATTTCAGGGCAATACAAGACTTTTTTTTTACTTTTCATGTCGAAAATCAAGAAGAGTGAAGTTACCTTATATGGTTCCATGCCTGTCTCGGATAGAACATTTTCTAAAAGATATGGCGTATATAAAATTAAAAACACATATAAACTCAACGGAACATTTATTAAACCCCTAACCTGCTGCTAAATCTGTGATTTGTCCAACCTCACTAGGTCGCTTCGCGATGCCATTTTGGATATATCCGGAGAAGTTATCATTTATAGTCAAGTGTTAAAGTAGCTGGTGAGTGTACATTGTGATTATATAAAGTGTTTTCCCACACACACACATCCTGTCCACTCACACTGACCGACGAGGAAGCAGGTGGGCGGACAGACAGACGGTAGATGTTGTGACACGGTCACTGATCACACTTGTGTTGTTGTTCTTCAATAAACTGTGACTAAGTGTGAGTCACTTTTTTTCAGTCATTACCATGGCAGTGCAATCCTCCGAACAGCTGGCCAGAATGTTGTCATCGTGTGGGCACCAGTCGATGTCGAGGACGGGCCCTGAGTGACCCACGACCAGTGGGTAGTTCTTATCCACACGACCTGTCTGCAACACACACACACACAGTGGTGAGTTATGACACACACATTTATTGTAACAAGTGAATCATGGAGGTTAGAGGTTAAGGAAAAGTTTGAATAAAAGACACTTTATATTCGTCCTACGTTTACTGGAGGTGAAACAGCATTTAGTCTTAGTATTCCATAATGATCATTTTAACTTTAACAATGTTCATTCTTATTTAAATGAACATTGTGTTGAGATTATTGAGGACAGGTGAATGATGAGGACAGGTGAATGACGAGGACAGGTGAATGATGAGGATAGGTAGAATTAAGAGGACAGGTGAATGACGAGGACATGTAGAATTACGAGGACAGGTGAACGATGAGGAGAGGTGAATGACGAGGACATGTAGAATTACGAGGACAGGTGAACGATGAGGACAGGTGAATGACAAGGACAGGTGAATGACAAGGACAGGCGAATGACGAGGACAGGCAAATGATGTGGACAAGTGAATGAATGACGAGGACAGGTGAATGACAAGGACAGGTGAATGACAAGGACAGGTGAACGATGAGGACAGGTGAATGACAAGGACATGTAGAATTACGAGGACAGGTGAACGATGAGGACAGGTGAATGACAAGGACAGGCGAATGACGAGGACAGGCAAATGATGTGGACAAGTGAATGAATGACGAGGACAGGTGAATGACAAGGACAGGTGAATGACAAGGACAGGTGAACGATGAGGACAGGTGAACGATGAGGACAGGTGAATGACAAGGACAAGCGAATGACGAGGACAGGCAAATGATGTGGACAAGTGAATGAATGACGAGGACAGGTGAATGTCAAGGAGAAGCGAATGATGAGGACAGATGAATGAATGACGAGGACAGGTGAATGTCAAGGAGAAGCGAATGATGAGGACTGGTGAATGAATGACGAGGACAGGTGAATGTCCAGGACAAGTGAATGTCGAGGACAGGTGAATGATGAGGACAGGTGAATGATGACGAGGACAGGTGAATAACATGGACAGGCGAATGACGAGGACAGGCAAATGATGTGGACAAGTGAATGAATGACGAGGACAGGTGAATGACAAGGACAGGTGAATGACGAGGACAGGTGAATGATGAGGACAGGTAGAATTACGAGGACAGGTGAACGATGTGGACAAGTGAATGATGATGAGGACAGTTGAATGATGATGAGGACAGGTGAATGACAAGGACAAGTGAATGACAATGACAGGTGAATGATGATGAGGACAGTGAATGATGATGAGGACAGTGAATGACGAGGACAGGTGAATGTCAAGTACAGTTGAATGTCAAGGACAGGTGAATGATGAGGACAGGTGAACGATGAGGACAGATGAATTACGATTTAATGATGAGGACAGATGAATTGGCGTTACTTAAGGTCCCTGAACGAGTGACATTTGTGACCTTTGACCCATTTTGACTGACACATTATGTTTTTACAATTAATGTGAGATTTGTGTCCCTTGTCCTTTTTTTACGACACAAGAAAGAACCCCATCCTTGTTAAAAACGTAACTAAGTAACTTTTACTGAATACATTTTTAGACCAGTACTTAAACTTGTACTTAAAGTTTTATCAAAATGGTGATTTTACTTGAGTAGAATATTTCAGTACTCTTTCCACCTCTGGTTTTAACATTACTTATGTAAGTAAAGACAAACATATAATTAGAACTTTAATTAAAAAAAAAAAAACATAACTGAGGATTTGGGACACAGGTAAAGTCGTTAACTTCACATTAAAACTCCATTATCTTAACTTAATCCATGTTATTCCATCTCGTCCTGTTCTTACATGCATATCAACGTGTATGCTATCTCTACACTCACACACACACACACATTAGAAACACACCCGAAGTGAGGTGTATTTATAGCGGAGCGACGAGGCGTTGAAAGGGGAGTTTTTCTTGTGGCGTGTTGGGGACCCAGAGGGGGGAAGATGGACGCTGAAGAGTGTGTCTGCGACTATTAATAGCACCGTCTTTTCACCATGACTCCAGTTTGTAATCATGTCCACTTCCCAGTGTCTATACAAACCTGTAAATTACTCTGGATTCTTACTTTGACACTAATGACACACAATTGATGACCCATTTCATTTTATTCTTTCGTCTTTTTCTTCTTCCCCAAACCACATAATGATTACCTTCTTTCTAAGTAGGTAACCCTAACGTTGTGACAGTGATTGGCAGGTGGTGTCAGGCACTTGGCTGAAAATGAAACCTGCTGAGTGGAGGTGTCTGACAGAGCAGCTCAGCTGAAGAGCTGATTACAGCGGCGTCATCAGCTATTTGGAAAAGTTCCTCCTCCATCTCTGATCTGATTTTAAAGGATAAAAACAGTTTCCACAAAGGTTGACACAACTAAAATCTGTAATAGGGTTGAGTCACTTGAACTTAAAGGGCTGTTTCCCCTATTTTTTTGCCACTTAGTCAAGTGAAGAATAAAGTTAAAATCACTACGATGCTGCAGTGTTTGTTTGATTCATGTTCTATTACAGAGCTGGATTGAATTTCACCTGTTCTTTTTAAATCAGATCCTCAGATCCTCTGTCTGATGATCACGTGACACAATTATCTCTGGAAATGAGTTTAAAAATATTGTGTATGTTTTGGGTGAAGTGGCCCTTTAAGATAAAAGTACAAAGAAAACATTTACAGTGATTTCACGGGCAAACCTTATCCCTATTTATATACAAATAGAACATGATGCTTGCAAAACACTAGGTAATACAATTAACACTACCACAATCAGCAGGTTAACTGGTAACAGGTGAGAGTATAAAGAAATCATGTATAAATAGAGCATCCACTAAAGAACTTTGTACCAAACGTTGTCTTTGTCTCAATGTGCAAAGCAGGGGTGATGTCACACATCCATAATGATGTCATAATAACAGTCATGGTGATATTTCAAACTGAATTTCAAATTAAAAGTGTTCTAAAGTATAGGTCGCAAAAACCCCACCATATTTATGACGCATTGCAAACAAATCCATTTACGATTCCGTCTTTCCTGTTTTCGACCTCTTCACCATGTGCACATGAAGTAAAGCTCGCCTGTACAGGACGTTATTATGGAGTCACTTTATATTTATATCTCCAACGGCTCAGATGCGTCAAACCCTGTGTCTCTGTGTGATTATGCGACGCTCCAGCTGCTCTGTGACCTGATGCAGGTTTACAAAGTCATGTAGATACAAAACATTTACACTCTCTGTTGTCTCTGTTGTGTCTGGTTATATATACTGTGTAGATATGAGAAACAAGTCTTGAATTCCATCTTCTTCTTCTACTGTTCATCCTTTGACCTCACTGACCTTGAAGAGCGGCAGGACCAGGAATGCACCGCCGCCGCTGGACTCGACGATGACCGCCAGGAACTTTGGATTGACCGCGCAGAACGAGCTGTCCCACGTCACCTTGGAAACGCGGATGTCGTCGTAACCCTGCTCCGCCTTGACCGTCTGGCCAAAGACGTGGCGGAACTTGCTCTGCCGCACGATGCTGCGACTCATGGCTGAAAAAGAGATAAGGAAACAAAGCGATGAGCGACGGGTAACTGTTAGATTTAAAGAGATTTCACAATGATTTATTTGACTTTATGTGAATTTATTTTTAATAAACAAAACAGTGGAAGACCACAGACAGAACTGATTAAAGACTATATATGAAACAACGGGGTTCTTCTCAGGGTTTATATCTCCCTCTATAGTTCACTGTATGTTATTCTTCAACAAACAGTAAATAAACATTATTTTCTTGCTGGAACTCAGTGGTGGTTTTATTTTGAAATGATGTGGGGGTAGTTTCATTTTATTTTGTACTGAAATAAATTAGGTACAGTCTTTGTCTGTTATTGACTTTTTATTCACCAGCATTCAGTGTAAACCCCTAAAATATCCATCAAATGTTTGATTTAATTCTATGATAGTGGGGGGTAATGTAATATTACTCGCTTTTACGACTGTATCCGCTCTGATAACTCTATTTCTTTCTTTTTCTTACACTTTTGAAAGCCTTGCTATGCACCAAACATGGCGTGCACATCAGCACCTGTAAGTTTTAGAAACCATTTGATACATTTAACAGGAATTATGGTGGACAGAAAAACAAATTTTTCACATATTGTGTTCCCACTAGCCTTGCAGCAGCCCTCACTTTACTTTGATCTGCATGCAGGTTACCACGGAAACGATGCAAATAGGATGTTTGTTTTGCTTCTAAGCCCTGTCTCTATTCGCGTTCACCTTCTTTTTTTCTTGCCAAACATTCAATGACGATTAACCTGCAAATCCAGTTCAACTTCAGTAACAAACGTTATTTTCATTTTTACATAAATTTTTAAAGGCGTGGTCTACATTTGCTTTACTCATGTACATACAAGTCTGACAGTTGTGTCAGTTTTTGAGTGTAAACAAGTATAATTTTCAACTTTACGCTCAGTTATTCATCAAAATGTGATGAATAACTGAGCATTTAACATTTAATGTGTATTTATTTTGCTTTCATTTGAATTCTTTGGTTTGTTTTTGTGCATGTGATGTGTTTGGACTCTGGTTTCTCGCTGTCCTCACGGCTCCCAGGCAACAAACAGGCAACAAATCCTCCTCAGGACATGTTCTATAACAGTGTGCGGGTTATTAATAAACGATTGTCCCAGCAGACTATATTATGCTACAGCCGAAACATCAAAAGACAAAGAAAGACTTGATGATACGCTGCTGCACAGGCAGTTACATTCTTCCACACTCATGTGATACAATCCATATGAGAGAGGAGTTTAAAAACGTATCTGGCATCTATTCCCAGGGTGTTTCCACAAACCTAAACCCTTACGTGTGAAAGTAGGCCTGCATCAAACTCTCCTAAAAATATAAAGTACATTAAGTGCAGGGAATGAGGCCAGAGCGGGCTCATGATAATACTTATCATTTTGGTTTAAAATACTGTAGTACAGTGCAGTGCAGAGGGAACACAAATACAGATTGGAGAGGCAGAGGCAAAGCAACTTTGTGTGTCACTTGTCACAACTAAACTGATACGTTTAAGTATTTTAATCGGTTACGGCTAAATTAATCACGTTTATTTAAATAAAACTTGCAAAATACATGACAACAACTTACTCTAGTTCAGTGTTTCGCAGTCCTGGTCGTTGTTAACTCCTGTCCCTGCATGTTTTCGAGGTTTCCCTGCTCCAACACACCTGACTCCAATGAAAAGGTCCTTATCGATAGTGAGCTGAGTGATTAGAATCAGGTGTGTTGGAGCAGGGAAACATGGAAAACATGGATTATAGGAAACGCTGCTTTAGTGAAGCTATTTTTTCATTTTTATTTCTGTTTTACTGGTTGTCTCCATGACACAATCCAAAATCCCATTAATCTTAATCCATTAATCTAAAAATGCTTGAAAGGTGAGGGATATTTTAACATTAATAAGAATGAATCAAGATTCCACTCTCTCCAATCTGATTTGCAGTCTTGATACAGTACAAGAATTCTTCCTTTTTTTTTTTAGGTCTCAATCAACAATGTGCAAAAATGTGTCATCGTTTTTTAAAGCGACAGTTCACGCAAAATAATTAGAGTTATTGGCAGTGGATCTAAATCTTGTGGATTCCCACAACAATAAAGGAAGTTGGGATTGACAGAAAGTCACTTCCTTCAAAGAAAATAAAAGTTTCTGGAAGTTTTTTTTAGTAAAAATAAATCTGAAAAACTTTGAATTAAAGAGACATAATAGCGTGATAATAGTTTATTCTTCATTTGACCAAGTGGGAAAATGGGCGAAAGAGCCTTATTTCAGTATATTTGCTTCTGGGTGAGTGCGATTGAGCTCGTGTGTTACGCACGGCATGGCACAGCTCTGTAGAGTCGGGACAGAACGAAAGAATGACATTGCCACTTTCCTAATATAGACATGACATACTGCACTGTCCCACCCGGGACAGCCGCTCCTCCCTCAAACCCACCCACCCGCCTGCCTCTGCCTGACTGCCTGCTCCTAAATAGTCCCAGAATGATTCCAGCGAGTAATCCTTAATCTGCATTTAAACAAGCGGTGCGCACAAAGTGGCACAATAAGAACAGACTGGAGACATAGACGCAGGGATGGAGAGAGAGAAAGAGGTGGAGGGAGGAGGGAAGGGTATGTTCGTTTTGTGTAACTGGCCCTTTAAGTGTCCCACAGCTGCCATGAAAAACTCACTCACGCTGAGTGAGTGACAGGGAGACGAAGAGTCACCAGCAAAACCCACTCAGGTTGTTATGGTTTTTTTTTCCCAAAAGTGGGGACAGAAAACTCCACAGCAGTGCAGTAAAAACACGCTGACGCACCTCTCACTTACACACTGCAGCACCCACACACTGGCACTGACACGCGTTTACACCAAAAGATGTCCACAGGACAGCTCACCTCAGGCCGTGGGGAGACTACCCCGCTTCCCCGGTTAACTCTCACAGGTTGTGTGCTGTGTCTCCTCCTCCTCCGCTTCCTCTTTACGTTCAGACGATGGCGAGTTTATTCCTGTGAGAAGTCCTGGAGATCCCGGCTTCCCCGAGTTGGTGCGCACTTGGCCGAGGAGACGCACTGGACGACTGCGTAACGCTCCTCAGCAGAAAGGGAGAGAGGGGGAGAGGGAGGAGGGGAGCGGTGGGGCAGAACGCGAGGTGAGATGGGGGTGGATGAGTGGGTGAGGTGGGAGTGGATGGGTGCCGTCTATTTTGGAACAGGCTCTGTCAGTGCAGGGAAACGTGACGCGCGTCAGTTACAGGGGGGGTCAACGCGTCCCAGTGGACCAGAGTCTCTATTGGTGCGCTCTGGTGAGAGAAGTGTGACTACTGAGGTAAATAAACGCAGGTGACCCATGATGCCTTCAACTATCCATCCTTGCCTCATTGTTGTTTTTGAATAAGCTGCAAAACTACATAGACTACAGTAAATCCAGGGCCTACACAAGCCATGGTGCCACAATCCCAAACATGATTTTTTAATGACACAAATTATTATTTTTGGTGAATTCAAATGACTTTTGAAACTTTTATTTACTCCACTTATACACATTTTTCTACATGTTAAATAATGCAATTGATTCTGATACGTTAATTAGTAAAGTAAAGCATTGATGTAGAATAAAGAAATTGTAAAGAGAAAGTTGGTCGTTTAAGTTGACGAATACATACAGTTTCAGGGTCTTTGCAGGTTTCAACAAGTCAAATTTAAGACTTTTTAAGACTTTTTTTAAAGACCATAATGAATACAATTAAGACCCATTTCACATCCATAATGGCAAAAAAGTACAAAAGACATGAAGGAAAATTGGAGCCACAAATAGTTGAACTTGTACTATTTACCCATTTTATGCAAGCAATTCGGCTTAGCCGTGGGTTTTCTCCGCTGCTATATTATGCTATGCTATGTTGTAACACACCGCGGCACGCGTACACCACACGAGCGAGTTGTGCTCGATAAATTGTCACCGTGCAGCACAGGTGGCCTACAACAGTTCCGTGTTGCAGTTATGTTACCGCATCCTCAAAAAAAGAAACATTTCAAAGCGAGCCTGAAGTTCATGCATGTTTTAAATAAAACTAACGATAATAGATTTTTAAGACCTTTCAAAATTGTATTTAAGACCTTTTAGGAGATTCTAGGAGAATTTGAGACATTTTAAGGCCTTAAATTCAAATGATTGGATTTAAGACTTTTTAAGACCCTGCGGATACCCTGAATTCTTGTTCATTAACAAACACAGGAAACTACTCACATTTCAAAGGCTCCTCTTTGTGTTTTCAGCATTCGTGCTGTCCGCCGCCTCGCTTTACTCGCGCCATGTTGCCGTTGCCTCCGTCGATGTGACTTAAAAAGCATCAGATGAACTAATTTAAGAATGGTTTAAATCTAAGAGACAAGTAATACAGAGCTAATGGTGCTCAAATTATGCACTAAAGGTGAAATTTTGCCTGCACTTAACATGAAATTCTTCCAAACATTTGCTGTTTTATAGAGAGTGAAAAATGTCAATAAATACTGATTAAACCTGTCGTGCCAAGTATTCAGGTATGTTTTGTTCTAGGATTTACAGACTTAAAGCACAACTGACGATACAATTTCCATTGTTTAATCATCACAGTTGAAGCACATGATATAAAATAATATTTACACCGATTAAAATAAAAGGAAAAGAAAACAGTCTTTTGACAACGCACACACACCCGACAGCCTCTACTATCTACAAATGCTTCCCAAAAAGTAGCAAACACACATTTAAAAAATAAAACACTTAAAATTAAGCCACATTTAAAATTAAAGAGGGAGTAAAGTGCATGTATGACAGACTTCTCTGCACAGACATTTCTGATACGACTGCAGAGAAGCTTCACTTGCTCACAGGCACACTCCAACTACAAAATGTAAAAAGGAAAATAACTTTAAAATAAAATAAAAAACTTGTGCTACACCATTGCACTCATACATGGGACACGCAGCCAGATATATAAAAAACAAATACATACAGTTCCTTAAAATGTCAACAATCACAAATGAAGACCTTCACATCCCAGAGAGAACAAAGCAGAAAACCCCTAGAATCCCCTAAACTAACCTTTTCTCACACACAGCGGTACATTTAAAAAGTCTGAGTGGCATCAGAGCTGTGAGAGGACACGAGACACACATTTTTACTTCAGTTAAAAATGTAGTGAAATTTAAACGCTTGCAATCCGAGACAACAACGACAAAAAAAACATTCCAGGAATCCGGACCGCGATGCTTGTGCAGGTCAGATTAGCTTCAGATGTACTGAGGTATTGTGCAGTTAAAAGTACAGAGGAAAGAAACAGCGTTGCCTCTTCACTTGGCAGTTTGTTTCGATAAAACCACGACGACTTTACATCACCAGCCTCTGGTCACACATTTCTTTGGGAAGGAAAATAACAAAAATTCAACTCATCTAGTCCGAAAACAGCAGAACCGACTTCTGGTGACATGTATTTCCTGTCAGACTGTACAACGAGGACAGCTGTGTCTTTGACGAAGAGACATGAAAGGACAAGTAAGATTAAAAATAAAACAAGGCTGAACTATTCAGTTGACCGACAGCAATCAAGTAAATATCAGGTTGTCGATGGAGGAAACCAGCAATGATATAAAAGGCTGTGTGTGTGTGTGTGCAGGCTCAGGTGTCGTAACATCACGTTACCAAATATACAATCAGATGATTGTGTTTGCTGCGTTCAAGTTCAGTGTTATTTCACGTCGCCAAGACCCTTCATAGCCTCATCACCTCGTATCACGCGTCTCGTGTCACAGATTTGTTTTTTTACAGAGGCTTTTCATATCCTTTAAGGCAAGAGGCATTGGTTTGTTTCGTTGAATAAATCCCGACACTTTCACTTCCTGTCTCCTAAAGTGTAGGCTACATTATGTTCTCTCACTCTCTCACACACACCCGTGCATACACACACACACACATACTGAGGGTTACATGGTGTGGTAAAGAGTACTGACAGTTCTTTTCTTAAGCCTTCTTAGCGGGTGAGTCCTTCCATACTGCTGCCGTGTTATAAGAGTCAGTGCGGGCGAATGCAGAGATATAAGGCCAGGATTTTCCATCTGCTGACTCTGACACACTGGTGTCGAGGTTTCTCCCGCTTCATCAACTCCGGGGACATCGGGCTGCTGGTCAGCCGATGCGGAACAGGCGTGGACTCGCTGCTTCTTGGACTCGTCGCTCGTGTGAGCCGGAGGTTGCGCCCACGACGACGGTGGCGACACGGGGCAGCGACTGAGCTCCCACTCGCTCAGGTCATTGGCGAGCAGCTCCAGGCAGCCAAGCTTAGCGAGAGACGCCGAGCGCTTCATCAGGGATGGAGGGGTCAGGCCTGCCTGGCGAATCCTGGCCTCCACCTCTCTCACCCTCTTCTGGATGCTTCCAGCACTGTGGCAAAAAACCTGCTCCACACAACTGGTCTTGCAGGCTCCTTGTGCGCTCACCTGCTGCAGGAAGGCGCCCAGCTCACACAGAGTCTCCCACATCTCCCGCATGATAATGTCACTGTGGGGTCCCTCTGTGAAGCAGTCCCGGTCTGTGCCAGACTCCAGCTCTGTCACGCCCTCCAGACACAGGAAGTTCACAGAGGCAAAGGGCGAAAGGGTGATGTGGTGGAATGGATAAGAGGTAGAGAGCAATCTAGCATCAGCAGGCTGGGGTTTGTGTCCTTTTGTGCTTCTGTTGTTATTTCCGAGAGCCTCTAACTCAACTATATCGCCACTCTTGCTTTTACCTGATCCTAAAGTCCAGTCATTCTCCTGCTGCTCCTCCTGCACAGATGTAACTGCAGACACCTGCGGACAAACAGACACATCCTGAAAAAGCATCTCAGGAGCAGAATCGACACTGAGAGAACGCCGCTGTGAGCAGGAGTTGCTACTAGACGGTGGCGAGGATGAGACAGGAGTCTCATGTTTCATTCTTTGCTCCAGCTGTTGTGTGACGCGCCGCACAGAGCCCCTCGTCCAATCCCTGTAGAGTCGAGCCGTATCCACCTCCTCCTCTTCTTTGTTTTTCATTTTCTCTTTCACATTCTCGGCTTCTTTCGACGAAGAAGCTTGTGTGTCCTCGGTTCCCTGCAAGGACGTCTTCACATCCTGGTGCTGAACGTCCTGCAGTTGGTTTGGAGGAGCAGGAGTCTCGGTCTCTGTGTTCACTGCGGGCTTCAGTCCTGTGGCCTGCACAGGGACGCTTGTTTCCTACAATAAAAACAGAGATAATAGTCAAATAAATATGTTTATACACTTCCATTCAAAGTTTTTTTGCGTTTCCCATTAAAAGTCAGACTTTTATTTATCAAAAGAGTTGCAAAATGTATATCCGTAAAGTTATTCTGGAGACAAAGAGCTTCAGACGAGCATTCTACTTTCATTCCACTAGGTGCTGCCCTTGCACACAAGATCCCATGAGCTACACTGTCAGATACACTCTGCTGTGTTGTCTTACCTCTCCTTTCTCCTCCTCCTTCCCCTCTCTGGCGGACACATCTGGAAGCAGCAGCAGTTGTTGTTGTTGTTGTTCCTTGGCACAGGTTTTCAGCAGGGGTGACTGACAGTGACTTTTACCATCTTGACTCATGCCCTTGAACTTTTCCCTGGCACTGAAAAAGTTAATGTGATCTGCACTGTGGCCCAACAACATCTCACTGTCCCGTGGAATGGCA
This sequence comes from Microchirus variegatus, assembly GCF_963457635.1. NCBI lineage: Eukaryota > Metazoa > Chordata > Actinopteri > Pleuronectiformes > Soleidae > Microchirus > Microchirus variegatus. The sequence continues at coordinate 9,665,471 of NC_139803.1, forward strand.
CTGGGATGACTGTTAAAATCACTATCGGAGGGAGGATGCGTCGCTGAACAGTCCAAACTCTGGCCACATATCTGCTGGTTACAGTCTGGAGTTTCGACAGGCACGGGCATAGACGGACACGGGGGTTCAGTGGACTGCGTGCTTGTTGGAGTTGGTGTTGACGTAGGCTCAGGCACCGACTCTATTATCGGTTTTGTCACTGGCAGGGTGCAGGACAGCTCCTGTGGAGTGTTACCCGCATCCAAAGAGGCTGGAGACAGAGCAGGAGAGAGTGGGAGGTGGTGGACTGAGGGAGGGGGGTGAGGCTGGCCCACTAAAACACTCTCGGCAACAGTCACCATGTCTGTGTTTTGAGGCTCTGGCACCACAGTGGCAGCCCTTGGCTGGGAGAGAGGAGGCGACGGCGGCCGCTCCGCAGCGTCACATACGCCATTGGAGAGCGGGGGAGATAACGGAGACACAGAGCCAGCTGTGGCTTCAGAGCACGGGGGATCCAGATGACTGCTTTGGGCCACAGAGGGAGGCGCTAATGGATCTGCGACCCGCTCGCACGACAGGAAGCTGGGCTGATTGGAGTGTATGCCAGTATCAGGTTGGCTGGTGGAGTGTGTTGCTTTGCTAGCGCCGGCCGAGCTTCCCAGCGACTCCAGCAGTTCTTTCACAGTCGGTCCAGGAGCACTGCTGGCCTGGTTATGGGGGTCCGAGCGACCCAGGCTGTGAGGTTGGGCGTGGGATTTTGAAAGTGGCTCGTGGTGATCGGACAGGTCGCTGTCAGAGTGTGAGCGCCACAGTTTGTTGTGCCTCTGCCTACTGTGGTAGAAGACAATAAAGGTGTCAAAAATAGAACATTTTTACAAACATACATATCCATTTAATCAAATATTAACACTTTGAAGCAATGACTATTTCCATTGTGCCACACCTAGAACAAACTTGTGTGTGTGTGTGTGTACCTGGCCAATAGTATGCCCTGATACTCCTCCAGCTGCCTCATAAAAGAGGGGTTAGGTTTGGTCACAGCTCTGCGCTCCTTGACATAATCGAAGGCTTTCTTCAAGTCCCAGCCGTACTCCTTCATGGCGTATGCGATCACTGTGGCCGCCGAGCGACTTATACCCATTTTACAGTGCACCAGACACTTGGAGCCAGCTTTCCTGATGTGGATGCACAGAATTAGACACACATTTATATATATATATTAAAAAAAGAAGACAAGCAGAATTTGTGACACTTACTTCGCTCTCGATATAAACTTGTAGGTGTCGTTCCAGTAGGCGAGCAGGTCGGTGGCCTCCTCATCATATACACGGATGTTGTGGTACTCAAACACACCGGGGAAGAAGTTATCAATCTCCCGTGTTACATTCAGGATGTACTGAACACTGTGTGAGAATGAGAGGATAGAAAAGAAGAAGGAATACGTTCAATTTAAGGTCCTGACAATAACTTTGTTGAGGGACAAAAACTTGTGCAATGTCATGTGTTTTTCTTCTTCCTTCTTCCTTACCCGCTGTTCTGCAACTCCTCCAAATTGGATGCATTCCACTCTGATCCCTGTCGAAAACAAAAGCAATCTTCAGATTTATTCAGAATCTTCCACTGAGCTTTTCATAATGCCCAAATCCTGTGGAAAGACATGTCCTAGGTGCAGTCCAATCCAAACAAGGGGGGAAAATTACTTTCAAAAACAGCTTCAACCGATGTTTGTACGCTATTTTAAAAACGATGAATCATTCTTGATTAAAACTGAGGCTTTTAATTAAAGTGTTTTTATTAATTACTCTGATTCTTTACCCTGTGGAATTTACTGAAATGTCAACCCACCAAAAAGACGTGATCAAAGATCTCCGTAGGACTGTCCATCTGTCCCAGGATGACGATCATCTCGTTGTCGATGTACTCCTTGAACTCTCGCAGGTTACAGGTCATGTGCATCTCCAGCTCTGTTCGGATCTAAAAAAGCACAACCGGGCACGGCGAAACAATAGAAAAGATAAATGTTGAGAGTGAAACCAAAAATGCAGATCATACAGGTATCTTCAGCCTGGGCTCACCTCTTTGCAGGTGACGTTCTCGAGGTCTTTCTGCATCATGATCTCTTTCAAACTTGTTTTGATCTGACGCTCCGTCAGCTCTCTTTCAGTCGGTCTGTGGAAACACAGTGGATGTTAAATATGTGCTAAAAAAATATTTAGAAAAAGAAAACAAACATGAAATGAATACTAACGCATCAGAGAAGAGGACGGGGGAGTCGGCTCGGTGCGACTGCACGTCCTGCATGGCGTTCCACTCGTTGATGCGTGCCTGGTCGGAGGAGACCCTGCTTTGATAGTAGCTGACCCAGGTGAGGAACAAGCTGCCTGGGAAGTAGTTATGACAACGAGCCACCTCGCATGCTTTATGGAGCGACTGCAGGGCCGACCTGTGAGTTAATAAAGAGAGTGAAAGAGATGACGAGGAGGTTAAAAGGTGAAGATGGAGTGAGGCTTTGATACAAGGACAAACATTTGCGAAGAAAGTGTAACTCACCACATGGCCTGCACTGAAACAGGCTTGAAAACATGCACTCTGCTGTCGGTTGACACACTAAAACCTCTGAGAGCAAGAAGAAAGAAAAACTCAGTTATTCATCTAAGCTCACTGGTGTTGTGATTAAAAGTTGTGTTTGAGTTTTATTTACCCATCTCCATCCAGATGGATCAACGTGTCACTCCATAAGGGCAGAATCAGCCCAACAGAACATGAACTGGAGAGGAAAGGACATCAGAATGTTACAATTGACAACATATATATATATATATTTATATGCATATATAAAGAAAGCAGAAATGGACACATGTACACATGTGTATGTCTCACCTGTCTACAGGACTGAAATCCATTCCCAGCACCACGCTCTCCTCCGTATCCTGGCGTCCATTTGTTGAAACCACCACCATGTAGCGGGTGATCTGAGTGTGGACGCTCTCCAGACGAACGGCCTGTCGGAGAGAGGAAACACACAGTCCGTCATCCAAGTCTTCAGATCTTTAATTCAGGTTTATTTGTATTTGTTATAACGCGTACCCACCAGTTTGATGTTGTCCTCTGGTCTGAGGAGAGTGAACATGGTTTGCAGGTGCTGCTGGATGTCTCCTGGTTACATGACAACAACGCGTGCAGTGAGGAACAAATAGCACATTATTTATTTACTTATTTTAATGTAAAAAGTACATTAGATACAATTCCAGGAAGACCTTTGACCTCACCTGCATGTTTGCTGCGCAGCTGTGAGAAGCGAGAGGTCGAAGATGTGGAGGAGCCATTTCCTCGAGGTAAAAAAAGAGCAGCTCCTTTGACTGTCAGGAAACTTTCACTGATGCTGCAAAGAAAGAAGGAAAAATAATAAATCATTTGTTCTTAAAACCCGTAACTGAAAAGCCTTTTTACTTTAAAACTTCAACTGATTGTTATTTTGACACAAACAGAACATTTTAAGTCGTTTTTCAAGTTCATTCCCCTCTGTCTTGTAGTTAATATTTTCTATTGTAGAAAGAAGAAATTCACATACAAACATCCTATACAGAACTGAAAGATTCATGTACCTTCATGAGACTATGCTATCCAGAAAAATGAATTGTGCACAAGAAACACTATAACGTTTAGCGTGTGAATCCACACAAACAACGGACACACGTGTCTAAATGAGAGCTCACAAACTATTGACTCGGCCGATCGATAAAACACAGATAAAATCCAAGGTGCCATTGCCATCATCCGTCCTCTGAAGACAGTCGATGATTCATCACATCCTCTGATTCTAGGAACAATCTGTCAGGTACACTGTGTCCCTTCCTGCACTGATCCACCCCCACCATCATCAAGATGCATTTGAAGCCCATACAGTATTTACATAAAAAAATATCAAGGTGTGTGGAAAGGAGTGCCTGCGATGAGTTTGGCATCCGTCAGACATTTCACAAGGAGCACAGGGAAGGAAACCTCTACCTCCGGCTACTGACTCTGCTGCCACATCCTTCCCATTAGTCATCATGGGAAAAACCGCATGCCTATGTCATAGACAGAGTCATAATCAAAGTGCCAAAAACAGCGGATACCAACAAGAACTGTGTCAACGTCAGAGGAATCTATTCAGCAACCCACTGATTTTAAAACAAACTGAATCAGCCTCCAGTGACAAGGTGTTGCAGCAAATGATGGTGATGAAAAAAACAACCCCTGAGGTTGTGATCACATTTACACACATGCACACACACAACTCGTATTCGTTCAAACTTACAGCTGATAAATCCCCCCCTGAGAGATGGCCGGGCTCATCTTCTCCCCGCAGCAGACACAGAAGCAGCCGGCACACGAGCTCCGTGGCGCGTTCACGACACCGGGAGTCATCGCTGCTCCGGTGGTGGTGGAGGTGGTGGCAGTGGGGACAGGGCGCACTCAAAGCGGGCTGGAGGAGGAGACTCCCGACAGTCGCACTGTTGTGGAGGTGATCACTCCGCACTGGCGGTTGTCACACTGTTGTGTAAACCGACTTTTATCCGATATAAACTACAACAGCGCTTAAAATATAAATCAGTAAAATATACGCGCATAAAGCGACACGCGCTGCTGATGGAAAGGTGTCCTAACATCTGCTCAGTGTTGCTGTTTCTGCAGCAGCACGCTACGGTAAATCCTACTGATGACCGAGCCACGGGGGGAGGAGACACGCGTGTGTCCAACGGCCAACCCTCTGTGGATGTATGGCGGATTATCAGTGCCACCCTGAAACTTCAGCCAAGGTAAATTGACTCAACAAACTAAATGAATGAAGGGGGAAAATGAACAAACACTGGTGTGCTGTTTAATTTATGTAAGTGGATTATTCCACAATTAATTAATTAATTAATTAATTAAATTAAATTAAATTAAATTAAATTAAATTAAATTAAATTAAATTAAATTAAATTAATTAAAGCTGCAGTGGGGAATGCTGTTGCTGATGTCCTGATTCTGCTTAGTGTACATGAACAGAAACAATGCTGTCATGCAATACTATCAGACCTGATGGCGTCTGTTTTGATATAGATTAATCGTTTGGTCCATAAAATGTCAGAAAAAGTGTTTGTCAAACCTGGACATGTTGATGTTCTCGAATGTTGTTGTTTTGTCCACAAACCAAAATAATTCAGGTTTAATGATTTCTTTATTATGTGGAGCAAAGAATCAAAGAAAATATTCACATTTAAGAAGCTAAAACAATAAGAAATCTTGTTTTAATCATGAAAAAAGCTTCAAACTGATTACAGATTATCAAAATAGTTGCCGATTAATTTAGTAATCGATTAACCCTAGAACACCATTGCCGGGTGGTTTTCACCCGAGCAAATACAGTACATGTATGTGGTTTTCATCTTCATTATCTTTTTTGTTCCCAAATTCCTAATTTTCCAGTAATTTTGGAGCATTTTTATATGGTCCCCTCATGACGCTTTTCTTTCATTTTGTTAGACATGACACAGTTTAAAATAAAAGAACACTACTCAAATTTGTCATGTTTTGTCATGTTTTGATATATTTTGATGACAAGTACTTTTTATTGGGTGTATTTATTATCTCAGGTAAAAATCACCCGGCGTTAGTGATGGTGTTTTGAATTTTGAGCGATAGTGTTCAAGGGTTAATTGTTTCAGCTCTACACTAGAGGCATGCTTTCCACGATCTGTACACATTTTTGTCAATGGCACTTGGGTCTACTCATAATTTCTCATTTTGTCATGGTGACTACATCATAATAAACCTTGTATTTTAGTTTCCATAACAACACTTCTACTGATTACGCATTAGTTTACCCCCCCATACCTACAGAGAGAGCCAACAATTCACACAATAAGCACACACCTGGCGTCAGTGGAGAGAAACCGCTCACATTTGTGTTGTCGGAGCGCACTGCTGCCAGAGGAAGGGTGACAACGTTGAGTAACAAACTCTAGGCCAGTAGAGAATTCTCACCGGGGTCAATGATATCCAACACCTCGTGAGCGGCTGCCTTCCAGCAACAGCACGACAACAAGACGACACAACACAAACAGCAGGGATTGAGAAATCAAATAGGAGACTTCAGAGAGAAATCTGAGCTTACGCTTGGTTGGTTACGCTGCTTGTTGATTCCCAGTGGTTTGAATTTATGAGACAGTTTACAAACGGAGGGGACACCAGCTGATGACCACTTCATACCACAGGATAAACAACAACAACAGCAGCAATGTGTTCCTGCGAGGTGTCCATGTGTGCCATTGCACAAGGGTGTGTTTGCTTTGTGTTTATTCTGCCCTTGATTCAGCAGCTGAAATGGCTTCATCTCCTCGATGATCTTCAAAAGCAATTTCTAAACCACATTAAGCACAATCAGATGGTTTAATTATTATAATAATAACTACTGTACGTACAAACGAAGGTGTAGCAATGCTGGTATAAAGTAAGAAGAAGACAAATAATATGTTTTCAGAGCACATCTGAAAGTAGCTACACAGCAAAGCATCAAGATTTTGGGCACGCGATAAGTTTACTTCTGCACGTTACTTAATTATATCTCTCTTTATTACTCTCTTTTTGTAACCGCCTTTTAACTTTTATATTCTGTTGTGAGTTTTACATGTGAAATTGTCTCGTTTTTGGCTAAATAAAAATTAATAAATCGATAATACTTACTATAATGTTGAGTTTTTTTTATCTGGACTATGTAAAACAGTTCTACTTGAATATGTTACATGAGATACCGCAAAGGTTCTTTTATGATTAATGGTAGCATTAAAGGTAATTTCATCATGTGTGTATGATTGAATTTGGGGCTGCAACGACTATTTTTTAACAATAGAATAATCTGTCAACTGTTATAAAAACCTATAAAAAAACACAAATTAAACGACTATTAAAACAACGATTAATTTAGTAAGTGATGAATAATTCTTTGTGACCATTCAAAGACAAGTCGATGTGTGATGCAACAACAAAATCAGAACATCAGACTGACATCAGGTTCATCTTTCAGACAAACGTGTGGTTAAGGCGCTCCAGGTCTCGGCAGGGAGGAGCCATCACAGGTAAAAAAAAACCTGAACAAGTAGGCAATTGAATCCCAGAAACCTGAAAAGTTATTTTTTTGTGTGTGTCTTTCTCAAGTTCCACCGCACTGTTCTCTCATTTGTCTGCTGAAATTCACACCGTCCAATGACGAGCGGTGAAGGCCAGCCTGTGGTTGTTACAGGCAGACAGACATCGGACACTGCTCTGTTGCTCTTATGTCTCCAAGTATACAAACGCACAGACAGTCACCTTAGGGATCAGATCACATACAGTATGTATAGTATAGTATAGTGCGCCCAAGGCAACTGGATGTTCTTCTCACACACACGTGTCCACACACACTGAGAGTCTATTCCAGCGTATAATCCAAACTTTGTGGTACAGGTGTGGCATTCTTTAAAATCAGGATTCAACTTTTCATCAAACAAAGGATGTACACTGTTTTTTCCTGCTGTAGATCCTTCAGTGACACTGCTGCCTCTGCTGATGTAACTATTGTGCCGTTTTCAGTCATTTTAAAATCAGCAGGACTGCAGACAGACACACTGCATCCACTAAAGCCTTATTCTCTACATGTGTCACAGCTGCTGACGTCTGCAGGGACATCAGCAGCGTGGGTGAAAATGAACAAACCTGCTCACCACATGTCACAATACAGGATATAGAGACACTTTAAAAACAAGACACAAACCTGTATTGACTTGAGAAAGCTCGAGACCTCTATATCGGTTAAAAGTACCATTAGTTACACACAACTACTTCACATCATGACCTTTCTCACAGCATTTCTGCAGCACATAATCATCAGTTATATTACATTTGTCCGTACAGCTGAGCTGACTAATGGCGTTTAAGGCGCTTTCACACCACTAGTTCGATTATTTGATCCGCACCAGGCAATACAATTGTTATTATGTAACATATGACTCCAGTGTGGTCCGCTTTCACACCAGCAAACGAACCAAAATTGGCCAGATTGACGTTTCATCAATGTGTATATATCTTCCGGTAGAAAAGCGCCACTTTTGACTCACTATGGAGCAACACGTTCGCACATTGCTACTTGCTCTGATCTCCGTTTATTATATTCTCTGTATTGGCCATTTATGGCAAAATATCCAATTTCAGAATAAGTCACGGCTGCGTCTGGAGAACAATGTGCTGATGCACTGGAGTCGGCGAAGACGTATAGCGTGTCATTTCAGGCAGAGGAGACGCGCTATTTTCATGAATGTGGTCGTGCTAACTATGAGACGAAGATTGCTCCAAAGACCTACAAGGTAGGCTATGTCCATGGCATTTACTACAGAATATGGTTTGGACCCGAGTTCGCGTTCTCACCAGAGGGACCGAGACCACCTCTTTTTAGCGGTCTTGGTCCGCTTGATTTGGTGCGGACCCGAGTGCGATTGATGCTTTCACACCAAAAGAAAACGAAACGAACTAGAGTTTTTGGTTCGAATGGATCGTTTGGTGCACACCAACTGCTGTTGGTGTGAAAGCGCCCTAGTGACAAAGGAAGTTGGTTCACGTGGAGGTTATTAGATCATGTGACCGCTCCACAGCAGAAATTACAAATAAACGGTTTTCTCATACATTTAAAGACAGTGATGATCCTAAATAAGCAATTGAACTTATATAATTGAATATATTAAGTAAGTTTAAGTGAGAATTACAAGTAAGACTCAGCTCCCAACAAGGATCTTGATGTTCATAGTTCACAAACATTATGTATTCATGTTGAAAAGACTCATCCATAGACATAAAACATGCATGGTATCTTACCCTAACCTTCACCATCACAACTAAAAGCCTAACCTTAACCTATTTCTAACCCTTAAGTCTTAACTCCTAACTAACAAAGTGTCCTCACAAGGTCAACACATCTTTACATACACACACAGAGACCTGCTATGTGAATATAGATTTCACTCCCAGCTGCATAAATACAGACGGTCCTCTCAGTCGGATGGCACAGAGCTCCAGTGACCAAACAAACACAGAGGCACTCTGACTTAGGAAGTGGCTACCAATCAGACCCTGGATCAGCACTGCAGCTCCTTTTGACCCACATACCCAGAGCTGACATGCAGGGACTCGTCTGCCCCCTAATGGACAGTCAGGGGAAGCACAGATCTTTGTGTCAGACAGGAGAGGATTTCGGGGATTTAATCCGTGCTCAAGAGAGGACAACAACAACACACAAAGGAGGAAAGTAAAAGTGTTGCTGCGGCTCAGCTTTACTCTGATATCACAAGCAGCAACAACACGTAAATAAATAAAAAACGCTGCTTGCTGGCGTACTATGACCAAATATGTGAAACAGGATAAACCTGATTCCCAACTCCAGCTCAGCACCCGAGGCAACAAGGGACGACACGGAATACACACCAGCAGCTCTTTGTCACGTCGGAGCAATAAAAGAAAAGAGTTCCATAGGCACAGGCATGCATGCAATGTGTGAGACTTAATCATCAGCTCGTACTTCCTGTTCCCAGGTCAGAGATCAGCAGCGGCCACATAAGAGGCCCCGTGTTTTAATTATGGACCGAGAGGTCACAAATGGCGAAAGAAAGATGCACGACGATTTGAGACAGAGCGCGTGATGTCATCGCGGTCGTATCTTACCTCCTCGGTTGCGAGCGGCGGTCGTCCTCCCCACTGCCGGACTCCTGAAGAGAAAATACGAGAAAATGTACATTTAATAATTGGGATATGTTGTTTTTAAAACACATTAGCAACAAAACAGATACAGTACAACATATTAAAGAACGGATATCAATGTATTTTGTATTAGAATTTCCCCGTTTCCCCCTCAACAGTTACAGTATATGACTGGTCTTGAGAAGTCAGTGTTTATATCAGGAAAGAGGCAAAAATGACACACACACACAGGGCAGAGAGACAGCAGGGAGAGCAGAGTCCAACATCAACTAAATTTACAAACGCTCCAGGAAAATGTCTGTTTTTAAGGTGAATCCAGTTGGGCAATAACACACTGACGCACAAAAACAAGAAAGTCCACGAGGACAGACGGACAGAAAAATCTACAGACACTTTCCTGAATGAAGAGGCAGAAGATTGGCGGCAGATAATGTTGTCTGAAAACTAAAAACTGAACTTAACAACGACCATTAACAACTTCATTAATGGAGGAAATGGATTACAGGTTAATGAAGGGGAGATAACAGGTGCAGGATACAGGTGGAAAATGATATCACATGACCAATGACTTTTTCTTATCTGTGAAGGCGCAGCAATGATTGACACGGCCGATGTAAAGTATGTGCAAAGCATCTGTGGATTTAGTGTAAGGTAGCAAAGAACTGGCAGGTTTTGTTATTGTTGAAGGGGAAAAACAAAAGGACAGGTATGGATGGATGGATGGATGGATGGATGGTGGCGTTCACTGATGGGTCATGTGACACTCGAGTGTAATGTGATGTGTAACAGTTTAATATGTGCAATGTACAACATTTTTTTTCAACTGAGAGTATCCAAAGCAGGTGTAGGCTGTGGTTTCTCTCACTCGGTCGCACAAAAGATATTTAAAACAGTTCCTGTAAGCTGGACTGTAAACCATCTCATGTCGAGCCAATGAAAGTATAATTAAACCCTGTTTCATCATATAAAGTAATTCTGAATTTCAATTATATGATTAATAACAAGTGCAATGCATAACATATCAGAACGAGTGATAAGTGAGTCCATTATGTCAGAAAAAGCATGTTGTTTTGGTTTAAAACTAAGGTTTTTTTTAGTTAAACCTGATTAACTGATTGCTCCGTTTCCATAAAAGTCCAAAAACATGACAAACATTGTCATAGAGGAACAAAAAGCCCACAAAATATTAGTTAAAATCAAAGAACTTACTCAAAAGTAATCAAAATGGTGGTGGATTAACATAGTAGTCGATTAATAATGGTTTAAACTAAAAAGTAAAGTTGTTTTTTTTAGGTCACTTTCTCTAATAAATCTGCTGTTCCTTGTAGATGGGTCGGACATCTTGTGCCATCGCCCAGCTTTGGTTTGAATTGCTAAACACGCGTTTTGCATATGTGAAAATGTGAGAGGAATTACCAAAGCGTATGGAAATGTTTTTCCGTATCACTCAGGGTTGTACGGCAATGCACTGAGGAGCCACAACTACAGCCTCTTCTGTGATGATATTTTTACTCACAGCATCTAACTTTTAAAGTTCTCCCGCAAGGAATTCACAAATGCTTCTGTTTTCACGACAAACACCCTTATTGTGAAGCAGACACATACCAGAGAGGTTCAAGTAAAACATGGTGGCAGGATAAACAGCCAGCAGCCATTTTATACACAGTCTTAACACAAGACTGCATGCACACACGCATATGTCACATGACAGCAAGACACAGGAAACCAGACATGTCTCTTCTGTGTGAAGCCTTATCGCTGCTCGTGCATATGGGTTTGTGCAGCCGAGAGCATATTTCCACAAGAAAATGCTCCACATCCTTCACCGCCCCCTACTTGCCTCACCTATGACACTTGAAAGAGTCTCCGTGTGTCACTGTCACATGATTAAAACTGCAGTTAAACCTGAAATGAACAGGCTTTCGACCGCGATACGCCATGCAACCGATTGCTCAATGTTACAATCTCCTAATTCTATGGTTATTATTATACCCTTAGAACCTGTTTTAGTGTGAGGATATAAAGACGGGGTGCCTTTCAAGGTAAAAGGTTTTACAAGGAAAACAATACTAGTTTGGGACACAACTGAGATTAAAAAGGTCATGGTCTGATGCCAATTTTCACATATAAACACAATCATTTAATGACAATAAAACAGGCAATCCCATTTCCCTTTTGTGCAATATCAACGAGTCTGACAGTAATGGTAAATGGTCTGTATTTATATAGCGCTCTTCAAAGCTGCTTATGTTTGCCATTCACCCATTCATACCCATTCACTCACAGCACATCTATTTGCAATGGACAGGATAATAGAGTTATTTTTTGCTACCTTAAAAAGGGACAGTTCTTTATGCTCGTTTTCAAAGATGAATATGTCATGTGATCATCAAACGGCCGCTCTAAGACACACGTCTTATTCCCAGAGCAACAGAGGACAATGGGATTGAAAAGAATAAAATAAAAAAAATAAAAAATGATGTTGACTGTTCGTCAACATCATAGTCACTCCCTTTAAAGAAAATAAAAGCCCTACGCTGTTCTTCACTGAGTTTCTGAAGAATCCAATAGCAGTAGTTTGTGCTTGTTGTTGTTGTAATGGTGTTTGTGCCCTTGTTATTTGCCCAGGTTGTGTGAACAAGACATAACACCTTTAAATTGGAAACATTTGTGCAGTTCATCACGACCTCCCTCCCTCTCTAACTCTTCCTGATTATCCTGTGGACTTCCCCCGTGTCGACAGCAACAAGACGAGGAGCGAAAACGGCAACCGGACGAGCTGCGTCTCTGCTCTGCTCAGTAACACTCCTGCCATCGCTTCCCGACAACACACACACACATGCAGTTCAAAATTAAAAAATGAGTGACCACGAGGAGGAGAATCAGACGTCTGTACGAATGAGGAAATTGTGGCGAGAGAGTTGAGAGGTCACATCACACAACAACAGTGATTTGGTTCAGATTTCTAAAGCTACAGCAGAGTCATAATAATAAGCCAATGCGAGTTTTTGCGTGTGACCTGTGGAGACGCTGACGGGAAACAACAACATCAGTTCACCATTTGGCAAACGCTGCTCAATATAGTGCTCGTTATGATAGCTTAAGTCCTGTTAGTTCCTCATGTTTTCTTTTTCAGTCAAAAGTATATACGACTTAAATTAAACGGCACACAAATTCAGCTGTTGGACCAAGCTGATTCAAAAGGCATTATTGTTGAGAAGCTTAGCAAATGTGTGTTTTATCAAATTTTACCCTCCCAATTAGCTCATTACCTCCACCAAGGAGGTTTTGTTTTTCGGCTGTGAATGACTGTCGGATTATGAATTTTTCTGAGGAAATAGAGAAAGTGATCTCTACACAATTCAGGATAAGATAGTGTAATTAAACAGCGTTAAAGTTAATGGCCGAGGGCTACATTCACATTACCAGGTGGCACTCACATGACTCATATCCAAATTTCTGGGAATAATTTTTCACAATTATTGTCAAGTCCAATTTCGAACCATCATCTCTGGGCCAAATCTCGCCAACAAATTCTGTTGTTGTTGATGACTTATACAAAAAGGTATTTGTGTGAGTGTGAGCTCTTTGAGAGTCATCACATTCAAATGCTAGACATTCAAATGCTAGTTGAATCATCAACCCCGGTCTGTAATTGAACTGAAACTGAATCGGATTGGAACAATGTGGCTGTGTAATCTGAATGTGGTTATTGAATGTATTTATATTATGTTAATTTCATATACGAGCACTGCATATATGCTTGAAGTCTAAGGAATAAATGTGTAATCAATGCTGTAAAAGCAGAAGCGGAAATTAATCAATTACATTTACTCGCGTTACTGTAACCGAGTAGGTTTTTGTGTGTAATTTTGTCATTTGAATTTTACTTTTTTTTGGAAATACAGGAAATTTCTATGTTTTAAATCACAGTAAAAAGATATTGGGCCTGAATTAAAATAAATGAATACATAAATAAATGAATGATGGACAGGTGAATTGGTGTTAAAAGTCCCCTTTTGACTGATGCATTATGTGTTTACATATTTTATTTTCTCAGCACTTTAATTTGTAAAGTTTTGCCTTTAACCTTGTCCTTTTAGCACGACACAAGAGAGAACTTCAACCTCTGTAACTAACGTTTACATTTTACATGTTTTCCTTTAACTTGAGTACATTTATATACAGGTACGAAAACAAAATAGTGGTACTTTTATTCGAGTAGACTATTCCATTACTCCTGTGTAAAATGTACTTATCTAAGCATAATAATAAACCAAATCGTTGAGTCATTTAACCTTAATTATTGGACACAGGGACTCGACACTACACAAAGAGACACGTCCACAGCCTTGTTTACAAATCAGGAGATCGCTCCAGAGCAGCAGCAGCAGCTCATACTTGTATTCATGCGTGACACAAAGGTATTTACTTTAAAGGGAAGTGGAAAAAATGTTTCCTGTTTCACACAACAACACTTTACTGTCATGTAAACGAACAGGAAACCGTTTTTCAGCGCGGTGTTTTCAGCGCAAGTGAACAACTGAACCTTTGAACTGACGGAAATGTGCAGACAGGAACAAGCGTGTGAACCGTGGAGGAGGAGGAGAATAACGAAAACCACAAGGAGAAAACTGTCAAGCTAATGTTGCTAACGACATTTAGAGACAAAAACACAGTATTTCTACTAAACAGGTTAACTTTAGCAGCGACTCTCAGTGAGGGGGAAAACGATGAGCAGCTATATTTCGCGCATGCGCAGGAGCACAAAGGCAAGGCACTTTATGACAGCCAGCAACCCATATTAAAAATAAGACAGGGGGAATTGGACATGAAGCCAAGACTCGCTGTCGACGGTTGCGGTTTTTTGTTTTGTTTGTGGAGGTAGAAGCTGTGAAGGAGAAGCTCGACGAAGGCGGCTCTTACCGAAACGCAGGGGCTGGAGCTGGTGCTGGGGGTCGGTGAACGCTGCACGGTAACCAGCGCCATTCAGCGACTGGGAAGCAGACACCTGCGAGAAAGCGACACCGGCGAGATGGGCATTATTGTTGTGTGGGGAGGAGACGACCCCGCTTGACCCAGGCTGCCGCTCCTCTCTGCCGTTTCCCCCCTTCTCTTTCCTCGCAGAACGCCTGACTGTTTGACTACTCCCCGGCTGTTTCCTCTGTCACAACCGCCTGCGCATGCGCAGCTCCCATCGGCTTGTCAGTCCTGTTTAACTGTGTGCGTGCTGGACACAAACAAAGCGACTGTGAGCAGCACTTCCGCATCTGAGATAATGTGAGACGTCGCATTTTGAAATGGTGAAATACATGTTTTCGTTTTGCGTCAGAAAATACTACAGTTTGAAAGCTGAATATACTTATTCATAAGGTCCAGTGTGAAGGAAGTGGTGACATCTAGTGGTGAGGCTGCAGATTGACTCCTCCTCCTCCCAATCTGAAGACTACGCCCTCTTAGATATGGTCGAGATCCATGGTTCTCAAACTGTGGTACGTGTCCCACCAGTGGTACGCGTCGAGCTGCCTCTCGTGGCTCTGGTGGAAGAAAATCAGAAATACTGTTCTACTGTATATACCAGGGTATGTGAAAATGTCAAAAACACATAATAATAATAATAATAATAATAATAAACAGGGTCTCTGCAGGTTTCAACAAGTCAAATTAAAGACTTTTTAAGACTTTTTTCAAGACCATAATGAATGCAATTTAAGACCCATTTCACATCCATACTGCCAAAAAAGTACAAAAGACATGAAGGGAAATTGGAGCTACAAATCGTTGAACTTGCACTTATCCATCTTGTGCAAGCAATTTGGCTTAGCTGTGGGCTTTCGTTAAGTTTTCTCCGCTGCTATGCTAAGCTGTAACACGCCGCGGCGTGCACACAGCACACTAGCTAGTGTGCGCACCTTGATAAATTCTCACCAGGCAGCACAGGTGGCCTTCTTTAGTTCCGTGTTGTAGTTATGCTATCGCATCCTCAAAACTCAAAACATTTCAAAGCCAGACTGAAGTTTATGCATGTTTTAAATAAAAGTAACGTTAATAGATTTTTAAGACCTTTCAAAATTATATTTAAG
Source organism: Microchirus variegatus (assembly GCF_963457635.1). Classification (NCBI taxonomy): domain Eukaryota; kingdom Metazoa; phylum Chordata; class Actinopteri; order Pleuronectiformes; family Soleidae; genus Microchirus; species Microchirus variegatus. The sequence goes on from NC_139803.1 coordinate 9,681,283, forward strand.
ACCTATTACGAGATTTTAGGAGAATTTTAGACATTTTAAGGCCTTAAATTCAAATGATTGGATTTAAGACTTTTTAAGACCCCACGGATACCCTGAATAAATAAATCCATCCATAAATTAAATAATCCATCTTAGTCTAATTTCACTATACCAGTGTCTGAACTATGTGAGGATGAGGAGAGAGCTAATTATCTTGTTGGGAATAAATCTGCCTCCTGTGAAAAGACTCTGGGTGATTTTGCTCGACCTATTTACACCACTGTATTTTAAGTTTAACGTTGGCAATAATGGTGTTACTTCAAGAGCTCACTATTTTCTCATGTGGTACTTCCTATAAAAAGTCACAAGACAGTCTAGATTCTTAGGCTATGGCCCAAAATCCCCTGCTCCTGAGGTGTGGCCTGTGACCCGAGCTTCAACTGCTAACATGTAATGAATGACTGCCTGAGGACAAATGCACATGTAACAACTGGTTGCAAGCAGATCTCTGTATGAAAGGAACCTACATTCCACTCGATTAATAACCACAATTAACATTTTCCTGAAGAGAAAATAGACAATATAGTACATGGCACATATGAGTGGAAACCAGTGTGACTGACAGGTTGGTTGGTTGGTCCAGTGTCTGAAATTCCAGTTGCAAAACATGGCTCCAGCCAAATTGTGACTAAGGAGGCTTCAATATGGCCGTTCAAATTCTAGAGGACGGTGTCATAAGAATTCACCTATTGATATAAAAAGGGGTATTCTGAGAACCCTTTTTTCATTTTTCCACAAACTGTATTGATTCTGTTACTGTATTCATTTATCCAAACATACCATACTCCCTCACTCCAGTCGTTCCCCTCAACAAACGCAGCTTTGGTCGCTCTGTTTGCGCCAGAGGGATTAACAGTGAGGCCAGGGAGGAGATGAGATGGGATTACGACAGAGATAACGGTGTTTGGATTTGGAGACATTCAGAGGAGGCAGTGGAAATTCAGTGCTGCAGCTTTAATCACAGGTGAGCCATGGGCTCTCTGATCTGGTTTGAGAGGATGATTTAACACAGGTTTTGAACAAAGCAGTTGACAACGTGGAAAATAACAAGTGACATCATGAGCAAATAAAAACAAATTATTGCAGTGTGTTCCCCCTGGTTGGGCAGACAAACAGCTGAGGAAGCTAAATTGAACTAGAGTCAATGTTAATTTGATTATTAGCACCAGTAATCTTCTGTGCAGGGCCAACTTAGAGGTGTACAAGTGAAATATGACACAATAACACAAACTAAGTGTATAGTTATGTCACTTTAAATGGAAATTACCTCAGAATTATTTCAATAAATACAGAGATCATGATTATTCATGCATTCTAGGGATAAAATATACAAATCTGTGTTGAATCGGTTTACTTCAACATGTTCCATGAGCTGGGTGTGGGCCTCAACCCTATGAAGTTTGAGCTTTGATCAAAACAAAATGTTCTACTGTGTGTGCAAACCAAGCATAACAATGACCACTATGTCTACTGTCTTCTGGCTAAGATTAAGTGTGCAGCAACTGTATTCATGTATAATATCACAAATATTCAAACAACGCCCTAAAAATTACATGGTCAATGTTTACACGAGCCCGAGGTTACAATTTGGAGCATGTCGCCATCTACTGGTCAACGTAATCATGACAGGCGCACTGTGATTTTTTATTTATTTGTTTATTTAATTATTTATTTATGATAATAATTATTTTAATTATTAAGAAAGCAATTCGTAATTACATGTTTAAATACTTTATAGGCTGGCATTTTAGTTAATTTCTACGAAATATTGGACAGCGAAGTGAGATTCTCTTTCAATGTAAGCCCGCACATTCGTAACATACTGACAAAAAACACGACTAAACAAACACATTTAAACGTTATAAAATTGGACAGTCGATTAAGAATGATTTTCATATTCAGGTCATTATTCAACTGTAGCCACAATCATCGTAGATATTTACCCGGTAACAAACGACTGTGTCGAATCTGCCGTTGCCAATTCAGTCGTCAGAGAAAGATGGCGGCCCCTTCAAAACAGTAAGTAGCAAACATGCTAACGCTACATTGAGAGTATGTGGCTTGACTAATAAAACAATGTTTTGATCGGTGGTGGTTTTTAATGTACTTGTGTTGTGGGAATGTGTGAGATGTAGCAGTGTTTTCGTTAAAGCTCGGGGTTGTTAGTAAAAAAAAAAAAAACATCTCTTCTTCACCCTTCGCTGCTCCTGTTAGCTAGTAAACGACATGCTAAGATACGGTGTCGGTCGTTTTAGGCTTTAAGATTCTCTAATTGTCCATATACGACTGTATGACGTTATTACATGACGTCGGTCGTTAAATAAATAAATAAAGGTAATTTATATTCTTTACCGTAAGATCGGTACGTTGTGTGGTTCTTTGGTGCAGGACGCGTTATCTGCAGGAAGTCACCTATGACCAGGACTATTCAATAACAAACTCACTTGGGCCGCATTAGAAATAGTCTTTCTCTTGGAGAACAGCATGTCTAATCTGCTATTACAGCTTCAGCCATTATTCAGCTACAGACAGTGAAATGAAAGGGGTTACACTAGATAGGTAAAAGAAAGCAGACACGAAGTTTTCGATCAACAGACCCTCATATTTTGACAGGAGCTATGTTTGATTGTCCACAGGTATGGGCTGATCTTGCCACAGAAGAGAGGAACGTTAAAGGCAGGAAACCTGCAGAAACACTCAGTGTTCGGCGATGATTCAGACGAGGAGGTGGGTTCATGTTTGGAAATGTTTGGATTTGACGTTTTCTTTTTTTGTCCTATACTGAAAATGTCTTGTTTCTTAGACAACAGTTGGGGAGAGTCTGCAGAGAGAAGCTATCAAAAAGAAGACAATGAAGCAGGTAAATGCATCATTGATGAAACTTGACTCCAATTTTTCTTTTTTTACATGAGTATAATCAGTATTTTGCTTGTCATTCTTTCTCTTAAGACACATTTGCAGATGCAGAAGGCCCTGGAAGAGGACAGCTCTGTGTACGAATATGATGCCGTCTATGATACCATTCAAAAACAAAGAAGTGACAACAAAAAAGTCCTGGGAGGCACTGACAAGAGGGTAATCTCTTTTATGTTAAACAATTGTATAGCTGTCTCTGTCCATGAAGACTTTCCATGGCTAGCATGCACTCGTCTGCTGAAGAAAAAACATCCAAATTAACATAAAATGGTCCTCCTCTTTCTTACAGCCAAAGTATATCCACCAGTTAATGAAAGCAGTCGAGGAACGAAAGAAAGAGCAAGACCGAAGGGAAGAAAGGAGCATCCAGAAGGAAAGAGAGGCAGAGGGAGAGAAGTTTGCAGATAAAGACGCTTATGTCACATCCGCCTACAAGCAAAAACTATTGGAGATGAAAGAGGAACAAGAAAAAGAGAAGAGGGAGGCAGCGATTGAAGGTCAGACTGATAACTTCATTATGAATAAGATTACACTGCTGGCAAAATGTCAATCGTGCAAACAAAATGTTAATTGTGCTTGTTTTGCTCAGCTGCTTTGGATGTGAGGAAACAAAAAGACCTGAGCGGCTTCTACCGACACCTGTTGAATCAGACCGTAGGAGAGGAGGAGTTGCCAGATCGCTCAGCAAACAAGTCAGTCATCGCCTCACATTACTGGCTCATCCATTGTCGCAAGCAAAGAAAATATTCTGGGCTTTTAATTTAATCTCTTTGTGCCTTCTCATACAGACCTCAACCCTCAAATGTCTCAAAAGACACAGAGAGGACCTCGGCTGCTGCCTCGCCTCCATCCCAGGACAATGCCGCAAGTTCATGCAGCGATAGTGAAGAAGGACATGAACAGAAGTCTGGGTTCAGCAAGACTGGGGCTGGATCAAACCACTCAAAACGGCAATACAGACAGAGGTCGCCTTCATCGGGAAGTGAAGATAAGGAGAAGGAACGAGAGAGGGACAGAGACAGACACAAGAAGAGCCATAGAGACAGAGAGAGGGACAGAGATAGAGACAGGGACAGAAACAGGGCAAGGGAAAGGGAGGACAGACATGGGGGAAGAAAAGATGACAGGGATAGGAGGAAAGACAGAGGTAGAGATGAGGACAGAAGTAGAGGGCGGGGGGAAACGGAGAAGGAAGACCGGCATGGGAAAAGGACAAGGAGCCCCAAAGACAGAGCACGGGATAAGAACGGGGAAAGGGAAAAGAGAAGGAATCCAGTTGAGGATGAGCGGAAGGATGAAACTAGGGAAGCAGAGAAGGCTGCGGAAAAGGAGAAGGTGGTGATCAAGGAAGAAAAAGAACCGCAAACAAATGAAGAAGCGGAAGTGCAGGGAGAGGAGAAAGAGGAAAAGGTGAACAAGTTTGCAAAGCGCAGCACAGATCAGACCGTGAGCTCAGCGAAAGAGAGGTTCATGGCCAGACAGATGGCGCGCTCGGCCAGTAAGAGTTATATAGAAAAGGAGGAGGACTAGAGTTGTTGAGGACAGCGCAAGCATCTCTGACCTGCAGAAGCCCTCATCTTCATTAAGACAAAGCTAAAGTTATTTTATAGTTGTCTTTTTGTTCCTTACTGAATTCCATTAAAGCAAACAAAAGACTGGGATACTTTCTGTAAACGTCCCCTGCTGTTTACCCATTTAAGTCCTACTAACTCCAGACACTGCAGCGTACTGTAGTTTTTGGTTAATGTTCCTCAGTTGGAAGTAAATAATGAAAAAATTAAAGACTGCTTTAATTATGTGATTAAAGTGAAATTGACTCCTGATTAACTACACAGCGTACTCACTTTTTTTTGTCAATAAAATAATGTGTCACCCAGTGCAACAGTGTGGCTTATTGATGTGTTTTATTTAGCCATGAACAACAGAAGTGCAGAGGAATAAGCAATATTAGACTTTAGCTGCACAATTTCTTTGATGACGAGAACAATACTAATCTTGTAGTTGGTGATGATGTTGTAAAATAAAAGCCATTTCTGGTTTCTTCATCTGCTTCCTGTTCTCGTTCTGCAGACTATAATTGAGAAGGTCACGTCTTTGATTACAGAAACAGGTTTTGGCTTTGCATGTTCAGTGCAGGAAAACATTTATTCTTGTAGAAATAATCTGCTGGAATCTTCTGTGGCTTGTTTCATGTGCTTTTGTGTCGAGCAGAGATTTAGCTCTAGACGGTGGCGTTGGACCACTGAAACAAAACAACAAAAGGTATATGAATGGGCTACCAACTACAGTTTTTTTTAATGTATATTGCAGCAATATTTTTTTTAGTTTCAAGGAATTGAGAAAAGAAAAAAGTCACCTCTTCCCAGGTCATTTCGATCTTTCCGTCAACGGCTTTCTTCTTGAAAAGGCCTGTAAAGAAATTAAAATGCTATTAAAAAACAATAAACTGCAAAATGTTGCAATTTTACCAAAAATTATTAATAAAGACCAGAGTTGATTTATAATGGGAAGGAAGGGGTTCCACAATGTAAGGAGAGTTTTAAACATAATTCATTTTAACAAATACATTTCAGATACAGCTTTTAGCATTAGTGCTGAAAAGGCCTTTGATAGGATTGAATGCCCTATCTCTTAAATGCTTTAGAAAAATGTGGGTGTAGTAGTAAATTCTTAAAATTATCAAATAATATATAAAAATGCTACAGCAGAAATTCTATCAAATAGGAATAGTTATATGAGCATACACCTCTAACTCTCTTTTACAGTTACAGTGTGCCAAGCCAAACCTCATATAATAAATTTTATTTGTAAAGCACTTTTCATAAAGTTATCTCAAAGTGCTACAGAAACCAAAAAACAAAATAAACAAAAGACTAAGAGAAAAATCAGACACGATTAAAATCAGACACGATTAAAATCAGACACGATTAAAATCAGCAGAAGAAAGAATAGCTAAAGGAGGAGAAGAAAGTGCAGAAAAGAAAATAAAAACATCTAGGAACGACCTAGGAAAGCCTGTTCGAAAAGAAATGTTTTAAGCCCTTTTTTAAAGGCATCGACAGACTGGGGTTGTCGTAGGTGTTCAGGGAGGGAGTTCCAGATGTGGGGGGCAGTGGAGCAGAAGGCTCGGTCTCCCATGGTGCGGAGTCGTGTGCGGGGCTGATGGAGGAGGTTGGTACTTTGGGACCGGAGGTTACGGGTGGATGAGTGAGGGGTAAGGAGGTCTTTGAGGTATTGTGGGGCGTTGCTGTAGATGCAAAGGTGGGTGATGAGGGCGATTTTGTATTGGATTCTTGAGGTTATGGGAAGCCAGTGTAGGTTCTGAAGAATGGGGGTGATGTGGTCGTATTTGCGGGTTTTCATCAGAGTTCGGGCAGCACAGTTCTGAATGAATTGAAGTTTCTGAAGGTGTTTGTTGGGTATACCGATGAGCAGGCTGTTACAGTAATCAAGCCTGGAGGAGATCAGGGCGTGGACGAGTTTTTCAGCATCAGAGAAGGTGAGGAATGGGGAGGTGAGGAAAGGTGAGGAAGGTGAGGAATAAATAATAAAAAATATTTATCACATTTTAACTACCTCAACCTGAAACTCGTTAGACAGTTAAACCAAGGTCTTCTGCCGCACCCCCAACAAATAAAAGCCCACTAAAAGACTTGTGTGGTTTACAAGTGATGCGATTGATGTCTCATCTCTCACTTGATTTCTTTTCCAGGCGAATCATGAGAATGATGAAGTTCCTCAAAGAGGTAGCCGAGTTGTCTGAATACCGAGACATCAGACGCTTGGCCGTGATATTGTCCACGTCTATTCCTGATAGAGACACAAGGAGAAAGCTACAAATGTAAATAAAAATAATAATAATTGACCTCGGGTTTCTGGCCTTTATTTGCCACAGATTTAAAAGCATTAATAAAGTGGGTTACCTGCAGCGTCGACGGCCTTTTTGAGCTCATAGTTGGACAGGGCTCCGTTCAGATTCATATCAAAGGTCTGGTAAATTCTCTGCAAATACAATTGACCTTCATTTAGAAACTATGATGGTTATTTTTTTGCATTTAACACTTTTTGTGTGAAACTGACAGACCCTCGCATTACCTTGAATTCAAACATCTTCTTCCACAAGGCTGTGAACTCGGAGAGATTTGTTGTTGGCTTGAAGTCGTCCTTAGTGCGTGGTTAAGAATGTCTCAATCAACAGATGAAAAACAAGCGCTAATGTTATTTTATTTCGACCCAAGCAAAACTTTTTTGTCTATAAGGATACATCCACCAGAGAGCTTATGCCCCTGCAAACGTCCGAACTAAAGCCATCTGTGGTCCCTAGGAATAAAAAAAAGCAAGAAATTACATCTTCACAGCTAATTGACATGGTTGAAAAATGATTAATGAATTATGTTTCACAACAAATGAATAAACTGAACTGACCATGAGGGAATTTGTCATTGAGGAGCTTCTGGAGCCGAGCGGTATCCAGCTCCTGATTCTGACAACAGAGACAGAAATATAATATAAAACTCTGAATGATCTCTACGCATCAGGAAATACTCAAACATATGAAAGCAGATACATAATATCACACCTGATCTGCATAGCATCTGAACAAGAGACTGGAATCCACATCTTTGATGTCGGAAATCTTGAAACAGAAAAGTAGATGTAAGATGTGAAATTGTCTTCTTCCTGTTGGATTTACGGCTTTGATACCTTAAACTCAGTCCTGGGGCTGCTGTAGTTTAAGGGGTGTAGCTAATCGTGCCCAAGTGTATGCCCTTTAAAATACATTTTCACCACTCCTGACAAATTAGGAAGGGTTTGGTGATTTTTAAGTAAATAGAAAAATACTAAACACTGCAGTCTACAGAGTTCCTTTTCTCTCTTTAACTCACAGTAATGTTATTATGGCGTCACATTTATATAAAAAGTATTAAACAACCACGATTATTTTAGACAGCAGCGAGCTGTGCGCTCGCACATAGAAGCATATATTTTAGTTTTATTAAATTATTAAATAAATGTAAATAAGTAACACCTGTTACTGTAATGACTAGGAACCAATGTTGGGGAAGGTATTATGAGACGCACGATCAGAAAGAGACTGGGAGATGGGAATAAATAACATGACTGAAAACCATCCGTTGCTCGTATACTGTCTATATTAGTACATAATCTATATACGTATATTAATAAAGAGAGTATCAGTACAACAGCAACACTGTTGAAAGTGTAGCAGGAGAGATAGGTCGTCTCAGGTGCCACACACGAAGACGGACGGAACTTTTTTGTTCCTACCGTGAAATCTAACATCAATTATATGCTTCAATATGAGTTCTCATCTGCACAATTGTTTACTTGGGAGTCAGAGCCATTTTTATGAACATTACAAACGCTTTACTTCAGGCTCACTTTACCTGATTTGCTCTCTCAGCTCTGGACGTCTTGTCGTGATAGCCGTCAATTAAACGCAAGAAGCTCTTTGTGGGTGTGGCCACACTGAACGTGACCAATCATAAGAGGGCCCGTGCTCTCCCTGGTCTCCACTCCCAAACTTATTTGCTCATGTTTTATAACTCTCACGATCAGTTAACAAATCTGATCTTAAATTAATTGCTTATCTTCACTAAATGTTTGGGTTGAAAAAATAAAAATATAATAATAATAATAATACTTTTTGTTTCTGACGTTTGAAGGCACTTTTGCCTGATGAAGATACAATTTTTTGGCCAAAGCATTTAATTGCACAATTAAAAAATAAGCCCTCCACCACATTTACTTGCCGATGCATGCTGTACATTATTAAAATATTTTCCTTCATACCTTGGATTGAACTGATTGAACTGATTGAACTGACTGATCTTGTTCGAGATGCTTCTGATGGACACTGTGTTTAGAGAATGGATACATATGACATACATGGACACAATAACACACATGGACACGGTAAAGGAATATCACAGTATCTCTTTACCTGATCTTAATCTCAGCCTTGGTGTAGACTGTGAGAACAAAGTCTGCATCCATGTAGGCATTCCTGGTGTAGGGGATGATCACGTACTCTCCAGGCTCCACAATGTGCATCTCAACCAGTTCTCTGCTATGGGAGTAATACTCTGACCTCTTCACTCTGCTGTTTTCGTAAAAGAAGGGGAGCTCCAGTCTTCCCTCTGGTGTCTGGGGTTAGAATCATGCAGAATAAAGCTCATTTGAAGAATCCCTATTTGTTGAGTTTGCCATTGTGATGTATATATATGTGAGTCATTTGTGCATGTTCTTGTGTGTGCGCTTACCCCAGGTGGGATCTGTTGAATGTAAAATAGGAAGAAATATGTTACGATACAGATTCAAAGCCATTTAAAAATTCTTCTTTCATGAATAATTGCACTTTGATTGTCAGAATGCAGACCTTCACGATGGCGAATGCCATCGGGTAGAAGCGAGTTCTGCAGCGTTTCACTTGAGGTTTCTGCATCAGTGACACTATCATGTTTTTGTCTCCTGGCTGCATCTCGTTAATGGTCGCCACCTGGATGCGATACTGAGGATTTGTCTCAAAGCTCACTACGAGAGAAAATGAACAATGCATAGGACACCTTTAGAGACGGGTTATTGTTGACCATGTGCTTTTTGCTTCAAATAATAAAAGAATGATCCACCTTCAGACATGTCGCCGCCTGCAGACTTCCCTACCACCCAGCTGCCTTCATACGTCATAGATTTCCACTGGCAGGAAACATCACCATCGATGAAGTTGGGTTTCTCAGAAGCTATCCACATCATGCCGAAAAAGTGATAGAGGTCCTCTAACGCCATCCTGACACAGTGAAACACCAGAAACTCAAAACCGGCGATATACACTGCAGTCTAGAAACAACTTAATGGCTCGTGGTTCTACTGAATGTTCACATTTCATCTTCAAAGAATAAAACCATAACACAATCAGTTGTGTAATTGTGCAGGAGAACACGATGGGAGCCAGACAGCAATGTCCAAACTGTGTTGTTATGCCAAAAAAATAGCTTGTACAAATGTTTAGTTCAGATAATTTACCAGAATTCTCCATCATTGCCACTTAAACGCTTTTGTTGATCGTCGGCACTCACACCGTTCCACAGGTCTGACCTGAGCAGAGGACAGAGGACAGTTTGACACTGAAACTGAAAAGATTTATCACTCATCTTCAGCTGATGCACAAAGCAACTATTAAATATATATATATATATATATATATATATATATATATATATATATATATATATATATATATATATATATATATATATATATATATATATTTAAATATATATATATATATATATATATAAATATGCATAAATCACATACTTGTCGCTCCACTTTCCGTTCCACTCCAGTTTGCCCCAGGGGTTAAAGAGTCGCACCAGTCTCACTTTGGAGTCAAGATGCTGGACCTTATCATCAAATGAGAAATTGACAAATGAGACGAGAAACACTCAAAAGTATTGTTTGTTCTTTTGTATTCTGTTCGAGGCACTTTGAGATGTTTGCTGGTCGTATATGACATAATATGTTTGTCTTATTTCAAAGAGAAACAAATGTTAATATTGTGCACCTTTTTGATTTTATGCACCAGAGATGACAGCTGTGCACTACAACCAAAATACTTTTATTGCTAGTTCTTTTATTATTGTTCTTAATGCACGTTTTAAATGTTGTCATCACTTGCTGCTTACTGGCTGCAGGAAATGTCGAGCCCAGCTAAATTTCTTGGTTTGAAAGTGCAGCCCAACTGAGTTTGTAATATATGAACAGTTGCGTTGTACCTCAGTGACAGCTGTGACAGCGTAAGCATGTCCAGCCACCAGTCCGTTGTCGCTTACAATGTTCTCCAAATCACCCTGAAAACGACAACAACAACAAAAACAACAGTAAATCATGTGTGAAAAGACAGACCCTTCCTTTCTTTTCTCTTGTTGTTCTTCTTCTCTCACCACTTTAGGAGGAGTCCCACAGCAAATCATCGACAAGCCACTGGTGGCTCTTGTCAGCGCGAGCCAAAGCAGCTCTTCACGGTACTCATAGAGGGACCCTCTGAGCGAATAATACATGCTCACTCCTGCAGTGAAGTCCTTGCAGACGTCTGACGGCATCCCAGCGCTCATGTCGGCATATGAACCACACACCCTGAGAAACAAAACAAAAAGGCTAGTAATTGGGGATGCCCACTGAAAGTATTGGCCCGATATTATCCTATTAATGTAATATCTGTTTGTTCCGATATCGTTTTTTCTGCTGATAAAGAAATGAAAACCCAATAAAGTAATGCCAAAATGGATTTTCGCCAAAATGTGCGATTAAATGCTTGGTTTATATTGTGGTCTTATGCAATAATGAGTAGAGGAAATACAATTGAACAGGAAAGTTGATCAAGACATAGTACGCATGTCTTGATCATCGTGGGTAGATCAAGACTGTGCTGCAAAAGGCTGTGCTTCATTCTCATTATCGTGAAAACTAGTTTTCATAGGATTAGGCGATTATGATTAAGGTGAGTGCATTAATCACATACTTTGCATATGCTTTTTCCAGCAGAGGAACCCAGAAATCCTGTCCTCCTCTGCTGAACACAGAGAGCAACTCGTTGTTCATCGTCGGCAGGAAGTCATCGATGACGACATCCACCCACTTGCCAAACCTCCAGAACTGACACAGACAGGATGTACAGTGGGTTAGTTGACTGAAGCATATATGCATAGTTTTAACTCTTGACAAAGACAAAATATTTACCCTGAAGTGAAAGATCCCTGCATAATCCACAAAGGACTGGTTCATTGGCACAACTTGCACCATCAGGTCTCTACTAAAGGTCAGAGAGGAGAGCGTAGCCAGAAACCAGCAATTACCTGGCAAAAGGCAAAGTAACAACAAAAAAAAAGCAATCAAGCACTGGCACATACTTCACAATTTCAAACACACAAAAGCAGAATTTCTTACTTACCTATGCCTCCTTGACCGAAGTCAATGGTCTCATCCATACAGAAAGTTGGCTCAATGGTTTTGTTCTGTCTTTTCATTAAGTCCTGGACAAACAACAACAACAACAACAACAACAACATGAGGGAATAAATCTAAACAAGACAGAAATTTAGAGTATTAGGGCTAAACTGAAGACTAATATCATGGCTTTATTCTCATAATACTGCAAATGTATTCCCGTAATATACTTTTGCTCATGATATTATCACTTTTTCAATATTTCAACTTTATTGGCGTAATACTACGACTTCATTCGTGAAATATTATACTTTTTTTTGTAATATTATGACTTTTTTAATATTTCAACTTTATTCTCTTAATATTGCAACTTTTTTCTCGTAATATTAAGACTTTTTATTCTTAAAATCCGCAAATAACACAACGCCATGCCTGCATTAGAGGGAATGCTGACTGCAGAATGAAGAACTGTACATGTAATGATGATGTTACCGTATTATAGAAATGAGAGGAAAATATACATACAGCTGGACGAAGCCACAACACATTGTCCTCCTGCCGGTCGTTAAGGTAAGGCAGATCTCCCAGAGAGCAGCTGTTTGGTGGGAAGGTGGGGTCCACAAACAGCCACTCCTTTTCCAGATGGAAACTCTTCAGCTGCGGGAAGTCCTGGTTGTTGTATTTGACAGGGTTGGAAGCGCTGCCCTCGCTGCCCTCTTGGCAAGACATGTTGACGAGGGCCGTGTTTTCACCGGACGCAGACATGGTGGCGAGAAGCTTCGGGCAGAGACTGCAGAGGTAGAAACAGAAGATCAGTGAGGAGGAGGAGGGGAGAGTGGAGACAAACACCTGTGACTGCTGCAACCAACCGACTCTGTGTCTGCTGCGACGTCTAATATATACTCACACGCTACTCTACTTAAACCTGGAGGCAGACCCTCCTCCCAGGAATGTAAAGAAAACGTCTATAATGTCATTCTGCTCGAGGGCAAAAAGGGTTTTCGTGTTTCATACAGTCGCTTATATATGAACTCTTGATGTGTTTTTGCTGTGTTTCTATAGTTCTTACCATGTGAGACTTTGAGATTTGTTTCTTCAATTGTAGTGTGTGCAATATTAATACAATGCAAACATCATCATCATTATTATTAGTATTATAAATGGTGGAGCAAATGGCAATAAAAATTTACCTTACTTTAATTTAAAATGGCTGGTGCGTGTTCCAGTTTTCTTATTTCAGTTTTTTAAAACTTTGGAGAAATCCAGTGTAATGTAGTTTGTGTTTTAAATACTACTTAGCTGTAAACGCTGCATGTAATTTGATCTGCACGGGGGTTTGGCTGTTTCATAACGTCAAGTCATATCTGTGCACTGTTGTCACAAACCCTTTTCTCAAAGAGTCCTGAAAATAGTTTATTTCATGACTTATTTACTACAACACATTTCTGCTACAGCCGGTGTCCACCTAGTCTGCGTTTTGTTCCTCTAATTTCAGGTCTTCAGGTTCCACGGGAAGCTATTGCAACATGTCAACTTCAGGTAGTTAATACCTCAGACATGCAAATCCTCCGTGGGAAATGTTGCATATACTGTGTAGTATATGTGTATATATCAAGTACAAACACACACACGCATTTGTACTCGTCAAAATCTTTAGTAAGTCTTCTTTTGTCTAGTCAAGTCAACACCCTAAATGTGAATCGCCTAGACCGACTGGTTTTTCCCCTTCTGCTCAGCTGACTCACAATTATCAACGGCATGTAACGTATTTTGGGTGAAGCTGCGTGTTGCAACATGGTTTTATCTTCAGTTTCTGCCAAATGGAAGTTTGGCGTGATTTTAAACAGTGGACTTTTACAGGCATGCTTACATTTAGAAAGGAATGCTTGATTTAGAATCTAAATAAATTCTGATTAAAAGAAGCATCGACATTGTTTGTCTGTATATCAGAAAGGAAAAGAATAACACAATTCTTACACACAAAATAAATGAATTTGTATCTTAAGTTTCAGCACACAGACGGACACCAGTGAGGACAGACACCAGGGACACCATGAACAACAGACACTGTCTCCACCCAGGAGAACATGCTTTAATTACAGAGGCTGTCCATGTTTGCTTTGAACAGAGACAAGGGAGCAGTCAGGAATTACACTTAACATGTCCAACTTGCTCTTCAAGTATAACATTGCTTATGGTTCGCAGGGCACTTAAAACAGTTGAACCGATTTGCATGAAATTTGAGAAGTAAGAGTGTGAAAGTGTGGTGCACACTAACATAAAAAAAAAAAAAACTAGTTCTTACACTTGGCAGGGACTTTATTGAAGTAAATGTCAACTGTAACACAGATTCTAATGGTTCTCTGCACTGCAGCAATTTTGACCCGTTTAAGCGATGCTAAACTTAATCATAAAAATGTGATTTTAATTGTCCGTATTATGACAAAAAGACACCAAATAGATCACTCTATGCATGTTCTGCATAACATTGCACGCAAGCTTAATATCTTATTAAAACAAATGATATGATTAACCTCAAGTTGTGTCCAGGCTTGCACAACAATCACAAAAACAAAAAAGGGAACATTTGACCAGTGTGCTCCAGATTATCTTTTATACCTAAAATAAATAGCTTTAATACAAATGTCAGTATACACTAAATCAAATAAAAGTCCAATAAACCATCCATCCATTATCTACCGCTTCATCCTCCACCAGAGGGTCACGGGGGTGCTGTGCCCATCTCAGCTGACATTGGGCGATAGGTGGGGTACACTCTGGACAGTTCTCCAGTCCATCGCAGGGCCACATATAGAGACAACCATTCACTCACACTCTCACACCTACTGTCAATGACCAATTCACCTAATCCCCCATAAAATAAACATAAAAAGATAAAGAAATGTATATATACATATACATATACATATACATATATATATATATATGTATATATATCTTTAAAAAACAACTATATTCCTTTAGTTTTTTAGACAACAGTAAGTTTTCCTTTACCTTGTGGAACAGTTTTGGCGTGTATCTTCCTGCTCTCCTCAGAACTGCAACCTGTTCGGCTGTCTTCGTTTCAGATTTGAATGGACGACCACGCCCCCTGGTGTCCGGTTGCTCCGAGAAGGAGAAGGGTGTCATCATGGATGGATTAAAACGATAATTACTGGGTCGAGGCACCATCCTTTGGCTCCGTGCACCGCCCCCTCAGCCTTGAAGACAATTTCGTCATGGTGGCCACACTGGGTACTGCAACAGAAAATACTCATTGGTCACAAAAAGCATTTTCCCCATTGAGCACAATAGCAAAAGAGACGCCTGTAAAAGTGTCCACAGGACACGGGCTGTCGTAGTTATAGATCTTTATATTCTATATTTTTAATTCATGATGTTCCATATTTTAAAAATCTTCCTAAAGCCCATAAAAAGTCCAGAAAAATACTATTTTCCAGAGTGACGTCACAGCCGTGTACTAGCACAGCAAAGCGCGGTCATGTGGTGTCTCGGGAACTATAGAGTATTAGTTATGAAAAATGTGAATCATTTGTTTTTATTATTAAATATTGCGATAAAGCAGGTTTTAGTTATTATCCGTCGTTCATTAACATTTATTTACAAACTTATTATCGATGTATTAACGAGCTGCTGTGTTAATTGAGGCATGGGCGACGCTAGCCCCTTTTTAGCGGTGCTTTACCCCTTAAACTTAGAGTAAGAAATGTTATTCTAAAATATTTGTTCGTCTTTGATAAGCTTGGATAATGTGCAAAACATACTCCGTAGTTGATGGTTAAAAATGTATAATTTTGAAAATTGAAAATGAAAGGAAACACCCCCGCCTAACAAATAGTATCACCCTCTGCTCACCGTTACGTTCCATTCATTGCACCTGCACCGCTCCACAGCCCCTATTCCCGTCCCGCACGAGTGAGAATCCGTGTTGTGAATCAAGTAAGTTGATCCAAAGCTGTCTCACACTTCTTTTCTTTTACCTAGATATTACCTAGTTAGTTACCCTAACCCTTACCCTAACCCAATTGATTGTAGTATTTGAACTCACAACCTCAGAGATGCAAGTTGTCTTCTGATGGACTGAGCCACTTGTTTTGATGCACTTTGTGTTGGTTCCACAAACAAACCTGCTGGACTGTAACAACCCCGGGAGTTCTGGATCAAAGTTTTCCCGACCAGGACAACCAACCCTGTCCTTGTGGAATTGAACCTGTCGTGCAGGAACCAACCGATAGTGAATACAGTAAGCTGAAAAGTATAATCACGTAATTAAAGGTTAACATTATCAATTTAATGGTTTAATTGACTGTGGCTAGTTTATATGTATTGTTACAGGAATCATGTTTTTTTTGCCTTATTTCCCTTATATAAATCAAATCAAATGTTGATTTTTCCATTCACTGATATACTGTATGCTATCAAAAATGTTGTAAAATACAAAATGTTGCTGTCGCAGGAATTTTATTATTGTCCAAGAAAATAATGACAACATTAAGTATATGTTGTGTGATGCGTGCACAAACATAGCAGACATAAACACACATGTACATGTAAATATTAGAGCTTAAATGTGATTGGGACAATGCTCTCATGGAGATAAAACATACAGTAGTATCACAGAGAATCATTTTTACATGAATATGCTAAATGTTGGAGATTTTAAGACAAAATAACCGTGCCGAGGCGAGTCGCACTGGGAACATGTAGCCTACATTTACACCCATAGCAAATATAAAAAACAAATTCCCCCAAACCACACAGTACAGTAAAAATATTATTGATTTTGAGTAAGGCTCCTTTTTAGACCAATGGGACATGTCAAATATCACATTATGCCTGATCAATTACTGATCTGAACCTCCGCTTTGGTGAAGACCGTGAGAACAAAATCTGCATCCATGTAGGCACTCCGGGTGAAGGGGACGATCACGTACTCTCCAGGCTCCACACTGTGCAGCTCAACCACTTCTCTGTCATAGACATATTCTGACTTCTGCACACTGCTGTTCATGTAAAAGAAGGGGAGATCCAGTTTTCCCTCTGGTGTCTGGGGGGTAGAATCATATAGAATAAAGCTCATTTGAAGAAAGATTGCAAAATTCAAGTCATTTAAAAAAATTAAATTTGTATATAAGTGAGTCATTTGTGCATGTTCCTGTGTGTGTGCTTACCCCAGGTGGGATCTGTTGAATGCAAAATGGGAAGAAATGTTACTATTCAGATTCAAAGCCATTTAAAAAAAATGCTCAATTCGTGATTAATTGTACTTTGATTTTCAGAATGCTGACCTTCACGATGGTGAACATAATCGGGTAGAACCGCATTCTGCTGCGTTGAGGTTTCTGCATCAGTGAAACCATCAGGTTTTTGTCTCCTGGCTGCTTTTTGTCAATGGCCGGCACCTGGATGCGATACTGAGAATTTGTCTCAAAGAGCACTACAAGAGAAAACGAACAATGCAGAGGACACCTTCAGAAACAGGTTATTAGGGCCCAAGCACAAATGTGCCAGGGTCAACCTATTGTTCCCGTTGAGATATTTTCCCCTGCGACGTTGGGCTTATTTTTGAGGGGGTTAACGTGCATAAGAACTCTTGACATTTGGCACGGAGGTCAGGTCGGCGAAAAATGTGATAGCGGCATAGGACACAAACCCGTTCGTAGCCCCAGGGCTCTATAGCGCCCCCAGAAGTCAAGTCATGGTCAGACAAAATTCGTCAGATCGGGATGAAATTTGGTGAGTGTGTTGAGCTTACTCCAATGATTCTTGGAGATTGTTTATTTTTTATATCGTCTCCGAGTCGCACATAGTTGCTACAATTTTAACCAAACTTGGTACACTTGTTGCTTTCATGATTCCAAACAAATTTCCAATGTACTTCCATTAGCTACGCCCACCCAGAAGTCAGCCATTTTGGAAAAACAAAAATGGCCAGTCTATGCATTTGAACAAACTCATCTTAGCAAGTTTTGAGCTAGCCGTGCCAAGATCGGTCCATATGTTCAAGACAAGTTAATGATGAAAAGTTATCAAAGGATTTTCTCTATGTCAAAAGGCGTGGCCTCAGCACTCCTTAAAATGGCAGGAAAACTACTTTAAAATTCCACTTTCCTACGAGCGGTCCTAGTCTTTTGTATTTGTGCACAGAACAAAATGTTAAAAACATGTTGACCGTGCGCTTTTTGTTTAAATGATAAAAGAATGACCCACCTTCAGTCATGTCGCCGCCTGCAGACTGCCCTGTCAACCAGCTGCCTTCAAACATCATACATTTCCACTGACAGGTAACATCACCATCGGTGAAGTTGGGGTTCTCACAAGACATCCACACCTTGCCGAAGTTGTGACAGAAGTCCTCCAATTCCATCCTGACACAGTGAAACCCGAGAAATTCAAAACCGACCATATACACTGCAGTCTACAAACAACTTAAAGGTTTGTGGTTCTAATATTGTTGTGTTACAATAAGAACATTCCAAACGGCCTGATTATGCTAAAAAATAGCTTGTGTAAATGTTTTATTAAATCAGGTAATTTACCAGAATTCTCCATCATTGCGCTTGAAACGATTTTGTTGCTCGTCGGCACTCACATCGTTCCACATGTCTGACCTGAGCAGAGGACAGAGGACAGTCTGAGACAGAAACTGAAAAGATGCAACTATAAAAACAGTCCATCTATGTACATATATATGCATTGTGCTATATGATTAAATCACGTACTTGTCGCTCCACTTTCCATTCCACTCCTGTTCGCCCCAGGGGTTAAAGAGTCGCACCAGTCTCACTTTGGAGTCAAGATGATCGAACTTATCATGAAATGAGAAATCGACAAATGAGACGAGGAAACAGAAGTTCAAAAGTAGAGAAACACTTTTCACTGTCCCTTAAGATTCTTACAGTAGTCTGACAGGTTTGATAACATTGTTTGTTCTTTTGTATTCTGCTAAAGGCACTTTGAGATGTTTTAGTTGTTGATATAAATAGTTACAGCTAATACGGTGCACATTTTTTTATACACTTTGGCCCAACTGAGTTTGTAATTGAAGTCCTGATGTAGTGGAAAAGCGGCATGAATATTTCAGCCCTCCCTCCCTGTTATTGTGTTGAACAGTTACCTCAGTGACAGCTGTGACAGAGTAAGCATGTGCAGCCACCAGTCCATTCTCGTTTACAGTGTTCTCGTAACTACGCTGAAAATGACAACAAAAACAACTACAGTAAATCGTGTGTGAAAAGACAGATACTTCCTTCATTTTCTCTTGTTGTTCTTCATCACTCACCCCTTTAGGAGGAGTCCCACAGCAAATCATCGACATGCATCTGGTGGCTCTTGTCAGTGAGAGCCAAAGCTGCTCATCATGGTGTTCAGAGTAGAAGTCCCTGAGTAGATAACTCATGCTCACTCCTCCAGTGAAGTCCTTGCAGGCGTCTGACGGTACCCCAAAGTTCATGTCAGCGTATGAACCACACAACCTGAGAAGCAAAACAAAAACAAGGCTGTTTTCTACAGTATTAGAGTGACCAAAATCATTCAGTCAGTAGCAACTGGACGAGAGACAGACACGACTGATTCAATGACTTTTGGAGGCTTGCATCAATGTGTAGTCATGATGTCGTCAATAATCTGAACCCCAAATTTGAAGCCTTGTGATCTAATAAATGATTAAAAGTCACGTTTTATCTTTTTCCTCGAAACGGGAACATGGTTACACAATTGACATCAGATTTTTACAATTTTTTGTTCCATATTTTTTATTATCAGGTCAAATCTAAAAAACCACCCTATGTAGGCTGCTTAGAGTATGGATAAATGGGGTGCTGTTTTGTCGCATTTAGCTTCAAACATTTGAAAAAGTGCTGTGAATTTTTGAAAGTCACTTTTTTAGCACATTTAGATTTAGATATGCGATGCATATTGAACTTGCTGTTGACTTCACTGATACTTGGACACTTGAGTGATTGTGAAATCTATTTATCCTAGGATTAGGCGATTGCACGTCCTGCGTCACAGTCTATGATTAAGGTGAGTGCATTAATCACATACTTTGCATATGCTTTTTCCATCAGAGAAACCCAGAACTCATTTCCTCCTTTGCTGAACACAGAGAGCAACGTGTTGTCCATCGTCGGCAGGAAGTCATCGATGACGACATCCACCCACTTGCCAAACCTCCAGAACTGACACAGACAGGATGTACAGTGAGTTAGTTGACCGAAGCATATATGCATAACTTTTCTATTTAACACTTGACAAAGACAAAATATTTACCCTGAAGTGAAAGATCCCTGCATAATCCTCAAAGGACTGGTTCATAGGCACAACTTGCACCATCAGATCTCTGCTAAAGGTCAGAGAGGAGAGCGCAGCCAGAAACCAGCAATTACCTGGACAACAAAAGAAAAGCACTCAAGCACTGGCACATACTTCACATAGTTCACATAGATTCAAACAGAAGAATTTCTCTGGCTTACTGATGCCTCCTTGACCGAAGTCAAAGCGTGAGGTCCCGTCCATACAGAAAGCTGGCTCATCACCGTTGTTCTGTCTTTGCATTAAGTCCTGGACAAAACAACAACAATGAATCTAATGTTAACAGAAACTTAGAGTATTAGGGCAAAACTAAAGACTTTTCTTGTAAAAGTTTACATTAATAATGTTACGGTATTATAGAAATGAGAAGAAATGTACATACAGCTGGACGAAGCCACACCACATTGTCCTCCTCCCAGTTGTTGAGGTAAGGCAGATCTCCTAGAGAGCAGCTGTTTGGTGGGAAGGTGGGGTCCACAAACAAGCGCTTCTTTTCCGTGCAGTCACTTTTCAGTTGCGTGAAGTCCTGGTTGTTGTATTTGACAGGATTGGAAGCGCTGCCCTCGCTGCCCTCTTGATAGCACAGGTTGATGAGGACTGTGTTTTCATCAGACACAGGCATGGTGGCGAGAAGCTGAGCAGAGTCTGCAGAGGCAGAAATGGAAAATCAGAGAAGAGAGTGGAGACAAACACCAGCAACGGTCGAATATATACTCACACGCAACTATACGTAGCCTGGAGCCAGACCCTCCTCCCAAGGATGTATAGAAAACACACACAGCAAGGCCTTAGACAATGTCTCTAATGTCATTCTGCTCGAGGGCTAAAAGGGGGGTGGGTGTGTGTGTGACTGTTGAGGCTTCTGTAAGAAACTTATTTTCAAAGGAATAATATAAACAGTAGCTTATATATGGACTCCTATCAAGTGAGTATTGAATTCAACAACTGTTCAAATAATTTGTTTGCTCTTTACGATAGGGAAAAAAGAAAAAGAACTGGATGCTTGGGCGCCTCGTGCGTGCAATTGGATCTGCATGGGTGTGTCCGTTTCATAACGTATATAATATCCATGCATTATCACAAACCCCCTTTTCTCAAAGAGTCCTGGAAATAGTTTCTTCACAGGAACATGTATATAACTATCTTTAGAACTATTTTTGTGGATACTATTTTAAGGCTTAGCTTAAAATGCAAATTAATAAAGTTGACAATTTGATTTTTACAACCATCCACTGAGACATTTCACACCAGACAGGCACCTAAAGCCGGTGTGTCAACCTTGTCTGCATTTTTTCTTCTAATTACAGGTCTTCAGCTTCCTGTTGCAACATGTCAACTGCAGGGAGATCATACCTGCAACATGCAAATAATCTGTGGCACATGTTACGGGGAGGACGTGCAAAACCACATACAAGGACTTGGAATTTAAAAGTACAGGTAAGAACTTACATAAAAGGAAAAGATATAAAGCTCATAATCATATAAACATTATTCTTCTGAATGAATCCACATAGCAGCTCTTTAATACATCTATAGTAAGTTTGAAAGTAAATACAGGTGACCATCGCCTTCATTTAATCACATTTCTCATATTGTACGGTTCCCTGACAGGAACACCGGTCCTGAGGCGCGCTTTGGTGTGCATGTACACAGATGTGACGTCACTTGAAGAAACACCATTTTTCTGGACCTTTAGGAAGGTCTTGCAAATATATAACTAAAAATATAGGGTAAAGAGATCTATAAAAGCACATGTTCATGTCTCGAGGTGTCCTGTGGACAGTTTCACAGGCATCTCTAACTCAATGGGACAACGACACCGTGTCCATATAGGTAAACATGCTGTAATTACAAGGGCTGTCGATGTTTTCTTTGGACAAAGACAAGCAGTCAGGAATTACACTTTACTTGACAAACCTGCTCTACATGTTAAAAACGTCTGGTTGAACTGCAATTACCACCTCCAAAAAGGCTTTTTATGGCCACCTGTCTTGTTGAGTGTTCAAGAATGCTAAAATCACCACCTTAGCAGGACACTTTAAACAGAACGATTTGAATGAACTCTACTTTGAAAACAAGAAATACTGGTTATGTGGCAGAAAGAAAAAGCAGATACTTCAAAGAAAATGTCCACCGAGACAATTTATTAAAAGCCATTTTGACACATTTTTAGCATTCCAGCATGAAACTGAGGAAGCTGGCCGTGGTACAAAGGGAACATCACATGCTTATATTGGATTGGGAGACAAGTAAAAAAGGATCACTTAAATTTCTATTTTGACATATACAATACAATGGAGGCTTCTGTAAATTGCTCAACATTCAGTTTATTAGGTTTTCACAACTTTTTAAATTTCATCTCAAAAAGGTCATGCTTTTCAAACAAGGCAATCCGATGGCAGACTTCACCCCATATTACTATTGGCAAGTGCGGAAGGCACCAACAGACAGACACCATGATGCGAGGTAGTAATCTCATCACGCCCATCGACACCTGCAGGAGACAGTTTACATAATTTAAAACCACAACAAATATATTTTAATCCAAGTATTGCAACTTTTCAATGTTCAGAAAACCGAGAGTCACCACTGAAAAATCTGACGGTAATTCCAGCTATTTCAGTTTAAGTTTCATCACAACAAGAACAAAACTGCCAACAGTGTGTAATGTGGCTTAAAGATTAAAAAGTACCTGTTCATTAGCGACCAGCAGATGTCAGGCGACAGGTCCATGCTGTCACAATGAAGCCTGTAAACAGCAAAGTGTGACAGTCAAAAACAACCCATACATGTTTAGACACATTTACACACGCTTGAGTCTCAGAAAATTGGATTAGAAACAATCGTCAGTTGTCGCATCGGACGGCACTTCCTATTCCAGGTTTTCATCACCGACTACAAAATTTCTACCATAAAGCAGAGCTTATGTATTCACTTAAGTTTATAATGTATCCAAGGACTTACAGGATGCTCTTCACCAGCTGCATCCATCGTCTACCACTTTATCCTCCACATGAGGGCGACACTGTCCGACTCGGCTGACAAGGCAAAAGGCAGGGGACACTCTGGACCAATCAGTTGCAGCCACACCAAAATGAGACTTTATCTCCAGGGAGCCTTCCTTCAAAGTCCAGCTCTACCTTGAGTAAACAAGACAAATCAAAACATTAAAAAAAAGTACTGTTGGCATCTCCTGTCATAAGCTGCTTTCATTGCATGTTCAGAAAACCAATAATCACCACTGAACAATCTGACGGTAATTCCAGCTGTTTAGTTTAGGTTTCATCACAACAGAGCACACTAGTACTGCACAAATAAAGATAAAAGTACAACACATTTTGCTGTAAATGTGACTCCAAAAAGGACTTACCAAAGGCACCTCCTTTCCACAGAGCATCCCTTCAAAGACCAGCTCGAACCCTAAGTAGCCAAAACAAATCAAGTGTTTGAAAACCCAAGTATCATCCAATCCCTTACAAGATGCGTCCTTCATTGCATGTTCAGAAAAACAATAATCACCACTAGACAATCTGACGGTAATTCCAGCTGTTTAGTTTAGGTTTCATCACAACAGAGCACACTAGTACTGCACAAATAAAGATAAAAGCACAACACATTTTGCTGTAAATATGACTCCAAAAAGGACTTACCAAAAGGCACCTCCTTTCCACAGAATCCCTTCAAAGACCAGCTCGAACCCTAAGTAACCAAAACAAATCGAAAGTTAGAAAACACAAGTATCATCCAATCCTGACAAGATGCATCCTTCATTGCATGTTCAGAAAACAATAATCACCACTAGACAATCTGACGGTAATTCCAGCTGTTTAGTTTAAGTTTCATCACAACAGAGCACACTAGTACTGCACAAATTAAGATAAAAGCACAACACATTTTGCTGTAAATATGACTCCAAAAAGGACTTACCAAAGGCACCTCCTTTCCACAGAGCATCCCTTCAAAGACCAGCTCGAACCCTAAGTAACCAAAACAAATCAAATGTTTGAAAACCCAAGTATCATCTAATCCTGACAAGATGCGTCCTTCATTGCATGTTCAGAAAAACAATTATCACCACTAGACAATCTGACGGTAATTCCAGCTGTTTAGTTTAGGTTTCATCACAACAGAGCACACTAGTACTGCACAAATAAAGATGCGTTCACTTACCCATCATGCTGCTCATTTGTCGGGAGTAGAAACCCGTCCTTTGCAGCATCTTGACTGTACACATTTTGACCTGTATTAAAGTTAATCGATTAGTTTACTCTGCAAGCTGATGAAAAGATTGAATACAAAAACGTTTATATAGCAACTCAGAACAGTGAGAGCGAAACATCGTCAGTTATCGCATCAGACGGCACTTCCTATTCACAGTTTTCATCACGGACACAGCCACACGGAATCCCTACAAAGTAGGCCTGTCGCGATATTCAATAAATCAATTAATCACACGATAATTAAAATTACCGCGATAATTTTTCTGGCCGCGATAAATGCCATTTGCATGCTTTTTTGTTTTCCCTGTGTCTCTCTCGGGTCCTAAAGTGTGTGAAATTTGATGTAGTATGCATGCCAGGTGGCTAGGTGGCGCTGTGAAGCACTGCCATTCAACACCACCAGGAGCGCGTGCATGCGCTGAAACTTCCTTCTACTTCTCTCTAGTAGCGCTGAGTCGCCCACAGTCGAAAACCAAAACATTGACTCTGCGTAATTTCTGAAATGACTCCTGGATCAGTATCAGAGCAGCTAAGGCAACTTGGATGTGCGACTGATGGATTCGAATCCACATGTTTGTTGTTTGTCTGTACTGCACATGGATCCGACGTCAGCGTACAGGAGGTTAGCCAGCGTCGTGGCAGCTTGAGCAGCTCAGAAAACACTTTTGCTTGTTCAACCCTTTAGACGGGAACGCGACAGCGGAGCGTTTTTAAGA
The DNA here is from genome assembly GCF_963457635.1 of Microchirus variegatus. Classification (NCBI taxonomy): domain Eukaryota; kingdom Metazoa; phylum Chordata; class Actinopteri; order Pleuronectiformes; family Soleidae; genus Microchirus; species Microchirus variegatus. The sequence continues at coordinate 9,706,475 of NC_139803.1, forward strand.
ATTCCACTCTGGAGGGTGGGTTCATTTTTAGCGTTTTTAAGCCCCAAAAACGCCGTCGCTCTCTAAACGAAAGGCACATCTGATAAAATATTTTGTCTGTTTCATCCTGGAGCGTTGCTGTGTAAAGCCAGAGTAACGATGAGTGAACCCTCATGTCAGTCACTTGTCAGTCGCATGGTGTGTGGGGAGGCGGGACTCCTGGCATAACCTACCACAGCAGAGTGCAGCTAACCCATTTTATTTATTGCTTTTGCAATTAAATTTATTGTGTTCTAGTGTTCAATATTCTTTAAAAAATAAAAGTTTATTTCTCTTTGAATAGGTGTACCTGCATTATTATACCATTATCATTGTATTAGATGAAAATTATCTCAGAACAACAATATTATCGATTATCGCAATAATTTCTGAGACAATTTATCGTCCAGCAAAATTTGTTATCGTGACAGGCCTACTGCAAAGTCATGTTATAGTCGCAATCACTCACCTTAAGAGCATAAGGAGACTTCATGTGACCTCACGTGAGGAGCTGAACGACCACGTTCCCCCTGAAAAAACAACAATAAAGAATCAAGTTAAAAAACGCTAGATCTACCAATACGACTTAACTACGCCATTAAGCTAAGTAAGCTCATAAGCTAGCTCCATGAATTCTATGCTGGCGCCCTCTGAAACCATTTCAGCTCATCTTCATCCATTCAACATCAATAGAAAGAAAAGTAGTGGATGAATGGTGGATATGTGCATCAAATAATCGACAAACATCATAAACTCACTTCTGTTTTTCGCTTCTTCCATGTTCCAGCTTCTCCACGTGGCTGTATGCTCACGTGCCCTCAACAGTCTCAGCAGCTAACGCTCACATGGAGCGCTTTAAACTTAAAAATTCACTTAAGTCCAACTACCGTGTAACTACTGCTTTCTACTGCAGTTTACAGCTTATTAGAGTTTTGATAACGCATTTAAGTGCCGCATCTCCAGTAGAAGCAACCACCCAGGAGCCGGAGAAAATGTAAAAGAGGGCATAGTTTGATTCTGCGACGATTTTATACCAAACCCGCCCTCATCAGTCGCGGATATAACACGTCAAGAGACGTTAAATTGCGCCATGGTACCATGACGCCACCTGCTGTACCGGAGTATGAACAGCAGGGCCTGAGTGGCTAAACCATATTTCAAATGACTTAACACTGTTTACTTGGTGATTTCATGCCAAAAAAATTATGGATACAAACAATAATATGGACAAACTACTGTGCACATATCCTTTTTTGTTTACTTTAATTTTTATTAAACACACCTTAATCCACACTGCACTTGTTTCACATGTTGTTTACCTAGTAATTCATTGATTTCTTGACTTAAACATGTGAATAGTTATTTTTTATTACATGATTTGCTAATGGTTTTTATTACAGGCCTAAACATACGTAAAGTCTCAGATTGCAGTTCTACACAATACATACTTTATATAATATATATATATATGTAATATATATATATATATATATATATATATTGGTATAATAACATCTTCCTCTGTTTCATGTACACGAAGAGAAGCAATGCTGCCCTCTAGTGTTCAAAGTTCACAATCCCATTTTAATGAGCGTAATCGTGACATGTTCCAAGTTCTTTGATATGAAAGTTGTCCTTCATCCTCGTGTGTGATGTTTGACTAAAATTAAGTGTCCTGACATTATTCTGACTTTAATCTCAGGAATCTGGAGAAGAAAAGGTAAAAAAAAAAAATGTCCCTAATCCTCATCCGTACATTTATTCCTGTCTTATTAGTATTTTAATTTACTTACATTCATGTGTTTTAATAAGTTTATGTGTGAATCTCGTTTTCTACAGTTTGTGTATTAGTTGTGTTGTGCAATAGTAGCCTGCGACCACAGGGAAGCGCTGTTCGACAGCTCACACGTATTCATCAGGTTTCTGTGCTGAGGGGGGAAAAAGGCGTCATTTTATAAAGTAGATTTGTTTTTCTCGACAGACTTCGGATGAATATTGTGTTCACATCTCCACACTCAAGATCTCACTTCTCATTCTTCATCGTCCTCTTCCATCCTGTGCTTCCAGGTAAAAACATTTCAAAATCAGTCTGAAATATTTTAAAATGTGACTTCAACGCTTGTGTATCTATAGACCACGTTTGTTTGTGTTTGTTTTTTGTGTGTCTGTCTATGAGTGTTGCTACAAAATATTACTATTATTATTATTATTATTATTATATATGTATATGTAGGTATTTATTTGTCCCTGGTGCATCCTGAAGAATGTGTCATTCATTATGGTTTAGTTTTCTGTCTCATCATCATGTGATCAAATAATGAGTGCGCGCACACACACACACACACACACACACACACACACACACCCCCCCACACACACACACACTGTTGTAGGACTGTTGTGTTCTTATTCTTGTGGCCGAAGTTGTTTCAAATGTTTGAAAATGTGAAATATTGTTTCACAGGAGGCAGATTTATCTGCTCTCTCATCATCCTCCTCTTCCTCACATACTTCATCTTTATATGTATATGTACATATCTTTGTTTCCTTTCAGTATCCATTGATTCCTGGAGTTTTAACTAAAGCGAAAGCAAATGTGATGTTTAAAAAGCTTTGTTTTTAACATTTGAAAGTTTTCAACTTCACAGACGTTCATGTGAGGTGAGAAAAAAAGAGGTGAAAGAGTGTGTGAGGATGTTTCCCCCCGTGAAGAAGGACCGGATTATTACTCAGCTCCCTAAGGTTAGTGATATCACACACACACACGCGCACACACACACACACACACACACACACACACACACACACACACACACACACACACACACACACACACGAACACACACACACACACACACACACACACACACACACACACACACACACACACACACACACACACGAACACACACACACACACACACACACACACACACACACACACACACACACACTGGTGTCCATCACTTCAGAAGACATTGCATTGACTTAGATTCATTTCCTGATTCATTCATTCATTTACCTCAGCCAAGAAAAGTCAGAAGTCAAAAAGCAACAACACAAATGCAAAACACAACAACACAAATGCAAAACACAACAACACAAATGTAAAAGCCAAAAAGCAACAACATAAATGCAAAAGCCAAAAAGCAACAACACAAATGCAAAAAGCAACAACACAAATGCAAAAAGCGACAACGCAAATGTAAAAGCCAAAAAGCAACAACACAAATGCAAAAAGCGACAACGCAAATGCAAAAGCCAAAAAGCAACAACACAAATGCAAAAGCCAAAAAGCAACAACACAAATGCAAAAAGCAACAACACAAATGTAAAAGCCAAAAAGCAGCAACACAAATGTAAAAGCCAAAAAGCAACAACACAAATGCAAAAAGTAACAACACAAATGTAAAAGCCAAAAAGCAACAACATAAATGAGAAAGTGTCAAGTTGAGTCTTCAGGGCCACCATACTCCTCTCTTGTAAACGTTAACTTTGTTTAAAGGCTGTTAAAATGTCTTACGGTGCGACTACAATTCATCTCCAACTGATTCACTTCAATACTTTGATTTGTCATCTTTTGTATTCAAAAATGTGTTTAGAAATATCATGAATGACATTGTGCCTTTGTGTATTTGTTTGTTTTCGCCAGTGTTTCAGTTCAGATGCAGCGCTGCACACCAAAGACACTTTCCACCCGCAGGTGAAGGCTGTTTGTCGGGTGCACAAGTCAGACACAGTGAGGTAACATCATACTTTTACTCCACCACATTTCCTCTGTTACTACCAAAATAAAAGCAGAAGAAGAAGAGTTGGTAACAGTCTGTATTTATATAGCGCTTTACTAGACACTATAGTTGTCACCTATAGGGCTGGGAATTGAACCCGCAACTTTCCAGTTGAAAGACGTGTGAATGACGGTTGTTTTGTTTGTTCACGTGCAGCTTTAATATCGCTAAAGTCATCGTCGTGGGAGATGTTTCTGTCGGAAAAACGTGTCTCATCAGCAGGTAAGAAGTTTCTATACTCAGGATATGATGTTTGGATTAGGATTTATGGAGGAATTAAGAGTAAAAATCCCAAATATGGATGTTATTATGTCTGTTTTTTCCTCTTGTTCCTGTCAGTTTCTGTAAAGGCGACTTTGAAAAGAACTACAAAGCGACCATCGGTGTGGATTTTGAGATGGAGCGTTTTGAAGTGCTTGGCGTTCCCTTCAGTTTACAGTTGTACGTATTCAGCCAAACTAAGTTTGTGTGTTTGTTTTTGTGCAGAAAACTGTGTGTAACTGTGTGTATTTCAGGTGGGACACGGCAGGTCAGGAGCGCTTCAAGTGCATCGCCTCCACATATTACAGAGGAGCACAAGGTGAACGTCGCTCTGCTGATCCTCAGCTTTGCTTCCACACGTTCACATGATAACACACGTTTATCTCTTTTTCACGTTTCCTCAGCCATTATCGTCGTGTTTGACTTGAGCCGTTCGAGCTCACTCATCCACGCCAGGTCACTGACTTTTAAGATATAGTTTAGTTTTGTAAAAACACAATTTTAGTACAGTTCTAGTTTTTTTTTCAGTGAATGAACATGTTTTTGTATCTGTGTAGGCAGTGGCTAGAGGACGCGATGAAAGACAACGACCCGTCCAGTGTTCTACTGTTCCTTGTCGGGACCAAGAAGGACCTGAGTGTGAGTGGGATGATATTGAATGACCAAATTATGTAGAGATACACGTGGAAACTACGGTGGCCCTGAGTTGCAAAACACAAACACAAAAGCAGAAAACACAAAAAACATTAACTCAAAAACGGAAATGCAAATCAAAAAACACAAAAAAAAAATTGATTGATTTGCGTTTGTGTTTTGCGTTTGTGTTTTGCGTTTGTGTTTTGTGATTTGCGTTTGTGATTTATGTTTGTTTGGGATTTGCATTTGTGTTTTGTGTTTTTTGCGATTTGCATTTGTGTTTTGTGTTTTGCGTTTGTTATTTGCGTTTGTGTTTTGTGATTTGCATTTGTTTTGCGTTTGTGATTTGCGTTTTGTGATTTGCGTATGTGATTTGTGTTTGAGTTTTGCGTTTGTGATTTGCATTTATGTTTTGCATTTTGTGATTTGCATTTGTGTTTTCTGATTTGCGTTTTGTGATTTGCATTTGTGTTTTGTGTTTTGCGTTTGTGATTTGCGTTTATGTTTTGTGATTTATGTTTGTGTTTTGTGATTTGCACTTGTGTTTTGTGATTTGCATTTGTGTTTTGTGATTAACGTTTGTGTTTTGTGATTTGCAATTGTGTTTTGTGATTTACGTTTGTGTTTTGTGATTTGCATTTTGTGATTTGCGTTTGTGATTTGCGTTTGTGTTTTGTGATTTGCGGTTGTGTTCTGCACATCAGGGCCACCGTAGGAAACAACTCAGCGAGGATGATTAGATAAAAGTATTTAGGTCCAAAAGATGTGTTTTGAACTGTAATTCTCTGTCATTTGACTTCATTCAATCGAATTTCCTCGGCTCCTCAGACTCCAGAACAGTTGGCAAAGGTGGAGGAGGAGGCGATCAGACTCTCTGAGGAAATCAAAGCAGAATACTGGGCCGTGTCTGCAAAGTCAGGTGAGAGTCAAGAGACAAGAACGTCCACGTCCAAGAACCCACTAAATGATGAAGTCCTCTCCATGTTGTTGTTGTTGTTGTTGTTGTTGTCATCGCAGGAGACTGCATCAGAGACTTCTTCTTGCGCGTGGCCTCGCTGACGTTTGAGGCCAACGTTTTGTCCGAGATCGAGAAGAACGGGTCGAGGAACGCTGGCGACATCATCAGTGAGTCACATGTTTGTCATGATGCACCTTCATTTTATGGTCTAAAAAAGTATTATTTTTATTATATAAAATACTCATTAACACGCATAAAGCACCAAAATGTGCTCATAAAAATGGAGCTATAAAAATGTGATAAATTATTATTTTTATTTAAACCAACATCAGTCCTCATCAAACATAAATTATTTAAAAAGAGTTTTTAACTCTTAAATTGCCAAGTTTTGCGTAGGTGCGTTTGTGTGAGTATTTCAGTTCACATTGTTTACAATAGACTACACTCAGAAATGCACAACGTGGCATACATTGTTTAACAATATGCATGAAAAAAATGATAAAATATTCTAGAAATTAAAGCCCAAAACACAAAAAAATGTGTCTGGGTAAAGAAAGAAGCCAAAAAGTTATAATAACTGCAATAATTTGAAGTAGAAATTCTTGTCTATTCTTTTCTATTCACATTTGTAAATTAATCCAGACAGCCCATATTCAGCTTAATGCACCACACCAGCTCACATTGTGTGTCTGAATGTATAAAAAACACATTTGTGTGACACACAGGACTCACAGAGACCAACCACACACCAGCCAAGAGGAAACCAAACTGCTGCTGAGCAGAGAGCAAGAGAGAGAGCGTAAAAAACACCTGGACACACTGCGTCGATCTCACAGCGACATGAACAGACCCTGGTTAAACAGCTCAAAGAGATAATAGTTAATATGAGAGGTGTGTCTGCAGACTGATGATCCACGCTGAGGGTTTGACATCACGGCTGTAAACTGAACAGTGTCCACAGTGTCTTCTCAGGAATGCTGGTTTGTACTGCTCGTTAGTACAGAACGACAACAAATAAAGCTTTGTGATGTTGCTATCTTTGCAAAAAAACATTCTCTACATCTTTTTATTAAACCGCACTTGATTGATTTTATAAACATGTGTCTGTCTGAGTTTTTCTCTTTCTCTCTCGTCCCTGAAATGACAGTGAAACCTAAGACCTAAAACCATGTTTCCACGTTCCCTCACTCGACCTCCTGTCATGTGACTGTGTGCTGCTAATGTGACACATACAGCGGCTCCCATGACCTGAACCGTGTCCATGACACACCTCTCTCTCTCTCTCTCGCTCTCCTCTGACAGGATTCTCATGATCGGGAAAATGGAGGGATTGTTTACAGGGGGAAAACAACTAAACAGCTTCTTCTCACAAAAAGGAAGCAAACTGTTTTTAGAGTGCATCTTTATCATTGTGAGCCTGGATTTGGCTCCTGTTCCCTCCAATTTAATGTGTGTGTGCGTGTGTATACTGTATATATGTGTACTTGTGTATACTGTATATTTGTGTATATATGTGCATGTATATGTGTATACTGTATATATGTGTATGTATGTGTGTGTATACTATATATGTGTATGTGTGTGTATACGGTATATATGTGCATGTATATGTGTGTGTGTGTATACTGTATATATGTGCATGTATATGTGTGTGTATACTGTTATGTGAATGTACATGTGTATGTTGGTGTATACTATTTATGTGTATATATGTGTATGTATGTGTGTGTATACTATATTTGTATATATGTGTATGTGTGCATTCTGTATGTGTATATATGTGCATGTATGTGCGTGTATACTATATATGTATATATATGTGTATGTATGTGCGTGTATACTATATATGTGTATATACGTGTATGTGTATACCCATATATATATATGGGTCAATGATAAATAAAGCTTCTAAAAAGGTATTTTTTAAAAGTTTTTTAAAAATAGATCTTATTCATATTTTTGAGTCCAGAACAATGTGTTTGAACATGTCTCATATATTGAAACACCATTCTAACTGTTTTAACTCATTTTTTTAACAGTACTTTTAACTTCACAACAAAAAAAAAGTCAGGTGGCACAACCAAATATTTATAAAAATATATATACATTCCTGATATTTATTTTAAAATCAATTATATGGCAACTATCCCTTAAGGTGTCTACATTAGATAAACATCATTATTTTCATTATTGTGTTTTTTTTTTAACAATAATTTAAGATTTTTGCTCTCTGTAGCGCTCGCTGCTGTACGTCACATGACTACTGGATCACGTGTTTCCGACATGAGCGTGCACACGACGTCAGAGGTTTAATATTAACACTTTTATTAAAGGGATCACAGATAGAAAAAGGCATCGCTTCTCTTCTGTCACCAACCAAGATGCGATATCTTAATCTGGCAATTGACGTGGCAAGTTACCCCCCCCCCACCAAAAAAGAACTAACAAACAAAAACAAAGGCATATTATGAAACCATAATACTTTAGCACACTGCAGCACAAGCACACTTTTAAATGACAGCGCTGCTCGTTTGTACTGTGGCACAAAAGAAGAGAACAGAGATTTGGATGCATACATCAAAGAAGGACGCAGTGGCCTAAAAAAACTGCTGCATGACAAAACACAAAATGTCTTTTAACGATATATTCACTCTACTGAAACTGATGCGTGCAGTTCGTCTTATTATTATGATACAGTTTGGGATATAAACAAGAATAAGAAGTCAGTTTGATAGCAACGTCTGCCGATAGTGTCGCAGTTGGAGAAAGTGTTCGACAGCACTGCGTAAGTCTATAGGTCATTTTAGCAATGTTATCATGACCACACAGTATGATTATCTGACTGGAACACATCCAGAAAACATCTATTTATTTAAGATGACATTTTTCTGAAACAAAACAAGCCTTTTCAGGTTAAAGTTTCATATTCTCTTGATCATGTCCTTCGATTTAACGTAGACAAATACCTGCTATTAAAAAGGGTCGATGGTGCGCAACGGTGTATTTTTGCAGCTTTGGGGAAAAACCTTTCGTTCTTGTTTGAAAGTGGACTCAGTCCAGGTCTGAACCTTAGCAGCAGTGGACGAGGAGATCTTTAACTTTATAAAGTCAAAGATGAAATAGTCACCTCACTAAAATGACCGTCTTTAAATGTCACGGACATTTGCTGGACATGGCGAGCGGCTTTCACTTGGAAAATAAGCAGTTTTTGTTACTAAGACGCTTTGCTTTCATCGTGAGCTTCCTCTACACGTCAGAGGTGTCCACAAAGTACTTTTTTTTTAGGTGGAAATGAAAGAGGCTATATACAGAATACATCAGCAGATCATAATAATACAGCATGAGGTGGACACAACGAGTATGAGAGAAATGAAGGACTCAGATGTGAAGAGCAGAAGCTTTGAGATTCAAACTGAAAGAAAAAAAAAAAAAACTAAAAACGACGACGGTCTTTATTCATTCCGACACATTCCAGACAAAAAAAAAATTAAATTCAAATAAATGGACTGTGGAACTGTAACTGTGCCCCTCGGTCAAAAAAATAATAGTTATGGATCAAATTAAAAGCAACTCCAAAAATAAAGATAGCAGGACAGCTCGTCTGACAAAGTGTGTGTGTGTTTGGGTCCATATCCCATAATCAACTGCTGTCCTTTTCTTTGCTTTTTTGTTTGTTTGTCATTGTAATGACACGATCTGCATGATAAATACAGTGATCTTCTGATAATACAAAATACTAAGCAGCCAGAGAGGCTGAGTGATCAGGAGGTGAAATGGGGGCAGACACGACGACGAGTAGTTGGATGACGCCAGACTCAAAGTGTGGCTACAAGATGAGGGAGGTGAGGAAGAGTGGCCTCCAACGAGTGGACGCATGATTAAAAGGAGCTGATGTAGTAGTGGAAAAGACTCAAAGCTCAAAGGTTTTCCAGATGAAGCAGCAGTATGGAGGTAGGGTAGGGGAGTGTATGGCGATGCCCCCTGCCCACCTCCTTGTCCTATCGGTCCATTTCGTCCAGCAGGGGCGTGGCGTCTCCGGCGATGGACATGGGCGTGCTCTCGATCATGGGGCTGGGCGACGGCCGCGGCGTCATCCTCTGCGCTTTCTTCCGCCCCTCGGCTTCTTTCTCCTTCAGCCACTGCTCGGCCATCTTGCCCCAGTCCACTGCGGTGTTGCTGCTTCCACTCGCCCTGAGGGGACGGAGAAGAGAGAGGGAGGGAGGGTGTGAGTGGCTGCTTCGGACTTAAACGCACAGATAAGTGTGATAACAGCGCCATCTAAAGGCGGTAAAACAAATAGCGGGAAGTATGAAGACATCAGTTACATTCAAGACTTGCAAAAATGCAAAAACACGTTTAAATTAACATAAAACATGGAAAATATCTACTTCAAGTGTTTATTCGTTCCACTATCCTGAGCTGTGTGATTCATTGTGTGAAGCCGTACATAAATCATTTAAAACAAACTATTTCCCGTGTGTGAACATTTTTAAGACCTTCAAAATACTAACTAAGACCTTGTTTTTATGGCAAAATTAATTCACTGCCTCCCAAGACATTTTAAAGGTCTCAGGGAACTATGCAGGATATAAAAAATAAGGCACAGACACTCCTCGTGTACTTACTTTGGCTGCTGCGGTGTCGTCTGCTGCTGCGGCGTCGTCTGCTGCGGCGTCCGTCCTCTGGAGGAGGTGGAGGAAGACGGCGTGCCGGATGAGTGGCCGTGGTGACTGCTGTGAGCCGGGCCTTGATGACCGTGGTGCGGTATGTGCGGATGGGCGTGCGTGTGCGAGTGCGACGACTGCGGCGTGGAGCTGGGGTACTGCGGCGTGCCCAGTGCCTGCTGGCTCGGCGTGGTGTAGGAGTAGCTGGGCGTCATCAAGGGTGTCGCAATGGGCTGCTGAGGTGTGGCGAAAACCTGCAGTGGAAACGGTGGTAATGGGTGTGTTGAGTTATTTATCTATTTTAGTGGTTTATGTGGGGCATGAACAACATCTTCAACGCCTCACATTTCCCATCATCACATGATCTACTGCATGTGTATCTTGCTATTTATCTACAGCTTTAATACACAGTAGGGAATGATATGGAATTAGATAGGGGCGGGCCAGAGGAAGCTGCCTGCTACTGGGTTTCGTGAAGGAGTTACATGCTTGAGGTCGTTCTCCGCCAACAACCGACAAAATAAGTATCTAGCGTTTGCGGTTTGCTTCTTAAAAAGTGTTGTTTGTGCTTAAAACATATATAACATGAGTCTTAGTAATTTTTAGGTATTTTAATGCAGAAAAGCTTTAAGAGGCTTGTTTCAATGAAACCAAGTCTCATTGATTCGTATTCGTCAGTGCTGCAATATAAGAGCTGCCCTCTGATTGGTTAAACTGCTAAATATTAAGTTTTAAGGCTAAAAATGGAGACCCAGATCTCTCGGTTCACTCCATTTACATTTGATGAAATAACCACAAAACAAAACAACACTGCCGACTGACTTTGAAAGCGGCACTCACATGATAAGCGGACGAGCTCCCTCCTCCTCCTCCCGTGCTGCCTCCGTAGCCGTACTGGCTGGAGCTCCACTGAGCAGGTGTGGTGTTAGGGTTCTGGCCCTGGCCCGTGACAGCAGCGATGGCACTGAACATCTGAGAGGTCATGTTGCGCGGGAGGGCGTTGACAGCTCGTGTCAGGTCTAGAGGAGGGCAGAATATATTAGAGCGTGGAATATTTTTTTTTTGCACCTTCACACATGCTGAGACTGCAGAGAGAGATGGAGATAGAGAGGGGATGCACCTGCAATGTTGATATTGGCCGGGGTAGCATTTAGCGACGCAGGTGTCCTTGTTCTGCTGCTGTTGCTGGGAGTAATGCCTAAAAAGAAGGAATATTTGTTAATCATCCACAACAGCTGTAATAAAAAACCCCACAAACAATAAATACGTAGCTGCTTTACCTGGTACAGGCTCTTGATAATGGTCTTTGAACCACCGGAATAGTCCGTTTACTGTCGAAAATATCTGTGAGCGGTAGCGGAAGCCGTCCGGGGTGATGGTCACGTACTCGATCCTAGAACAAAAATCGGTGTGCTGACATTAGTTCTACACATGTAAATAATCAGGCCAATACATTTCTAATAAAAAATACTTTTAGAGGGGGGACAATACAATGAATACAGAGTTAAAAGAAGACACTTCTGCTCACCTTGGTTTTCCACGAGGCTGGTAGCCCAATATGAACTTCCCAGGCAGTTCTTTGCACGCCGAGACATAGTAAGGAATAAAGGTGGGCTTCTCTCGCTTTGACCTGACCAATAACTCCTCCATTTTCTATCAGAGAGTGAACAAAAGGAATACAAAAATGAGAACTCCTGCAAAAAACACAGTTTCCCACAATAGAAAAGGAGGAGTCACACACCTCCTTGCTTCCACTATTGCAGTCCTGGAAGTACTTGTGCCCAAGTAAGTCCCTGGCAAATGCTGCCATCGGCTGAATGTATCGAGCAGTGATTTCATCCAGATCTTCAAATTCCTGTGAGGGGGGGAAATTCAACAAAACTCTTAAAGAACAAACAGCAACAGCTATGATAGAAATGTGTCATTTCAGATATTTGATAGAAAGACAAAACAACATGGTTTACCTCACTGTTGATCCAGAGTGTGTGCCCTAAGCTGAACGCGTTCTCTTTGCCTTCTTCTCTCACGTCTACGTGCTGGTAGATGCCATCGGCCACCTATGAAACATCAGAGTTAGACAGTTGCATGTGTAAATGGCTGTAGCGTGTTTATTTTTGGACGTTATCCATCACCCTGCTGTAAGACTCCCTCTGCTCCTTACCTTCCAGGTGACGGTGAGGTGGTTCTCTCCCTTGCTGCTGGGTCTGATGATCAAGTCTCCCTGGTCCAACGTCTCCATCATTTTCTCTGCCTGGTTGAAGCTGATATTGTGGAAGTTGGGGTGGGCGATCACACGCTTAATATATGCTGCAGAGAGGGAGTGATGTGGAAGTATTTTTAGACAAACTAAGTGCATTTAGAGCCAGAATTTTTAAAAAGCAGGGCCGTGTGCCAATTCAACACACATATAGACCCTGGTGTTATACTTACGTGTTCGCTGTTGTTTCTTTTTGAGCTCCTCCTCGTGTTTTTGGTCTTCAGACTCTGTGTCAAAGTCGTAGTAGCTGTCCTTAGGAAGCTTCCACTCGTTGGCCTTGTCCATCAGATCTGAGGTGCGGCACGTGAGGTCCACGCTAAATTTTTCTATGTCGATTTTCATGATGCGGCAGTGCACCGTCATGCTCACCTGGAGTAAGAGAGGCAAGAGGAATGAGTGGAACAGAAGAAGAAAACATGTCAGGAAGGAAAGTCACAGGCAACTTAATCATAAACTTACCTTTACTCTTTCCTCAGGATGTTTGACGACTTTGTCACTAAGAAACTTGGTGGGAATGAATCCCTGGACGCCGTTATCTAATCTGCTGCGCACCCCAATGGCCTGACCAGGACAAGAACCACTGTCAAAGTGATTCCACACCTGGAGAAGAAGAAAAAAGCTGATGTTTAGATCTCAAAGTCTGAGATGTTTACAGATATTAAGTTGAACCAAATGTCTAATGTTGTACCTCACTAAGCTCTGGGAAGTTGTCCTGCTGGCAGAAAGGACACTGCCACAGACCTGTGGAATCGTTACGTATGGCCTGGTCGTAGCTCTCGCCCTGAGGCCGCCGGTGAGCGATACCAGTCACTATACTGGTGATCAGCTTGCCTGGAAGATGAGAAAAAACAAGAACAGAGATAAAACAAAATTTCTACTGTGATTCACAAACATTGCAACAAGTCATTACTACTACTACTTCAATAACTTGATGGTTAAGATTTAGTTTACTGTGATGTTTACACTGATAGATTGATGCGTTTACTTCAGTGCAGTGTACTGTACCGATATAAAAGGTCTCCGGTGTCTCCTTGGTGAGCATGTTGAAGACCTCTTCAGTGTTGGGAACTCTGTAGGGAACTCTCAGGTCTTTGTACCTGCAGCTCAACTCAGCACGGATATCGTATAGAGTAATCCCTTTGTTTCCATAACCCTGCGGAGCACAGAACACAATAACATGTTTCAGGGATTTGAATGGATGTGAAATGGTGTATTACAGTCAGAGCGGCAACACACAAACTCACCTGTCTCTCCAGCTCCTCAGCAAAGGCATCCAGGTCCAGATCTTTGAGACGTTCTGGATTTTCCAAGATTTCCTCGAGAGCTCCGGCTGGGTTTGCATCTTCTGCCGACTCATCATACTCGAGGGCATCCACGGCCATTTTACGAGCCCACTCGTAGGTCTCAGGGTGGACTCGAGAGCCGTCCAGAACCTCTATGTAGGAGTCCGTACTGTTTTTGAGGAAAACAAAACTGATTTAATATTACTTAGAACGAGCTCAGTGATAGATCACAGTCTTTTGTGACATTAGTGGATGAAGCACTAATATACTTCATTCTCAATAGTAATGCTTTATAAACATGATAGTGCCATGAACATGTACCAACCTGTCTCCAAGTGATGCTGTGTCAATCTTGATGAAACCAGCACAGTTGATAAAAACCTTTGGTCCCATGTGGCACATCGTGACCAGCTGGGTCCTGTTTTCCAGACGAGTGTTGTTCTGCTTCAGGATCTTGAGGAGGTGGGAGCCCTTTCGTGGCCCCAAACCACAGACATACTGGACAAGGCTCTGAGTGTGAGGATGAGCGATGGCCCTGTTTACGTCCACTCCAACCTCATTGACGCGATTGATGAATTCACAGTAAAGAGCAGAGAGCATATCCTCCTTCACTACGTGTTCCTGCGATAAGAAAAGAAGATTTGTTCAGAAAATACAGCAATTGTCAATAGCAAGGTCACTAAATAAAAAGTCATGACATCCTGTTTTTCCATCCATCTCTCACCTGTAACGGGTGTAGTTTGAGGCAGAGAATGTCTTCGTCAGTGCTGCAGACCTGAGCGTACTCCATCAGTGGATCTTGGATCTTCCGAGCTATCGACACAGCCTGTCTCAGCAAGGGAGGGTAATCCCTGAAATCAGCCTACACAGACGGTGCAAAGTCAGTTAAGTGGACAAACTCATTAAGGTGAACTGCCATTTACACAGATGTGTCTGTGTATGCTATGATGAGGTGTTTACCTCGGACTTCTTGCTGTTCATGTACAATGTGGCCAATTCATTGTCAACAAGTTCCACTCCCACAGCAGGCAAAGAGGACTCTTGTTCAAGCTCACTGATCGTCCTCTTGATGTCCTCCATAATCATTTGGGCATCTCTGCAAACATATTTTTTATTTTTTATAATTTCACTCCCCTATATTTGCAAATTCTAATCTATTTTTTCAGCATATTTGAGGAAAAAACTATTACCTGTTTTCTCCGGCAACAGCTACCACATGGGGCTTTTTGCTGGACAGAAACTTTTTGAGATTTTCAATGTCAAAAGCCTAAGAATGAGACACACAAGACACCATGAGGTTTTCTCTTCCAAGTTTTCCCGACAGCATATTTTGACTGCACTGAATTAAACAACGTGTACCTTCTTTTCTCTGTCGTCCTCCCTAAAGGCATTCCTCCTCTTCATAAAGTAGGGCAGACGCAGGAAGTCCACCACCTCTCCTTCCCCGTTGATCAGAGCACAGAAAACTGGTGTATCTCTGTCAGTGCAAAGTGTGTTTGAAAGCAACAATACTGATAAATAACCATGTTATTTATGCAGGATTTTTTTACACATAAAAACATGCCTATAATGAGGCAAAACAAGGGACCCGTACCTGCTGGGTGCGTAGGCTACACCCAGTACCCTAATGCCTTTGCCCTGACTCTCGTCCATCAGATCATCATCTTCCTCAACTTGCTGATCTGGCCTGTAAGGAGACACTTTCAGCCAGTTATACAACCGACGACAGCAGGACTGCAAGAAGAACGAGAGAAGAAGAGGTTATTGTGAGTACTGAGGCTAAGACTGTCATTAAAACTAAACTGACAAATTATTTGGTAGCACGTAGTAGCAAGACAAATCACTAATTACCCTGACAATGCTCTCTTTGGCCTCAGTTATGAGCTTCCTCTTGAGCTCCTTGGCCATCTGAGGATAGAGGAACTGAGTGAGAGCTCTCTCGATGGCTAAAGTTCGCTGCCTGTTCCACTCCTGCACCTGGTGACTGAACTCATCTCTGTAGTAGAACTGCTTGATCTCGTCAAAGTACGTCTGGTCCCCAGCAAATCTGAGGGGAATGACACAGGAATAAGAAGAGGCAACAAACAAACACAGGGTCTTAATATTTTCAGAGTTACATTTAATACATCTGACAAGTATTTGGAGAAAGGAAACACAAGCTGCAGCTTAAAATGTTAAGAAATTAAACTCAGGAGGCCTGTCCTACTTATGAACCCGTTTTTGTAAACATCAAAATATGAGGTTTTTCTAGAATCTATAAATAGCTCACCAGTTTGTCACATCAACAGTGTATAACTCATCTGCCTGTGATCATGCATTCACAGGAACGAGGAGGTTCAGGCTCAATAGATCAACAATATAACACAGATCTTTCTCTTATTTTTTGTTGTCACTGTACTTACCCTTTCACCCCTATAAGGTCGATACAGATGTCAATTGAAAGCAGTCCCTCTTCCTCTGCCAGGCACATCTTTAAGAACTGATCCCCATTCAGCTCTTTCACGGGTTTGTTCTTCAGATACTTGAAGGAGTAGGCAAAATGAGCCTCATCTACCTCCTACAGAAAGGAAATCAATGGTCATGGTCAGACAAAATGGCACTCAACTGAGATTTTTGCAAATTCAGACTGTATATTTTGTGCTTTCTGAATGTCTGTGAGGAAATACCTTTTTGCCCTTCTTGGTTGGCTTAATGTTGATCTTAGCCCTCTCTTGAAAAGTCTGTCGGAGAACATGTCTGACCAGAGGTTCCCGGGCAATCTGCATGGCCACCATGTACCTGGTTCCTTCCAGTACAGCCTCCGGAGCAGAGAACTGACTGCACACATAGTCTTTGGCCAGTTCCACGGGTTCGGCAGGGAACTGCTCTGTCTCGTGACGCTGGTAACTGTCTCTCAGATTTTCTCCAAACTGTTCTGGAGTCAACCCAAACTTTTTAGCCAAACCATCTGCAGTAGGGAGGAAACAAGGTGGAAACAATGTTTTTGGGCTGTTACTTATCTGTTCCGAGTCCAGTAGATACTGGATTGCTGAATACTGAAGACAAGATGTGTTAATAAATACTAACACACTGAGTTTGTGTGCTAAATTAAAAAATGTTGACTAACCAAGTCCTACGCTCTGACAGATGCTGTACATATCTCGTCGAGATGCCAACTTGAGATCAGGTCCTTTTTGTTCTTCTTCTTCCTCCACCTCCAATTCCTCTTCACCTATGAAAACAGCCCATCAACATTGATCAAATAATCTGTTAGAGACAAAAAAGCTGTTCCAGTTCGTTCTGAAGACTTGTGATCAACTAAAAAACATCCATCTTACCATCTTCTGACACTTCTTTGATCTTCTTGAGTTTCTTCTTGCTGGTCTTGGCAGAATTCTGCATCTTGGGGATGTCTCGGCCATAGTAGAGCAGAAAATGGTTGTACACATCACCCAGCTCTTCAAGAGTCTGCACGTCTTTCAGCCTGTGGAAAGTTATCAATCATCATCAACCACATTTGGATTTAGAGTTTGATCATCTCAAGAACTAAATACACTCCTCCAGTGCTAAGACCTACCTCTCCATGTCAGAGGTGTCCAGAGGACGGATGCCGTCAGCCAAAGGTTTGTCAGGATCTGCAGAGATCTGCTCAAACTGGTAGGCCTGCATCTTCTGAAACAGACGGGTCAAGTTCTGCTTTCGATTCCTCAGCTGAGTCCACTGATGGGCAGAGGACAGAATGGTGTTTGTCAATTAGAGGGTTAATTCCATCACATGGACTCCAAACAGTGTCATTCATTGGCAAGCAACAGTCATGAAACCTTTACCTTTTCATCCCACTGCCACACCTTCCACAGGTCGTTGATGTTTAACTCTGGTTCCACATATTCTTTTCTGTAGAAAGCTATGAATGGAACCTCAAACTGTTGATTCCTCATGAAGTTGAGGGCCTCTTTGATTTTGGCAATGGTGCTGGGTCCTTTCCTGCTAAAGTTTGTGGTTGTTCCTCTATCAAGATAATCTGTGCTCTCCTGTTTTACATAGGATTACATACAAAACAAATGAGTTAACTCATCAAAAGGAGAGTTTTTCAGTTGTGTGTGTTCCTTTAAAGTGTGTATGACAAAAGGTCATACCTGCATGGATATCGTAAGAGTAGAGAAGCCGTGTCTGAAGATCCACTCTGCTTCCTCCTCCAGCTCATCATCCTCAGCAGGCTTAACAGGGATGGCTCGTAACTACGAGATAAAACACAAGAGTCAAAACACCAGGCACTCAAAAAGAAAAATCAACGAAAATCATATTAACAAAATCACATACCTGGAACCTCTCAGGCATGTCTGTGGTGCGGATCTCATTGTCCTGGTCAGTCATGTGACTACTTTCCAGCTCACTGGGCTCGTAGAGCTCAAAGATGCTTTTCCTCCCCTGCCTCCTCTTGGTCTGTTTTTTGGGTCGATCCCAGCCCTCCTCATCCTGGTCCTCTTCCTCTTCCTCACCCTGGTCGTAGGCGTCAGCATCAAAATCGGCAAAATCAAAGTCGCCGCCAAAAATCTCCTGGGCCTCTTGGAGAGCTCTGTGGGACGATAAAACGTGGCTTAAGACAAATGGCAGTGGTAATGTATCTTTCTTTTTATTTTGAAGCAAATTGATATTTAATGCTTTAAACATCAGTAGGTTTACTGCATAAAAAAACACTTACGCATCTGTGTATCCTGAGAACTTCTTGCCCCTCTTTTTAGTGATGGGCTGGCCATCATCATCCACGATAAAATCGTCTATATCTGTGAAACGAAAGGACACATTTAAAAACCAATCTATTTCATAAAACAATCTCCTTTATTTTACACTCTTTCAACAAGTCACAGATCTAACAGATCCCTCTGACTCACCTGACTCCTCGTCCTCTCCTTCTTCATCATCATCTGCATGATGGAGGGGCTCATCCACAGCCTCTCCTTCCTCCAGCTCACCCTCTGCGTCCCCATGGAAGATCTCATCTGCGATCAAGTCCTTCTCATCATCATCCTCCTCATCGTCATCCAGTGTTTTTACACGATCATATTTCTTCTTCTGCAACACAAGAAATGATACAGCATGAGCACAGCTCACTTAAATGATTTTAAATGAACAAATATGATATGGAATCTTGGAAGTCAGGCAAAATGTGAGAGACTCAACTTTTGACTACAAATAAGAAATGATTCTTACCCTCCTTTTCACTTTAACTCCCAAGTTTTCCTCAATGAGGTCCAGATCATCGTCATCCAGGTAGTCATCATAATCTGCAAAGGGGAATAGTCTCAGTCAAAAGAAACAACGTAGAGACAAGCTACAGTTCTACCACACCCTTTTATGTGACATAAATCGGCTGTTAATATCGTATACATCACAATTTATTTGTCACATAATTACAATATTATCAAATGTTGCTACTGAGATACCAGGAAACGCACTTACAGGATAATTTTTAAGTTGTCTCGCCCAGACCAGGATACATAATCAAGACCTGATAAGTAATCATTTCATAGGTAGATCTGTCTGTAACCACAGCATTTCTCAGTCCAGCATAGTCTAATTACTCACAGCACAGTTTCATAATATACCCTTTTCCCACATTTAACTCCAGTAACATAAAAAACATGTAACTTAATGTTCTGTGCTGCTTCAGTGTATAGCTGCACTCAAACTACCGGACAAAAATATATCATAGTCTCACTAGCCTCAATCAAGCTTTTAACATCCTTGGCAGGCATGCATAACATTAGTACGAGCAGCTTTTAGCAGGCAGACTCCTGATAAACACCTTTCCTCTACAGGTACCTGTCACTAAGGCATTATTGCATGAGCGAGTGTGTTGCATGAATGCTTAGTGTGCAGAGACAGAAATCAACCCACATACTTCCATACCTGGAAAGGGAAGATTGTGGGAAAAAAAGCTGGTATAGAAAAGCACACACTTACTTCGCTTTTTACGCCGATGCCTCACTTCTTCCTCTGAGTCACTCGCCGCTGCACTCCCACTTTTTTCAGCTTCTTCCTCCTCATCTCCATCGTCAATAAGTCCACGTAAATTTCCCCGCTCATCCTGATCCTCTGTGTTCTCCTCTTCCTCTTCATCTGTTCAGAAACAACAAGCAGTCAACAATCATCATGCAACTCCACCTCAAATATGTATACAACAAATGAAAAGCTTCACATCTTACCATCTTCTTCCATAAACCTTTGAGTTTTTTTAGGCTTTAGGTCTTTCTCTTCAAACTCCTCCTCTGACTCCTCAGCCTCGCTCTCAATGAAGTCTGACATGACGGCTGCTCCTAAAAAAAGAAGAAAAGTTCAAGGCACCATTCATAGACTTTCTCATAGTCATTGAGAGCATTCCTGTGTTAATTTAGATTTATGTAAACATTACAACGTGCCTAACTGTGAAAGAAGAAATACAACAGATCCATCCAGTTATTGCAACCTCAGAGGAAGCCCAGAGGAACAGTTGAACATGACTCACATCTGATGATATTTCCAACATTGTTAGTCAAAAGACTTATTTATACTTATAGGTGTCTTCCACACCTCCATCTCACTAACATTGGATTTATGAGACAATGTCCTTCTGCCAATTAAATATCACAATGCACAGTTCTCTTCACAGATTACTATGAAATTGTTTAAACAAAAACAACCCATATCAATATTAAAAAACAACAAAAAAACTAGACAAGAAATCTGCCTGAAAATGTCGCAATGCGCACATACAAGATATCGACAATGGTCACTAAATAAACATATCGCCCATTTCAAAAATATTGATTTTCTCCTGGTATATTCAATTTCGTTGTTATGCTATCGGTCCAGAACACATAGCTCGTTGAATTGTCTGCGTATTGTCGTTAGCAACACTAGCTAGGCTACTGCCAATGTTGACGGTGCGAGTGAGCTAGCGGGCGCCTGTTCCATTGACACAGTCACATTTCCCCCCTTTTGCCATGCGGTGCATCGCAATGTCTAAGCGGCCAAACCAAACTTTAATCCCGCAAAAACAAATTGAGGCCTCAACGCAAATTGCTAATGTCTCAGTTAAAGCTTGTAACACATCCCTGCGTTAGCTTAGCATTAGCTGGAACGGAACAACAGCCTCCTGTATTAGCATTACCTAGTTGCGGCTGTTGGCTGAACAGAACAGTATAAACACCCCGCTGACCAAGGTGGAGATAAACTTACACGTCTCGCCGCAGCGGTATATTCCGTAAAAATGTCAAGTAATGGTGGGACAGTGTTGTGTTTTGTGTTTCGGGGATCTTGCACTTGTAAAAATGGCCGAGAGCGAGCAGCGTGATGACAATTCCGGGATGCAGAGAGGGAAATCTCAACCTTTTGAACAGCAAAGTAACGCCCCCTGCCGGTTCATATTGTTGCTCAAAACGAAGCAACAAAACAAGGCGGCAACGTTGATATGTTGTGGCAATGGTGCCAATCTTTTACAAACGAAAAAAAACAGGAATACAAAACAAAACGTACGTCACCGGATAAACGTGAAAAATGTTGGAATCTGGTAAAGTGAACCCCGAACCGTTAGGGGGCGCTGTCTCAAAGCCGGCACACAACGATCGGAACCTCCTTGATGACGTAGCGAAAATAATACACATCTCTGTGAGCTGTGAAAGAGCTGTTAGTGGCTTGGGGTTTAGTCGGAATGGGTAAATTACACTATGGGTTTCTCTTACACGACCCACCGACCGTTTTCGTATTGTTTTCTTTTATATTTGGGGTCTCATTCGGTACGGAATTGAGTTTTGTGACGTGCGGATCAGTCGTTAAACTGTTAAATCTGAAGCACAACGTCAGACTACACTCACACGACGTGCGCTACGGCTCCGGTGAGTCTCCCTGAAATGATAATCCACTTTTAATCTGTTCACTAACATTAGCGTCGTCTACCATTTTACTCAACTGTAACTCATATTGTTCTTCTTCTTCCAGATCTATTATGTAAATCTGGAGCCTCAGGCTCACATTCACTGGATACCTTTAAAATCTAGCATTTCTGCATACGTTTCCTTTTTGTAGATTAAGAGTTTTAAGATAACATAATTGTTATTATAAGTTTATAAGCGTGAAATTACTTATTTAATGGACGTCTGTCTGTCCGGGTTGCTTCTGAGGCGTCAAAGTCATCAGAGGCATCAAATGCATTAGGCAACAGTGCTTTGACCCCGCCCATCAATGCTGAGTCAGTTATGTGTTTATTGTGTAATTACTGTTGAATGTAGGGAGTTGAGAAGATTAACTTTGTGTTTCTGTTGTTTCAGTATCCTGTTTGTGCTTTGTCTGTCAAAGCAAAGTATCTCTATCATGTCCTCTGCTCACTGTCTGTATTTGTGTGTGTGTGTGTGACAGGTAGTGGCCAGCAGTCTGTAACAGGGGTCACTGCGGTGGAAGACAGCAACAGCTACTGGAGCGTCCGTGGAACAAGCGACGCCTTCTGCCAACGAGGCACTCCGGTGCAGTGCGGTCAGACGATTCGCCTCACCCATGTCAGCACGGGTCGAAACCTGCACAGCCACTATTTTGCCTCACCACTGTCCTCTAACCAGGTGGGTGGTGTGAGCAGTGTAATCCTTACTCTAAGAGACAGAGGCAGGGTTTAGTGTTTAGTGATTAACTTTGAGCAGCACCTTTGTTCCTTATGTCCTCATCTCTTTTCTCATTTGGCCTTAGGAGGTGAGTGCTTTTGGCGAGGAGGGGGAAGGAGACCACCTGGACGAGTGGACAGTCCAGTGTGGCGGATCTGTGTGGAAACGCGAGGAGGCGGTCCGCTTCCGCCACAAGGCCACCGAAGCACTGCTGTCGGTGACCGGGGAGCAGTACGGACGGCCGATCCACGGTCAGAGGGAGGTCCACGCCATGTCGGGCCCCACCCAGCACAGCCTGTGGAAGGCCATGGAGGGCATCTTCATCAAGCCCAGCGAGAGCCTGGCGGGCGGCCGAGACTACGGCCACACACACACAGAGTTCTGATCTTTTCTTCTGTCTCTTCTTATTCTCCTCACTGTCTGCAAGGCTGAACAACAAGCAAAAAAAAAACAAATCAAATTTTTTTTTTTTTAAATCTTACTGCAATATGAGCCATGATTTGAATGATTTTGATTAAAAGGATGAATACAATGTGGTAACCTTTTAATTTTTAATGATAGAATGTGAAATATTCACTTTTTAATAAGGAAAAAGTTGCTGCTCCTGCAGTTTGGATATTGCACTCGGCCATTTTTTATCATTTTAATATTTGAACGAATTGTTCAGGCCTTCTGGCTTCCTCCGTATTCCTTCCCTTCTCTCTTGTTTGCATCTTTACCAGCAGCCTCCAGATGCATCTCTGTCCCCGACTCTCTCGTCTCATTATTTCTCTCTCATTAACCTTTTGACTGTCGTCTCTTGAAGAGACTGTGCCAAAGTCTGTCATGGATCAGGGTAGAACTATTACATCATGTGGTAATGAGTCCATTCAAAGCTCTCTGATTCTCAGCAGTGTTTTCAGATACATCTCCACACTAGGGGAGGGATGAGATATGGTCATTTTGTTACATTTAAAAATATACAGTGCTCTAAACGTGTTTCCCCGCCAATTTGTCTACGACACATTATATTATTGTCAGCGTTGGCCATGTATCGTGAGTTCAGAATCCACTCTTATGTCGACCTTATGTGACGTGGAGATGAATCTGAAAAGACTGCGTCAGAGACCCAGCAGCTACACTACACGTCACCAGTATTATTATGGGTTTATTTACCTTAACAAAGGTGCAAAAAGAACAAAAAGTATTATCTTCTTAGCTGTTACTGTCACGAGTATCAGCAGCGACACTACAGATCAGAAACACATTGTTACACTAGTGCCTTTAAGTAGGTGTTTGCATTGTGGATCATTTTTAAACTGATGGAAACACGATTCTATGGTGTTTACTCAAACAGTCATAAGCAGTGTTACTAAGATGGGAAATACATTTTTCAGTTCATTATGTCTGTGGTGGTTTTTTTGTTGTTGTTTTTTTTAAATGACATCACTGAACTCGATCCTGCTTGTATTTATGTATTTGTGTCAGCAGGTTGAGGTGTTTTTACATCCGTGTCTGTGTGTGCATTATGTGTCGGATCAAACTTGGTTTCAGAGGTTTATACAAACAACAAGCCCGCAAGGAATACCTCATATTAAAGAACAATTTTTATGCAACTCGACGGCTCTTTCCATTTGATCACTTCTACTACAACCCAAACGCTAATTCATGCCACGTAATTATCAAGCCTCACAAGACCCAGACCCCTAATTTAACCCACAAAGATGAAAACAGACTCGAGCTAATCGTCCGTTCCTGGACCATTACATTTTGCACAATGCCTTGTTTGTCCGCGTAATGGCTTGTTTTTGGTTCATTATGTGGCAGTTAATGGGGTCTGGGTGCATCAGCTGTGAGGCTATTCACACTTGTGTTTGAACTACGCCTCTTTATTATTCATGTTTCAGCAGGAGCTGAACACTGTTTTACAGGAAGGGAACAAGTTAACCGTGTGATTTCACCTCTGTCCGTCACACGCTGCATTAATATTTGATATGTATATTTCAGGCTGAATTAGCTTATTATAATATTAATATATAATATTTTTTACAGCAGGGGTTTTGTATAAAAACAGTGGAGTCGTGCAAACATACTGGCCTTTAAAGGGTTAAAAAAAAGAAAAAAAATTTGATATGTATATTTCAGGCTGAAGTAGCTTTAAAAGATTGACTAATTTGAACTGGAAAAAATATTAATATATAATATGTTTACAGCAGTTTTTGGTAATGTGACATTTTCTGCCGCTAGGAACAAATGAGTACGTTTTTTGTTTTAAAGGAACTATTAAGGGTTAAGTGAGATAAGATTTCTCTCCTCTGTCTCACTTTAAGTGCACTATGGTACCATTTTTTTGGGGAAAAGTGCAGTGCAGGGAGCTGAGTGGAAACCACGCTGTGTTTTGATACTATTTTTAGGCTTGGTATTTAATAAGACACTGCAGCCATGATAACAAGTGACAGGCAGAGCAACAAGCCTAATTTATACAGAGTTTTACATTTTTTTTAACAGACAGTGAAAAATAGTTGTGCTCACCAGCTTACCGTGAGCTGGATGTTAAATAAACTCGGTGCTATATTTGAAATATTAATCATTTCTTCACAAGTAAAAACAGATGAACCCCTTTTCTATAAAAACAAGGTTTTATTGCATAAACATATATGGGTATATAGATATATTTTTTTTTTAGATTAAACAGATTCAATTTGTTTTCTGCATTTTTAGATATCCATTCAGTTGGTAACTATTGCTGTTTTCTGTCATGATTTCTAAGCAGCATGCCGAGGTCGTGTAATAACATGATCCGTCTTTTTTCTTTTTGTCTCTGTACAATCTACAAGGTAAAAACACGTTTTTTTGGTAAAAACAAATCAGAAAAAAAGAACATGAAAAATCATGAACGGATTCTTGACACAGACGTGACAGCATTAATGAATAATGCAAACTCCAGAAGTTGTTGTTGTTGTTGTTGTGTTTCGTTTCCTTGTCTTAAATAGGTTTCCTGTACAAGAACGTCAGAATGGCACAGATATTTCGAGAGTTGGCTGAGATCACATGATTTATGCTGGTTTTCAAAAGGGACTGAAGTGACACAGGTGAAAAACATGGTGCAGAGAATATCAAAGACATTAATGGACAAAAATAGGTGTAGCGTACATTATACAGCAGATTATACAGACAATTGGAACCGTCCACAGACTCTAGATGATGTTGATGATGATGATGACGTGACCTTGTATTTGCATATTTATGAAAATGTCCTCGCCCGGCACTCTGATTTGATTAATAGCTGGTTAAAAACTAGAAAAAATGGCTATTACAGTAAAAAATGAATATGTGACAGTAGTACATACATACCTACATTTAAATCAAGGCAAAGAAAAGACTACGTAAATGGATTCCCTTGTTTTTTCCAAGGACATGCATACTGATATACAGTATAATACATTTTTGCTGTTGTACTTGATCATACAAACCTTTTTTTTTTTTTTTAAAGAAAGCCCTCGTGCCTTCTTTGTAGTTAGTTCACACAAGCAAATCATGAATCGCTCCGGGGAAGTAATGGAAATGATCGGGGTATGTCCGAGGGGCAGCACCATGCAATTTATAAATCCACAACGAGTTGGCGTCGTAATCAATAGTAGTAAATGTCAACAGATCTGTTCTAATATAAATAATTGCCACAATATTATTGAAAATACTTTGTTTTTTTTTGAGGACATCTCATAATATCACAAAAACAATCACATTAAAAAGGGGGATGGAAATGACGCTCGCTGCAGTTGTTCATTCTCAACAATAAAAGGTAGAAAATAATTTGTCTGGACAAGAGATCTGAACAGAATAGAAACACATATATAGTCACAATACGATTCCAACGACGGTAGATTTACCAGTGACATCTTTTTCTTTTCTTTTTTTTTATTGCCCAGCCCTGCACCCACAGGACAGAGAACAACATATTCTCAAATTAAATCTGTGGTGTCGTCTGGATGCTCAACCTTGGGCCATCGCTGTTATAAAAGAGGATTGTAAACACCTACAAGGTCCTTCCCAAACTTTCCCATCATCGTCGTCATCGTCGTCCAAGTAGGCTTTATAAAACTGTAGTGCTATTACATCTAAACCATAAAACACAGCCGTGACCTCCACCAGAAACGGCCACGTACTGCAACCGCTCAAATGAGGAAAATAAAAGCTTCTTTTCACTATTTCGCACAACCAAAACTGGCCAAATTGTGAACTTGTTCCAGCATTGAGCTGCAGTTTCCATTTGAGCCACTAGAATGCAACACTTGCCAAGCAAATGGCTGCAGTACGTTATTATTCCAGCTTGACCCTTACAGCCCTGGAGTGTCTCACTGGTCTCTACCCTTTTTTTTTTTTAAATATATAGATGACACAAACTAAAGTTAGCAGTTAGAGAATGGTCTGCTATGGCAGTAGATCTAGGGGTTAGGGTCTTTTACATCCGAACAGTATTACAATCAAATCTCCATCACATCTTGGTCGTATTAATATGCAAAAAAAAACACCACCTTCAGATAGATTTGATGTGTGAGTGTTGTTATTATTATTATTTTTTACACTTGTTTAAGACGGCCTATATTTACAGGGTGGACATTATGTACCGCGCCGTCTTAAAAACACACACACATACACGACTGATGAGTGACCAGTCAACCTAGAGATAGCGGGGCAGTCGCCCCTCGCTGAGTATTAAGTTGTGCTGCTCGCGGATGCGCACGAAAGACTCCGTGCGCTCCAGGATTGGTGAGGTGAGCCGAGGATGTAAAATGTGACACAGACACAGAGGTGTGTGTGTGTGCGTGATGTTTGACACGAGACTGCATGAGGTGCAATAGAGAGAGAGAGATTTACAATTGGTGCCTGACATTCAGTGCCCACATTCACTCTGTTCACATTCAGTGCAACTTCATCGGGGTAAATATGCAGTAGTCAATCATATATACGTTTAACTAATTAGTCATGGCTCAAAGCACCTGATGAGCATTCTCAGTAATTAGGCGATCAAGTTTAAAATGGTCTAAAATAAAACCGTACGCCCCCCCAGAGCTCCGCTCACGTTACTCGTGTCATAATGCTTTCAAATTAAAATAATAACAATAAAGAAAAGGGGTCAACTGATTGTTCGGAGAAGTGCTCGGGTTGTGGCTGGTCCAAGCTTTGGCTGCAAAGACAAAAATGTGCGAGGTCGTGGCTGTCCTGTCCACTCCCCCCGTGCTCACAGTGCAATTGGTTATTCCATGCCGTTCCGCAGCATCTGATTGGCCGCGATGAGCATGACGCTGATGATGAACGCCATGGCGAAGGCGCAGATCAGGCTTTTCCTGACGCACGTCTGCCGGTTCTTCTTCTTAGGATGGACTGGGAGGAGTCAAAGAGAAACAACAGGACATTTATTTGGCATTTTTGATGATCAGTTCACTTCAATGTCAAAATAAAAAAAAGCCTCAAACTCAAAGTGAACTTCTAGTCTGGTCCAGTTAAAACAAATCAGGAAAAATGAATGGTTTACTGATAATCCCTCATGAAATATTTAGGATGACATTGCACACCCTTTCAAAGTAAAAGTGACACAAAAATAAAGTGTAATTAACAAAACAGACAAGCTTAATAGACAAGCTTATGTATCATCAAACGTTGAATTTAATAATTTCAAAATAAGAGTATGGGCCCCAGGACAGAGATCCCTGCTCTGAAGCCTCCAAAACCTGTTCAAATGCTCATTAAATGCATCTAATCTAATGAGCCAATGACATGACAGTATAAAGGCACGTAGACGTGGTCAAGACAACCTGCTGACGTTTCAAAACGAACATCAGAACGGGAAAAGCAAGTGATTAAAGTGACGGCGCCTGAAGCCCCATTTCAGAAACTAATGATCTGCCAGAATTTCCACGTCTCCAGAGTTTGGAGAGAATTGTTCAAAAAGAGTAAAGAGAATGGCCTGGCTGTTTCGAAATAATTGAAAGGTAAAAGAAAAAAATAAAGCCCACCAAGGTGTGGAGAATCTCTGAATGCAGAGCACGTCAAGCCTCAAAGCAGATGGGCTACAGCAACAGAAGAGGCACCGGGAGCCTCTTTACGAGGTGTCCTGTGTACCTAATAAACTGGCACGGGAGCGTAGCTCCTTTAAATGCCCATCACATCGGCGATAACCTCTGTTTTTACTCGCGTTTTCGGTCACACAGCAACTCCTTCTTTGGCTTTCGTTATGAAATAACTCTGTGTGAATCATGTTTGGCTGCAGCAGGTGTGACGACGGACTTAAACCGTTTAAATATACACAACGCTAAATAAGACAAACAGAGATTACTGTGGTTTTGTACAAGCTTCAGGAACATCTGTTATCCGAAAGCAAGATTATAGTGTGTTCTGAAGAATTATTGATGAATGACAAACTTCTTTTTTTTACCTCAGAAACATTCACGTTTGCTGCACTTCACTGTCTATACTGAGTGGACGGATCATTTAGCCAGTATCTTTTGTAGTCGCCATGTTTTTGTACCTTATTTCTGTGAGGTACAAGATAAATTAAAGTGTCTTCACTCTTAAAAAGAATGAATACAGAGAGAGGTACAAATTGGCTGAGGACCTGAGGTGAAACTATTGTTCTGTTACCTATTTGTTCGGAGCCTTTTTCCCCCAAAGAGATTATCTCTGGAGATATATATAAAAAAAAAATACGAGGGGTAAAGAAAGGAACCAACAGTTTCCTCCTTGTGGTTCCTTTGTCTGAGTTTGTTCCAATCTCACACGACATCAATACATCACGTCAGAGCTTTGAGTCTCAGGGTTTAAGTGGAACAGTGAACACTGCTGATGTCCCATTGCTGAAGAGGAGGAGGAAGAAGAAGAAGATCGAAGCAGGCGTGAAAACAGGGAAGTGGAGGGGGAAAGCGGATAAATGTCTAGATTACAAGTGAGGCTCGAGAAACCTCTTCATCTTCTCCTTGGACGATTTCCTCACATTGGCTATTGTTCTTTTTTTCCTTCTTCTCACTCCCTCTGCATCATGCTGCTCCCTCTGTGCCACGCCAGCAGTTCCCCTGATCACTTTCTTTAGCTTCACTGTCCCTACGTTTCTCAGCGTCCTCCCCATCTGTCTCGCTTTAGTGCTCGCGGACGTTGAAGGCCAGCACTCAGTGGATTCATTTGGACGTTTGCACGTTTTCCATCACGTTGGATCCGTGTCTGCTTTTGTGTTTCTAAATCAAGCCATCAATCCTTTCCGTTCCTGCTTTGACCCTTAAAGAAATGAAGGCACTGATTTGACATGAATAATCTGCTTTCCTACCATGTGACCTTTCTGTCAAGATTCACCCTGCAGATGAAAAGCTCTGTGGTGGACGTTCACAATGAAGGAACAGGTTAATCATTAAGGATTTCACCTTGAAATCTGAAGTGAGTTATTTTCAGAGTGCATGTAAAAGTATAAAGCATCGTCGCCCTCAGGGATAGATCATTTTCCCCCCATATTCTGAATAAACAGAGACATTAGAATGGATCTATTTCTCGGTGCTGTATTACTCCCACCTCTTCTCATTTTAGGAAATTAGAGCATTTTACCGCTGATGCTTTATAGTATCGAGGTTATTTTCACACCAACGTGGGTTTGAAAGTTTGACGCTATATAATATTGTGTTATAAAAGTCAGCTCAACGTATTTCATGATGGAGTGTGTGTATACTGTGGCTCAATAACTAAGTGGAGGTGCATTGTTCTTCTTCTTTTTAACACACACACAAAAAAGAGGCCACTTTAGCCTTAAAGGAAGGCTTTGTTACTTTCCAAAGCCAGGTTATTTGCTTCCTTGCAGGCAGTTATAAAGCTCAATACAACTCCCAATAACTGTTCCCCAGACGAAACCGGTGCCAAGTTGCTTTCACTATCTTTTATAGGGTCGCTAACAAACGGAACGATTAAATCCTGACAGACTGGTTGGTTGGTGTCTATCATGTCTGCATGTTTGTACCTGAAAGCTCCAGTGCATAACATTTATTATTTGCTCATGAAAATAAATTGAATTCAGTACCCACGAGGATGTTTGTATACGTGTGTAATTGCTTTAAAATATAAGCTAGTTTGGTTTTTAACTAAGCTGCACCACACCAGAGGATAATTGACCAGATTTCGGCCCCCGATCTGGCCCTTCACACGATCTGATTTTAGGCTGATTTGGACAGATTATCTCTTCAAATGATCAATGAACAGACAAGATTTTAATCAGCGTCTCCCCAATTTCAAATCAGTAAGTATTAAACATTCTTTTATGGAGAGCTGCAACTTGTACAAGTTGATGACTTCATCCGCAGTTTCTTTATGTGTTTCTCAGCACAAAACCTCGACTATAAACCCCCCGTTTGTAGTCCATCACGTTAAATCAAGTTTCTGTGAGATCCCACCTCCCTGGAATCGTTTGATTAAACTCCAAGTGTGTGGTCCTGGTCGAGTCTTTGCTTTCTCAGGATTAAAACATTTGAAAATCAAAGTTTGTTGTGTCTGTGGTCTCCCACGTTTTAAAATCAAGTCAGATTTGAAAATCCTCTCGCTTGTGTGTGTGTGGGGGGGAAAGGCATTAAAATAAGCCATTTATATGAAATTTAGGCACCGGCTTTGTGGAGGACTTTTTGCAATTTGAAGCGGATGCAGCTTACTATGCAAATGAGGGAAAAAACAACATCCTTTTGCGCACATGGAGGCAGTGGAAAAGTTAAATATTGGTTGACGTCGCTCAATTAGTTTACACTGGACGTTTGAAGAATCTGCGGGTACAAATTAAGTGACTCAAACCTTAACCCGAACTGCGCGGACTAATCGATCCATTGATTCTCTGAGACGGCGAGAAATGCCAACGGCGAGTGAATTTGTTTTGGAAAGCAATTTGAGGTCGAGCCCTGCTCTCTGTTTATATGCTCAGGTAGCTGCCTCTTGGCAGAGGCTCAGTATTTTGCACGTGGATATGAGAGTAGTATTGATCTAGCTTTAAGCATAAAGGCAAATAAAATTAAAGTCCAATTGTGATGTTTTGGAGTCATTGTTTTTGTGTTGAGCTTCCTCACCTCCCTCATACTCAGGACAGTTCCCTGAGTTTTCGTTGAGGCTCTCCTCCTCTGTGATGATGATGTTCTCGATGTCCTTCATCGTCAGGTGGTCCCGGAAGGCGTGGAACAGCACCTGCTTCAGCTCATCCAGAGACAGCTGCTGCATGTCAAACTGTGGGGGGGGGGGCACATAAAACCATCAATGCGGGGGACGAACATGAATAAAAAGATATGAATGAGGTGCAAAATGTACGAGTAGTACAAATGTGGACGTGAACGAGCGCTGTGAAGGATGGAGAATATGTGAGGCAGGAGAAGCAGCAGTTGAAATGTAATGGTATCATGTTTGCCTGGTAATTGCTGGTGCTATTTTGGGATGCCTGAATCAGTAAGCATACCTGTGTGTGTGCGGAATGATAAGGTTGAATATAAGCAATATTGTTCAGTGGTTACTGGACTCTCTGATGTTTGTCGTTTAAATTGATTTTACGAAGCCGCATGCCCTTCTCAAACATCACATCTTCTCTGGCCGTCCAAAAGATCCGTCTACGATTTACAGACAGTACAAAAGCTCGGTTTAACACAACAGACGGACATAGTGAGGCTGACGAGGCAAAGGGCGGTCAGTCGACGGAGAGACGAAATGAGCTGCCGCAAAGACGAGAACGCTATGGTGAGGACAGAGCAGACTAAAAGGGACACAGATGGAGAAGACAGAACTGGCAGACAATCGAGTGGGACATAAAAGAGTTGCGATGGCGAAGAGGAGATGCTCATTTCAGCGATCTTGATTGCGCTTGATCGCTTAATGTAAGCAGCGTTAAACAACTGGTAATAAAAACAGATTACTAGAGCTTAAATTGCGCTATCACTAAAACTAGGGAACAAGGTGTTGGTTGCTAACTTAAAGCTGCAGTGTGTAACTCTGTTGATGTTTTCTGCTGCATCTGAAAATGGGCTCTGCATGTCAAGCAATACTATCAGTGTCGGTGGAAGAGCAGGAAGGGGAGTAAAGATTCATCCTTTAACAGTAGATATGACTTTTTTGTGTTTGCTGTTTCCTCTGTCTTTCTTGACACTGAACAAATGACTTCCTGTGTGCAGCAAAGAGAACGCTGCCAGGCACCACAAGATCTCAAACACTGCCGCTGAGAAACACTGAGAGTCCTGATGAGCGGATGCCAAGAGTTGTACGAGAACATTGACGCTAGTGTCACATTTGTGAAATACTGAAGCTTAATCCGTAAGTAGATGATGAGCTTAGCTCGGCATGAATTAAACATCGAGGACGGGCTGCGGCTGCCTCTGTCTCATAGTATTTCAATCAGAACGGAGGAGGATCATGAGCTCAGCGGCAGGATGAGCCGGACTTGGGTCGTCGCCGTGTCACTGACGGGCGACCGGCGAAAAGCACAGAATCACTCTGCAGAAATGAAACCTGGAAGTCAATTATTAAACTGATGAGTTGGAGGGAGGTGGATTATTTTCCACTTTTGGACAGAGCCAGCCTTCCTGTTTGCAGTCAGTGGTATATTTACTGAATTGCAAGATCACCATATTTCCACTTAAATTCTTATATGCCAGTTATTTAGGCATAAAGTATTGGTATTGGGGAGAAAAAAGTGATTAAACTGAGGTCGTGTTTTGGCACAAACATAAAATGCTTGATTTATCCTTCACTGTCATATCAGATATCAACAAAACGAGTGGAATAAAAACACATTTACACGTACAAACACGTATTTTGTGTCAACACAATACTCGGCCTCCTCCTTATATACAGTATTGTTCACGGGTGTCTGCGCGGTGATGTGCGGCAATAAAATCATTTGTGATTCCGATCTAACCGTTCATGCTGCTTCTCCATGTGATTGATACTGTAATTATGCACACATGCGAGCACACACACACACACACACACACACACACACACACACACACACACACACACACACACACACACACACACACACACACACACACACACACACACACACACACACACACACACACACACACACAGAACCCACATCATTTCAGTGAATAGAAGAGTTTTTTCTGTCTCTGCCTATTCTTATTCTCACTCACACACAGACGGTGAGAGAGAAACAGTGAAGAACATGGAACAAATATCATTCAACATTTCTGACATCTCCTTATTTCTTTAAAATGTAGATCAAACTGATCTACATCTTTTTGTTTTTACTGAAATGACAGCACAATACAAACACACACACACACACACTGTCAGATCTGGCTTGCAAGACATACATCACAAACTCATTTACTGTTACAGTTTACAGACAACGCATTTTTAATGTGTATTTTTCCAGGTGTAGACAGTTATTAACTGATCTGACTTCCACTTCATTATAATGCTTTGTATATGGAAATAGGTTTGTGTTACTATTTTCAAACCACACTGAAACACAAAATCAAAATACACGACTTGCAAATGATCGGAATTTTGTTTGCTCCGACTCTTTTGCGTTCTCTTGCGCTCCCTCACTTGTTCTTTGTGCCGTGGTTCCTTGTTTGCGATTCTGACCGTGAAAAAGGTTTGTCCGATCATTGCTACCAAAAAGTGTATTTTCAAACAAATAAAATACAATATTTCTGAATGATTCAATCTGATATTGTATATGCAATTTGTGTGCATTTTGATTCTGTGGTTCGTTTTGGTTTGCTGCTTCAAAAGCGTTGCTTGCGTCGTGATTGCTTCGCTTCTATTGACACAAGTGCAAACTGTTTATGAATGTATCAACACATTTTTCCCAGCTGTTTGATGTATTGTTCACACAATGTTCAACTATAAAAAAAAAGACAGCATATTACCATAATGCAATTGACTTCAAATTAATACGGTGAAACGAATGTATTCGACAACTGCTCAGAGTTGTGCGACCTTGTGTGCCACTCCGGGGCAGACAAACACAAAGTGGCAGCAGCAGTTAGAGGCACCCATGCGTCGTGATTTCTGCTCTCCTCGCCACAAATATCTCTGCTCTCAATGGTAGCAGGGAAATGGAAAAAAGAAAGTAAGGAGAGAAACAACTCCTTACTCTCCAGCCGCGGGACCGACAGTATGACAGCTCGGGGCAGGAACATTGTACATTCCTCATGTTCCTGTCTGTCTGAGTATGTGCTGGATGGTGTGTGTGTGTGTGTGTGTGTGTGTGTGTGTGTGTGTGTGTGTGTGTGTGTGTGTGTGTGTGTGTGTCTACCTGTTACCAACCAACAGAAAAGAATTCTCCTCCTGTCTCTCAAGGACATCCACACAAACACACATAATGGGAAGATAATGACTCGAGAGCTTGCCTTCTATCGAGTTAACTTAAACATGAGATGTGTGTGTGTGTGCGCAGTGACCAGTGACATAGTGAAAGAGCCAGGACGCATCAATCAGGCAAAGAGCTGCCTCTGCACGTCCTCCCCGTCTAATCCTGCCTGCTCTCATATAGCTCAGGCTGGTTTCGCTCGTCGACCACCTGCTGTGTCTCCTGACCCTTTACTAAAAGTTCACCCCAAGTGACAGACCTGAAAGTGCTGTTTTCTACACTCAGCACTTTGACTTTTTTTCTCTCTTTTTCTCCCATTTCTCTGTCAGACTGTCAGAAAGTGTCAAGGTGACACGTTCAAAATCAAGTGAAGCATCTGTCGCTCTCTCTGTTGGGAAGCCACACTTGTGCCAGACAATGACAAAAATGGTTTACATGCATGAGGATGCAACTTTTTTCAACTATTAAAAACATCACGTTAATCTGTATAACTGTAAAGGCCTCGGCTACACTGAGTGTTTCTGGTCACGCTCGGTCTCTCACAGAGATTTCAGCACAGTACTTTCCTATAACCAACAGAGTAGCACAGTACGGCAAATTCTGCAAATGAGAAGTTACTGCAGGGGTAAACTGGCAAACTGCAGGGAGAACATAAGTCTGGTGCATCAGCTTATGTGTGCATCACACTGTGGCACAGGACATGGCAGACGTGGAACTACACTGTTCAGACTTAAGCAGCTTGACCCTTTAATACCTACGCCCCTAAATGCTTATTTTAACCAGAAAAGTAATTTTTGACAATTTTTGCAGAATAACTTTTAATATGTGGCGTTATTTCCCCCCAACTCTCTCCTCTCTGGCAACAACAAAGATGTTGATTTGCGGCTTCCTGCAAAAGCTAGAGTGAAATTACCATAATAACCACAACATTGGCTTTCACATGCAACTTCTCAGCTCTCATAAACCCTTGGATTTTTTCCAATATCACAAACTGTTGCATAATTACTGTTATGCAAAGTGTGCATGAACGTGCCATTGGCGATACAATAACACCTGAAGACATTGGTGTTTTCCCACATGTGACCAGAGGCTCACCTGCTCATTATCCATCCCAGTGAACCCACAGAACACACACACGTGTGAAACTGCAGGTGGAAAAGTGTTCTCCTCAAACAAACACTGCAGCTGCTGCAGCCTGAGCACAAATGAATAATAGATTGATTCAATCCACAGAAACTGAATCAGTCGCAGGAGTTTGGATGACAACTGCTAAAAATACATTTGGTGAATCTGAAGAAAAGGACAAGGCACCGCGTGACTGTCCCGGTCAGTTTTGACACTCCAGAGTTAAAATAATTGCACCCATGGTGGCGTGCGGCGGATGAAACCTTCCACCAAATGCTCAGTCATTATGTAACAGACACGGAGACGCTGGTGCTTTCTCCTACATTTAGCATTACTGCTCATGAGCGTGAACACTGCAGACTGTGTTCAAAAACTGTCTCAGCAGATGTAGACGGCAGCGATAAGTCTGTCACAGGCCGACTCCTTCATTCTGCTGCCGTCACCTGTCGTCTTCCACTCTCTGTTTCCACTGACGGCCACACTGACAGGTGGTCAAGCTCAGAAGAAACTGACAGCTGTATAAAAACTCTGCTGAAGAACTGTGATTCAAAAAAAAGTGTCCAGGTGTCTCTGTAACATGATTACATGTCCAAGTGTCTTGTTAACATGTTTACATGTCCAAGGGTTTTATTATGTTTACATGTCCAAGTGTCTCACTGATATGTTTACATGTCCAAGTGTCTTGTTAACATGTTTACATGTCCAAGTGTCTCGTTCACATGTTTTCACGACCAAGTGTCTTACTGATATGTTTACATGTCCAAGTGTCTCTTTAACATGTCCAAGTGTCTTGTTAACATGTTTACATGTCCAAGTGTCTTGTTTACATGTTAAAATGTCTGATTGTCTTCTTAACATGTTTAAGCGTCTTGTTAACATGTCCAAGTGTCTTTTTAACATGTCCTAGTGTCTCTTAGCATGTCCAAGTATCTTATTTATGTTTATATGTCCAAGTTTCTTATTTATGTTTGCATGTCCAAGTGTCTTGTTTACAAGTCCAATTGTCTTCTTAACATGTCCAAGTGTCTTTTTAACATGTTAACATGTCCAGTGTCTTGTTAACATGTCCTTGTGTCTTGTTTACGTGTCCTTGTGTCTTGTTAACGTGTCCAAGTGTCTTGTTAACGCGTCCAAGTGTCATGTTTAAATGTCCAAATGTCTTGTTAACATGTTAACATGTCTTGTTTAAAAGTCCAAGTGTCTTCTTAACATGTCCTAGTGTCTTGTTAACATGTCCAAGTGTCTTGTTAACATGTTAACATGTCCAAGTGTCATGTTTAAATGTCCAAATGTCTTGTTAACAGGTCCAAGTGTCTTGTTAACATGTTAACATATCTTGTTTACAAGTCGAAGTGTCTTGTTAACATGTCCTAGTGTCTTCTTAACATGTCCAAGTGTCTTCTTAACATGTCCAAGTGTCTTGTTAACATGTTTACAAGTCCAAGTGTCTTATTTATATGTTTACATGTCCAAGTGTCTTATTTATATGTTTACATGTCTCAGTGTCCCGTTAACATGTCCAAGTGTCTTGTTAACATGTTCACAAGTCCAAGTGTCTTATTTATATGTTTACATGTCTCAGTGTCTCGTTAACATGTCCAAGTGTCTTATTTATGTTTGCATGTTCAAGTGTCTTGTTAACATGTCCTAGTGTCTTGTTAACATGTCCTAGTGTCTTGTTAACATGTGCTAGTGTCTTGTTAACATGTCCTAGTGTCTTGTTAACATGTCCTAGTGTATTGTTAACATGTGCTAGTGTCTTGTTAACATGTCCAAGTGTCTTGTTAAGATGTCCTAGTGTCTTGTTAACATGTCCAACAACTGTCAAGACTCTGCACCTCTTGTTTGCAGTAGTTCTTCAGTCTTGTCCATGTCTTGCAGACTCTGAATATGAGCTGAAAGCTGCTATATTTAGGCAGGACACTTTAATTAAAAAAGAAGAAGAAGACTGAGTGTCAGCAGAAACGCTGTGACTTAAGTAAGGAGCTCTTCAGAAGCTTGATATCTGATTCTCCCCCGGGCTTCGCTCTGTGAACGTGGTGAAGTGGAAAATAAACAAGAAAACAGAAAATGTTTCTCAGATATTTCAGTGTGCACTGAAAGATACAGAGGCAGAGACGACAATCTATTCAAAGGGAAATGTAAGTACACAAAGAAAAAACAATGCCAACACAGGCGTCCTCGGTGAAGTCAATCATCATACGTCTCACTGTGTGTGAGGACATTACCTGGAATGAGTCATTATGGCCCAACCCAATGCATCTCCTCCTCTTCCATCACTCTCTATTTCCCTCTCTCTGTGAGGTATGTAACGTACACTCACACACACAGAACACTGTCCTTACAGTCCACACACACACATGCTTCCTCCCACCATTTCACCCCCTCCTCTTCCCCTTCCTTCATATTTTTCTTTTACTCTGTGCTTTGATTTCCCACTTGCTCTCTCATCTCCCTTACCCTCCCCATATCTCTCATTCAATGTTTGAATTCCTCCTGTTTTTCTTGGTCCGTCTCTTTCTCTTTGTGCGAGGTGGACACTTTAAATCACCCACGAGGAGATGCACACAGTCTGCGACCTTCATGAATCAATCTCTTGTACCTCTTCTTTCTACTCGTCTCCTTTGTGGTTTTCACTTATATTCCTGTATCTCTATGTGGGGCACATGTCCCATCCTGCCCCCCCCCCTCCCCAACTCCACCACAATTCTATCCCCCTCATATTGTCCACCTCTATTCTTTATTCGATTCTCTCATCTCTTTCAGTCTTGCCACCTGGCACACTGAGTCTATCTCTCTGCCATGGAGACAAAGTGCCCCCTATATCACCCCCCCAACAAAAAAAGAAAATGTGTTATCTGTGTCACACAAATCCAGAAAGGAAACATCTTCTTTCCAGTAATTGCACTTCTTTTCTAGCGTGTGAACCCGATTTCTGGGTATTTCCCTAAATGCATAATGAGAATGTTAGATGAAGACTGCATCTATGTAAATGTGGCCCCGTTTGTTTTTATAACTTGAATAACTTTAACACACATGCACACACATGCATGCATTTGCATAGCATTCATAGTGCAGCTTTTAGTATTAAAAGAGCCATTTTTGTCCCTTCTCCACCCAAATAAACTGTTGACATTTGATTATTGTCGGGTTCTGGGACATTTTCAGTAACGCATTTAAGGATGTGATGCATATTTTAGTGGATGGAATGTTAAACCTCTTTCATCTGTCGCCTTGATGCCTGTTCACGTTGAAAGAAATGATGGAATACATAAATAAAATAAAGATAAACATGTTTTTTGTCAAAGCTACGGGGAACCATTGCAGAGGCATTGAAGAGCCGCAGGTTGCAGACCCCTGCCCGTACCCTAACCTTAACCATCACAACTAAGTGCTTTACCCTGACCCTAAAACCTGGTCTTATCCCTGAAAAAAAGCAATTTTTAGGGGTGTCAGAATATAAGGACCAGCCAAAATGTCAGCCTAAACCTAATTATAACTAACTCTAACCCTAAAACCAGTACTTAATCCTCAAAAAGCCATTTAAAGTCGTGTGGACCGGCCAAAGTGTCCTCACAAGGTCAAAATGCTTGGTTTGTTTGACAGTTGGTCGACACAGCTTCTTTAAGACATGAACACAGTTATTTGAGTGAGGACTGCATTGACTTCCATTCATTTGGACAGCCTAAACATTAACAAGCATCATCCGTAACCTGTTAATGGCTAACCCTAAAAAGGTAACAAA
Organism: Microchirus variegatus; assembly: GCF_963457635.1. Classification (NCBI taxonomy): domain Eukaryota; kingdom Metazoa; phylum Chordata; class Actinopteri; order Pleuronectiformes; family Soleidae; genus Microchirus; species Microchirus variegatus. The sequence continues at coordinate 9,746,141 of NC_139803.1, forward strand.
TAAACTCACACACACCTATTCATGTCAGTGAGTCACCCTCTAAATGATTCTCCTCTCATTTGACTGAAAGGAGGCAGAGAACAGCTTCCTGAGGATTGTCACCCTGTTCAACCAGCTGTCCTCATATGCAGTGTGTGTCTCCTCCACCTCTACATGCATTAACAAACACACACACACAGACACACACACACACACACACACACACACACACACACACACACACACACACACACACACACACACACACACACACACACACACCCCCACACACACACACGCTCAAATCTCTGCACTTTTCATTACTATCTTTCCTAAGAGGAACAAAAGACTCCGAGAGCAGCAAATTTTCTATCTGGAACAATTTGAGGGAAAACAAGAGCAAGCACCACATTCAAAAGCATGCAGATGAGGTGCAGCTTTAATCACCACTGAGCCCAGTGTGGACACACGGAAGGAAGCTCAGACTTTCCCCATAAAGTGATGCATTCCTGCAAAATCGTTATTATGGTAATAGGTTCTGCACCACTGTGAGAAAATAAACACAAAAATGTGAGGAAACAAAGCAACAGACTTGAATTGAGCAGGTCTCTATTCCTTCTAGGCCCAACATTGAAAGAAAATATAGGCTCAGTTTTTGACAGAGAACAAAAGAAGGAGGGGGGGTTGAACATGTGTGTGTGCACTAAAGTAAGTGTTTGCCAGTGCTGAGTCCCTGCAGACAATTTGGATGTGCTTAAAAGGAACCAAGGCTCACTCTCACTGCTGAAACGAGAGCAAAGTATGACGCGTTTATAAGGAATTGATAAACGCTGAAAACTATGAAGAATGTGATTGATTTTTTTTTTTGGCCAGCTGGAAGGACACGACATTGTGTCTCACCTGCCAGAAGATGTTGTCAATGGTGTTGCCCAGAAAGCCTTCTCTGTTGTCGGACGAGAGCAGCTTTGGCCCAAGTATTGTCATAAACTCCTCAAAATCCACCTGGCCGTCCCCTACACACACACACACACACACAGACACAGAGAGACGGAGACAGACAGGGGCAAAAGAAGATCATAGGAGACACTCAGAGAGGGAAAGGAAGGTTCACAGACTGGAGCTAATGCATTTTATGTGAACATTCATTTGTCTGCAGAAGCAAACACTGCCACACGGAGACGGATCGACAGATGGATGTGCCCTCATCCATGACAGCCACCCAAGCATCATGACCACCGATCAACACAGGTGTGTGTGTGTGTGATGATTGTTTTGGGCGCATTTAAATTCAAAGGCAACAACTTGTAAGACTCTGTATTTACGCGGTTCGACAGCTGCAGAGAAGGCAATCAACAGTCCAAGTGAACATCTACACACAAAAACTTTTCTTCTTCCATTTAAAGCATAGATTTTAATCTGTATGGTCAGAATTGAGATTGCCAACATCATATCTAATGTTCCTTTAATTGTTTGCCAGATTAAGAGCACATTAAAGGGCATTATCGTGAGTGTTTGTATCTGTGGCGAGAAAACATTTTGTGTTTTATGGATCTGCAGAAGTTCCCTGATTGTGGAAACCAAATCAGCAAGCTCATGATAATGTTTATTATGCATTTTAAACAGCAGTTTTAGAGCACTTTTCATCCATCTTAAATCAGGTGAGACCAAAACAGGATGTGTGTAACACAACGACGCACAAAGAGTCACGAGCGAGACGTCGTCCGACTCAAGAATCAAACCAAACTATGTCGAACTGTAGATACTGTAAGGGCTAGTATTCTACTTCTATATCTTAGTAAGCACCTAGTTAATGGTGAATATGTGTTCCCTTATCTAACCTAATCATTGCAACCTGACTGCAGTTTCAGTATCTGAAGAAAACGCCACAGATCTGCGGGTGATAATTTCTTAAGAATGTATTATTGAGTACTGTGGCACATTCAATTGTTCTAGCGTCCGTCCTTCTGAGATTTATTAACAGTGACACTGATGTGATAGAAAAACACGCCGTCTCCCCTAAGAGCAAATGACAGCGCTGCTCTGAGACGGACAGAGCGCTCATGAAGGCAAAAGAAAAAATGATTTCTATCTTCAGCGCTGAAAGATTGACTGAGTGGTCAACGAGAGACTTCGATTATAAGCGAGTCCTCTGGGAATTTACAAGCAGGGTTAGAGTTGAAGGAGCAGGAGAGGGCAGATTCTCTTTATTGCCTGAAGTTTGTTTTTGACAATTGACCAGACGCTGCTCTTAAATCAGTTTAGAAACATTCTGGGGTTAATATTTTAACCCTTTAACGCCGAGCGTATCGCAAATGAAGCATTTGCATTACCGTAATTACACTCTAGTTTGTGCTATCGGAAAAACTCAACTCAAACCAACGTTTCTGAAAGCTGTGTGGTTATTACGGTCATTTCAGCCGCGCTGTTGCAGGAAGCTGGCGAATCAGCATCTTTGTTGCCAGAGAGGAAAGATTTGGAAAAACGCCCGCACAATTTTGTTGCCTGTTTTTGGACACAGGCAAAACAAAATCTAACAAATGCTATTTTAAATGTTGTTTTTCATCATTTTAAATTGTTATTACGCTATTTTAACATGCAGTAAATTGTAAATTGGTACTTTTATGGTTAAAGTAAGCTAGAAAAAGCTTGAGGCTTAGGTGTTAAAGGGTTCAAGAGAACACACAAAAAGAATAGATTCTTGTGTTTTTGGCATCAGTATCTTACAATTATATCACGCTTACACGTATTCTGATATAGACACAACAGCTGTACAGAAACACAACACATCTTTAATGTACAGTATAAACCAACAGCCACACACTTGGCTGTTTTTTCACGTGTGATCTCAGTGCATGCACCCAAGTGTGTGTCCGTATGTAGCGCCTCACCGTCCATGTCCAGTCTCTGCATGATAATGGCCAGCTCCACTTCACTGGGCATGTAACCGAGGGAGCGCATGGCCATGCCCAGCTCCTGTTTGGAGATGAATCCATTCCCGTCGCGATCCAGAACACGGAAAGCCTCGCGAATCTCTGCACGACAAAAAAGAAACACACGTGTTGATGTAAGTCCACATGTTTTATTTTCATCCCGTTTCATTTCAATTGTCTTTGACACAATCAGACGCCTCTTTAGTCTACTCAGATAAACATATCAGTTCTTTTTTATTTATTTTTTTCGATTAAAAACCATTAAAAACCCAAGGCTGGGACTTAATTGACTGAGGGACTTGTCTCTACCCTGTATATGTTTGCTTAAGTGGTCCACTTCTCATTTTAATAATTTCTTTTAAATTTCATTCATATTTCAGATGCTGGGACCGGCTCATTATATTTGGTAAGTTATGCAGAAATGTCTTTTAATATGCACTCTAAGTGCAATAAATCTGCCTCGTAATTATGATTAGTTGTTTGTTTAAATATCTGACAGTATGTTTAATCCTCGCGTTTTCCTGTAATTGAATTGTAAATTAATTAATTAATTAAAATTAAAAATTATTACACGACTGGCATTCATTTTTTTAAGCAAAAACACCAGCAGGAGTAGTTTGTTTCTTACAGTTAAAATGAATTGCTCTCACATTGTTCTTTTTGCAGTTGTGTGAATAATGGTTGTATTCCCAGGATTACTGTTCCCCAGGAGCAAAGGCAGGAGATGTAAGAATAGTGTCAGAAAACCTCTTACGGGGGAAGTTGAGGTAGGTGATTTTTATGACGTGTTTTCACTCCCACTTTCTTATGTTCAGGCTTTTTTTTCCCCCCTTCACTCATCACCACAATCCTTCTCTGACCCTGCAGCAACAACACTCAATATATTTAATATCAACAGCTAATTAATAATTAAGGAGGTCACTTGTCAGGATTTCACCACCTGTAAAGAGTTTGACCTCTTTGTCACACACTAATTGTAAACGTTTTCAGACGCAAAAACAACTCTGGAAAAACCCACAGGCTTTTCGCGCTTCAAGCAACAAACAATATGCAGCATTTAGAAGCTAAAGGGACACGTACTGTATTCCTCAGCAGGTGCTAGAGAACACATGCATGAATGCAGTGTTGATCCAAATCTGTTGGGCAAATGTGTAAATTCTCAGATGTCTCCTGTGTCAACAGGTTGTTGCTCGACTACATTTAGGAGGTGAATATGCTATCACGTGCGGATCACTGAATTTGGTGTAGCAGGAGGAGGAGGACACACAACTGTGGAGGCAGTGCATGATCCTCTGCGGCAACCCCTAAATGGAGGAGCCGAAAGTAGAAGAAGAAGATTAGGGTTCCATATAAGCCTATTAAATGTATTTTATGCTTCACAAAGGCCACCATTTTGTGACATTATGTTTCTACAGAAGCTGGAATGGACAAACCAGCATTGCACCGTGTATTTTTATGTAGTCTCACCATTAGATGTCACTAATTCTTACACATTGGACCGAGTCAATTTGGTAAAGACACAGCAGTAACAGTACATTTCTGTGATGGAGATTTGATCAGTGATGAGTTAAGTTTAAATATTTTATTGAAGACAGCCCAGATCCCAGGAGAACTGAACACTGAGACATCATCACAGATTCTGTTAGTAAGCCTTGAGATAATATATCCGGTCCAGATGCCTGACGTCTTGGTATCTAGTGAAGGAACCTTGAAATGCGCCTATAGTGTGTGTCTTTTTCTAAAGTTATGGCCTGGTTATAAGAATATGTGTGTAATTAAACTTAAAGTTGGCAGAAGATTAAAATGTTCTCTCATAGTTTCCACAGATAACAACCCTGAGAAAAGCATTGTGAAAGCAAAGGCTTAAGGGGGATCAATATCACTGCGGCTATTTTCTTTTTTTTATATTACAAACAGTTTAAACGGTCTAATATAAATAGTATTTCAGCTTTAATGCAGACTAACGCAGCAGTTTCAGTGTGTCACATACACACACTCTGGTCTGAATTATGGGATTCATTTGGAGCCGGTGTTGTTTTGATATATAGGGACGCCATAGTAGGTCAAATACTCACAATATTGGAAGACAACGACAAACAACCAACCTGCTGTCGAGGTTTCAGAACGCTGTTGATTTTTAACGAGCTGTAACCACAAACCTCGACTATTTCTGTCTCGCGTCTTTGTCCCTGGGCCTCGTAAAAAAATGTAATCTTCAAATGTAAACAGCGAGCGTTCAGATGGTGTCGGGGAGATGGACTAATCCATGAGATGAGATTAATGATTAACAGATTTCAGTCAGGTCTGTTGATGCTGCTGGAAGGTGCTTCCCCTCCCCCCCCCCCCTGCCCCCAGTGCAGATAACAAACCTCCCCATTAAATGGAAGTGCTACAACCTTCCTCTCAGGCAAATCAAGGTGAGGGTGAGCTCCCTCAGTGCCCCCCCTCTCTCTCTTGCTCTCCTTGTTTGTACTACATCTTTATATTACTTATGGCACCTTCCAAACCCCGAGGACCTCGTCCCAATCTCTCCGCGCAGCACAATCACCAGCAGCATTGCCAGGAGCGTTTCCGACTCTCTCCTCCCACACACAAAAAGGCTTCCTCCTAACTTGAAATTGGCATCTGTTTGTGCAACAGAATCACTCAAACCTCCGAGAACCATAACAACTACTCAATCACTGCTTAATTACCCGTCAGTCAATCTGAACTGAGGCGTAAATTGATGGAGGTGAAGGTTTTGGGGTTGGAGGGAGGGAGGCGATTGAATGTGTTGACTTGACAGCCAGAGACAAAGAGCCTTTATTATTTGACACGTAATTGTTGCCATTTTTTTTCTGGACTTTTACACTTCGGGGGATGAGAGACGCGTCGCTTTGGCTGGGATTCAACTGAAACGCGACCGTGAAAAGAGTAATAGCCGACTAAATGGTGGAATTTAAATCACAATTTCCGCAAGACTAATCATTTCCCTTACTAAAACAATTAATTTTACATGACGTTCAACTCTCTTTTCCCTCCTCTCAGGCTCGTCATTAATATTCTCGTCAAGACGCACCGCTCCTTCCTTTGCTCGGTGTAATAAGTCCCCGTCTGATCTGCCTTCCACGCTTGACTCTGCCCTGTAAAGTTGTGCGAGAGCTACTTGTGACCTGGTTCATGAGCCATGCACAGAAATGTGGGCGAGATCGTGAAACAATTTAACAATAAATAGCATTTAAGGTGAAGGTTAAGGCAACTTTGTTCATCCTCTGCATTTCACCCATCATCAACTAGGAACAGTGGGCACCACCCGGGGACCAAAAGGTTAACCAATTATCATTACCTAATGATTAAAACACAAATCAATAACTATTATGCTTGTCTGAGTATGAATGGACCTTTTGGGCGAGGGAGCATCAGGGAAATTAGTGCACAACTCTCCGTGGACAGGAAAGTCATGATTCGTGTTAAGTGACCTTAAAGATTAGTTACTGGTTATTTAATCATTAATGATGGGTTGATGATTGCCAAATGATTAGTTAACCCTTTCGAGGATACTCTTTTGTGAAGTATCACTGAATTTGATGAACATAAATCCAGATACTGAGAGCAGAGTTTTCTGTTACGATCCGGCGACGAGTGACTGCAGGACCAGGAAATAAGAATAAGAAGGAGGCTGAGCTGATGAGTGAATTGGGAGCAGGTGTGCTCCTGCCACAGGTGAGCTGATTGCATGCCGGAGGTGGAAGCATGAGAGGAAGGAGGGCGGGGCATGACGATCTGATTCTAACGATTCAGTACATGGAAAATAACTGCTTTACAAGTAGTTTGGGTGCATCAGTTTCATGCAGCTGTGCTGTGATGACCCCACCCATGGTGAGGAGGTGCTATATTGTAATGGAAAAAAACAAAAACCAACCATGCACAGAGCCCAAAGTTCACTCATCGCTCCCAGTCTAAGCCAGTAAAAATCCCCCATGGCTGATAACCGTAGAGCTGAGCGCCGTGCTCACGGCCTTCTTTTCTCATTCATTCATGAAATAAAGTGAGAATAAGAGGCAGCTGGACTGCAGGTGAGTGTGTGGCCTTGCAAAACAAAGTGAAACGTATTTGTATGCAGCTCAGCCGTAAAGAGTACATTTTCAATAGGGTATGAATGATCTGGTTGCTGATTTATTACTGTGCTAAGCTCCCCTCTTTCTCTCTCAGTGTGTGTGTGTGTGCCCTTTGCTGTGTGAGACTTTTTTATTACAAAGTCAGCCCCATGGGACTGTACATGTTCACACAGTGACTGATGAAACAGCCTCTTAGAGAAGAGGGTAGTGGCAGTCCAACACTGGGGTGATTAACTAGCCGTCGTTCTCCGCTAACAGATGATCTAAGAAGAACCTTCAGCATCTGAAGTGGGATTAGGAGTTTTCAAACGCTGACAGCAAACACTGTGGAGGATTTTTTTTTCTTCCTTTTTTTTTACCCCCACGTCAATTCCATCAATTGCGTTGGATACGTATCTCGATTATGACTCATCCTTGGATTCCGGAGCCTTAGAGTCCAAACTCAATTTATGTAATAGCTTTACATGCGGTTCAAGCTACTTTAACCTTCGCGCTGCCCTTGACGAAACACAAACAAGTGGACTAAACACTGATGAGACGCTTCAGTCAGTCAGTCAGAGACGCTGCTCTGCATTCAGTTGACTGCAGCAAAACGTTTCAGAGAACTGGGTTGAGTTGTGCACCAGGGACAGTGGATTAAAAGATTTACTCTAAAAAGTATTTCATAGCAAAGCCCGTTTGAGGAAAAGTACAATAGCCACACGTATAAACACAACACGGAGCCTCAATCGGAAACACACTCTCATGTGCTCACTCTTCTTCCTCTTTCACACTAACCATCCATCTTCTAGCGCTTTATCCTCCGCATGAGACTCGCAGGGGGAGCTGTGCCAATCTCAGCTAACACAGGGCAAAAGGTGGGGTAATAAGTCCCTGGACAGATGGCCGGTACATCACAGGGCAACATAGAGACAAACAATCATCCACTCTGACACCTACGGTCAATTTAGAGTTTGCCTAACCCCCAAATCTGCATGTTTTTGGACTGTGGGAGAGAAGCCACACAAACTGGCAATGATGTGGAAGTCTTTGTTTGACATTAAGTCATAGGATACTGACTCAAATCACTGGACGTAAAAAAAGATCTCAATGTAAAAAGCCAACATAAAAAACGCTGTTCAACTTTATTTCACCGTATTATTTCATTTTATCACGTTAACAACAACATTATTCAGTACTAATACTGAAAGTAATAAAGTGAAGACAAACTGTTGTGGTCTGTGTCTGAGCTGCAGTATACTGTCGCTCATAAACCCCCTGTCTCCTTCTCCTACTTACTTTACTTATTACTATTCCGCCTCTGTTAGGCGTTCGTGAACAGAAACAATATTTCCACGCTGTGTCCTTCGTCTGAAAATGGTGCGCTGTGAAGAAAAACTATCAGACCCGAGGGAGCGTTTGTGTGCACACTGACAGTGCAGGGACGGGAGGGGTCAAGAAGCATTTGTCCCTGTGTAGAAACTTTTTGTGGGAACTTCTTTGTGTCTCCAGTCCTGCTCCAACCTGTTTGCAGCTGTTTCACTTTATTTCCCCCGTCTGTCTTGACACAAAACAAATGACTTCCTGTGTGCAGTGCAGGAAAGTCACCCAGTGACACAAGATCTAAAAACTGCTACTTTGAGAAACACCGAGAGAATTGTGTGGAATCATTTGGCAACGATTTTAAATAAAACAGTCATTTGTTGTTGTTGTTTGGGAGGAAGGTGGAGACACAACATCCATCTTTATAAACGTATGCAAAAGCAGAAGAAAACTGAAATAACAAAACACTAAAAGGTCACATTTGAACCAGAAAAAGTGTGTTTACTCAGGGTGGATTTGGTGACATATCGCTGTCCTTCCTCATGTAATGCGATAATCTGTAAGCCATTGATATATTAATTAACAAATTAAGGTGCTCTAAAGTAAGCCTCTGCCATTTTAACTCATCGGACATCACTACTTGATGTCTCCTCTCGGGTGGACGTTACCTGTCTGAGGAAGAGGGAGTTTAGAGCGGGATAATGTCGGAGAAAACTACCTGTACTTTTAATTTTTCCGGCACACATTTCGTTTTCTTCAGTCAGCAATGCAATCAGCTCAGCTGCGGCAGGAGAACACCTGCACCCAATTCACTCATCAGCTCAGCCTTCTTCATATTCCCTGGTCCTGCAGTTACTCATTGTCTAATTTATTTCATCCATAATCCTTTTGGGTTCATATGAAGTGTATTTATTTCTGGAAGGTTGTATTTGAGACAGCCTTTTCTTTCATTCATAATAAATGTTTTTAATTTGTTTTTGTTTATAATGTGTGACATATTGCAAGTTAAATATAACATATATATATATATATATATATATAATATAATATTTTTTAATTTTCCTCATGTTTTTCTGCAGATTGACCAAAGTCTCATGAAGGTTATTTATTATAATTTATGTTATGTTCATGTGTGTTTTTCGTCCGTTGTCTATTTAATTCTTACCTAAGTGCACAACAACCTCAGCAGTAAGATGCACATTTTGCACTTCTGTTATGCAAAATGTGCATCATACTGCTGAGGTTGTTGTGCTTGTTGTGTTTGATGTCAGGGATGTTTGCTCATCTGTCCTAATGCATTTTTAAAATGGCATCTTTTACTGGGTTTTTATGGCGCAATAATTTATTATTATGACCTTTTTGAATCTTGCACCTGGCAAGTACTCCATATTACAAGGAAACTAAACGAATAAAAACTAAAGAAAAACTAAGCATTTACAAAAAATATAAATGAACAAATCCGCTCATTTTAAAAACAAAAAGTCAAAACTAATGAAAAATCCAGCAAGTATAACCTTGGTTTCCCACCCACACGTCTGTGTGCTGTGATGCAAGTTTACAACAAACTTGGTCACGACTATTACGAGGGTTAGGGCTACATTAAAGATTAAAGTGATAACCTTTAAGCTAAGTATAGGCCAGTGCAGCAAACATTAACAATTGTGTTCCATAATTTACATGGAAATACATGAAAGCGCTCCCTGCTTCCCTTTTCGGACATACAGTATTTATTGAGAGGCTTCAACGTTGATCCAAGCTCACATTATTGGAATGAGAGTGGCAGCCATGTTGTAATAAGCTGCAATTTCCCTGTAACAACACTGCTGCGGTGTCATAATGAATCAATTTAAAAGAGTGATGATATAGGATAAGACAGGAAATAAGTCATAAATCTGCAAAATAATCTACATTCAGTGTAGTGCTGGGTGGTGGTGGTTTGAAAGCGTGAATTAACACATTTTCACGCTCTGTCCAGTGTATTTGATTTCTCCTCAGGCACTGATGGATTGTTTTCATTTCCAAATATCCATAATGACGAGATGGAAAAACATCAGAACTCGAGATAACTGAAGAATTATTGCTAACGACCTCCGCGTCCCCTCATCACTCACCTCCCAGCTCCTCTGTGGAGATGCTGGTGAGCTGGAAGGATTCCCTGTCCTCTGTCAGGGAGTTGCTCAGGTAGTTGTCTGGATAGAGCAGGCCCGCCCTCACATGGTGGAATGGCATCTTCTCCCTGCAGAACACACACACACAAAAACTTAAATCCATACCGTTATGTAGAAAACCCACTGGCGGTGGTTACGGTTAAATATCCAGGTTAGGGTTAGTGGATTGGATTCGGGGCAGCTGCTCTGAGCATCTTAAATGCAGAAATGCGATGGTATGTGATGCTCTTGGAATGAGAAGATGAGGAAAAATAGGAGTATGAACATAGACAATATACATATATAATCATATGATGTTGCCTCCTGGTTTGAAAAGTAAATAAAAAATGGTTTAAATGGCCGTCTTTGGGACAATGAGCCTACAAAACAGACTGACAGTTGGTATTATCCAATAGGAGCGTGGCTGCAGGTGACATCTGTGAATTTCCACTTTTGTTTTTTTACGACTGCACGCCTACATTTATTTTTATACATCCATAGATATGAAGGATACTTTTTTCTTTCTCTTTTTCCCAATGATAATGTGAATTTTAAACACCAGCGACTGCGGGCGCAGTCTGAACCCTTTTTAGAAACACGTGCTCCTGTGGAGCGAACATTGTTCCCTGTACTCGGTAACAATACTCGTTTTCTGCGAGAAGCCGTTCTCTCCTCCCTTGTGACTGAATCGCGGCGACAAATTATGTAATCACATTATAATTCAGTCGAGTCACGGAAAAATATTTCGCTGCCATTGTTCTGGGTAAATACTATTACTGTTATTATCTGGTGATCATTCTCTCGCTGCCTTTCTCTGGCCTGCCCTTTGTTCACGACCCTACAAAGGAGACGTACTGAAGTCCTGTCACTTACTATCTTTTCTTGCCAACCTCCACGTGACACTCCGCCGGATCTACCGACTTCCCGTCTCACCAGACGACACCCGACTACCTCCCAACACCTCACCGTGAGATCTCAGGGCCTGACAAGGCATCAATCAGCCACATCCCCCCCCCGCTGTCATATGATCGGAGCGATTCTCCGCTTTGATGCAGGAGAGCTGTCGCTCTGAGGGATTTCCTAGTGTAAGAATTTTGTCACTTTGGCAATATGCTTCATGTAATGTTCTCGTCAGCGGGTGCAGAGTGGAGCGAACTGAACTTAAGTGAGGAAGACAGTGGCGGATAGGGGAGGGAGGAGAAGACGGACATCCCGAGGGGGATTTTGTGAGCAGGTTGCTGGCAAGAGAATGGATGGAGATAGAATGTGGGAACATGGTAAACACAACTCTACTCTACTCTCCCGATTTAAATCCTTCATGGATGTACAGGAAAATCGGGGTATTTAGGGAGAAAAGGGACACAGACTGAGCTTAGAGATAAAGACAGTGTCAAAAGTGTAAGAGCTGTGGGGCAGCTGTGCTCGGTCTGCTCCGGCGATCTGTAGAGGACAGCGGGTCTGACAGTGTCTGTGCGCATGAGACAAGAGACAGACAGTGAGCAGTAAGTGTGAAGAAAGGTGTGTGTGTGTGTGTGTGTGTGCAGAGAGGTGTATACGCTCTGAGAAAATGTATTCTGCGGTCCATCTGTTCCAGGTTCTGCTCTCGTCCCACCTGCACATCGAAGGCACTCGAGTGACCACTGAGAAATGCCTCGGCTATAAAGAAATATCTCAACCAACTCTTTCTCTCTCTCACACACACATACACACACAAACGAGTGACTCGTGACTTGTAAAGCAGGTCTTTTTGGTGTAACTGAGTCAATAGAATCAGTTAATTAAATAGAGTTGTCCAGTACTTCCTCCATGACCAGAGCACAGACTAAATCTGCTAAATACACCAGACTGCTCTGTTAAATATTGAGATTTTACACATTTCTTTGCTAAATGTTAGAGATTATGGAGATTACATTTTTGCAGGATTTTTAACTGATCTACAGTTCGGCATTGTTCGGTTTGATTCTTGTGTCGGATGTCGCGCTCATGACTCTTCCTGTGACGGCAGATTTGACGACGTCAGGTTTAGTATTGGCTCAGCTCAGAAGTACCAGGTACTATCGGTAATGGAAAAGCAAAATAACCACACTGTGCCGAGGCCAGTGGCGCTGGGACCATGTTGTGGAAAACCACCATTAGAATCACAGCAATATTCAACTCAGTCAAGCACAGGCTCAACAAGTCTTAGCAAATGTTGACGAAAGAGATTAAAACCTATGAAAAGAATCAAAATCACAACAAAAAGTTGAATTTATTACGGCGTAACCGACATCCATGTTCTCTACTTCTGTTACACTATATTTTATAATGTTTCCATCGTCTCTTTCAGTCACAATCTCCCTTTAAGCTTCAATGTAGAGCATTTTAACATCAAAAGAACTACCAGCACATTTATTTCTGAGATTTAATTAAGTTAGGATTTCATTAAACGAGCAAGTTGAGGCCATAACTGTGAATATACTGGCAGCCCCCCCTTTCCGCTGCATTTAACCTTATGTGGCATCCGGGGTTTGTTTTACAACATGCAATCGCACAGATGTCCTTTTTCACATTGGCAGATAAAAATCCGCGTCTCGTCGTAATAAAACAAAGGGCAGAACATGTCAAAGAAAAGTGGTAGGTCACCATATGGGACAGGAATCGACAGAAGAGTTGTTGGAGGAAATAGTGTGTAAATAAATAATACTTTTTATTGGTTAAACTGACAATATTTTGTCACAGCTGTGTTTTAAGATAGTCGTGCTGCTTTGAAATCTCAGAGAAGCGGAAACTGTGTGTGACAAATTCAAATTATTTCTCGAAATCCAACACTGAAATGTAGCGAAAGCACAAAAACCTCCACCCAAGGATGTTCAGTTCCGATTCAATCCCCAAGCTTACAAAAACAAAAATGCCTGAAATTTGATCAATTTATGAATCACCATCAAATATCCATGTCCTCTGTTGGGCCATAACCTTCATCCCCAAGAAAAATGTAATCAAAACCACGCTTTACTCTCTGATTTATGCTACCCACAGACTAAATATGGTCGAAAATATAACCTTGTTAGTGGCGGTAAATATTCACATACTCTACATTACACCCACTACACACCTAGACAAGAAACGGGACCAGAAACAGCCAAAAACAACTAGAACTATTAAGTATGAATGTTTAAAAATAGGCACAATGTATTCATTTTCTTTTCACCTCAAGTGTGACCATTTAAAGCAGCGACAAACACGTTTGGCTCTCAGTGCGGTTAAAAAACATGCTGTGTGCTCCAGTGCCTCGGAAAACTGAATCTATACAGACACTATGGATTATTTATGCGTGTTGTTTTCCTTGTGCGAATGTGTCCACATGCATCCGTGTACGAGATACATTTAGACAGGGATTATTAACCCTGTAAAAACTGAGCATTGCTGACGACACGTTTGCATTGCTGTAGTTACGTGATGTTTTGAGCTATCGGGAAAAAGAGAAGTTGCACGTCAAAGCCAACGTGAGGTTATTACGGTAATTTCACTGCTGTTGCAGAAAGCCGGTAGAATTGGCGTCAGAGGGGAGAGTGGGAAGAACACCTGTTTTTGCACACTGAGAAACATTGAGAGACTCAAAAAATATTACTGTAAATATGTTTTATATATTAAAATGTCAAATTTAACAATTTTAATTTGTTCATGTACAACCATGGTGTTTTTAACATGCAGCAAATTGTAAATAACTGTCAGATATTGGATGTTATTCAGGAAAAATGGGCAAAAGCACTTAGCTATGGTTAAAATAAGCAATAATAAGGGAATATGGATCTATACAAGGGTTTTTATGGTGGAGAACAAGATTAGTTGAAGAGAAGAAAACGATTTACAGTAAATTTAACAATATTAAGAAATCGTCACATGAAGCAGGATCCTGTGATGAATTAATCACTGAACAAATTATTCAGACATATGATATGGAATTAATATAAGAATGTATTTTAACAGCCCATCTGCTCTCACACTTGTTCCCATTACAGAAACACCCACTCACTCATGGCAAAAAAAAACAAAAAAAACATTCATACACATGAAATCCAGTCACTTGCTGGTTTTTCCCTCTTCTTCTTCTCTTCTATATTCCTCTCCAATGTATTTTTAGATTGCGGTTTCTCCACCATTGTTACAGAGATGGATACGAGAGCTGACAAGGACGAGCTTTAGAAGGGAAACCTCGATCTAACAAGTGTCATCTCTTTCGGTCGAGGAGAGGAAGAAGGGTGTCGGAAAAGAAAGGCCGACGGACAGACTGGGTGTGATGGTGTGTCAGGGCTGTGAAGGGGATGAAAGGCGCAAATGAAAGTGGGCTTGACTGACAGTGTTTGAACTGTGGGGTCACCTGCACCCCAGGGAGCCCAGTTTCAAGTCTGCAGCACAGTGATCAGAGACAATTTAACCTTAGAAAAGAAGGGGAAAGGCTAAGATGAAGGGAAAGGAGAAACCGAGCAAGGCAACAAGGAGAGAGGAGAAACATGTTTTTGTTTTTTGGTCCTCACGTTGCTCCGTCCCCATGGAGGAAAAATGCATTAACAGAACGACAGGGAAAAAGCTGAAGGGTCACAATAACATGTTTTTTTTTTAAAACAGCACATGCACATCAGCTATTCAAAGCCCATCAAGCTAGATTACACAAACATGTAGATTAAACTTCCTCCGTCGTCTCTCTGATATATGCGTGACATCCATCGTGGTGGCCAAACAGTCAGCCAAATAAATCAAATAATTTTCCCCCCCTTTCTACTGCGAGCCACGAAAACATCAGACATCTTCTCTAGTTTGGAGACGAAGCCCGCCTGCCGCCTGCCAAGAACCGTAGCTCACAGTCGATCAGCTGAATTATAGTTGGACGCAGGCGAACGGCAACTCTCCAATAATTTGTCATCGCACAACGCCAAAAACAAAACGTTATTGTTCACATAGAAAACATGTGTTGCGTCAATGGGAATCCATCAAAATATGCTTTACTGCCTCTGCTCAGAGTCCTTTTTCAAGTCACCTTGGACAAAGACAGGCAGCTGCCCCCCCCAACTGTGATATCCGCTTCTGATGTACTTGTCTCCATAGACGTGGCCACAGCACCATGTCAGCTTTTGCAACTGGAAATTCACAGACATCATCAGCAGCCAGGACACCAGCTGTCAATCACAGGAGTGTCCACTCATATTATGTGGCATCAGTTTTCCTCTTAATAACATCATTTGTGAGACTGATGCCGTGTGCTATTGAGGAAGACTGGAAACTTTAGCGGTTGAGACCATTAACTCCTCAGGAGAATGTTTAGTGACGTTATAAATCACTGAACTCTTTAGGCGCCCGTGGTGGCTAACTGATACATCTGTCCTGGCTTGACTTTTCAGAGGAAGACAACGACCATTTTTTAATTCAGGCTATATGGCCATGGTTCTCAAACAGTGGCACACGTAGCACCAGTGGTACATAAGCGTCCTCTGCTGGAACTACTGTTCTACTGAAGTGACCAAATAATGAAAATAAATACTATTGGTGCAAAAAACGGCAAAATCACAGTTCAATCCAAGATGGTGGCCTTCATGTTGGTTTTGGATCGTGGTCATAAGGTATTTTTTTTTTCATCCCAACCTTCTACATGTGTACCAATTTTAGTGCAGCACACTCGTTTGACGAACCACTTTCAGACGTAAATTTTCACCAGGTAAGAAGTCACAGAAATCCTCATTAATTTATTGGAATAATAAGAATAAGATAATTTCAATTTCAATAATTACATAATAACAATTAGAGTCACCTTATCGCTCACTCCATCTTAAACTAATTTCACTTTACCAATGTCTGAGGAAGAGGATGATGACTACACCATGTATTTTAACATTGGTGATAATGGTGTTACTTCTCAGGTGGTACTTGGTATTGAAAGTTTGAGAACCACCAACTCTATGGTGCTATCTTCCCTCGGTGAAGGCACTGCACGTCTCGTCTGCTGCCGCTACATATTATTGATTTGTCAACTGTAAAAACCTCCAGCCTCTGCTGTATAGGTCATGCAGGGTCGTCCAATAAGCCCTCATGCATCCTATCTGCCTCCAACAACCAGCTGAGCCAATGCTCTTGCACAGGAGGATGGAGACTATGTGTGTGTGTGACATTGGTCTTTTGTCAGTTGGCCTGATATTCAGTTTGGAAGAAATTAAGATGCAGCTGTGGAAAACAGGGCAGTATAACAGTCTCTCTCATTCCCACTGCCAGTTTTTCACCTCTGCATCACAGGGTGTGCATCAGGTTGAATCGGAGGAGGAAGAAATACAGGAGCTCTGTGTCAGTGCTGCAATTTTGTACCTAATGATATAATGAGAAACTATTAAGTGCTGCCCCCAGTCAGTAAATGAATGCACACCTCCACATGAGGGCTGCAGGAGCCTTGAACCTGTCATTGGGTGAAAGGCGGAGTACACCGTGTACAAGTCTCACCACCATCACAGGGCAAACATACAGAGACAAATGATAGTCACGCTCACATGTCAGTGTCCAATTAACCTAATCCCCAATCTGCATGTTTTTGGAGCGTGGGAGGAAACCGGAGACCCTGGAGAGAACCCACGCTGGAAAGCCCTCAGGTTCTCCATTCTCCACCATGTGGACCACAGCATTAGAGATGATGCAGGAATCTCTGCCATACTGAGGCAGAATATGAAGAAATTAGCTTTTAGTCACTTGACCGGAGTGAATGCCGGTCAATCATGTTTCCACTGGTCAAAAACCAGTTTGAACCTGGGATTAAAACATGTTTTTTAACCAATGGGAATGGGATAGAAAGTGTCATGACGTTATTTATTTACTTAAATCGCAGACAATTTTTCATTTAGAATTGAGATTACTGCATATGTTGTTGTATTATAAGGTTATGTTAGAAAAAACCTGCTAGTATTCAGCTGAAGCGACTTATTAAGAAGCACTACAGCACTTAAAATAAATGTGGACTATAAAGGATGACAATTAAGTTAAATGACAAAGTTTGCCTCTGGATTGACATTCATCATCTGTGGTGACATTATGGCTTCATCATTCAAAACAGGAGAGATCTTCCTCTGTGAGCAGCTACATTTCTCCAATTCAGAAAGAATGGTTTATTTATTTGTTTATTTATTTTTAAATAAAGGTTTATGCCGTTTATCTGGTACTTGGGCACCACCTGGTCATAAAAGAGTTGCCACGCTGCGCGCATCTGCAGTGTGAGGGGAGCGCAGGTGGACTCAAAAGCATGCTCCAAATAATCATGTCACCCTCGCTGCAGTGAAGGAACCACACGAGAATTTAAAAAAACACAACTTATGCGCGCTCCATTATTCCCCCCAAAATGCTCGCGCGCGCGCGCACACACACACACACACACACACACACACACACACACACACACACACACACATACATAGACCACCCAGTATCCACGCACTTACACCATCCACTGATCTCCTCCAGGGCATGACATGATGAATGTGGTGACAGATTTGACCACCATGACTATAACTATATGGACTTGGACACAGCTGCAGCCCGCGTGCACATCCATCAAAGCCTGAGTGGACCTTTTGCTGATGAAGGCAGGGAGAACACAACTGTGACACTTTGCGTGTTGATGCAATTATACAGTAATTACATGTATGGGAGTGCGTGTGATCGTGGACCTGTAATCACCCAATCACACCGAGCGAACCCACACTGCGCGCACTGACGCGCGCCGCGCACTGCACGAGCGAACTGGAGGGAGATTTTCAGGAGCAGTTGAAAACAGTCGATTGAAAACTAAATAGAGAGACACGTACTGTGTTGTCAGCCATTAAAACAACACTCGCCACCATCATCACCCACCCACACACACACACACGCGCGCGTCTGTGTACACGCATAAGCGCTCGCGTGGACCAACACATTTCGCACAGATCACAACAGGTGCGGCGGCTCTGCGGCCGCATCCGCGCCACCGCGGTAATCACCCTCATCACCTTTCGCACGCCACCCCAGCTGAAGACATGCTAATGAAGTGCACACATACCTGCCCGTGAAAACGACTGCTTTCCCCCCGCTGTGAGATTCACCCCGCTCGGTTGTGGAGCGGCGTTGGCGGAGGAGATGTTGCTGCTGCTGCTGCTGCTGATGCTGCTGCTCTGAATTGCCAAGACGTCTCTCTTTTTAGTCTCTTTGCATCCGTCCTGCGCTCTTGAGGAGTCCGTCCGACAGCCAAAGATGGACTCATTCAGTCCCTGTGTTGGACTTGGTCTCCGGGATTCACCAGTATGTCATGCGCTCAACACTTTTTTGACAGTTATTACAAGAGGATATCAACTGGTTATGCTGTGAGGAGGAGGAGGAGGAGGAGGAGGAGGTGGAGGAGGTGCTGCTGCTGCTGCTGCTGACAAGGAGATTCTGTCCTTTTTTAGCTGAAGTCCAGATCCACATGTATGGCCTCCCATCCGTTGTCTACGTCTCACTTCTTCTCATCGCCATATCTTGAGAATTGGGGGGGGTGTTGTTGGGATGAAGCAGCAGAGAAGTGAAGAGCGCCTGCTGATCCTCATCCAGACGCCACCCTACCGCCCACGGGTCTGGGTCTCAAAAGAGCTGCTGCTGTTGCTGCTGCTGCTGTCGCCTTTTATGACAGTGGGAAGCAGGGGATTTAAATCTCACCGAATCCAGGCGGACAAAGAGAGGCAGATTTCCCGGTTGAGAGCCGTGAGTGAGAACGCAGGTCGGCCCTCACAAGCGGCGAGATGGACGCGCGGACGGTGATCTCCTGACCACTGACAGCTGACAGTCGCCGACAGAGTTTAACCTATTTATTGGTCCGGTCCAGCAAAGGGGGGGCCACATGTGGAGCAGAAGACGTGCGACTGTGGAGACTGTGTAGGTGAGCTCGGAGCATGCGATGTTCAGTTTGAGCTGCCCTCCTTCTCGCAGGAGTGAGTGAGTGAGTAAGAGAGAGAGGGAGTGAGGGAGATGGAGAGAGAGAGAGAGTCCAACTAACTTAGGTTTCAGTGGACCACTGAAGCCACGCTCTCTGTCCCCTGGACATGTGAAGGTGTGTGTGTGTTCATTCAGCTCTTCTTCGCAGCTTTCTTAGTCATTGATGACCGATTATGGTGCTTAGGAAATGACATCAGCCGCAACACTTAAATGATGCAGAGTCTAATTCCCTCCCTCCTCCTCCTCCTCTGTCCTCTTTCCTCCCCAATCTTTCCAATCCTCTCCATGGACAAACATCTCCAGATTCAAGCTTGAAACTCTACGCCTGTTGTCTTCTCCAGTCTCCACCACTGTCTGCATTTTCTTCCTCTGCTCCTGATTAGAACAAATCACCACCACACTATATCCAATTTACATTTCCTACATAACCCGTGGCATGAAGCTTCGTTTTCCTTCCACCAGGGACTGCAACAGCAGCAGCAGCAGCAGTCGTTTGTTTGCCTCCGTATCAAAAAACTGTGTCTCTTGTGCCTGCTTTTGCCCATTAAAAGTAAACGTGGTTGGCAGCAACTTATATAGACCCATTTAACTGTTTCCCTGCACTACATCGAGGAGATGGGGCCACTGTTACAGAGAGGGAGGTGTCAGTGAAAAGTAAAGGCTTGAATAATTAATCCCAGTGCTCACAGACAAGCTGTGTATAACCAGGGATTTTGAGCAGGTTTTCCTTTATGTTCACGCGGGGGAAATTAGACCAATCCAGAGTTACAAGGCCATTAAACCTGCCCTTTAATCCTCATACAAATCATCTGTGGTGCTGATTTTCACTGAGTGCTGTCCATGGTACTGAAGGGCTTTCTTCAGCAGGGGGAAGGGGACAAATAAAGGTAAAGTGATGGTGCCTCATGACAGAATTTGCAGCTTAACCTCCAAGGCAATGGTTTTATAGTCAATCATAATTTCATAATCAGATTTTAATTCTATATTTTTTAATGGTATAGTAAGTTTAAATACGAGAATGCTCTAATTCCAGTTGCTATTTTTACATTTCCTGCACTATGCTGGATAATACTTGTGTTTTTTTTTTTTTTGTTATTTTCTTTTTTAAATGATATAAATTATATCAAAGTAGAAAATTGTCTGATGTAATATGTGGTCAGTTAACATCATACACTTGTTGGGTACAGTTTTCTCATGCGTTTGTGATATTTAAAAATGCTATATGTACGACAAGACAAAAATGACAATGACCAAGATTAAGGAAACATGTTAAACTGAAAATACACACCCGATAATAGCACTTTAACACACAGGGTGTCAGCAGAGGAAACAGGAAGCTGATAAGCATCAGACATACAGAACGAGACAGGACCTGAAATTTATAAAACTAAAACAGATGGTGCAGCAGCTCTGTTCGAGGATGTGTACGTCTGCACAAACACAGTGCAAGTGCAGCGTCTTATTTCCGTATTTTGTCAAATTATGGCAGCCTACTTGAACCGCGCTCAAGCAGTGGCTCAAGGTTGCTGTTGTAGACATTTCAAATGTATCACATTTAAACTGCAGACAAAACATTAGCAGATAATAGTAAGGAAAAACGGTCATATAATAGAATATCTGCAGCCTTTCCTTAAAAAACTCTCTCCACTGAGTCAAAGAAATTGACTCTTTTCCGTGTCCTGATTCACCGTGTTGCAGCAGCACGCTGCTCAATGACTAACACACATGGATTATACATTCACAATTGAAACCTGCCAAGTGACCTGGGAGTATTGGCAAATTGACAAAAGCTCAGTCTTCACAAATATGAAGAGAGGAGTCAAGGGGGGGTAAGTGTAAATCATAAAATAGAGCCACAGAGGGAGTCATGTAAGTCAAAAGTGGCCTGTGCTGGGTTTTTCCTACAAAGGTCTTAGCATCTCTGTTTGTGTACTTCCATCTGAGCTTTAAACTCTAATTCACTGAGACAGCCTGAAGTGACAGGCTGGATTCTTTCTTTTTATAAGTGGAGTTGTTGATTGGGAAGTTTGCAGAGAAACAGAAAAGGGAATGATGTACAGTGGAAGCTCACCGGGACGCCCAAGAACTCAGATCAAGTCAAATGTCTTGAGGAAAATAAATAAAATGACAGTGCGAAGCAGCTCGATGACAGGTGGAATGAGAGAGAGTCTCTGCTGAGGTCACCGTGGAGCAGTATTTCAATGTTCACGTATGGCAGTTTATTTCCTCCATGATGGCGAAAGGTAATAGTGTGCGTGTGACAGCCCCCCGCCCCCCTTCACTGTGGTGCATTTATCAAAATGAAAGGCTTATCTCGAAGGTTGCCAAAGTTTGTGGTTGTAGCCGAGTCCTGCGGTGATAAAATTCAAATTGGTGATACGACTGTCTGTCTTTATACTGCAACACAAATCTGTAGAGGACACTGTCCTCTGCTGTGTCTATTCCAATTATTATTATAGGTCTACTTACTATGAAGGTGCTTGAACTTGTTTCCTGTTCTGTTCCATCATGACAGAGCAACCTGGCGGCTATGGGAATTTAAGAAAGCTTTAAAATTGCACCAAATTCAAACTCATTGTCATTAGTAGTTACATATGGTCATAATCTGTTCAATCCCTGCCAAGTCCTGCGGTAACGACGACCGAAAATCAGGTTTCCGAAGACTCTGACCGTATCTGACATTGTGGAAAATTACATTTACAATCTTCATGCAGATTAAAAGGGACAGTTTAGCTTCTTTTTGAGTGGATGAATGAGGTAATTAATATAGTACATGGCTCCCGTTTGCCTGTTTCGGGGAAGCAGATGGGAGCACCAGTATGAAAACCAGATTATAGACTATGATGGACAGGTTAAC
This sequence comes from Microchirus variegatus, assembly GCF_963457635.1. Lineage (NCBI taxonomy): Eukaryota > Metazoa > Chordata > Actinopteri > Pleuronectiformes > Soleidae > Microchirus > Microchirus variegatus. The sequence continues at coordinate 9,768,405 of NC_139803.1, forward strand.
CCTTCTTTTGGACTGTTGGACTGTTTACTATGACACATTTGTGACGTCAGCTTCTCAGTGCCGTAATTCCTAAAGGGTTGAATAACTTCCAGATATCGAAAGGGAAAGTTATCTTGGAAAAAGGAGCAGAAGCACTCACTCATTGAAAGTGTTTTTTGACGATTCTACAGCCATAAAATCAAAAATAAATCCAGGCAGCCTCATTATCATTATAGTGGAGCATAATGACTCCATGTCCTCGTTTCATCCTTTTAATTCAAACACGGGTCTCATTATTCTAACACAAGGAAGTCCCACTCCTGATGTAAATATAAATGGCTAAATATAAATATAACTTATGAAAATAATATTTCTCCAACGTATCTGTTCGCACTTCGTTTCATTTCGAGTGGAGGTATTGTTTTTACGCTGTATAAACGGCTCCGTCACCTGCGACCCTCATGCGGAGGATAAAGCGGTAGACAATGAATGGAAACTGCTCCATATTCTGTTCACAGTCTCGGTGGTTAGTCGTTCAGCCTTCAGCTCACTGCCCTGGCAAACAATGCACATGACAGAGTGTAGGAGGAAAGGTGTAGGAGTTATGTGTGTTACAGATGCTGCACTGGACATTTTTTGTTGGGGGGGGTTCAGGCTTTGCAAAAATTTTAATGGGTATTAGATATTATTGTATTTGTCCATAATGGATAGGAAGCCCATGGCCAAGTGGAAGAGAATTATGCTTCAAACTGGAGGGTTTGCAGGTTTCAATCCCCACCAGGCCAACGGTAGGCTACGTACCCCTGAGCAAGGTGCCCAATCCCCATCACTCATTGTTAATTAGACACTCTAAATTGACTTCAGCCACAGGGGGGGGGGGCACATGCAGTGTACTCGTACTGCCGATCCCAAGTCCAGATAAATGGGAGGGAACACAACCACTTATTGAGGATCTGCTGTTCATTCTGCCGCCAAAGCTCTCCCTGGAGAACATTTACCGTCACCCCACGCTGGTTTCACGATACAATCAAACTCGCTCTTCTGTTTTTGTTTAGATTGAGAAAACCTTACTACACTGACACAGAAGACTTCATAGAGTTACTCTCTTAAATGTACATTCAGCAGTATGATCAGAACAGGGTTCAGCAGGTAAGTGTTTGACAAAGGTGAACAAGTTCATTATTACTGAATAAGGACTGGGAACTAAACACTCTTTTGGCTTGACTTTTGGACATTTCAGCTCAAAGGTCATCCAACCAAACAATGAGCTTTGACAGAGAAAAAAACAACAACACACACTTTCAAACACTTTCAAACTCTTTCCAAACACACACACTATGTGTCCTGTGTTAAACACAAAACCTTGAAGTGCAGGGGCAAAACTTTAAAGTTCCTCCAGTGAAGGTCACATCTGCAGCTCATGAATAATGCAACCCTGACAACTGGATTTAACATCCAGACCTTTGGAAGAAGAAGAAGTGTGTGTGCATGTGTGTGAGGGGAGGTAGAGATATAAACTTGTCAGCTGCTTCCACGAGAGGCAGAGACGAGATAGTGAAAACTGAAAAAAAAATGGCACTAACTTTCCGTAGGTTGAGGAACATTTCGGGTTGTGAAATGAGGCCAAAGAGGAATACATCCTGTCCACATTTGAGTCGTTCATTTGTAAAAGTACAACAAAAAATGATTGCACGCAACGCAATGATTCTGGAAATCCAAAGTAGGAATGCAACGATTAATCAATTATTAATCCATTACTAAATGAATTGGTTTGAGTGTTTTTCAATAATTAAAACACACTTTCTAATTTCTCAGCTTCTTAATTGACAAAGAAATCATTAAACTGAAAACACTTTGGATTGTGCAGAAAATAAGACATGGATAGAACATCATTTCCAGGTTGTGGGAAACACAGATCAACACTTTTCAATATTTTCTTACATTTTTTCTGAACAAACAAATACTCGATTAATCGGGAAAGGCAAGGATAAGAAAGAGAAAACTGGAATAGTTTAACACTAAATTGCATTTGTATCTGCAGGAAAATAAAGTTGTCACTGCCAGGCATGATTGTGAATATAAACTATTCTACAGATATGAAATAATAATAACAATTAAAGGAGTATATCAACAAATACAACTTTTATGAAGTCGATGAAGACTCAGGTGTGCCAAACATGGACCTCTTGGAAGTCATAAATGTTAGAATACAAAACAATTTGGTGCTTTTGTTGATTTATATTGTTAATTTAGCTGTGTTAGTTTGTCAACTTTTAAAAGATTTTTTGGAAACACAGCAGTTTTTTGTCTTCATTGTAAGTGATACATTGAAATACGATCAAACTAAACTAAACACCGCGGCATCAAGCATCATTTTTTCCCCCCCACTTGTTTGTAGCTCCTTCATTTCCTTTACAAGCTGAATTATGGAGACATTTTAGATAGCACGGTCTCATTAGTGCATAGATTACGGTTGATGTTAACATTTAGAAAAAGCCTTGTGTTAGAATAATGAAACCCTTGTTTGAATTAAAAGGATGAAACCAGGACATGGAGTCGGCGAGGCTTCACCTGCTCTGTTTGTAATCTGTCAGATAAGTGAAGAAAATGTGCCTGACAGCATGTAATGACTTCAGCCTCGGTAACTTCTGTAGCGCTTGTTGGGCGCTGCAGTCTACAGACCATAAAATGCTTTAATTACTGGATTAGTGACAGGTAGAGAGACCGCGAGGGGCCGGTGGAGACGCTAACCCGTTAGCTGTGCAGCGCGGCCACTTTGCTGACCTACATGCACCTGCTGGAGACATGATGGATGTGCCCACAAAATGTAGGAACACTTTCATTTTGGATATGACTGGGTGACTCATCCTCGCTCTTAGGTGGACACACACACATATATAGAGGTTTCCATGAATCCAGAGGGCACTGTGTTGACTTACATTCATTTCCTGGAGACTTACTCTTACTTTAACCCTTCACAAACACAGCATTTTAAAACATACAGTACTGTATATAAAGAGACTATAAGAATGTGCAATATTGAGTCTTATATCCTTTTTTCAGCACAACCTATAAACACACCACAGAAAAAGTACTCAAAATGTCTAAAATTGGATTGAATTTGTGAAATACGTTACAGTTCAAAGTTCACTTGAGTCATTTTATGAACAAAAAGATAATAAAAAACTTATTTGTGACTTCTGCACAATTACTGCTACTTTATATCACTGCAAAAAATATGATCATAACTTTGACTCAACAACACATAAGAAGACATAAAAAAGCCTGAATATGTGACCCATTAGGTTCCCACAACATAAGGAATACCAGGTACACACACTGTGTTCCATAAATCATAATTGTCAGTCATTGTCAGCATCACTGTGCCTGTGACTGATTCACAGACTGAATTTCACTCATTTATTTCACTATCTAGCAACAGTTTGGTATAAATTCAAAGCTCATTTCCCCACAGAAACATTCAAACACAGCTGCTAAACCTCGGAACAATCTTTGGATTTTCCGCAGGTTTTATGGGAAGCGCAAAGCATCGGTTTTAATGCCATTTCAGAGATTTTCTCCTGTTGAGAAATCCATAAATTTAGGTGATAGATATTTTGTATAATACATATAATACCAGCTATGGGCAACTTGTATTTAAATATAGCAAAATCAGGCTTCAGAAACCTCGTATGAACTGAACCTGAGCAGGACAAACACACACCCACACTCACACAGCATGAATAAATCTCACACCTTGGCAGGTTTAAGCTGCTCTAGTCTGTTCTCTCTCTCTATTCTATCTATATATGTCTCTCTCTCAGCTGCCAGTCCATCATCCCTGCAGACACCTGGATTCACAGAGAGGCACTTTTCTCCTCATCCTGTCTGCTTCCAAATGGTTTTGAGTTGGAATCAGCCTGAATTTATATCCAAAAGGCGTACACACACACACAGAGTACGTGGCCAGAGTCAACAAACTAATAAAAACATTTCACTGGACATTTTGTGTGAGCGTCTTTGAATATCTGTGTATCCTTTTGTGTTCTACCTATATCAGAAAAAAGGATTGCTGAGGCAAACAACACAATCTGATTTAATTTGGGCTGGAGAAAAGTGAGTACAAACCTGCAGCAAGAGACATAAAAAGTAAACAAATCAATGAGATGAGATGAAGTTGAGAGTGCCGCATTGTATTCTGAGCACAAAAAAAGATGAGATGACAAAAAGCTACACAATAAAACACCACAGTCTACCTACACACGCACATACTGCCTTGTAACAGACACAAATGAGGCTTGAAGGACAATTAGGATCGAGTAATCGATTGGTCCATAAAATGTCAGAAAATGTTGATCAGTGTTTGTCAAACCTGGAAATGTCATTGTTTTTGTCCACAAACGGAAATTATTAAGTTATAATGATTTTTTTGTCATGTGGAGCAATGGAAGCAGAAAATATTCACATTTACAAAGCTAAAACAATCAGAAATCTTGTTTTAATAATCATCAAAACAGATGATTGATTTACTAATCGCCTAATTTAGTTAGTTTCAACCCTAGTACAAATATTTACATAAACAAAACAATTTCAGATATAAAACTCACAACAGAATATAAAAGTTAAAAGAGTAAAAAAGAGAGAGATATAATAAAGTGCAGAAGTGTACAGGCCATACCAACAATACCCTTAATCCCAAACCCTCAGAAAATGTTGCAGCTCATTCCATGTCTGTAGAACTTTCTAGCAGTTGCCCAGCGCGTACAGTGCGAACTCAAAGGGCGATTGTCATCAAAGCAGTCGTCATCAAAGCTTTGATGACCAAAGTGCTTCTTGTATATAGCAAATCCTTTGTTTGTTTGTTGTCATCTGTAAATGATCATCAGAACCTGTATGATTTGCCGGTTTACAACCTATTAAGTAGTGTATTAAGTTGTGTTTAGAATAAAACCCCTTAAAGACACTCGAGTTGTCCGCCATACTTGTTCTGGTCGCCCTTTCCAGAGGGTAGTTTGTAAGGAGCAGCTGGTAAAAAACTGGACAGTTGTAAACCGCTGTCGGGATCGTTGTCGAAGAACACGGTGCCGAGCGGAGAGCACCCGTCGTTGGAGAACAGCGCCGGGACCCCCAAAGACGTCACCACAACGAGCGAGCCAAAGCTGAGGGCCAACGGGGCTGTTAAAGGGCAAAATTTGCCACTACAACGGAGGAGCCGAGGGCAAGAGCTAACGGGGCTGTTAAGGGACGCAAGAAATACTGTAGCAGAGAGTAAAGTGGAGCCGTGTGGACTGCCGGTAAAAAGACCAACAGCCACTTGAGAGGCCACCAAAGTCAATGCTGAGCCGCTGAAAAGGACTAGCAGCTAGTTGCTGACGCTGCTGAGACGTGTCATCGTGGGCCGAGAACTCGACATCTCAAGGTGAGAAAGTATCGCCACCACAACACCACACCACACGCGACATCGTTGGCTGTGGGCGTTTCATCACTCAACACTACTAGCTTTGATCCTTTCAATCAAGCATTACCTTCCTGAAGGGAATTAGAAATTGAGACAGAAGTAAAATGGCCGAAAACAAGCCAGGATTAGGAAACCTGGAGCAAGAGTGGTCTAGTGCACAGCTCACCCTTGCAACACGTATGTACAAGCTCAATGCCATGGCTAGCAAACTGAACGAGGATAAAACCTCAAAAGCTAGGGCAATACTGAACACTGATTGTGAGAAGTTCCTTGAAATCAGTTGCCATTATATCGCAGCACTGAAGAAAATGGAATATTCAATATATGAAAAGGAGTATGGAAAGCGGCAGAGCGACACTCAGGCAAAGATAGACGCCACCATGCGCGAGTACCACACCACGGTTGAAATGCTATGGTTCACACAAGCAGAACCGGACATAGACAACCTTGTAACAAGGTTTAGGTCGGCCCTCGATCGGGCTGAAGCACTTGGTAGGAATGATGTAGTGTCGTTGGTGCAGCAGGAGATCGAAAGTGGGGAACTCGACTTAAAACTCGCCAAACTCAGAGACGCCCTGAGTGATTGGGCAGGTTATCGTCCGCACGGGAATGATAAATGGAACCTCTTCCTGTCGTTGGAGGAAGACAAGGAGAACCTGATAAGTGGGTGGACATGCCGGCGGAAACTCCAACGGGAGGCCCCCGTCAGCACTGCCCCGCCCCTTCATGCTGAAAGCACCGAAGATAACCCCTGCAGCTACCCCCCACAGCCTCAACAACAATCGACTACCTACACACCTACATATTGGACATTACAACCGACTACTCCTGTCAACTCCAGCATGAGGCGAGGAAGTGGTGCACCACACGGTTCCAGCATGTCCTGGACTGTGGGCCCTGTACAGCGGGACGGTCCCCTAGGCAGAATCGTGAGCGGTCACTCACGAGAAGCGGAAGTAACCATGAAAACACACTTAACACGTCCCATGACAACAAGCAGGGCGGTGGGGGCGGTGGCCATCAAAGTCGAAGAGCACTCCATAGGGGAGACGAGAGAGAAGGGCAGTGCGGAAGTCCGAACAACAACAGCAAAGACAGAAACAAAAGCAGCAGCAACGTTGGTGGAAAGGTACGAGTCAGAAAAGGATGTAACTGACACGGATGCTCATGCAGAACCTGCACCGAGTAAGGACAACCTTGCTCTGGCCGAGGCTGAGACCGAACTAGCGTGTGAAGCTACGTTGGCCGAAGCTGGACCAGCATGTGAAACCGCGACTGAGCCTGAACCGGTGATTGGGGCAGGGTCCGGACCTGAACCAAAACCAAAACCAGAGGTCAAGGTAGAACCAGAACCGGAGGTTGAGGCAGAGACTGAAGGTGACGCCAAGCCAGGGGTGAATGAGAACCTAGAGCCAGAGATAACAACTGAACTGGCCGAACTCACCCAAGACGTTGATGATGATGATCTCCTGGGAACAGGTAAACATGTAAGACCTCCGGGTTCAGATGCCAAGAAGGCCGCTGACGGGACGGTGGCCTCTGCTGAGAAAGACCCAGATGCCCTCAACCCCATTAGAGCGGTTCTCCTCAGATTCAGGGAGGGGAAGCATCTTGGTGACATCACCAAGATGTACAATTCAGTGTGGCTGGAAGAGCAAGAAATTCACACGCATCGATTCTTGTGTAGAGACTCACCGTCTGACGAGACTGACGCTGTCGTGAGAGTTAACATGGGAGACAAGCCCACTGGATACATCGCACAGGTGGTCATACACAAGACCGCAAAGTTACCCCAGTTCACTGACATCAAAGAGGAAAAAGGAGTGATGGAGGAAAACGCCTCCCACAACAACCTACAACACCGAGATGAGATCCTGAAAGCAGCGGAAAGGATCCTGAAAGGAGAGGGTTTTTACCTTAAACCCAGGACCTGGTCAGGTCAAAGTGGGAGGGAGGACGAGACAAAACCAACCCAGACTCCGGTGCCGCCAAATCAACTAAGGGGAGAAGACAACAACCTTGTGCAGGGAGACACGCCTTTGATGCTGGCCCCTATTAACTTCTCTAAGAGAGAGGAGAAGACGGGAACTAGGATTGACCCCACTGAAGGAGAAGTGGATGTAGGGACACCAGGACTTTGGAGGCCTCGTTGCGTCCTACTGAGCCAGATTGCTAGGCGGAACAATCCCTGGGATAGAGGCAGGTGGCACAGGGTTAGAATCCTCCACCACGTGGTGTTTCCGGATAGACTCCCACCAGCGGAGAAGTGGTTGGCTCGTACAGTAAGAGCCCCGGTTTCACCAAAGTGGGAGGCCGCACCAACAGTAAAAGAACTCAAAACTACGTTCCTAAACCTGCGCCTGGCCGCCCAAAAGGGAGTCACATTACCTGTCACGGCACTAGACAGACTCGCCGGCAGAGATGAAGCTTCAGGGCCCCGCGGCACTATGGTGGAGTCCAAAACTTCGCTCAGGAAGGGTCTGGAGTGCCCCTTGCCCCCGACAATGCTTGGATTAGCTCCCTCCTCACACAGGAGGCCCGCATAGTCAATTACGAGGGCGTTGCTGGAACACTGCTCGGAGTGAGGCCCAAAGCATGGGTGGTGCAGGGGCCTAGGTTCATCAGAAAAATCATTCACTCTTGCGTGCACTGCCATAGAACCAAAGTGAAGATAGGCAGACAAGTAATGAGTGACCTTCCCCTTGAACGAACTGAACCAGCCGCAACGTTTGAGTTAATGGCGCTGGACCTCTTCAGGTCCTATGTTGTCAGAGACACTGTGGAACCAAGAACAAAGATGGTAGTCTGGAGTGTGGTATTCAGCTGTGTGGCCTCAAGAGCAGTGTACGCTGGCATTTTGGGAGATCTGTCAACGGAAGGACTCGTGGAAGCGTACCAGCACTCCGCGGCTCTCAGGGGCCACCCAAAGAAGCCTTGGTCAGATCAAGGGACAAACTTTGTAGGTGCCAGGCCAGTTCTAAAGGAACTTTATAAGTTCCTAAATAGTGTCAGTAAGGATCAGATCCAGGCAAAGGCAGCGGCCACCGGGACCGATTGGACCTGGGTGCTTCACCCAGCAGACTCTCCACACCGGAACGGGGCAGCCGAGGCAGCAGTCCGTGTACTCAAGAGAGCACTGAGTAATGTTGGTGAGGAAGGCAACCTGACGGCACTAGAGTTCCAAACCCTCCTCTACCTGGCAGCCAATCTGTCTAACGAGAGGCCTATCGGTGCCAGAGCCCAGGTACGAGATGAATCGGTAGGAGTTATCACTCCCAACACGCTCCTGCCAGGTCGTGCAGGGCCTAGTGGGGACACTCAAGAGTTCGAGTACCCATCCTACCCTATCGTAAGACTGAGAGCGATTCAAATTGAAGTTAACAAGTTCTGGAAACGGTGGAGCCAGCTGGCGGGCCCGAGCCTTTTCGTCCGGCAGAAGTGGCACACACCTGCTAGAAATATTGCAGTTGGAGACTTGGTGTGGTTGGCCGACCAGAACGCGTTAAGAGGTCAGTTCAAGCTGGGCCGAGTCACAGAAGTATGTCCCGATGCGAAAGGTGTGGTACGAGACGCAAAAGTGAGAACCTGCCAAAGTTGCCCAGCCTCTGGCAGGCATTGCAAGAAAGGCCAGGGGGCGGAAAACTGTCCCTTCACCATCCCCCACAGGGATGTCAGGCGGCTGGTAGTCCTACTACCAGTGGAGGAGCAGAAATAAACAGTCCCCACCACGTGGTGTCCCACGTGGTCGCCCTCACCACGTGGTGCATTTCGGTTAAGGATCAAGACCCCCCCTCCACCAGTCGGTGGGGTGTTTCGGTCAAGGATCAAGACCCCCCCTCCACCAGTCGGTGGGGTGTTTCGGTTATGGATCAAGATCCCCCCTCCACCAGTCGGTGGGGTGTTTCGGTTATGGATCAAGACCCCCCCTCCACCAGTTGGTGGAGTGTTTCGGTAAAGGATACCATGATTAATTAACATGTAATCAATGTGTATCAGTATGTATGTATGTTTATGAAGCAAACCTTTAATTACGCACGTTGTGTAAAATGTGTAGTGCGTCAATGTAGGTACTGTTTAAGGACGTGGCTTTATGTACTTTAGGTAGATGTTACGTCTGCTTGAATCTTATCGTCATCAACAGATTAATTGTAATCTATTACAAATGTTTGAATTAGTTGCTGTGGCTTACTTGGGTTCAAGAACCAGGAAGCCAAGTGGGAGGTGTAGAACTTTCTAGCAGTTGCCCAGCGCGTACAGTGCGAACTCAAAGGGCGATTGTCATCAAAGCAGTCGTCATCAAAGCTTTGATGACCAAAGTGCTTCTTGTATATAGCAAATCCTTTGTTTGTTTGTTGTCATCTGTAAATGATCATCAGAACCTGTATGATTTGCCGGTTTACAACCTATTAAGTAGTGTATTAAGTTGTGTTTAGAATAAAACCCCTTAAAGACACTCGAGTTGTCCGCCATACTTGTTCTGGTCGCCCTTTCCAGAGGGTAGTTTATTGAGCTGTAAGGAGCAGCTGGTAAAAAACTGGACAATGTCCATGGAGAAAAGCAGTTTTAACAAATTCAGAGTTCATTCTGAGAAACATTCCAGACCTGGTGCTGTGGTTGCTCATGTGGTGCATAAACAGGAAGTTTACCTAACAAGGGAAAATGGGATAAAATGAATAGGATTATACATTAATCATAAGTGAAAATATGACAAAATAACATATATGGACATTTTCAATACATATCCTGCTGCAGTGGCCTTTATCAGTAACATATTTTACAACGTGATATATAGAAGTGGAGATATTTGACATTTCCGAGCAAATATATTCTGATATGCCCGGATTTACACGTTCAAGATACAATTATCTCGCGGCTCTGTGCCCGAAGCATCTTATTCCAGCAGATACATATCACAAAAAAAGTACTGCGCGGACAAGATTTTACTTTATCTCAGACACTTCACATCTACCGTGTCATTTGGGTTGAATTTAAATAGAGAGATACATTGTTTTGTGTCCTCACAGCCGGCGTCTGCAGCGGCGCGGCAAAACAGTCTGGATATTATTGCGAGTGAAGAGGACCATTCCCTGCGGCGAATAATTCTCTTGTCAATAATGCATGCATTCATATAAATTACGTTTTTTGTTTTTTTATCTGGCCTCTCCAAGCTCCTTCTTACTCCTCCTCCTCACCTTCCTCTCTTTATCCTTCACCTCTCATTTCTTTCCCTCCATGGCTTTCTGCACATCACCCCCCATCTTATTCTTGGTCAGATTAATAAGTGATGACCAATCTCGGCATGGGTGTGAGTTAGTTTGTTTCCTCTTAGACAAACTTCAGATACAACAACACACTGTGCTGCTGGTGGAAAGAGGACTGAAATATTCTACTCAAGTAAAAGTACCACCATTCTCATTTGATTTTACTTGAGTACAAGTAAAAGTACTGGTTTTAAAAATACTCAAGTTAAAGTAAAGGTCACAAATGCTCACTCAGGGTTCTTAATTAGGGCCACTTCACCTCGTCGCTCACCTGTCCTCATCGTTCATCTGTCCTTGTCGTTCACCTGTCCTCGTCAATCAACTGTTCTCATCATCATTCACCTGTCCCCGTCATTCACCTGTCCTGTCCTCCCCATTCCAATGTCCCTTCTTTGTCGCTCACCTGTCCTCTTCATTCACATGTCCTCGCCATTCACCTGTGCTCATTGTTAATCTGTCTTTGTTGCTCATCTGTCCTTGTCGTTCGCAATTTACCTTTCCTCGTCATCATTCACCTGTCCTGTCCTCACCATTCCCGTGTCCCTTCTTTGTCGCTCACCTGTCCTCGTCATTCACCTGTCCTCATTGTTAATCTGTCCTTGTCGTTCGCCTGTCCTCGTCATTCACCTGTCCTCAAAATCATTCACCTGTGCCCGTCATTCACCTGTCCACTTCGTCATTCACCTGTCCTCGTCATTCACCTGTCCCCGTCATTCAGCTGTCCTCGTCATTGACCTGTCCTCATCATCATTCTCCTGTCCTCATCGATCACCTACCCTCATCATTCACCTCTCCTCGACGCTCACCTGTCCCTGTCAATCTCCTGTCCTGTCCTCTCCATTCCTGTGTCCTGTCTTCGTTGCTCATCTGTCCTTGTCGTTCGTTCACATGTCCTCGTCATTCACCTGTCCTCGTCATTCACATGTCCTCATCATCATTCACCTGTACTTGTCATCATTCGCCTGTCTTTTAAAAACTGACATTAAAATGAACAAGTACACAAAAAACCTACTCAATTACAGTAACGCGAGTAAACGTAATTCATTACCCTCCACCTCAGCGCATCAGTGTGGCTACACACATGCACACACACCACAGTCCCCGCTGAGCCATCACAAGATCATGGCTCTCGAAATTAAATCACATGAAATTAGATTGGAGCTTCTGAAACATCGCTGAGGAGCAGAAGAAAAGTGGATGGAAGACGAGTGCGGGGAAAGCAAGGGGAAGGAAAGAGAGGCGGCTAAAGTGTTTCTGTAGGTTTAAGGTGAAAAACGAGGTCGCAGACAGACAGACGTAAGGGACACGAAAGGTAAAGTTAAGGAGAAATGATGGCGGAGATAAGGGGGAACAAGAAAATGAACCTGCAGGACATTGCGAGTCTGATTCTGTTTGACATAACGGAGCCTTTTGTGGAAAAATAATCATGATGCAATCTTTTTTTTTTCTTTTTGATGTCGTTTCATGTGTGGCCAGCTCATCAGACTCAAGTGACAGGAATATTCAATGCAGCTACCATGGGGATTACCATGGCAACATACTATTAGCTTTCTGAGTCATTATTCTCATTGGACCAAACGCAGGGCTGGAACCAGCTCTGATTTTAAATAACACCATTAACATTATCATGCATTTTTACAGTGAATGCACCATTCACAAAGTGGGGACTATCTTACAGAAAATACCCTAGTTGTTTTTTGTGAGTAATGCTCTGACTCTGTGGCAATGAATTACTCTATAAAGTCTCTGAAACTCTGGTTTCTTTCTTCTTCTTCTTTTTTTTAAGGCATTAGTATCACCCCTGGGATGGAGCACTACATTGGAGATAGAAGCAGACGACCATGGAGGGGGATCTTCATCTGGACTTGGGCAGTAAATCACAAAAAGCCTGATAACCAGAGTCCATCATTAACACCCTAATTTACCCCTTTTCCTACCTCTTGGTCTTTTCCCCCACCTCTCCAAGTCGCCTCATCTCACTCCGGTTTACATCTAATTCCCTTAACTCTCCCTCCACAGCCCAATTTTCTCAGTTCATCAGTTGCCTTTCTCTACCCCCCTCTCCCCCTCCTTCCGCCTGCCCTATCCTCTCCTTCCCTATTCTTGCTGGCAAATCCCCCAGAGATGCGGAAAAGGAGGTCAGCTTTGTCACAACACAGGTTCACAATTCTTTGCCACCGCGTTGCAGGGCTGCCAGGACGAGGGATTGATGGTTTAGGGGGTTTTCCGGCCCAGAGACTTGAGGCTATACTGAGCAGACATCATCATCTACAGGGGGATGAACGCAATGGAAGCCAAAGATAGAAAGTAAAGAAAGTGCAACATTAAAACACAGCATGCCGGTGATTAAATACGGCAAGAGAAACGGATCTGTATTTAACGACGGCACACGAGTTAGTGAAGTCAGTGGGGAGAACTTCACTTTTCCTGCTAAAAATAAACAGCTTGTAGAGGAAGGTAATCCCAATTTCCCATTTTTTTGCACCTACCCTTGGCCCCTCCCCCCCTTGGAACCGAGTTACAAAGGATAGTGGATAAATGAACTTGGGAAATACCAGTTCATGGTATGTCCAATAGTCTGGAAACAAGTGTTTTTGTTAGACAGTTAACGAGTTAGACACGCTATGCTGTGGTGAGCATGCAACAGGGGTATAGGGCAATGGGTGAAAGGAGATTGACTCAAACTCTCAATCTTATTTATCCAAATTATGCTTTTCCACTACAGAGCAGGTACTTAAAAAAGTACCAAGTACCAGGTACTATTGCTGATGAAAAAGCAAAATAACCGTCACGTGCAGAGCCGAGGTGTGCTTGGACCATGTAGTGGAAAAGTGACATTGAACGTCTCTTTCAATTACCAAAATATGTCTTTTATCCTCTCTCAGCTCTGTTTTGGTTGCTAAACGCTCGACGCTGTTCTCCAGATTGGCGTACTTTGTTGCTGGGATATTTCACACAATGGGTTTATCAAAGCTTTCATCACTGAAAACAGCTGTCAACTTGAAACCAAAACAATCATCTGATCTAGTCTAAACTTCCACTATACAAAGATAGATGGAAATGCAAAAAACAACAACAACAAAAAACAGCTCAGTTACGCAGTCACTGTACAAAAACACTACTGCGACTAACCTCGCAGCTGTCATCACCATCATTGAAATCATGTCACGGGCGTTTGTACATTTACTGCCTCGCGCTTTGTTTCAAATCGTCGTTTGATGTTTACCGTTCTCTTTGAACCAAAGTGAAGGAGACGGAGCTCATTAACAAGACAGTGTGCGATTCATTAGGATTAAGAAATACATAAATAATCGAGCCACACAGCATCAGAAGTGAAATCTCTCTCACACACACTAACAAACAAACGCGCAGGATTCATAGAGTTCACTTCTGTCTGTATAATATATATTTTTTTCAGGTCTGTATTTTACAGAAAAAAAACTAGGTTAACCTAAATAGGTTTTTGCGGCTCCCAGAGGGGTTAAAAAAGGCACTTCTGATACTAGAGGTTGCAGACACCTGGTCTATGGCCATGGTTCTCAAACAGCGGTAACACCACGGGTACACAGGCAGAAATACTGTTATACTGTATATAATAATTATATAATAATTAAATAACCAAATTCAATTTTGTTATACCAGTGTCTGACACTGTATATGTGAGGAAGAGGAGGAGAGCAAAATTATCTTATTTGGGAATAAATCTGCCTCCTGTGAAAAGTCTGTAGCTGATTTTTTCCACTGTATTTTAACGTTGGCGATATTTTCTCATGCTGTACTTTTTTGAGAACCACTGGGACAGAGGCCACATCATGTTACATCGTCAAAGAACTTAACACACACTCGCACAACACACCCGGCAACAAAAAACACAAGGAGACAGAACGTCCCGATCGATTTTCCTGCAAAATATCAACGTACATGTGGCGCGTACGTCCTTGTCTGTGACCGTGTACTGCACATATAAATGTGTTCGCACACACACACGCACACACACACACACACACACACACACACATACACACACACACACTATTGATTCTGTAAGATGGGGGGATCAGAGACATGTGGGAAAGAGAAGGATTTCTGCAGAAGCAATTAAGCGCCAGTTAGTGTCACTCAGCGAGTCTACAAGGAGCTGCGCCCTCTCGCCCAAACGTTACCTCTCCTCTTTAGTATTCATTCGTTTGTTTCAGAAGTACCGAGGACATGAAAGGCTGCTTGGATGAATGACATGATGAGGGAGAGAGAAAGATAAAGACATCAATCTTTTTTTTTCAGACTTAAACGGAGCATGTGAGGAAGAGGAAACATTTTTTTTTTTTACCCCCTACAATTACAATGTCGACAGTGCCGTAGAATAATAATTAGGATCGGGTAAACCCATTTTTTAATTTCCTCTGTCTTTGTCTGCTTATTAAATCCATCATGAAAGAGAGAGCGTGTGAGTCCAGAATATAATGGGATATAAACTAAATGATAAGCGTTAATACTGTTTTTTTGTTTTCTTTTTGAGTGAATGGGTAAATGTGTCTCTGTGGGTGCTGTTGTTGTGTATACATGATGTATATAATGTGATTCAGGACCACCGCAGTATAGGAGGACAAAGGCATAAAGGACAAACTTAACATGGAGAGGCTGCTCTTCATTAACATGAGAACAAACTGCAGGCTAACTGTAGGCTCCCAGCGCTGTAACGCTCCTTAAAGTCAATTTCAGTTTTGTGAGCATAATATAATATTTTCTTTTATACCTCACCTTTAGGAGAATAGAAATAAACTTTCTTGTAATTTCCTGCTCCAGTGGTGTCACTAAAATAGAGGCTAATTATTTACAACAAATTGTGTTGCTGTTGTTGCCGTTTTTGATCAATACTTTTAAAACAACCTTTCAGTATTACGTGAATCATCTGCACCGAGGTTATTACCTGCAGCCAGGCTCCAATTGGACGACACCAATCACTGGTGTCCACTCAAATGTGCCATGTCTTATCATCTATTTTCCTCTAGATGGCAACAGAATTTGCAAAACTGGCCATTGTCGTCCCTTTTGCTACTGGGTTTTTTGAAATGTTTACAATGACACCCAGAACCTTTCATTAATGGACTGTACCAGTAAAACTAAAAGGAAAGGGGATTTTATCAGCTTTGCGAAAGTGTTTCAGTGTCATGACTCGATGAATGTGAAAAACACACAAACAAGCATCATTTAAATATTACTTTTTGGTATCAAATGAAAAAAAGAAAAAAGCATAATAATAATAATAATGTCTTATTATAATAAATGTCTTTATTTCACTAAACCAACACTCGTTCTTTCCTGTCACTGGTATAACATTAGCTTGTGCGCTGATGGCAAACTTCACAATGTAATCTGACTGGTTTGAATGATGACATTGGCACCGAGTTAAATATTTTCATGGTGACATCTGTTGTTCATGTGAGGAAAGAATTAAGTCATACCCCACTGAGTTTTCCCGAGGAGAAGGAGGAGGATGGGGTGGATGGTGGGAATGTTTAATGGCAGTTGAAAGGTAATTTTAAACCAATTAATCAAAGTTATTTCTGTTAACAAGAACGGTTCTGTGACCTTAATGTTTAACCACAATGACAAAGATCTGCCTAAAGTGTTTTGGCTTTATTTTTTTAATTAAACATTTACTATGTTATTATATCAGAAAGTAAGACAGATGGGGTTGTAATTTCTCCTTTATCATAAGGAGTGTCCTACCTTTTCGACTGTAAGGACCAGGGCAGCAGTTGTCATATTTCTGAGAGGTGGAGGAGAGGGAACGTCATGTCATGTCATGTCACAATAAAGACACAGTAAGGCATCATTCAAACTTAACCACTGTACAAAAAGCTTCCCTCATCATCAATGCAAGCCCAGGGGAAAAAATACAAAAAACTTGACACCTGCTTTACTACAAAGTCTAAACTCATGACAAGTCATTTTTATGAAGTGGATCAGTGTGAAACGTCTGTTGTGCCTTGTGAGTGATGTGGAGATGGGGAGTTATTGATTTATATTAACTATAAAATTATTAATGTGATCAATGCTGTTAACGTGTTTGTTTACCAAAATTGGAGGGTTTTTTTTGTGTGCCTTAATGAAAAGGATCATTAAGAGTCATAAAAGCACACTCTTTGTTTTAATTTCATCAGCACAGAAAGAAAAGGGGAGGATGAAGATGTAGGGATATTTCATTTGTATTGTGTTAAGTAACTCCCCCAGGGTGCACGTAAATGGTTTTAAATTTAGTGCTCAGCAGCCAATCAGACCGCAAGGCAATCACTCACTCACACAGTAAATGTGTCACTACTCCACGAATCACTTTGAACATGGAAACTGGATTTGTTAGTAGGTTTTTGATTTCTTTGTACTATTATGTCTTAAGGAAACACATTGATTTTAAATGTCCTCATACACTTGCGGTTGCTTCCTGTGTTGAATCTGGGGATCATTCTGCAATTTGAAAGACACCAATCCAGTCCCTGCATAAGAGAAACCTCCAGGGAAGTCATGATTCCTGACAAAAAGGGCAATGTAGGAAGACAATGAACTCTGTTAAATTGGGCGAGAGCATCTGCAAAATGCTGGAAGGGAAGTGCAGCAGAATTATACGGCAGTGGGGATTCGGTTTGACGAGACGGAGAGTGTGCTGGTGCCAGGTTGTTAGCAGATTGTGAATATTTACCAGATAAATAAACAACTGGAAGTTTAGATGGAGAAGATTTACATTTACACAAGCAAATAAAAGTCCACAATTTCTCTCTCTGTATCTCTCAAACACACACACACACACACCACACACACACACACACACACACACACACACACACACACACACACACACACACACACACACACACACACACACACACACTGCTAATTACTGACAGGAGGATACTCAGGGGGGCAAGGAAAAGAGAACTGCTCACCTTGGGACTTGTTGTGGCCTCCAGCATTGTTGAACCTGCAGTTCTCCCACTTAATCACTATTGCTGCCAGGTGGTCACATGATCGAGAAGGAACTAGGCCGCAATGGAGGAGCAGGGGAAACTGTGTGTGTGCGAGAGAGAGAGAGAGAGAGAGAGAGAGAGAGAGAGAGAGACAGTCAGAGTGAGAAAACCAGACCATAGTAACTTAGTTACACCAAGAAACACACACACAGAGTCTGGTTTCCACGACTTCAGAGGACATTACATTCATTTCCTGGAGATTCATTCGAACCTTAATCGTAACTACTACTAACCTTAACCCAACTCATAACCTCATCCTAACAAATCTTCACCATAAAAAAATGTCATAATTTTAATTATGTGCACTTGCTTTTTGTCCCCTTAATAAGGACAAGTCCTCATATCGTGAGTGTATAAACAGATTTAGGTCCCTACAACATAGTAATACCTGGGATGTTTGTATAGCAAGGACATTCATTAACATAATGCATTCCCTAGTCCCTTACCCTAACATCAACCATCACAACTAAGTTCCGAACCTTAACCTTTACCCTAACCCTGACCTAAACTTAATTCTAGCCCGGAACCTAAAACCAGGTCTTAACCCTGAAAAAGCCATTTTAAGATGTGTTAGTAGTACTTTCCTTGGTATATAAATGTGTTGGTCGTCACAAAGATACCATACAAGAACACAGACACACACAGACACACACACACACACACGGAGGAATCACTTTAAGAACAGTATTTATCATAAAATGACAGTTTGTCAATACTTTAACATCACAAATGCACACAAACACAATATTATTTCAAAAATAGTGATGGACATCAATAGAGCTGCCCCCTGTTATTCTGCTGTGTGTATATTTCCTGCTGAGTCATCTCACCTTTAGATTGTTTTTGCTTGTATGCCAAATCTTGTTTTCCAGGCGAACAAGCGAAGTTTTGACACCCAGGTGGCAGAAGGTAGAGGAAAATGGAGTGGCTCCATTATGTAAGTGGCCCCAGTCTGACGCTTACTATTTGAACACAGTGTGACAGGTTAGAGACGTTAATCAAAGCGATGGTAGTAAATGTTTTTGGCAGTGGGATTTTTCTGACAGACAATGAAACAAAGTGCAAACACAGTCAAGTCTTATGTCACTGCCTTTATCTGTCTGGACCTGTTGGGAAGTAATCCGATGAGGGCAGCAGCCGCAATAGTGAGTCCAAAAAAAGCAGAGTCATTGTGATGATTTAAACACACACACACACACACACACACACACACACACACACACACACACACACTAACCTTACCCATAATGTGACTGTGTAAACAGTTTTATGTGTCCCCACAACATTAGTAATACATGGGCACATGTAAAAACAGAAGTGGAAAGTAATGGATTACATTTACTCACGTTACTGTAATTGAATAGGCTTTTAGTGTATACATCTATATACATCCATGACTATACTTCACTACATTTTAAATCACATCCGCTCCCTCGGTGCATCACACTAACAGGTAACTCACAGCTAACATTTTTTGGTTCCCACCGGACAGTTTTCCTAACATTCCCCCCGAATGTTAGTTTGTGGCTGCACATTTGGTTTCCAGAACGTTACTTTGTCATTATTATATACCACTATATTACTTATTGTATTATAAATATGTAACATTATGTTATACAACCTTTAAAGAACGTTCTCTAAACACATACCTGCTGATAAAATAAACACACTCACACACACACACACACACACACACACACTGCAGAGCGCCCACGCGCACACGCGCACACGCATCTCATTTCCGCTCTCTCGTCCTCCTTTTTTCTGTCGCTTTTAACTTCTATCACAGCCCACTCTCCGTCATAACTATTGGGGCAACAAAGGGTGCACAATTTGGGGCTCAGCCTTCCAATAATGTCGGACATTATTATTTCCACTTACCCGCTGTTAAAGCACCACAACCACCAAGCCCCCGTCAGCCTGTCAATCAAACAGGGACACTCCCACTTCCGAACTGAAATAGTGTAAATTCCGATACCGATAAATAAACACAACATATATCTATGGGCAAAATTAAAGGTACATTACATGACTATTATCTGAGTACTGTGACTGAGTAAGAGGCCTTAAACTACAGAGGCGATTCTAGAGTCTGTAGGGGTCCAAAGCAAAAATTCCCAGGGGGCCCTTCCAACCAGTGTTCCTCACCTTTATGTTATAATGTGACACCAATGAAAAATGTATGAATTAAAACATTTTTTTTTTCAAAATGAATGAAATAACATGGAAAAACCTTGTAATTAAAAAGTATGTGAAAAATATAAATGTAAAGAACAACATAATACTGTAAATAGCTTTTAAAAAACTATATAAACTTAGTAAAAAAAAATACATTATACTGTAAAGAACCCACATTATAAAACAATATAAATATATAGAACAATAAAATACTGTAAATAACTGAAAAAAACATATAAACTGAGTAAAAACGATATATATGATATATGATAGATATAACTTTACAGAGGTTAAAGTGAGGTGGGGCCCCCTTAGGGAGGTTTCCTACTGAGATGTCATTGCAAATCGTGGCTGGTCGCTGCACATTTCAGCAAAAACAGCCCTCAGGCTCCAAGTGTCGGGGGCCCCCTATCGGCTCGGGGCCCCAAGCAGTTGCCTGCCTTGCCTGTTCACAAGCTGCGCCTCTGTTAAACTATATTAAATTGTGTTGTTTCATTTATTTTTTAAAGCCTGATGCCAAAATGTTGTTGTATGCAAAATTAATAATTACATTTATCTGTCAGGCTTACAAGGAATACCAGTCTGAAAGTGGACACCGAATAAAAGCATAGCCAAAAAGTTTAATTAAGTTTGTATTTTATTATTATTATTATTATAAAACAACTTTTTACGATAGCGTCGTCCAACATGTGACGACAAAAGACGTGTCCTCCTGTCTTATCGATCCTCGGCCATATCAACATCTCATGTTGATGAGCTGCGTCTCAGATACGGGGGAGGCCTCAACCTTCACGGTCGCGGTCCGTCCATACAAATGAGGATCGATCGACTAATGTTTGCGGAATGCTTCATACTCACAGACACACTTCCGAACATGCACGAGGTACTGACACACAAAGTATGACCTACCACTCCCACATCCTATAAGCACACACACACACATGAGATCAATATCATCTTGTCACCTTCATCACATTTGCAGAGCAAAGCAAAAACGCAGTGTGACCTCCATACTTCTGTCACTGAGTAATGTCAGTGATTGTGCTCACACTCACTCACTCACTCACTTTATTAAATGTATCCCAAGATAATATTAAAATTAAATAAAGCGTGAATTCATCTCCTTAACCCTGAGTGCTCAATCTGAATGCTATACATACCCCATACATGCGTATAGGTCACCTTGTGTGACGAAGCATCTTCCCATACCAAGCAGGATAAATTGATATAAGTGTGAATGTATAGATTTGATGGAAAGTTGTGATCTATTAGGAGAAAAGCTTCCTCAAACATAAGTTAGAATATTCTTGGGTAATGTGTGCATGCGCATGTGTCTCTGTGTGTGTGTGTGTGTGTGTCATTTTCCATCATTTGAAGTTGGATAGTTGTTTCCTCCTCCTCGGTGCCACCAGCTGTTTATCTCAACACACTCAACTCCAAACATTTGCATAATTTTATGGAGCAGTGGGATCCATTAAAAAAAATGTTAAAAAGGCAGTTGCTTCTGAGCACCCTTTGAAAAAGCCACTTCAGATTTGTTATATTTGGATGAAACAGTAATGTAGATTTTAACAAAATACTGCGTACTGTGAATCTAACTTACTAGCTTTCATTTTTTTTCCATTTTATTTTTGTTTCTTGGACATTAAAGTAAGAAACTGTACATTCTTAATGGAACTTGCACTAAAACTATAGGTGAAACCCTACATATACTGTAAACACTTCTTCATACAAAATCGTGTGTTTACTTCAATTCCACTGAGTCAACCAAAAAAAAAGAAGTTTAGGATATATTTCAGCACTGATATCGATATATTCCATGTTTTGGAACACAAATATTCCATAACCGAATAAAGCCCGCATGAAAATAACCACTATATCAGAATGATTCGATTTGCTGCAGCAGATTGGCCTGATTCAATTTGCACACAGGATTTACCCAGACAGCTCCTGCCTGTGCCGCGGCTCACACCGGCGGTGAGTGAGTGAAATAAGTGTCCGATCGACAGCGTCTCAGACCAAATAATGTCGTTTGAGGCCTCTGAAGAGGAGGAATATAGGATTTAATGTGTGTTTTTACGTGTGCATGTGTGCTTTTTTTCTCCCACCTCAGTGCTGCTGCTGCTGCATGGATTTGCATCTCAATTACAAAGTTTCTCAGCTCAAGAAATTGCCGTCTCTGTCGGTTGCACCATCCTCAGCGACAGCACTATTTGAAGCAAAATGAAAGCATCTTGACCCTGTGGGATGATAAATAGATAAAATGATACGATAAAAGAAAAACATCATGACGAAAAGCATATGGAAATTAACATTTGATTTATCTGAATCAACACTCAGATCCAGTCAGTTATCATGAAATGCATGACAGTTGTTGTTGCAGGACTACATTCAGCTCTGCCTCCATTACTCTCTCAGGCATCCATTCATCCATTCATCCATTCATTCATGCCTTGCCAAGTTCACCAGTGTGATATCAAGCAGGGGAACACCTTGCTCTCATCTGGAGTGCAGCAAAATAGCCATGAAAGGATCAATATCGCTCAAAAGCCTATGCATTGTGTTTATCCCCTGGTACCTGCTGCTTGACCTCTTTCCCCAGTCCTATTTTTTTTTAAAGAAAAAAATCCAATATATAGTGCAGTGTATAAGCAGAGATATTGAAACCCCTTACTTACTGCTGCATGACATCCCTCATCACCCCATTTTACCTCTCCACATGCCACACACACTCAAGGAAAATGAATTGACTTTGCATTCTTGCTTTTGCTGAGACAAGGCCTCCAGCATCTAATTATTTCACTCCTTTAACTGCCGCCACAGCACAATCCTTTCAAAGGCACATTGTCTCTCTTTTCTCTCTCTGTGTAAGATGTGATTTCAAATGCTGTACGTCGGTGTGGCCCTTCCTCTCCAGCCCGGCTTCATTCAGTCTTTAAATGCACCTGTGCCCATTTCTCCACCATTATTGTAATCTGTGTGCCAAATGCCAAGAGACAGATCACAGCTACGTATAACAAATGGTTGGAGGGGGGGGGTCACAGCAAAACCAATCTCCCGGCAAAATGAACTTACAGATCGTCCTGTGGCTGCTGGACATCGTGCAGTGATGAGTTCCTGTGACATCTCCCGACTTTTCTTCTGTACGTGTGTAATCATGATCTCATCTGAGTAACAAATCCATGATTTATTGCAGAGCATGCATTCTGGTCACTGCAGATCCTTTGCTTTTGCAATGGTAAATTCAATTTCTCTGACTCAGAGCTAAAACTGCCCATCACCCCTATACCTGCCCAGTACAGAATACCAGGTATACCTTGTGTATAGTGTATTGTATATTGTGTATTGTGTATTGTGTCTAGCGTGAACTGACACCTTCCTACAACATCTGCAGGGAGTCGGCTACCCGATACCTACAGTAGACAAAGAGGTGTGAAAACACTGCCGTGAATGGCAGACTCTTTGTCTGTTGGAGGAATGCAAAAGGGGAGTTGCTCAGGTATAAATGTGGATGGCTCACTTTGCTCAGGGTCTTTTCTCCAGCTAGGATCACTCCTACAAAGATTGACCTCTCGTCGGCCAGCAGAAATTCTCTATTTCATTCTTCACCAGCAGCAGAGAATTTCCACAACTCTTCAGCAGTGCAAGAGTCACTGGTGGAGTTCAGTCTGAAAAACGTCCAAACCGGGCCTTTTCAGTTGTTGGCCTTTAGGCTATTATTATATTATGAGAAATGTATGAAATTAAAGATGTTGTGGTGGACAGGCCTGTAAACACCATCCTGTCACAGTTCATTCATTTTTCCACTCACCTGCCACGAACACCAGCTTTTGTGTGTTAAATTTGAAATTTGAACAAACGCATAATGAAAATAACATTTATTAGATTTTTTTGTCTCACTGTCCAAAGAAACAAACCAAAAAACTTATGCACAGGCATTTTTCCAATTCTCTCCTCTCCACACATTGGCTTTGACATGCAACTTTACAGCTTTCAAATGAAGGTAATGCAAATATGCAAAGTCTTCGATACACTCTGCGTTTAAGGGTATTAACCTGAATTTGGCAATAAGTTAACCTGATTTAATTTAACTTAATTCATCCTGTGGGGTTAAATTAACCTTAGCCAGAAAACCCCTCCTCCTCTGAGTGAACAACTAACCATGAGAATGAGCCACTCTCGGCTTCCTCTCTGAGCGGCCAACAAAAACCACCACCTACTTCTTGTCTCTCTCACTTGTAAACTCCACTGTCTCTCAGCAACACTGTCTGTCTTGTTCCTGAAAAAGGAAATCCACAGAGCATCAGCATGGTGTCTGCTGGGAAACAGATTCTAGGTATCGTCCTGGTCATCATCAGCTTTGCTCTCTGCATCTGGAAAGTCTTCCGTGCCTTACCTCAGGACTGGCAGACTGCCGCAGGAGTCATCATCATCGCCATCTTCCTTGGGGGCTTTGGAATTATTCTCGCTATACTTGGAAGCATGTGCAAGTCTGCTGGAGCACCTACACCATCACGCCAATACTCGCTCTGTGGACAGCAGCAAGGCCTCACTTTGAAATGGTGGACAATCAAAGAGAGAGAAGCATGTGTTTCAAACATGCTGTAAAATCAAGCATCAAGAGGTTCCAGGCTCAGATACTCTTATAACATGTTGTCTATGTCTGTGAAGAACACACGTGTTTGTGCTACAGAGCAAAGCAAAAGTTCTGTTGCTGTTATATTTATATATATGTGCTGAGTGATACTTTGGCTTCTCATCAAACACCTGAATATTGATGATTTTGAATAGTGTTTGAGGTGAACAGGGTTCGTTTGTTGGGCGTAATTATGTTGTACGGCATTAAAAGGAGATTATCTTTGATGAATTGCATTGTTTTTGTACATCTTGTCGTCAAAGAGACCCAAGATAATGAATGATAACTAAAATAAGTGACATATTTGTTCATACATGGGGAGATAAGATGCTAAACACATGGTGTGACCCATTATTGGTGGCAAAGTTGGACTTAAAGGTGCTATATGCAAGAATGTGGCCAAAAACGGTTACTATTTCAAATTCAAAATAGCGAGGTATTTTAGGTTTCGTTTTCTGACGTAACTGACAACCCGTGGTTGCTCTGCAGCTGAGACTCTACTGACTGCAATGATTCGTAGACGGCGGTAGGTGGCGCCACATGCCAAAACATGATTTCAAAACATAAACATGATTTGCAGTCTGCAAAAGATTTTTTTTAATGCAAATATTTTGGCTGTACTGTTGTTGTTGGTGAGTTCAGTTTGTTATATGAACATTATTCCTGAGTCTCTGTGACATATTAGGAGGATTTTATGGCCAGTTGCTTTAGATTTATTACATAATGCACCTTTAATAACCCCTTAAACCATTTATAAATATTAAAAGAGTGAAAAGTAGTACAGTACACAATCATCATTTTACATAGTTAAAAGTAAGACTTTCCAGGTTCATAAAGGTGACCATTTTCCCCAATTGCATTGCTCCATTTGACAAAGAAATCATTAAAAATGTTTCGTTTTTGGACAAAAGACACCCGAGATCACCATTTATCATTTTGAGGTTAGGGAAACACCAAGCAGCATTTTCTGACATTTTAATCAATCAACAGATGAATCGATTGATGATGAAAAAAATCATCAGTTGCAGCTCTAATTGACATTGGACAGTTTCTGATAAAGGTAGACAACACCAGAGACGTATTCTTCATCGTCCTGCTCCGACACAGCTCGCTGCCATTTTTCCACCTCTTTGACCTCTACACGACTCCAGAGCCCCTCATCCTCCATCTTCCTCAGCTCAAGGTCCAGGGCGCTTCTGTATTCCTGGTTGCTCTTGCCACCTCTTGCCGTCATGCAAATGTAGCCACCTAGTGGACACAGAGGACCATGCAATGATGTGTCAGTGCTCAAAACTCATTTGCTGCTAATGTACAGTGAGAATATGAGGAGCTCACTTACTTAGAGCAAAAAGATCAGTGTTGCCTTCTAGAGAGCAACAAAACAAAAAACAACCCTCTCACCTGGTTTAGTGCATTTGCACATGTGTCTGACCACAGTGACGGGGACGTGACCAACGCTCAGTGCTCCAGAAATCACAACCACATCAAATGAATCTGCAGTGGGGAGAAAAAGGAGCAGTTTGAGGTTTAAAATGTCTTAATTACAACAGTGGCTTTGTTTAAAATGGACAGAGATATTCCAATATAAATCCAATGAGGCCCTGTGAGCATTCAATTTGATTGGATGAACCTGAGCAAAGTCATGCTTAGAATAAGCAGCAACCATTAAGTCACATGTATCATGATCAGACTATGCTCTGTGAAATGTGAAATAACATGGAACTGCAAATACTAAATATAAAATGAAAATATAGTTTTAAGAAAACCCTGACTATGATGATGATGATTACACACTGAATCACAGCGGTCAATGAGCCGCGTGGAAACGGCACACTATTAAATTACCCATTTGGAAAGGTAGAGGCTCATCTCCCAGCATTGACTGCTTCAGGTCCTGGTACAAGCCGCTCTTTCTGGCCTGCTCCAACATGGCCTCGCTTCCATCAACGCCCACAAACTGTCCAAATCCATTGTCCTTCAGCTGCGTAGACGGAGATCGGTCGTCGTTAAGTCAGACTTGACAATTTCACTGAACATAAAACCATATTAACAAGGTCTGTGGCTGTTCCTGTTTTAGCAAGTTTTACCAGTTTGGCCACCATTCCTGTGCCACAAGCCACATCCAACACAGTCACTGTCCTGCGGTCACCAGTGAAGTGGGAGGAGATCATGTTCGCAGCCAGACATGGTGCACGGTATCCCAAAACAGCCACATCCTGTTCAAACAAGATTTAAGAAACATCCGTGGATTTTAACACAAAAAGAAGCAAAGAAAACGTGAAGAGAACTTGTGTAGTTGCTCTATCTGTAGATACAATATAAGGTGTCTGCTGTGACATCACCCATGTGTTATCAACCTACAATGAAAGAAAATGTATGAGAACCCTTTGGAATTACCTGGGTCTGATGACGAGGTCACCTGGAAACTTTTTTTTTTGGGGGGGGGGGGCAATTAAACAAGTAAATAAATAAATTACGACATATTTGCAATAATCCCAGTTGTTCCACAGCCAACAAGACTTATTTAGTGTAACACAGCCCACGACCTTTAATAAAGTACGAATTTAATTTGATAAAGATATCTAAATACCTTGGGTTACCAGATGAGTTGAAAGAAACGGATAAAATAAATAAAGACGACATTACCTGTCTGTTCCTTCCTTCCTGTCAACTTGCAACAAGTCTTCAGAACCAAAATACTGAATCAACGGAGCAACTTGAACGTGAGAATATGAAGAAACTGATGACGCCTCCTTCACTGTTGCCTTATGGATAAGCTATAAGAACTGGATAGAGCCCCGCCCCTTTTGCCTTGAAGACAAATTTGTCATGGTGGAGTAGTAATAATTGTACAGAAGTCACATATTATACCATTTTTCTTTTATTTTTGTTCCAAAATTTTACAAATTAATTTAAAACATTTAAGTTTTAGTACTTAGGATAGGAGACACTGTTTCACTTTTCTTATTGACTTTTGCATCATCAATGCTCTGGTAAATCACATTAACTACATACAGATTAAATTATTCCCAGCACATGCAATGTACCAGTGACTTCACTGTTGCCACTGTAACGTGAGGAGATGTCCCTGATTATTTGACCTGGTGCACGGCCTGTTCCAGAGCAGTCTTATTCAGAGCACATATAAAGGCTAAGTGGCTCATTAAACAGCCTCTTGACTTGACTGAGATGAGTTTCATAAGATATCTTGAAGGAGAATCTTAATTTAATCTTCTTTCAGAGTCACATGATCATGATTTCTGGCTAAAACATTATCCAATGACACCCCAATTGCACCAATGCTGTGAATCAGTGCACCACCACTTTTAGTTTCAAACTAGTATTCACTGCATTGATGGCATTGTGCAGAGTGGAATATTTGATGAAACTTGAGTTTCTGTCACGTGTGTGAAGAATAACCCACTAAAAGTAGCACAATCATCATTTGTCATAATTAAAGTTAAGACTTTACAGCTTCTTAAAGGTGACCAGTTACCCAGTTGCATTGCTCCATTTGACAAAGAAATCATTAAAAATGTTTAGTTTGTGGGCAAAAGACACCTGAGATCATTTATCGTTCCAAGGTTAGGGAAACAACCAGCATTTTTGAAATTTCATTGCCCAAACAGAAAAACAGCTGGAACTGATTGACGATGCAACAAATCATTAGTTGCAGCTCTAATCTACATTGATGGACAGTTTCTGATAAAGGTAAACAGCACCAGGGATGTATTCTTCATCGTCCTGCTCTGACACAGCTCTCTCCCATTTTTCCACCTCTGCGACCTCGACACGACTCCAGAGCCCCTCATCCTCCATCTTCCTCAGCTCAAGTTCCAGGGCGCTTTTGTATTCTTGGTTGCTCCGGTTCGCTCTTGTTGTCACGCAAATGTAGCCACCTAGTGGACATATACAGTGAGAACATGAGTTCACTTATTTGGAACAAAAATATCAGTGTTGCCCTCTCGAGCAGTTTCCCTAACCCTGGTCCTCAGAACACTGCCCTGCATGTTTTAGATGCTGCCCTGCTCCAACACACCTGATTCAGATGAACAGCGCATTATCAGGCTTCTGCAGAGCTCGATGACGAGCCGAGCTGACCATTTAAACCAGGTGTGTTGGAGCAGGGCAACATTTAAAACATGCAGGGCAGTGTTCTGAGGATCAGGGTTGGGAAACACTACTCTAGAGAGCAACAAAACAAAAAAACAACCCTCTCACCTGGTTTAGCGCATTTGTACATGTGTCTGACCACAGTGACGGGGACTTGACCAACGCTCAGTGCTCCAGAAATCACAACCACGTCAAATGAATCTGCAGTGGGGAGAAAAGGGAGCAAAGTCGTGCTTAGAATAAGCAGCAACCATTAAGTCACATGTATCCTAATCAGACTATGCTCTGTGAAATGTAAAATAACATGGAACTGCAACTGCAAGCACTAACAGACTAAATATAAAATAAAAACTACAGCATTAAAACAATCGCCAACGATTACCCACTGAATCACAGCGGTCAATGAGCGGCATGGAAACGGCACAATATTAAATTACCCATTTGGAAAGGTAGAGTCTCATCTCCCAGCATTGACTGCTTCAGGTCCTGGTACAAGCCGCTCTTTCTGGCCTGCTCCAACATGGCCTCGCTTCCATCAACGCCCACAAACTGTCCGAATCCATCGTTTTTCATCTGCATAAACGGAGATCGGTCGACGTCAAGTCAGACTTGACAATTTCAGTGAACATAAAACCATATTGACGAGGTGTGTGGCAGTTTCTGTTTTGTAAGTTTTACCAGTTTGGCCACCATTCCTGTGCCACAAGCCACATCCAACACAGTCGCTGCCCCACGGTCACCAGTGAAGTGGGTGGAGATCGCGTTCGCCGCCAGACATGGTGCACGGTATCCCAAAACAGCCACATCCTGTTCAAACAAGATTTAAGAAACATCCGTGGATTTTAACACAAAAAGAAGCAAAGAAAACGTGAAGAGATAATGTGCAACACAACAATGTGCACCATTGTCTTACCTGTTCATATGAATCTGCCCAGGAATTGTAAAAGTTGACCTTGTCTTTTGCTGTCGTGCCTTCATGAGCTGATAAGATGAGAGCTTTTACGCCGTCAAATGTAACGGGATCAGCTGACATCTTGTAAAACCTGCTCGATGAGAGAAACAATCGGTGGCAATTTGGTAAATAACATAAATGCTGATAATAGACGAGTAATAACTTGTGTAGTTGCTCTATCTGTGGATACAATATAAGGCGCCTGCTGTGACATCATCCATGTGCTGTGTGTCATCAACCTTACAATGACAACCTGAAAAATGACCTCCAAATTACTGTTGAGAAATTGCACTAAGGGAGACAACAGGTTACAGTTGCAAGTAAATGTATAAGAACCCTTTGGAATTACCTGGGTCTGGTGACTAGGTCACATGACCTGGAAACTATTTGGAGGGGGGGATTTAAATAAGTAAATAAATAAATTACGACATATTTGCAATAATACTAATAATAATACGACCAAGTGTGGAAAGGGAACGTGGCTTGTAACCGGAGGGTTGCTCAGTGGCTGTCTCCCCCAGCTCTCCCCTTTAATAAAGTACGAAGTTAATTTTTTTGAACATACGTAAATATCTTGGTTTACGTACGAGGTGAGTTGAAAGAAGCGGTTTAAATAAATAAAGACCACATTACCTGTCTTCACAACCAAAATACTGTATCAACGTAGCAACTTCGATGTGAGAAAATGAAGAAACTGTTGACGCCTCCTTCACTGTACGTGTTGTCTCGTTGAATACGTCAACGTGTCCGCCATATTGGGAAAGGCAAGTCCACCCCGTACCATGGATTTATTATAAGAAGTGGATAGAGCCCCGCCCCTTTTGTCAAATGTGTCATGGTGGAGTAGCAATAATAGTGCAGAAGTCACAAATTAAACCATTTCTCTTTTATTTTTGTTCCAAAATTTTATAAATTAATTTAAAATATTTTTTAAATTTAAATTCTTAGGATAGGAGACACTGTATTGCACATTCTTGTCGACTCTGTATATACAGTTTCCCATAGTAAAGGAAAAAAGCAGCATAAATGCTCTGGTAAATCCCTTTAACTATATACGGATTAAATTATTCCCAGCACATGCAATGTACCAGTGACTTCACTGTTGCCACTGTAACGTGAGGAGATCAGTCTTATTCAGAGCACATATAAAGGCTAAGTGGCTCATTAAACAGCCTCTTGACTTGACTGAGATGAGTTTCACAAGATGTCTTCAAGGGGAATTAATTTAGTCACATCATCATGATTTCTGGCTAAAATATTATCCAATGACACCCCAATTGCTCCCATGCTGTGAATCAGTGCACCGCCATTTCTCAAACATGTATTCACTGCATTGATGCCATTGTGTAGAGTCGAATATTTGATTAAACATGAGTTTCAGTCGCTTAGACCAATTTATATTGTTCAATATGTGTGAAGAATAATCCACTAAATAGCACAGGACATAATCATCACTTTTCATAATTAAAGTTAAGACTTTCCGGCTTCTTAAAGGTGACCATTTACCCAGTTGCATTGCTCCATTTGACAAAGGAATCATTAAAAATGTTTGGTTTGTGGACAAAAGACACCTGAGATAATTTATTATTTTGAGGTTAGGGAAACACCAACCAGCATTTTCTGACATTTCATGGCCCATACAAAAACAGATGAATTGATTGATCATGGAAATCAGTTGCAGCTCTAATCTACATTGATGGACAGTTTCTGATAAAGGTAAACAGCACCAGGGATGTATTCTTCATCGTCCTGCTCCGACACAGCTCTCTCCCATTTTTCCACCTCTTTGACCTCTACACGACTCCAGAGCCCCTCATCCTCCATCTTCCTCAGCTCAAGGTCCAGGGCACTTTTGTATTCTTGGTTGCTCTGGTTAGCTCTTGTCGTCATGCAAATGTAGCCACCTAGTGGACACAGAGGACCATGCAATGATGTCTCAGTGCTCAAAACTCATCTGCTGCTATGTACAGTGAGAATATTAGTTCACTCATTTAGAGCAAGAAGATCAGCGCTGCCCTCTAGAGAGCAACAAAATAAAAAACAACCCTCTCACCCAGTTTAGCGCATTTGTACATGTGTCTGACCACAGTGACGGGGACGTGACCAACGCTCAGTGCTCCAGAAATCACAACCACGTCAAATGAATCTGCAGTGGGGAGACAAAGGAGCTTGAGGTATAAATTGACTGCAACTGCAAGCACGAACGGTGTTATAACAACCCCAGACAATTATGATTACCCACTGAATCACAGCGGTCAATGAGTGGCGTGGAAACGGCACACTTTTAAATTACCCATTTGGAAAGGTAGAGGCTCATCTCCCAGCATTGACTGCTTCAGGTCCTGGTACAAGCCGCTATTTCTGGCCTGCTCCAACATGGCCTCGCGTCCATCAACGCCCACAAACTGTCCAAATCCATCGTCCTTCAGCTGCGTAGACGGAGACTGGTCATTATCAAGTTAAAATTGGCAATTGCATTGAACATAAACCCATATTGACGAGGTGCTCTCTGTTTTACCAGTTTGGCCACCGTTCCTGTGCCACAAGCCACATCCAACACAGTCACTGCCCCACGGTCACCAGTGATGTGGGTGGAGATCATGTCCGCCGCTCCATATGGTGACTGGAATTCCAAAACAGCCACATCCTGTTCACACAAGATTTAAGAAACATCCTGTCTTCTGGTTTGAAAGCTTAAAGTACTACAGAGGTAGAACTGATTGCAAAAAGAGCTCAGGTTGAACGTCTATGGGAAAATGAGCCTACTTTTTTGTGATTGATAATGACTCGTTGTTACGAACAAGACGACCAAACACATGGTAGTTTAAGCTTCAGGGTGAGAACGGCCAAAATAACAAACAAAATCTCTATCAATAGAAAACCTAAATTACCTAAACAAAAATAAATAGAAAAAGAAAATACAAGACTCTAACCTGCCTCCCTGACATAAAACAGGAGAAAAAAGGTTTCCAAAGAAAACGGCGACACCCCAAACCTACCAGGACTGCACTAAACAAAAGATTAAGTTCACAAACTATTAACAAAGATTCACTTTTGTTGACAGACACATGTCAACACATCAGCTTGCAGGTCAGCGTGGTCTGGCTGGAGGTCAGGACAAAGGCAAACAGAGAGAGAGGGAGGCATCTCCAGCAGGCATCCTTTTAACAGCTGACCTGATCAGCTCCTGGACCAGCATCTCCACTCACCACCTGCAAAAATCAAGAGGAGACACACACACACACAACAGGAGCAGCACCTCCCTCTGACGGGGAGGATGAACTATGCTCATAACACTCGTTTCATGATGCCAATTTTATAAACGACGTTCCCCACAGGTGTCTGGCTGCAGAGACTTCACAAAACTGCAGTTGGTTTTGTAACGCCAAGGCTGGAAGACATGGTATGCATGTGTTTTATGAAGGTGACAAACGGCAGGACTCCTCCACTGCTAGGATCAATGCTCAGTGCAGGATAAGCGTGGGTTATATAGAGGCGCCTTCAGTGTTTTGGTTATTACTCTGATT
Organism: Microchirus variegatus; assembly: GCF_963457635.1. NCBI lineage: Eukaryota > Metazoa > Chordata > Actinopteri > Pleuronectiformes > Soleidae > Microchirus > Microchirus variegatus. The sequence goes on from NC_139803.1 coordinate 9,801,531, forward strand.
CCCTCGGAGGGGTTGATTGCATGTTTTTACACACAAATAATAACATACATATGTCCATAGGTCCTTTTAAATGGTGCGCACTTGTCCTTTTAAACGTAGACTTTTCTGTTAAAATATGCTACTCCGGCTTTCTTACCTGGTCATAGGAATCTGCCCAGAAATTGTAAAAGTTGACCTTTTATTTTGCTGTTGTGCCTTCATGAGCTGATAAGACGACAGCTTTCACGCTGTGAAATGCAACTTCGGCCGACATCTTGTAAAACCTGCTCAACGAGAGACACAATCAGTGGGAATTTGGTAATAAAAAAAAAAAAAAAAAGATGTGATAACAGTCATTGCCACATGCATAACAATTCCAAGGTTGAAGTGTGTATTTACAGCTCAGGTCAACTTAAGTTCTCGTGAGCTGATCCCTTTTGACCTGGGAGCTATTTATTTACTATTTAGTCAGTAAGTAAATAGAAAAATAACGACATATTTGGAATAGTCTCAGTTGTTCCACAGCCCAAAAGTACGGAAGTGTGTTGCTGCCACACATAGAAAAAAAAGTGGGGTGCTCAGTATTACGTTATAACGAGAAACTATCACGTTATTTGGAGATAACATTGTTTTCTCGTTATAAAAACAATGTTTTCTCGTTATAACGAGAAACCATCACGTTATTTTGAGAAACGATAACGTTATCACAAGAAAGTATCACGCTATTTCGAGATAACATTGTTTTCACGTTATAACGAGAAACCATCACGTTATTTCGAGAAAAGATTACGTTGTAACGAGAAACTATCGGGTTATTTCGAGATAAGATGTGTTCTCGTTATAACGAGAAACTACCACGTTATTTTTAGATAAGATGTTTTGACGTGATATGAGAAAACATCTTATCTCGAAATAACATGATATTTTCTCGTTATAACGTGATACTGAGCACCCCACTTTTTGGTATGTGTTCCGTATGTACGAGATTAGTTGAAAGAAACACTTCATAATAAATAAATAAATAAATAAATAAAGACGACATACCTGGCTGTTTGTTCCTTCCTTCCTGTCAATTTGCTTGCAACAAGTCTTCACATTAAAAGAGCAACTTCAATGTGAGGAAAGCCAAGGGCAGGGACCACAGCCTGAGAAAGAGGCGTCAACCAAAGAAAATGGTGACGCCTCCTTCCCAGAGCCCCGCCCCCTCTGCCGTGAAGACAATTTTGTCATGGTGGCCACTCTGGGTACTGCAACAAAAAATATGCATGGGGCCCATTGAGCACAATATTAAAAGAGACGCGTCCACAGGCCACCTTGAGACATGGACACTGGCTTTTATAGATCTTTATGTTCTATATATTTTTTTGAAAAATATAATTTATTACATTTTCTTATCTTTCTTATCCTATTTTTATTCTTATCTCTACTTATTATTAGAGTGTAATATTTTTTTTAACCATATTGTATTTTATTGTATTCTTAGTTCTTCTTTTATCTTTCCGTTTTATTTCTTTTTTAACTTATATTTAGAGTGAAATTGAGCTGTTGTAAATGTTTCCTATATATATATATATATATATATATATCATGTATGTAGGAATATTTGAGAGACAGTGAAGTGTCTAGTTTTTCTCATTGTTTCTGGAGGAAGCATTGCCAGGACCACTAAGAGGTTGTATTGGGCCGTGTAAGGCACATGTGTCAAACTCAAGGCCCAGGGGCCAGATGTGGCCCGCCATGTCATTTTATGTGGCCCGCGAATGATTAATTGATCTAAAAAATCTGTGTTAAAATAGGTCTATGCTGCTTTAAGGCGTGCGTTGACCATAAACTACATTTGCCACAATGCATGGCGATTGCATTACCCACAAAGTGACGGCATCCCGCCACTAGATCACAGTGTATCGTTGTATATGCGTCATAGGTGTCTGGCTGCAGAGACTTCACAAAACTGCAGTTGGTTTTGTAACGCCAAGGCTGGAAGACATGGTATGCATGTGTTTTATGAAGGTGACAAACGGCAGGACTCCTCCACTGGTAGGATCAATGCTCCAATGGTTATATAGAGGCGCCTTCAGTGTTTTGGTAATTACTCTGATTCCCTCGGAGGGGTTGATTGCATGTTTTTACACACAAATAATAACATACATATGTCCATAGGTCATTTTAATTGGTGCACACTTGTCCTTTTAAACGTAGACTTTTCTGTTAAAATATGCTACTCCGGCTGTCTTACCTGGTCATAGGAATCTGCCCAGAAATTGTAAAAGTTGACCTTTTCTTTTGCTGTTGCTGTACATCTTGTAAAACCTGCTCAACGAGAGACACAATCAGTGGGAATTTGGTAAAAAAAAAAAAAAAAAAAAGATGGGATAACAGTCATGGCCACATGCATAACAATTCCAAGGTTGAAGTGTGTATTAGATTTACAGCTCAGGTCAACTTATGTTCTCGTGAGCTGATCCCTTTTGACCTGGGAGCTATTTATTTACTATTTAGTCAGTAAGTAAATAGAAAAATAACGACATATTTGGAATAGTCTCAGTTGTTCCACAGCCCAAAAGTACGGAAGTGTGTTGCTGCCACACATAGAAAAAAAAGTGGGGTGCTCAGTATTACGTTATAACGAGAAACTATCACGTTATTTGGAGATAACATTGTTTTCTCGTTATAAAAACAATGTTTTCTCGTTATAACGAGAAACCATCACGTTATTTTGAGAAACGATAACGTTATCACGAGAAACTATCACGCTATTTCGAGATAACATTGTTTTCACGTTATAACGAGAAACCATCACGTTATTTCGAGAAAAGATTACGTTGTAACGAGAAACTATCAGGTTATTTCGAGATAAGATGTGTTCTCATTATAACGAGAAACTACCACGTTATTTTTAGATAAGATGTTTTGACGTGATATGAGAAAACATCTTATCTCGAAATAACATGATATTTTCTCGTTATAACGTGATACTGAGCACCCCACTTTTTGGTATGTGTTCCGTATGTACGAGATTAGTTGAAAGAAACACTTCATAATAAATAAATAAATAAATAAATAAAGACGACATACCTGGCTGTTCGTTCCTTCCTTCCTGTCAACTTGCTTGCAACAAGTCTTCACATTAAAAGAGCAACTTCAATGTGAGGAAAGCCAAGGGCAGGGACCACAGCCTGAGAAAGAGGCGTCAACCAAAGAAAATGGTGACGCCTCCTTCCCAGAGCCCCGCCCCCTCTGCCGTGAAGACAATTTTGTCATGGTGGCCACTCTGGGTACTGCAACAAAAAATATGCATGGGGCCCATTGAGCACAATATTAAAAGAGACGCGTCCACAGGCCACCTTGAGACATGGACACTGGCTTTGATAGATCTTTATGTTCTATATATTTTTTTGAAAAATATAATTTATTACATTTTCTTATCTTTCTTATCCTATTTTTATTCTTATCTCTACTTATTATTAGAGTGTAATATTTTTTTTAACCATATTGTATTTTATTGTATTCTTAGTTCTTCTTTTATCTTTCCGTTTTATTTCTTTTTTAACTTATATTTAGAGTGAAATTGAGCTGTTGTAAATGTTTCCTATATATATATATATATATATATATATATATATATATATATATATATATATATATATATATATATATATATATATATATATATATATATATATATCATGTATGTAGGAATATTTGAGAGACAGTGAAGTGTCTAGTTTTTCTCATTGTTTCTGGAGGAAGCATTGCCAGGACCACTAAGAGGTTGTATTGGGCCGTGTAAGGCACATGTGTCAAACTCAAGGCCCAGGGGCCAGATGTGGCCCGCCATGTCATTTTATGTGGCCCGCGAGTGATTAATTGATCTAAAAAATCTGTGTTAAAAAAGGTCTATGCTGCTTTAAGGCGTGCGTTGACCATAAACTACATTTGCCACAATGCATGGCGATTGCATTACCCACAAAGTGACGGCATCCCGCCACTAGATCACAGTGTATCGTTGTATATGCGTCATGCGACGAGTGAAATTGAATAAGTAATAAATACAGAAAGTTATTTAGCAATATTTTACGGAGTAGTTACCTTTATTTTACATTATATTTGGTTACATTTACTTACTCTGTATCCCTTTGAGGGTGACCATTATGCTGCTTTAGCCCTCAGTGAAAATGAGTCTGACACCCCTGTTAGGCATCTCTCATGCCACCCCCAGTATGGCGGCGACGTAGACGCTGCGGGTCTCGTACTGGATAGAGCCACGCCCCCTTTGACGTCGTTCATTCCTATTCCTGCTCCAGTGATGTATTTAAAGAACTCTCGAAGTTCCAATAGTCTCAGCTTCAGTTGTGCGCGTTCCCGTCAGAGGCATGCAATTCTCGCCATGCACGAAGTCGGCACGACATCGATCGTTGTGTGCTGTCACTAAACGACAATTAAACAATGTAGTAAGAGAATTCCAACTCCGCGCTCCACGTCCACCTCCCTAGTGTCTCCCTGGACTGGTTTCGTCTCCTTCTTCCTTGAGTTCGCGACGCAACATGTTGTTCCAACTCTCCCAAAGGTCCTTGAACGCACCTTCCAAATTCATGCACATGCGCAGTCGCTCCATCCCAGACTGCTATTCATGTTCCCACCTGTAGAGTAGGAGTCAAAACAAAAATGTCCTAGAAAGTGTCTGTGTGGTTACATCCCCACGTTACCAGTTAAAAACAGTTAGCTACTGGTTGCGTTCGTAATACTGACTTAATTTACGTCAGAACTTTAATAGACGCGACGAAGTACGTTTATTCGATGGACTTTATTATGGCGAATCAAAAGTTCCCCTCTTTTTACGACTTGTTTTGGTCCGTTTTCGTGGCATAGCTGGGAAGCTAACGCTGTTCAATTCATGGTCGTTAGCTTAGCATTGGTTTCCCCTCCGTAACAAAAAGCACAGCCTCCTCTAAAAGCTTGTTTGGACGACAGGAGCTTCACACTTCACCCCCAGGTAACGGGTCGTATCTACTTTTCAAATGCATATACATATAGTGCTTAACACGGATTTGTCTTTGAGACAACACACGTTTAACTTGTATCGCCTTTAATCACTGTATACCAGTGGAGTGAGTCTTAGAAATTAAAATGTGCTGTTTTATTCACAGTCTCGATATTCTTGTTTCTGTCCTGTAAACAGTTCTGTTCCCCTTTGCCCCCTCCACAGGTGTCTTTGAAATCCAAGACATTCAAAAATGTCAATCCTAGGATTAAAGAAGAAACAGCCCAAGACTTTCAAAGTCAAAGTTGTCACCATGGATGCTGAAATGGAGTTCAGCTGTGAGGTATGATTTGTGTTTTGGCCACATTTTGGTCTAGAACGATGCTTCATCTATGTCAGTGTTTTATAATTCTGGTCCTGGGGGGGGGGACACACCTGTCCTGCATGTTTTTAATTTGCCCTGATTCAAAAGCCTTATAACGACCAATTAATTTGAATCAGGTGTGTTGTAGCAGGGCACCCACCGGCAGGGACCCACTGTTCTGCAAGTTAGATGTTTGGCTGTAAAATAAATGAATATGTTTAAATATGTAAAAAAAATAATGCCATAAATAAAATGATTGGTCTTCTCATAATTATAGGCAGGCTGTACACTGAGAGGGGTAATGCTGCCCTCCACAGATCCAAGATCTTAACACACTTTGAAGTTCTTAATCACAGTTTCCAGTAATGTGACATTTTTCTGCTCACTGGTCTCTTTCATGTTTTTCTTTTATTATTATTATCTTCTCAGGTGAAATGGAAAGGTAAAGACCTGTTTGACTTGGTGTGTCGCACTGTCGGTTTGAGGGAAACCTGGTTCTTTGGACTCCGGTACACAGTGAAGGACACGTACGCCTGGCTGAAACTAGAGAAGCGGGTGAGAAGATTGACACGCTTCTGCAGAAAGTGTAAAACTGCATAAGGAGGATTTGAGGACACTGCATGATCTGTAGCTAAACAGCGACCTGTTTAGTCTATTAAATGTCAGCGTGTTGCGTAAAACACCTATCACATGTTCCCAGAGTTCAAGGGGACATCTTCACTATGCTGTCTAAACACTAAACAGTCTACAGTCATAGATACTCGGTTTACATCGAGAGAGTTAGTGTTTGGTGTTTTTGCTTGATAAGTTACATCAATAATGAATTGATTCGTTATATTGCAGATACACTGTCTGTTCAATGTGATTCTATTACATGCAATACTTGATAACTCATCAGAACAATATTGGCTTTTGCGACGGTTCACTCGAACACATTCCTTACTTTTGATCTCCTGTGCTGTTCCTTTTTTTTATTTATTCATTCACAAAGGTCTTGGATCAGGAGGTTCCCAAAGACTCTCCAATAACATTTCACTTCCTTGCTAAATTCTTCCCTGAAAAAGTGGAAGAGGAATTGGTTCAAGAAATTACTCAGCATCTGTTCTTCTTACAGGTAATCTCACAAAATGTTTTGGAGATGATGGTAGTATTTATGTGTTAGAAAGGAATTATAACACATGTTCTTGCGTGTCTTCAAACTCTGGTTTAGGTGAAAAAACAGATTTTAGATGAAGAAATATTTTGTTCCCCTGAAGCATCAGTTCTGCTGGCATCATATGCTGTCCAAGCAAAGGTAAGAGAGCAATGCAAGATTAAAGAAATTATTTTAAAGTTGATTAAGTGCTTATAATGTACAGCTTTTTAGTATTCATGATGGTGCAAGCAAGGGTGATCTTTTTGAACAGTAAGATTCCTGTGTGCTTAAAGTTTTTTTTCCTTTACTGTCCCTCAATCTCAAACACAGTATGGTGATTATGACCCCAACTTCCACAAGCCAGGCTTCCTGGCTCAAGATGAACTCTTGCCAAAAAGGGTAAGTATAGTGTTCTGTGTCCATCCACAAAAACAAGAGCTGAGAGTTTGTCCAATCAAAGGAAATGCCTCGTCTGTTTCATCTAACCTGTGGCTTTTTTCTTTTTTTTGTCATCGTATAGGTTCTGATGCAATACCAAATGACGGCTGACATGTGGGAGGAGAAAATCACAGCGTGGTACGCCGAGCACAGAGGCATCGCCAGGTGAGACTGACCACGGTTGAAATGAACCCCTTGTGCCATCAGGGCAATTTGGCACTTGATTACATCCTTTTTTTGTTTGTTTTATTATTCGTTCAGGGATGAGGCCGAGATGGAATACCTTAAGATTGCTCAGGACCTCGAGATGTATGGTGTCAGCTACTTTGCCATCACAGTGAGTGTGAATCACTGCATGTATGTTTTGCATGGTGTTGCAGATTAAAGCGTGACTGCTATGTTCTGTTTTGACAGCAAAATAAGAGGGATACTGACCTGTTACTCGGAGTGGATGCTCAGGGTCTGCACATTTACAGTCCTAACAGCAAACTCAACCCCAACAAGTCCTTTCCCTGGAGCGACATACGTAATATCTCTTATAGTGAAAAGGAGGTAAATGCTAGTCAAGTGTACTATGTCATGTTTGTGTCCCCCCCTTTTTTTTTTTTTTACCCGTTTCCAAAGTTTCCTTCTCACTTTCAAATTTTTTTTTTCTCGTTGCAGTTTACAATCAAACCCCTGGACAAGAAAAAAGAAGTCTTCAAGTTCTACTCCTCTCAACTGCGTGTCAACAAGCTGGTTAGTTTGACCTATGTGTCCATGTAAAGGTTCGGTTTTAAAGTTACGAGGGAAGTGTTTGAAGTACGGTGTTGCTGGTTTGTGTCTAGATCCTGCAGTTATGCATCGGTAACCACGATCTATTCATGAGGCGGAGGAAGGTGGACTCGATTGAAGTGCAGCAGATGAAGGCTCAAGCTAAAGAGGAGAAGGCCCGCAAGAAGGTTTGGCGCTCCCTTCGACTCCACCGGAACAGGGACTGTACCTACATAAGCTGCACTTAAAATGACGTGACCGTTTTTGAATGTCTTGCCTCTAGATGGAGCGTCAAATCCTGGCACGGGAAAAACAGATGAGGGAGGAAGCGGAACGAGCAAAGGAAGAGATGGAACGGAGACTTTTCCAGCTGCAGGACGAGGCTCGACTGGCCAACGAGGCTCTGGTAATGTGTATTTTGTTAATTGTGTGGTCGTAGAAAACACACACTTGTCTATGACGTGGCGCCCAATTCTTCCATTATTCACACTGTAATAAACTCCACCAATAAGGTCGGGTTTTGGCCGTTGTTGGCGTCTGTTTTGTGACCATAACTGAGAAATGTAACTACACATTGGTTACATATGGAGTGTGCGCCCACGAGTTGTCTTGAGACTATTCTGGTTAAAAGTTGTCGTGCATTTTCCTCCAGCTGAGGTCCGAGGAGACTGCGGACCTGCTGGCAGAGAAAGCACAGATCGCAGAGGAGGAGGCCAAACTCCTGGCCCACAAGGCTGCAGACGCTGAGCAGGAGAGACAGAGGTTGGAGGTCACTGCCATGAAGACCAAGGAGGAGAAGAGGCTGATGGAGCAGAAGATGCGAGAGGCAGAGCAGCTGGCTGTTAAACTAGTGGAACAGTCAGAGAGGAGGTATGAATTCTGAATTTCTCGATTTCTCCATGGTACATAGACAAATGATGATTATATAAATCTGTTTTTCCCAGCTAGGTTTCTACTCGAGAATAACTGTTTTTTTAAACAGCTTATTTCTTTGCATGTACACAGGAGAACTGGCAAATATACAGCCAATGAACTAATAATGTAATAAAAATCATGCACATTTTCATTTAGTCTTTGACTAGAACTGAAACCTCACAAGAAGCAGAGAGAGTCCGAAGCAAGCCGGCCTCTGTGCAGAGCGTGATCATACGATCAACTCTGACTCATTCACATCATGCGAGAAATGAATGCATCAGCTGCTCCAGCCCAGCAACCTCAGGATGTTCCATGTGCATTCCAGTTTACTACAGGCAGTTTGTAGAGTGCAAGTAAACACTGAAATTCTCACATTATCCCTGTGATTTGGTCAGATATTCAAGTGTTTTACAGTTGTGGTAGTCGTTTGTAATGTAGAGAACAGCTAGTGTAATGCAGAGGTGAGAAGTAAGTGACAGAAAATTAAAAAATGAGAATATCTTTGAAGTTAAATTCCATATTTTTCCGTCCTTTTGGAATGAAATTATGGAAAATGTCTCAAACACAACAACCATCCACAGGCCAAATGTTTTACTTCTATTTTTGGCGTATTTCATGTCACTGAAAGTGGGGGGAAAAAGTGAAAAAAGTCACTGCAAATTAATCATGCCCTCGCTGTCTTTCCAGAAACCTTGTCCTAACCAAACCTCTGGTTCCAGGTTGAAGGAGGCCGATCACCTGAAGCAGGACCTGACGGAGGCGAAAGACGCCGAGCGGAGAGCCAAACAGAAGCTGCTGGACATCACCAAAACAACATACCCTGTATGGTGATATTCTAAATATGAATACTCTGTGTTATATAGTTGTTATTTTTTGAGTAATGTTGTGTGTCCTTTCCTTCCAGCTCATAGCAGCTTACTCTGCTCCACCTGCTCCTCCTGAAGCAGCTGAATTTGCCTATGAATCGACGTCCGCACGCTTAGACTTCAAGGACTCTGACATGAAAAGGTTGTCCATGGAAATCGAGAGAGAGAGGTGAGCTGAAGTAAAAAAATAAGATAAAATCCTGAACAGCTTTTTTAAATACAGTTGTTTTTTTGGTGATAACTTACCTTGGGTTAATACAGGCTGGAATATATGGAGAAGAGTAAACACCTGCAGGACCAGCTGAAGGAGCTCAAGTCTGAGATCGAGTCTCTGAAGCTGGAGGAGCAGCAGCAGCAGGCCGGCCTCTACAGCCTCCAGAGTGAGGCCAGGGGATACGTTCAGGAGCCTGTCTACATACCTCACAGCAATGTATGTGTCATCACCTCAGCACATCACTTATAAATGCATACCTGGCCAGATGTCGAATAAAAACCTGTGTGTACCAGCCTGTGTTTAACTAGGGCTGCAACTAATGAGTATTTAGGAACTGTTTCATTGCTTCATATAACATATAAACCATAGAATATGCACATTTAAGAGGCTTAAAAAGTCCGAAAGCTTGTTTTAATTATTGAAAAAAACACTTGAATATCAAACTAGTCGATGATTAATTTAGTAATCGATTAATAATCGTATAATCGTATTTAGTAATCGATTAATAATCGTAAAATCGTTGTAGCCCTACATTTAACCCATCCTTGTAAGACACCAGTAGTAGTTCCTCACAAACAGGGACAGTGGGAAAATATACATCTGTGCCCAGGAGCACGGGTACCTCGGGGACATCTCAGCCCTTGACCTGTCCTGTAAGTCTATTGTCATAAAAAGTACTTGACATCTTGTTGAGACGAACAGCCACAGACCGAGCAGGAGAAGAAAAAAAATCAAGCTTCTCCATTTGTTGTCTGTTGTCGTTGTTACCGGTGTCTCACCGACGTGGCCATAGAGCACAGCGCACACACTCTGCCTACCAAGTAAAGGTACTGTTCTCAGTTGGAACGGTACCATCACTGGGTTAGTCTCTTTACTGTTTTGATTTGAAAACCATTGATTGTTCCGACTCCCTTCTCCTTCCTTTTGTTTGTTGTTTTGCAGCGAAACTCCGCGTACATGTCTCAGATGGCGTTCTTTGAAGAAGTGTGACGCTCATGTCCTGCGAGATGGAGGAAGGAGCTAACCAGGCGTTGTGATGCAGTATTTTTTATTATTAACCTGGCTGAAACTTAACAGACGGACACCTTCATACACCAGGTCCTTCTGAAAGTCCGCACTAGATCCTCAACAACAGTGTACACTCTGTTGATCCACCTTTTTAATACGTCTTCCATGTGCCATTATTCTGACACTCACTCAGGATTTGGTGCCGTAGATGAACGAGTGAATGAGGACGATTTTATTTTGTGGTTTTTAAGGGATATGTAACTGTTAGTTGGCCACACATCGATGCCTTAACAACATTTTGGGACAGGGATTAAGTTTTGTTTTGTTTGTTTGCTCAACGCAAAGTTCCTATATCAGATGTATGTAATTAACTTAATGATCTTTCCACGCTTGGGAGAATTTGGTTGTGCTCTTTCAAACCAGCCTCATACCAATATTTAGACAAGAATATTAAATACCGTATACACTAAAGATCATTTGTAATCCGTAAAAAAACGTTCTGAACTTGCTTTTTAAGATGTGATAAACTTAGCGATTGCAGCTCAAAGTGAAGTCCGGCGCACTTGTTGACCTGGACGTCGTTCAGCGGCGACGACTCCATAAACATTTCAAATGCAGTGTTGAATCTTTGTTTGGATTGTATTTGTATTATTTTCTGTTACAAAGATCCATGAGCAGCACACAGATGCCTTGATAGTGCTTTGTTGTGATAGTGAACATAAATGTAGTTTATAATTATAAGCTTGAGCGAAAGTTTTTTATATTTTGTAACCTCCTTGATGTGCCTTAAATTTTATTTTTTATGGTAGTGATTTGAGTGACTAAGGTTGTTTCTTTTTGTGCTCATGTGTCTCCGCTTTAGGGTTTGATTTCACACATTAACTCGTTCACAAAAGAGAGAGGTGCATTACTCAGGGCTAGTGTTGAAGACAATCAGTGCAGGTAGTTTGTTGTAGACTGAGATAAAAACCGTATGGCATCTATTTGTTGTTTACCTTTTTTGTATATGTCCAGCAGTAATAATTTGAATATATTTGCCAGTTGTCGATGCATTAATGTTTTCACAGATGCAGAGGTGGCTTGTGTAAGTGAACCCTGCACTCTACTAACACTCCTCATGTCAGTGTGTAAAAGGGAGAGCGGCTGCACGACAAACGTACAACCACAGATTCTGCGTCTCTTTCATTGAACCACGAGGCTGATGTTGCTATTGACTGAACAGCAATAATTCAAAGGTTCTGTATTGCCTTCATGACTGGGTTATCATAATAGTTGCGAGTAAATGCTCTTGTGTCAAAAGTCCAACATGAAAATGCTCTTTATTCTCTCCAAATGTTGCTTAACTGAAAGATTTCACTTCATTTTTAGATCAATGTTATTCCTCGGATTGGATTTTTTTGCCAAATTAAAGTCTAATGTTGAGTGATGATGTGAAAAGACACTCAGTGACAAACTTAATTGCATAAGAGAGTTCTTCGAAGACAACCCAAAGGTACTTTGTGTGTCATTTTCTCTGCATCTCATTGGTGATGTTACAAACTTGTTTCTGTATTGCAGATGTTTCTCCCGTTGCTTCCTCGCGTTGAAGGTAAAATACACCTTCTCACCCAACAAACAACCATATCCTCTTGATTATTTTTATGTTAAATATGGCATTAGAAATCCATCCAACCCAACCAAAGATTTTATTTTCCTGCAAAGACTAAAATAATTATAATTTCAATTCATTTGAACGGCAGGGATTGTGACGTTTCCCTTTTACTGATTAAGTTGATGGATTTAGGTGAATATTAAATGAGGGCAGCATTAACAGAGCTGAATGTCCGAAAGCAGCTAAAAAGATATTCGTACAACATTCGTAAGCTATTGTAAGTTTGAATTTTATTGAATTAAGATATAACTTGAATTATCTAAATTCTATCATTTATTGTCATTGTATGAATATACAACAGAAGTCAGGATACGGACTCATGAATATATATATATATATAATCATTCAATCAGTGTTTACATTTGCATTAGAGAGATTCAGTGCAGTTAAAATATCCACTTCACTTAAAATTGTATTTTATAATAGTTTCAAAGTATGTAAAATATAATGTATAAATCATTTGTCTGGACAGGCAGCTGCACTACATAGTGATTCATCACTAAACCTTTTATCTATATGTAAATGTGTTTACATGTGACAGACAACAAGGCAAATAACTTTTATATGAGGAGATTTTAAGAGGAGATTGGTTTCAATAAGGCTGCATTTGATTTTCCCCCCATCGAAACCAAAGTGGATCCACATCCACTTGTGACCACAGGGTGGGAGTGTGTCACAGCACTGTGACATGAACATGTCAGTATACTGTTTGGTGAACCAGGGAGTCAGTTAATGTTAATGTTCACAACCAGAGATAACAAATGGACTTGGCTAGATGTTAACAGGGAGATCATCAAATTGTATTTAGCTTTTCTCAAATGAAACTGATCAGTCACAAACAGATCGACCACTTAAATTTCATGTTTTTCAAAACTTAATTGTTCCCATCTGTAATGTCACATAAAACATGTTCTTTTTATGTACTTTTAAACTCTTAATGGTTAAAAAACATAACGATTATCTGATTATGGGCAGCGTTTGGACCAGATGACGGTGCCACTAAAAACCAAAACACAACAGATGCTGAACAACACCATTCACTGAAACTAATTGTGTGTTCTTTACACATTGTTCCCACCCTCCTCTAAAGTGACACACATCCTCTGCGAGCACGCTCTCTGTCAAACCAGTTTATCCTGGTGATTTAATGAGGCAGGAAGTGGGATTTGAAACTCTGAAATGTTTGTATAAAAAAAACAAAGACCTGTCCGATCATATTGCAGTCATTTATTAAAAGAGTAAATGTACAAAACGTCTGGCCAAACAGAATATATATATATATATATAAAATCATATTTCACAGTTGAGACATAAACTCAAATGTTGCCTCTCAAAAACACGTGAAGTTGCTGCTTCATGTCACTTCATATCTCACGGTGCGTTCAGGGTTACAACAGAAACAGACAAGCTAAAAAACAAAAGTCTGAGGTAAAGATTCTTAATGCAGAGGGGAAACAAAGTCGATATCAGTGTAACGCCCCGTTTAAAACGTTTTTAAATCAGTAAAACAACTGTAACATACTTCACTTGCTCCTGGATTAGTGCACATAACATTGTAACATTTTCCCTGCACATGAATGACTGTCTGTGGTGCAGTCCTTCAAATCAAAACAACACAGAGTATAAACATGAGACCTCATCGACTACTTTACAGTAAAGCACGTACAAAATAAGTAACTCTCGGTACAAACACTACTCACAAAAAGTTGGGGATATTTGACAAGAATATCCCTGTGAAAGGTTCATGCTGCAGTGAAAGAGGGGCATTTAAGTAGAAGGATGCAAAGGTAATTTCTTTATCTCAAACAAGAGCGGTGGAAATACCACAATAAAACATCTCAATGTCTTGTCCTGGTCTCATGATGTCAAAATTTGAACATCATGATGAAGACGACTGTTTCAATACAAATTGTCATTCAACCAGAACTTTCAACTTTGAACAATTGGACATTCAAAAGTTTAGAGAAGGTTAACTTAAGTTCACTTGTAAAGGTTATAGTGCATTTTAGGTGCATTCTGAAAATTGATTCCAAAAGCCAAACATCCCTAACTTTTTGTGAGTAGTGTATATATTGACTGAGTGCATTTTATAGGTATGTTCTTGCTGGATTTAAGGATGCGTCCTCATTGTCACTCTTCACTGATGAACCTTCTTCCATTTCTGCCTTTTTCAGCTGAGACTTTGTCGACAAAGCCTCGCTGGAGTCAGATTTCGTCGACTCCGGTCTCTTCATCTGAGACTTGCTCGACGGCGCCCATGACTTTTCCGACTCGCGCCTGGAGGAACCTTCGTCGGGTTTGTCCTCCCAGGGAGGCTTGGTGTACAGCTGAGACTTTGTGGAGGCTCCTTCTGGGCTCTGGGACTGGGAGAACACCGCTCCGACAGGCTGAGTCTTCCCCATCGGAACCCTGCTGTGATGAGGGCCTACCTGGCTGGACCCGTTGGACGAGCGCACCACCATGTAGCGGACAGAGGGGCTCTTGTCTGTGTCGTGGACTTTGATGGGGCACGCTGAGCTGATGAACAAACCCCCTCCGAGGATGAGCAGGATGGACGCCCCCCAACCAATGTAGAGGCAAGCACCCAGCTCTCTGCGCTGAGCGTCTATGGAGGCGCTGTAGAACTTTCTGACCACGGCTCCAGCTGCCCAGGATGTGGGGATCAAACACAGCAGCCCTGTGGCGATCAACACAGCCCCTGCTGCTATCGCCACCTTCCCTTTGGCTCCACCCCCTTCCTCATCCAAAAATCGAGTGCACTTCCCTCCAATGAAGGCCAGAATGAGGCCGATGCCCCCCGTAGTGATGGCGAGGACAGTGAGAGCTCTGGCGGCCTGCAGGTCAGCGGTGAGAGCGAGCATGGAGTCGTACGGCTTGCACTGGATCTGCCCCGTGCTCTGGACCACACAGGTCATCCAGATGCCCTCCCAGATCGTCTGCGACGTGACGATGGTGCTGCCCACGAAGGCCGTGACCCTCCACAAAGGCAGCAGGCAGCTGATGATGACTCCGGCCCAACCCAGGAGGCACAGGGCACTGGCCAGCATCTGCATCCCCAGGGAGGCCATGATGAAGAGCTCTGAAGCTGTTTATGAAAAAAGCACTTTAGTCTTTTCTGTGAAGTTCCTTTTTGCTTTCACTCCTCGTCTCTCTTCACACAACTCTTTCTTTGTTGGTCTTTTCAACCAGTGATCTTGCAGTTTTCATTTTCTTCCATTTACCTGTTCTTTTTTAAATCATGACACAGTGTATAGACCTCAAACAGTTGTCTGCCCAGTCTCCTGTGGCTTTTACCTGACAGCAGGTGTGTCTCAGTTCAGCCTCACTTCATCTGTTTACAGGCTGCTTTTCCTACCACTCAGTCCCTCCCCCTTTATGTCTGTCCCTAACTGCTGTCCTGTCCGTCCCCCTTTCTGCCCCCCTCTTCCTCCCGTCTCTTTTCTTTTTTTATTGTCCTACCTGAGATTGCTCTTTCTTGACTTGTCACCTGAGCGGCTGCCTGTGTGCTACTGGCCAGGTGCAGATGCACCGCCTGAATTACAGGGAAACAAAAAGTGGGAGGCGCTGTAACCGTGAAACTATGACATCACAGACTGTCTCCCCTCCCTCCTCACTCATCTTTGTTTCAAGTGATTCTTTTGTGGAGCGAAAAGTGTCTGATGGAGCCGGAAGAGAGCGATAAACGTGTGTAAGGTGCACTGGGCTGTTTGTCATTCTAATACAGTTTAGGTCAGCGTTAAACACCACTTGAAAGATGCAAACTGTTTGGTCGCACAATGAAGGCGAGAAAAGTGGAACACTTTCTCCTGGGAATAAACCACTTTCATTCTGGCAGTATCTACAGTGCAGAAAAACCTGTTTCAAAAAATGCAAATCCCCCCCCCAGCACTCACACAAACATACTGTGTACTGTACACACAGAGACACACACAACCTTAATCAGCCACAAAATAATCTTTAATGGCTATGATCCTGTAGCACACTGGGGTAGTTTGTGTGTAGTATTAGTAGTAGTTGTCGTGGTAATATTGTAAACACAATTTATTTAAGGTTAGAAATATGTGTTTTATGTTCTCACTTTAAGTTCCTTATCACACACACAACTATACAGCAATGTACACATATATAAGGACAATATCGTTGTTTACTTATTTTAATAATCATTTATTTTCTGTGTATACATAACCCTTAATATATGGGTTTCCATATGTCACAAACTACTTTGTCAAATACGGACACCTGCTCTGTTTTTTTGTTACCATTCTTGTGTGAGAGAGAGTGACAGTTGTTTGAAATACAGCTTTAACACAGTTTCTTTAGCAGGGACAGACACAGTGACACAAAGCCTGTTTGTAAAGATTCTTCTGGCGCACTCGAAAAACCACATTGTTGGCACGTCGCTTCACTAAAAGTGTTTCTCTCTTAGAAGCGGAAGAAAGGCGGTAACAACATGGGGGGTAAAAAAAAATAAATAAAGAGACTCTTAAAGATGAACTTGACATGAATTTTAATGGCATACAATAATACAAATAATTACAGAAAACAAACAAACTCAATTCAGATTCTACTCAAACAGAAAATGTGAATCAGTCAATGTTCAGGTGTTTGAAAAGAAGCCAAAAGACACATAACAGTTACAGTAACATGAAACAATGACAACACACGTGAGTGATAAACGAGTGAACATCAACAAAAATAGAAGTCAGTGTCCATAACCCTGCATTTTACAACATGTACGACTTAAATTATGTTCCTTTTGAATGCTTTTTGACAAAGTATTTTTTTTGTCTCCTCTCTCCCTCTCTCTCTCTGACTGTCCACCATTTCAAACATAGGCCTTGCTGCTGTCACCAGAGCGAGTCTTGGCGTATTTCACATCATAGTCATTCTCATCTCTGGGGGGACAGGAGCTGCAGAGGAGGCCCCCACCCAGGAACAGCACGCCTGCCGACCCCCAGCCGATGTAGAGCGAGGCCCCCAGCTCCCTCCTCTGAGCGTTGGTCATCATGGGGTTGTAGAAATCCCGGATGATGGTGCTGGCGGTCCAGCAGACGGGGATTAGCACCATGAGACCCGCGATGATGAAGATAATCCCAGCGGCGATGGCCACTTTGCACTTTTGCCTTTCATCGCTCACAAAGTTGGTGCACTTGCCTCCGACTATGGAAAGGAGGACCCCGAAGACTCCAACGATGATGGCGATGACGACGAGTGCTCTGGCGGCCTGCAGGTCCCGAGGTAAGGCCAGGAGAGAGTCGTAGACCTTGCACTGCATCTGACCTGTACTCTGCGTCACACAGTTCATCCACAAACCCTCCCAGATCACCTGAGACGTGACAATGTTGGCACCGATGAAGGCGGTGACTTTCCAGGTGGGGAGAGCACAGACGATGATGCTGCCCAGGAAGCCGATGAAGGCCAGGGCTATACCTAGAATCTGTCTCCCAGCAGAGACCATGCTGATGCTCTGTGGATTTTCCGTGCAGGTACAAGACAATGTGTTGCTGAGAGACAGTGGAGCTTACAAGTGAGAGAGACAAGAAGTAGGTGGTGGTTTTTATTGGCCTCTCAGGGAGGAAGCCGAGAGTGGCTCATTCTCATGTAGAGGAGGGGTTTTCTGACTGAAACTGGTTCGTGAAGTAATCTCACCGGACCAGAATTCACATCACTGGAGAGTGTTTCAGAGATGCTCTGAGACAAACGTCAGGCCTGAGTGGCTGTGCGTCACCATGTTTTGCGGCCGCACAGACAGGAAGGCTGGTATCGCTTAGTCTAACCACATACAACATCAGTTGGGGAGCGCACATATATGAAGATTGAGACGTTTGCTCCAGCTGACCAACTGATGGAAACACTGAGACTGGAGGCCAGAGAGAGAGAGAGAGCTGCACCAAGCAAAGAATATTATGCTCATACCATTTATTCAAAAAATCTGTTAGGAACTTTATTTACATGCTGGATAAATTGTTAAATTAAAATGAATACATTTATTAACGAGAGTGTTACAAAACAACAGAAACAAAAGAGGAAAGTTATATGAAGTAAACATTTAACTTAAAAAAATTAAGCTTTAATGTGGGGCACACACACGAAAGTGTTTATTTTTTTCCATTAGATTGAAAAATAGATACAGCGTTAGGTTTTGCAAATGAGTTCATTCTTTACATACATCTTCAGAACATTATATATCCTCTTCATATATACACTCCCGGTCAAAAGTTTGGGGTCACCTATACAATTCTTTTGTTTTCCATTAGAAGTCACACTTTTATTCATCAAAAGAGCTGCAAAAGGAATAGAAAATATAGTCAAGACATAGACAAAATTTGAAATAAGTCCAAATAATAATTTTGCCTTTCAAATTTTGCTTTCGTCAAAGAACGAGCAAACTGTTTTCAGCTGTGCTAACATCATTGCACAAGGGTTATTCAAGGGTTTTCTAATCATCCAATAGCCTTCTAATGCCATTAGCAAACACAACGTACCATTAGAACACTGGAAATGGGCCTCTATACACCTATGTACATATTCCACTAAAAACCAGACGTGCTAATAGAATAGTCGTTTACCACATTAACAATGTAAAGAGTGTATTTCTGATTCATTTAATGTTATATTCATTGAAAAAAGTGCTTTTCCTTCAAAAATAAAGACATTTCTAAGTGAGCCGAAACTTTTGACCGGTAGTATATTCAGAATGTCTCTGTGTGCTTCGCTGCTTCTTCCTTCCCTTTTAATTTTAATGCAGGGTCAGAAAATATATAAATATTGACGCATTCTGACCAGTGATGCACTGCTGCATATTTTGCAGTTTGCTGTATATTTTAATGTGTGCAGTACAGTAACACAACAGCAGACTGAAACCAAAGCAACAAATGTTAAAATTCAAAATAAAATATCCATTGAAGTTTATTATATTTGTAGGTTTCTATTCAAATACCATGTATTAGTATTACAGCTACTCTAGGTTTCTCAGGCTTTTATACAAATTATTAAAAAAATTTAAGTTGTCAAATACAAAACATACTTGCAGTTAAAAGTAAAAATACAAAATGATTCAGAGATACAAAACTCTGAACTTTGTCCGTTAGCATGGGAAAATATACCAGTGTATTTATGCGTTCATGTGTCATACCAACACCTAAGGAGACATTTCTTATTGGATACACTTTTCACAATTCATCCTTCATGTTTAGTGTTCTATACATTTATATCTTAGACGATCACTAGTGCAACTTCAGTCTAAAACAGTCAATCACAGTGAACACATCACTGCACTCATTCATCATCTGGATGGTGGCACTGTGTACATCTTCTCTGCCTCAGCACCTGAAGTAGGTGCTGCACAGTATCCCTCCTCCAATTACAAGCAGAGCTCCAGATGCCCAGCCCACATATATGGAAGCTCCAAGCTCTCCCCTCCTCTCATTAGTGGGCAGTGGGTTGTAGAAACCTGTGATGATGCTGTGAGCCGACCAGCTGACGGGAATGATGCACAGCAGTCCCGCTACAATGAAAACAGCACCTCCAGATACACCAATGTTGGATTTGGCCCTGAAGTCGTAATTGAAGAAGTTGGTGCAGCGGGCCCCGACGACGGTGAGCCCGATGGCCACCACACTGACGGCGATTGAGACGCAGATCAACGCCCTGGAGGCCTGCAGCTCCTGTGGTAAAGCCAGGAGGGAGTCGTAGGCCTTACACTGCAAATGTCCTGTACTCTGGATCACACAGTTCATCCACAAACCTTCCCAGAAGACCTGAGCGGTGACGATGTTTGCACCAACGAAGGCAGTCACCTTCCACATGGGCAGAGCACAGATGAGGATGGTGCCAAGAAAGCCAACGACTGCCAAAAACACAGCAACAAGCTGAGTCTGCATGTTGTAAAAGGACACATTCAAGGCATCAATCTAAAAAAAGTTGACCAAAATGTCAAAGACGCCAACAAAATCCACAGTTCAAAAACAGTTTGTCAAGAACACCTTCCCTCGGCTGTAAAGAAAGAGTGCTCGTTGTTTTTGCTGTTCTGCGCTGCAGGTGTGAGAAGGAAGAGAAACAAGGGAGGGGACTCTGCAGATCAGGTTTCTTGTTTGTCCTGATTGCTGCTCGCCATGAACGAGTAGGAGAAAATGTTTTTGTGGCTCCAAACAAAAGGCTTGCATAACTATTTCTTTAGACTGAAAGCACACATTTTATAACATGTCCTCAACAGTTAAGTTCATGTTTCTTTTAAATTATGTCAACCGAGAGAATAAAAGTTCATACAAGTTGAAAAATACATTTGACAGGTGACTCAGGCCTCAGATATACTGTGGATATAAAGCCAGGGCTAACAACTAGTTAGCTTAGCATAATATTTGCAAAGCAAATGGCTAAACCTGGTGCTCAGCAAAGAGCCATTTATTAGCATTTTAAAATTAAATGGCATCTATACATTCTGTGCCAACTGTTTCACCAAATCACTGTAACATTAATTTACTCTGGCCAAATAAGGACCTTGAGAAGTGCTAAAGTCTTTCTAAAGTACCAGAATTTAAAACAGATTTGAAAGCCAATGGGTTTCCTAAAATGGCATCGTTTACACATTTTGGCTAACTTTGAGGCAACATTAAAGTTTGGGCACAGTCCTTTCCGGAACTGCTTTGTCCAGATTGACCATAAAGTAAGCCAACGCAAAAAACATCTAACTTTAGCTGCTAGCAGAATTAGCTGCATGAACAGGGATCTCCCAAAGACATTATGTTGGCAGAGCCATTGAAGTGTTCAAGAGTTAACATTTAAAGCCATTAAATAAACTTCTCACAACAATACACAGGCATAAGATTGATAAGGAAGTTTTATTAAAAATTAAATAAAATGACACATCAAAACATTTAACACTGTAAAACCATGACTTCAGAGTTCAGTCTCTTCTGCTGCAGTTCAACACAGGTGTGCAGACTTTTGGGTTACTTTCAAACGTAGGCTCCTCCACTGGCTGTTGAACGAGGGGCAGAATATTTCACCGAGTACCTGCTGTCCTTTGGCTGCTGGCACTGGCAGCAGAGAAGAGCACCGCCGATGATCAGGAGCCCTGCCGAGCCCCAGCCGATGAACAGCGACGCTCCCAGCTCCCTCCTCTGAGCGTCGTTCATGATGGGGTTGTAGAAGTTCCTGATGACCTCATGGGCCGACCAAGACACAGGGATCAAGCACAGGATGCCACCAACGATGAAGAACACTCCAGCAGCAATGGCTACCCTGTTCTTGGCGTCGCCGTCTTCAATGCAGTTGGTGCACTTTCCCCCAGCGAGGGCGAGCAGGACTCCCATCAACACGACCAGGATGGAGATGATGACGAGGGCTCGAGCGGCCTGCAGGTCTCGAGGCAGAGCCAGCATGGAGTCGTAGACTTTGCACTGCATCTGGCCGGTGCTCTGCTTCACACAGTTCATCCACAGGCCCTCCCAGAAGATCTGTGCGGTCACAATGTTGTTCCCAATGAAGGCAGATACCTTCCACATGGGCAGGGCACAGATGATGATGTCTCCCAGAAAGCCAACGCATGCCAGGAAGGTGCCAAGGATCTGGAGACCAGCAGACGCCATGATTTCTCAAGGTAAGCAGCAACACAAGCACACACAGAGAGACTGACAAATGCAACAATGAGATACACACACTGGCCTCACACCTGCAGCTTTTATACACTGGAACCTTGCTTTGTCCTGATTGGCTGTTCAAAATTATCCTAATCAGAAACACCTGTGGATCATTCATTTGCTGCCACAGTCAACCACACTGTGGTAGAAGTTGTAATAAGGTTGAAACACTGATTTTATGAGGCACTTTTGAGGAGATTGTTGCCACACAAATAAATATTTGCTTCAGACTTTAATCATTACACACATTAACTGCAACTCGTGTTCTTTTAAATTTGACATCATTTAAGTAACTTATTTTTGTCCTTGGCAAAACTAAAATAGTGTGTCAAACAGATAAAATGTGTATAACACGGAGCATTTTCTCAGCTACATTTTTGTCAGTAGCTGTGCAGGTCCACCCGTGCATGTCAGCTACTGAGAACAGGTGTTTTTTTTGTGTGTTTTGCTGTTTTACTTCTGTTCTGACGTGTTGTTGTGTTCACGAGTCACATATTCACACAAAAACATAGGTTTGAAAACCAAGACATGACCACACTTGGAAGAATATAGATCATTTAGAGAGTAATTGTTAAATTATAATAATGATAGATAGCTAGATAGATAGATAGATAGATAGATAGATAGATAGATAGATAGATAGATAGATAGACAGACGTCACTACTCATAACATTGATTTATCATTATGTTGGGTGTCTAAAGACTTTGAAGTTAATGTTTTCCAGTATATTCTTCCTTCTCTGTTGAGTTGGATTTTGATGTTTTGACTTCTCACAACTTTTGACTGAACCGCACCATGAAAGCCTCTGGTGTCTTGGCAGAGCTGGGGTAGAGAGGGAGAGAGAGAGAGAGAGACGGGGCCTCTTTGTTGAATAGAAACACCTCTGAACTCAAAAGCAGCAGCATGATAGATGTTTTCACTGTATCTGAGCGGTGGAGCCAAAGCCCACCCAGACGAGGGGGGCTCCTCGGGAGCATATGTGGGTCATATAAACCTTCCCCACAGTGGGAGAGTTTATAGTCAGCAGAGAACCAAGACACAGGATTCAAATCATCATTGCAATGGCATCGTTGGGGCTGCAGATTCTCGGCGTGGGGCTGGCGGTGCTTGGTTGGATAGGTAACATATTGATCTGCATGCTGCCCCTGTGGAAGGTGTCTGCCTTCATCGGGAACAACATTGTTGTTGCTCAAACCATTTGGGAAGGACTGTGGATGACCTGCGTGGTGCAGAGCACGGGTCAGATGCAGTGCAAGGTCTACGACTCCTTGCTGGCGCTCCCTCCTGACCTCCAGGCTGCACGAGCCATGGTCGTCATCGCCATCTTGTTCTCTCTGTTTGGCGTGCTGCTCTCAGTGGTCGGAGGTAAATGCACCACCTGCATCGGAGACAAATCAGCAAAAGCCAGAGTGGCCATCTCCGCAGGTGTCTTCTTCCTCCTGAGTGGGGCCCTGTGTCTGGTGACTGTGTCGCTGCCCGCTAACACCGTCATCAAGGACTTCTACAACCCGTTGGTCCCCGATGCGCAGAGGAGAGAGCTGGGTGCGTGTCTGTACGTGGGCTGGGGAGCATCAGGACTGTTGCTGATTGGTGGTGCTCTTCTCTGCTGTCAGTGCCCGTCAAGCGGAGACCGCTACACTGGAGCAAAGTACTCCCCGCCTAAATCATCAACACCTGGGAAAGAATTTGTCTGAATGGACGGAAACTTTTGGAAAAGCATCTGAATCACTGAAATTTGTGATTAACTTTGTTTAACTAACACACTGTTGCCTTTTTGTGTCTGGAGACCATCAGATATTTCACCATTTGTATTATTTTAACAGTAATTCACACTTTCTGTTTTTTTATTGTCTTTTTTAGTACAGTGTATTCATTATGTACATTTATTTTTTTTTCCTTTTTTCTTTATTCGTGCAATAAACATTATTTTTGTCAGTAATGTTTTTAATTGGCTTGATTTGGTGAAAAATATAAAAGTGTGGTTCAAAGTTGACCCCCTGAAAGAGGATATTTCAAAATGTACTACTGGCAATGATAGTTATAGAAAACATACTGTTTGATAAAATTATATTTAAAAAAGATTTTATTAAAGAATAAACCATGTATAGGGCTTAGCTATAGATAAAGATAAAGTAAATTATAAAAAAATTCAATTGACAATGGACTAAAAATTGATTAAAGTCAGCTCCACTTGGATCAACATGTTGCTTGCACCAGAAAAAAGTAATGTTTTATATATATATTATGTTTGATTATTTCCCGCTTTTCCCAAAATATGGGAGAAAAAAAAAACTACAGTGATTTATTGTTTTCTTTTCAAACTGATTTCAACCTACAAAATGTCTGTAAACAAAAAGAAACCCATTAAAGAGGTTCAGGATATTTCACTCTGACAGGACTTGGCAGATGTGCGCTCACTGGGCAAAGTGTAAATATCCATTCTTTGCAGATTTAAGAGCGTTCCTTAGCAACATGGACCTTAGCATGCACAGGGCGCCATTGTCTCTGGTAGTGACGTCTATTTGACTCACGGCACAAACTGTAAATTACGCTTTTAATTCAAGGGCAGTCGATTACAACATGGCACACTGCTCAACCAGATGCATTAAATTCCCAGGAGATTACTCCCCAAAATTCCTGGATGCCTTATCACGAGTGATTATTATTCAGAGCTTCGGTTTCAGTTCAGTTTTGTGCACAGTAAATGTGAGAAAGACGTCTGGGAAGAGTATGAACAGACACTTTATTTAAAAGGACATGTTGACATGCATTACAGATTTATTGTATCAGTTCTTCTGCTTCAGTCTGAATTATAAAATGAACGGTTTTCAATCATTACAGAATTCAGTTTTCTAAATTATTTACAGCTACTCAAAATATTCAGATGTACAAACCGATAAACAGTGAAATGTAGTTTTTAATTCAGTTTTGTGGTCATTAAGGACTCAGAAGTTGCTGATCAATTAGGAAATGAATCAAACTCTTGGCACACGTGATATGGCCACTCACACATAGTCCCTGTTCGAAGACACGGTTCTCGCAGGGACAAACTTGGCCGGCACGTAGGGTCGCTCGTCTTTTGGCGGGCAGTTGTTGCACAGCATTCCCCCTCCCAGCAGCAGCAGCCCGGCGGCGCCCCAGCCGAGGTAGAGTGCAGCCCCGAGCTCTCTCCTCTGAGCAGCGATCACCATGGGGTTGTAGAAATCCCTGATGACTGCGTGGGCTGACCACGACACAGGGATCAGGATCAGCAACGCAGTGATTATGAAAATCACACCAGACACGATGCACGCTTTGGCTTTGGCCCCTTCGTCCTCCATGCAGTTTGTACACTTTCCTCCGACCACAGCCATGAGGATGCCGAGCACCCCGACTATCACGGCGATGACCACCATGGCCCTGGCAGCCTGCAGGTCCTGCGGCAAGGCCAGCATGGAGTCATAGACCTTGCACTGCATCTGGCCCGTGCTCTGCACCACACAGTTCATCCATAGGCCTTCCCAGATCACCTGCGCGGTGACGATGTTGGCCCCGACGAACGCAGTGACTCTCCACATGGGCAGAGCGCAGGTGAGGATGGTGCCCAGCCAGCCGATGAAGGCCAGCAGCACACCCAACATCTGGAGGCCTTGAGAAGCCATGGTTGTGCCCGCAGAGCCACAACGTAACTTTTTACCCAGGAAAGAAATCAAGGAAGCAAAACGACAAGAAAAAAGTCCCGATTCTCAGACTCTGATGGTGTAAAAACAAGGCAAGATTTAAGGCTTGTGAAGTCTCGTTAACTCCTCTCCTGCAGCTTCTCGGGGAGAATGTTTGCTCTGCGCCGATACTCGAGGTGCAACTGTGAAAAGATATCTGCCTGCTGTTGAGGTTCACACTTTTAGGGTGGAGATTTCGAGCTCCCAGACAAAGGGGGAATTCTGATATCTGATATCCGCAACCTCTATTTTTCTCTGTGTTCATTGTTCTCACCACATACGAGCTTTGTTACCTCAAGGAAGGCACTGAGACTGGGAACAATGGCTCCAGCTCCCACCTGTGCTCTCATGCAAACACTCAAATAAAGACTCACAAGTCCTGAGCAAACAAAAACTCTACACTTAAGGGTTAAGGATCAGTGGATTCAGCTCATGCTGATCGGGAATTTGAATATTCTCGAGCAATGTTTTTCATTTTGATTTAACAGCTAATTGACCTTTGAAAGGGACCTTTTCCTTTCCATGGTTCAACTAAGACCTTACAAAACACACATGGACTCTATTCACTTAAGATTAAATCAACAAAAAACTGAAGAGAGCTACATAACTTTATCTATTAAGTCCAACCTCAGAGTTAAAGATTACATAATAAAGGCGTGTGTCTATTTTCTGGCATTTCGTTGTTTATCGCTCACTTCAGAATGGAAATAAATGAGTCAACATCAGGTGTAAATACCTTTGCCTGTAGGCTCACAGTTTGAACAAAGAGCAGCCATGTCGCCTCTTTTGTCTGCCACACCTAGACCTGATCTACGAGAAAGTCAGACTAAGATGCTTCTCATTTTGCCTGGGTGGGTGTGGAGCCATGTTTAATGCCAGTATTGGAGTGGACATTTACAGATCACTAAGACTAAATAGAATAGAATAAACCATAATTTAATATCCAATTAATGAGTAGAAGCATTTCAAGCTCCCTAAATGAAATACAGTGAATGCAGCTGCTATTTGACAATAAAAACCAAGCATGAGAGATGTTCAGATTTGTAAACAAATATTTAATTTACATTTTAACCAACACATTGTAAAATGCATACAAATGGTCCATAAAAACAACCCACATAAAAATGGAAAAACACAGTGAAGGTTTTCTGAATAAGACAAGGTTTATAGAACTTTTTTTTTTTTTTACCAAATAACATAAGACTTAATAATCATATACACGTACAAATAACTGCTTTAACAAATGAACTTCTTCTTTGGGTGTGGTTCCTTCCTTGATATTCATTTCTTTTGAGGAGAAACATCCTGAATGAACACTCACAGCCCAGCAGCACCAGTGCATTTGTCCCAATAAAAGTGGAAAAGCCATAATGATCAGACATAGTCTTTCCCGGACGTCGGTGCTGAGGCCTCAGATCTGGCTGCTTTGTATCTCGCCGTGTACGAATCGTCGTCCTTTTTCGGGCAGTTGAAGCAGAGCATCCCGCCTCCGATCAGCATCAACGCGGCCGCCCCCCATCCGATGTAGAGCGCGGCGCCCAGCTCCCTTTTCTGCGCGTTGACCATGAGCGGGTTGTAGAAGTCTCGGATGATGGTGTGGGCCGTCCAGCACACTGGGATGAGGCAGAGAATCCCAGCGATGATGAACATGACGCCGGCAGCAACGCCCACCTTGGCCTTGGACGCCGGATCCTCCACACAGTTGGTGCACTGCCCCCCAGCTACGGAAAGAAGGATAGCCAGGATTCCCACCACGATGGAGATGATGGTCAAGGCCCTGGCAGCCTGGAGGTCAGCGCTGAGGGCCAGCATGGAGTCGTAGACCTTACACTGCATCTGACCTGTGCTCTGCACCACACAGTTCATCCAAATCCCTTCCCAGGAGGTCTGCGAGGTCACAATGTTGCTGCCAATGAAGGCGGTGACCTTCCACATGGGAAGGGCGCACACGACGATGGCCCCGATCCAGCCGATGATCCCCAGAGCTGTGCCCAGGATTTGAAACCCAGCAGACACCATTGTGTTTCCTTCAAATGAAACTTCTCTCTCTCTCTCTCTTTTCTCTCTCTCTCTCTCTCTCTGTGTTTCAGCTGAGACTGGAAAGGTGTTTCCGTTCCGCTGTTGTTCCTCCCTGGCAGTGACGTAAGCCTGTAGGCTGCTCTGTGATGGAGTGAGGTCCTCCTGTTTGTCAGGTGTGTTTTCGCTAATGGGAGAGGATTCAAAAGAACAGGCACATATGGTGGTGGAGGAGGGGCCCTGGAGGAGGAAAGAGCTCACCGTCATCAGTGCCTGTTCTTCTGGTCCACCCCCCCACACACACACAACAATAACCTGTTTCCACTGACCAACCTGCAACCACCCTGTTATTTAAAAAAAAAAAAAATCACATGAAACTGCTCTGCATGTCGCACATGTTTCAGCACACATACATGTAAAAATGTTTTGATTATAACTTATTGTTTCTTCATTTACCCTCCCCCTCATCTCCAGTTTCACCTGAATCATTGAGAGGGCGGAGTCAAGTCCTGGGTGAGTTTTAAATATTACCTCCAACAGAAAATGTCTCACTGGCCAAATATTGTCTATAGTGTTGAGTTGTGCTGCTGCATGTGTGACACCTTCAACGTTGAGTAGATGAGTCAAAAATAATCCAATTTAATGCCATAACTGAGATGGGGCAAGTTAATATCTACACGAGAGAAATATAAATAACAGACAGCTGTACTGCATGACAGGAGATTTAGTTGTAAAGTGTGCGTTTCAGCAACAAAAGCACATATTATTTAATTAAATGTCATGTTTTTTGCTGTGTCAAAAAACGTTAAACATTACAAAACAACAAAATTAAATGTTCTTTTTTTATTACTCTGGTTTCTCCCAGAGGTATAGTATTTGTTGTTGTAAATCATAAGAGAAACCCAGGGCTGTTTCATTGCGGTTGGTGAAGTAGGTCATTGGCGGCCAGGGCCCCCCACGCTGAGAGCGGGCCACGTGATGTGGTGATACATTTTGTGACATATTTTAAACTGTTTTTTTCTCAGAATCAATGCTGTTTTAATTTTCTTTCTTTCTTTTTACATGTGGCCCAAAATAAGTCAGAATTCTGAGCTTATTATTTCCTCAGGTCATACGACGACACAAAACAATTAACCAAGAGACCTATTTGCATGGATAAAATAAAATGCACTGCATAAAAGTGTGTAAAAGTGTAAAAAAAGTATAAAAGTGTACAAATATAAATGGCAAAATATATCAAAAGTCATTTTTTTTCCATGGCTTGGTTGATGAGTAAAGTCATAAAATAGCGAAAGGATTCATCTGTCACTCACTGTTCAGTGTAAATGAATCATTTCATTTCACTAACACGTGTTACATCAGAGCGAGGGCTTGCACTTTGCCTGTCTTCCTTCTTCACTGCGACTGTGTGAAGAGGTCACTGTGTGTCGCTGTGAAAATCTGATCCAGGTTAGAATTTTAGACCAGGAACCAGGTCAGAGGTCAGAGTCTACAGAAGAGTTTTAGGGCCACATGCAGGAATTTTGAGATTAAAGGTACCATATGTAAGAATGTGGCCCAAAACGGTTACTACATTCAAATTCAAAATACCGAGGTCTTTCAGGTTTCGTTTTCTGACGTAACTGGCAACCCATGTTTGCTCGGCAGCTGAGACTCTACTGCCTGCAATGATTGGTAGATGGCTGTAGGTGGCACCACATGCCAAAACAGGATTTCAAAACATTAACATGATTTGCAGTCTGCAAAATATATTTTTTAATGCATATTTTGGCTGTACTGTTGTTGTTGGTGAGTTCAGTTTGTTATATGAACATAATCTTTAATCTCAGAATTCATGCTGTTTTTTTGTTTTTTTTCTACATGTGGCCCTAATACTCTTCCATGCTTCAGAAAGCTGCAGAGGTCTGCAGAATAAAGTCAGCTATCGTGCAAAAAGCACTTACGGGGGCATTATAATGTCAAGTTTTTCCTGTGGCGGTGCAAAAACTAACTAGATATGAATATTTAAATCTTTGTATCGGGATCAAAATGAAAGAATGGAGACATCATGAGAGATGAAGGCTCGGTTGAGCTTTTGAGAGCAGCTCTGTTGTGGTGTTCGCTCTGTGTGTGTGTGTTCTGTGAATCAGACTGAAGGCCGATTGTGTGATGATAAAAGAGGGAGTTTTGTTCGTGGAAGATCACTAGAAAGTAACTTGCATTCATTTTTATGTGGTGGTGGGATTAGAAATACGGTGTATTTGACATGTCTGGGTCTTGTAAGTGACAAAACACTGACTCTGTCACATCAAAGCAAAGCTCACTCTCTCCTGTGTCCAAAGGGAGGCAGCAGATTCTTTGTGTCGGATTACGCCCTGAACTTCCCCTTGTTGTTCAATCACTAACAGATTCATTTATGACTCAGAGGAGGCAGTGACAGATGTTATAAACCTGGAAATATCGTGTGGAAATTTCATTTCGGCTGCGACTTTCTTCATGAGAATTCACGAGTGATTGTGAAAGCGTGGCGTCACAAACAGATTTTAACTGCAGTGTTCGTCAATCTGTAAGCAGCCTTTAAACCCAAGGCTGTCTTTTCACATAGAGAATGTGTTGCTTAATTAGTAACTGAGTGTTGCCAGAGGAAACCCACATCTGATTTTAAAACAGGCGGAAAATAACGAGGCTGTTGATTATTCTCTATATTAAAAAAAAAATACTTTTTTATTGAAACAGACAACAAAACTAGACAGTTAGTGACTTGGAAAAGAGTAAAAACAACCAAACAAACAAATAAAAATAAGGGAATTAATTGAATAAGCAAAATAACATATATAAAAAAGTATAATAAATAAAATAAACACATAAATATAGCCTGCAGACCTAGTTATATAATCTTTTCCTTTCACCCCAACCTGTCTAGGCAGATGGCCGCTGCTCATTGTGTGAATTGTTGGGTTTCTCTGCTCAGATAATGTATGTTGTGATTCTGGTTTTTGATCCAATTGATCCAATTATGGAAGAAATGCACTTTCAAGCAATTAACCAACATTTGTCCTGAAGATAGTATTTGTATTTTGATGCAGGCAGTTGTCGTTCTCTCGAGGAGGGATCTTTCTTGATCTTTATCTTGAGGATCTCAGTGATTACTTTGGCCATTCTGTATATATTTACATAACCAGATATAAAAACCTGACACAGAAACACACACACACACACATAAGTTTCAGGTGCTATCGTGGCTGATTGCATGTGAATGACTTTATACTGCCACTGACTCATCTCAGATGCAGGTTAAGAGTTTGTTATCTGTAACAAATTAAGAGGAAGTATGTCACTTCAGACCATGTCGTAACACATGTGAGTTGTGTAATCTGCCGTCTTTGTTTTTAACATAGGTTTCTGGCTTTAATGGGGATGCGTCTGTTTTAGAAAGATGCCCTTTCTCAGTTACCTTGAGACATTTTAAATGATTTCACTGTTTAAGTGACTAAGGAGGTTTTAATTAAAGTTTTGAAAAGTGAATTCCCTTGTGCCGTTGTTATATTGTGGGCAGCAATGGAGGTGGATGTAATCTGAGAGAATTAATAAATCACCCGATGGATTAATCACGACTAATAGTACTGAAATAGTCTACTCAAGTAAAAGTACAACTATTTTGACAACTGTTTACTTAAAGGGACACTGTGTAGTATTTATGGGTTTATATGACCCAAAATCCACTTTATGCATATTTTTTATGCTCCTGCATTGTCTAGTCGCTGTATAATAGTTTTTGTTTCATTTTCGTAGTGTTTCAAAAAGTCATGTAAAATAACATGGTCACGGGCCGCTGTTGCATTGCCACTCTTAGCAGCGAGACGCCATGTTTCTACTGGAGCCTGTATAGACAAACCCGAGAGAACAACTTGAACATACTTGTCGAGGAAGTCCCGTCTCCACTGACAGAGCTAATACGATATACAAAAGACACACTTATACATCTGGATAAATACTAGAACCTCATCTGCTGACACGGAGAGAGACGACGAGGACGACATTTGACCGGCTGAGGATACCGTAGCGCTCAGGGAAGGGAGGGGTGAGCAGAGGAGCAGTTTGTTATTGTAAATTTCAGCCTCTCCTCTAGATGTAACTATAAACTACTTATTTCACCTTTAAGTACAAGTAAAAGTACTGGTCTAAAAATGTACTTAAAATAAAAAACAGTAGCTTGTTTAAAATGTACTGTAATGTCGTGCAAAAAGGGGACAAGGGGACTCAAATCTCACATAATTGTTTTAAATTAAATGCACACCTTTAATTTTGCCAAAATAAAATATATAAACACATAATGTATCAGTCAAAATGGGTCAACGGTCACAAATGTCACAAAAAAGTGACCTAAACTTCCTCATCTCATTGTACGTAACCGACATTAATCAAGTAAAGAAAACCACATATTTCCTCTAAAATATCATAAAGTGAGATTATTGAGAAGCAAAATGCTCAAATAAACGGCAAATATCCTCTAATTGTACTCAAATGCATGCCATGATTTTTGTAAAGAATACGTGTTTCACGCGTAGTTACGTCACACTTTTTGCAGCTCGTCCCGGTACATGGTATCAGTATCGGTGGATTTTACTCCCTGTATTTGGGTTACTGGGTAACACACACACGTGTTATCTGAATCCCATATAGATAAACCTGTTATTTATGCCGTTCGACGTTCCGTCTCCAGAAGCAGCTGGATTTGATGAAGGACAATTTATGCACAGGAGGTAGAGGATCTCAGTCTCATGCATGAATCCGCCGAGGTGTGCGAGTAAACAACAAGTAAATGGATAATCTGACTAACTAGCTTGTTTGTCAAGTCATGTGACAGATACAACATTTAGCAGTTATCACAGAGTTTCATGTGAAATCAAAAACAGGGAAGTACTCTGTTATAAGTATCAGTCATCTGCATTTATATAGAGCTCATACTGACACATCCTCTGCTACATTGAGGTCAATGTCATATCTCACCTGTGATGTCAGATATGATTTGAGTTGCTGGCAGTTGAGCGTTTCCTTCCTCAATGCAGGACGCTGAACTTTCTTTCTCCTTTATCAAGCTTTATCTTATCGCAGTGAGACGTTCTGAAGAGGACATGTTTGACTTATGTTGAAGTGTGATAGTGCGAGCGAATATGCCCGCGATAAAAGTGTCACATGTGCGATAGTGGGAGCAAATGCCACACGGCACCGATCGAAACTCGAGATGAGCCGTTTGTTGACGTGAGACAAACGGCTACAACGACAGTGCATGAGCTCATTCGGCCTGAGCAGTTGTTTTTGGTGTTTTTTCCCCGTGGCACCATGGTGACGTGGTCGTTTGAATCCCTGTTCACCCAGGACCTCTTTGGAGGAAGTTGGAATGTTTTTCCTATATTTGTACGGGGTTTTCTATGTAGTCAAGGCTTTTAAATTGTATGTAGGTGTGAATGGTTCTTTGTTGACTCTGTGATAGTTTAGTGACCTGTTCACTCTTGTATACCTAGTACCTAAAAGGAAGTATCTTACCAGAAAATTACTTTGGTAGAAGCTGAAGTCACTTTTTTAATAATATTACTTAAAATTCATTAAGTATATGATATTTGCTGTACTTAAGTATGAAAAGTTATTTTCTGATATGAAATGTACTGACGTTTTAGAAGTAAAGTGAAAGTATTAAAAAAGTGGGTCATGGTGGCTCGGTGGTAGGGTGAGTTGTCTTTCAACTGGAAGGTTGAGGGTTCAGTTCCTTCCATGTTGGAGATGTGTGAATGGGTGAAAACTTTAGTGTTAAGCAGCTCATCAAGACTAGAAAAGCTCTACTAATTTTTAGGAAATGTAGTAGAGTAAAAGTAAAAGTTGCAAAAAAACATAAATAACAAAGATACGCACATTTTGTACTTCAGTACAGTAACTTTGTTACATTACAACACTGACGCAG
Source organism: Microchirus variegatus (assembly GCF_963457635.1). Classification (NCBI taxonomy): domain Eukaryota; kingdom Metazoa; phylum Chordata; class Actinopteri; order Pleuronectiformes; family Soleidae; genus Microchirus; species Microchirus variegatus. The sequence continues at coordinate 9,835,130 of NC_139803.1, forward strand.
TATGACCTAACCAGTACATTCACAGTATGACCTGACCAGTACATTCACAGTATGACCTGATCTGGACATTCACAGTATGACCTAACCAGTACGTTCACAGTATGACCTGATCTGTACATTCACAGTATGACCTAACCAGTACGTTCACAGTATGACCTGACCAGTACGTTCACAGTATGACCTGACCAGTATCAATTTCATCTTTGAAATATGTATTTTAAATAAATGTACACTGTGTATCACACTGAGGTGATGGTACGTGCAGCGATTTGCTCCAAGTCGTGAAAACAAAGACATTGCAGCTTCTGAAAACAAAGAGGGTACACTTGTTGTGGTTTTTAGGAGGCAACAACTCATAAAAACATATTTCTTAACCTTTCTGGTTTGTCATTAACTCATATTTTTACTGTGTGACTACCCAGTGGAAGTGGCACTAGACTTTGCAATAAAAACTGAGACATCCATGTTTAGTCAAAACTATAAAAGGGTGAAGGAATCATGTCAAATCAAAACAACAAAAACTAGATCCTATTGAAATGTTATCTGTTCTCAGTTGCACTTTTTGACTTCTTATGTCATGCAAACAGTCAGAGAGACACAGAGAGAGAAAGAGCTCTATTAGGCATCTATTAGAGTAGATGTTTGCATACCCGTTACAGTCTTATGTGGTCGCTGTCAACCGCACAACTCCCTCAGTCTTGGACACTCATTACCTACTAACAGCAATAAAACAGGCACACCCGGCGCTACCACGGGCAAAAGGTTAAACCATAAAAATACTCTTCATTTGAAAAAACACACAAATGCGGACCAGCACACCCAGGTGATAAACGAGGCCAGAGCCCAGGACTCATCTGATTGGTTTGGGGAGTGATGTCATGTTTTAGGAGGGCCTGGCCGCTCTGCAATAAAACGATAAGGTTCGTTGACTCCTTAAAAGCAGCAGACCACAGGAAAACAAAATCTGAACGGGCACGTACTTTGCAGCACTGAGTTTGTGGAGGAAGCTAAAGTCGAAATTCAAATCTACACTGGATTCAGGAGGCAGTTCAGTCGCTTTCGACTTGGAACGAAGGGGTCGTCAACTAGGAACAACATCAACAAGTGGGTGAAAGTAAAGCAAGTGGAAGGAACCCTGTGAGCAAGAGAAAACTCGATAAAAAGGGACTGAGAGGAGCGAAAGGAGAAACAGAGGAGTTTTGAGGCCAAACGTCTGTCCGCGTGCACGATGGTGTCTTTTGGACTGGAAGTGGTCGGTTGCGTTCTCTCAGTGCTGGGCTGGGTGCTGTGCATTGTCAGCTGTGCTCTGCCCATGTGGAGGGTCTCCGCCTTCATTGGCGCCAACATCGTCACGGCGCAGGTGTACTGGGAGGGCCTGTGGATGAGCTGCGTGTTCCAGAGCACGGGGCAGATGCAGTGTAAGGTCTACGACTCCATGCTGGCTCTACCCCAGGACTTGCAGGCCGCGAGGGCGCTCACCATCGTCGCCATCATCGTGGGCATGGTGGCTCTGCTCATCGCCCTCGTCGCAGCAAAGTGCACCACCTGCATCGAAGACGAGGGAGTCAAGGCCAAGGTGATGGCTTCCGCAGGTGGGGCCTTCATCGTTGCAGCTCTGGCCATGCTCGTGCCAGTTTCCTGGTCGGCTCACACCATTGTGATCGAGTTCTACAGTCCGCTCATCCCGTCTGGACAGAAGATGGAGATCGGGGCAGCGCTGTATCTGGGTTGGGCCGCTGCAGCCCTGCTGCTGATCGGAGGGTCCATCCTCTGCTGTAGTTGTCCCCCAAAGGAAGAGAAACCAGCGAGGTACAGCATTCAGCCCCAGAGTCGCATAGCATACTCAGCCGCGCCGCGATCAGTGGCTCCCAGCTCCTACAACAGGAAGGACTATGTGTGAGGACAAGGACTAGAACCATGACAGATTTATTTTATTTTTTATCATAATACCATTTTTTCACACGTGTTCTGCTTATTTGTACATCTACAGGAAATGTGTGTTAACATAATAATTACACCAGGGAGTGGGTGAGCAGAGCTACACCAGATGTTTATGGATGTGTAGGATCACAAAAGCTCTCTGCGGTTGTTTGATAACGCTGTTTACATAAAGCCAGCGCTCCACAGCAGGAAAATAAATCACCAAACTTTAAAAGGCAAAGTTATGAGACTTTCAGACAACAGACTTTGTATCCCAGATCAAAATTGATATTTAATATATATTTATTTGCGCTATTAACATTTGGATCACTTCCGGATGTTCCTTGTTGAACTGTTCTGTGTCACATATGACGAACCATTGCTGTCCGCGACTGTAAGGCGAATAGGAACGCTGTTGTAACTCGGAAGTGTTTTGGGTCTTTCAAAAAAACACGGTCAACACGGTGGAGTTTAGCGGAGCGAGGAATGAGGGAAGTTAAAAAAAAATCAACTGTTTAAAGTGATTTCATTTTGTTTTCATCTGTCAGGTTTCCGCAGCAGTGTATCGCGCTGCGTTTATACATTTTCTACAAAACGTTTGAAAAATTTCATGTGGCATATTAAAATATATTATATATTAAAATATAAGTAAAAATGTATGTGTTTGAATTTTATTAAAAATATGTAACTTTATGAACAAACATGCCTTTTTTTTTTTTTTTGTATCTTATAATATTGCTACTTTCTGCATGGAGTTTGTGTGCGGGGGTTTCCTCCGGGTTCTCAGGTTTCCTCCCACCGTCCAAAGACATGCAGATTTGGGGATTAGGCAAATTGGACACTCTTGATTGAGAGTGAATGCTTGTTTGTCTCTGTATGTAACCCTGTGTGGCCCCGCCTATCGCCCTATTTCAGCTGAGATTTTTATACGGTTCTAAAAACAATGCACTATGTTACCCTTAGTGCCCTGGATCTGTGCCACAGGTGCCCCCATGGTGTGCGTGTTTATAGGTCACATATTCAGGCTTTTAAAAAAATAGTTTCACGTCTTCTTACGTGTTGTTGAGTCAGTTATTATTAATTTTATCACAGTGTATCACATTTTTAGTTGTGATGTAAAGTAGCGATAACTGTGCAAAAGTCACAAAATAAGATTGTTTTTCTTTATTTTTTGTTCATGAAAACGAGCCAAGTGAACTTTGTACTGCGGATTTTAAACATTTTGAGTACTTTTTGCTCAGGTGTGTTTATATAGTTGGTGAAAATGACCAGATTGCCTATATGTTGTGCTGAAAAAAGGATATAAGACACTCTATACTGCACATACTTGGAATAATGGGAAAAAAAGCAGCCAAAATGCTCTGTGTTCTAAGAATTTGGGCTTGTGGTTATGGCTGAAATGTTCATTGAAGTTTGAAATATGGAGAGATGAGGCCCAAAACCTCTCCTCACGTTCTACAGTGTCAATATTCTGACACTATTTTCGCAAGTGATCCATATCCAGATCACTGTCTCATCTCCTCCTACTCATAGAAAACAAGCACGGCCAAAAAAACACGCAATAAAAGAGGAAACTCAAAGAAATCCAATTGCTAACATGAGAAAATCAAGAACTTTAAGATCTCATGGGCAGGTTTCATTCATTTTAAAATGACAGCATGAAAAATAGGTCGTTTAACACACTTTCACAGTGAATTTTCCCTCACGTGTCTCTAAAACACAGATACTAAACTCCTTCATGTTTTGAATAGTCAAATTCCCCATCTGTGTGTTTTATCAGCTGTGATCTCACGTTGTACAACCAGTAGCACAACATGATCTATTTCTAAAAGTAGTTTACTCAAGGTGGCAAAAAAAACATATTAGCAATATTATTTACCCCATATTCAGTACATTATTTCTTAAATCATCTCATCACCAATGATTATCTTGTATATTTTGTATTTTGACAAAAAACATCTCCTTGATCTCTCTGCTTTCATTTTGGTCAAAACAAGGCTGCTGTTGCAGGTGAATATAGAGACAGAAGTTTTACAGTTTGTTACGTTATCACAGGGAGAGACAACCATCAACTCTGTGTTGTTACGTAAACACACTCACACGCACGCACACACAACAAACTGCTGCTGAAGATGCTCCCTCTCTGTGGTCACTCACTCTCACAGCTGTTGAGCCCTGAGGCTCGTGTGTATTTGTGTGTTTATGTTTTTGCTTTTTGTCACCAGCTATGTTGGTCATCACACAAATGTAGTTTTTTAAATCACAAGGACAGCTCTTCTTAATAGTTAACCCTTTAACACCCAAGCCTCAAAATGTCCGTCTGGACTCTTTTTTTGCATAAAAGGGCCAGAAAATGTCCTTAAAGTAAAGTTAGCCTTCAATATCTGGCAGTTATTTACAATTAACTTCATGTTAACAATTTAAAATGAAGAAAAAACAAAACAAAAAAAGTAGTTGTACACAAACACCAGATTTTGTGTCTTAAATTTGAAACTTGAACAGTGTAAAACATATTTAAAGTAACATTTGTTTGTTTGTTTTTGTCTCAATGTCCAAAAACAGGCCCCAAAACAATGGGTACTATGCACAGGCGTTTGTCCAACGCTCTGATTCGCCGGCTTCCTGCAACAGTGTGAGTGAAATTACCGTAATAACCACATTGACGTGCAACTTCTCAGCTTTTCAGAAACCGATAGCACAAGTGTTAAAGGCTTTTAATATGTTAAATTCTTATTATTTGAACGTTGTCATGTTGTCACCACTGCAAGATCAAACCATGTGCTATTTAATCAACAATAAGTTGTGTTTTTTTTGTGTTGCTCATTCATTGTCTGCAACTGCTCTACCTGCTGCGCTTCCTTGATACAGTCGGGTCAAATTGGAACTGTTAGGGGGAAGAGCGTTTAACCGATACTGTGAGGATCAGGTTGTCTGTATGCTCAAGGTGTTTAAGAGCCGACCTATTATGTTTTCTCCCTGCTCGTATTTACTCTGGGTGCAGTTTTTCCAGTTCCCTGCATAGCTGTTATCCTAACTCCACACAGCAATCCTGACTGTTTTAAAAAGAAATTACACACACACACACTGGCAACCAGGAAGTAAGACAAGATCAGCTGGAACAGCGTGGTCAGCTTTTGTTTTCCTGCTACTACTTCATTAAGAGGAATTATCTTCCTCCCTCTTCTGCGCTGAGATGATCAGAAAGTTACTTTTTTTTAATATCATTCCACACATTTACTTAAAAAAAAAACAGTTTTTTGGGCAGCCATCTTGATAAGCCCTCACCAACAGACGCACACAAACACATCTACACAAAGACACACCCTCTCTCTCCCCCATCACCTATCCTGTCTCCAGCTCCCCTCCTCCACTGTGCTGTATATGAACAGGTGTTTTTTTTGTCTTTTGTGTGTGTGTGTGTGTGTGTGTGTGTCTGCTGACATCACTACCATGGGACTCCTCCTCACTCCTCTTTAAGTATAAGTAGTTACTGCTGTCTCCGTGGCAGCATCTCCACACTACAGCCTCCCACAGGTGCTCACACCTGAACAACAGAGCTGCACAAAGAGTCTTTGTTTTTTTTTCCTCCTCCTCGCGATCGCTAATCCTTCATTTGTCGGAAAACCAACAATCTGTGGACTCGCGTCTGATCGTCTGAGGCAACATGTCCATGGGTCTGGAGATTGTGGGCATCGCCCTCGGCACCATTGGATTTATCATCGCCATAGTGACCTGCGCCTTGCCGATGTGGAAGGTGTCGGCCTTCGTCGGCGCCAACATCATCACGGCTCAGACCATCTGGGAGGGTCTGTGGATGAACTGTGTCACGCAGAGCACGGGCCAGATGCAGTGCAAGATCTACGACTCCATGCTGGCCTTGCCTTCAGAGCTCCAGGCCTCCAGAGCCATGACCATCATCTCCATCATACTCGGCGTGCTCGGGGTCCTGATTTCCATCGTTGGCGCAAAGTGTACGAATTGCATCGAAGACGAGGCGTCCAAGGCCAAAGTGATGATCATCTCCGGGATCTTCTTCCTCCTCGCCGGTCTCCTGGTCCTCATCCCCGTCTCTTGGACGGCCAGCGTCATCATCAGGGACTTCTACAACCCCCTGGTCATTGTGTCGCAGCGGAGAGAGATCGGCGCTGCGCTCTACATCGGCTGGGGAGCGACGGCGCTGCTCATGATTGGCGGAGCGCTGCTGTGCAAGAGTTGCCCGCCCAAAGAGAAGAAGTACCAGCCGCCGAGGATGGCGTACTCTGCGCCGCGCACCACCACCAGCGCAGGGTACGACAGGAAAGACTATGTTTGATTCCTGAAGGGAATTAGAGTAGAATGCAAATGTCTGTGTGTGTGTACAGTATGTGTGTGTGTGTTGACTTATACCACAGGGCGAATGCCTTGAAAAGACTCCGAGATGAAGATATATGTAAGAAATATGTGTGCTTTTTTTTAACCGGCATGTACAGCGTATATGTTCTTTAGTCTTCTCTGCTGTATTCAAGCAGCTGTGTCTCCTCTAACATGCTTTCAACTGTCAGCATGTGAACTTTTGGTTCTTCCTTTGATAAGTTTAACTCCCACAGAGCCGGTGTAGTATATTTATACGAGAGAAACTGTACGTGTGAGTGTGTGTGGTTGGGGCAGCAGGTGTTGTGTTTCACTGAAACCTTCAGTTTAAACACAGTGTGTGTGTCAGTCACTAACAATGACGACAAGGAAGCGCCGGCTCTCGTTTTTCATTCATTTGCTTATGTGATTGTTAGTAGTTTGTGTGTGTGTGTGCGTGCGTGCGTGCGTGCGTGCGTGCGTGTGTGTGTGTGTGTTTTGCATGTGATATTTGCGTAGGTGAGTTTCTGCTGAGACTGAAACTAAAGATGAGTCCATGGCCCCAGGTAATGACATTATCATCTTCCACAAAGATACTTTTTTTTCCCCACTTGTCAAGCAGAGTCTGACTTGTACATAGTCGTCATCGTATATGTGTATTTTTAAATGTAATTTTACTCCATATTATTCCAGCGTGTCTGAAATTGAAATATTTATGCCATTTTGTGTCAATTGTGAATAATTGTTTGTTATTTACTTGTACAGACCTGTGTGTGTGTGTGAGAGAGACCCTGAGGGAACATGACACTAGGATGTGTTTCCAGATGAAGCAGGATGTGCTTTTTTTTCATGTGTGTGCGTAAAACAAATATTCCACAAATCCATTTCAAATGTTTTCATGTGTGCAACATTTTTTCGCTCTGGTGTTTCTCAAACACCGATCCGAGAGCGAATGAGCAAGTTTTATAGTCCTGTTTGAATTTCAAATATGTTAAAAATGTCAATCATAATAATAAAAAAAAATGTTTTTAAAAGATGTGGGTGTGTTTTTTTCCCCCTCCTAATAGCTTGGAAAGACAGTTAAAAGAAACAATAACATGCTTCTAAATCAAACTGGCCAAGTCAAACAGTTGGTCGTTGGGCTTCAGGAATTGGGTTTATTTACTCCGAGTCATCCTTAATGACTGGGTGTGACAGGAGGAAAGGAAAGGAAGTCTTTATTTATACAGGCAAAACGTTTCTTTTGTACCTGACGATGGGATCTTCCTGCAGGTATGGTATTATATATGTATATATAATATATGCTGTAAATTAAGTATGGACTTAACTTCTATACACAATGATGTATGGCTGTTGTTGATATCTATGACTTTGTAAAGTTTGGTGCAGATTATCAGACCTTTTTTTTCCCCCTCATTTATTTCGACAGGGATGTCTGATTGCATCCTGACAAGCGATACTACACCTCTGGACTTAAAAGTGAGGACACTGAGTGGTAAGTAAGTCAAAGTCCTTACAGAAGGACGTGAACAACATGAAGTGTCCTTATAATGCCGAATAACCACATAATAGTTTTTTTTTATTATTATTTTTATTATTATTTTGTTTTTCTGTGGGAGGCAGCTCATTATGCCTGTTGGAAATTATTATTAAAATAAGACAGCATGAAAACAGATTTTAGCCACTTTACAAAAGGCTCCCCGTATAGATTATCTATCTTAAGATTGTGTTTGACAACCTTTACCACCTGGAAACTCAAGTTTGCTTCCTGTTGTAAAACCACTCACTCCATAATCCGTAATTTGGCCTCCATGTAAGTTCACGTGTGGTATTTTGTGACTTTGGTGTGGAAGAGAAAGAGAGAGTGTGAGTGTCCGTAGCCTTGTAATCAATACCTCACACTATCCCTTTAAACTGAATTATGTAGACACAAACACAACATGCGTGTGTATATGTAAACTAGGATGCTAACAGCCATAACAAGACCCCCTGCAGTTACTCAGTGGTATTAGTTGTTGTGTAAACATATGGGGCCAACACAAAAAGACACAAACAACCATTCAATTCAAAATTTAAGACGAACTAGTAGAAATTGACACGTTCCATGGACGTTTTATGCACATTAACCCTCTCAAAAATGACCGGAAATCCACATATATAATAATAATCTGAAGGAAAACAATAGATTCTGAGCCCTATAATTTTTTATATTCATGATATGAATAATTGTACTGTGTCTCTGTTGGCCATGGTACAACATATAAGTAATCAATATTAATACAGTGAAAGCGGGGTCAGAGGTCAGAGGAACACACACACACACACACGAGCAGACTTTAACTTTAACCGCTAATACACCACAATTTACAACAATTATCAGTCAAAGAAAATAGCAGCAAAGATACTCTATCAGCACTGAAACGCAACCCCCCCCCATTCTCTGTCACTGTGAGTCACACACTCACATCACACACACACACACACATAAACGTGTAATCTCAAAGGACCACGATCAAGGTGAACGTGTGAGTGGACCAATGACCAATGACCAGTTCAGCACATGATCACGTTGCTTTCTCGCTTGGGTATTTTGTTGTCTTGTCCTATTGTGGAAGCTGCAAGACAGCAACTATTGTTAGCAAATTGTCAAAAAAAAAAACTATGACTCAATATGACGATTGTTGTGTTTTAGCTGCGAAGTGGACAAAGCACAGCTGCTCTTTTCCAGCAGGAACAGGTGAAGACGACAGGTCGCAGATTTTTTTCTCAAACGAGACGACGACGACGACGACGATGACCAAACAGCAAAGTCCAACCAAAGTCCTGATAGAGACACAAGAAACGATGACCCATTATCACACGTTTTTTAACCCGACTGATAAATGGACTGTAAAGTTGTGTAACCGCGTACACTTTAGCAGCAATAAACATGTTTTAGATATATTACTAGCTAATATAAAGCTTCTTAATTTAGAATTTGAATTGAGACACGTCACGTTCACGGTTCACAGATGAAAGGTCCGTCGGACAGGGGTCAGGGTGTTAGCCTGTTTGACATATATATATATCATATATATATAATACTTTACTTCTTCTGTTGCCGAAGTAGTTTTTCTGCTTGGAGAGCGGGTCATTAGTGGGTGGTATGTATAAAAAGGTGAATTCAGCACTTTTATCCCATATATTCACAGTTTTGAACACATTTTTTAAGAAGAATTTGCCCTCCAAATGTAAAAACAAAAAACCCATTCCTTTTCTCTGCAGTATTCTGATAAATCAGCAGCTCTTATCAGGGAGTTTAATGACTTAATGAGTCCTCGCACTGTTTGTGTTTGTTTGTGTATGCCGATAAACTGGAGCTAAATCAGCAAAAAATTAGAGGGAAATATTTGTTGGTATCACTGTTTATGTTTGTGTGTGTATATAGAAACACTAAATACCATCTCTGATGTGTCTGTTTTTTAATACGAGTGTAATATTATTTTCTTTAGTTTGTCCTTTAACATTTTAATGTATGACTCGAGAAAACACTGTAATATAAATCAAGAACTATGAGTGAGTCAGGATTTAATCTAATATATCTTTGGTCTATATTTGGTCTATATACATATACAGTTAGGTCCATAAATATTTGGACATCGACACAGTTCTCTTTATTTTGGCTCTATACACCACTACTTGAAATGAAACAAACAAGATGTGCTTTAACTGCACACTTTCAGCTTTAATATGAGGGTATTTACATCCAAATCAAGTGAACGGTGTAGGAATTACAACACTTTCTATATGTGCCTCCCACTTTTTAGGGGACCAAAAGTAATTGGACAATTGACTGAAAAGCTATTTCATGGACAATTGTGGGCTATTCTCTCATTATTTCATCTTCAATGACACAGGTAAAAGTTCTGGAGTTGATTCCAGGAGTGACATTTGCATTTGGAATCTGTTGCTGTTAACTTTCTATATGAGATCCAAGGAGCTGTCACTGTCAGTGAAGCAAGCCATCATTAGGCTGAAAAATCAAAACAAACACATCAGAGAAATAGCAAAAACATTAGATGTGGCCAAATCAACTGTTTGGAACATTCTTAAAAAGAAAGAATGCACCGGTGAGCTCAGCAACACCAAAGGACCTGGAAGACCACAGAAAACCACTGTGGTGGACGACAGAAGAATTCTTTCCCAGGTGAAGAAAACTCCCTTCACAACAGTTGGCCAGATCAGAAACACTCTCCAGGAGGTAGATGTTTGTGTTTCAAAGTCAACAATCAAAAGAAGACTTCACCAGAGTGAATACAGAGGGTTCACCAAAAGATATAGAAATACAGGAAGACAAGATTGGAATTTGCCAAACAACACCTAAAAAAGCCGTTATAATTCTGGAAGAACATCCTCTGGACAGATGAGACCAAGATCAACTTGTACCACAGTGATGGGAAGAGAAGAGTGTGGAGAAGGAAAGGAACTGCTCATGATCCACAACATACCACCTCATCAGTGAAGCATGGTGGTGCTAGTGTCATGGTGTGGGCATGTATAGCTGCTAATGGAACTGGTTCCCTTGTGTTTATTGATGATGTAACTGCTGACAAAAGCAGCAGGGTGAATTCTGAAGTGTTTCCAACAATATTATCTGCTTATATTCAGCCAAATGCTTCAGAACTCAGTGGACGGTGCTTCACAGTGCAGATGGACAATGACCCAAAGCAAACTGCAAAAGCAACCAAAGAGTTTTTTAAGGAAAATATGGAATGTTATCAGTCATTCACCTGACCTGAATATGATTGAGCATGCATTTCACTTGTTGAAGACCAAACTGAAGGGAAAATGCCCCAAGAACAAGCAGGAACTGAAGACCATGTCAGTAGAGGTCTGACAGAGCATCACCAGGGATGAAACCCAGTGTCTGGTGATGTCTATGCCTTCCAGACTTCAGGCTGGAATTGACTGCAAAGGATTTGTAACCAAGTATTAAACAATGAAAGGTTGATTTATGATTGTTTAGTTTGTCCAATTACTTTTGGTCCCCTAAAAAGTGGGAGGCACATATAGAACGTGTTGTAATTCCTACACCGTTCACTTGATTTGGATGTAAATGCCCTCAAATTAAAGCTGAAAGTGTGCAGTTAAAGCACATCTTGTTCGTTTCATTTCAAATCCATTGTAGTGGTGTTTAGAGCCAAAGTAAAGAGAACTGTGTCGATGTCCAAATATTTATGGGCCTAACTGTATATGTGTATGCATATATATATATACACATATATATCTATAAAGGATTTCATCTAATATATATTTCTACTTAGACCTTTTTTGGTTTAAGGAGAAAGATTTGGTCTATATACATATATATATATATACATATGTATATGTATGTATTCATATATACATATATATCTATAGAGGATTTAATCTAATATATCTTTCTCCTTAGACATTTTTTTGGTCTAAGGAGAAAAATTTGGTCTATATACATATATATGTGTATGTATATATATATATATATATACACACATATATATCTATAGAGGATTTAATCTAATATATATTTCTCCTTAGACCAGAAAGATTTGGTCTATATACATATATATAGATATATATGTATACATGTATGTATGTATGTATATATATAAATATATATATAAATTATTGATCTAATATATCTTTCTCCTTAGACCTTCTAAGAATCTGAATATATATACATATATAGCTATACATGTATGTATATATACATATCTATGTGTATGCATATATATGTACATATATATCTATAGAGGATTTAATCTAATATATCTTTCGCCTTAGACCTTTTTTGAAACGTGAATATATATGGTGGGAAAATGCTTCTAAATGTGACAGAAGTCAAAGTTGCAGCCTCTAAAGTTGCATTTAGACAACAGTTAAACTGTCAGTGAAATATGACCACATATACACATTGATAACAATAATGTTCAATCATGAACTGGTGAGTGGTCTACTGAGGTAAATTGAGATGAGATGTTATATTTGCATCGTGCCTCTCTGATCTTAAAGACAAATATAAAACAAGTTTTCCTGTCACACACTGACTCTCTGCTCAGAAGCCTGGGATTTACCTGCTGAGGGTTTAGTTTCGCTCTGTGTAGCATGAAGAAGTGCTGGTATTAACCTGTCACTGTCACTTTTATGATAGACTATAGTTAGAGAAGCTCTGTCCATCATCCAGTCAGTCAAACATTAACTTTAATCTGGCAAAAACCAGACTAACCATAACAGATGATTTTGTATTATTTGACCAAGTGCTTATTGAATGTTTTTGTCTGTCTCTGCAGTTATACAATCTTCAGTTGGTGCCTGTACCGTTTGCTCCCGCGGGCCCCTGTCCCATGCCATCACCATGGTGACGACTCACTGTGTGCTTTATCCCAGCAGACTTGTCTCCCATAGCAATGAGACAATGAGTTGTTTGGAGACTCGGTGAGGAACGCCAGGTTGTCCGAGCCCCATAAACTTGCAAAGGTTTGTTTTTATGCTCCCGTAGATGACGTACACATGAGCAACAGAATCTTCTCTATGATGCAAAATTAACTAGAAAACATTAATCTGTCTGTATAAAAAGAGATTATCTGAGGTGAGGAAATACCCAGACAGATAAACCAAGTGTGTGAGATAAAGGACCTTTGCTCCTATTCTACTCAAAGAATTATTAATATCAAGCCGTACAGTGCTGTCCAAAACTTTGAGATACTCTTATGTGTAAAGTATGTTTTAAATAACAATATTTTGAATAGTTTTTTAATATTATGCCTTTAAATACAAGCTCAATTCTCAGTTCTCTGCAGTTGATTTGTTTCCACCTCGTAAAACTTGCCACAGAGTTTATTTGTTGATTTATTCCGTCCTCATATATGATCCCAGACGACATGGAGCTCTTTAATAAGGATCTCACCGTCTGTGTTATAATCTTATTGTCATGACTTTGGGAGCAAACACTGAACCTGTAAATCATAAATCTCACTTAGTTGCAAAGACCAGACATTATTATTATTAGTGGTAGAATGACGACAACACTGTGGCCTTTTTCTGAGGTGACAGAGCTGAGTGTGACGAGGAAGACGTCCATGTATGGAAGTATGGAAGCGCCACAGTATCTGCTGTGCCATGCAGTCATGTGTCTTTCATAAACGTCCCAATAAAGTGACGAAAGACTGATAACTGTGTGTGTGCAAGTGCAGTGCGGGTGAAGTCAGTCCACATCACAGCACTGTGGCGACACCGAGTGGCTGCTAAAGGTAAATTTATAAAGTTTTTAGGGATTTAAATCCAGTTCATTGTCCTGAAACCTGGGGACTGCATGTAAATAAGTCATAAAGTGGCTAAACATGAACTCAAATACAAGTATTTTTTGCTCAGATGCTTTTTCCTGCAACTTGAAACCTTTACTGTACTATAATTTATGTTATTATTTTTTCTATTGTTTATTTATTTATTACATTGGTTATTGGGATATTTATTTTTGGATGTCACGTTAAATACCCAAGACTCTGAAACACAGCAAATGTGCTCATGGCAGTTCTTTTTTACTTATTTAATAAGTAATTTAACACTTAATTTTCAAAGCATTTGTTTTGATTTCCATACAACTTCTAATGACCATATAGCACATTATATACTCATCCTTTATTTTTCTTATTTTTTTATCGTATATCATTGCATATCTAGTTGATTCCTCAATAAATGAAACATTATTTTAAAATTATTAAAAGAAAACCTAAGTAAAATCATTTGATTTAAAATAATGCATATTCATCTCTAAGTTTATATCCTTGTCTATAGTAGTTTTGATCCACACTCCGTACCACATGGTGGCGGTAATGCGCCAAACCATTGATTGCCATCCGCCATAAAAAAAAACTCAAATAAAGAAGAAGAAGAAACCCTTGTGCCTGAAAGAACAAACTCGGGGAACAAACACCAACACGCCCCGTACGTCTGACGTCATGACGCACCTTCTCCATCAGCTGTTGACAGACTGAGCCCTTTTCAATTTCGACCTCCGGCAACCTAACATGTTTTTTCGCCGGGTCTCCTCCATCAACGTTGCTCGTTTTTAAACTCCCATGTTCTTTTGTTGACCGCCTGCTAACGGAGCATATGCTGCCACTACCATGAGTGCTTTGTGTCGTCTGATCCGGAGAGGAGTGCTGAGCGGCCGGCCGCTGTGTCATTCATTCCCCGGGCAGCAGCAGCAGCCTGTCGGCGGAGCTGCAACGGTCCGAACCGTCAGCTCATCCAGGTAAAACCCTGCTAGCTTCCCGGCTAACTGATGCCCTCTAATTTGGTGTTGGGTGGGGAAACAAGCGACACTACAGCAGTGTTTATACTCTGTTCAAACACAGAATGTTGTTCCCGTAACCGCTAGACGTTATCACCGTGTCGTGTTTTTGTTTTATCCCGTATTAACGGTTAACTTCACCGAGGTAGAGCTTACGTAAAGGACATTCAGACGTTTGGCTAGCCGGGCAGTTGTTAGCTAACTTTATGGCCTTTGATTATGACAAACCCAGTATGGAATATAATTATTGAGCATCACAGTAAAGCCAGTAATGACACCGTTATTGTTATTTAATGCTGTTAATGCACTCAAGAGGAAGCATAATAAGGTTAATAATATATATATATATATATATATATATATACACACACAAATAATACATAATATTTAAATAAGAAATGCATACAGTGGTTCAATAAAACAGAATAATACATATTTACATTTAATATATATATTAGTACTGCCACTGCAGTAGTAGTACTACAACTACTACTACTAATAATAAGCAAGAAAAAGCTAAAGCTATTAAGGCTGCAACTTTACGATTATGTTAATGATGATGTTTTAACGATTTCTTTATTTTATGGAGCAAAGAAGCCAGAAACTATTCGTTTAAGAAGCTGAGAAATCAGAAATCTTGTTTTAATTCCTTTAAAAAAATCATTTATCCTTCAGTAATCGAGGGATGATTGGTGAATCGAGAAATTGTTTCAGCCCCAAAAGCAATAAAACAAGATAAAAAACTGTATAAAACGATTGTTTTAACAAATAGCCAAATTGTATGAATGGATACATTTTGTATTAACAAATAGATGTATATTGATAATATTTCCAAACACCAAACCATTGAACAATGACCACAACCCTCTCTTCTTCTTTTAAACTAAATCTTTAACACTCTTGAATTGTATTTAGTTTGCACAGATTATTTACTGTTGCTGTCTAAAGATGTGATGAAAAGAATGATGAAAGATCTGTTTCTTTTAATTTTTCTTTCTTTTTTTTTTTACCCCACAGCCCAGTCAACTTGACCTATGATGTCTTCGACGGGAAGGGAGAGAGCACTCCTCTGGTGTTCCTTCATGGCCTTTTTGGCAGTAAATCTAACTTCCACTCTATAGCCAAGTCCTTGGTTCAGCGTACAGGACGGAAGGTAATGCAGCGATGGAGATGCCGAACCTACTATTACAGAAAAACAACATAATTTTGACGCGTTAGAGTTGGCTCTAGCACAAAAGCGGACAAAGGAGTGGACACAGTCGACCAGTTTGTTGTGGTCCTGTCATTTGATACACTTCCTTGTTATTGTTCCGAGACTGCAACTAAAACAATGTTTTTTATTCATGGATTCATCTGTTGAAAATGTTCTTGATTCTACTGTTTCCGCTAGAACAGGGATCTGCAACCTTGAGTATGGAAAGATGAGTAATTGTAGAATCTCATCATCTGATATACAGAATACAGCTGTTGTCGTCATTGAGCCAAACTGTTTTGTTGTATGTTTGCTTTTGCAAATCCGGTGCTGCTTTCCCACCTTTTCCAAGTGTCCTAACTGTCCTTTGACCAGTTAGGTGCTGACTGTAGACGCCCGTAACCACGGCAACAGCCCCCACAGCCCCACGATGTCTTACGAAATGATGAGCGAGGACCTGAAACACCTGCTCACTCAGCTGCACATTGAGAAGTGTGTCCTCATCGGCCACAGCATGGGAGGGAAAACGGCAATGACGACAGCGCTCATGCAGGTTTGCAGTCGCCAAATGTCACCATGAATTTAACATGACGCTACACTGAATGTCATCTCACCTTTGTCAGTGTACATACGTTCCTGTCCTGTCATGTTTGCATTTAAATAACTCACCTCTGCTCCACATGCCTCACCTTGATGTCATTTCTAGTTCATCTTTGTGACTTCAACAATTGACTTCCCTCTCTTTTTCTCTCCGTCTGTGTTTGCAGCCTGGTTTAGTGGAGAGCCTGGTGGTGGTGGACATCAGTCCAGCCCAGACCACCACACGTAGGACGTTCCGGAATTACATCCAGGCCATGCAAGAGATAAAGATCTCTAGTGACATTCCGCGGTCCACTGCCAGGCGGATGGCCGAGGATCAGCTGCGCAGTTTGGTCAAGGTCAGTGAAGCAAGTCCAAAACAGCTGCTTCTAAAATACTAAATCTGGCTGAGTGGTGCATCAAAACCTGTCTTTTAGTTCAACTTTTGAGGGAAATACCTTGCTTTTAAGCCATTACCTGCAAATGTTTGCAGAATGGGCTTAAATGATTAAGCTCGCAGTAATAAGCTAATATAAAAATAAAGTGAAAGCATTGGTTGCAGCCGCTTTAAATTCTGAATATAAACTTGTCCTTCTGTCCACCAGGAGCACTCGGTCCGTCAGTTCCTGTTGACCAACCTCGTGGAGGTGAATGGACACTACGCCTGGAGGGTCAACATGGAGGCCATCGCCGCTCACCTCGACGCCCTCATGAGTTTTCCCAGCTTTGACACCGTCTACGAGGGACCCACGCTGTTTTTAGGTGGAGCCAGCTCTGCTTATATCAGGTAAGCACAACATTTTTATGTTTGTGGAGAATTGAAATTCTTATCCCAGCAATTAATCTATTTACTCAAATGGCTGTGACCTTGGTCAACTGCATTAATCTTCCTTTTTCCTCATACACTGCTCCTGTTCTCCTTCCTCTTCCTCCTTGCTCTCACTCCTGACGCAGCTCCGACGATTACCCAGAAATCCAGAGGCTGTTCCCTTATGCCGACATCCAGTACATCCCGGACGCGAGCCACTGGATCCACGCCGACAAACCCTTAGACTTCATCAGCTCCATCATCTCCTTCCTTCAGTCCTAGCTGCCTCCTCTCGTATCTACACCTCAGAACTTTATTTTTTAAAAACGTCAAGCACCCGAGAGCGTCCAGCTCGCCGCAAGAGGTGAGAGTTCAGCAGCTTCAGGCGAAGCGAGCAGAGCGGGGTGATGACGAATGCCGATGTTTGCAAACACTGGACCAAACTTGCTCTTTTACAGCCAGTTCTTACCTTTCAACAGTGTCAAAATATAGTATGTTACGTGTAGTTTAGTGTTGTGTAGTTTACACAGTTGTTTTTTTTTAACTGTCTGTAGCAGACAGGTAGTGTTACGAGGTGTGTTTTGTTTTTCCTTTGACTTGGTAGACAGAAATAACTCATATCTGGGCTGTTTTGGAGGTGATTTACTCATCCAAAGAAAAGCTCATTTGCACTGTACTTCCTTTAGGTTGACACATGTATGCCAGTGAAAGTGGATTTAGGCCATGTACAATCTGCTGGACCAGAAGCAAGAGAGTCAGCCGTGAAAGAAACTAATACATGGAAAGAAATAAGACGTTTCCATACATCAGAAAGTTGGAGCAAAGTGGCTGAAATATTATCAGCGTCATATGTTACTGTAGGAATGATTTCTTCTAGAAATTTGAACCATTATTTTTTATCTGTAACTAATTCAAGGATGACAGTCATTGGACGGTTACTCTGTTTTGACTCGAGCACTGGTTATGTTCACGCGATCCTCTGTGACGACCAAGCTGAAACGCTCCGAAGCAGTATTGTTGTTTAACTTAATTTCCTGAACCTCTCAGGTTACAACTGGATGTGCTATTTATTATACTCCCTTATACTACTCTTCTGTCTGTCCGCCGTAACGATGTTGTGTCTGTGTGTTTTGGTCGGTCTAGTCGGTGTTTTGATGAGTTATTATCCGTATCTCACTTATCTTTACAACTTAGGAGCAAGGCTACTGTATAGGGGTATATCTCACTAACATATGCTGCAAATGATGTATAATGTTCTGTAACCATTTTTGTGTTCTGGTCTTTTCTGTTTCCATGGGTTTTGAATAGAACAGTCCAGTAGTGAAACTGCCATCTGTAGGAATAAGCAGGGTGTTGTGTAAATTTGTATGGGCCTCTTTTGCCGAGAGCTACTTTTCCATTTAAGTCAAAAAGAAAAACTTGAAATGAAAACCTTTTATTCTGCAGTTTCAAATGGCAGAGCTAAACGCATGAGGGCATATCCCCAATGTGAAACTCCATGTGTGCTACGATTAGTGTTTTATGTTTGTTTTATGTGAATCAAAGTCTACAGGGCTTTAAATCGTCAGACTTTCCTTCTTGAAATAGTTGTAGAAGCATCCTGTCTTCCTCCTCACCCACAGCAGTCAGGAGGGTGTGGTGGTGGTGAAAGCACATCCGACTTCATGCCCAATGAGACAAGAACATGTTGAAAGGGAAACTCAAATGTATTTGTTTAACATTGAAAAGCAAAGACGGTAATGGTATGACAGGGGAATGCATATGTTTCACTGTTCGCATGCACTTTTTGTCTCCGTTTGCTCCAGCAATGACACTCATTCTATATTGTGGCATATATATATACATTTTAAATGTGGGAGAAATGTATATATAAATATAAATATATACACAAGTGGATTATATATATGACTTAAAACATAATATAATATACAATAAAATGATGACAGTTGTAAACAAAGTTGTTGTGTGTTTTCCCTGAAAGTAAAAGTACAGGAAATGAAGGGTTAACAGTGATGTGGGAATGGTGGCTTACAAAATAAAAGTTTAAATAAATTATAGATCTTTACACATAAATAACATATACGTCAAAGATGCAAAATTTACAGGAATAAACTGGATATCAGAGTCTTTCAATGTTTACATTATGTGGGTTATAGTTATTCACTACAGATCATTTTTTTCTCACGAAACATAAGTCAAATAATGCAAACAAAATATCAATGAATCAATATTAATTTTAACATTTTCAATTTCAACACTGACTTAATTATCTACGTTGATACTTTTAAAATAAGGACTAAAACTGGATCCTTTTTGCAGCTTTTAAAAAAGGTGAAGGGGCAAAGAACGTCCAGCAGATGGCAGCATTTCCTACAGTGGTGGCTTTTCCTCAGTTTTTAATGTTTTTAACTGACTACAAATGCAGCTGCCCTTTTTTATTTATTCAATTAGGACATTGACATGGCTTAATAAAGCTACACTGATTTGAAGACCCTGGTAAACATTCCGTGACTTGGTACATTCCGCTCCTCCCCCTATTGTGTCGACCTATTTAAAATGTTCCACTTTGTGTTTACCACTGGAGCGGAACCTTCTGAAGATGTCGGAAGCGGAACGAGGACGAGGAACAGCGGGGACAAACATGTGGTAACTGCCGCCTCAACGATCCACACATTTTACATTTACATTACATTTTCTGTTGAAACTTTGTTAACTTAACATCCGACCTGAGTGATCCGATCGCAGGTGTTTAGATTACACCTGCTGCTGCTGCTAATGTGACGTCACTGCTCCACATGGAGCGATCACCGACCGTGTGTGTGTGTGTGTTGTCAGTGAAACTGTTTTCAAAAGCTAACTTAGTATTTGTCAGAAAATGTTCTCGTATACAGTATGTCAACAACTGTCAAAATATAAGCCGTCAAAAATGTTTTCGGATCGTATGTCGTCAAAAAATGTCAAAATACAAGCTGTAAAAAAATGTCGAAAGTTAAACTGTCAACGTTTCTTAATTTTGTATGTCATCCAAAAATTTCCAAATACAAACTTTAAAAACATTTCTAAAAATGTCCTGCTTCGTGTTCTGCTTTTTTTCTCTTCTGGATCAATGTTTCATTCGTTGTACTTGTACGCTGCACAATGACAAGAACGTTTGATCTAAAAATGTCACAGTATAGTATATCGTCCAAAATTTGACAAAAAATGTCAGTATATTATGTCGTCAAAAAACATTCAAAAAAGTTAAACTATAGCATGTCAAAAATGTCATAGTATAGTATGTCATCCAAAATCATCTAAAATGTCATATTATAGCATGTGGTCAAAAATGTCATAGTATAGTATGTTGTCCAAAATTTGACAAAAAAAATTTTTGTCCAAATTCCCCAAAAGCCGTACTATAGCATGTGGTCAAAAATCACTCAAAAATGTCATAGTATAGCATGTCGTCAAAAATCACACTAAAATGTCATACTACAGCATGTGGTCAAAAATCACTCAAAAATGTAGCATGTGGTCCAAAATCACTCTAAAATGTCATACTATAGCATGTGGTCAAAATTCACTCTAAAATGTCATAGTATAGCATGTCGTCCAAAATTTGACAACAAATGTTTTTATCCAAATTGACTAAAACGTCATACTACAGCATGTGGTCAAAAATCACTCAAAAATGTAGCATGTGGTCCAAAATCACTCCAAAATGTCATAGTATAGCATGTCGTCCTAAATCACTCTAAAATGTCATACTATAGCATGTCGTCAAAAATCACTCAAAAAAGTCATAGTATAGCATGTGGTCCAAAATCACTCTAAAATGTCACAGTATAGCATGTCGTCCTAAATCACTCAAAAATGTCATACAATAGCATGTCGTCCTAAATCACTCAAAAATTTCATAATATAGCATGTGGTCAAAAATCACTCAAAAATGTCATAGTACAGCATGTCGTCAAAAATCACTCAAAAAAGTCATAGTATAGCATGTCGTCCTAAATCACTAAAAATGTCATAGTATAGCATGTGGTCAAAAATCACTCTAAAATGTCATAGTATAGCATGTCGTCAAAAATCACTCTATAATGTCACAGTATAGCATGTGGTCAAAAATGTCATAGCATGTCGTCAAAATTCACTCTAAAATGTAATATTATAGCATGTTGTCAAAAATCACTCTGAAATCATTAAAACTGTCAAAATGAGTATCTAATTTGGCCAGTAGGGGGCAGGAAATAGCAACTGTTCAAATGGCAGTGTTTGTGTTGATATGGATTGATAAAAATAAAATGAAATTGTTTTTAATGTATTTTTCTCACGTTTCTTCACTCATTTACTGCAATGACCTCATGTTTACATTTTAAACCAGCTTAAAGGGACAGTCCAGGTGTTTTAGAAGCATGATTGAATCAGGCATTGACACTGTTGTACTGCTTTTCATGTGCTAACAATGTAAGAACCCAAAGCCTCATTTTAGTAAACAAGAATTTTCAACACTTCAAGAAAAAGATTCCCAACCCTTCACCACCTCTGCGGAGCCAGAACTACCTCGCAGTTGTAGAAGTGAACCTGCTGGACTCTCACAAACCTGTCAGGTCCTGCAAGTTTGGTTCTACAACTGCGGGGTCGTTCTGGCTCCGCAGAGGTGGTGAAGGGTTGGGGAATCTTTTCCTGTTTACTAAAATGAGGATTTGGGTTCAGGTTCTAAGTAACTGCTGCTTAAACACACATGAATTGTGCGAGCATCACACGCAACAAAAGTTGTTCTCAAGTCTACACAAATGTGACATTGTGGAACCCAACCTGGCAACCCTTGCGCTGCACGCAACCTAGCAGAAGCTGTGAAACCCAACCTGGCAACCCGCGCGCTGCACGCAACCTAGCAGAAGCTGGGGAACCCAACCTGGCAACCCTCGCGCTGCACGCAACCTAGCAGAAGCTGTGAAACCCAACCTGGCAACCCGCGCGTTGCACGCAACCTAGCAGAAGCTGTGGAACCCAACCTGGCAACCCGCACGCTGCACGCGACCTAGCAGAAGCTGTTGAACCCAACCTGGCAACCCGCACGCTGCATGCAAACCAGCAGAAGCTGTGGCACCTGACCTGGCAACCCTCGCACTGCACCCGAACCAGCAGAAGCTGTGAAACCCGACCTGGCAACCCTCGCACTGCATGCAAAACAGAAGAAACTGTGGAACCCGACCTGGCAACCCTCGCACTGCATGCAAACCAGCAGAAGCTGTGGAACCCAACCTGGCAACCCTCACCAGCCCACCAAAAAAAACTTTCTTTGGTGACCCTACTTTGCCTTTCTGCAACCCCCCCACTTCGCTCACACCACCACCACCGTTTCTTCGTACATACCACCACCATCACCACAACTCCCACACCAGTGACCCACACAACCCAGCCGTTGTGTAACCAATCAACCTTTCGCACAACCCAGCCGTTGTGTAACCAATCAACCTTTCGCACAACCCAGCCGTTGTGGAACCGAACCCGCAACCTTGTAAACCGCACTCCAACCGCAATCTTGGCTGAGCACAGAACCACTACACCAACAATTCCTGAAACAAATGGGGCTTTTCGTCTCATTTCAATGGTAACTTTGCATGTTGGCCCTTTACCAATACCAAAAGGTACTGTCTTTTGTGAGACTTGAACCTACAACCTCAGCATTTAACAGCAGCGTTCTTACCAAGTGAGCCACCAACACTTGTATAGGTTGTCTGTGATTTTTGACTCTTTACATTGAATCTTGAACTGAAAAGAAATAAGACAATGGTGGGAATTGAACTCATGACCTTCAACATGCAAAACCTGTTCTTATTGCAAGAGCCACTTGTTTTGATAAGGCACCCTTAATGTCATGTTATTCTTATAGGCCACGTAGAGGGCAGAGTTTTGGAGAAAGGGTATTTTTCAAAAAGGGTTTCCACCAACTCTGGCCTTCATCGATTCTTGTCCCTCTGAAGTTTGAAAAATAAATCTATTATTTCTTTGCAGGAATTGAACCCCAGTCTCCCACATCGTAATCCAGTGTCAAACACACTGAGCTACATACCTTTGTAAAAAAAATTTTTTTTCTTCTATATACTTTTGAACATGACATGATGAAACAAATTGTATCATCCTCTTTTCGATGCAAAACATGGGAGTATTTCAGGTTGACAGGTGGAACAGAACCTGACGGGGACAAAGTTGTTCGAGTCCACAAACCGTGAGGTTGTTCTGGTCCAGCAGGATGAGCTCAACAACCATAAAAGTACATCTCACTACTTCAAGATGAGAGTGGAGGTGAACCTGCCACCATGTGGACTGAACACTATTATGGTTGTGAACAAAACCACTGCACCACAAATTTGTGGTGCATTTGAGGATTTTTTGTGTTCTTTCAATCTTCACTTTGGCTGTAGAACTTTAAAATGTCTTTTTCTTTAGAAGAACCAACCCTGTGACCTCAGAACTTGATAGCAGCGTTTTCATCATCTGAGCGACCTCCTTTTGACTGTTTATATTAAATCTTGGCCTACAAAACATGATCATGAGATCTGAACCCACAACCTCAGACAACACAAGCTCTTCGTACTGAGGAGCGTCGCAACAATTTATTGGTATTTTTATGTTTTGTTTGGTCTGAAGATGTAAAATTCTGTGAAACTTCTTTGTAAGATTCAGATATTGAAGTCAAGTCAAGGGCATAGCGCCACCTGCTGGCAGCACAAAATGCTGCAGGTGGATTATATATTACTGAAAATGTATAACAATAAAATGATAATTGTCAAAGTTTTGTGCAGGAAATGAATGGGAAACCGTGATGCAGGAATAATGGTTTACAAAATAAAAGTTTCAATAAACAGATGATCTTAAGGAGTTTTTGTATAAGCATTTAATTTACAAAGACCAATATACAGGAGATGAGTTTAAAAAAAAATACATGGCTCATTTATACAACAGTATATATTTTTACACATAAATAACACAAGTCAAAGATGGAAAGCATTTGTACAGAAGAATATACTGCATTACAGAGTTTTTCAATATTTATATTCTGCAGGATATAACAACTTACAGATTTTGTAAGAATAAGTAACATCTTATGGTGAGACAACTGTTTTACAAGCACAGCGGCCTTCACATACCAGAGATTTTTATGTTTGAAAAGTCAGTTCAAAATGTGAAAAGCCTGCTTCAGCTGGTTTGTCCGGTCAGGCTGCTGTGGAAACATGTTGGTGCAAAACGGTGGCCTCCTTTAAATAAGGCTTCAGTTTAGTTTCCATTTCTGCAAATTAAACAAAATGTGACTGGAATCACAGGAAATTCAATTACAATCAAAATTTACAGACGTGCAAGGAACTATTATTTATTTTTTTAGGTACAAATATTGCTCTTTGGAAAAGTAAAGTTCAGTTGTGTTCATGTCTGCATTTGTCTTTATGTACAGATACGATCTTTGAGAGTTTTTCAGAAAAAAGCACCCGGATGTCACCGTTTCAGTCCAGTGACACGACCTGGAACCCGTCCATGTCGCGCTCGGCACACTGCGCCTCCTCTGCCTGGCGACTGGGCTTGCCCCTCCTCAGCCTGTCCCTCCAGTTGCGCGGGGTGCTCGGCGGTGTGCAGGGGGAAGCCAGCGCGGTGGGAGGTAAAGAAGCAGAGGCCGCTGCTCTCGGGACGAAGATTTGGTTTGGGTTGGTGACGGGAGTGTTGGTGGTCGGGGACGTGGGCACTGGGAAAACGGTCGGTCGCTGGACGGGCGGTCGGTTGGTCCTCCTCAGGATGCCCAGGCTGCGGAAGGTTTTCTTCTGGGGCTGCTGCTGTGTCTGCTGCTGGTTCTGCAAGTTCTGCTGAAGGATCAGCTGGACGTCCTCCTGTGACACAGACAAGTGTTGATTAGAAACAAATATGTAAACACTTTTGTTTTTGCTCCTATTTTTCATGAGCTGAGGTCAAAGATCTAAAACATTTTCTATACACACAAAATAACCATTTCTCTCAAATATTGTCCACAAATCTGCGTTCGTGAGCCGGGATAATCTAGCCCACCTCACAGGTGTGGCATACCAAGATGCTGATGAGACAGCAGTTGATCAGGTTGTTGATTGTGGCCTTTGGAATGTTTGTCCTCTCCTCTTCAATGGCTGGCTCTTCAACTGGAACACGTCGTTGTATGCGTTGATCCAGAGCGTCCCAAACATGCTCAATGGATGACATGTCCGGTGAGTATGCTGGCCATGCAAGAACTGGGCTGTTTTCAGCTTCCAGGTCCTTGCAACATGGGGCCGTGCATCATCACTCTGCAACATGAGGTGACAATCGTGCATGAATGTCCTCAGGATCTCGTCACAGGATCTCCGTGCATTTAAAATGCCATCAAATACAATGCTACCTCACCACCACAGTGGGCCACTCGCGCCACAACGACGTCAGACATGCGGTCTTCCCTGAACAGTGAAAAACCAGGATTCATCCGTGAAGTTAACACACCTCTCCAACGTGCCAGACGCCATCGAATGAGAGCATTTGCCCAAACGATGACGAACTGCAGTCAGGTGGAGACCCCGATGAGGACGACGAGCATGCAGACGAGCTTCCCTGAGACGGTTTCTGACAGTTTGTGCAGAAATTATTTGGTTCTGCAAACTGCTTGTTGCAGCAGCTCTCCGGGTGGCTGGTCTGAGACGATCCTGGGGTGGAGAACATTCTGGATGTGGAGGTCCTGGGCTGGTGTGGTGTGGTGGCTCCACGTGGTCTGCGGTTGAATGTACTGCCAAATTGCCTGAAACGCCTTTGGAGGCGGCTTATGGTAGAGAAATGAACATTCAACACACGGGCAACAACTCTGGTGGACGTTCCCACAGTCAGCATGCCGACTGCATGAGAAATCTGTGGCATTGAGAAGTGCTCACTAACACAAATTTAGACAGATTTGTGAACAATATTTGAGAGAAATGGTGATTTCGGTGTATATAGAAAACGTGTTAGATCTTTAAATTTTTGTTATATAGCTGCTTATCGATCGTGAAACAACTCTATTAAACCGAAAAGACGACTAAGCAGTCAGAATCACGTTAAAATCACTTTAAAGTCCCTGAAGCAGACAGACTCACAGACGATATGAGCATGAGGCATAAAACATGTTTAACGACTGAACACATTCCAGGTTCTGAAACATATACTTTACACACTTTTCTGTGTGTGTGGGTGTGTGTGTGTGTCCCAACACTGGCTGAATCACACATGCATTTCCTTATCGTGTCTCAGTTTGCTCAGTGTGTCATATTTAACCCATTTATAACCTACTTCTGCATTCGTCCACGATGACGCACGTTCACATTCCTTTGCACCCGATTTCTACAGATCTGGTGTTTAAATGTTTAACTCAACTTAAGTATAATTTAAGAATGTATAGGTGTACTCGTTCATTATAGGGCCTAACATTCCGAATCACAATGATCTTTTAATTGACCTACCTAAATTAAGAAACTACAATTACTGCCTAGCGATTGTACATGTCTGCCAACAGGAGTAACAATTAACTAATAAACATGTTTGTGTGATCACAGTCACCTTGAGCTTTGACGACGAACCTTGAATCAAATGTTTCAAATTTCTCTATAGTCTAGAGGCAATGCAATATTTGCATACTGTGTGCTTTGCCTGAAAACAGGCTCTGCCAAGCAATACTATCAGACCTGACTGAGAGAGATTGGTTATTTGAGCAGTACAATGCTAGTCTTAATCAGCTTTGTGTGAGTGGTTTGAATACGACATGAAAAGCTTGAACTCGTCTCAGTTTTACCTTCCAGGCCTCGAGCTCCAGCGACAGCTCCAGCCGTTTCTGCACGGCCTCCAGCAGCTGGTTGTTGAGCAGCATCATCTCAGTCTTGCTGCGCAGGAGTTCGGCCTCCATCGCCTTCTTCCTGTGAAGCGGGGACGGAAAGAATGACACATCAGAATACTTCCTCTTTTTTTTCTCTGTAACTCATGTGTTGTTCAGAGACACTCAGTGTTCACTCACTTCTCGATGGCTTCGTCTCGGTCCCACAGCGCCTGCTGCAGAATGGCACTCTCCTCTTCTCCTTTGCCATTTCCAGATTTGCACTCCTGAAACGGACAACTCTGTTAAAGTCTCGTCTCACTGATACGCCTCTCTCTTATCTTCATTCAAATCTAATCACATCATCAGCTTAAAAGAAAGCGCATGACTTCTTTTTATCAAAACCGCGTGACTAACATGCCGCAAATACCAGAAAGAGTCAGATCACTGATACTCTGCTGTCACTCGTGAACTCGCCAGGCCGCATATTTCAACGCTAAAACACCAGGGCGGTGAAGTCAGTGGTCTCATCTCAGAAACAATGAGGAAGAAGACAAAGATGCCTTTCATGAGAGTATAATGTCCAACAAACTTCAAATTAATTAATTTAATTACCTCTGACTGTATAAGAACACACAGATCAGGTGTTGTACTGTAAAACACATTCTGATTCTGATAATTTAACTCTCTATTATGTCAACAATGAGTGACCTTCCCCATCTGTTCTATGTGACCAAACACACATTCCTCTGAGTGACAGTCACACTAAAAACAATTCAGCCCAGAGACTGAATGTGAAAATGGTGTCTGAGCAGCTATTGTTCCAAACCGTTCCATGGGTGTTGCCTGTTACCTGTTTGGTGTGGCTGATTGCCAGGTGACGAGCCACATTCTGCAGCTGACCCAGGGCGATGTCCAGGCACTTCTCCCCCCTCGGGGGCTCAGGTGAGCTGAGCTCGGCGTCTGTGAGCGGGTGCAGCAAGCGCAGAACGGACAGAACCTCCTCCGTGACCTGAGGATTCAAACGTCTTAATAAGTTGTGTGTTCAGAAGAGAGGGGGAGAATGGATTGTGTGTATGTGTGTGGGAGACATTCACCCTCTCTCTGTGTTGGCTCCAGCCTTGTCCACTCCTGCTTTCCTGGAGTTTGTCCACCTGCGCCTTCAGCTTGATGCTTCTCCTGCGAGAAAGCTCCACTTCCCTGCGAACCTCGTTGAGCTGCACACAGTAAACACAAATCACAATCAGTGCATCTTTTCTTTATTCCTTTTACTGTGTCGATAATTGCAGCAGGCCCTCACCTCACATGACACACAAACTACCACCTCATGCCATTTTGCACCATGTAAATAGAAACTGCTTATCTGGATTCCTGGCTGAAACTATGGACACGGAATCCAGTTTTACCGGATGAGGGTGTCATTAATCCCTCACCATCACAAATGAATGCATTCATGAGGACACATCATGGAAACTGAGAGATGAAAGCTGCTCACAAATGGCACCAAAACATGTTTCCATCGTAACGTAATAATCTCAAATTAAGTCAAATTAAGTCCGGTCATCAACAAGCAATTATTAAGTTATACAAGCTCAGTTTGAACATGCGTAAACACAACGGTTTTACAAGAGAATGAGAGCGTTTACTTTTGTAAATTAGTCATTTTTGCTGTTATTAGAAACGATGTCACATTATTGTTTTATCCTTCATGTGAAAAAGGGCTCCGTCAAGCAATACTATCAGACCTGACTGAGGGAGCATTAGTGTGTATACAGTGGCAAAACAAGCATTTATATCTTCAGTTCTTCACTTGGGACAAACAGAATTAAGAAGTTACTCAGTGCAGCTTTAAACACACACACACATTGAGAATTAAAGGGACCATCATCTTACAGTCGCTGAGACGTGTCCCAGTGTCCTGCGTCTGCTGAGCGGCCTGCCGCTGTGGAGCAGGTCAGGTAAAGTGGCGTCCACGTAGCCCAACTGCGACGGGCTGCCACCATCACCGGCTGCGGGCACCGACCCGGAGTGTCTCCTCATCCTGGTCGGGGCCAGTTCTCCAGGGTTGTCTTTTTCCTCTGAGTTTGTGGAGCTGCTGTCCTCGTCACGCACCGCTTCCTCATCACCGGCGTCTTGAAAGAAGATCTCAGGGGGGAGGCAGAAGTTGTCGACAGGCTGAAGGTCAGCTCCCTCAGAACCAATAGAGACACAGTCATCCTGGGTTCTGTCGTCTGCAGGGACCTGAGAGTCTTCTGGCTGTGTCAGGCTCACAGGGATGTTGGGTTCTGGTTCTTCTGGCAGCACAGTTGCTTGGTAGGGTGATTTGGTTCTGGTGGAGCTCTGTCTGTCCTCCAGTCTGCTCAGGGAGGAGTGGAGCTGCTCGCTGGCAGAAACCCGAGGTTTCAGCCTCTCGTTGAGGGCCGAGAAAGATTGGGAGAAGTCCATGGTTCAGAAATCAAAGAACTGATCCTGTGAGCCTGCTCATACATAGATATATCACATAGGAGGAGCAACAGGGCAGAACAACAAGAGGGTGGGAGGAGGAGGACAGAGTGAATGTCACCTAACTTGTATTTCCTGAACTGCCTGCGTCTTCATAGGGACTTGACATGACATGATGTGATGTCACAGGAGGCCGTCTGGGCTTTCTTCCTCCTTTCCAGCGACTACGTAAAAACACATGACGTGCTCACATACCAGAGAGCGCGGCTGCATAGCAACAAAGGGAGTTGGTTTCTTTTTTTTGTTCCCTCCACCTTTTCAAGAGTGTAATGAACTGACGTACAGAGATAAAACCACACTCCCCATCGAGCCAGCGGAAATCCATGCAGTGGCAAACACAACACACAAGTTACTTTCATGCCAAAGGCAAATAGACGACAAAAGGCAACTTGGCACTTCAACTCAAAGCTTCATAACTAAAAGAATGTGGCAGGGTTAAAAATAAATTCAGCTAAACCCACAACAGAATATAAACACAGGCGTGTACTTGTGCTATTTTACTCAAGTATGTTTTTTTGGAAGTACTTTACGTCACTATGTTTTAAATCAGGTGAATGAATAACGAGGTGAATTGATTAATTAAGGTCAGGGAGTGAGGGAGAAAGTTAAAGAATTTGTGACCTCTGACCCATTTTGACTGACACATTGTGTGTTTGTTTTATTTTGTCGAGGTTTGCCTTTAATTAAAAACAGTTAACATGAGATGTGTGTCCCTTTTGCACAACACAAGAAAAAGTAACTCAGTAAGTTTTACTCGGAGTACATTTTAAACAAGTTCAAGTAAAAGTAGCTTAAGTAACAATAGTGGTACTTTTACTTGAGTAGAATATTTCAGCACTGTTTCCACCTCAGATTATAACCCAGCCTTATGTGCATTACAAATAAGCAGGTGGTGAACAGCAGATTTCTATCAGTAACTAATAAAAAAAAGATGGTGTTTCACAAATTAAATGCTTTTAACCTTAAGGTGCACCAAAAAGGAGATCTCAAATGTTTGGTCATTTGCAGTCACTTCACGTTGCTCCTCCACATCCTGAGCGTCGTCTCATTTATGTCAGTTTTAAATCTATAACTAGTTAAGCTTATGCACGACAATGGAATTGCACGCCAAACACAGGGCAAAGAAAAAAGAGAGCGAGGCAGGGTTTACAGACCGGTGCAAGTAACGTTTCACAACACAGGATAACAAAATGGTGGATGAGGGTCGGACCAAGTGAAACCAAAAGAAATAAACCACACAAACATCCTTCTTCATACCGTCTTACCACATACGTTCAGCATGAACCACCAGCTGCAGGAAGGTTCTAAGAGTGAGGGCGAGTCCAGGCTGCTCTTCTTGAAGAGTGTGTCCTGGATGCTGATTGGCCAGTGCACAGTCAAGCATGGTCAGACACAGGTGGCTGTCAATCACCAATCGACCTAGAGTGAGGGAGAGAAAGAGGTTAATCCAGGGTTTCTCACTGTCCTATATGTTTTATTTTACCAGGTAAGTCCCATTGAGATTAAAAACCTGATTCAGATAAATGTCTTGTTAGCAGGCTTCAGCAGAGCTTGGTTGTTCCTTTGAGGGCCAGATTAACCTGGTCTGCAGGCTCGGATCTGGCCCTGGAATAAACGTAATATTTCTGCTTTTTGCTGCACGACCCGAAATCCAAATGTGAATGTTATTAAGATTGTATAGTGATATTAAAACGTCTTTACTCACTCTATCTTTATCCTCCACATTAGGGTCACAGGGCGGCGCTGGTGTCAATCCCAGCTGACACTGGGCTAAACGCGAGTGTCCAGTTTGCCTCATCGCCAAATCTGCATGTTTTTAAACTGTGGGAAGAAAGTGGAGAACCTGGAGAGAATCCACACACACATCTTTTATTTAGAATATATCATATGTTTCACTTAACTTCAAAAATAAACAAAGTCAAAGCTACACTAATAACTGATGTACTGTATTTTTATTTTTTGACACAGTCACTCCTGTGTGAGTCAATGACTCCTTACCTTAGGTGTGGTTTTCTAAAAAAAGATTTTGCATACAGAGGGGAGTAACGCTTCAATTTCACAGAGGGACACCGTGTTCCGCCAGATTTAAACGGTATTTAATTTAATTATTATTTATGAAGCGAATTTGAATGATGCTGCAGCAGGGAAGCCCGGGTCACGTTTGGTTCACATGCAAATACAGTTTGTGGTACGATGAAGTGATTAAGAGAGATTTAATGATCGTTTACACGGCTGAATGCTCAGCTGCCAGTCTCGGCTCTCTCGTATCGCCCTCATAAATGTTTGGCATTTTATTCAAAACAGTTCAACCTTCAAACTAGTGAAACAGTAGTTATAGGTCATTATAGTTGAGTAAGAATATAGAAATAGTATGTTTATAGAGACAAAATATGATGGCAATTCCAATGCAATGTACTGATAATAGCTTGGTAATAAAAGATTTGTACAGCACTGACTCATAGCAAGGTATTTTACATGTTAAGGTTTATTAACTTACTAGGTTAGGATTAGAGAAACCTAAGAAAATTATAGAGAAACCTAAGAAAAGGAAAAGACCATCAGCAAATAAATCAAATACAGAAATATACTGTGAAGTATTACTCCTGTATTCTGTAAAAGCAAAGTATTACATCTCTAAATGCAAGACTATAGAGATCAGAGTCTCTGAAAACCACGAGCAGGAGGTATTGTGATCTCTTTTCCTGGTTCACGTCAGTATCTGTGCTGCTGCATTCTGAAGAAATCTTCACAGACATTTTTAGGTCATCCAGATAAGACGGAATGACAGTAATCTGGTCTCGTCTGGAGGAAATAAAGGCTTGAACATAGTTATGACACAGAAAAACACTAAAATGATCACCGAGTGTCACACAGTGTCTCATTTCTTTGTTCAGTCATAGTTTCTTAAGAACAGTAAACCTTGGCTTTTACATTTACCGTGTCAGCATTCGTGACGTTCAAACCACGACGAATGCAGTCGGCTTCTGAGCAGGAGACTCGTGTTGAGAAGGGAAACATAAAGACAAATGAGACGGGATAAAATAAAAAATGAAAACAAGTACCGATTTCTTTAAGAATGGTTTATTTCTTGATATAAGGCTGATTCATTAAAACAAACAAACTAAGTTCTCCATGGGAGAAAAACAGGTTTCTGACACTGCTGTCACGTCTCCATCATCACCCATCAACAGTCAGTCTGTCATCAAGTTTTCATTGGTCCCTTATTTTTTTCCTAACACCTGAATCACATTAACACCCAGTTCAATTGAATACAACTGTTAAGTCACTTCATATTTCTGTTTTGTTTTTTTTTGCTACAGCTCGGCTTTCTTCTCCCCACGTTTCTGTCCCTTGTCGACAACGCACCTGAATCCCAGGTTGTCAGAGGCCGAGTCAGGAGTGTTTCCCATCCTGCACAACACAGAATCATAAATATATTTCTAACTGGGCTATTTAACATCACATAAACATGTATGACCATGATTTAAGTTGTGTGTAATAAAGTGACACAGGGAATAAGTATTGAACACATGAAGAAATCTGTCAGCGTTTGGAAAGCAACACTGCCCCCTATCAGTGAAAACTAATATCAGCTGGTTTAGTCCTAATTGTTGGTTTCAAAAAAGGTTTTCTCGCTACCATGTCTGGTGAATAAAAAAAAAAGTTATACCCTAAAATAAATACTTATTGTGCCCCGCTGAATAAACACAACGCACCTGGTTGTGATCCGAGCCTTATGATTGGCCGACCCGTCCACCGTGTCGATCCACGATGCGCCGCGCAGCACGTACATCGGATTCGCTCCGGGAAATCGCGTGGACGTCCACTCCCATGTGTTTCCCATCATGTCATAGAGTCCTGCAGAGAAAGAATCAACTTTGTCATCAAAAGGTCGTGAAAACCGCGGCGCATTAATCGCTTTTCTTCGATTTTAATGTTTTTATGATCGCGAATAGCCAAAATCGTGGTCACTCTAACGGGTAAACGGACATTACTATGGGGTATATGGAGCGGGGGTTGTGAGGACGGTGCATGACAATAGGTGATAAGTGGCGACACTCCCCTGGAAGCAGTGGATGTGTATTTACCTGGGTCCCATTCACATGTAAATGACCAGGCACAAAACCGAGCGTTCTGAAAAAGGCTGTTTTGGCAGAGTTATTGAACTGCTATTGTGCTTCATCCTTATGATATTTTGACTAAAGCATGACACAGACATGTTCATTAGGGCACCAGGACCTAGTTTAACTTGGGTTAATAGGGTATAATATGGGACCTTTAAGTTTTATCACCTTGACCTAAATAAATGTCAATCAAGGTGGAACGCCGGCAGTCGCAGTAATTAACTGGTTTAACGTAATGTATAATTATTGATATTTACCATAGCTGTTCTGAGGAGGAAATGCCGTGACAGGAGAAAGGCCGTGGTGACCGTCCTCTGCAGTGTCTCCGTCAGGAAATGATCCCTAAACCAAACGCACCGCAAAACAACAGAAGTGTGTTTCTTCACATCAATACAGTTTTTTTTTGTTTTTTTAACTGATTGAATTTGAATATATCGCCAAATGTCAAATAAAAACCAGCAAAAGCATTTTAGCTGAGTCATGTTTGGGTTGTTTACTACAACAATATTTGTGACACAGTTGGAGAATTGTGTCTTTGACTAATATCGGTTTCTGATATCGGTATCGGACACAAAAAAGTGATATCGTCCCATCCCTAGTAGACATAACTCAATATTTAAGAATCTGACTTTGACGACTGGTCATTTAAATGTTTGATTGATAAGTGGATCAACCAGGACTGCTACAATCATAAAAATGACAGTGATAAAAAAAAGCACAGTATTTCTTTGTTTTGTGAGGTTTGTGCCACATATTTTGCAGCTGCTCTGAGACACCTCTGTCATCACTGCTGTGGGTCAAAAGAGAACAAACTAAACTCAAGTTTTCACAGCTCAGTCTGAGGCAGTGACCTGCTCTAACGTTGAATTAACGACACAAAGTCAAAAGCACACAGGTCATAAATTTAGCGACTACGTTTTGATCGTTTACTGCCAACTTGACAAGTTGTTCCCTCATTGTTTCTGTACACATGAACACATGATGTCCTGCCAACTGTACGAGATATCATGCAGCAGGAAGTGCATCACGTGTGTGTGTGTGTATGTAAATACAGCATGTGGCAAACACAAAAAATAGGTCAGTCACAACGAAGAGAACATGCATATTTCACATTTCAATCTAAATGTGTTTTTCTTGATTTCAATGTGTTTTATAGCAAAATCAGAACATACGGAGCAGACCGACCTGCCATAGGTTGGTCCTCTTGGCCTGGAACTTGTTTCCCCACGGATAAATTCGACCTAAAAACACAGTAAGCAGGAAAGAGGTAAGAGGAAAGCAAAACAATGAAATTATGGCATGGAAAACAATAACTTAACTGAAGTTGTGGGAAATATAGTGGTTCTGGAATATAAAATTGTAGCATCTCAGTTTAATTGATGGATATAAATATCTTGTTAGTGCATTAAATGTGCAAACCTTGCAGACCCCCGCGTGCGGCCCACTCCCACTCCTCCTCAGTCGGCAGTCGTTTTCCCTTCCATTGGCAAAAGGCCTGAGCGTCGTTCCAGCTCACCTGAACCACGGGGAAGTCCAGGCGCTCACGAATGCCTGAACCTGGTCCTGCAGGCTGAGCAGCAGAGATACAAGAATGTGAACAACAGACAGAGGCCGAGTGATGCATTCTGGGAGATGATACAGAGTGGTGGGGGAAAAAAAAACCGAAGATCCAAGGCAAAACCTCACCTGTCTCCAAAATGTTCGTTCTATAGGCAGCCACCAAGGAGCAGACTGTATGGGAAACAATGAGTGAAAAGTTATTTATTTACAGAGGTCTACATAACTGAACAGATACTATGAAAATAAAATAACATTTTGAGTATGTTATCTTCTTGTATTAAAGCTTAGAGGCATGGTTCTTTTTTATAGTGTGCATCTCTCCCAGTCGCAAATATTTTCAACGGATCCTTGTTCAGGGCGATGCCGACTATTATGATGGTAAATTTCAAGTCATTACGAGATACTTTTTGTTCTTGAGACTAAAGTCAGCTCACTGTCAAAGTGCATCAGGGCAAATGGATCATTTCCTGAATTTAAAAAAATTCTTGAAAAATATTCCTTAAGAGGTTTGCAAATATTGCAAACAGATCCTTGTTCAGGGCGATGCCGACTATTATCATCACAACATAAACCATCCCAGTACCTCAATCTTCTGTGTGACTTTGCTCTTCAGCTCCTCCGACACAAAGTCTTGAAACACAAAGCTCCAGCCAAACGTCTCAGCTTCTGTTTTGTACTTCTGTGCTCTGACAAATTCTCTGTGGTGGACAAAAGTCACTTTTTTTTTACCACTTTAATATCTGCCTAAATGTCAAGTTTAACGTTTTTTTCTTACCTGAAATCCACATTTGTGACTGGATATTTGTCTATTTTTAAAGGACGTAGTTCGACCTCTTTGGTGGGGGACTCTCCATCTCTCCCATCAGCTGCACTGGTTCCCATCAACATCTTTCCTCCTGGTATATTCACCATCTCATCTGCTGCTGTGTGTCAGAGGAAAAGTTGCTTGGAATGTGCTAATTATATTCTATTAATCTGTTTGACTTGAGTGGTACATTTGGAATTGTTCTTCTTACGGTAAAAAGACTGTGATCTAATACATCAAGCTGATTTGTAAGAATATATTGGGAAAAATCATAAAAATCCTCACAGCCATGTTTCAGAGACCAAATAACTGAACTTTAAACAACAAAGAGTTCTCTAAAAGTTCTGAATAAGAATGAAAAACCTTCACACGTTTTGACTATCCTATTTTAAACAGTGACCAATAAGTTTTAGCATACTGGCACGTCCATTGACATACATTTTGCAGATAATTCATGACGTGTTGTTTGGGGAAAGGCACTTACTTACTGGTTGGGTTGGTTTCAGAAAAATTTAGCAAAGCGACAGAGGGGGAAAAAACAGTCAAACAGTGAGTTCTTACCTGTCGCTGCCAATAAAAATACCGCAGAAATCCAAGACACTGCTTTAAAGTTCATTCTGACGTGTTTGACGTTAACACGTATTTGATAAAGCGCATTTACAGAGCGGATATATTTTGTACTATCAATCTATCCGCAGTACTTCCACAAACTTCTATTCATTCGTCGTCTACTATCGGACAGATTTAACGGTGGCAACGGAAACGGGTGCGACGATAAACAGACTCCGTGATATAACGTAACTTCCGGTTTAGCGGCAAGGATGTTTATTATATTAAAACTTGCTAAACTCGATATTAAAGTATTACATAACGTATATTAATTGACTTAATCGAGGTGAAGCCTTTAAAAATAATTAAGATTAACATTTATGTTAAGTATGAGCACTTTACTTATTTGTTTGTTTATTGGACAGATTTAACGATGGCAACGGAAACAGGAACGATAAACAGACTCGGTGATCTCGTGTAACTTCCGGTTTAGCGGCAGGGATTTGTATTGTATTAAAACTCTTGCTAAACCCGATATTAAATTACTACATAAAGTTATTTTTTTTTACAATCAAGGTGAATATTTGTGTTGAGTATGAGCACTTTACTTATTTATTGTTATGATGCAATCTGTTTATATGATATGGATGAAAACCACATGGAAGTTATTGACAACAATGTTATCTCATTCATAGAGGAATTTATTGATGGTTCCTTGCAACAAACAAAATAAAATGCCGTTTTGCTACATTCAGTGTTACCGTCTAGTCCGCTTTAAAGTGAAACCCTGAAAGAGAAAAAAAGTTAATTCTTTGATCCATTCACTCAAGGAAAAAAAACTATCAAATCATTGAATAACCAGGAAAACCTTTAATAGGTAGAAAGAAAACTGAGTGGCAGAGGTCAGTGCTTTTAACAAAATCTCATAAATAATCCAATCAGTAGGAGGAATTGACAAATCCATGTAAATAAAACCATGACTAGCAGAACAATGGTATCTGATGGACACTGGTGGACGCTGCAATGGTTACAGTGGGCCGTCCATCAGACTGGGGTGCTTCAGGGTGCCAAGAACGGGGATGCGTTGACTGGACCTTCAGATAAACGGCTATCCCAGCGCGTACAATAAACAGCTGACGCTTCTTCGGTTGACCATTAACCTCTTAGAGAAGACATCCCAGCTCGCATGATCTCATCTACCAGCAAAATGTTGTTGGCGATCACAGCGCTGTAAAGAGCAGCAGATGTATAAGAATTCATAAAAACAGAGATAAAAAAAAACAAATTTGAAAGAATCTGCAAGTTTACAAATGTGTAGTCTCACCATGAATGGAGGAGCTGCTTCTTCACACTGTAATTGTCCCATACACCTGCATCTCCAGCCACAACAGGTTCCCCTGAAAAAGAAGGTTAAGTAATTAAAGAAAAATAACCTCAAACTGCATAAAGAAATAACTCGAATCAGATTAGTGATACAAAAATGAAATATTGGGAATATTCATTAATTGGACAATTTCTCTTCAATTGTAGTCCTGCTTTAACACTGAAAATATTTTTACTTTAAATTAAAATAAATAAAATAATCATCATCAGACCTGTGCTGAGGTCGACACCAACAAGCTGACCGGACTCTTTGTACTCAGTCTGCAGCTTCAGAAGTGTTTCCTGTGGGTCATAGCCAGAGTTCTGGGCCAAAACCTACAAGGGGAAAGAAAGCACACAACTCAAATCAGACGTTGGCACAGTATGGAATATGACAGATGACATCTAACAGATCTTCAGTAATACAGCAAAGAAGCAGGAGTAGTTATGTAACAGTAATAGTATGTTGGGGGAAAGTGGGGCTGGGTTTACCTTGGGGATAACGAGGAGAGCATCTGCAAATGCTTGGACTCCCAGCTGAGCTCTGCCTTTCACACTGGGCTTGTGTTTGATCAGCGCATCTGCCACAGCCACCTCAAATGCACCTGCGCCGGGCACGACACTGCCTGAAGAGACGAGGACGAAAAGGGGATTTTCAAGCTTAAGTCACACCATATCTATTTAAACATGATTAATCATCAGTGGATAAAAGGGACTTTGTTCTGATCAACTGAATACATGTAGGAGAGACTGAAACTCTCCTAACGCAGAGGTAATGACCAGAGTCACTGTAGCACAGACATGAGACCAGGGAGAGCCACATTAGCATCCTTGGGTGTTCGCTGTGCAAATGAAACCAACTACAATTTAACACCCAAGAAAGAAAATTAAATTCCAGATATTACTGATCAAATTAGAAACAAGACAGGCAAAAAAAGCATCCCATGTTACCAAAGCACTGCATGCAGACGGCTAAATCTGGTTTGACCACTTCAGAAATGAAATCGGCTTGAAATTTTTGTTAAACAATACCTGAATCTTGAGATTCTGAGCACAGCCTTAGACACATTTAAGACGATTGTCAAAAAAGGGAAAAAAACAAAACAAACAAAACTCTAAATAGAATTCCATAAAAATAAAAAAAATTAAATATGTTTACAACATATTAATATGTGTTTTACCATCTTCTATGGCGTTCTTCACTGCCCGCAATCCATCCCTGACGGCATCTTTGATCTGTGTGATGGTGTGTGTGTTGGGTCCCTTCACCAGCAGGGTAACTGAGCGAGGGTTGCTACATTTCTCGACGAACGTGTACTTCTGCTCTCCCTGCAAAACAAGATATGAGAGTTAATGGCTCCGCTATGACATCGAGACTCCACAAAGTTTGAAAGAAATCCAAGACAACGCAGAAAAAATACTCACCAGTGTGTGTTCATAGACCAAGCCAGCGTGTCCCAAACAATCAGGAGTGAGGTCATCAACTGAATTCATGGCAATGCCACCACAAGCAAGGGAGAGTCTGTCAACAGAGCAATGCATCATAAATAAATCAGTTGGTTTGTGGTCGACTGTGATAAGTGACAGTATTTTTAAGATTTTCTTACATTATACACCTTAAGCTGATCTATTTCCTCCCAGACTTATTAAGTACTAAATCCTAGGTTTTTGCTCACCCTAAAACAGGACCGTATAAAAAAAACAACAATTACCTTTCCATGTTCCTCCTCTTTGCCCTGCGCAGAGCAACAATACCTTCCTTGGCTAAGGCGTCCAGGGAGAAAGGGTCAACACCCTACAAAAGGGAAACAAGAGATGACATGTCAGCTTATAAATATCAGTTACTTTCAGTGAGTGTTGGTGACGGGAGGTATTATCCTGATCCGCTGAATACATGTCGGAGAGAATGGGCCCTTCGAATGCAGAGGTACAGATCAGATTTACTGTAGCACAGATATAAAAGACCAGGGGAGCCACATTAGCATCCTGGGGTGTTCACTGTGCATTCAACAGTGATCATAGAATATTTTGTGATCATACAGAAATTAGAAAGCTTAGTGCACGATTATCTGCAGGCATACCTTCTGATTAATGACAACAAAACCCTTCTCTCCATCAGGACAGACTTGGTTCTTCAGGGCAACGATCTTCCGCACGCGATCCTCGATGAACTTCCTCTCTGCAGCCACAAGCTTCTCCCTCTCTCCAGCACTCTTGTAGAAGAAGCCAGAGTTGACTTCCGTCTTTTCGTACTCCAAAGAGACGTTGCAAGTCAACACATAGGCATCCTCCACCCTCTTCTTCATGTCTGGGTGTCGAGCACCATGGTCCAACACCAAACCTCTGATCAGTCTGAGAGATAAGAACAAACCCTTAGATGACTGGGGAGCCTGCACACTACTGCACTATCAGTGAGGTCCATCTTAAAACTTACTGTGTATCACAGTCGGTCTTATGCTTCATCTCCATAACTTCCACCATGTACAAGTCAATGGCTTCATTGGGTTTGGCAATAGCCAGCACAGCATCTACTACAGCCTACACAAAGAGAGACAGTCAGCACCACATCCTGACAACACGTCGGAATAACTCTGAGGGAGGGATTGAATTATGCCTCACCTCAGTGAGAAGGTCTGCCAGCTCAGCGTGGACCTTGGTCCTCAGGGATGTCCTTGCAACGTTGATGAGGGTCTCTCTGTCCATTTCCCGAGTCACCTTCAACTCTTCAAGAACAGCCAGTGATTTCTCTTTTGCTGCCTCAAAGCCCTCAGCAATGATCCTTGGATGAAGACCCTGCAGCAAAAAGGGGAAAGACACATATTCAGTTTGAGCTTCTGATGTTCCTCTTGTGTCAAATTGAGAAAGCCAACATTTCTAAATGTGCCTCGTCATGAACAGCACTGTGCATTCTGAGTAATTACCAACACAGACCTGTAAAGTATACATTTTCAAGAGCCTCTTTTACCTCTGACACGTAAAGGTCAGCCTGCTTCAGAAGTTCACCGCTGATGAGGACATTGGAGGTTGTTCCATCTCCTGTAATGTCATCCTGTGCTGTGACAACCTTTGCGATCAGGGATGCTGTTGGGTGCTGAATTTGCTGAAAGGTTAAAAAAAAGATAAATCAGTACAAACTAATGTCAAAAATAAAGATAAATCTATATTACAACCTTTTCCCTAGAATTGTACTACGATGTTGTGATAAAATTCCCTAATAACGACTGATTAAACTGGAGGTGCTTACTTGTAACAGGCTATATCTACCATACATCATAATACATGGACTTATTTAACATCCCCTCCCTCACACACACTGGGTGTGGCCGCTGTCCAATAATAAAGCAGAGAATTGCATCAAGGACGAGAGAAATGAACACAAACAAATCTTTATTACACAAATCATGCATTTTCTTACCATCTCGTGTAACAAGACATTGCCATCTTTGGTTAGTTTTATGTCTCCTGCACCAGACACCAGCCTGTGAGTCAGAGAGGTAGAACAGAGGTACAATCAATGCTGGACCACTACATCCTATCAGGAATAATGTTAATGACGGTCTGCAGAGGAGAAAGCACTCACTCTGACATGATTTGACCATGACAGCGGCAGTGTCTGCATTGATAGTTGAGGCGTGTGTACACTTCCTGGTTACATATTATATTATAGTTATTTTACTGAGCGAGAGCTGTTATTAATCATTTACCATGAAATGCTAACGTAAAACGTCAAGTGGCTACATCGATCCTGTCAACCATCGCGTTAGCATCAGTTCCTACCTGCGCTAAGGCTAGCACTTTGGCTTCATCTGCCAAAGCGGATCATGACAATGACTGGGCGACGCGCCCCGAGAAAATCCGTGAAGCGACAGAAGGCCTCGGCTGTATAAAGTTGTAATAGTATGTGTAGCAGTGACTGAAATAGCCGTGCACTTTGAAACACTAAACTATAACTTAGAAACACAGTAAACTAAACAAGTAGATACATAGTGGCTACAACGCTACCGGTAAATTGAAGCTAGCGTTAGCTGCTAATGAGTTAGCACAGCACGCGTGCCGCACAAAGGGCTCCGGCAGCACTCACATTTTCATGGTCCCTTTCGGTCCCAGGTTACTCCTAAGCACGTCCTGAAGCCCCCGGGCGGCACTGATGTTGACCGCCAGTGCGGCCTGGGCCCTGGCCACCTCTGCTTTGGGATTTAGAGCTTTCACGGCAGCCATGGCGAAGCAACACAACTAGCGAAGTCGATATAAAAAAGGTACCGCCGCGTGAGTGCTCACTACTCAGGCCGGGCGCTCTCGGAAAGGGAGTCAGCTTCCAGAAGGCTCCAACACGTGTTCTCGTGCTACCTTCACGTAAGCAGATTGAGCTCGGAAATTTGGACTTTTTGGAAAAGCGTCGCACAACCTAGAAGAGCAGGGGCTGCTCCTACACTTCTGTATTTCATTATCATTATCAAAGGCACCACGGCAAACATTATTAGAATATCAGTTTATTCTTTAAAAATTATTATTATTATTATAATAATAACAACAAAATAGTAATAATGTAAGTGAATAATTCCTGTGATTATTTTCTGAAGCCCAAACTGTATAATTACACAACATAAACTAAAACATAATTAGCTACAGCATTCACTCTACTACTTCCACCATACAATACACCAATTAATAAAAACACACACATTGTTCCATTTTAATCAGAAGTTTAATTCAATATATACAACTAATCACACTTCACACACTTCATTTCACTTTTACCACACTGAGATGAGTCCTCATGTCCCGTCTTCTTCACGATCGACATCTTACCCGTCAAACAAACACA
This sequence comes from Microchirus variegatus, assembly GCF_963457635.1. NCBI lineage: Eukaryota > Metazoa > Chordata > Actinopteri > Pleuronectiformes > Soleidae > Microchirus > Microchirus variegatus. The sequence continues at coordinate 9,877,810 of NC_139803.1, forward strand.
CTTCACTTACAGACGCAGGACAAACCATTATCCATGATCTGACTATTAGAAAAACAGTAATCTCGGCACACAATCACTTTGCTTGGCAGAAACACAGAAACGTCTGTAACAGATGCACTTTGTTGGTAATAATCAATTGAAGCTCATGTTCTAAATTATGACATTCTAAAACCACAAAGGAAAGAGGAGTAAAGAAACAAATTAAAACAGAAAAATGAAAGCATTGTTGATGTTATTCCCTGGCAGCGCACACTCCGATGGTTGGTTCTACTCTCTACAGATCTGTGTGGTAGATGCACTGGCTGTTGAGAGATTATTCCCATGACCATGGTTACTTCAAGGGAGAAGTCTTCATGGGAATCATTATTCTGGATTCCATGTGTTGAATCAGAGGGACTGTGGAGTGAGAAAGAGACTCACTTAGCAACAGAATTCTGTGTCATGTTTGAAGTTCCCATTGTTTCCATGCACACAATGGAATTGGTTACTGGGAGGAATCAGGTTTCAAATAATGCACGTAACAAATAGACATAATGTGTTTCCACCCTTCTCACCCAAGTTACCTTTGTTCAAGACTTTTAGCCACAGTGAGTCAGGGAAAAAGTGCATTCATTTGTACAGCTCTGACAAAGCATTATTGAAATTAATAATTAAATTACAACAACAACAACCAGAGAACTACTGGTCCTAACAAGGTCAGTGTCTATGCCAGAAATGGTTCCTAAAGATGTGACAAATTCAACTAAACAACAACAACACATGCACAATAGTGTGGCCCAAAGTAGATGAATGCCATTTTTTTGTGCAGAATATAAACATACATTCTCAAGTATCAAAACTTCTGTTCAACAAACATTTAGAACGGCAACATTTTCACCACTGTGGTTTAATGACGTGCAACAAACACAGAGCTGGTTTAGCTGCAGTCCTGCTCTTTCTCTCTCTCTATCAGTGGTGCCTGCAGCCTCACAGCAGGAGTCTGTTCCTCTTTCTGTTCCTCATTTGCTCCTATTTAGGAATTTTAAATAAAGTGACAGAGCTTTTCTGTGTCTTTTGCACCGAGGGGAAGACAGTTTTTCACGGCCTAATGGTAAACTGCTGATAAAGAACGCTGAATGCTTTTTATGTCATTAAAACACTTCCAAAGGAGTTATAATGAACCAGCATTGTGTGCTTCATGTTTGCTTGCACACTGTATATCTGGGTACTTTCTAATTTTACATTTAATACTTTAAGTGTAAAATTTGATACAGACTACAAGTATTACCATGAGGCAAAGAGAGGTGGATGACGACAAAGTAAGACATACCAGTGTAATAAACAACCTCATCCCAGCCTTCACGGTTCCAGGCTGCGTTTCTGGTGTCTTCTCTGGATTGCAGATCTTTATAAGCTAAAATGAAAGACAGGTTTAGAAGTTTTAAATGGTTGTTGTTACTCAAAGCCACGCATAATGTAGGTATATAATGTATTTTATATATAACCTTGCTCACCCCACAAATGATGAACCGTGTACAGACTTCCTATCTGTGAGAAGAAGCCTCCAACTGCCTCATGGTTCTTCTGACGGATGTCAATAGCACGCGCCCTGCAGAGCACCAAAGAGGTGGTTACACCAGAAAAAAACAAACCAAAAAACACAAAAGCACAATTACAATTACATAATTTAAACGAATAGCATTGTTAGCAGGTTTAAAACCCCCAATTATAACTGACATTCCCCCATATCCCATTTATTTTATCATTTGTGCATCAAATTTGATTTTATAACCAAGTATATAGACCAGGGGTCACCAACGTGGTGCCCGCGGGCACCTGGTAGCCCGCAGGCAGCCAATACGGTGCCCGCGGGCTCACTTCACTTCACCTCACTTGCATGTATCCGTATGATCGCTCAGTAAAATATCTTTGATATTGTTTATAAAACTTGGTAATCGTTAGGAGTAAGCACTGGAATTAATGTGTATGCAGTTGAATGCATAATATTAATCATTTAAATGGTAAACAAACAAAAAAATATTATATGGTAGCCCTCCATATTATTTTTTACCCTTAAGGTAGCTCTCATCTCAAAAAGGTTGGTGACCCCTGATATAGACATTTCAGTCATTATAATCACTTATCAGTCGCACATATAGATATACACTCACCTGCACTTAATTAGGTACACTGCTTGTGTGGCCAACCACATGCTAGTAACTCAATGCATGTAGGTGGTCAAGAGATGACCTGCTAAATTTCAATTCAAGTATCAAGAAAGGTCATTTAAATTACTTTGAATGTGGTATGGTTATTGGCTCCCAAAACGGACTGGTCTGAGTGTTTCAGAAACTGCTGCTCTGGGAATTTCCCTCAACCATTACTTGGGTTTAAAGAAAAGACAAAAAGACAATCCGGTGAGTAGCAGTTCTCTGGGCAACATGTGGGAATGGTCAAACTAGATCAGATTGATAGAAAGACAACAGTAATTCACACAAAGAATCACTCAAATAACCACTCGTTACAACCAAGACATGCAGAAGACCGTCTCTGAAGGCACAACAGACAGGCCACGAAAGCAGAGGAGTGTGCTCTGTACCTAATACAGTGGCTGGTGAGTGCATATATATTTAGTATTAATATTTAATCCAAGGTAAACAGGTCAATTACACTTGAGATTTAGAAAATGATGCGTGATATATGGAGTCATGCTGAGGAGTCATGCATAGGTGTGGTTTAAGAAAGTACCGTTGACTCATATTCATCTGCTACAATCTGTGAAACCAATAAAATAGTAAAATGTTTTTTTTTTTTGAATGGAACTTAAAAATAAGTTGACAGTTAGTGCAGAATGGAGAGGAAAGCTTATGAGCTTCTCAAATTAACTTTTTTTTGTACTACATGTACAGGGTAAGAACAAAGTTATACCTTACCAATAGTTTCCCCACTCAATCATTGTTCCAGGCTGAAGAAAGACATGAAAGAGAAGAACAATATGGAAACTGCAATACACAATATATTCATGTGTAATCAGAGGACGCAGGATGAGACAGTTACCCTGAGTTGGTATGACCTGAGCTCGTAGATGTTAGGTCCTGAACGAGGCACGGGTTCATTCCAGAAGCTGAACTCAAGCAGCAACTGGTTTCTACGAGACAGCAGCATCTTTCCCCTCTCGCTCCTGTAGTCCATGAAGTCCTTAAGAAATGACAAAACGACAGTAACACATTACAGAGTAAATCCAGCACGGCCTACCAATGAGCAAATATGTTTTCTTTCATTGTAAACCTTTAAATGACTTAAGACCTCAAGTTTGAACCAGCTTTATAATAATTTCATGTAAGTATGAAGTTTAAGTGGGAATGTACACTCAAAAAGTCGTTGATTCCCACTTACTTTGATGAGTGACCTTTAATTTATATGAAACTGAAGAAATCGTCTTGGGATGTAATTTGAAAGAGAGGCCTAGAAGTCATCAGCTGCCAGTAAACTAATCTAATCTAACTAATCTGAGCACCTGTTACCTTATTCTGCCTGAGTTTGTTCATGACTTCGGTGAGAGCCGGGTATCCTCCCCGATATCTCCACAGGTGAACTAGAATAGAAGTAGTACAGATAATGCAGCTCTCAAATTGATCTCAGCGTGTTCGTTATGTTAGTTAAATATTATTTGAAGCCAACAAAAAGTAGTTTGTTTATTTATCTATGGTGGAGATGGCATTATGAGAGTAGATTATTCCCACCACATCATTTACATCTGATTGTATTTTGAAAATACGTATTTGTTTCATTTAAACTACCTGATAGACTGGGCAATCAGGCAGTTCACAAGCAGATTTATCATTGCAAATGCACAATATGTTGATTAAGGTAACACTGAGACATTTACATGTGCTCTTACCTGCCTGATCTTGCTCTCCATACCACGTGTTCCAGGTGCCCACAAGCTCACAGGGGTATTCAGGGTTAGCGTGAATGGAAGGCAAGACATTCTCACTAAGGGCACACACACACACATAGTAAAATGAAAAAATATCAGCACATTTTATAAAAGCAGCAACTGGACTAGACCACTGAATGTCTAATTAATGACATGGGGATTTCTTACCAAAGTTCATTGTAAGCATCAAGACATTCAGGCTTGACATTGTGAACTGCAAAAAAAGGAATGACATCTGAGTAAATACTACATCATATAATCTCATTAAAAAAAATGCAAAATTAATTCTGTTTATGAATCCAACACAGTCAAGGTTATACGACCATGGCCCTGTCACACATACACTGTATTTTGTAGAGATTGCTGTCTTCTTTCTTGGCGAGCAGGTGAGAATGAGCATCTTTTCTTGGGTCAACCTTTCTGACAAACAGAGACTTGAACCAGCTGTCTTCACGAACACCAGAAAAGCCCCTACGGGAACACAAAATACAAATGTTGAATGCGACCCACATTCATCTGTGACACAATGAAGAAAGAGAAGAAGATGATCAACAACAGAAAACTCTGCAATTCTAGTCCTTGAACCAATTTCACTAAACAATTAAATTTCTGTTCCTGCTCACTGACCACAGCAAGACTGTTTTTTTCTGACTGTACTGGGTCCAGTGAGAAAACCTCAGCTCTCTATGTTCCAGGCATGCAATTAGTTTTTAAATTAAATTTGTTAATAAACAAATATTATTTCCTTTTCTGTTCATATGCCATGTTGTGAGTACAGTATATGTGTGCCAGTGTACCTAATTGCCATTGCTCATTGCATATTTTTCGGAATTCTATTAACCAGGAGAGCAGGGGCAGTTTTATTTTTCCAATGATAAATGTACCGTCGTTATTCATTTACGCTTGCTTCCACCTAGAACCACAGACATAAATACACACATTATAAATGAGCAGAAGATGGTGTTTAAGGCTCCTTAAACCCTGTACCTCCGGGATATTAATAGTCCGTTATTGGGGTAGGATGATTCATAAAATTGCTCAACTGGTTGTCCTAGAATTTCAATCTGATTTTCTTTTGATGAAGCAGTTTAGATTTCACAGCAATGGGCAAAGAGAAGTCTGTAAACAGTATATAATATACAAAGCCATTGGGTCAGTCTGCACTTGCAGTGAAGCCCTTTGACTGTTTGTCAGCAGATTCAAACATGGTCACTGACATTCACTACAACTTTAAAGCTGTCAAGTTTGTAGCACTTTAGTTAACTTTTTAAATCAGTTCTGGTTGAAGAGCTGCAGCAATGGGCTAAACCACTGGTGTTGTATACACTATACACCATGATTACTAACTGTGTAAACTGTTGCACAGATTAGTTGTATTTTGACCTTGAGGTCATATTCAGTTTGAAGAATGACGGCTGTGCTTGTGTATAACTTTTAAAACTAGAAAGAGACAACTCTTGCTGCCTCGTCAACGTTAAATGAAACCAAGTTGCTCAGTAACTTGTTTTCAGTGAGGGGGAGCTATTTATCTTTAGCAGTCAGGAGCTAAGATAACTACGTTTGACGCAGACACCGATCTGACGTCCACAGATTAACATTAGCTTAGCCACTTAGCACGCAGGACTTTTAACATCGTTGTCAACACCACGTTCAGCAGTATGCAAAGTTTCTGCGCAGCAACATGAGTCGTGTGTATGCGAGATAATCTAACCTCGAGGCGAAGGTGATTCCCCCGTTCGCCAGAACCCCGTTTTTCGACTCTTTGAGGCCGCGGCTGACTTTTTGAAGGACTCGGGACGCCATCTTTTCCCCAGACCGCGGCTGTCACTCAGGAGGTGGATGACAGCAGCAGCAGCAGCAGCAACAGACTTGCGGCTCCAGGAGGAGCCAGTGTACCCACAGTAACATGACACCATGAATTTATCATTATATTTTATGAACCGAAATCGGTTGAAGCTGTGGGGATCCATCAGTTTTACAGAAGTATTTGTAATATAAGTCCAGGATATACCAGTTCTTCATTCACCTGTGGAGTTGACAACGCTCTTGTTTTGAAAATCTACTTTTCTCCTAAACATTTTAAATATTTATATTGTATTGTTTTCAAACAGGCATAACATTCCAATAAATGTACAGATCACGTTTCTGACAAATAAGTGATATTACTATTAAAGTAGACAAACTGGATCCATATCATTAATTAGAAAAATAATTTTGTGAATGATACCATGTGTTCTTATGGTCATTTTATTGTAAAGAGATGTGTTGTGACTTCAAATTACCTTTGGAGGCATCTAAGAAAAGGTATTCAAGCTATCCATCCGTCAAATAATACAAAAAAACAAATACATGAAAACACCTTAAACAGAACCATGTGTTGAAGCTAGCATTAGTGCACGAGTTTTTGTCATGGAGCTGGAGTTTGTGTTGATGTGGATTCAGCTCCACTGGAAGCCGCAGTGATGTTGAGCTCCTGCAGTTTTTCTGATAATGTCATCTCCTCTTCCATGTCGAATGGAAGGTCAGTCAGCGGCTCCAGAAACTCTCTTTCCGCAACCCTCTTTCCTGTCAGTGGGTCGACCACCCGACCTACTTTATACACGATCTCAGCCAGTTCGTGTTTCACATGTTTGGACCTGGCCTCCGGCAGAGCCTTGAGAAGTACAATATCTCCCACGGTGCACTGTTGCAAAGCATCATGGGCAAAATAGGTCTTCCTCTTGTTGTAGTACTATGGAGAAGAAAAGATATCTTAACACAAATTTAAATAAATATTCACTGGACAGGGATTTAGGAAAAAATTAGGAGCAGTGAATGAATATTATCACAGGTTTACCTTGAGCAAGTAAGGGTCCAGCACCAGTCTTGTAACTCTCACTTTGGCAGTTTTGCGCATTTTGGTCCCCATTACTCTGCCGATAATCCATTTGGCATGGACTGATGCCTGCTTCACCGACATTGTGGAAAACACACGATTCAAACCTGTGGTACAGAAAACCAAGGAACAGGTTCTCTGAGAAATCAAAGCACATTTATCAATTATAACACACCCCACACACACACTTCTGATATCCTAGTCTTTTCAAATACAGGACAATGGACTCGCTTATTGCTATCATTTAATTTTTTTGCATGGCTGATATCCGTTTTTCCAAACATCAATTCATCCATTTACTATCTCTTATAAAATTGGAATGTACACTAAGTCCATTAATTACATTCAAGTACTGAATTTGCTTTATTATTGTTCACCCCAGTACAAACATCAAATTGGCCATTAGCACTGATAATAATAATAATAACAACTGTATCTATATAGCACCCTTTAGAGCTTAAACAAAGCAAGCAAATGTGGTCAGTAGAATCATGGACGGAGATTCAAGGTTATTTGTTTTGATAGATCAGTGGGGTTAGGGGGATTTACCACAATTATTTCCGGTTTGGAGTTGTATTTACTGCTGTTATAATAAAACGGACAATTAAACCTGTGCACAGTAACGCAATCTAAGTTACGGTTGACATGGAGGAAAGATACGATGACAGCAGCTACATTTAGCATTACTGCGTCCTAATCGTGACAACCTTTTCTCTCCACAGCAGTTTCCTTCTACAACGACTTTCTTTGACACGTAAACAATCTAACAGAATATACATATAATACAATAAATAAATGAACTCACTGACTTTGTTGGAAATGAGAAACGTTAAAAGGTCAAAAGCCCTTCAATGAAAGAGCTCCTCCATGATGCTTCAGCTCGGCTTGTTTTGATGACGTAAGTACGGCTGCCGTCGAGGTAAGCGGAATGGCGAAGCATTTATTTCTGTATTTTGTTCAAGGAATTAAAAACCTGATTAAAATCCGTTGTAGTTTAGCTGTTTTTAAACCGATAGCTATAATGAGTTAGTAATTATTATTGTGTAAATCAAAACCAAAGTTTCACATACAAATGTGAAGATGTAACTTTTATATTGCAAAATAAATAAATAAACAACAATAATAATAACACAATATATCATTTTGTAACCACTTGACACTGGCTTTGTCTTTCGAGGAATAAGATAATCATGTTATACTTTTGGCCACAAGATGGTAGAAGAGAGAGACGAGGAGAGGGTTTGATGTTCAATCCTGGATCCAGTTAAGTTTGAAGACAATACAAATGTATTATAAAGTAATCTATTGTCTTCAGAAACAGTACAGGTGTAGTGGATTCTTAAATCTTGAGCTGCTCACAACAGGTTTTGTGTGTCCCCATTTAACAATAATCAGTTTGCCACCTCACCTCAGGAATTCCAGTGCTGACATTGTTTTATACTTCATGAGATCCAGCTGGAAATATGATAAGATTTGAAACTAAACTTTTGATCTGATGGACGGTGCCAGAGGTAAAGTCAGGGAGATCAAAAATGTCACGAATTGGGATTATGAATATCTGTCTGTACAAAATCTAACCTGTCTCTGAGCTTTGGCGACTGATCAACCATGTGCCACCCGCTGTGCCAAATATATCAGAAGGGTAATAAATACAGAATCACATTTCTCCTTGAAAGAGTAAAACTGGTGTGAGTCAAGTGATACATTTATCTTATCTTAAAAAAATAATAATAATTCACCCTGTTCTCTTGAGAAAATTAACTTGTGTTTTCTCAACCAATTTACTCTAAGAAAACAGCTCATGATCTTGAGATAACAGGATAAAAATATCACCTTCATACGAAGGAGCGCTGTCAGTCCTCTATTATTTAGTTTTCTTTGATTTCTTCATGCCTGACTTATATGAAAGGAATACAAAATTAATATCTTATCCAGTCATTTGGTAACGATCATGGCTCTGGATCTCCATTAAAGCAGATATAAGCAGGGGAGATTAACATAGATGCTCTGAAATCTCACCACCACATTAACAGTCTTGTGCCTGAGTAGGGAATTGGCTGTGACTCAGAACCAACCACAGGCAGACCAATCTGGTCTTAATCAGAGGCATGTTGTAGTAAAGCGCAGGTCGGCGTCTCTGTTTCCCATTTAAGGCAGTGCAGCTTTGGTATACCTCTGCCAGAATTACAACATTAGACAACTTTAGCTTCCTTCATACAAGAACACTGACACAATTCACATACTGTAGTATACAACTATTTCTCCTTGTTCGACATGAAATATGTTTCTCCACTGGATGTTGGACAGCTCAACTGGTCATTGACAGTGGCTGCCAACACTGCAGCCATCATATGCCTTACTGTATAGGTATTAAGGCGGGGGACAATATGCTTTCATCACAATTTGATTGGTACCTGGCGACAATTTGATTCGCACTGCGATTCTACAGTGGCCGACAGGGGCAAATGCACTGCAACGAGCTGCAAATTCAAAAACACAAATGCAACGTGAGAAACGCACGATTCAATAATAAGAAGCTCTACAACCAGATATCACGATACCCGGCGACTACTTAACGTGTGTCACAGTGTTGTTAATTAAATATTTTCCTCGTCTCCACTAAAAAATATCACTACGTCCCAGAACAAACTACTGTTGAATTAAAACACTGAGCATAAAAACTGCATTTGTGCTTTTAAATCTGCAACGTTTCTTGCAGAGGGCATGTGTTTTGGGTCGTCGCGTAGCGTTTGCCCCCTCGTCAGCCACCGTACGATTCTGATTTATCGCGATTCGACGATCTTGATAATTGCAATCTGAATTTCTTCTTCAGTCTGACATTTATCTTAACCGAATGTGACAGTAGACCATTCCATATTTTATTTTTTATAAAAGTTAAGTTAACTGCCACGTTTAGCTGCCCCTGCTAATAATAAAATAAACACAATCAGGCCAAAATAGTTTTGATGAGCCAAAATAAACGCAGCCTCTCAAAAAAGGACGCAGCTCAAACGTGAGACAAATTAACATGCTTCAAAATAAACTGAAAAAATTTCTTTTCAAAACGCTGATTAACGCATTATAACGCAAATAAACAGAAAATCATAATATTTTGATATCATAGTTCTGGGACTTTCACTGTGTAAATAAGCACATGAACAGTTCTACTCCTTATCAAATCTGAGGATAAGTCCACAAGTGTAGATCACATCATATCAACGGCGATATTACAATATTTACCCAGAGATAATCACACTCATACCTAATTGCAAACGCAGCCAGTGTTTTCTTGTTGAGGAGAATTGACACGGTCAGTTTATCAGCTCTGAATCATGGGAACCCCCCAGCTCTCGTGACATTACACAGAGGCCTGATAGCACACGGACTGTGTGATTAGACATGTATGTTTTCTATGATAACACAGTGATCGAGTTCTATATTTCCACATTAACTGTGCAAGTTATTTCTCCGCAGATATAACACTTTTACAATAGATTAGACAATTTAGCTTAAGTATTGGCGTGCGACTTTGACCGAGCCCCATAACTCGAAGAAAGTGGAGCGAATGATTTGTAGAAATACTGTCACAAGGCCATGGTGTCGTCTCATGTATGCAAATCTTTAAAGATTCTGTAGTTTATATTCGAGTTATCTGTGTTTACATGGTAAATGGTCTCTATATATAGGGAGCGAGTAATGGCGACCCCTCTACAGTGAGTGATTGACACTTGAGTTACGGTGTCGGAAGTGTGGGGAAACGCATACAAAAGCAATATATATATGTATATATATATATATACAAATAATATTTAAAGCGAGAAATAATTTACCTTCAAATGAAATAAAGACATCGTTTTCAGAGAGACAAGGGGATATTTCATTCAAGAGGGAAACTAAATTTAAAAAATGCAGTGTCAGGAGAAGTTTGAGGGAAATGGTCTTGTGTTGATCATTGCATAAAATAATGTAAATATGTAAATATTTGGTGATGGGATAAAGTAGTCTAGAAAGGAATGGTGTAGGTGCATATATGTTAGGATGACTTCTGAAAAGGGGGAACAAAATAAATCTTTTCCACATCCAAAATGGTCTTTTCCTTGATGGCGTTCATGTTGTTGAACTTGCACACGTTCAATAATCAGTACGACAGAAGGGCACGAGTGAGAAGTTCAATGTGAAAAAAGGAGATCAAATATCCCACACTGTGGAAACAGGACTGGGCCTCTTTGATATCTATTCTCTTTTTCTTCTTTGTTTTAAATGATGATGATGAATCTTGGGGGTTAAAAGTTGAAAGCGAGATAGCACAGCGACGGGCGCGAGAAGCGAGGAAGGGGGCGAGGCGCGGCGGCGTTCGAGGAAAAATACTTGGCAGTGCTTGTGTGTTTGTGGTCAATGTAAAGGGCAGTGAGTCACAGTCTGCCAGGCTAATGAGTTTGTTTTCTCAGTGGATCGACTGTACGCTCAATGAAAGTGTTCTCCCCTTTCTTTGGGCTGCAGCCACAGTTTAAACAGAGCACGAATGTTTTTCACTGATAACTTGTCTTTGAAATCACAAAGTTAACAAAACCAAGAAATTATAGCGACATGTTTGCTAAAATAATTGTTTTGTGCTTCTTGGTTTGATTCATTTTGTTGATTTCTGAGCTGAGTTATTATGTAAAACAAGCTATTTCACGCACCACCAGTCAAATATGCAATATATTAAACTCACACTGGATGCACACGTCTCCCAAATACAATTATAAGGTTGTATACAGAGCTACTGTACGTCCAAACCGCACACACAATGATTCTCTGCTGCTCCACACCATCCCAGATGGTAGTGGTAAAAGGCCTATAAACAACTGAGCTCATCAGAGCCATGTATTCTAAATTGATCCCAGCAATGATTATTAGTAAGCACATTAAAAGGTCCAGCGTGTACAATTTAAGGTGAAATATTAAAAACTATCTGTCTATTCCTGTGTTTTGACTACTTTAGAATGAACCCTGATTCTGCACTGGGCAGGGACACAAGGAAATATTATTTCCAAAAAGCTCCAGTAATAAAAATATATTCCATCCTGTCATCAACATCTCAATAATAAGTTTGTCGCTGTTTGACAGCCTGGAAACTGAAGTTTGTGCCGCTTTGTAAACTCACATTTACTCCCTGAACCAAAATCCATGAAATCCTTTGTTCAGATTCCCCTTAGTGACACAAACTTAACCAAATGAAGCAGCAGTAGACCGGCAGCTCCTGTGTCTCCATGAGCCAAAATGGCAGATTTTCTCTATGGACTTTGGCGAAGGAGAATGAGCAGTTTCCAGTATGAAAAAGATGTCAACCTGCAAAAAATTATTACGTATAGTTACCCAAAATGTATGTAAAGTTTTTATTTTTATATTTTTCCCTGTTGTCATGTGGAAACTTTGTCATTTTCTGTCCCCCACGTTCACTTTAGGGGTGCCCATCTGGTACTTAAAGGTGTGTCTGCCCTTACCTCTCACCTTCTGCTGCTGCATACTGTGGTAGAGATTATGCACACATGCAGGTTTTCTTGATCAATTTAACAAACTTTCCTAAAATGTATTTTATAGAGGGCACATTTTCCTGGGTTTCACGTTTAACCCTAACCCCGATTGCCTCCAAAGGTATTCATCGTATGGCGAATGACGAGACGCAGACCGCAACACTAAATTAAAACTGATGCTATATGGACTATAGATCATAAAGAACATGTGGTGACCGCTCTCTTGGTACGACTGGAACACATGTAAGAATTTTAAATGCCACTAAGCTCCAGTCCTCAACAGTGCAACATTGTAACAACATATGACATTCTGTCTTTTCCTTGGGCCTCACGCCCCAACTTCCATCATACGGCGCGATACAAAGTGCAGCTGCGGCATGTTGTCACCCTCTTGTTATTGCAAACAACATCAGTAATTCAAAGCAAAACTGTTTATTCCATATTTTGCGTGTGAGCAAATGTGTCACAGTGCTGTTTATTCTGGTGGACACAACCCAGCCGTCTCTGCTCCGACACCTGAAAGACGTGGAGCTATTACATCAACGCTGAGCGCCGAGTCCTCAGGTAGAGGAGCATAAATCATTGAGTATTAGCAAAAAATAACATCAGGGTTTTGCTGGGTGACACACAGAAATGAGCCAACACCTTTGAATTTGAATGTAATAAACACAGTGGATGAAAAGAGTATTTTAACGTAGTTAAAACTACAGTACTTGACCTCAAGCAAAGTAGATTTTAGTGTGCTCATTCAGGTTTATTATCACAAATGTTACATTGGTCCAAAAATGCTTCAGAGAAGAAAAAAACTAACAAAAACTATATAATCTTTATGAAAAGTGACGTTTTAAGGGCACGAACCTATGATTTAGTCGAGTACGGGAGACATCTCTAATGTCTTCCCGATCCAATTTTTGTATCACATCTCTTACCATCTTTTATGAAACCCCAGGCAGAAACATGACATCTGCTGCTCTTGCTCAAACTGGCTCAGCGTGGCCTTGAAACATCTGAGTCGACATCTCCTGCAGTGAACATGAACAGAGTGAAATATGCTCATATTATGGCATGTTTTACACACAAAACACAGCGCATCGTCAACACATTGTGTTTTGAGTGAACGGTGACGCCACCCCAGACAGCTGAGTTACACCGAGTCCAAGCCTTATACGTTAAAGTAGGTCATATAGAACGACAATGTGGTATCACTTAGATAATGTGCTGTCAATTAAAACATCTAAGCGGGGACGGATTAAAAGATATTTCCCAGGTGGTGACATCACTTCTTGTCGTCTTAGCCCCTTGACCTTGTGCAACGCCTGTTGTGAGGCTGCATAACGACACTTTACATACATAACGTCCTTGTTATTACCTGTGATACAAATACGGGAGATGGGGTATTCCCAATTGAGCTGTGTGTCATACGTATGAAAGGGACAGAGTGTCATGTTTACAGCTCATAACTCATGGTCAAACTATTCCATTTGGTGTCTTTGGAAAATACTCGCACAGTGTAGTCTCACAAACACTCATGCAAAGATATAATTGCAAGAAAAAGCAAGTGAACTCTTTTGAATTACCTGAATTTGCATAATGTAATAGCGCACAAATGCTCGTATTGTTCTTGGGCCATATTGAATACATTATTCGAAATATCACAGTGTAGGCTTTGTAAAAAAGTATGCGAGCCCCGCGGCTAATGACATCAACAGACTTTAATTGGAGTCAGGAGTTAACAAACCTCAAAAATAAGATTGGGTTAAATCAACTCCGACTTATAAACAACACAAGGGCGTTTAGTATTCACGAGAAGCATCTGTTGATGTGAATCATGCTGCTCAGGAGAGCGATCTCAGGGGTTTGACAGTCACTTTGCATGAAGCTGCAGATTGCAAATATTTGCCAGTTCACAGTGAAACAAACTTGTCTATAAACAGAAAATAATTTAGTTATGAGGCTTCGCTTCAAAGACACGCTGGGCCTCCACGGAGATAACAAAGGCCCACAGTAACAGCTACCATCTCTCCTCCTCGGTCTATACTGTGCAGATCGAGGGGCATGTGTGCACTGGAGCGTGGCAGGATACCACAGCATTGCTGCTCTGCAAGATTTAAAACATCCCTGCACGCATCGACGTTCCACAATCTTAGTGCAGGTTCGACCTGCATCACCGGTCAGTGTTTTGTTTCTGAGTTCAAAGCAGGGTTGAGCAGTTATTAAATCCAAGCATTCACATTAATTATCAACCAAATTCATCCAATGAAAACATTAATGATTGCTATAATGTATTATTAGAATAAGCACATTACATTTGCCAATTATCTTGCCTCTTATATCAGAGTGACCCAAACATTCTGTGGAAAGGATCCAAAGCAGGTCAGACGGCTGATATTATGTGCTTATTAGTCCTTTTAGTTTTGCATTTCTAACAACACAGATAAGACTTTCTGACAAATACGAGTAAAAGTGGTCCTTAGCGTTGAAGACTGTGATACAATAAAGTTATAAATCTACTAACAATTCAACTGTGATGTTCCAAAAGGTGCAGTTTTGACTATTAAGTAAATTCCCTGCGTAAGCAATAAGCCAAGGCCCTTAAAGGTGAAGTAAGTAGTTTATAGTGCCATCTAGAGGAGAGGCTGAAATTTACAACAAAGAACTGCTGCTCTGCTCACCCCCTCCCTTCCCTGAGCGCTACGGTGTCCGCAGCTGGTCAAATGTCATCCTCGTTGTCTTTCTCCGTGTCAGCTGATGAGGTTCGTGAGGCGAGGGAGAGGGCGAGCTACCGTGGCCGTAGCAGACGAATCGGAGAGAGTGGAGGCGGGACTTCTGCTACAAGTAAAGAGACGCTTGATTTGTTCTCTCGCGTTTGTCCTTACAGGCTCCGGTAGAAACATGGCGTCTCGCTGCTAAAAGTGGCTATGCAACCGCGGCCCGCGACCATGTTATTTTACATGACTTTTTGAAACACTACGAAAATGAAACGAAAACTATTATACAGTGACTAGACAATGCAGGAGCACATAATATGTATAAAAAAGTGGATTTTGGGTTATATAAACCCATAAATACTACACATTGTCCCTTTAAGTGTCTGCAAAAAAACTTATTTTAAGACCACAAAATCCAAATCATTTTTATTTATGAGGGTTTATTTGCCCATAAACCCTCCTAAATCTTACACACTTGACTTATATTTAGTAGGTACAGAGTAGATACCGTCATCATTTATGTGGAGTGGTGGTGTTTCTATCTACGGGTGGAATCCATGCCTGATATTGACTCTGTTTTAGGTGCTTTTGTTTTCCTCCTGACTCCTAGGGGAAATATCTGACTCTTTAGCAGCTAACTGTTTCACTATGTCACCTGGTAGGAGCCAATATTGTCCGTCTGCTGTTTGGCACAGTGCAGAGCATTTTCTCTGGAAACAGCTGCAGCTGAGAACAACACAAAGAGAGCAGTGAGAGGGAACCTAAACAACTTTTTCATTTTTTTTTTAAAAGCAATGCAACATGTTCACGTTCAAAGCTCCTCCACCAGGACAACACAATATAGACAATAATCAATACAGATAGCACAGGGCTACATTTCACTGTGTGTTATACGAGTGTAACGATGCACATGACAAATAAAACTCTTAAACTTGATTGTTTTCCTTGTTTTTTTCATTCATTACCACAACGACATTTGCCACACTGTTTCCTCTACTTTTATTTAATATAAAGAAATATTAAAAACACCAGTGTGGAACTTCTGCCCCTCCTTGAACGTCCACAGTAATTTTTAGCAGTAATGAAATGTATAACGGGTGATTCTTGGCGTTTTCAGTGACTGCTGTGCATGAAAACAAAACACTGCTATTCTGAAAAACAGTGAGAGAGAGAGAGAGAGAAGAGAGCTGTGAGGAGCCGATGATGGGCTTAATCAACATCGTATGGACTCATTTGACAATAGTTTGAATGTAACAGACATTTGTTTATCTTTAAAAGTTTACCCATGCTGACTTTAAACAACTTAAATTGAAAGGTTCATTGATCCTTATCACCCTCGGTTATAGACAACGATAGCAAACTGTTATCGACAGAGTATTAAGTACTCAAAAGAGGTTTTCCTTTAAGAGTCACTGGGAGTCCTCGCAACTATTCCTGTGAATCCCCTATTATTAGATATGATTGAATTAAACGGTGAGGGAGGCAGAATACCACTGATGTTTCCCACAGTGCACTGACTCATGCTTTTGGCTTAAAGTCTGCTGGGACCTCCAGAGATAATGGTACTTCATCTCTTAACACTTGATAAAAAAAAAAACACAACTCCAAGTTCTGACCTGTGCATTCTGTCAGTGTAGAAACCGTAATCCTATGGAGCACATGTACACAGATACAGATTAGGAATAATTGCTATAAAAGCTTAAAATCACAGCTGGGTTGTGTTGAGATTGTCAAAGTTTTGATTTTAATTGTATACAATGTTTGTTCAAGTTCATTAAAACAGGGAAAAAATGTGAAATGACTTGAGTTTTGGAGGACAGTGAATGAGGAGGACAAGTGAATGATGAGGAAGATAGGTGAATGATGAGGACAAGTGAATGATGAGGACAGGTGAATGAATGATGAGGACAGGTGAATGAGGAGGACAAGTGAATGATGAGGACAGGTGAATGAATGAGGAAGATAGGCGAATGATGAGGACAAGTGAATGAATAATGAGAACAGGGGAATGAGTGATGAGGACAGGGGAATGATGAGGACAAGTGAATGAATGATGAAGACAGGTGAATGAATATTGAGGACAGGTGAATGACGAGGACAGGTGAATTGGCATTAATTAAGGTCCCTGAGTGAGTGAGAAGCATTTGTGACCTTTGACCTATTTTGACTGACACATTATTTATTTACATATTTTATTTGGTCAGCACTTTAATTTGTAAAGGTTTGCCTTTTATTAAAAACAATTAATGTGAAATGTGTGTCCCCTTTTTGAAACAAGCTACTTTTCTTCTTTAACTTGAGTACATTTTTGAGACTTTAACAGTACTTAAGTAAAATGTAATCAAAATAACGGGACTTATACTTGAGTAGAATATTTCAGTACTCTTTCCACCTGTGCGTGCAGGAGTGTACGTGAAACCACCCAGTGAGGGCATTCTGTCACCGTCCATGATTAATGACACAGCCGACCAGAAAGCTCAGATAGTCTATAAAAAGATTACAGTAACTTCGTTAGTGTTATTTTCTCTCTAGCTCCTTAGAAACCGCCGTCCGCGCTGTTCATAGTTTGAGCATTTAGGTCACGGTTTCAGCTGCCAAAATGTCTCAAATCAGTGTTTATAACACGGCTGTCTGATTGTGCCTGATGCTATGTATGGTCAGGAGGAGAGGACATGTTGCAGGTATGCGCCACAAGCAGAGTGCATTAATTCTGCTGCCAGAGGTTTGAGTGGCAGCTCAGTCTAAATGTCTCATGTCCTTCTCTGTTCTCGCTTCAATATCTGCCTCGCTTTCCCCTTCGCTTTCCCTGTGAAATGATTAAATTCTCCTGTTGCATTTTGGACACGGTTCAAACATCCGACACTTCGCAGTCATGGCTGTGGCATGCGCTGGCAACGCTCACACAGTGCGGCGCTGCGCTGACGTCCATGTGGAGACAAGTGAGTTTAAAGTTTATGCTCTTTACTTTCGGGCTTCAGACAATGAAGCTTGGAAAGAGATAATTGTGATTGCTGCATTAAGTCATCTGACAAGCCATGACTATATTCTGGTGAGCTGCATTTGAATCAAGTCATTATAGTTAACTGCTTTTGTTCAACGGTCTCCTGGGTAAAAAAGGCAAACTATGAACTAATAACGGCAAAGAATCCAAATTTCCCATTGCATTTATCACCTGACTGTATCTTTTTATGGCTGCAGAGAATATTTGTTAATAATTGAACAGCGTTCACTTTTCTACATCCAGAAATGTTTTTGCTTTGGTTGGATTTGGCTTTCCGTTTAATTGCTGAGGGTAGTTAAAAAACTTGAATAGATTAATTTTCCACAACTAAGAATGTTTTCTTATCCACAAACAGAGGCACCGATAAGGACTTTTTTCCCCCTCTGCAATCAAGAACAAAACATTTCTTTAATTTGTTTTCATCCAAAAGTGACATACAGTACTTTAAAGGTTCTCAGTCATCCATGTCATTAAAAGTGACATACAGTACTTTAAAGGTTCTCAGTCATCCATGTCATTATTGTATCCCCAGGCGCGTACTTACAAGCAACTGAACATCAGTCCAGTTGGCTATGTTTACAATTCAAAGGGAAATGAGTGACATAAAAATATTTACGAGAAATTTGTCTTTCCAGAAAACCCAACACAGTGGAGACATCGCCGCTCTGCATACAACACAATGGCTGTAACTGCTGTGTTTGCAGAAGTGTTTTGATTTTTTAACCTTTCTAACCTTATTTAACCTTTATTTAACAAGGTAAAAACCCATTCAGATACAAATCTCTTTTCCAAAGGTGACCTGGCCAAGAGGTCAGAAGCACACGTACGAAACGAAACACAAGCTAAACGAGAACGAAACAAGTTTAAGTCAAGTTAAGTGTTTGTATTCCAGTTACTCATTTAGCCCTTTAAATGTTTTAGTTCTTTTTCTCCTGTAAAGTGTCAAAGCCTCATTTATGGCCAGAAACAATTGAATGAAAGACGAAAAACAGGAAAGTTACTAAAACAATGCAGAACAGGGAAGAACAGAACAAACACCATGTTGCATGTTCAACATCAAAATGAGTTAGAGGTTTGCCGTGTTCCTGTTATATTATGGTGTGTTTTTAATGTTAACAATGACTTTTGAGCTTTTTCAGCTATGACGAGTGACTTTTGTTCCAAACCAAAGTAACTAAGCCTGTTTGCATGTGATATAATAATAAATCATGTTAAGCGGACATAGTCTTCCAGGTTGCTGGGTCTCACTTGATTAATAATGTCTGCAAACATTTTCCCGAGTAGGTCTCAATCACTAGTTACTCGTCTTCTTTAATAGAACATGATGTTGGTTTTGTCAATTATGTTTCCATTTAAAAGAAAATATGACGACAATGCACAGCACATATGAGTGGACACCAGTGTGATTGACAGCTGGTATTGTCCAGTATTTTCTCTTCCTCGTTGCTTTCCTTCCTGTCCTTATTTGGCAGGCTGCAGGATCCAGATCCAGTTTTGAGGCTATTATTATTAATATTATCAATCTCTGCTGCTGCGTGTACAAATGACATTGCAGTACTATAAACATGCCATAAGTGATTCAGAAATGTCCTGTCAAAACCTATAACCTGACACAACTGTTATATATCTGCTTCGAAAGTAAAATACAATTCAAATCAATGTATTTGCGTCATGCCAAATCATAACATCCCAAGGCACTTTACAAAGTAAGGTCAAGGCCTCGCAATTACCGTACGATGAGTAAGCACTTGGCGACAGTGGGGAGAATCTCTGACAGAACCAGACGAGGAGTGTACACACATCTGCCTGGACTGGTTAGTGTAGGAGAGAGCAGAGAAAGGAGGGGTAGAGAAGAAGATAGAGGAGTCATAGAGGCCAGGAACAGGTGTATTTGAGAGTATTAACAATACTTACCATCACTATCATCCGAGGTCCAGCTCCTCAGAGAAGGACAAGCCATAGATGAAGGATGGATGAAGATAGAGATAGAGGGGTCAAATCTGGACCTTGAAAGTTCCAGGACAGAGAGAAAGAGCACAAAGTTGTGTTTAATTTTTTGTGTATGTACGTCATTTGAATACAAAGCAAAATATGTTAAATGCCCCCAACATAGCACGTCTTTGAGTCAAACGTAGGCGCAAATTATTTCAACAGGACGTAGTGACGCAGACGTTCTCTTTGTGTGAACACATCTCATCTGGCAATGTGTCTCTCCAGACCACAGGCAGTATGAAGATGTGGTGGTCGTCCTGTTCCATATTAGCGACGTGACACGTATGTGGTATCAGGAGTTTCTCACTCGGATCACTTTTGATTGATTTACTGAAGCTTTTTTTGCGTGTGTTTCCATCCAGTGTTAAGTCTTCTTATAGTAGCTATAAAACAGATATCAAAACAGGCTTCAGTGCCAAATAAAATATATCTGCTGAGCGGGATGTTGCGCGTAAGAAATGTGTGCGTGTGTGGCTTATATGAGTAATGTGTTCACTTCTGCGTCACGTCTGAGGGGCCCACGGGACGTTTCACCTGTCCACAGCAGTGGTGGCATTTGGATGACATTAATCATGGTGATAAGAAGCTGGCACTTACAGTGTGAGACCACAGAGTCAGCACAGTCACAGCGCGAGGAGAAGGAGCAGCAGTGTGAATATGGCAGGGGTCGACTGAGTTACTGAGATTGTGAGGGCTTCACTGAGTGAGGTGCTCAAAGTGAACTGATATACACTACCGTTGAAAAGTTAGGGGTCACCCAAATTTTTTTTTGCATTTTCCATTTAAAGTCACACTTTTATTCATCAAAAGAGTTGCAAAATGAATAGAAAATATAGTCGAGAACCAGCAAAATTGTTTTCAGCTGTGCTAACATAAATGTACAAGGGTTTTCTAATCATCCAAAAGCCTTCTAACACGATTAGCAAACACAATGTACCATTGAACACTGGAGAGATGGTTGCTGGAAACGGGCCTCTATACACCTATGTACATATTCCATTAAAAACCAGACGTTTGCAGCTAGAATAGTCGTTTACCACATTAACAATGTATAGAATGTTTCTCTGATTAATTTAATGTTATATTCATTGAAAAAAAGTGCCTTTCCTTCAAAAATAAGGACCCCAAACTTTTGAACGGTAGTGTATCAGGCAGAGGTTTTCCCCTGTAGCCTCTCACTTAATGAAAAAAGAAACAAAATCCACCCAATGTCCTCTACTTGTCCTCATGCTAACACTCATTCAAACACAGATACCCACAGGTCGTGGGTATGCGATTGATAAAAAAAAAAAAAGATCTATAAAAGGATGCTGTTCTGTGGCTGCCCCGCAGAGTCTCACGGGAACTGATCCAAAATGTCTTTTTCTACCACAGGCCATTAAGTTGTTAAACTTACACAACAAAATATGGGGTTCAGCTGCTCTGAAAACATGTTACACAACACTGGAAAGTGGATCGGGCTTCGGGGGCAATGAAAATGGAAATGAGGTGTTGTGATGTGATGTTACTGTGACCGTGAGGAGATAGCTTTTGCTTGTTGCTACAAACCAATTTTACCCTAGGGGAAGAATAAAGTATCTATCTAAAAGGTGTGGTGTTTACTTGTAATATTTTTTTGCTCTCTAATTGCCTGCATACATGTGATCTATATGTTATTATCTATGTGTGTTTCTGTGCATCTGTTGTGGGCACAAACCTGCTCAGTATGTATGAACTACTTTCAGTTATCGTAAACTCTTGTTGTACGCTATGCATCGTGACAGGCTACTAAATAACGACATACATGTGCGGACTAATTCATGATCCGTAGATTCTTGTAATGCTGTCAGTGCTGGTGCAGTCATGACACAGTGCTTGCTGAATTAAGCCTGTTGACACAGACACATGTGGTGGCCTCACACTGCACTGAGTCACTCTACTCCCTCGATGCCATTTTAGAGATTATCCCCTATATGTGCTAATGCTTTTTAATTTTCTCACTTTCAACACTGAGATGGGGTCATTTCATTGTTAACAGGAGTTGAGCAACAGGTCGTTTACTCTCAGAGTGGTGACAGCTCCAAAATCCTTCTGTGTCCCTCTTGTAATTTTTGTTTCCTGTGGGAGAGACAGACACTTTTTTTAGAGACAGTCCATTGAAAATTCTCAGTCGTGATTGCCCTATCAATCTTGAGAGTAACTCCATAAAGTACTGTTGAAGTGGCAGTCCCAAAATAAAGGGATCCAAGGGACTCCAATGCAGAAAAACATAAAAACTCTTCATTAAATCATGGCTATATTTCCTTTAAACCATCAGGCTCTAGATTAGAGGATATTGAGATTATTAGGACTGATATATTTTGGACTTCCACTTGTGATGGATTTTACCCCAAAGATCAAAGGTTCCTGAAAAACTTGAATGGTCGACTGACATTTTGTGACCTAATGCAACCTTTGTTTTGATTTTATTAGTATTTTATGGTGGCCTTGAAGACTCAACACAAATGCAAAAGCCACAACGTGAATGTAAAAGCCATTGAATCTTCAGGGCCACTGTACTATTTTATACAATACATGCATCTAAATTTAAATAAAATGCACTTCTTACTCTAATCATTGTCTGTGTTCTCATAGCTGGATGAAATTGTCAGCATTTTTGTTTGTAGTTCATGTCGTCATGAGCAAAACAAAGACTATTTGACAAAGCTTGCTCTATGACCTCTTTTACAGTAATCCTTCCATTGTGTTCATACCTTGTACGACCATGTGCCCAAAAAAACAATCTCCAGTTTTAAGTAATTGGGGGCTATCACACGTCAGAGTCGACTTCCTAATGTCTGTAAATCGGTGCAAGAACCAAGTGCTATGATTCCAGGTGGTGTGGCTACAGTCTGACCTCTTGTTCTTTTTGGCACTTCATCAAATGAAGAGCGCAAACCACTCCAAACGCTCAATGTGTGAAAATGAACCCGAGACATTCCTGCGATGCCGACACACTTTGCTGACTGAATGTTGTCATAAAAACAAAAGCTGTGGAATCGCACTCCCCTCCCGCCCTCCATCTTCATTGCGTCACCTCATTATCTCTCAGGCTCTGACCATTCACAGATGAACCTCATAAAAACCCCCAGACACAAACAACAGAGTTTGCGTCCAGTTTCCAGCGTGTACATTCGAAAGCACAAGTCACGATCTAATCGAGCGAGATGCCTGCTGTCTAATTGGGCCCCCCTGCTGATGATGTCAGACGAGAGAATGAGATGATTTCTGCATCAAAATCCCCTCCATATGGACGGCTCTGTCCCCGACGCTGCGGCGATGACAGCGAGTGACTCATTACTATCCTCGGCTAAGTGATCCTCCACTCAACGGGAAGCTGAATGACCTCACACTACTAGGGTAGGGGTTCCTGTTGCTGGTGATGTAGAATTACATTTCGATCACTTGGGGTTTCATGCCTAATATAGGCCTGACCAAAAAGCAACCCTGGATGGATTACAGTCCTGGCACTCACAGTATCTCTTATATTTAAATGTCTGCAACCGACTGTGGTGTTAACAGGAAAAATAACCTCATTATATGACAGAGGGTTTGAGGTTCTCTGAGTGGAAACTGCTTAAATCAAGGCGTTTGCTGCAGTGACAGTATTTTGTGTTCACCATGGAACCACAGCAGTTAATGGAGCTCGACTATTCAGTCCGTTACAGGCCACCTTGTGCGGGAATAATGCCGGTGACACCGGCATTCTTCTTATTTCAACAACACTAACCCCATTTGTTTATATTTAAAAGTTACGCAATACAGTTGTAAGAAAGAACTATATATGTATGTGTGTGTGTGAGTGAGAGAGAGAGATGTTAGAGTAAGCCTGGCATAATGTGAAACACTGACTTCATCATTCCACTTACTTCAGTCTGCCTGAGGTAAATTCAATACAAAACATCTGATTGTATGAGTAACACACACTTTCTCCCTCTCTCTCTCTCGCTCACTCTCACTCTCACACACACACACAGGTTTGCACAGCGAGTCTTCCTTGGAAACTACACTGACTCATCTCTCACCTTATCCATAACCAATTAACCCTAACGCTAAGCATTTCAAATCTCAGCCAAAAAATTTAACCAGTTCCTCATTAGGACCAGATCTTGGTCCCCATGAAGTCAACTGGGCCTGATCATCACTAAATATCACATTCTCACCCCTCACTCTTCTCTACTTGCCCTCCTAACCCAGCTGTTTCCAGTTTCCCTCATCTTTCCCCTCGCATTACCGATGCATGGCCCCCTCCATATGTCACAGTACTGCAGTTGTTTATGTAAGGCACTGCTCTTGATTTGGTGTTGTTTCAACCCTTGTGGGAGGAGAAAGCCTCTCCCCCTTCGTGCAGAGGGGTCGCGATGAGTCATGGGAAGGGGCTTGTTAATAACAGGCGACATCGCACGCCGTAGCTCATCTGACATCACCTGCGATATGTTCCCCTGTCTTTTTTGCGTCTGTGCACACGTGAAGGGAGGATTCTATCATGGTGTAATTGTGCCTTAACGACTTAATAAGGCATTTAAGCAAATGTTAACTCATCATCAGTTTAAATGGTTCGCTCCAGGTGGGCTCACTAATGACTGGTGCGTCCAATGTCTGTCTTTCTTTGTGAGTTTTCCCCAGTTTCTCAATGTTTCTCAAAGCTTGAGTCACTGTCAATACATCCATGCCAGTGGATAACAGCGTGCCTCTCCTGCTACACGATATCCAGTTTCAACTGGAGAGCATAAACTCAACTCCACTCAGAACAACCAAGGTGCTGTACATAACCACATCAATAAAAGAGCAAACATGAAAACAACCACAGTGCATAATAACACAATGCATTGCGTTGCACAACACAAAAATGGGAGTGTGTAAAGGTCATTGCAGTGAAAATCTGATGCCCTGCAGGACCATTATCCTTAAACTCCCACTCATTTTCTACCACTTTATCCTCCTTATGAGGATCACAGGGAGATGGAGCCAGATCCAGCTGACGTAGGGTGAAAAGGCAGGACAAACCCTGGACAGGTCGCCAGTCCATCACAGGGCCAACATACAGAGACAAATTAATAAAAATAAGTTAGTCTTTTATCAGTCCTGCAGGGGAAATTCCTTCTCTGCATTTAAGCCATCCTCTACTAGAAACCTTCCTTGAACTAGAACCAGCAACACTCTGATTATAAGCCACAAGTTCCAATTTCCACTTGGCCATGGGCTGCCCCAAACACAACCAACAATCACATTCACACCCATGGTCAAGTCATCAAAGTACCACGGAGGAAACCCACGTGTACTCCACACAGAAAGGCTGTCAGTCAAACTGGGATTCAAACCCAGTTTGCTTGCTGTTAGACAACAATGCTAGCCACTGTAACCGTGTGGCCCTATCCTTAAAATGTCAACATCCCATACCTGACTAAATCTCACGATTAATCATTTCCAGGTTAACTGACATGTAAAGTGCATGTCAATAAGAGGTGGGTGTGGGGCCTGTGAGCATGACATGCTATTCGATCTGGAGATGTAAATGCTTGGCACGAGTCGGCAGCTAAAAGTTGATCTAACGCAGACCTGTAGCCTGACGTTCACCAGCGCTCAAGTCCGTTTATCGAGTCAAACAATTGCACGTCTGTCTGTTTTTCTGTCTGTCTGGGTTTCTCCTTTTCTGCCTCTTTTCCACCCCTTTTCTCTCTATCACTTTGCTTTCTCTCCCCCTCCATTACACAGAGGGGTAAATAACCAGTCCTCCAGCTGACACACGCGCCCATATATAGGCAGCAGACATTAGGTAAACTCTAGGTAGACGTTAGGTAAACACCAAACATGCACTGCTCACTCCACCACTTTATTTGCAACACTGATACGCGTCGCTGAGCTAAGAGAGAGAGAGAGATGCTGGCAGAGCGGTTCGGCAGGTGGTGCGGATGGATGTGTGAAGAGGAACGGCAGGCGGATGAGAATGTTAATCACCCTTTTTACACACACCACACCAGACGGCACCACACAGACGGCTGCAGACATTTTAAGAAAAACATCATAACTTTGTTTGGCAGCAGAGGCTGCATTTCTGTGCTCATTTTCAAGTTTTTTTCTTCTACTTTTTCTTTTTTTTCTTACGGTTGCATTACACACCAGCCAAATGCACACGACATGATGTCATGCCTGCATGTTTCAAAATGTAGCCGCAGTGCAAGAAAAATTAGCAGCAAATGTAATAATAATACAAAGAATAGCGATAACAATAATGACAAAAGATGAGTCACAGATTCATGTTTTTGATTAATGTATTATGACATTGAAGACATAATGTTTTGGCCTGTTGGTCCGCACCCCTCTCAAAAACATCTCAACAAGAGGAGAAGACACTCGAGGGTCTACAGGGAAGATACCTTAACATATAGATGGCTTTTATAGTTTTATTGTCGCCTGGTCATCTCTTCTCATCAAGTCTTAACTGCTGCTCTGAAGCAGACACACTTTCAGTCTATAAAAATGGTGGGACACTTATGTATTTGCATGTTTGTGCATGGTCACAGTATATAAGTGCAGCATCTTATTCCCCTGCTATGTTTTAATTGGGATTTCGGGGGAGATTACCTTTAAGTAGCTGAAGATCCAGATTACTGTGGCCTCAAAGTTTTTGGCACAAAACCACAAAAAAGTCCATATGTGAATGTTATACGAAAATGATATAGACTGAAACAGCAGGGGAAATCTACTGGGCAGGAATTCTTTCTTTTTGACATGTGTTTTGCTGTTTTCAAACTCAAGTATCCAATCCAATCCAACTATATAAGTAAAGCACTTTAAAACAACCACAGTCAACCAAAGTGCTGTACAGAAGAATAAATAAAACACACACAGCTCACAAGAGGCGATAACATGCATCTAAAACAACTAAAATAAATTTAAATAAAATAAATACAACAAAACAAGATTCTTGAATGGAAATGACATCAACAACTTGAGTTTTAAGGAAGAGGCCTGTCTGTCAGTGGCAGATAACTTCACTGTTTCGGGGCCACAACAGCAAACACAGTCCAAGGTCCAAGGAAGCAAACATCTGATTTCCTTACAGAACTTATAAGCTGCTATTTAGAATAGAATAGCACTTTAGTAATTCCCCAAGGGAGAAATGATTACACCTCCATCTCACCACATTTGCACGGCTTTGTAGATGTTGGGCAGGCACCAACGTAAACATTGGGGCAGCATGCAAACTCCACACAAGAAAAACAAAAACTCCACTTATTGACTGAGTTAATCTGTCTCGATGTGTTTGCGTGCACAGGTGTCGGCGCACTTATGTCAGCATGTGGGACGTAACGGTGCAGGAAACTTGTGCTCAGAAAGACTAAACAGGTCCAGTTTTCTAACTTCAGCTGTGTGAAACGTGGTCGGGAGGTTTAATAGCCTCAGTCTCAGGTGTCAAACTAAAGGAACACAAATCGGTTCATCTATTAAAAGGTTCATATGTGAAACATTAGAAAGGTTTGGCATCAGACGGAGGACAAATAAAGGTCGTGAAGGTCATTGATTCATTCCGGCTGCAGGGAATTTGAGCTATTCATTTAAGTTTAAACAAATACCTGGGACACATATAGCCAAACCAAACCTACTAGCATGTAGTCTAAACAGTAATCTATTATGATTTAAAATAATTGACCATTATGTCTCTTGAGTAGCTCACAAATTACTGTTGACTTTTGTATTATTATTATTAATCCAAGTCTGGACATTACGAAATTATCAATGACTACGAGCTTAAAAATGCATATGTCTCTCAGTGTATAGTTTTCATTTGACCCGTCCCTTTTCAGTCTTATTACCCCGGCGATTATTTCACTGCATAACTATGTAGTTCCATCAAATCCGAACACAAGGCAATAAACTGAACTTTAAGACCAATTATGGGTGGTCAGGTAGCACTGCCTCTCTCCGCCGTTTCTGCCTCCCATACGAATGTAAATGCACGGCTAGTGAAAACAATCGCTCGTGCAGAAATGCAACTGCATTCATGATGTATTTGTTTTCAACTCCGAAGCTTGTAAGCGATCGCATATCAGAAACATCTGCCTCAGGTAAGAGTCTCATTAGGTTGTGCTTCTTTTGTCATAAACATCATTTCATTGTGGCAGCGAGACTAAAAACAGCATGGAAAAAATGGGTTACATAATGAGATCACTCTTACTTCCAGGCCCTGGTTGGCTTTCTCAGTGGGGGGCATGAGCCCAGAGATCCTAGGGGCTGCATGGAATAAAATAATAAGGTTTTTTTTTGATAATCAGATCATGAACTCAGGGGTAAGTAAGTGAAAATGGTTTAATGTCCACTCATCAACTGTGATGTGACATATTTCTGACAAGCGATGGGCAACAACGCTCCTTAGCGTTCTCCTGCCCTCAGCCTCCCGATCCTCACCAAGTGTTCTAGTGCCATTAGCTCATTTACTTCATCTGTTTCCAAGCCCATTACCAGCAAACAAAGAGAATGTTTCAGACTCTTGCCAGATTCAGACTTTCGGCCCTCAGGAGTTGGGACAGGACCAGCCAGCCCAAACATGGAGAAAAAACCCCAGCAATACCACTGGTCGAAACAAAAACAGTGATTGTTCCCAGGTCTCCAGACCAGTGTGCATCTCTGTGACCGCTGGGACTCGCGGTGGAGAGCAAAAAGAAAGCCCAACAGAACCATCAATTGACATCTCTCATCATGATGTGACTTTTTCTTATTAAGAAAATAAATACCACTGCGGATCTAATCTTTTACATTTGCTTCTCCTCTTGTTGTTTTTACTTTCTTTTTTTTTCCTCGTCCTGCACACACGGTTTGTAAACTCCGTGTTTTCTCTCCTCCGACATTTGTTTCAATGATTCAGATGATGCTTCAGAGTCACGGGGATTCACATGTTTCTGGTTTTATTTTATTTGACTAGAGAGAGAATGGGGGCTTTCATTTCCTCTGATATTTTTTCTTGGAAACAAGCCCTAATGTGTGCCAAACTACCTCTACCCCCTTGGTGCTCACAGATACACAAGCATATTTCACATTACAGGCACGGCTACTATTGTTTAGGTATCTGTCCATCATCTGTATTGAAAGGTTACTATTTATGTTATCATTTTGATTTTATTTTTAGTTGTTTATTCTACAGATTCACGAGCAGCAGTGTTGGACTGAGTCATTACAGCTTCATTCACACCTGTTTGGAACTCTCCGAGAAAAACCTCTGGCACTGTTTCCTGTTAGTTTTTCCAGGTGTTTGAAGAGAAACAAAATTTATTGACTGCTGTGTCTCTCATGCATTCTCCTCTCCTGTCTGTCCGACTTCAGACTGCAGTACAGAACCATGTAAATGCAGTCTAGTAGTAATGGGGGGTGGGGGTGGGGTGGGGTGGAACAACCTATTTGGTATAATGAGGTGATCCATTGTGCTTTCTCTCACTCTCCCTCCCTCTTCTTGTCTATCATTCTCCGTGTGTCTCTTAGCCAATTACATACTGTACTCTCTTGCATCCTGACCCCCCTCCTTCTTTCATTTTCCCTCCTTCTTTCTGAAGGCCTTTTTAATTCCTGATAGGCTTTGCTGAGGATAAAACCTGCAGCTTTGGAGAGGAGAGGGACATTTGGGAGCAAGATGGCGAGAGGGACAGTGGCTTCATACTTCCATGGAGTCCTTCTCCTGGCTCTGTGGAAACCGTCACTTCAAGGAGGTGGGTCCCCCTTTATTTGACTGCATGCATGCAGCTGTGTAGCACCTGTGGATCAGGTGACGACAAATTTGTGTAGCAGAGGGGGGATGCATGTTTGCTTTGCTGGTTCTGCACGTTTTCAAATCTATGAGAATTGATTTATACGATAAGTAGACATTTGCTGTGATAGATTTAAGGCTACGTTGCTGGAATACACAGAATTAGTCAATTTTTTTTTTTAGAGTGGTTTCACTGAGAAAGTGACCATAAAAAAAATCACAATTCATAAACATCATCATTAACATCTCTGCAGCATTTCCTTTATCTGAGCTGTTTCTGTGTGAGTGGGGTTCAATGGACTGAGCTTGTGTGTTGGATATGTTTCAACGCTCTTTTATCAAAATTACTGTCAACGCTTGCACTTTTTTTTTCCTCTTGGTAAAAACAAAACATGCCTTTGTTGACATTTTTGTTGAATGATTTCTATTTGCACAACTTTGCACACAGTTAGATATATATCCAACTTCCAGATTTTTGTCTTGATGAAGTGTTAATGTACCTCAGTAAGTATGACAATCCTAAAACAAGCCAAAGTGTAATAACACTGCTTGTTCTCAGTGAGAGCTTTAGATTTACCTCAGATCTTCCTCCTCTTCTGGTCTGACGTCTTATTATCTCATCTAATGTGGGGAAATCTCCCTCACTCTTCTTCTTGTTTTGATAAAAGAGAGCCCAGGTGGTTTTAAAGTGTTTCATGCTGTTGTGTAATTTGAACACAAACAAGGTCAGAGTCAGGAAGAGTCAGCACAGAGGATGGAGACATGTCATTGGTTGCTCTGATTTGCGTGGAGTGTTTGCACCTATGTTTCTATACTTTTGGGAGTTTAATAGTTCATGATAACAGCAGCAGTTAGATATTTGAGACAGCAGACTGAGTGGTTAACACATTAAGGATCTGGAGAGAGAGAGAGAGATGATATGAACGAACGTCGCCGGCTGAACCAAAACAAGGTATGTTGTGAGTCAGCCAACAGGACAAGCATTCATGACATAATTTTAGACTAAAAGCTGTGCATATGGACCTTCAGCAAGTGAAGGAGCCTTGAGCTAGAGCTAGATTACTTTGTAAGGCTGTTTTGCTCACAGAAAGGAAAACCAAACAATTTTGTTACATAAAGAAAGTAATGAAAAACTTCAGATGGTAAGAAAACCTCGAAAGAAGCAATAAAATCATGGAAGCTGGTGCTAAATTGACATTTAAAAAAGTGTACGCCCCAAATTGACATTAAAAAAAGTGTGCGCCCCAGCATTTGTGTCAATGCATATATACAATATACATTCACAGTTCACTTATTTAGGCATTATGAGTACCTGATAAAGTGTCTGGTCTTCTGGTCCATCGCCTTCATGGTTCGCTGTGTTGTCCATTCAGGGATGATCTTCTCCATACCCTATCTGTAACGAGAGGTTGTTTTGAGTTACTTTGTGAGTTACTGTTGCTTTTCTAATCATCTGGAATCAATCTGGCCGTTCTCCTCTGACCTCTGGCATCAGCAAGTCATTTTGGATATTTGTTTTTTTCTTTTTGGACTTACTCGAGAGATGGTTATGCTCGAAATTCCCAGTAGATCAGCAGTTTTCTGAAAACACTCAGTGCAGCCCATCTGGCACCAACAACCATGCCACAGTCAAAGTCACTTAAATCAATTTTCTTTTTTATTCTGATGCTTGGTTTGAACTTCGGGCAGGATCATCTTGACCGTATCTACAAGCCAAAACTAATTGAGGAGCTGCCACGTGATTGGCTGATAAGATGTTTGTGTTAACGAGTAGCATGGGGTTTGCATGTTCTCCCCCATGTGTGCGTGGGTTTTCCTTGGGTTCTCTGATTTCCTCCCACAGTCCAAACACATGCAATATGGGGATTAGTTCAATTGGACACTCTAAATTGACTGTAGATGTGAGAGTGAGAGTTTGTCTCTATATGCAGCCCTGTGATGGACTGTCCAGGGTGTACCCCGCCTTT
This sequence comes from Microchirus variegatus, assembly GCF_963457635.1. NCBI lineage: Eukaryota > Metazoa > Chordata > Actinopteri > Pleuronectiformes > Soleidae > Microchirus > Microchirus variegatus. The sequence goes on from NC_139803.1 coordinate 9,909,545, forward strand.
CGCCCTATGTCAGCTGAGATTGATGCCTCATGCGGAGGATAAAGCAGTAGAAGATGAATGAGAGAGAGTGAGTAGTTGAACAAGTTTGCCTCAAGAAATAGCAGGTGGCTGCATGTTATTTCTCAAAATTTAAATCCAGGGGTCTCTAACATCTAGAGAGTTGGAGACTAAAATACATTGAATGTGACTAAAAACTGTTGTAGTATAATATTGTGAGAAGAGGAAAATGAAATGGGGAGGAGTTACTAATGTAAAAAATCACCTTTATGTTCTAGTGAGATACGGTTCTGTGAGCAATTTTCCCCCCTAAAAACACAGCTTGTGGAAGAAAGGAGTAGTTTTCAGTCCAATTCAGCGTTGCAGAATGAAATGAGCAAAGAGGTAACTTATTTACTGTGTGCTGTCAAAAGTGCTGTACATGGCGTTACTGTGAAATCAGTAACTCACATTCTTAGGAGTCCCCACGGACCTCTTTTTTCTCACATCTGGGCCATGTGATGTTAAAAACCCTTTTTTTCCTTTTATAGCTGTTGGCGCTCCGTGTTTCTATTCTCGGCTATTGTGATTTGCCAAACAGAATATAGGTGGAGAACAAGTATGAAAAATAATGACCAAAGAAGCGTGCTTTTTGGATGAGGCACTGCTTGTTATCAACTGCAGTGAAAAGTCAGAGTTGATAATCATTACACACAACTAGTTTCTTTCTGCTTGTGTGGTGACTGACCATACTTGTTAAATGTAATCCTTGCTATTTAGACACATTAAGTGGTTTTATGAAGTGCTGGTAACAGACAAAATTGTGCCTCATTAGTCCTTACTGATGACTCATAAATTCCACAAATTCCGTCATCTATTAGTGATGCATTCATAGATGTCAGGTTACAGCTGAATCCAAAGTCTGCTCCAAAGTGATCAGTGCACAAATCAAGATTAATAATAGATAATATATATCATTTGGATTTACACGTTATGTGACTTTTGTGTGTATCAGGTGTTTACATACCTACTGGTGCTGGTGGAGGAGCTGGAGCTGGCATAGGTGCTGGTACAGGACCTGGAACTGGATTTGGACCAGGTGGGACTGGACCAGGATATGGAGGAGGAGCCGGGACTGGATTTCAACCAGGCGGAGCTGGTGCTGGTCTCGGGACTTTTGGCCCAGGAGCTGGTGGAGGTGAGTAATGACAATGAATTAATTTTTGAACATACAGTAAATGTAATATAAAATCATAATTCATAGGTTAGACGCAGGGCAACAAAAAGTTATACTATAAATAATAAATGTCAACTTCAGCCAAAGGAAACAAAGCTGGATTAAAATGTATGAGAAATGTGTTGCTGGTTTCATTTTCAATACACTGTAAGAGAAGATTTAAGCATGTAGATTTAAACTCACATTATCCTGGTGACTTCATTCTTCAGGCGGAGTAGGACGAGGATTTGGACCAGGAGGAGGTGGTCCAGGTGGTGTCGGACCAGGTGGATATGGACCAGGAGGAGTCGGTCCAGGAGGAGTCGGTCCAGGAGGAGTTGGACCAGGAGGAGTCGGTCCAGGAGGAGTTGGACCTGGTGGTGTCGGTCCAGGTGGAATCGGACCAGGAGGAGTTGGACCAGGAGGAGTTGGACCAGGCGGCTATAGGCCCAGCACCTTTGGTCCAGGCAGTGGTGGATTCGGAGTGGTGCCAGGAGGAGTTGGGGCTGGTGAGACTAATATAACTGGTTGATATATTGATTTATTATTCCTCCCTTTTGCATTATACTCTTGTTATATCAACCATTTTTGATGATTTCTCTTTTCTCACAGGTGGAAAACCTCCAAAAACAGGTGAGACTATAAGGCTTGGTGGTTGTTACAGCATTGAACTAAGATTTCATTTTGAAGAACCCTCACAAAAATACAATTTTAGTCTATATAAGGACTAAAAGGCTTAAAAAATTGAAAAAAATTACACTTGCTTATTTAAACAATATATGAACAAACCTAGAGATAATCACATTGACTGGAACCCAGTCAGACTTTAACAGTGTCATCTGATTTTTCTCTTCTTGCAGGTGGCTACGGTGTACGTGGAGGACTCACAGCTGGAGGCGTCGGACCACTGGGTGGTTTTGGACCAGGCGGTGTTGGACCTGGTGGTGTTGGATCTGGTGGCTACCGAACTGGACCTGGAGGAGTTGGTTCAGGTGGACAAGGCATGAGATTTTTCATTTTTAATATATCCGATAAAAATGCTAAAAATAAAACATATTTCTGGATGTCAGCTGAACAAACAAGAGTGATAGGAATACAATCAATTAAGTCACAACTTATCTGAAAGCATTGAAGAAGCACAGCAGGATATTCTTTCGAACTGTTTCTGTTACAGACAATGCCGTTATAATCTTATCTTATGTCACAAGGAAGTGCTGGGGATACATGTGTATGTTCTGCCATAAGCTTGTTTAGTTTGGACATCACTTGATATCCATGCTGAATCCAGGATGAACTCCTTCGTGGATCGGTGGGCAGGGCCCTGTACTGTAAATATTGTTGCTCTTCTAAATTCTGTGCAGCAGGATAAGGATTGCATACATGTACCCTTATTTCATTTCCTCACTAGCTCAAAGCCACTCAGCCACATGGACACATACAGTGATAAAGACTAACGCATTAGTCCAAGATAAAGGACGGAAATCATCACATCAGACAGAAAGTGATTTGCTTTGGAATTTCAGGCGGCCTCTCTGTTTTTCATTCTTCAAACGTGCGAGTTGTTAAACGCGGGATGAAGAATGCTGGCGATAATATCCGAATAGTTCTTAGAGGTTAATCCTCATATTTGTGGAACCTTTTATATGAAATGGGTCAATGGGGGCAAGTAGAAAACTGAGTCATACTTTGTGTCACACTTTCCAGTTTACCAAATGTCTGGCTGTTAGTGCACACAAGTGCGCCACAGAATGATGCCCACAAAGTGTATTTGTGTTGTTCTGCATCAACCTGAGAGAATAACATGCAAACATCCTGGTTCATGTGAACGAACACACACAGACAGACACACAAAACCAACTCAAGACAAAACTCTGCAAAGTATCCCATGAACACTGTGACTTGAAGCTGCTTATATTTAGATTATGCTTATGAAAAAGAGATTAAATGCATTAACGGAGAGGCTATACTGACCGAGTTTAATGTTTGCAGCTCTCTTTGAAGAGGGAGTTTAATAACTTCTCTCAACATAAGCTGTAGTTTCCTCTCTTGTCCATCTACAGCCAAACCATACAAGAGTTTTTAAAATGGTTTTGAAGTCAAACATGAACACTTAAAACTAATGTATCACATTACAAAGTCGCAACAGGGACACACTGAATCCATTACTGTGTGACTGTAGACACAACAGCAGAGAATATAAGGCACTTCATACGTATGGTTTTGCTTTTATGTGATCATTAGGTTTGGCTGGATGGACGGCTGTACAGTTTGTGTAATAACAAAGGCTCTTGTCTTGACCCAGGTGGATATGGAGGTGGATATGGACCAGGTGGTGCTGGTCCATACCCAGGAACTGGTCCCAAACCTCCCAAAACAGGTAAATACATTCAACTGGTTATTAATGATATTATATCATTTCAATGGCAAAGAGTATTTATCATTTTGTTTAATTTTCTTAGGTGGGCTTGGAACATTACTTAGAGGAACAGGCTATGTGCCTGGTGGTGCTGGATTTGGACCCGGTGGTGCCGGAGTTGGACCTGGTGGTGCCGGATTTGGACCTGGTGGTGCCGGTGTAAGGCCTGGCGGTGCTGGATTTGGACCTGGTGGTGCCGGATTTGGACCTGGTGGTGCCGGATTTGGACCTGGTGGTGCCGGATTTGGTCCTGGTGGTGCTGGAGTTGGTCCTGGTGGTGTCGGATTTGGTCCTGGTGGTGCCGGATTTGGTCCTGGTGGTGCTGGAGTTGGTCCTGGTGGTGCCGGAATTGGTCCTGGTGGTACCGGATTTGGTCCTGGTGGTGCTGGAGTTGGTCCTGGTGGTGCCGGATTTGGTCCTGGTGGTGCCGGATTTGGACCTGGTGGTGCTGGTATAGGGCCTGGTGGTGCCAGTGTAAGGCCTGGCGGTGCCGGATTTGGACCTGGTGGTGCCGGAATTGGTCCTGGTGGTGCCGGATTTGGTCCTGGTGGTGCTGGAGTTGGTCCTGGTGGTGCCGGATTTGGTCCTGGTGGTGCCGGAGTTGGACCTGGTGGTGCCGGTATAGGGCCTGGTGGTGCCGGTGTAAGGCCTGGTGGTGCTGGATTTGGACCTGGTGGGGCTGGAGTAGTGCCTGGTGGTACTGGAGTTGGACCTGGTGGTGCCGGAGTTGGACCTGGTGGTGCTGGACTAGGGCCTGGCGGAGGTAAATAATATGATTTCCATTACACTATTCTACTCTGTACAACATATCAATACAGGGCACATCTACAATAAAAAGCACTAAATGTAATGATCACATGCATTAAAAGTGTATTTAAAAAAAAAAAAATCTATTCCTGTTTCATTTCCAGTACTTCCACAGACTGGTACGACTGCTGGAGGACCTGGAGTGAAGACTGGCAATAAAGCATCAAAACAAGTTCCAGGTGAGACAAGACACCTATTTTGTTTCTGCTCAGTTAATAATTTATGATTGACCAAAAACATCTTCGGACTGCTCTCTAATTGTTCCTATGCTGTCACATAGGGATCGGTGTACCTGGGCTCTATCAAGGTGGATTTGTACCTGGTCAAGGTACACGACAACACAGGAGACACACACAGCATGAAATCCTGTGACAAATTCAATGTGTTTCTTCTCATTGCCTTTTCATGACTAGGTTTTGGAGGCCGTGGTGTTCTACCTGGAGTGGCCACAGGAACTGGAGTTGGGCCTCAGACTGGTTCGTTAACTCATTTTATGTTAGTTTTGGAGGAGAACATCGCAACCTGGTGCACAGGCCTACAAATACAAGCTATTATTTTTAATTATTTCTTGCAGGGTCTGCACAACTCGGTCAGGGAGGTGCTGGACCAGGAGGAGCAGGCAGTGAGTGTCATGAACACCTAAAAAACTGTATATAACCTATCCAAGATTAGTTTTTTTCTTGTACAGGATGAGCATTTCTTTGTGTATTTTTCACCTTAGATGGTCGTGGACAGCAAATGCCTGGGGTTTTTCATGGTTACCCTCTCATATCACCAAAAGCAGGTACACAAAAGCAGTTGTTTTGGTTGTAGTTACATAACGTGGACGATAAATGCGAAAATGTATTTATTAAATCATTTAATCTCTCAATTACAGGATCAGGGAAAACGAAGAATCCAGCCAAACTTGCAGCTAAATATGGTAAAGTTGTATTAGTTTAGGCATCAACCTCATGGTCAACATAACATAAATTAAATGGCATTATTATGTATTTATACTTACATTTTCCATGAGTTAAAGTGACAGATTTCTCAACCAGGAGCTGGGGCTGGTCAAGGAGGAGCCTTAGGTGGTGGGGCTGGAAGACTTCCTGGGGGTGGAGCAGGAGCAACACCTGGAATTGGAGGTGGTGGACCAGGATTTGGCGGTGGAACTGGAACAGGTGGTGGACCAGGATTTGGAGGCGGCGTTGGAACGGGTGGCGGACCAGGATTTGGAGGCGGAGCTGGAACAGGTGGTGGACAAGGATTTGGAGGCGGCGTTGGAACGGGTGGCGGACCAGGATTTGGAGGTGGAGTTGGAACAGGTGGCGGACCAGGATTTGGAGGCGGAGTTGGAACAGGTGGCGGACCAGGATTTGGAGGCGGAGTTGGAACAGGTGGCGGACCTGGATTTGGAGGCGGAATTGGAACAGGTGGCGGACCTGGGTTTGGAGGCGGAGTTGGACCAGGATTTGGAGGTGGAGTTGGCCCAGGTGGCGGACCAGGTTTTGGAGGTGGAGTTGGAACAGTTGGTGGACCAGGATTTGGAGGTGGAGTTGGAACTGGCAGGGGACCTGGATTAGGTAAACTTGGAGTCGTGCACTTTTATCAGCTCTTTTATCATAAATATTAATGTATGCATGCTTTGTTTCACAGGTTACGGTCCTGGCTCAGCCAAAGCACGGAAATATGGTGAGACCTACGTCTAAAAATAATAATAATAACACGATGAATAAATAATGTGCATTCAACAACTATTTCGTTTGTTGCTATGATACAAACGCCTTAAATCTCCCCAGGTCAGACAGGCCTTGGAGGAGGGGGACCAGGTGGAGGAGCTGGAGTTGGCCTCGGCACAGGACTGGGGACTGGCTTAGGGACTGGTGGACCAGGTGGTGGCTATGGTTTTGGTCCAGGCGGAGCAGGCACTGGTACAATTGGAGGTCTTGGAGGCAGAGGACCAGGGGGAGGAGCTGGAGTCGCCACAGGTGTAGGACCTGGAGTCGCCACAGGAGTAGGACCTGGTTCTGGGGTTGGTTTCGGGCCAGGTGGTGCCGGCACAGGTTCAGGTGGCCTTGGTCCTGGTGGTGCTGGAACTGGCCTAGGAGGAGCTGGTTATGGGCCTGGTAGAACTGGGTATGGGCCAGGTGGCTCTGGATCTGGATTAGGAGGACCTGGAACAGGACCTGGGGGTAAGATTTAAGATTAAGATTTAAGCTTGAGATACACTATTAACAGTAAAGATTCAAAACAAAGACAAAGGCAAATATAAAGCAACGTTATTTGTGATGCAGGTTATGATGCCAGTGCCAAAGCTCGTAAATATGGTAAGAACAACACAAACTAAAAAACTGTGTGGAACAGAATTTGTATTGGATAACAAAGATATTATTCTTCACTCATAGGAATGTTAAGTGGAGCACTAGGAGGTCCAGGTGGTGCTGGTACTGGTTATGGACCAGGTGGAGTCGGACCTGGGGGTGCCGGTACCGGTTATGGACCAGGTGGAGGAGTTGTACCTGGTAGTGCTGGTACCGGTTATGGACCAGGTGGAGTCGGACCTGGTGGTGCTGGTACAGGTTATGGACCTGCAGGAGGAGTCGGACCTGGTGGTGCTGGTACAGGTTATGGACCAGGTGGAGTCGGACCTGGTGGTGCTGGTACTGGTTATGGACCTGGGGGAGGAGTTGTACCTGGTAGTGCTGGTACCGGTTATGGACCAGGTGGAGTCGGACCTGGTGGTGCTGGTACAGGTTATGGACCTGCAGGAGGAGTCGGACCTGGTGGTGCTGGTACAGGTTATGGACCTGGAGGTGCTGGTACAGGTTATGGACCTGCAGGAGGAGTCGGACCTGGTGGTGCTGGTACCGGTTATGGACCAGGAGGTGCTGGTACAGGTTATGGACCTGGAGGTGCTGGTATTGGTTATGGACCTGCAGGAGGAGTCGTACCTGGTGGTGTTGGTACCGGTTATGGACCTGGAGGTGCTGGTACAGGTTATGGACCTGGAGGTGCTGGTACCGGTTATGGGCCTGGAGGTACTGGTACCGGTTATGGACCTGGAGGTGCTGGTACTGGCTATGGACCTGCGGGAGGAGTTGTACCTGGTGGAGCTGGTACCGGTTATGGACCTGGAGGTAGGATGGCAATATAGAAACAATATACACATATTCATGTAGATCTACTGGCTATTTACCAACGCTAACTAATTCAAATGTGTATGTATGTATTTTTCAGGTTATGCTGGTGCCAAAGCACGCAAATATGGTGAGAAACAATTTTCAAAAATGGGATGGAAAATATTAGTACTAAGTAATAAGCACCAAACTGTGGGATTGTTTTGTGGTCAATGCAATTTATTTCTACTCAAATGTGTCGCTGAGTCAAAGCTCTGTTAACTGAGTGAATGTTCACCACAGTGTTTGTGTGTCATCAGTTTACATTTTTGAATAAAATGCTGCAGGTTTGCCTGGAGGTGCCGGTGGTGCACTGGGTACTGGAGGACTTGGGCTTGGAGTAGGAGGAGGAGTCCCGGGAAGAGGTGCACAAACAACTGGTGGTGGACCTGGAGCAGGATTGGGGACTGGTGGAATACCTGGTACTGGTGTTGTGACCGGAGGTGGACCGGGAGGCTTTGGACCAGGCGGTGCTGGAGGTGCGGACAGAACTGTTTTTTTCAATATAAAACTGTAGTATTATTAACACAATTACTGCAGCCTTCAATGGCCTTAACAGAAATACTCAATTAGACTGAATGAACAGTTCTGGATCATCAATAATGTTGCATTACTTTCTAATCTACTGATGAAGTTAAGGTTAAGGTAAAGGAAATGTAAAGTTGACCTTTCCTTTACCCTAACTACACCTTCACCTTATAACCAACGGTTCAAGAACTGTGTACACATCTTTTAATCCTCTAATGTTTTTCCCATAGGATATCCTGGGGGATCTCTCATTTACGGTGCGATATAAGAATTACTCAATGTTTTTGGGGGTTGAACATATTGGAAAAAATGCAGTATGCAGTGAATATTGACATAATAAGGGTTCAAAATTAGGTTAAAGTAATAATTTGATGTTTGTTACAATACATTTATATTAAAGACACTTAAACTGTCCATTAAGAAAAACTAAAAGTGTGATTTGACTGTGATGTGCATTAAATAATCAAAACAAAACATTTTTAATACTTTCATGCAAGAAAAGTCTTTGTCAGAGTGGGAGGATTTCTTGAACAACTATTTTTAACTTACACCACACCTTTGGTTTCCACTGCAGGGCTTCCTGGTGGGGGTGGAGCTCCAGGATCTGGTCTGGATGCAAGATTCGGTGGTCCGGCAGCAGGTGGCTATGGCCCTGGGAGTGGAGGAGCTCTAGGAACTGGAAGAACAGGATATGGACCCGGTGGATATGCACCTTTACCTGGTGCTGGTTATGGACCTGGTGGAGGCTATGGTACAGGACCAGGGGCTGGATATGGAACAGGTTTGATGATACAATTTGTCAAATACAAACTATGCCAAAATCTTGTCTTGCTGTTTATTAAATTATTTGTTTTATTTACAGGCTACGGACCTGGATCAAAAGCTGCCAAATACGGTATCAAACTGCCAACTTCTGTCCACTAAATACATAATAATAATGCATATATTCCAGTAAAACATTTTTACATCAACTGTGTTGAATGTTTAGATATGAGACTTAACGCTTCATATTAAATCCCATTTAATATTCTTTCATTGACCTCTATTGGTGGTTAGTAGGAACTGCAGCAACATGTCCCTTATTCAATTCTGAAATACTGATCACATTATTAGGTTAAATCTGTCCTGCTTTACAATGATAGTTAACACATTTGCTTCATACCAACACACACTTATTCTGTAATGGAAGGGAGCCAACATAATATATGCACATTTACATACAAAACAACTTCAATGTCTTATTTACTGTGGTCCTCAGGCTATGGCACAGCTGGATCTAAAGCGCAGAAGTATGGTAAGACGTAGTTAAGTAGAATATTCTATAGCAATGCCTGAATTGGAGAAGTAGTTATTTACCTTGATTTTTATAAACTATAGTGCAACCTGGTGGAGTTACACCTGACGCAGCAGCTGGCACCGGTGTTGGAGGGGCATCAGCTGGCACCGGTGTGGGAGGAGCAGCCACCGGTGTTGGAGGAGCAGCCACTGGTGTTGGAGGAGCAGCTGGCACCGGTGTTGGAGGAGCAGCCGGCACCGGTGTTGGAGGAGCAGCCACTGGTGTTGGAGGAGCAGCCACTGGTGTTGGAGGAGCAGCCACTGGTGTTGGAGGAGCAGCCACTGGTGTTGGAGGAGCAGCCACAGGGAACGGCACAGGTGTTTCAGGGAATGGCACAGGCACTAGCAGCGGTGCAAGGACAACATCTGGGCCCAGTGGTAAAATCCTGTTTGAAGAATTATAAAAAAATATGTTATTCACTCATTAGATAATCTGTTAGAACTATGTGCAATAATCTGTCCGTCTGATTTAGGAGGACCTGGGGGTGAAGGAGTGGCTGGAGGAACACTATCTCCATCACAAGAAGGTACATTTTAGTCACATATTAACACAGTAAAATATTTTGTTTCCATTATAATAAAATAAAAACTATAGTAAAATATGCACAACATGAGGTGTAAAAAAATACTTTATTCCAGGCGATGGTGCTGCTGGCAGTGTGATAGAGGGTTCTGGAAGCCCTGGAGAAGGTGTGTTTGAATTTAGACTCCTTCAGATTCCTTAGAAATAAGGAGAATATAAAGATGTCATGTATGAAAAGAGTATTTAATAGCAACATAAAATGATATTTTATATCAATACCGACACAGGTGTGGCAGGCAGACCAGTGGACGGTGGTGCTCGAGATGTACTGAGTGGAACGGGAATCCCCATCATTGGAGCAAAACCAGGTATTCTTGTCCATCATGTTAAACTACATATACATACAAATACATACAAGTCCAAAGCAAAAGTGTTTATGGTGTAGCATGAATGAAAAATTTGACTGATTTCTTTTTAAATCGTCTTTATACAAACAGCAATCAACGGGACCGACGTACCAGGTCAGTGTCATGCATGATTATCTGTGAACACAGCACACGTGCCACATACATAACCAAGCACTTAATGAGGAACATTAGGTCCTCGTTTAGCTCGCAACCTCAGCCTCATTTCTTCATGGTGAGAATTCCACATAGACATAGATGAATAAATAATGATAATGAAGGGATGCACTTTGTTTTAAGGTTCTGTTGATGATATCTCAAGAGGAACACTGCCTGGACCCAAACCTCTCAAACCTCCAGGTGAACAGAGTAAATGTAGACCTTAACATTCAGATATCAAACATCTATGACTCTGATCTGAATTCTAGTTTTAAAATCCTTGGCTAAAATACAGCTTTCGGTGTCTTTGCGTGTGTGCGCTACCTCTCTGCAGGTGTACCCAGAGGCGACACACCAGGTGAAGGAGATGGCGAGGGCGGCCCTGATGGTGAGAGAGATGGTACAAGATTTGGAGGGGGTCCTACCAGTATAGGAGGAGCAGGTGGGGTTTCAGGTGGAGTTGGACCAAGTAATGCAACTGGTGGAGTAGGAGGAACACCGAAACCAGTCAAAGGTGTTGATTTTAAACCTATAATTATGACGGTCTTGAATTTGCCAAAATTGTCAAAATGGAAAACTGCATAATTCATACAAGAACGTGTCAATTTTTTCTTAGCTGATGGGACTGCTGCAGGGGGTGGACCTGGTGGAGTCAGTACTGTCATAGGAGCAGTTGGAGGTGGTCCCTCTGGTGTTGGAGCTGCATCTGGAGTTGGAGGTGGCCCTGGAGGAGCAGGTTTGGTACCAGTCGGAGCAGGAAGTCTTAAACCTGGAAAAGGTAAGCTCCTATGATGTTAAGTTTTGTGTGGTCAACCAAAACACAGCCTATATTGCATTGACATATTCACCTATATATTTCACGTTATCTACCAAAATGCTATGGTTCTTCCTCAGGATTACGCTATCCAGTTGGAGCTGGAGTTGGGCAGGGAAAAGCAAGCAAAGGTGTCTATAAACTTTAATTGATCTCCATAATGAAACAAATACTTCAGCAATTTAAAGACACATTGATTGTCTTTAACTTTGCATCAGTATATGGAGCTCTGGGAGGCAGAGGCCAGGTTGGTCCCGGCGGTTATGGAGTTGGACCAGGAGGTTATGGAGCTGGACCTGGTGGATATGGAGCCGGACCTGGTGGATATGGAGCCGGACCTGGAGGCTATGGTAGCAGAGGCATTGGTGGTGCTGGTGGTCCCGGAACTGGAACACTTGGGGTTGGAATTGGTGCTGGAAGTGTAGGTGGAGGAGCTGGAGTTGGAGTGGGACCTGGTGGAGTCGGTGGAGCATTCGGGGGTTACGGTGGTGGTACGTTGATCTTTATAGAAGGAATTTTTTTTGATACCATGAAAATGAATCCAATTTCAACAACATGCTCTGTTTTGCAGGTCTGGGTACTGGCAATGGCAAACCACCAAAAAGTAAGATGAGTATTTTCATACATTGCTATACATGCATTCATGTAAAAAAAAACAAAAAAAAACTCACTCATTACTTCTACAGGTTATGGAATAAGGCCTGATGGTACACGGGTAGGACCTAGTGGCTATGGTACTGTACCCGGTTTTGGGTCTTATGGACCTGGTGGCTCTGTACCAGGTGGTTATGGACCAGGTGGTGTAGGCACAGGACCAGGTGGTTATGGACCAGGTGGTGTAGGCACAGGACCAGGTGGTGTAGGACCAGGTGGTGTAGGACCAGGCAGCTATGGAGCTGGTGGATCAGGGGGCACTCCTGGTGTATATACTGCTGGAGGTCAAGGACTAGGAGCAAGAAAACCGTCCAAATCAGGTAGAATTGCCCTGTAACTTCAACATTAACGACATTAGATAATTTATTATGTAGTGAATGTATATTAATCTTACATTAGTTATGGATTTGGAAAACTCATTATCTTTTTAAATGTCGTACAGGGACAGGCACTGGACCTGGCAGGTATGGGCCAAGCGGTTTTGGGCCTGGAGGCACAGGAACAGGCGGCTTCGGACCAGGAGCCACAGGCACTGGAACAGGTTTCGGACCAGGTGGCACAGGAACAGGCGTCTTCGGACCAGGTGGTACTGGCACAGGCGGCTTCGGACCAGGAGGTACTGGCACAGGCGGCTTCGGACCAGGTGGCGCCGGCACAGGAACAGGTTTCGGACCAGGAGGTACTGGCACAGGAACAGGTTTCGGACCAGGTGGCACCGGCACAGGAACAGGTTTCGGGGCAGGAGGTACTGGCACAGGAACAGGTTTCGGACCAGGTGGCACCGGCACAGGAACAGGTTTCGGACCAGGAGGTACTGGCACAGGAACAGGTTTCGGACCAGGCCGCACTGGCACAGGAACAGGTTTTGGACCAGGTGGCACCGGCACAGGAGGTTTCAGACCAGGAGGCTTCGGACCAGGAACAGGTTTCGGACCAGGAGGTACTGGCACAGGAACAGGTTTCGGACCAGGAGGCACTGGAACAGGAACAGGAGGTTTCGGACCAGGAGGTGTCAGCACAGGAGCAGGGGGCCAAGGATTTGGAAAAAGAAAACCTGCTAAATCTGGTAAGTATTAGATCATACAAGAAGAAAAACAAGAAATAAATTATAAAAAATAAATGAAAATAGTTTGATGTTCCTTTTCTCATCTTTTTCAGGTTATGGGGGAGCAGGGTATGGTACAGGTGAGGGTTTCACAAAACATACACTATTAAGTATTTGTATTGTTGAACAGTTTGTATTGCTTTCCGTGATGTGTAGATTATAAATGCATTGTGATTTTTTAAGCAGGAGTATTAGGAGGAGGAGGTGCAGGAGTGGGTCCTGGTGGAACTGGATCAGGCCCCTATGGTTACGGGCCAGGGGGTGCTGGACCTGGTGGTGCTGGACCTGGTGGTTATGGACCTGGGGGTGCTGGACCTGGTGGTTATGGGCCTGGTGGTGCTGGAACTGGTGGTTATGGACCTGGTGGTGCTGGACCTGGGGGTGTTGGACCTGGTGGTTATGGGCCTGGTGGTGCTGGAACAGGAGGTTACGGGCCTGGTGGTGCTGGAACTGGTGGTTTTGGACCTGGTGGTGCTGGGCCTGGTGGTTATGGACCTGGTGGTGCTGGGCCTGGGGGTTATGGCCCAGGTAGCACAGGAACTGTGCAGGGGGGGATTGGATTTGGGCCCAGTGGCCAAGCAATCGGGTCAAGGAAACCTTCTAAATCTGGTTATGGCTCACAGTTGGGTGGATCCAGCTACGGACCAGGTGAGTTTCTGTTCTAACGGCTATTAAAAATATGTACAAAAGATTCAGAAAATTACTAATAACTAGCATGACCAATAATATCATAAAACAAGTTACTTACTTACTAATATGTGTCAAACACACGTGTGTTCATCAGGTGGTGGTGGAGGAAGGATTCCTGGTGCAGGAACAGGCAGTGTCGCTGGAGGCGGCACAGGTGAGTTTCTTATTGATACAGGAAAATATCACAAATCTGTCTGGTGTTAGTCCAATATTTAAATGTTAATCCTGCATTTGCGTGTTGAGGCGGTGTAACAAGAGGAGTTGGAGGAGCAGGAGGTCCTGCAGGAGCAGGTCAGGGAGCAGGAGGAGTCGGCAGCGTACCAGGTCTCTGAGTTGAGCTTGTGCACTCTTTTCATTCAGAGTGATGTAATATCCTAGTTTAGAGAGTTGCAATGACTCATGCAGACTGTAATGTGTCCATTGTTCCAGCAGGGGGAGTCGGCCCTGGCTTTGTCGGGGGAGCTGGTGGAGGATATTCAGGTAAGACTTCTCAGCAGTTCTAATTAAAAACAACAAAGCATGTAAAAAGAATGCCACCTTACTTGGTATATTTTGCATTCTTGTCATTTCTGGTACAATAAATGATGATGTGACAAAACTGTTATTTTTTGTTAATGATGAGTTTTTCCCTTTTCTGTTTAAGGATATACAGGGGCCGGGCAAAAATGTAAGAAAACTCACATGCATGCTCTAATTATCATACTCTAACTACAAAAACCAAACCACACATACACAAATACATAAATTATGGCTATGAATCTTAAAAATATACAAATTAAACAGCTTTTTGAAGTGGATACTTCAGTTTATGTCAACTGGTAAATCCCTCATTCCCCACACCAAAGTATAAAGAAAAAGATAGCAATTTCACATGATCCACTACTGCCTCCACCAGTAAATTCAAATGTAGTGTTTTGTGACTTCAGACCTGCAGGTCAAAGGTCCCAGTAGTATAAAATTGCTGATGGAACTTGTTTCAGGATAGTTTACAAACTTCGTATTTAATTTAGAAAAGGCTGTCCAACAATGAGATAAAGCAGTGAACATAATTTACAAGATATCACAATGGTGGCCATGAATTGTACCAGGTGAGGCTTTTTGGGCACTGACTCACACTGTGTCAGTATCTCAATCAACCCCACTTCACTAAAAGTCATGTATGATTTAATAACCTGTGTATTTCCCATGTAACTTTCTATTTTACGTTCTTCTTTCCCTCATAGCCAAAGCACAGAAGGCAGCCAAATATGCAGCCATGCAGGCCTTACTAGGATCTAGCGGCTACAGAGGTAACAATCATACACACTGAAATACAATAATACTGTAAGCTATTGTACTATACTTTTTTTTAAGAAATTAAAATAGCAGAGTTTAAAATTTAAGTGTGATCGTATTATGTTTGCAAGGACAAACAGCATCATAATATGTCAAACTTGTCCTTCAATTTAGGTGCTGGCTGCCAGGGCAGCTATTGTGGCCGGAGGAGGAAGTGAGAGACCAGCAGACAGGAAGTGACCTCATTAAAAAACAACAGTGGTGCTACTGCATGATCCCAGATTGTAAATGTCTAACCTGCCATAGAAGCCCGAGGCTTCAATACACTACACTTTACCTTTCATTTGCTTTAGAATGCATACAAGTCTTTTTTTCCGAAGAACAGCAGCAGTTCTCGGCCTTTGAGAGTCAGGGATACTGATGGACATGGCATGAGGTGAAATTAAGAAATGTTAGGGTAAAAAATATTCACAATTTTACAAGAATAAAGAAAGGAAACACTTGTTTTTACCGTAAATAACTAAATAAATCACCTCATGACTCTCTGGGCATTCTGACTACCAGGCTGAGAACCACTGAGGTAAATAAAAATAAAAGACTTCCTTTTAATTTTATGACCAAGATGTGCTATAATACAGTTTTTTCTTATTGCTGTTGCGTTGAACATCATTGGTGTTCCTGAGTCACCCTAAATCCTCTGGATGAAGAACAAGGACTCCCTCAGGGAAGCTCCTTCAGAGTGTTGTTTTGGATTTTTTTCTTTGTTTATTTTTACTTTAGGTCTGCAAAGAGTGTTTCATGAATTTCGCTGTTTATGAAACTTGTAATTCAAAACAGAAAAAGGTGGCTGCTATTTTTGGGGGGGACTGCAACCAAAAAAGAGACTCTTGTGTAAATTTCTCATGGCGAGGTGTTTTCGATCTGAACCTTTATTTATCCATGAAAAAGCACTCGTGTTAAGTTTGCTCTGGTCTGAGCAGAATCACCAGGATCTAAGGCCACAGGTTCTTACTGTGTGTGAAATTCACACATAAACACACACACCCTTCACAACACTGAAAGCACTGTTTTATAGCTACACAACGCAAATTGGTGTTAATGTAAAAACATAAACATTTTTACACGACTGAATGGACGTCATATTCTGTTGTGGCTTAGATAAGATATTATTTTCCACATTTGCTGTTATGGAAAGCATTAGAACTAAATGTGAGGTGATGAAATGACATCTAAGGAGCTTTGATTACTGCGTCCTCTTTTTTTCTTTAACACTGTTGGAAATTGTTCACGTTTACAAGTTATTTTAAATTATGCTGACGAGGAAAAAAAGCAAAAAGCGGCTACGTTCTTTTACTTATTTAGTCCTATTTTACAAATTCAATAAGTGCATAATTGAATGTTTTAGTTACTTTGTGTGTGTGTTGTGTTCATGATAAATATAATTGCCTTGTTTTCTACGTTGTCATTGGATGTGTGTTGAATTACACTGTACTCTCTATTATAATTCAGATAAAACAGTGTAAGTGACTCTTCTGTAGCTTAACGTGTTTTAATATCTGTGTTGTTTTTTGTGTTTATGTGGCCTATGAAAGAAAATTGTGCACCTTTGTACACTTTCCGAAAATGCTAATAAAGGATAAAAAATGTTTTTAACAGGCAGTGCTATGTGATTATTCACTGCCAAGTCAATGCGTTAATAAAGGGAAGCTGTAGATTCAGAGGCAGACGGAGGTTTACAGCATGTGTGGATCTGTTGTAGATATGATAACCACTAGTTAGACGGAAAAGAGAAACAACTCACCGAATACTGCATACTTCACACGGTTGTGCAGCCGGGTTGATTTCTTCGTACAGCCTTCAAGGGAACACTATGACACTGAGTTAAAAAAAAAAGCATAATGTTATTGTGAAAGACATAATTTTTAGGCAGATTATATATATCATTTTGACATTTAACTGAAGCCAGACACATGCTTCCGTCTGTAGGCAAGCTGCTAATTATAGAAAAATGTAATTTGAAACAAAAAGTGTTTATATTCTTTCTAGAGCTGTGCATTAATTCAATAACAATATATCCTGATATAATTTTCTTCATATCACAAAATCGTTTGGTTCATAAAATGTCATAAAATGTTGAAAAACGTTGATTAGTGTTTGTCAAGCCTGGAACTGATGATGATCTTGAATGTCTTGTTTTGTCCACAAATCAAAAATTATTCAGTTTTAATGATTTCTTTGTTTATATGGAAAATAGTCACATTTAAGAAGCTGAAACAATCATAAACCTTGTTTTAAGAGTGAAAAAAGGCTTCAAACCGATGAATCGATTATCAAAATAGTTGACAATTAAGTAGTAATTGTTTCAGCTCTAGTTCTTTATATAATAATAAGATATTTGTGCAAACACACTCTGAGACACAGGGGTTTTTCTGGTGGTATATTTCTTCTGATTGTGAGCTAATCACTTTTCTTACAAATTAAACAGAATTATCCCTCTTTGTTTACCCTTGCGTGTGTATGTGTGATGAATAGAGGCTTGTACAGTTGGATCGAGACAAGAGCAGTTAACTGGGGCATTCATAAAGAGATTATTATGTCTGTGCTGATGGGAACATGGGAGCTCAGTTTAGGAACCACAGACTCACTCACTCACTCTCAACCTGCTTCAGGGTTAATAGTCTGTAAGCATATCTCTCCCAACCTCGGTGGACTCTAAACTCAGCAGAAGTTTGTAACTGTATCTTGAGTGCGGGGAGGGCGGAGCAGATCATCTTCACTGGGATAGGTCTGTTTCTCTGCTGCCGGCAGAGGGAGAGTGGGCAGCTGGTGTCACTGGGTCAGAGCTTTTTCTCACACAGCTAACTCTTCACATCATCCGAGAGGGAAGTCACACACAGGAAGCCTCTGAGCGGATGGGGAGAGAGAGAAAGAGAGAGAAAGAAGACAACACCTCATGATCTGCTCATGAACACATGCAGCAAAGGAGGCCTTTTCTAAACCGAGAGGACTGTGTCTGAATCTGTCGCTGGACTGACAGGGGCAGGATGTCACGGCGGGACCAGAGGTTTCGGAGAGGAATGAAGGGAAGGTAGGAAAGAGCTTCTGTTGTTAACTGATTAGTTACAGGAAATAATAAGAAAACTGTAGCCCAATACTTCCTCAAACACGTCTTTAACAGTAAATCAATATGCGTGCAACGCCTCTATTTCAACAATCTCTCTCTGCTTCCACATCTTCTTTCCGTTTGTATGCGAGTAGATTACACACCAAAACAATAACAGGAAACATGATGTCCTGTCCTGTAAGCCATACATGCAGAGTAAATACTACAATCAAAAACAAACATTTCTTCACAAAGCTACTGTTTTTCCTTCTTAAAGGATGAAACGTCATTCAATTCTTAACATTTGACCTTTAGTTGCTCAGGTTCCAGCTCCACTTTTAGGCACACAGAGACATAGGCTGAGAAAATGTATAAATGGTTAAAAAGGTAAAAATAGGACAGGAGAAAACACTTTGACTATGGTAAGTTAATTTGCCCGTGCTGTTTCCAGAGCTTTTCCTAATGACCAGATGTTTAAAAGCGGAATCGCAGATGTGAAGCAGAGCGGTTCCACATCCGTCGCCAACAGCACAATGACACAGAGAGGAGGTCAGAAATAGACCTGCAGCAGCCGTCTAATGGTTTTATGATCTAATTATTTTCTCAGTAACAGATGACAGGCAAGACTCAGAGATCACAGTGCTTCCCATAGCTCACTACATGCACAGCAAACATAAAGCCCATTATCAATCAATCAATGATGCCCATATATTTTCTATTTTAAGATCATGACAAAACACAGCCACCAACGTTAACATGATGGAGGATCAATGTTTGTTGTTGTGTAATAGGATTGAAGACAACATTGGTGGTGACATGCGCAACTATGTTTTAAAAAGCCTGATCAATCACGGTTCAACAATGGAAGTCGATTTCCCTCCCCTCCCTAACTCGTGTCTCAGTAGTTGCGGCAAAACTTTTCATTCTCCATTGTTAGAGCAGTGTGGCATTTACAGTCGGGGCTGGGAGGGAGGAAACGTGGAGGGGTGTTCGCCTCAGGAAGTCACCTCCCACTCTGGGTGTAGTGTTTGATGGATAAGAAAGCACTTTTTAAAATAATATATTTTACATATACACTCATATAGACGTCTGAATGTGATCATGTGCTGGATTAAAGGAAGAAGTGGGTTTTGCCAAGTGGTTTTTAACTGTCATGATGTGATGTCTGCTCTTGTTTTGATTCTGTCTTGTAACCTCTGAGTGGGTGTGATCATGGGGGGAAATAACGTAAAAGCTGCAGTGTTTCTGAGAGGATGTGTGTCCATGAGTGAGTAAGTGAGTGTGTAAGAGTTCGAGACATGATGATGAGACATTCGTATGACAGTGATGCGCCGTACAACAAAACAGAGGCCTTTGTGTGCCAGAAAGGACGAAAACACTCTCTCTCTCTGCCAGTTCCTCTTTCTTTTGAAACTCCCGCTTCAAAATGCGAACCACAGGTCATTAGAACTGCTGTGGAAACATGTCGGTGCAAGATGGCTTGTAAAGCAAGCCCCTTACCATAAGTATATGGTGACATAAAGAGAATAATTCTTTCTAGTGTTTATTTAGTGTATTGTTTTTAATTTGGCATAGAGCATACAATCTAAAATCTAATTGCAGCGTGCTAATTGCGTCGTTTCAAACTGTGATTTTGATTCGTAAATTGTGAATTGTTTTGCTCCAATTTAAAAAAAATAAAAATGTTATACAATGCACAGTTTTCTTTGACTATAGTGAGAGTGAGTGGAAAGAGGAACAGAGAGAGTCAAATGGCTGAAAGTCTGCGGCCAACTGGGATTCGTCGGCTTAAACACAACACACAAAACACAAAATCAAGAACAATTTCCATATCAATACAGTGCTTCAAGAACCAATAGAGTATCATGTCATAAAATAACAAGAGTGTCATATTTTCTTACAGCTGTAATATGTGCGCATAAAAGGCTTATTCCCAGGGAACAATTTCTATTATAAAGTGTGCTGGTGACAAAGGAGGAAGCTGGATCATCGTCACAAAAAGCAGAGTCTAACAAAATGGGGGGGGGGGGGTATCACAGACACAGTACAACAACACGGTGTGCTTAAAAATAGGTTAAAGAGGAGAAAACCTAATCCTGCAAGGGAGGATCCAACAGGTCAATTTTCCTCAAGTCTTCCATCACTGACACGGCTCATGTTGCTTTTGCGTGAACACACCACTGAAGGATCCATTTCCATGACCTCACTGACTGACTGACCTGGTCGTCTCTCGCTCTCGCTGCTTTAGGTGCTGCGACTGTGGCTGTATCCTGTCTCACTGGTACTATGAACGAGAAGGACAGCTCTTCTGTAAGAAGCACTACTGGACACGCTACGGAGAGCACTGCCACGGCTGCAAGGACACTATCACCACCGGTCTCATTATGGTGACATGATAATCACTTTTTTTTTTTTTAAGCCACCAGCAAACACATTACTGGAAACTGGAAATGGGCCTCTATACACGGATGTACATATTCCATTAAAAACCAGATGTTTGCAGCTAGAATAGTATTTTACCACATTAACAATGTATAGAGTGTATTTCTGATTAATTAAATGTTATATTCATTAAAAAAAGTGATTTTCCTTAAAAAATAAGGACATTTCTCAGTGACCCCAAACGTTAGTAGTGTACACAGTAGTGTATGTATATAAGACTACACACAACATATCCTTTCCTGTTCCCCTTTGGTCTTGTTTTGTGCTGCAGACAGACATTCCATAATAAATACTCACAACATCACAGAGAAATACCGCCACCTTGTCAGATAATCCTTCCTGTTTTCCTACAAACTCAATCAAAAATTTAGAACTCGTCCAGAAGCAAATTGATTTATACAGTAGCTGGTGGGCAAATTTAAATATAGCTGCTTCATTGATCAAGCTGACCCGCAAGCATTATGTAATATTTATGGCTGTACTCCTATATATTACATGAAATACCAAGCGTTACAAAGATGAATTCATGCATTCAAAGCCTTCCTGCTGCCTCCTGGGTTCCCCGTTGATATGAAAATAAACATTTCTCTCTTTCAACTCTCAAATCAGAGGATATCCTACTGAAAACATCCTGACATTAAAAGCTATTGCTGCAGGAATGCACAGAAATAACTTTCAAATACTAAGAGCTGCATGTGGGTGTGTCCCACTGAATGTAATATTATAAAAACACTATTATTCTGTTGGTCTGTGCATTAGGTGGCTGGAGAGCAGAAGTACCACCCTGAATGCTTCACCTGCATGAGCTGTGACATGTTCATTGGTGATGGAGACGCTTACACGCTCGTCGAACACACCACACTCTACTGGTAAAAAAAACAAAAAAGGAACATTTGACTTTATGACCGTATAATTGTGGATTCGATGACTTATTTTTCCCCATTCTGCAGTGGTCACTGTTTCTGTCGAGGTGTAGTATCGGCTGGGAGCTTGGCTTCTCCGCTCACCAAAAGTCACCACATGGTGGCGCTGGTGTCTCTCCCGCCCCACGCAGGTGGCCGACGCGGCCTGACTGTGGCAACTGACCTCAGTCAAGACAAAAGTCCGATTGTTACTGTGACAGAGTGAGTGTCAGAAGTAAATTATCAATTTAGTAAGCTCCACAAACTCATCCTGTCATCCTTTTTCGTCGTAATAATTATTTTCTCCACCCATCTCCACCCAGACTAGACACAGCCGTCCTTAGTCCAGATCTGCTCTCCTCGGTTCACACTGGGGACCGGGTTCTCGAGGTCAACGGCATTCCTGTTTGGAACATATCTTCAGATGAGGTAAACATGGTAAACCTAGTTCAAACCACACACTGATTTAGCAATAATATCCTAAGTATCCTAAGCACAATGTCTCAAAAGCTCAACAAACTATTCCGTTGTCTAGATAGACTGTGTGATTCAGGACACAAGCAGACCACTGCAGCTGACCATTGAACACAACCCCCAGCTGCCTAATGATGTCCATCACTCAACAACTCCCCAGGACATTGACTGTCCCGACTCCTGTGTGCACAACAAACTCACTCCAACTCACAAACTTCCGAGTGTAGAGGAAGAGCCAAGTCCAGGGGCGGAGATGAGAGATGAGCAAACTACAATGAGCGTCTCGCCGCCTCAGCAACAAGGAACCACAGGAATGCGGTCCAGGCACATCCTGTAAATAACGATAAATGGCTGTCTTGGATTCATTGTTCTCCCTTTTTTCTCCATCTAAAACTTTCTTCTCTTTCCCAGACGTAGCTGTAGTATAGATAAGTGTCCTCTGTCGCCTGGAGCACTGTCACTTTTATCTCAGAGGAGAGACATGGTTCGCTCCGAGTCTCTGCGTGCAGACCCCGGAGAGCGGACTCACCGCATCTTCAGACCATCAGATCTCATTCACGGAGAAGTCCTTGGCAAAGGCTGCTTTGGTCAAGCGGTTAAGGTAACAGAGTCACTTTTTCATCACCAATGCTAGACAACCTGTTGTCTGTCCTTTACGAGAGCAAATTTGAACACTTGTTTCTGTCAAGGTCACACATCATGAGACAGGCGAGGTGATGGTGATGAAAGAGCTGATACGATTTGATGAAGAGACACAGAAGACTTTCTTGAAGGAGGTGAGCGATCATCATAATATAAAGATGAAACAGCAGGGACATCTAAAAGCAGCTATAGAAAAAAAAATGTAACAGGTTGCAGCCTGTACACTTTTTAATCTGAAGCTAGAACTCCAACATCTACTGGTTAAAGTTAGGCTGATTGTCCCCTGTCCCTTCATCAAACATTCAGTTGATGAAGCTAGATTTTACTAAGAATCTTGGATCTGGATTTTCTCAGGTGAAGGTGATGAGATGTCTGGATCATCCAAATGTCCTGAAGTTCATTGGACTGTTCTATAAGGACAAACGGATACACTTCATCTCTGAATACATCCAGGGAGGAACTCTCAGAGAGACCATTGTGAAAATGGTTCGTTAAAATTAGTCGTTTGGTTTCTTCAAGAATAACGTCAGAGTTATTACAAATTCTGTCTGATGATCCCAATCGTTTTGTTGTAGGACAAGGACTTTCCCTGGAGTACAAGAGTGAGTTATGCCAAAGACATTGCAGCTGGAATGGTGAGACATCTCCATGGCACTGTCCTGAAAATAAAAGTTAATCAATCTGTATCTAATGTATGATATATTTCTATCTAAGGCCTATCTACACTCCATGAATGTCATCCACCGAGATCTTAACTCACACAACTGCCTGGTCAGGGAGGTAAACGTGGTGAACTCTATTTTGACTAAAGCACTTTGAACCAAATAAGTTCTGTCATCTGAATAATTCCTTCTCTATCCTGCTTATTCAGAACCAGTCAGTGGTGGTGGCAGATTTTGGCCTCGCCAGGCTAGTGATGGAGGAGAGGAATCAGAGCAGGACCTCGTCTATGGAGCGACCCGTGAAGGGGACGCTGACGGAGCTCCGCAGACCTGACCGCAGGAAGCGATATACAGTTGTAGGAAACCCCTACTGGATGGCTCCTGAGATGATCCATGGTAAGTGTTCAATAGATCAGAATAAAGCCGTCTCTAAATTACCCACAACAGGGTGAAAAGTGAAACTTTTTTTACCACTGCATTTCATAGGGAAAACATATGATGAACGGGTTGATGTCTTTTCCTTTGGTATCATGATATGTGAGGTAAGAGGTTGAAAAATTACCCTAAAAACTCTGCACATGATTTAAAATAACGTAAAAGAGTATGATATTGAATGGACTGTGTATCTTCTTCATCTCAAGATAATAGGGAGAGTGAACGCTGACCCCGACTACCTTCCCCGCACAAATGACTTTGGGCTGAATGTCGTCAGTTTCCTGCAGCAGTACCACCATCCTCGGTGTCCCTCAGCCTTCCTGCCAATCGCTGTCCTCTGCTGCGACATGGACGCTGATAAACGGTACGACTACAGCACACCCCCACGTTAAAGCAAAAATGCTCCAAAGCCCTAAACTACCACTTTAAGTAAAATAAATGTGAAGGAAGCTGCTACACAAAATGCTAGATTAATTTATTATCATTACACCACTACAGGGAAAGTGATATGATAATTTTCTGATTTTAATCCATGAAATTTGAATATATATGATTTTTTGCAGCGTTATACTAGAAATATTTCCTAAGCCGTGCATTAAACAAACACAAATACACTCACTTTTTTTAAAATGATTGCTCTCCTGCAGTAACTCCTTGTCTCTTATAGTCCATCCTTTTCAAAACTGGAGGAGTGGCTGGAGAATCTGCTCATGCACCTGGACATCGGTCTGCCTCTGCTCTCCGAGGTGGATCAGCTCCGTAGAACCTTCTGGCAAAATCACAACCACCAAAACCACTGTGAAAAAACCCTAGAAAACAGCTTACAATCTCATGAACTATCCCACTGTCCACAGCCACAGAGACAGAGTCCCGACTTGAAGCAATGCTCGGACAGTGCTCAAAGCCAAGACCAAATCAGCACAGTTCACAATCATTTGAATGGACAGCAGCACACGCATGACTATCGCGATGTGAGGACTGAGCATGAATGTTTGAACTACACACAAGACATAAGGCAGTGCTGCAGGTCTTTAAGTCCAGATGGATCTCAAACCTGTGAATGTAATGACTCACCACTTCAGCACCAGCTCTCGCAACCACTGCAGGTCAACAGCTCGCTGACGGGACAGTCTCACGCGCTCAGGCAGACATGCAGAGTGCTGTGGGACAAGTCAACAGAGGACAGCTCTTTTCTCTGATGGGTTCAATGGCACAGTCACACATATCTGCAAAACCCACTATCTGAGGCACACAACACATTTGGTGCCTTTTAAAAGAACTGAAAGAGAACTGGAAACATCAGCTTATATCGCCCTGTGAATTATTATTTATAGTTTACTTATTGACCAACAGTATGACGATATCAACATATTTGTGATAAGCTAAAATTGGGCCCTTATTGACTTTCTCCAGAAACTGTGAAACACATAGCACTTTATCATTTCATTGGTCATTTATTTATCTACATGACTTGTGTTTTGTTCTCTCAAAATGTTCAAGACCACATCCAATACACAGAGCTGTGAAAACTACAACTTGGTTTGAGCAACTAAGTTTTGAACTAGTTAGCTAACGTAATAAAGGAAAAATAAAATTACATTTAAAATCACTGTTTAACATCGAGTCTTTATTTTACATAGGCTTTTTCATAGTAAATATACCTGATTTACAGTATGGTATTAGTCATCAATGTCATGAACACAACCTATTATTGGTCACATACTTATGGACATTTGTGTTTTTATTGCGCCTCGAATATGATATTTTTCGATTTAAAAGTGCAGATATTGGACTTTTAATTTAAAATTTCTCAAAAACTGTACAGTGGAAATGTCTGATTTACAGTATGCTAATAGTCACCGATGTCCTGAACATAACCTCGTCAGCCCTGGTCAAAACATATGGACATTTATGTTTTTATTACATCTAAAATGTATGTTTCGATTAAAAAGTGTGAATAAGGGACCTTTATTTGGAAATTTCCCACAAACTGTACAGTTAAAAAGTGTGATTTACAGCATGCTAGTTCCGTAGTTCTGCTAGCTGAGTCCTGGTCAGAATATATAGAATTTTTTTTTCCATTCTAATTATGAGATTCACACTATTTGAACAACTCTCGTGTCTAACCTTAAATATAGGTGACCCAGAGTCTGTCTCATATGTGAAGTAACGTCCATTAGTCTTCATTGTCTCTTAAAAACTGTTTGTGCGGGCTCAGAAATGCAGGAACGTTCTGGAAGAAAGTGCGTCACAAAAATCCAATAATATCGACAGTTTACTTCCGGGTAAATAAAAAAAGATGCTGTATTGATTTGATTGGGAAGAGTCCTCACTCCTCACTGACCTCAGGTCAAAACACCAATTAGCACAATTAGAGATATTTCACCGTAAAGATGACTCACTCGTGGGAGGAAAAACGCAATGACCACACGGAAACAGGACCAGAGATCGTATATTGTTTTGTTTTGGAAGATGTTTCACTCTGACAGAGTTTGAGTTGCTGAATGATTCGAATTTGTGTTGGTGTATTTTGCTGCTGAAAATGTAAAATAGTTAATTTTAGTTCTCCCCCCCATTGTATTTCTTTCTGATCATATGGTTCATGTGTTTTGATGCTTTAGTTTAAATTTTTTCCATTCTATTTTGGAATTTAATGGTAGTGGAAAGGTATTTTGTTCTATTCTAACAAACATTGGATTACTACTGTTTTGAGTTGAGCTGTCTGTCCTCTGGGGTAAAAAGGGAACTGCTCGGTACAGTTTATTTCTGATCGGGTTGTGAGATGACTGAGCTCTAAGATCACCAACCCTAACCCACCCAAACCACATCCTGCACAAAGTCGAACTGATGCTGAAGCACAGGTTTCTAAACTGCAAGTTTAAAAAGGTGTGCACTTGTATGTATACACATTTGTGTGTATATGGTGCGGTGCCATTTTTGTGTTCCTCCCAAGTGAGACAATAAAGGCTCAGTCTATTCAAATAATGTTTGGGTGATGTTTTTTGTGCAAGGAACCCATGTGTTCCTCCAGATGACTATTATATCTGTGGCTTTCCAGTCATTTTTGAAAGAGTAAACGTGCATAAACACTCTGGAAACTTGGCATGCATGCAGGTCAAGGTGTGCCGAAAATGCCATATTGGCATTTTAAAGAAAAAACTGCAGTAACACCTCAGGTGTAGACAACATTTGTAGTTGCACAATAAAGAATAATAACATTTCACAAAGAGAATTATCCTTGTTGTTACTCTGTTTGGCCAGTATTGACTGGTGCATGCTGCACCACATGCACACTCTCTAATACTCCACTGATCCACGTCAGAGCAGCCTGCACAAGGAGCTAAGTCTAATGCATGGACCTGTAATCAGTCAGACACAGACACACAGACACACAGACACCATATGGCTCATCACATTTATAAGTTCTTGTATAAAGAAGTGGCCTCACCAACCGAGCAACATCTACTTTGATCTGTGGGACAATTTTCACAAGCAAATGGAGCACATGTCCTCTCCGGTCAGGCTCCGCAACAAAAATAAGCAAGGTACGTCTTTGATGCAGATGTTTGATCTAAACTAAGGCATAAAATCTAGATTTAAGTAATGTTATTTGTCTGTAAGTTTAATATGAAAGCCTTGTAAGTCTACCTATTTCCTCAGTTAATTATTGTATTTACTTTTCATTTTGTCAGCATCCAAGTCACACACAGCAAGTACTAACTATTTATTCTCTTTCAAAAAGCTGCCACTCTTACAGAAAAGGAGGTAGGACGACCACGTTGAATAGTCTGTAATAATTGTGTGTGTGTGTGTGTGTGTGTGTGTGTGTGTGTGTGTGTGTGTGTGTGTGTGTGTGTGTGTGTGTGTGTGTGTATGTGTGTGTGTGTGTGTGTATGTGTGTGTGTGTGTGTGTGCGCGCTTCACTTCTTTTCTGACCTCATCAGGGCCAGTTGTCCGCATGGGGAACCAAAACCTGGTCCTGATGAGGCGGAACCTAATTTCTGAGGAAGTTTCTAAACTTTGATGTGTGGTTCGGTTAAGTTAGCTGCATAAACATGTGCGTGTGTGTTTATTTGTGTGTGTGTGTGACCCTGTTTGAGGGTTAAATCTCCATACCCCCCCCCTGCATCCTGCTAAAGCATTATAAGCTGGATTAAGCCTTCTGCAAAGCTTTGTGGGTAACAAGAGACAGATAGAGTGATGCCAGGATGCCAGAATAAGAACTCGTCCGTTTACATGAGAACTCCAGTCATGTTGATATGATCAGATTGAGAAATGTGTCATAAATTTAGAGCAAATCCAGATTAGTTACTCCCTTTTTAGTTTTGTGTTCTGTGTGTCTGCTCCCCTCTCTCTCCCCTTTAAGGCAAAAATTGCCCAAAGAATCTCAAATAAAGTTCATTATAAACCACATGTATTGTAATGTTGCTTCCCAGTTGTCCACTCTGTCCATTGAGGACCATGAGGACGCTCACTTCCCTTACGCCATGAGAGACCTCTCTCCCTCCTCTGGACCTGGTGAACAGCACCAGGAGCGAGGAGGTCAGCAGGTGCCTGGTCACTGTGAGGCAGGTGCAACCAACGGGAGACTGCCCAGCCTTCCCGGGACGCCTCCTCCTGCTCTGCAGCGTCCCGCCCCCTGCACCCCCACAGCCGGATCTCCAACAGCCCCACAGAGACCTCACCGTGTCCGAGGGGACGCAGGGATTCAGCCTCTGCTGCTGAAGAAGCAGCTCGTGTCTCAGGCGTCTGTGGAGTGTCCCGTCAGCCCGGCCTCTCGTCCACACAGTCCATGGGGACGCTTTGACTCCCAAGACTCTACACAGGTGTGTTTTAGTCTGCTTTTACTACCCATATAACTATTTTACTGTGGGTTTTAGCCTATTGTCTAAAGGAAAAGAGGTTTACTGTAATATTTTTCTGTCATTTGAAATAAATGCTTATTGACCCCTGCACTGCTGGTGTATACACACAAATGCTCCCTAATGATACATCCGCTAAAAGTTACGCACTGCAGCTTTAAATCCTTACATATTGTGTGTTTGTTTTTTCTGTCTGCAGGATCACGACAAGGAGTACGTGGGTTTTGCCACGTTGCCCAGTCAGGTTCAGAGAAAAACACTGAAGAAAGGTTTCACATTCACACTCATGGTGGCAGGTGAGTCCGAAAACCTCTTTTTTACATAATACATTTTATTATAGACACATTTCAGGACACTCAAGGTCATCATACAGATGTGATATTTGATGAATTAGGGTGATTAGAGTCTGTCTCTCTCTTATCTTTCTCCTTCTATAGGAGAGTCTGGTCTTGGCAAATCCACACTCATCAACAGTTTGTTCCTAACGGATCTCTACAAAGACAGGAAGGTTCCTAATGCTGAAGGTGTGACATTATGTGTGTACTCACAAGTATTTTACATAATTTTATCCTCAATTTATAATGTTACATCAATAATACTCAAGCACAGGTAGTGGGAAAACAGCTTAGGGCCTCATAAACGCTTGGGCTGGCCCTGCATCTCATGGTTAAAGGGATTTTTTTTTGTAAATGCAGCATATGGAGGGCCGTGTGTGTAAGCAGAGTGGTCTGTACCTGTGTCTGTTCTGTAGCTTCATGTCGTCTGATGCTTGTGTGTGCGTCTGCAGAGCGCATCAGTCAGACGGTCGACATCGTCAAACACACCGTCAGCATCGAGGAGAAGGGAATCAAGCTGCAGCTGTCCATCGTAGACACGCCGGGGTTCGGGGATTCCCTCAACAACACAGAGAGGTGAGGTCAGCGGGGTCATCATTCTCCTCACACCTCAGCACCACACTGCACAGTTTCATCCTCCATCCAACTTGTATCTCTGTGCAGCTGGAGGCAAATCGAAGACTACATCGATCAGCAGTTTGAGCAGTTCTTCAGAGACGAGAGTGGCTTGAACAGACGGAACATCCAGGACAACAGAGTTCACTGCTGCCTTTATTTCATCTCTCCGTTTGGCCACGGGTACTTCGACTGCTGCATCTTCTGGGCCTAAACATTTAATACATATACAAACATAAACATGTGTATTGTTTTTTTATATATATAGTCTTCGACCTCTGGATGTGGAGTGTATGAGGGCCTTGCACGAAAAGGTCAACATCGTTCCCGTGCTGGCCAAAGCTGACAGCCTGACACCAGCGGAGGTCTGCAGGAAGAAGACCAAGGTATGGTTGTGAGGACAGAATAGTTGCAACAGCAGTTAAAGGTGCATTATGTAATAAATCTAAAGCAACTGGCCATAAAATCCTCCTAATATGTCACAGAGACTCAGGAATAATGTTCATATAACAAACTAAACTCACCAACAACAACAGTACAGCCAAAATATTTGCATTAAAAATAATATGCAAATCATGTTTATGTTTTGAAATCATGTTTTGGCATGTGGCGCCACCTACCGCCGTCTACCAATCATTGCAGTCAGTAGAGTCTCAGCTGCCGAGCAACCATGGGTTGCCAGTTACGTCAGAAAACGAAACCTAAAAACGCCCCGGTATTTTGAATTTGAAAGTAGTAACCGTTTTTGGCCACATTCTTACATATGGCACCTTTAATTCACCTTATTTTCAGTGTCACCATGTGTCAAGGCCTTCACATTTCTCAGATAGAGGTGTAAATATATGTATTTTCCCTCTGTGTTTATATATTTAAGATCCAGGAGGAGATCAAGCAGTTTGGGATCAACATCTACCAGTTTCCAGAGTCTGATTCTGATGAGGATGAAGAGTTTAAGATGCAGGAGCAGATTCTCAAGGTTTTTTTCCCCCTTAGTTTGTCACAGTAGAAATGATGTGGTGTCACCTTAGAATTGAACAACTCAGTTATTTTCTCTCTGCAGAACAGCATCCCATTCGCAGTAATCGGGAGTAACGCTCAGGCGGAAAGCAAAGGACACAAGTTCAGGGGTCGTGCTTATCCGTGGGGTGTGGTGGAAGGTAGAGCACGACTGTACATATAATAATGATGTATCACACAGTGCATCCATTGTCCTGTAAACCTGTGTCGTCCATTCAGTTGAGAACCCGGCTCACTCTGACTTCCTGCTGCTGAGGAACATGCTGGTGAGGACGCACATGCAGGACCTGAAGGACGTGACGAGGGAGACGCACTACGAGAACTACAGAGCGCAGTGCATCCAGAACATGACGCGCATGGTGGTGGAGGAGAGGTCGCGCAGGTGGGAGGAGCATTTATCATTTACATACTTTTGAAGTTTTCAGGAAGAAATACTATACATTTTTTAATGTATTAAAAGTTTTTAGTTTGATGACATCTTGGATTATGCAGTAAATGGTGCAGTGGATGGTTTCAGATGGATTTATATTAACCAGGTTGGTCCCATGTGAGATGAAAAGATGTCTTTTGCAGCATAATCACTTTAGACAGATGCAATTAAAGTTACATGAAATAACAAGGGCTTGTTACAATGGCATGAATTTGAAGATTACATTGTAATTTGTACCTTGCAGTACAGTAGGTGCTGAAACTGTAAGCGCTTTCTTGCCCAGTTCAGTTCGTACTTTGGGGACGAGAAATAGCAAAAACACTCACAGATCAGAGATTGTGACTTCCATTTTTCCTCATTAAAATAGAATAATAAAAAGGAATAATACCCAGAATTATTCTGTAAATAAATGCCTAAATTACTGAGTTAGAGACTATGTGACAAAAGTGCAACTGGCTTGAGAACTAAGTGGAAACTCTGGCACTGGAGTGACGTCTGAGCTGGCTTATATAGGGAGGAGCAGATAGGCGTTAGGTGTGAGCATTTGCAGCTAGATGAGCCTCGTTACACTCCAGAGGAAGTAGGTCAAAGGTCAGCCCCGCCTCTCCAGATCTGCAAGACCAAAATAAACCCACAACAAACAAACAACAGTGGCCCCAAAAACCAATCCAATCAGTTTAAAACATCCTCAAAATATGCTAAAAATGTGTTCTTCTGTGCATTTCTGTGTATGTGTGATATATCATATGTGTCCCAGTTTGTTTGAGAAGCATCGAGAGGGAGGCAGCGACGCTGATTTTCCTCTCCCGCTGGCTGTCACTTCCGGAAAGGAAAGACTCATCTCTGAGAAAGATGAAGAGGTCTTTTTTTTTATCTTTTTTTTTTTTTATCACACACTTTGTCACTCACTTAAAGAGCCAAACTGACCTCTCATCTATTCTTTCTTCTGCAGCTGAGGAGGATGCAGGAGGTGCTGGAGAGGATTCAGGAGCAGATGCAGCACAAGCAGCCCTGCTGACTCACCAAAGACTCACATACTGTACATATTCTGAACTCCCTACAGGAGACAGAGTGAGGGCAAAAGGAAATGAGCCACATTGCACCACTAAAGGTCCTCGTCTGGTCACTCTGACAATAACGCTGAGCTTTTCCTCAGCTGGACGTGCGTGAAATTGGAGAGTGACTTTCAGAAACCTGCAGCAGACGTGGAGCTTTGTTCAAATCTCCTAAAAAACTGCAGTTCATCTTTTAACCCTGAGACGGGCCTTCAAAAAAGTTTAACACACATAGAGCATCAAAATGTGCTCATAAACAGCATCAATCCTCATCATACAAATATGTATAATCATTCACATTTTTAACTCTTAAATTGCCAAGATTTTCATGCAAACTGGATTATTTTTGGTTGTATGATTGTTGCAACCTGACATAAGCAGAAACGTGTTTATATGCATTATTATTATTCTTTTTTGCAATGTCATATTTTTATTAAATTCTCACACCTAGAGCAAAAAAAGAAGAAGCCATAAACCACCCCTTTTAGCCCTTAAAATGGCTGATTTTTGTGTGTAGGTGTGTTAATGTGAGTATTTTAGTTCACGTTGTTATAGACAATAGACAATGAATTTAAGTGTTTAAAGGACAGATTCTTGTTTGGGTTCATTTAATTTGTCCATTAAACTGGATTTTCTATCGTGGGTTAAGCTAAACAATCAGAAATCAGGTTCTATGTGTTAGAAAATGAGTCTGTAAATCTAAATATTAGTCATTATGCAACTAAATGCAACCAGGTTTGTTGTTGTCAAATTGTCAATAATCTGATTTGAGGAGGTCTATGTGTGAACTTTACTCTCTTATGAGTCTCCGTAACGTGCAGCCAGGAGAACGGTCCAGCCTTAAGCAGTCACAGACAGTGATGCGTTCAAGAGCATGTCAGCAGTGGTTCACAGCAGGTGGATTGATTTGTTTATATTTTAAAATCACTATAGCTGAAGGCGAATGTGCTCTGCTGCAAGAATCAATGCCTTTTTCTACTCAGAGCAGCTCCTCAGTTAGTCACTATGATAATAGTGCAGTTCAATGGAAAATGGATGGACAGTGTTGCACCACTGCCCTCTAGTGGTCACTGCGGTGAGGTTAGGTTTTAAATAAATAAATAAATAACCCTGATCCCAAACTGCATTTCCAGTGTTTTTACTGTTGTTTTTCATTAAAAATTAAACACAGGAACAAGGTGTGTTGTAAATGTAATAAGATTTATTAAGAATCTTTATTATTTCATCAGCATAATTCTTCATTAATATGTCTTTTTTTAAATCCATTATCATCATTGTTATCTTAAACAGTGGACAGTTAGATCTTAAAGGCAGCCCAAAGTGTACAGGCGATATATAACTTAAAACTTTCTCCATAGGGAAAACATGTTCTTATATTCATATATAATATCAATGTAGCATGAGGTCCAAGATCCTGCCCACGTTATACAGTATTGTACATGGTCCCAGAAATAAACATGAAAACGAAAAAAAAAAAAAACATTTTTTAAACAAAAAGAAACAAAAACTAAACAGCAATCTACATGCAAAAAAAACAACAACAAATAAACAAGCATTTCAATTTTTAAAGATACATACACTCATATGCCAAAAAAACGTGCATACAATCACAAATTTACAAAACTTCCATACATACATACACACATACAAATATTACAAAACCTCTAATTGAATATTAGACATTGTTATTGATAAAAGAGCAACGGCTTTTTTTGTTTTTTTCTTTCTTTTAACTCACTCGATGTCATAGTCCGCTCTCACACACACACAAGTGGAAAAAACATACAAAACAAAACAAAAAAACCCACACACATTTAGGATTCTTCCATTCGCTCAGTGTGTGTGTCTGTGTGTTTGTGTTACGCCGGAGTTGTCACAGTGTTCAGGAGTATAGGCACACACCGTAGCACCCCGAGCGGGTTCATACCATAAATCACCTCTGTGTAGAAAAATAACTTGCTCACCATATATGCACACACACACACACACTTGTTTTTATATCTTAGTGAGGACACATCACAGACCCCATTACCCTAACCTTAAGTGCCCTAACCCTAACATAAACCCATTTCTAACCCTGAAAAAGGTCAAAATGTCCTCACAAAGATATGTATTTGGACCTCACAAAGATATAAATACACACACACACACACACTGTCATGCACAAGGGCAAACTGAATAAACAAAGAGAACAACAGCCATGCTACAGGTACAGTAGGATTAACTATAGTACAGAATATAAAACACATTTCGAGTACACGCACGGACAGGACGTACAGAAACAGCGTGGGGGGGCAAGAGGGGGAGCAGATCGGCCGACGACGTACGGAGACGTGAGCGTGTGAAACCATGAGCTCACAAAACATGGGGGAAAAAGTGTGTGACGCGACGCGATTCCACATTTAGAAACAGATTATCTCATGTTTAATCTGTCTTTTAAATAGGCGTATGTGCTGTATCCGAAACATTCTTTAGAGCTTTAAGTGAGGGAAAAACTCTTGAGGTTTTAAAAGATAATCCAATGTTTTCAACAAGTGCCTCCTCTCATGTTGGTGTTGTGTGTGAGTGTGTGTGTGTGACATCAGTATGACGTGTAGGATGAGGCAGTAGAGGGAGCTGTTGCATTAGAGTGATGGAAACCTGTATTCTCCTATTTTGTGTTTTAAAAAGAAAAAAAGAAAAAACAACAAAAAGACATCGCCAATGACAGCTGAGTGTTTTGAGATCGTTTGCCACCGAGTCGTTTCAAGCATCTGTGATGACCGTACGCTGTCCAAACATTCAATTTAAAAAAAAGAAAAACTCATAAAAGCCAATGTTTTGAGAATCATTTGATTATTTTCACACTGGACCTCTAACTTTAACATTACCGCGTTTTTCAAAAGCCCTTGGTTTCAAAAAAAGATCAGACTCCGGATTATTCGTTGGGATCAGAAAAAAAAACATGGAAATCCCATTTCGCTTTCTCCTCCTGACTTTGAAACCACTTCGCTAATCTGTATCAGGACTGCTGCTGACTCTGCAGTTTGCTGGTTTCCTACGAGGAAACAACAGGCAGACGTCCAGTAGTCTGTAAAGGCAACATGCGGCCGTCCTGGCTCTAGTTCTTCACCTTTAAAACTACATTTCTGGGAGGTGGGGGCGGTTTGTGGGGAGGATATATTCCATTGAAATTGAACATCGATGCAATGCGGTCGCCGTTGCTCTCAAACACATCAGTGACGTCATTCTCCGACAACAACAACTTGTGTGGCTACGTGAATACAAAAAGGGCGCGTGCTGCCTCAGGACAAACTGCTCTCTTGTGTCCCCACCGCCCTCAGTTAGATGAATGAATAATTAAGGTAAAACCCTTGATGCCTGAGTGTGAGCTTATTATGTTAGTGCTTCTGGTTGTAAAAGATAGGAGAGAAGGGAAGGAAGGAAGGAAAGAGAGGAGAAGGGAAGGAAGGGAGGAAGGGAACACAGAGTTCCTGTCTTTGCAGCAAAGACAAATGTCACAGTCTTATTTTCATAAACAATGGCCGGACCCACTGACTCTGCTTTTAATGTTATTCTTCACACACGATCAGAGCTGTGATCTCAATATCTGGAGTCAGAGATTCTCTATCGATTATTGATCAGAGTGTAAAGACTCGTCCGAATGTTCTGAACCTTTTTGCTCCTTCAGTCCCAGCTTGTTTTTAACTATTATTATTATTATTAATATTATTATTTTTCTATCAGGCAAGTTTGAGTGTACTGACGGGAAAGGTTGGCACTGTAACCATGGTGACTGGGTTGAGGACGGCAGCCTGTCCGACCAGCTGCGGGTGAGGTGCGAGCACGGCCGTCGGTTTCCCTAGCGACGGGTTTCCCTGGCTCACCAAGGCCGCGCTGTTCACCTGGGCTCCGTTAGTGTTAGCTTGAGGGTTCGCCTGGACGTGTGGAAGAGTGTGGTGGGTGAACGTGTGAGTGATGTGGCCCACCATGGTGGGCTGAGAGACGGACACTCCCTGGGGGTAAAGAGTCGGGAGGTGGGAGGATAGCGGACCTCCCAGGTGAGTGATGATGTGTCCGATGGGCTGCGCGGAGATCTGCTGATGAGTGGCAGCACCTGCCGTAGCCACCGTTATCGGCTGGGGGGCGGAGGACGTCGGGCCGGGTGACGGGGCGATGTGCGCCAGGTGCTTGTGATTGGCTGGAAGTGCGTGATTGACAGCTTGGATGACCGAAGGGTGGGAGACGGCGTGAGCGATGACGGTGGGCTGCACCTGCATGGTCGGGGTCTGGATGGGATGAGCTGGAAGCGGCGGGGGCGGGCCTGGCGCCGGAGCGATGGCTTGAGGGGGAGGCGGACCAGAGAGCGACGGCGCGGTCAGGACTCCGGAGATGGGCAGGGCGGCGTGCTGGATCGACAGGTGAGAGGTGAGGAGTGGCTGAGCGTGTAAGATGGGAGGTGTCGGTTTCTGCAGAGGCGTCGGAGCAGGAGGAGCGGAGACATCGTCGTCCATGTCCTGCTCAAAGTTGTCTTCTCCTTCTGTGGGACATAGAGGGATACAGTCAGGTGTCACAAATTGATGCAGGACAAGATTTCTATGCACATTACTGTTTAAAAGTTTGGGGTCACTTAGAAATGTCCTTATTTATTAAGGAAAAGCACTTTAATTCAATGGATATAACATTAAATGAATCAGAAATGCACTCTATACATTGTTAATGTGGTAATTCTCGTTGCAAACGTCTGGTTTTAATTTAATATGTACATAGGTGTATAGAGGCCCATTTCCAGTGTTCTAATGGTACATTGTGTTTGCTAATCGCATTAGAAGGCTATTGGATGATTAGAAAACCCTTGAAAACCCTTGTGCAATGATGTTAGCACAGCTGAAAACGGTTTTGCTGGTTCTCAGACAAAAGCAAAATTATTATTTTGAATAAAAATCATTATTTCTAATCTTGTCAATGTCTTGACTATATTTTCTATTCATTTTGCAACTCTTTTGATGAATAAAAGTGTGACTTTTAATGGAAAACACCTTTTAATGAAAAAAAAAGGAAAACTTTTTAAAGGTAGTGTACTCTGTGAGTGTATGTGACCGTGCCTATAGACAGTTAAAGCTTCAGTGCGTAATGCCTGGTTTAAACCGTGAGCAGAAATCCCGTCAATCTGCTGGACAAGTGGGTTTTAACAGCAAAATTCACTTTTTTCACACTTTCCATGAAAGCTTCTTTGTGTCTTCAGTCAAACTCAAACCTGTTCGCAGCCATCTCACTTGCTGTTGTCTCGACATGAAACTAATCACTAATCATACTAATCTAAGTGATCATGCAATCTAAACACTGCTCTACTGAGTGACACAGAGAGTCATGTGGAGCTGACAGGCTTGATAAGAACTCATGTGACAGTGGTTATGTTATATTTAAAGGCTCCACTCCACTCAACCCTACACACCTGAGGCAGTGGACGTGGACGCCTGGTCGTCTTCCGGCTGGATGGTCTGCCGCAGAACTCTGTCGATCTCCATGACGTCCATGCTCTGGCCGAGCTCGTTCTTCAGCTCGGACAGCCGCTGCTGCGAGGCGATCTTCTCTCGAGCCAAGCGCTCCATCTCGTGCTCATACTCCTTCTCTTTGCGCTTCAGGGTCTGCCAGAGGAGACACAGACAGCAAGAGGAGATGATGAGTGTATAAAAAATATACTACAAAGCTGTTCTTATCCTCTTCTACATACAGAGCTCCCCTTAGGGTTAGGGTGGGTCGTTCTACAGTAGAATTTTCAATGTTATCAAGCAATCACTCCATCCTCAACCTTTGTTGAACTGTTTTTATCCCTCTGTTTAAACTCATGATAATTTGCTGTGGGAATAATACACTCCTCCTGATATGGATTATAGTCGTTATAGGTCACATATTCAGGCTTTAAAAACTACATTTTCTTCAGTCTTCTCTTGTTGTTGAGTCAGTTATGATTCATATCGCATTTTTAGCAGTGATAAAATATAGTAACAGTAATTGTGCGGAAGTCACAAAATTAGGGTGTTTTTTTTATTTTTGTCCATAAAAACGAGGCAAGCGAACTTTGAACTGTGACATATTTCCAAATTTCACAAATTCAAACCGATTTGAAACACTATCAGTACTTTTTCTGCTCAGGTGTGTTTATATAGTTAGCGAAAATGAAATCAAAATTTCATCAGATTGCATGGGTTGGGCCGAAAAGGGAATATAAGACACAATATTGTACAATCTTATACCCTCTGTATATACTGTATGTTTAATAATAGTAATTGATTTAATATTATATGGGTTAATATAGAACTTTTCTTTATCTTTCTCAATTATTTCTGAAAATATGAATATAAACTCTCTTGTCTTGTGCCTCTATAGCAGAGTAAACCTTGTGTACAGAAAGAAGACTGAAATATCCACAAATCAAGTGTCTGACATTGTCCTTTCCCACACAATGTTCTCTCCACTTCCAGTTTCATAAACGAGTGGGAAGGTATGCATACTCATACAAGTGTGTTTGCAATGCTTTTGTCTACCTCCCCACTTCCTGGACACTACGCTTGTTTTTGAGAGAGAGGGGGGGGGGGGGGTCAGAGTGGGAGTGGACATCCTGCTGTTTCCTGTCTCCTCTAACAATCACACCAATTCATCCTCGTCGTCCTCAACAGCTCTGACGTCACATGAGAGTGAATCAATGTGTTCATTTCTGGCAAAGCTGCGTCATGAGTCAGAGTAGTAACTTGGAAAGAAGGAACAAAAACACAGCAGGGGGAGGACAGGGACGCGGAGGGACAGACAACTTGAAACTTGAATTATTGAGAAAAAAGAGGGAGAGCTGCTTTCCCAACCTCACCACGCCGTCCCTGTGACCTAGTTCCTGTGTGGGTCAGCTGACACGTAAACAGCAAACAGCGTGACAGACTAAGAACATTAACACAGATTACTACAGGGGGTCAGGGGAGGTACAGGAGGGAAACGGGTGGGGAAAGGAGGGCAGAGGAAGGAGGGGTGAAAGAGGAAGGGGCGAACTAATCATATTGGTAAAAATTAAACCAGAAGAACACTGGTTTTGTTTAGATTTACCTGATCATGCTACTAGAAACTAACAATCCAAAGACTTATTAGTAGTCATTTTCAACACATGCTTTGAAAAAGAAACAGAAAACTTCCAGGTGTAACGGTGCATCACAAAAGCCTTTAAAGCCTCGCACACACTGAGTTTCCTGAGTCTTCAAAATCAGAATGATCTTTGCAAACTTGGTGAACTCTTCCAGAACGACCTCGATATCTCACATCAGCTATCAATCCAAACAATGTGCTTCTAAGAGTGGAAAAGAAACTTGATTTTTAGATGAATTGTAATCCTCTGTTGAACGATTATGAATCTTTTGCAGAAAAG
Organism: Microchirus variegatus; assembly: GCF_963457635.1. Taxonomy (NCBI): domain Eukaryota; kingdom Metazoa; phylum Chordata; class Actinopteri; order Pleuronectiformes; family Soleidae; genus Microchirus; species Microchirus variegatus. Next base: position 9,948,969 of record NC_139803.1, read on the forward strand.
TCAATAATTGCAGCCGTCTGCATCTATTTGCCTCAGTCTCAGAGTTTAGCTCACATTGCGGCACTTACAAAAGAATACAGAAGTAGTGAGTAAGAGTGGTGAATATGGCTGTATTCATGTATGAATAATTTTCAGTTTAAATCAGATGGAGGACTTGCGTAAGAAGTTGCTCATCACTGCGGCAACATCTCTCTTTGGTTTCTCCGTTTCACTTGGACAGGGTGGATCAAAAATCACATCCAATTATTTTTGCTGTTGTCAATATTGCTCCACAGATGCATAAAGCTCAGAAAAAATACAACTACAACCACTATAGACTGAAAGTCTCTAACAGCAGTTGTTTCTTCTCCTGATTTCCTCAGACTAATAAATCCAATGAATTAAGATGCAGTGACAGCACCCTCTGTATTGTAATTGAATAAAATCATTAGATACCTAAAGATTCCCCATCCCTGTTTGCTTCCACATCCCAAAACTTGTAGGGGGAGTTTTTAGAAGTCACATGTGAAGGATGAAAGTTTTTTGACAGCAAATCAACTTCATAAAAGCAACAAAATGTAGAATAATGTCTCCAAGATCTTGAAACAGGCTTAGTGGCAGCCCTGTTAAATGGCCTACAGAACTTCTGGTTTCTGCATCATGGCACAAAAACAAGTACTAAATTCGACGACTTTACAGCATACATCACAGTCCTCCTCAGTCCCCCCCAAAACCGAAACAAAAACCTCGATCTATACCTCAAACCCTCTGATACCTCTGCCAAGTGCAGGCTGTTGAGCAGCATATTTTGCTAATTGTTCATTCCATTATCAACACTAAAACACATGAATCTAAAAATTACAATCGCACATGTAAATATTACACATTACACCATTTATTTTAAGTCTCAGCTGCGGCTCAAGTCAACAAAACTTTGGTTAAATAACTGAAGAGGGGACTATTTGGTTCTGATGAACCCGCTGTGTTAACAGTGACTTTCCTGTCTCGACTAGAAGTTAGTCTAACTGATCTGAGTCTGTTTTTCTTCCTTGTATTACTTCTATCCTTGGCCTGGTACATATGCACACACCATGATTAAATTGTACCGTCTGCAAGAATTAAGGTAGACGTTTCCCTGCTCAAACTCACCTGATCCATGGTCAGCTTGTCAGTGAGCGCTGCTGAAGCCTGATAATGACCCATTTATTTGAATCAGGTGTGTTGTAGCAGGGAAACACCTAAAACATGCAGGACAGTGGCTCTCCGGGACTTAAAGTGAGAAACCCTGACTTGAAGTGAATGCACGACACGACTGAACACACACCATGAATGAATGGCGAGCCACTGCGAAAACTACAACTGCTTATCGCCGAACATCATTTCGAGATGTTCCCGTACAAACCCCAGACGCCATTAGCCCTGCAGCAAATCACCAAGGAAACAACTGCCACCCAGAGCAGTTTCCTTGGCAACCTTCATCTGTGAGGATTTGGCTGATCTGAAAATGCAGTTTGTTAAAAAGCACAAGGGGACAAATTGGGTGAACACTGCATTGGAGTATTTTTACTTAAGCAGTGATGTCACTGGACGATTGCCAGTAGGGTGCTTCAGATCACTCCAAACCCTTCCCCCCGCCTCTTCCTCTCTATCCCACGCTTGCTCTCCTTCTACACCCCCCATCCATCTCTCCTTGGATACCCTTCCCCCCTTTTAACCCTCCTCCCCCACATCTTCATCTATGCCTCCCTTTATCCTTCCTCTTTCAACAAACGCATACATACTCCCTAATACAAAAAGGTGAAAATCACTCAGGTGTGATGATACGCCGGTGTCTCTGCTTCAATCGCGTACGCGTTTGACTACAAAAGTGCATCTGCAACAGGAGCGATGGAAATCTGTGAAGCACTCAGAGCGGTTACTCCGTCAGTATCCACCAACACCAATGTAATAACCAGAATTAGATTGGCGCGATCTTATATCACACATCCTCACGCACACTCTCCCATGACGACAGGCACAGAGGGAACAGACCGACTACAGTGTCCTGGCCAACCTGCTGCTTGTTGCTATGGCTACCAAGTGTTCTCAAGGCGAGTGACAACAGGGCAACGCGGGATGAAATGGACTGAGGTGAAGACAAGACAAGGGGGGGGGGGGGATAAAGAGGTTAGGAGACAAAGAAAACCTGATACAACTCTCCCCCCCCCCCCGTCACAGAGAAGTGGTACTGTCTCGCTCTGCATGTGCCGTCAGCCTCTCTCGATCTATTTCTCCCCACTCTGCCTTTGCAGATGCAGAGTAGGCTGACGGTGATGTCATCAGCTTTTGCACTAGCCATGTGCTCAGATTTCACATGGCTCGGGGAGAGGGGACGGAGGTTTGCAGGTTTATTTGAGGCGAGGCAGCGAGACGGAGGGGAGGGTGGAGGGGAGAGAAGAAAGCAGGTCGAATCACTCATCTATAACAAAAGCCAGCCCACTGCCACGCTGCCCCAAATGTGATTTTTTTTTCTTCACAAGGGCATACATTCAATAACTAGAAAGAATTATCCATTCACCGCATTGTATATAATTTTTGAATGAAGAGCTTAAATCATCGGTGAACAGGGCTGTGTGTACAATTGTTGAGTAATGACATTAAAAATGATGTAGTAACACAAAGAAATAAGCCATTTTGTATAAATAAACATATCCAAGTTATGAATTGCAAATACTAATCTAAGAAAATAGCTTATATTGTAAAAAATAAACAAATTCAATGGACAAAAGAGCTGTAACAATACATTTTTTTGGGAGATACTGCAGAGGTTTATCTAGAAGAAGAGTGCAGCTTTTGCATTTTCACCACAGCTAAGGAGAGAGAGAGAGAGAGTGTGTGTGTGTGTGTGTGTGTGTGTGTGCAGCTCAATAGAACAAGTTAGGAACAGGTTGTGATGAACTGTTCTGGCGATGTAGATTATGGCTTAAAAACAACTGTATTATGTTGATATAAACAGACTGAAGTGTTATTTTCTAGTGTCTGTATATATAAAAATAACTTTACGTTTTATATGGGTTTAAATGGGTGAAACACTTACAGTATGTGATTTTTCACATGTGAGAAATATCTGATATTGTCATCAACCTGTGAAATAGTCTGCCTGCCAAAAAGTGAAAACAAACAAAGACGATAATACTGTAAACAACAAGCATGTAGTGGTTTAGGCCGAGTATTAACACCTGTCCAGAGAGATCTGACAACAAAGTGGACTTTGCTATGTTTGTCTGTTCACAACTGACATTAAAGGCTGGATGTGTCTGTTGTGACAGCAGCTGGTCAGGGGTTGTCAGCTTAGTGGGCCGTCAATAATGTGTCCCCGACCAACCCTGAATGTGCTTTAAGTGACACATTCGGTCCTGTATTTATTGTTGTCTACTTGTGCTGGCTAACTCAAGATGGATATTTAAACCAGAACTACTAAGAGATCAAACTGATGGTTCTTTAACATGTTCCCCAAAGGATCACTTTCATATGTGTGTGCATACCACAAAAATATTATCTTTGTAAAGCTACATTTCCCTTAAATCTATAAAGCTGTGCAGTATGGATTCCCATCAGCAGCTGCGATGATTTGCTCACATCAAACCCATCATCCTCATCATCAGTCGTGGACACACCTCAAAGCTCTCCACTGTGCTCCCTAAAGACGGACCCGAGATCTTGGAAGTTCTTCCGTCTCGCGGCCTAATTTAGCATCTTCCACTGACTTCCCGTTGCGAACGCTGCATCCCACTGCTGTCAAAAATCATGATAGTTCTGCTCTGCTCCACACAAAAAAAACCCCACTGCTTTGAGATCCAAGCTTCAATTCATCTCTGCCACAGTGCAGAATGGTTATCGCTGCATTTAAAGACTGAAAACTCAGCTCCACTCCACCATGCATGACTACAGGGTATGGTTACACAACATTTACATACAAAAAAACTCCATGTCATTAGATTGTGTGTAGACTATTCACAACTAAGTAACCATGAATCAGCAGATGCCATATCATGATCACAAGACAAGCAAATAAATGCAATGTGCTTTTTTCCCAAGAACATGAAGAAATTGAAATCAAAGAAGGGAGAGGCACCCAAAAAGGTTGTGGCATAACAAATGAGATAGCTGTGAGAAATAAGCATATGAATGTCCCCTACCTGTATGTAACGCAAAGCGCTGCGGAGGACACTGAGGTTGGAGGTTTTTTTCTCGTCAACATTTGGAACATTCTTCTTCAGCATTTCGAAACACTCTTTGAGGTGTGCTCGCCTGGAGGGCCAAGAACCAGAAACGAAGAAAAAAAAGAATCAAATTTTTGATTTGGTTGCCATGAGCTGAATGTCCTCATTTATATTCAAAAATGAGAACATCCTCAATGAATTAGTTAGTGTTGGTCATTTGCTTGAGGGCGGGGTTAAAGGTGCCAAATGTAAAAATTTCCTTTCCTTTTTTTTTTTCAGTCTTCAGCATCATTGCATTTTAAAAAGAACAGGAGGTTATAATAAGCCTGCTGAAGGACGACTGGGCATGACAGTGACTCACGAGTCAGGCTGGAGGTGGTTGGTGAACATGCTACCTCCGGCAAAGACAAAGAAGTTATATGAGCAAACCTTAAGCTGCCATTGGCGCTGCTTTCCAGAGCTCTTGGCAAGCTATACTCTCAGTATTTCATTTAAATTTTAAAAGTTTAACAGCTATTAATGCAAATACTGCCGATGAGGGATTGTGCATTTTCACTACAGAGTGAACAAATGTCATGATCTTAGGTAACATAGCTTAACAAGGTTGCAACAAGGTTTAGATTATTATAACAAACCTGTTCTTCTCCAGTTTATTATGAACTTCTCTGGTCCCCGCTCTGGGTAAAAAAAACAACAACAAAACAACAAATCATTAAATACGAACATAAACTCACTAACAGTCTTGTATGAAGTTGGATAAACACACACACATACACACAAACTGACCCCCCTGGTCTCCTCTTCCCCTCCATCGCCCTCATGTCTTCCATGGACACGCCATTTGTCCGTGGCTGGGATGTGGGTGGAGCTTGATGAGTGACCAATGTATGTTGAGCGCCTGAGCCATTGGTGCTGATGGAGGCTGGGTACTGAATTTGAACCTGAGGCTGCGGTTGGCTGGGCTGTACACAAATCAGCTGCGGACTATCCTCCACTTTTATCTGGGAGGCACACAACAGGTGACAGGAGGCCTGCTGCTGCTGCTGCTGTTGTTGTTGTTGATGTTTCTGATGATGCTGCTGCTGTGGAGGGGAGGAAGTGTTCTTATATGGCGGCGAACTTTTGATTGACGTAGCAAGCGCCGCTGTGAGTGGAATCGGCGGGACCGAGGGCGTCGCAGTAACAACCGGGACCATCGGGATGACGGCGATGGGGATGTGGGGAGGCGGGAGAGAGGGGGGCGGAGGGACAGGCGGGTGGTGTGGCTGTTGGCGGCGGGCGTCATCGCCCCAGGTGATGTGGTTGGTTCTGACCGTCTGAGACGTCGCAGTCACGAGTTCCAATCGCCTCGACTCTGTCTCCCTGCTAATGAGCTCCTTCTCTTTGCGCTGCTCCTCTTCTGTTGAAGATGAAGCAAAAAGAAGTTTTACTTAAAGGTGAAGGGTGAAAAGACTCTTTTGACAGGCCAGACAAGCTGCCCATGGTTCAGATTTATGGCAAACTTAACCACTCCTATTTCTTTTTAAATGTTGTAATTTGCTATTTTCAAATTAGGCAGTTACCATGATAAATGTCAGATACTTGAAGACTGATTTTTGCTCCTCCTCCTGAGTGGAAGTGGAAGAAATGTGTGTTATTTGTGGGTTTTGATCTTTTTTTTCATGCACAGAAAACAACAGAGAAACATTTCACAAAGCTGAGGCAAGACATCCAAAGCAAACACATGGGTGTGGTGAATACACTGTGTTTGACCAATGATTAACCATTAAATCCATAGGAGAAATATGGTTTGAAGAAATCATATTGTGATATATATGAACCTGATTTTATGTGTCTACAGTTTATATAATTTTCTTGAATTCATTATCATTCATTAATTTTTTTTGGAGAAGTACTGCTTCACAGCTGTTTACTGCGACAATTATTTTCTATAAAGTCAAGTTAAGTCACTAATACACATGCAAACATCCTGGTTAAATGTTGAGAAACCTGAACATTCAGTCCAATCAATCATAAAGCACTTGCAACCTATAGGCGCCAAGTGTGTCCTCGTAAAATCCATTTTGTTACTGCATTGAAAATATGCTGTCGTGTATGTGGCTTTGTTTGTATCAGGAACACTTTAACACTGTGAACAGGAGCGCACACAAAGCATGATGTCACTGGTGAAATCAGACATGGGAGGGTGAAATAATAAATAAATGAGAAATTGTGTCTTAACCGGAGTGAACCCCCCCTCCGTCTACCTTGTGGTTGGACCAGTCCAACACTTCTTTCTGCACGAGCTGTCAGGGCCATCTGACCAACAGCAGCCGAGTGCTGTCCAAAGAGCCACTCAACTTGGCAGCATATAAACTTAGTGTCGTTCTACATCACACAAAGGCAACACAAGCCTAAAAATATGTTTTTAAAAAAAAGAAACCACACTGTAAGTGAGGACACTTCCCACACTGAGCTCCCATTGAGTATGTACAGGCCCACGCGCACACACACACTCGTTATACGCGAGTAGTTATAGCACGCCGAATCACGTGGACTCGAAGCAATGTGGAAAGCCCCCCGGTTACTATGGAAACAGCAACATTAAAGGCTGAAGATCTCAGGGATTCCTCGAGCCTGCACACACACAACGCCAGCCACGATTAAAACAAACCAGAATCACTACATGCCATGAAGTAACATATCTACGTGACATGGCAAACAAAGATAGCGCCGTCTTGCACAACAAAACTATTCTTCTGTACTTTACTCATCATTAAGTTTCACAATCAGACATTGTTAATGATGTCTATATAACCTTGGGATATCATATTATTTCTCATCCTTTCTTGCTGTCAAACTCCTACTTTGCTTTAAAGACTCATTGCTCAGAAAGAAGAGCCAAAGGTTTCACGTTAAGGGGTGAAACATCAAGGTTTTTTTTACATTAAATATAAAATCTTCATATTTAAGATGCTGCAAACAGCAGACATTGCTAACATTAGCATTTATTATAGCATCATTGCTGTGATTATTTGAAAGTAGGACTATGGCATATTGATTTGGTTTGGCTGCAACTAATGACTATTTTCATAATCCTTTTTGTGCACAAAAACACACATTTACAATCATCAATAAACCTGAACTTACTAATAACATCCCACTCAAATCTGTACTCAAAACAGTTGATTATTAATGAATAGTTTGATCGACTGTTGCAGCGATGATCCCAAGAATGCAGTGGTGTCAATGATGAACACACACACACACACACACATTTGTAAAACAAGCACATGCCCACTCACACACACATGCAAAGGAGGTGAATTTCAAAATAAAGGCTGAAAAAAGCAGAGGAAAAAATAATGTCTAACGTGGACGCTGATGTCAGCGAGATGTTTCCTCAAAGCTCACAGACAAACACACACACACACACACACACACACACACACACACACACACACACACACACACAATGCCCCAGATTGTCAAATGCACGCAAACGTAAATTACGTAACTTCTGCATTGAGAGAGGCTGGGTGTGGGTGAGCAGGGGGAGGGTTTGCCCTACTTAACCCCCCCATATCACTGACCCGCCACTGTCATTGTGTTGAATGGGAAGGGCGGGGTCTCGGATGTGTATGTGTTTGGGTGCGAGTAGGTGTGTATCCAAGAGAGGGAGGGGGGGGGGGGGTATGTGCACGTGGTCGATGTGGGCGGAACCTTGCAGCCGAGCACGCGGTACGGTAAGTATGCGGAGGAGGAGGAGGAGGAGGAGGGAGGGGGGATTGGTCTGACACGTCATCAGAGGGGGAGAAACACAAAAAAGCAGCAGCACTCCCTGCCCTCGTTCACCTCGACACCGACTATAGTTTCGACTGAGACAACTCGTTGGTCACAAATCGATAAAACACATATTTTGATACACGTGCTCGCGCGCGCACACACACACACACACAATAAGTGTGCAAACGGGACGGGGTGCGGAGTGCCCGCCCCTGTGTGTGTGTCATGAGATAGCTGAGCGGTGTCACGGTATTATGTAAAGAGCAGGCTCTGCTCGCCACCGCCCTGTTAGAGCTCGACGGGCAAAAAAGAACTGGGCCAAATCGATAGCATATTATGCCCGAATATGTATTCACGAATGACTATTACGACATTTAGTTCGAGCAGTTGTGGAGTAACACACCACTAAGTTAGTTCACAACAATAGGTACCAAGAGCACGGACATACAGGAACTCCTCTGCTGCGAGTGAAACACACACAGGTTTGTGTGGCGCTCCTTTTCAGGACTCTGCACCGACTTCCATTCATTTGAACACACCGTTCTAACCTCAACCAGGGCCAGTTCGTGCCAAACATTAGCGTTTTCTCAGCCCTAACTCGTGTCAGACACTATGTTTTGTCCACTTGTGCCGAAAAAGTTGCTGTTTCCGCCAGGAAAAAATACATTCCTGTTGGGGGAACAAAAACGAGTACAGGCGCGTGTATGTGTGTGTGTGTACGTGCACGCGCACAGTGACTCACCAGAGTGTCGAAACTGTCACACACACACACACACACACACACACACAGAGCGCGCAAAGTATTTGGTAAAAACAACTTTGCTAGTTTCACGCGTGTGCAACGTTTAAAGCAACACGTAGGAATTGCGGATAGTCCGCACCGACTCGAGCCGTACTTCTGGCACAGGCTCAGGGCGATAAAACACAAACTACACACGCTTCCGTTCCTCATAGGCGGGTCGGTTGAAATATGCGAGAGCAGCCGTTGGTAGTAACGGGATACGAGTTCCTGAAAATGCAGCGTCGGGTTGTTGTGTTGTGTGTTTTTTTGTGTTGTTGTGTGTCACGTACGTTCAGCTCGTCGCACCAGTCCCGACGTTCAAACTTACCACGTGCTATCTGTTGTTGCTGGGCTTGCCATTCCAGATATCTGGCCGCCTCCAAAAGTATGTCGATGCTCATTGCGCGTAAAAAAAAAACCTCACGGCAGGCAACCCGGTGGCCCGGGACAGAAAGAGGAAAAATAGCGAAGAGGGGGTGTGTAGTATCCCGCTACGAAAAGCCGTGTGCACGGTTCACAGCCGCAGCACCGAGCGCATTTGTCTCTCCTGAAAAGCACAAGGGCAATTTCTAATCCGGCTGAACGCAAAGTAGATCCTCGTATACGTAAAAAATAGGATTGCAACAAGATGGCGATGCGAGCACGGGAATACACACAACAAGGCGAGTCGTGTTCTCGTCAAGATCCGCCCCTCTCGGATTCCTGACCCGCCCTGTTACTACGGCTACATGGAAAACCAGGCGGCGGAGTGACTCTAGGTCCTCCGCCGTGTTAGTCCCTGACGACAATTAACCCTCTCGAACCACTATATATTATTTACTACGACATTTTACCCGCTATAATGTATGTCTGAAAGTCACCGGAACAAACTATCCTCACACTGCAGTCGCGTTTCTCGGTGAACGCCGCGAAAGGGAAGTCCCGTCGGCGTCAACCCTCCTCCGTGTTTTGGGTACCACTCTTGGCCCGCAGCGCATGAAGACCAATCGGGCGCCAGCGGACCAATCAGAGCTCAGAACAACAAGGCATGGTGCTGGTCCACATGGGCACCCGCCCGGCCCGAGCGCGGCTCATTTGCATGGCGAGAGCGTGACTGGTCACCCTGCTGTCTCGAGATCACTGCTGTCAATCAAACGTTGAGAGGCGGTGCTTAGTCGAGTACGTCGGCGAATGAGTGACAGGCAGTTGTGTGCAGAGCCGGTTCAAGCCTTCATGGGGGCCCTCAAGTTAATTTGATGTGAAGCTGTTGATGTAATATATTTAAATGATAAAATTATGTTATATATTATAAAAAATGCCCTCAAGTACTCTTTTGGGCCCCAATAAGGGCCACAGAGGCCCTAAGCCTTTCAAGGAGGTGGAAAGTAATGAATTATTTGTGTACTTGTACTTTTAAAAGTCATTTTTAATAATAAAATGTGTAATTTTACTTTTACTGAACTGTGTTTTTTAGGAAGTACTATACTTCACTACATTTTGATTGATACATTGTTACATGTTTTACATTGTCAGCACTTGAATTAAATTTATTTAAAACACTTGTTTTTCCTTTTTGGACAACACAAGAAAGAACTCCAACCTTGTTAAACAATTAACTAAGTAATTTGTACTCTTATCAGAATAGTGGTACTTTTACTTGAGTGGAATATTTCAGTTTAAAGCTGAACATTTATACACAAAGTTTGCAAGTTTAAAAGCACAAATTGTGTGTGGAAAACACAAGAAAGTAGAGGTGTGATTGATAGATGGACAATATAACGTGGAGCAGTGTTGCCCATGGCAACACCATCTGTGCATTATCTGTATTAAAATATGTATGTCGCATTTGCGTTTAAACACACATGATGATGATGACGTCATGTGTGTTGTGATTACAGTTGTGTATGCATTCACACATATGTAGCACGCGTGTGTGTGTGTGTGGCTGCATGGTAACAGCCTTCGATTGGAGACCTCTATACATCCTCCACCTCATCGCAGGGATAGACGCTCTCGGCCAATCAAAACAGCGGGAACATAATGGCCACGCCATGTGCACTGCCTGTATATGACAAACCTACAGTGCTAACACACCACTGCAGTCTCATCCCTTTACGCGCCAACCCCACGAGTATGTCAGAGGAAACCTGCAACTCAAGAGATACAGACAAATGTGTGTGTGTGTGTGTGTGTGTGAAAGAGAGAGAGACTGAGGTAACATGACCAGAAACTGAATGATGCATAAATGGAGGGGGGAGGGACAGGAGGGGAAGGCCAGAGCTGCAGCACATGGGAAGCACATGAGCAGTATAGGGGCAAAAAGACTGGATGAAGGGATGCGTTACAAAGGGAAAAGGAGGAAGAAAAGGAGGGGAGGTTTTGGAGAGATGGAGACGGTGGGAGGGATGTAAGGCAGGGATGGTCTGACCCAAATAGAAGTGCTGCATCACTCGTGGAGCGACGGAGCAGAGACAAAGAGGAAGTGATGCATTAAAGGAGAACTGAAGTGAGGAGGTGCTCCAGATCACATGGACTTTCTTACAGTTTTTTCAAAGAGTGTGGATTCACAAACATGTAAGGGGAACAAAAATGTAGAGAAAACCTTACATCTTTGGTTCATAATAATCCCGTCATTTCCGATCACAACATATTTCTTTTAATTCCAATTGACGACATGTAGTAATCCATCCTCTATGTATCCAAACAAGACTTTTACTTTGAAATGGCTTGTAATATCATCCTGGATTTTTTTTTTAAATTTAAAATACGATGATGGATTATCAACATATAATTTCAATTACAAATCGCCAATCTCTATTAGAGTTGAGGCCCCTGCTTCTCAAACTTTGGTATGTGGACCACCAGTGGTACGTGAGCTTTCTCTGGTGGTATACGTGGAGGAAAATCACAAATACTGTTCTACTGCATTAGAATGAACATTGGGATAGTTATATCTCAATATAAATACTGTACCATGTTAGGGCCTATAATTATGTATTTCTGTAATTATAGTGGTTATTTGGCACATGCTAATTACGATAAATGCTCCCATCTCTGTTTATTGTGCATGTTTTTACATTTCACTGTTATAAAGGATGCATTTCACAGCATTGGGCTCAAAGTAAGGACTGGTGTCTATGACTACATATGAGTTTCATATGATAATAAGTAAATAGAGGCTTAGTTTTCTATATTCAGGTCTTATTAGATGTTGCTTTATTTGATCTTCTGCATTGTGTGTTGCTGTCCTCTGAGCATAGTTTTCCTCCCTGCAGGTGGTCTCCGCTTATTTATTTTAGTTGTTATGGGCCATTTTAGATGTTTTAAATAACGCTATTTTTTAATGTTTGATTGTGTTTGGTGTCATATTGCAATAAAAAATGTTGCTCATTTTCTCCCCAGTTGGTCTCCTTGTTTAATCATTGTTTTACTTTCCAGCTACAGTCTGGCTATTACACTCCAATTTTACTATAATAAGTCCACAAATAAGTGTCTAAAATATGCATCTCCTGGGGTGAATTTCCCCATGTGGCATTGTCCACCCCTTTTATTTTCTCACTCTACCAACCAGCCTGCAGCCCCACTCACCACACTTGACACATGCTGCCACTAGAGAGCAGCATTGTCATTCACGTAACTCAGCCAAGTGCGTCTCCAAACCTCATCTTACAGGTAAAATACAAATTAAATAACTAATTAAATCTCTCTCCTCTGTTATGACACAATACACCGAGAGATTCACCAGATATTCTGCAGAGGATCAGTCTCAGTAGAGGTCAGAGGTCAGAGGTCAGAGCTGTTTTGACTGACAGAAACCTAAGAGAAACCTGACCGAGTTTTTGAAATGCAGATTTTTAATCAGCACACATACAAATCAAGCACTAAATCCCACTGCAATTAAACTCTCAATTGACCTTTCTGTGTTTCCTCTTTGAGCCAGGAGATGTCAGCAGATGACAAAATATATAATAAATATCTAAATATTACTTTGCAAGTGCATGCGTAAATGTGCATGCATTCAGATGTACGGTATATTACACTTAATATCTGTTGATATTTCAGTAGAATAGTTGTGAAAATAGTACATCCAGACTTTTTGACGTTCTCTTTTTCACCACCAGATGTTGCAAAGAAGTTGGACAGAGGGAAGAGAGAAGCTTGTATTTCACATCACTCAGGGACTGCACTTGATAACAACAACATAATAATAGTAATAACTGCCAAGAGAGGCATTGTTAAGATGCTGAACTTCTCTTGAACTCGTCTTTCTCTTGTCTTGTTTAAAGAAAATCAACCAAGAAAGTCTCTAAAAATTAAATCGTTTTAGTTTTATTTGTCTTGTTTTTCCAACCTCATCATTATTCATCAGCTTTCATGAAAGTTCACATTTACGCAGATGCACGGAAGCTGGCGTGAATCGTATACATTCCCCCTCCTTTGTAATTAAATGAAGCATGTCTCAGTGGGAAATACAATCGAGTTTATTTTCACGACTATGACTAATGTATTCAGAAGGCTGCTTCTATATTAGCATAACGGCAACACTATTGTGTGTAAAGACATATTTTTAGACTGAAGTCACAGTTGGGGCATTGACTTCTGACATTGCCCTTGTTTTTGACCAGATGAAGAACAATTTTTGAGTTTTTTTGTGTGTGTGGAGAAAATGAAGCATGTGCCAAATTCTGAGTGAATTAGGATTAGTATTAAGCCGATGTCATTTGCAAGTCTAATGGTTAGCAGTGCTGTGGACGCTTTGACTCATTTAAATAACCCACTTAGAATTATGACACGTGTGTGTGTGTGTGTGTGGACAATGATTGATGCACAGCTCTTATAGTGAGACTTCAAGGTCTGTAAATACCTCTGACCTGGAACTATTACATGTATAATGAGGGGGGATTAGATTTCATATTTTCCTCAAACAGGGATTAGTGAATTATACCTGTAAGTGTCACCCTGTAAAACTGTCCCAAGGTTAATTAGTGCACTACTTTGCTCTCAGCCCACCACTGATATCCAACCTCATGTATCCATCTGTGCATTCATTATAAGTTAATCCAGAGATTCAGTCACTGTTATTTTCGTACATGTGTTGCTTCTGCTTCCCCAAATGCCGACTGCAGCAGGCAGGAAAGGGGAGGCAAAGGAAAGGAAAGGCTCCAGGTATCTATAATTTAACCAACAGTATTTTGCTCTATTTTTAGTCCAGTGCCACTTCTGTGGCTTGTGGGGATAGTTAATCAAGTGCTTGGCCCTTTCCCCATCTCTTTGTTTCAGCAGCAGAAGATCACTGCACTTATATATGCACGGCTCCTTTCTGAGCCTTCTCCGTCCACGAGTGTGCTCTTTGTCTTTGAGATTCCTTTTGTCCGTTTTTACCCTGTAATCTCCTCCACCACGACTCCTCTGGTCTGCTCTATGTTATTTGTGTTCAAGGCAACTTATTTTCTAAAGCGTCTTTGAAAACGTGGGTCTTTAGGTGATTTAAAATGTTCACTAGTGAGGGCAGATTAAAATAGAAAGAACTATTATGTGTGTGTGTGCATTTTCCAACCATTTCTAAATCATTTTCTTTTATGTCTAAAGGCATGTTGATTTTTTATTTCTTGCATATTGGTTTTCTCTGTAAATACCACCTCTAAAGCCACTTTTTTCCTTTAATCCTGTTTCTCTCTGTCTCACATTAACCCTTTAAGTTATTGGTTCTCAAAGTGTGGCCCGCGGGCCAATGGCGGCCCACAGAAACATTTCTGGCGGCCCGCAATGAATTACAGTTGATAGTTTTAATCCAGGAGCTACTAAGCTTGTTAAATGTTTATTGGACATTACTGGATACAGACCAATAAGTGTAAACAAAAATACTGGGTATTTACCTGGTTTCTATATGGTGAATTTTAGTGTATTATTGGGTTATAAGCTGGTAATAAGCAGGTAGCTACAGCCCCCAATTACTAGGTATTTACCCAGTAAATATATGGTAACAGAAATGTGTTACTTGGTATTAACCTGTAATTAGAAGGTAAGAACAATGGCCAAAATACTGGGTAATTACCCAGTAAATTATAAAGTGTTATTATATTAATGCTTAAATTACATTATATTAACGCTTATATTACTTAACGCTAAACTGTAGAACTGCAATCTGGTCATTAAAATTATTACAAATGGGATTTTTTTCTGTTTTTTTTTTTGCATTGGCAGCACTCAGTCCAATGTTGGGTTCCTAAATTGGCCCTCAGGTATCAAAACCTTGAGAATCCCTGCTTTAAGGGTTAAAAAATGCATCAAGCTGAACTCAATAACACTTAATGTCACCTGTTCTGAATGTTTAGGAATCTAAACCAGGTTTATTATGAACAGACGTCTCAACTGTTTGGTAGAGGCCTGTATCTGTAATACTGTAGGGTCTAATTAAACAACAACAACAACAAAAAATATATATTGATTTTTGGTTATTGTTATCATAAGAAAAAAAAATGCAAAAAAAAATGTTTTCCTTTGCTTTTTTCTTGCTGCGTACCTTAAAGGGTTAAGCGAGCACTTATTAGAGCATACCAAGCTCTGCTAAATGCCCCTGAACAAGACACAGCTGCAACACCGTGCAACTAAACCAACAAGTGGTAAAAAAACAAACAAAAAAACACATACCACACGTGTGCACAGAGAAGAAGAAGAAGAAGCAGCGTACAGTATATGACCCATGGCTGAATAATATGGCTTGGATGCCGGATCAAAAACTGAGGCCGTTCAATTCAATTCTATCAGAGTTGCTTTACCCACATGTGCCTCGGGCAGCTTTTAGACCAAAGAGATAATCCGAACTCTGGATTTCAAACTCCAGGGTCACAAGATAACACATGGACCAACTGATGGAGGCAGCAATATCTGTAATGATGTGGGTCTGTGGTCACCCACAGCAAACACTAAGTGTGTGTGTGTGTGTGTGTGTGTGTGTGTGTGTGTGTGTGTGTGTAGCCTGGGGGTGTTACAGTATATCACGTTATAATCTATTGCACCACCTGCACTCCAGTGGTAACACTTGCACTTTGGTGTAGAAATATCCTTTTTTCTCTCTTAATGCCCCACTCCGAATCCACTCCTCAACCAGATCATAAATCTATGGAGCTAATGGGACAGCTGACCCCTGTGAGGCGGGCGAGCGCTTCAGTGCCTCGTCTCCGTGCTAAATGATCAAATGAGGAGCGAATTGGCAAGCAATTCGGCCAACGCCACATGCTCCTCCTTTAAAGTCTCCAGACTAATCCGGTTGATGACGGTGACCATAAATCAGCGCTATCTATAACAACTCCGATGACTCGCAGGGAGGCCAATTCTTCTCCTTTTTGTCCGTGTTCTATTTCTGTGTGAAGCAACATGACGCACAACACAGGTTTATTCCAGTAAAAAAGAGTTTGTGTTTGTAGTATGTGGTGTCATAGCGTATTTATATTCTACATGCAGTGAGAATAAGGAGATAAAGCAAGAGAGAAACACAAGACCTGCTCTAAAACTTGCATTCTTACCCTTTAACACCTAAGCCATTGCTTATTTTAACCATAAAAGGCCAGAAAATGTTGTGCTTTTGCCCATTTTTCCAGAATAACTTAATATCTGGCAACTTAATATCTGTTAATACACTATTAAAATAGTGTATTAACAACTTAAAATTAAGTTTTATTTAGAAAAAACACAAGTTTGAGTTTTTGAAACATGCCAACAAATGGAAACTATGTACAGATGCTGATTTGCCAGCTTTCTGCAACAGCGCAAGTGAAATTTACCGTAATAATAAGATAAAAATACAACAGTTGAACAAACTCCAAGAATTGGAAGAAATTCACAACAGGAAGTGACACAAAGCCTCAAAGCCTTTGACACCTAAGCCTCAAAATGTCCAGAAATGCCCAGAAAATGTCCTGTGACCAAGTGCTTTTGCCCATTTTTGCAGAATAACCTCCAGTATCTGGCAGTTATTTACAATCCACTGCATGATAAAATAGTGTATTAACAATTTAAAATGAAGTTTTTAAGAATTAAGAAGCACAAACCATCACGTAATTACGGTGTCGTCTGCGATACGCTCGGTTAAGGGGTTAAAACTGTAGTACGTAACTTCTAAATATGAACTAAATTAGCTTTATTGAGCAATTTGAAAGATGTGGCATGATTCGGGCTTTCAGCTGATTGGACTGGAGTCTCCACACAGGGTTGAGGCGTGTAAAGCAGCGAAAGCTCCTCATCAGATGAGTCATCTTGTAGTTCAGTGGAGAGCTATGGTTACCCTTCTATATAATGAGTGGCTTGCAGCACTTCAAGGAGGAGGTGAGGGGAGGTGGGGGTGAGTGCACAGGGGTTTGCGTGGTTGCTTCATGAGAACAACATGAAAGTGAGAGTCCAACCGTTTGTGCACGGCGAAATAGTCGGAATGAATTTAACTCAGTCGGGTGTAAAAATAACACTTACACCGGTCTTCACACCCGTCATCAGAGTCAGTGTAACACTTGTAGTTTTCAGCAGACGCCTCAGAGCACGTCAACATCCTATAATCATCTCTGACACATCAGCCGTCATTAACGCAGAACAACATGACGCGTGGAGCAGAGAAAAGTCGATACACAGAGATCACACACACACACACACACACACACACACACACACACACACACACACACACACACACACACACACACACACACACACACACCCCCACACGCACACGCACGCACACACACACACACACACACACACACACACACACACACACACACACACACACACACACACACACACACACACACACACACACACACACACACACACACACACAAAACATTTCACATTGTTCTCAATTAACTGAGACAAGTTTCTCTGTTTCCCTTTAACTGTATTTGTGGTGAATTTGAATGAATCACTGATGGAAAACATGTACAGGAATTGCATTAACTCAAAATTCTGCATGAAAAATGCACCAGCTTAGCACAGGAGGAAAACAAATGTGATTAAAGCTGATTTATGTCAATTACTGACACTTGATAGAAGGTCTGATCATCATGGCCCATTATTTAAAAACTGAAACTCATTAAAAGTGAGTCTGAACAACACCAACAACAGCAACATGTTTTGACTGCACAACTACAGTGCTTTTTTTTTTTCAAAATAAAACTTAGTTTTTCTTCATTTTACAATTGTAAATAAATGCCAGATATTGAAAGGTATTCTGGAAAAATGGGCAAAAGCACTTAAACAACCACTTAGCCAGAGAGATTGTATATATATATATATATATATATATATCGCACCTTTTAATGCAAGACAATGTTATTTAGTGTGCTTTACGTCATAGAAAAGCAGCCAATACATTCAGCAAATCACACAAATGATAATAAATCAAGACAATCTGCATTGAATGAGGAAGCACTGGAGATAGAATATCAATACTAATGATCGAGGAACTACATTTAAGAGAATGTACAATGAAGTAAAACCAACTAACATGTAACAGAGTAAATAAAAATACAGTTTAAATGACAATACAAGACAAACTGAACGGTCCAAATGGAATCTAAGGGGTTTTTCTTCTACTTTTAAGATATCACACAGGACATTATCTTTCTTTGTTGATGGAAACAGACATACTTTAATATTTCGCATGACAAAATGATCAGAAAGGCACTTTAAAACTGTGGAAAAAGATATGGAGTAGGTGTCTATGGGTTGCGGACTTTAAATCTTAAATGCTATACACACACAAATTGCTGACGTTCACTATTTGACGCGTGTCAATAGACGTCCACTGCATACTCAGCACCAAACGGTTTCTTACTCCTGTTACTTACTACTCTTAAAATGGAAGATACCAGGAGTTTATTGGTGTTTTAAAAACGTTGCCACTGGCTCGTGTTTATGAAGTTTTTGGACGTAAATTAAAGCTGTTGGCACGTTTCTTCCAGGAGTTTAAAAACTAGTGCAAACAAAGTGCAGATGTAAAAGGTTCGGCGAGTGTGATGATGATGATGATGATGATGATGATGATGATGAGGTTGCCCCTCAGCCTTTTATTGAGCCATGAAGAATCCCTGAGCAAGGAGAAACACAAGGGTTGGTGTACCCTTGATACATTTTTAATGAGGCTGTCTTTGTTCTGCTCCCTGCTATTTCAGGACGATAACACACATTTGTTCTTGTCGGCGCCTTTTGTCTTTGTTATTCACTTAAAACGGGAAACGACGTCAATGTGGGCTTTCTCAGATAGATAGATAGATAGATAGATAGATAGATAGATAGATAGATAGATAGATAGATAGATAGATAGATGAAGCATATACTAAGTCAACCCAGGTGATGCCCTCATTCACTGTCACTCTCACTTGTCTTTAGTGAGTAAATCACCTGTTTCACTGACGCCACTTCACTGATTTTATGCAGAGAACTGTGTGGAAAATTGCCTAAAATTGCTCAATTTTCTTATCCCAGCTCACTGATGACTCCACACCTGCGTATTCACTGAACGAGCATGAAGTGGCCAATCATGCTGGAGCGGTGCAGAGGATAAATGCTGCAGGAACAGCTTCGGTTAGCGTTCACCGAACACATTTCCGTGACTTACTGACACGACTGTTGTTGTTGTTGTTGTTGTTGTTAGACGAGGTTCTTTCATTGTTTCCGAAACTGGTGATCTGAGATTTTAACACACACAGTCCAGTTTCCTGGACCCCAAAAAATAAAAAATAAAACATATTTAGAGTCCCATTTGTGTGAGTTTTTGTCTCAGTGTCCAAAAAAGTGGAGGTTAAATAGAGGCATATGATGACTTATTAAAGGTGCAATATGTAATATGTTACTTTAACACGCTTCCACCTGTCGGCTCACATTATGGCAACTGTCATTATGGGTTATTCCATTGATGAACTCAACAACAAAATCTATTTGCTTTTCTAATGAATATGACATATAACCTTGTTTGGATAGCAAACATTAGCCTATATTAGCCTCCCCATCTGCTCTCTCTCTCTGAGCCTGAATGTGTTTGTTTTTTTGCTGTTTTCTGATCACTCTTGTCATCTGCCAGCGGGTGCACATTAGCATTATTCTAACCGTGCTACATAATTAAAAGAGCCCTATGTTAGCAATGATGGTTTTTATGATTAAATAAATAAATACAGCTGCGAGGGTGTTTTCATGAAAGATTGAAGAATATCGCAATTTACGAGCGGGCTACTTTTAATATCTACGTCAACTTTAATGCTTTGCATGTGCATGACGAATACATTCCAGGCTCAGTAAACAGAAAAACCACTGCTGCTCTTCTGTCTTTGAGCTCATCTATGATTGACTCCAATAATGGGTTTCAATGAGGTATCAAAGGAAAAATCATGTTTTTTAACATTTTGACACAAACTGAGTTAATACAAAGACGCTGATTCTCCAGTTTCCTGCAACGGCGCAAGTGAAACAACCGTAATAACCACAATGTTGGCTTTGACTTTGCATGCAACTTCTCAGCTTTCAGAGACCTTTAGAATATTTCCAATAGTCCAAACCGTTGTGCAAATGTGAGTTCCTCATACTGTACGACTTCACAGGCTGGAAAAAAGCTGAACTACAAAGTCTAACACTAACACTTTACACTAAAGAACTAAAGGCTCTGCAGAATTTGGGAAAACTGTAAGTGTGCGTTCATGGGTCTCCTTGCAAAAAAAAAATCAATGATACTGCTGCAGTTGATTCAAGCTGCTGCAAACACACTGTGGATGATTCCATTCCAGTTCTTAAATCTTACCACTGGCTTTCTGTCTTGGTTTAAAACATTACATACTTTTTCTTTTCTGTACTCTTTCATTTACATCTTTCTTGATTCAGCTTTCCACAACTCTACATTTGACTATATCATTTGAGACACTATACAAAGCAATGCCTTTGTGTCTACTTTGAAAAATATTCTTAGGTTTTAAGTTTGTGTCTCTGCAGGGCCTATTTTTGCATTTTGTAATCATGGTTCCAAATATATTTTTTGACAGATTTAGCATGAAATGGAGAGAAAAAAAGCAAGGGTTCTTGCACACTTCACACTCGGATTAACTGGGTGCCTGATCAACCGGGCGAGCTGCTATCTTATTCATGCTGCAAGGCTACAGTGCTAGCCACTACTCCGCCGCGTGACCCCGCTGCTACCTTCTGTTGAACCATGATTAATACAGTATGTGTCTGTCTCTGGAGGAAAAAGCCACAAAACTAAAAATCTGGTGGTATGTGGGGATTACTGTGAGGATTGTGGACACTTATTGTCTTTGTCTTGAAGGTATTAAAAATGTAAGGAGAGGATTTATGGGGCCTCATTAGACCCAGAACGTCTAATGGTTTCCTAATTTGCCACAAACGCAATTAGGATCTCATCATAAGTCGAATCTTATTATAACACATTTAGTCTGTTTGTCCTTGAGTTTCATGCACGGGTGAAAATACAAAATATGTTTTTAGATTGTCATGATTATCAGGGTCTTTTCTTTGCAGTGTTGGCAGTTCTAGGTACTACTGCTACTACATATAACTTTATTTATAGAGCACTTTCAATCAAAGTGCTTCAAAATGATGAAAAACACATTCATATTAAAACAATATGCACGATAAAACAGCTCCAAATAAACTCCAGAGCCATTCACCAAAGAAAACACTGACTCCCTGTCCTCTTTTTGAACTTTTGGGCACAGAAATCTCAAGAAATTTGAGGTTGTTCACAATGTTTTTATAAAAAGAGACTTCATTAAATGTCAAACAAAGGGGAAAATGTGGAGTTTTTGTTGTTTATGTGCTACTATCTGAGTGTCAAACCCTAAATGAGATTGACACCCCTGCAGTAGTCCATTAGTGTTCTTATTATAAAGCATTATGTGCATAATCATCTTATTATCTCATCCTAATGTAAACAATGTCATGTTTGTCCCGTGGGAGGATTGTCCTGTGCCGGGACGCAGTATCACAGCAGCACATCATCATCATACTGTACACTGTAGAGGTGCACGCCCATATCAAACTGTAGAGGTCCCTCTTCCACCGGCTGCTGCTGCTGCTGCGCGCCACGGAACACGCACACCTTTTCTTGCACCTCCTCTTCTTCTGACTCCCATGCAGTGATCCACGCTCAGGACACGGGAGAGGCTGCGGGAAACACCCGCACATATGAGGGTGAGCTCAAGGAGAATCTAGTCGCTGACTGCGCTGCGCATGGAGAAGAGCGCAATCCTAAAGAGGATGAAGAAGATGCTGCTGCGCTTCTGGGATGCTGACGCTGTACTGTAGGCTGCGCGCTGGAGACATGCGGTACTCTGCACTCCTACTCCGTCAGGTCCCACTCTAGTTGCTGTCAAAGTCGGGTCCGGTCCACTGCGCTTGTGTTTCTCTGCTGGAATTTGTCCTTGCTGGAGTCCGGGATGCCCGCGTCTCCTCTGCGCACTCTGGTGCTGGGTAAGTTCAGGCTGCAGCAGAGTGGGGGGAATCGATTTGAAATAATGAAGAACACTAATTATCCTGTGTTTGTCTCCAAACGCCTGTTTATGGGGATAAGTTTTGCTGCTGTGCTGTGCAGCAGCCTGTAGTTAACTGTGTTTATTGACCTCATGTACACACACCACACACACACACAACACAATATTGCAGTAGTGGCATTTATTCATGGACCATTAATTGATTGTTTCTGATTCCACTTGTGATGTAATAGTTATTAACTGGAGAAGTAAATAACATGAGCATGATGCACGACAGATGATTCACATTGAAATGATTGCATGTTTACGTTGCAGTTAAAATGTAATGGAATAGAGCTTTATTTTATAGCTGAGTCAGGAACATCTTATACAAATATATACATGTGATTAAGGACAATAAATGGTAACAATATAACACGGTACTTGGAACCTACACTCTTAGAAATAAAAGTGTTAAGTAGAACCATATATAAGGTTCTTCGGCTTGTCCTCATAGGAGAACCCTTTTTGGCTCCAGGCAGAACCTTTGTTTTTTTTAATAAAGGTTCTGCCAAGAACCCTTTTAAAACCATTTATTCAGGAAAGGGGTTTTAAAGGGTTCTCTGGATCAAATGGTTCTTACTGCAATCATTAGTGTTACCAAGAACCCTTGAAAAATCCTTTTTTCAGAAGCAAATGGTTCCAGGTAGAACCTCAGCCACAGTCTCCTAAAAATTGAGGATTGTGTTACACAAATTCAAGAGTGCACTTCAGTTGC
The DNA here is from genome assembly GCF_963457635.1 of Microchirus variegatus. NCBI lineage: Eukaryota > Metazoa > Chordata > Actinopteri > Pleuronectiformes > Soleidae > Microchirus > Microchirus variegatus. The sequence goes on from NC_139803.1 coordinate 9,971,916, forward strand.
GTGCAGAAAAAGGAATTCCTCCTTCATGAAGTGATGAATGAAGCGTTCGTGTTGAGTGTTCTTGGAGAAATGCAAATCCTCTCTTCCTCACTCTTCTTGTGTTAATCCTTCCATGGCTCAAAGGAACTAAAAAAAAAAAAAAAAAAAAAATCCAATTATATGCACAGGTGATTATTCTTTTCTCTTTTTCCTCTACACAGTTGACCACACTTGTTGACAAACTGCGCCACACATGCTAATTGTGAGCAGCAGCGGCAGCAGCAGCAGCAGCAGCAGCAGCAGCAGCAGCAGCAGCAGCAGCAGCAGCAGCAGCAGCAAGCAGCAGCAGGGCCCTGACATCACAATTAGTCTGGTTGATGGGAGCTTTCATTAGTTTCATTATGGCACTGAGCTCGACAGGCCATGGCGAAAAGCAGCATGTTCTACCTCATGGCACTGCCTCCTAACGTTTGAAAAGTTGTCCTCACTTTTTTTATTTTTTTTTTGTGCCGCGGCCGGATGAATCTGGTGGGGGGTCGCAGTTAGCGCAGTGCCGCGCTGACTTTGCGGTAATTCGCCTCTCACGTTTGTAGGTGGGCGAGACTTCCAGTGCTTTTGTGACCTTGAACACGTGTGTGGCACCAGTGCCGTGTGCCAGAGATCACAGACATTAACGCTAAAGTAGCAAAAAGCTCTTCTGATGGAAATTGTCATTGACTGAATGAATATGGGGTTTATGGTCTAAGGGGATGACAAGGAAATGAGGCTAAGTCTTCCTTTGTATTTGTCTCCTTCGCCAAAGTTGCTTTTAGCTCCGTGCTCTATTTTTATTACACCTTCTGTTGCGACCTTTATGGTGCGCCCATGTGTGTGTGTGTGTCAGGTGCCTACACTGAGTTGATCACACCAACAATGGGTTAAGCTGTCTGTCCCCCAGTCTCTATATATAGAGTAGTTCAGCAGCGGCAGGCCACAGGATCTGACAAGCGCAGAGATGAAAGAAGTCTCCAGTGCCAGAGGTTAGGATGTGACATCTTGCAGTGCTCTGGCCTTGAATTCTCTCACCCGCCCTCCCCTTCTCCGTCCTCCTCTTCACCCCCCCCCCCCCCCCCTCTCTCCCTCTTGTCTCTTCTTTCAGTCTTTGCACTCTGTTTCTGAGGTGACTTTGACAGTCGAGAGGCTGTGCGAGACAGATTTGTTGTTTCACTTCAGGAAAAAAGGAGAACTCAAGTCGCCGTGGATTTCACCCTCGCTCTCTCTCGTCTTCATCTAATCGTGTACTCGTCACCGAGGTTCACCTCGGGCCTTTCCTCGCGCTCGCCAGCATCTCACTCACAGACGTCTGTCGAATCCTTCGTCGTGCACAGTTTCCCACACACCAAAGGGTTGTTTCAAATCACACTTCCTCAAGTGTTGTTTGTCACATGGATATGCACGTATACCATGCACATTTTACATCATATTCCAATTTCTTCTTACAATTTTCCGTTTGGAAAATTATCCGACGATGTGGAAGACTCGGCACAGCTCAAAGCTTGAAACTGTACTCTTTTTATGTTATTTATTGAAATAATCTGCAATAGTAGGCAACTGCAACAGCCCTTACCTCTCTTGTCTGCTCTTGTCAAATCTCCAAAAAAAAAAAACCAGAGAATCCACACTCAAGCAGTCAAGGAGAGAGTACTTGGAGCTTTTTTTTTTTTCAGATATAAAGAGGAATTCAACAAATAAGATTAAAAAAAAGAGAGATATAGAAAGAAATTGCAGATGACACTCTTGAACACTGAAAGTCCAGAGTTTTCCAATTTCCTTGGATAGTCCAAGTGGAGCAAATAGTGTAAATGAGGACACATACTGGACAGCTCCTTAGGTTTGAACACCAAAGTAAAAACAGAAACCCCCATACTGCTTGAATTTGGTGTTGCCCCATTGTTTGTTTCTGTGGTGAACAAGACGACTGAAGGGGATGGATTTCCAATCGATGAGCCAGGTTTTCCTCGTTTTTGGGTACTGCCGCTCCACACGAGCAGCTGCTTTAACTGCGTGACGTCGTCCAGGCGGTTTGGTCCACTTAGAACAGTGCAGTGTGAACCAAAAAGTGAACCCAACGAAGGTGTGAAATTGCTCGGCATCCCCGGCCCAATCGAACGGATTCCCCCGAATTATCCAGGCGTGAACGCACCCTTAAAGTCTAAGGTCAGGAGTGACACCCATCCCAAGTATAGAGTGTTATTGTATTATCTCTAATATCATAGCTTCTTTGACAGATTCATGACTTCATCCAGTGGCACTCACTGAAGGTGTGTGTGTGTAAAGGGAGAGTTTTAATTAGCTGAGCGCAGCAGCAGCAGCAGGAGGAACTTTCTCTCGTGGAGTGCCTCTTCAACTCGCTGACGAAAATCACTGTGACACCGCCGTTGTCTCTTTCTCTCTCTCTCTCTCTCTCTCTCTCTCTCTCTCTCTCTCTCTCTCTCTCTCTCTCTCTCTCTCTCACACCCGTCAAACCCTACCTCAACCCCTTGCTACCTCCTTTAATCCCTCACTGCCCACATTCTGTCCACCCAAACAGCCCAAAGGAGTCTCTTTCTCTCTTGTGAAAGCACAACCCCAGACTTTAGGAAGCTGCTCTGAAATCCATATACAAGCCAGTGGCTATTTATAAAATCAGCTCTGTTGCAACCAAAAGGAGCTTTAGGAGTTATTGTAAAAAAAACATGATAAAAGTTTTGTGCTGTGAATTCTTCAATTTAATAGACTGTTTTCACAGAAATATGCATCATTTCATTATTAAAATTGCAAGAATGATGATGGAGTCGTGTCCGACCCTGTGCTACTCCTGCAGGAGCCGTTTTTTTAAGCTATGAGGGAATTCAAAACACCATGAGAAACTTTATTTATTCTACCATGTGGTAGTATTCTGTTCTGCAAAGCATATTTTTAAATTTCACATGTATCTTCTATGTCAGGAGCCATCGTGTTTTGATATAATAGTCTTTAAAGAGTAGTAGCTTTACACCGTGAATTGCTCTTGAGCCTTTAAATGTCTGCCTGGATTGAGGTCAGTCTGGGAGGCAGGCTGAGGGAGGCTCTTGTGTGACTCCGGTTTCCTGTAATGGAGACCATATGTTCCCCCATGTTTTTACTGCGAGAAATGAGGCAGATAGCCATTTCCAAAATATTTGTCTTGCAGTATTAATTCCACCCACCTCAGAGATTTTTTAGGCCGTTCAGTCATAAAGGCTGCGTGGATGTATTTTCTTGAAAAGCGCTGGGAGGTTTTAACTCATGTATGGAGGTCTTTGTTAGAGGCAAATGTTCATCACGCTAATGGCTTCAGTCAGGGCATTTATATGCATGTAAAAACTCTGATTGTAGTCAGACTAAGACAATAATTCATAGTCCGATTACTCCTGCATTTATACTCTTAGTCGGACTGGAGTCAGACTTGGCGTTCTGCACATGCACCAAAATTTGTCCAGTTGTCCTGTCTTAGTCGGACTATGGCCTTAGCTTGATTAAGTTGCACATGTAAAAGTTCTACTCATTAAAGGTGCATTATGTAATAAATCTAAAGCAACTGGCCATAAAATCCTCCTAATATGTCACAGAGACTCAGGAATAATGTTCATATAACAAACTGAACTCACCAACAACAACAGTACAGGCAAAATATTTGCATTAAAAAAAACGTTTTGCAGACTGCAAATCATGTTTATGTTTTGAAATTATGTTTTGGCATGTGGCGCCACCTACCGCCACCTACCAATCATTGCAGTCAGTAGAGTCTCAGCTGCCGAGCAACCACGGGTTGCCAGTTACGTCAGAAAACGAAACCTATTTTGAATTTGAATGTAGTAACCGTTTTCGGCCACATTCTTACATATGGCGCCTTTAACGCTAATGATAATACTCACACTGGTCAAAAACTTGTTTAACTACCAGAGATAATGTGTTTAATTGGCATTCACTCCGCACCAGAATCAATCCCAGCTGACACTGGGCGAAATTTCGAGACAAACAACCATGCACAATTACATTCACACCTACATGAACATGTAGAACGCGGAGAAAACCCAAGCACACACGGGGCAGAACATGCAAACTCCACAGAGGAAGAACCAAACTCCACTTTCTGAATCTGTCACTGTCAATCGACAATTCTTGATCACCGTGACAACACTGCTGCAGGGCCTGCTGTCTGCTGCCGGGAAAGTTTTCCTCAAAGAAGTGCTCATGAAGAGACGACAAAAACAATAAGAACGTTAACACAAGTCGATGTTGTATTAAATCCACGAGGAGAGCGGTGTCACGGCTAATTGGTCTCTCTGTGTGTCTTCTCAAAAGTGCCGTTAAAAAAAGGCTTACGATGTATACACTAGGTGATCAAAATCTGCAGTTTTCTCCTCGTTCTGGCACCGAGAAACTTCATCAGCACAACCCTCAACTTCTATGAGCAAATTCTGTCTGTATTCTGTGTGTACACAAGTCATCATTGATATAATTAACAGGCTTATTCTTGTCACTTCGAGGGCCGGTGCTGGTGCCGATGAAGCACATATTGTAACTTGAAATTAAAGACAAATAGAGTGAACTGATCCTCGTTTGTTGAGGCGTTCCTATCATCCGTGACGACGAGGTCAGGGAGCTGCTATTCCTATGAAGCGATTCTGTGAAGCTAAGCATTTCTTTGCTCTCCCACACTTTACATTTCCTGACTCTCTTACCCCCGCGTGGTCCCTCCTTGTTTTCACCTTTCTTGCTCATTTTGCATACAGATAGCCTCCATTGTCCTCTGTGAATCGTTAAACTCAAACAAATCCATATGGATGCAGAATGAGCTGTGCTCTTGAATGATTATGGTCTATACGACATGAGTGCATAAAGCAGCAGGTCCCAGATCCGGCTCCTGGCTGGCTGTATCGTTTACCGAATGCCTCTCCCCTGCACCCTTCCTTTCCTGTCTCTCCTTCTCTGTTTCTCTTGTATGAAAGAATAAAGGCGGAGTGCCAAAAATGACATTAAAGCTGTTCCAGCTGTAAAAGTCGCCTCCTCAAACTTTTGCATCTGAACTGATGTGTCAGGCGAGGCCTGGAAACAGAAAATACATTTATTAGCATGCTGGGATGAATCTATAGATTTTTAGATTTGTTGTTTTACCATTTTTGATCACCCTTTTTTGGGGGTTAGGGTTTGACTGGAAGCCCATGAGCCCACTTTTCACTTGTTTTACAACGTCAGTAAACATTTTCCTGAGGAGAAACAGATGATGTTAGTGTGATTGACAGCTGGTTTTTGTCCAACTGGCGCCTAGTTGCAAAACCCACAACAAAGCTCAAATCAGAGTCAAATCAGATTCTCACGTGTGACGTCACAACCGGTTGCCAACGCGATTTGTCGTTTAGCTTCAAATCGACATGTTTCCATGGCGGGAATGTGGGGCTGGGCTGCAACTGACTCATCTAATGTATGATGCTCATACAGTGATATTAAAAAGTCACTGGTGTTAAAGCCCCACTCATATGCAATAGTGGAAGAGTCATTTATTTATTAATTCTATGCAAAATAATTGCAATTAGTAAAATGATAGCGGCCTCGTCATCTGCCAGTGCTTAACATCTCATCCTGCACTAAAATCTGTGACTCATACGTAAATCGATCACTGTAAAAAAACAGAGCTGGCCATTCCAGGTTAAAACTCTACTTAGTCGTCCATGTTAGGTTTGGTTTTGACAGTCATCAGTCGCTTTGTCGGGATTAATTCGAAAAGCCGAATGGTGAAAAACGTTCTATTTGTTCCTTGCTTAATTAAATAAAACCTACCCGAGTGTGATTACACTGCACAAGTCACAAGAGTATAGTACGCTCACTTTTTTCCACACTTTTACCCATGAATTAATTAGCAGATATACTTCCTTCCCGCTCTCTCTCTATACTTCATGTTCTCTCTCCTGATATGCAGTGTCAAACACAGGTGTGAGCCTTTATTTAATCCAGCCACAGATGTGTACACCGTGTCCTATATCACACTCTGATTAATAAAAATGAATAGAATTCAGCCAAGTCTGCTCAACATCAGCCGAGCAGTCGACAGTGCTCACTGCAGTGTGATGTATAAACACAGTATCTAATAATAAAGAAAAAACTGCGGCCGGGCGAGCAACTGCGTCTTATTTGAAATGTCAGCTTGATGTCCCAACAGCCACCGAGGCACCGGAGGGGCCACTGCCATTAATTAGCCTGTTAATGTTAGAGTGTTAAAACAAATCATAGCAGCTGTTTCGATTTGATTTGAGTGTTTGAATTACTGTTGACAAAGAGAAAGAGCGATATTTTGCAATGTAAAGGAGGTTTGTCGAAAACAGCGTTCACAACTAGATCATGTCCTATTAAATGTTTTCAGTGGAGCAGTTTCTCCTCCCACTTCGCTTGGTGCTAAAATAACACTGCTCATTTTTAAACGACAATGGGAAACATCAGCTGCATCATATACAGCACGTAAGCACTCCTCCTTTGGCATTACGCCACCTGATGCGGAGAAGCAAAAGACAGGGAGCCGGCGAGAGAGAAAAGCAGTGATACAACTCAGGACTATGAGTTTCTGAAACACCTTTTAGTGTTGTTTGTTACAGCTCTCTTCATGTCTGGGTGGTCACCAGTAAATTGATTAGTGCGTGTTAGTGTGTGTGTGTGTGTGTGTGGGGGGGGGGAACAAGAAAAAGCAAAATGTAATAAGAGTCTTGAGCTTTTAATAACAGATGAAACAGATACCCCCTTTTCCTGTCTGCCCTCTGATCAAAGCTCCACCCTCAAAACACACAAAGGTGCATTCATTTAATAAATCTAAAGCAACTGGCCATAAAATTCTCCTAATATGTCACAGAGACTCAGGAATAATGTTCATATAACAAACTGAACTCACCAACAACAACAGTACAGACAAAATATTCGCATTAAAAAAAATATTTTGCAGACTACAAATCATGTTTTGGCATGTGGCGCCACCTACCGCCGTCTACCAATCATTGCAGTCAGTAGAGTCTCAGCTGCCGAGCAACCACGGGTTGCCAGTTACGTCAAAAAAACGAAACCTGAAAGACCTCTGTATATTGAATTTGAATGTAGTAACCGTTTTTTGGCCACATTCTTACATATGGCACCTTTAAGTCAAGTGAAGGAGAGAGCACTTTCCATATTTTCCATATTCTCAATACGCCGGAGTGTATAAGTATTTCACATTTCCATAGCACTACAAACTTTAAGAATTCACTGACGCACCTATGAAATGAGCTGTAGGAGGTTCTGTTGAAAAAGAACTGAGTGTCTTATTTAGTAACTGGATAAGAGTTAAAATGGATGGAGTCTTCCGCGGTTTGTTGTGAAGCCAACTGGAAACGAGAGCATATGGGGCGACTCTGCTGGTTGCAAGAATAACTTTCAGTTTGAATGGAAGCTGATGGTAAAATTGATGTATAATGTCAGTAAACACTTCAAAAACGATGGGTGACATTATGACTGGTTGCCATTTGGTATTAAAACATTGCACTACTTCTTTTTAAATGGCAAATCACTGCCTGTAGGTTTTTTTTTTTTTTTTACCTGATACAAGCACCCTTCAAAAAGCCCTGAACTATCCTTTTACTTAATTGCAGCGAGTGCTTTGCCCTTTCTCCTCTGTTTACTGCTTCTTTCGTGAAACTTTTTTTTCCCAACCGGAGACAAACTGATTGTAACTTTGATTTTTTGGCGGAAGTGCTCTGTCTCAGAGCAGGTGTTATTTCCCTTCCTGCTCACTGGTCCTTCTTCACCAGCTGTCTCTTCCTCTCTCTCGCAGTCTATTCTCGGAATTCCTACCTTGCTGACAGGCTAACTGCAGTCCGCAAGGTTTCAAGTAAAAAAAAAAAAAAAAGCCTGATTCACTCTTCTTTGTTTCTGAAATAGCCACATAGGGGTTTTTTGTGGCGGAATGTGAGTAAAAGATAAAATGCTCAAGATTACTTCATCTAAATTATCACCAGGACTATTTCAACGCAGTTTCATCTAATCGACAAAATGAGGCGAATGACTGGAGAAAAGCTGGCGGTTATAGCAGCCATCTTGGCCTCATGATGTCTCAAGTTTTCTGAGTAAAGTGATTGGAGATAACAAGGTGCTTCATCATCACAGCAGCTAACAAGCACATCTCAAACTGCTCTGCGAGGCACGGATGCTGTGTGCCATTCTCTCCCCATGGCTGCCCTCCAATGACAGCAGCATTACATGCAAACATAGCCGCTGTCTTCACTCTCTCATTATCTGTTTGCCAGTTAGATGTCAGTTCCGCTCAGACTGCGCGGCTCACTCCCCCTCATTTTTCGCTCTACCTTTAAAAATAGTCAACTCATAAAAACAAAACAAACAGAGAAAACTAACGAAAAGGTTATTTTAGTCAGTGGCTACAGCAAATGTACACCCTCCCTTACATCCATGCATTCATTTTCTACAGCTTTAAGGCCTGATAGGGGCGAAAAGTAATGGTAATCCATTGCAGGGCTAACATACAGAGACACATAACTATTCACTCTCACACTCATGGTCAATTTAGAGCAGGGCTCTCAAACTCAAATGACCTTGGGGGCCAATGTGGGAAAAAAAAAACAACTGTTCACAATATTGCATCATGATATCACACGTATACTTAATAATACTATTTATGATGCAAAATGAATGTATTAATTATAATATATTATAAAAAAAACAGACATTTATTTTAAATTATTTAAACTGTAATTAAAATTCGTACCAGGAGCCGTTTTGGGGCCACTGCCATTCACGGCTCGGGGCCCTAACAACCGTATTTATATATGTAATGTTATAATAATGGTATAATTATGACCAAATGTCTTATTATTACTGTTCTAAAAAGCTAGCAAACATATATTATATTCTATCAGCTACATTCTCAGCTACACGCTGTGTTTAAAAGATGCTGAGGTCGTGGGCCATGTTTTCATTATAACATGATATTAAGTGGGGGGGCCCGCATGTGGCCTCTGGGCCGCCAGTTTAAGACCCTGATTTAGGCTGAATCCCAATTCCACTCCTTACCCCTTCCCCTTACCCCTTTGTCTGAGTTCCCCTTGGCCCTCAATACAGAGTTGAGGGTGCTAGGGGCTAGAACGATCCCCTAAGAAATGAGACACACCTCCGCGACGTCATCCGGACTTGACGCTCGCGGACTGAGACATTGACAAGCCGATGCGATGGGCCTGTTGATGTAACAATCCAAAAATGCCGTCCTCACAAGTAATGTCTGTTGCCTGGGCTATTTTGGAATTGGGATTCAGCCTTAGAGTGTCAAAATAACCCTAATCTCCATATTTATTGGACTGTGTGAACCATGAAAACCAACATTTTTTTGTTTATATACAGCCTAGAAGTACAGCAGACTGTTTTCCAGCAGAGAAGACAACAAAGTAATGTTATGACTCAACTTTTAGTTTAGAAACAAATGATGAGATGACAAATGATCAGATTATCCTTATATCTTCAATAGTGTAGTGTGTCATGTATTATTTTTTTGGAGTATATTTTTTTTGGAAAAGGTGACAGCCCTAGTTTTACGGTTTGACCCAGGAGCATGCAGACTTGGAGACATGGAGCAGTTTTTGACACTTTATGGAAGGTGCAGAACAAGTGTGAGTGCAGGAAAACACTATCTGGCGATGAGCGACTGAATAGCCGGAGTATAAGTAGACAACAGCACTGATGAGCTTGATGAGAGGCAGGTGGGAGTCAAAGGTGCAGGTGAGCTGATTAAAGGCCACGCCTCCAGCACAGCGACACAGAAGGAGACAGGTGGAGATACAGGAGTCAAGCAACAATTGACACAGCCACAAATTACCCTAATCCCAAAGTGTATGTCTGTACCTGGAGAAAACGCACACACGTACAGGTACAAACGGCTGTGATCCACCAATGCTAACCACCGCACTACCGTGTGGCTTCAAATAAGACCCAGAACAGCCGAGATATGTCAACATCAATTCCCCACTCGCATGTTTTCCACTGACACAATCGGAGCCAACTCCGCTCTGTACGAGCGCAGCCACTGACTGATGCCAATTATCTCACAATTACCATTTAATGATCTGCCCCCTAGAAAAAAAAAATGATAAAAGACAACATTATTACTGACATCCTCTGAGGAATGTGCTGCAAAAAATAAAATAAAAATGAAGCTTTGTTTTCTGTTCGTTACATCACTTCAAATGTGAGCCCTTTTTTCCCCCGCCACGGGCATCATAATAAACACAGCGCGCTCTTCGAGCCCTTTCAAAAGTCCTTGGAAGGATTTCTATTGCCTCATGGCAAATGTCATTCATAAATTTGAATAATTCAATTCCAGTTAATCTTTCCCCAGCACACATTCCAGAGTAGTTTTCCCTTCTCCGCTGTAATCCCATCCAGGATAACTGACAGCCATTGCACAACCATGACCATGTGTGCTGCTCCTTTTTGTGCTGATATCTTAGTCATGGTGGAAGCGGGAATGAGCGGACTGAGAATTCAGAGGGCAACAAATGTTTAGAATGGATTACTGTGACCCCCGAAATGCACACATGGGCTTATCTGTCAGCGGCGCCGGATGAGGAACGCGTCCCTGAAGCGCTCTCAAACGTGTCAACAGAAGCAATGCTGGCAACAGTGATAGGACCAACACACCAGTGGCTAGAAAATAATTGGGTAGCTTTTGAGAAATTTTCTAGAACAGCGGAGTGAAAAGAGATTTGGAGAATAGAAAAACAGCAACAACATGAAAGAGCAGATCATGCAAACATGATTTGATGTCCTGTTGTTGCACAGAGCTCAATTAGTTATTTTGTGGTGCCCAAATTACCAGAAATGGTCTACTTTATCGGAGAAGAGGAGTCCAGTGATTACATAGATAAGGGTCTATGGTCTTTTAGGCGTTCAGGCTGTGATAGACTCAACTTTCAACTCCGAGAAGAAGATATTCAAACACATCCAAAGTGTTTTTTTATTTATAGTCAAGAGCGGAATGAACACTTGACAAGTGTCAGAGCAGGTTATCTTCTTCCCACCAAAAAGGTTCAATCTGTGTCTCCAAGTGTGCTTGAGGAAGACAATGAACTCCAAATTGGGTGCGAATGAAGTGTGGTTGAAAAATAGTGCCGCATATATATACGTATATACATATATAAGTGATTTGCACAGCTATTTTTAAGATAACGTGTAAATCCCGCCCTCTTATAGATGCAGACACAGTAGATTCTGAGCACTGTGGTACAAACCCTCAGCGTTCATAAGCTCACAAAATGTCACAAAGGGCTTCAGTGTCCAATCAGACCTAATTAAATCTCTCTTTTTAAGATAATAGACCCCGCTCCATAGAGACTCCATAGACCGCTTCAGCGTGAATCTGATCTTCCACACATTAGCGGCTGATAAGATATCTAATCCACTCAGAGATAACAACAGATAGACATAATCCAAGACGCTGCAGCTTGGATTGATTGTTTTCTTATCTACTTGAGTCCATTTTCAAATTTTGGATTAGCGTCGCCTCATTTAATGGTTCCAGCTACCACCGATATCCCTTTTGGAAGCTACCATTGGGCATGTCACATATGATTATGAGCACTGTATTTTGACATGACATTAAGTCTAAGTATTGATTCATTTAAACACCTGTGGCGATGATCATTAATATTGATTTTGTTTTTGCTCTGGAAAGAAAGAAAGTTGAAGAGAGCAGTTAATTGAGGTCGAGGAGACAGAGGCTTGACTGACTGCTCACTCATGTAGCGTGGACACAGACATAAGAGTAAAGAAGCTTCCTCCTCTGCTTCTCTTTCCTCCACTGGGGAGACAGGTAGTAATGGACTGACCGGACTGTGTGTGTGTTCACGGGAACCCTTTAGAAAACGTACCGGTTGCCAGGAGCGCATTGGACTCCCTTTGAGAGAGTCTCTGTGTGGACACATCCTGTAGCTGAACTAATCGCTCTGCTGACAGTACAGAACAGCCTCACTCATTGTGAACCAGAAAAGTCCACTGAATGAAATAAAACGCACCCGATATTAACTTTTTCTTTTTTGACGAGTTTTCAATTTTACTTCATTGTGCTGCACTACAGGTTCCTTCATCATATCACGGCTAATCATTTTTTACCAATTATTACATGGTAAAATTGGAAAAAGTGAGTTGTTGAAACATCATCTGCGGTGTAGGGGGTTTCTCTATAGTTATGAGGACACATTCCATGCCCTGTTACGCGGATGTCCTGGACGTTTGTACAACACAACAACATGGTCATCCAGATAAAATGGTGAGGGTTTCTTTACCGCCGGTGTGGTTTGTCCCGGGGCCTCAAAAAGCCAGATAAATATGAGGAACTTCCCCACATGTCCTCCTCATCGTGCTTTGGAGCCAACATTTGCCCTCACAGTAGGTTTTTGGAAGATTAATGATGTCACCTGCCCACTGTCAACGGCCCACACACACACTGCAGGTGATTGTGTCCGGTTCAATTCCACAGTGGCACCTTGGAAGCCCCTTGTGTTGCAACATGCCAAACAACAGCTTCTGCATTTAACCCTAGTGTTTGTGTGTGTTTGGACTTGATTGTGTCCCCTTGTTAGGACCTCATTAGGACACTGACCTCGTCAGGACACAATTTGGTTGTGATAAGATAACTGGTTAAGGTAACTTAACCAGTTAACTAGTTAGCGGCCGAGGGGCTTTCTGAAAGGAGTTTGCAAGTTGTCCCTGCTCGATTGTGGTTTGGTTAAGGTTAAGGTTAGGGTTAGGGTTGGGGTTCCGGTAAGGGTTAGGGTTAGGGTTCGGCATGTACTGGTTAGGGTTGAGTTTGGGGACAATGCGTTGCTTAGACACGGCTCAGTCAATGTCAGTCTGGATCTAGACCCAGATGCCGTCTTATCAGGACCCAGACCAATCGCCATAAATCATTGGCACAACTGCCACAGTTTTGTACTTTGACTGTCAAATCGTTTCCAGCCTTTACCGCACTAGAGAGTCCAGGATATGCAGACCAATTACGCGTGGATAATTTTGGGTCAGGACGTACAGTATGTTTACAGCAGCCACACTGAACTGGGCCGGGTTTTATAGGATTAGACCACCTACCATAATCTACCTTTAGCTTCCACAAATCCAACACTTCCTGTTTCTTTTTCAAAGTAAAAACTTCACTGTTTCATGCATTACAAGGGTTTTATTGTGAAGATTCTTGTTTTTTCTCTGATTACACTGTGTCCAGGCATTGTCATCATAAGATGTCTGAAAAGTCATCCAGGTCGTCGTCATCTCAACTTAACTCAAGCAAGTCCAGTTGCCTCCAACTCCAACTAAAATACAATTTTTTATAACCCATTAATTTTAATGTATTGCTGACTACACACAGGTGCTGATGCACATATTTAAACGTACAATATGTCGGACATAGGCAGTGAGCCAACTACACTTGTTAGATATTATGAAGTTTTCCGGACTTTGGTTTTTAGGAATTTCTCTTGATCAAAGTCTCTGGGGATTTTAATTGACCGCCCCTGGTTTAGGCTGTCGGAAGGAATGTACGTCAAAGCGGTGTCCTGTGAAGAAGAGCCAAGCACTCCGCTCTGTGTGTGTGTGTGTGTGCAGTCGATGCACGAGTGTTAACTTTACTAAATTGTAGCAATAATGGTCCTCATTTATTATTCAGTCCGTGTACCAGTGAAAGTATATGGAAAGCATTTAGATGCATAAGCAGGGGTGGAAAAAAAAGCTGCTTAAATAGCATCTCACTTTTTAAAGAAAGAACCAAGCATATTTTTGTTGACTGTTATTTTGCAAACATGCATCGTTACATGTTTTATGCAGCGAGCGGTGTCCACAAAGGTTTTCATTGAGCATTAAGGACCTTATTTACCAACTGGTGTTGTATAACCACGTCTTTATGGCCTCATGGGTATAATTGGCAACACTCCATATTCTCCCTCTAATAATCAGGGGCTACAGTGACTCTCAGCCAATGGAAGGTGCTGATGAGGCTGCACATGGCACATTTATCAATCCTCTGGTGGCTGTTGTGTGTCTGTTTTGTTCTGTTGTGTAGTTTTGAGTCGGCATTGATGTACAATACAATACTGCATTGAGTAAAACAATAGGTCTGTGAAGGTTCTCAGTCATCCAGGTCGTAGTTATCCTCCGTAATTTTGTGGGCAACTGGACTTGGGTTAAGTTTCAAGACGTTTCGCCTCTTCACTACTGATGAACTGGTGGAAAATGAAGGTATTTAGAGACTCTGGAGGCTGGAAACCTCCCTGTAAGTTAAACATTGCAGGCCTCCTTCACTCCTCTTCCACACCATCTGTTTTCTCTGGCCAGATTCTGAGCTCAGTCCGGTCCAGATGAGCTGGCTCTTCCGCGCGGTGCCATGTCAGTAGTTGTCTATCCTCATTACGTTGCACTGCATCATATCCTTTGGATGAACACGTTTTCTGTCAGGTTTGAAGTGTTCAGGGATGCTTTTGTTTTTTAAAGATCCCTCTGTTGTCTCAGATACTCCAGCAATAGAGAATACCAGTGTTGTTCTCTCTCTGTTGCTGTTTTCTTCCTCGTCAGATGTACTTCTTTTGGAGGTTTTGATGAAGGCTCAGTTTTGGGTAGTCACAGCTTTCAAGTTCTCCCCTGGTGTGTTCCTGTTCCTCCTCCTTTCCCTCCTTTGTAGTGGGGTACGTTAGTGGCCCCGTGGTGCAAACTTCTGATGACAAAGAGTGTATTCTCCAGTGGGCGGTGAGAGAGGAACAGCAGATATTGGTCTGTGTGGGTAGATTTCCTGTATATTTTAACGTTGACGCTTCTGTCTTCTCCAGTGTGCACTGCACGATCCGAGAAGGCCACGCTGTTGCCTTTGTAGCGTCACTGTTGCAGAGCAAACACTCCCTTCATCTCTTGGGTTACTGCCACTGTTGTGAGCGTCTCCTATTCAGCTGATTAGCTAAATTGTTGAATTTTAAATGTTTATCCAGAAGCGGCGAAGGACACGGCTCGTTCATTATCAACAAATAATGCCGACAGCGTTCAAAGGAAACTCGTTCACACGTGGTCACGCTTCCGCGAGCGCTTCAAAAGGATTCATCTCTTATTTCCAGTGTTAATCATTGAAATAATTTGCATGTATAGAGGTTCTACAATGTGTAATGAAGTACTGGGGCTGTGTCTGACTCTTTTAACAAATGCAATTAAGTGCTTCTGAGTAGGAAGAAATACTGTTTTTATGTCTCTCTCCAGTGACTTAAGGCCTTTGAAGATCCCGTCGTATTCGGGTTTCACTGGCAGCGCTGTTGTTTCTGTAAAAATAGTTCTATTCTTTCACCATCGAGATACTACTTGAGGTTTTACTGATGGAGTTTCTACATATATTATATCTATATGTCAGATAGATTCATGTATTGTTGAAGTTACTTAACAGGATATATTTAAATACAGAATTGTAACGTTCTATTCTATTTCGCTATAAGTGCACGCTTGCTCTGTTTTGTTGTGCAACTTAGCACATGACTATGGTCATGAACTTTGGGTTATGACCGAAAGAACACGATCCCGGATACAATCGGCTGAAATGAGTTTCATTCACCTCGGGAGGTGTTCCGGGCATGTCCCACCGCGAGGAGACCCAGAGGAAGACCCAGGACAAGTTGGAGTGACTATGTCGCTCGGCTGGCCTGGGAACGCCTTGGGGTCCCCCCGGAAGAGCTGGAGGAAGTGTCCTGCGAGAGGGAGGTCTGGGCGTACCTTCTCAGAATGCTGCCCCCGCGACCCGGCCCCGGATAAGCGGTAGAAGATGGATGGATGGAACTTAGCACAAACCGCCCAGAACTTATTTAGACCTATAACATCTTAACATATTCACATTTTCAAGCACTGTGCAAAGGTTTCAAAGGTCACAAAAAAAGGTCTCATGTCCTCGATTTGAGTTGGACCTGGGTTGGTGACAATGGACCAATACTGGTACATGATCTCAGCTCTCAGCAAGTCTGGGATTACAAAACTCACGTGTAGTACATTTGTAATTATTCTGCTCCGTTTCCTGTGTTCTCTGTCAATTTAAATTTCAAAATGCTTCACTGGCACAGTCTTCACTCCTTCAAAGGAATCAAACTAAGCTCAAGAAAGTAAACCAAGGACACAAACTGAACCGCCACACCCTACTTTGCAGCGATGTTTGTGTAAATATGATCCTGCCTTGCTCTAATCCATCAGCTTGTCCGCAAATGCACACATAGTTCATGGAGAGTTTTTCGAACCACCACAGAGAATATGATAAACATGTTGTTCTGTTTAGTTCTGCATGTTCTCAGCAGAAGAACTAAGGACTGAGGAGCTCAATGACAGCGTCACTGACCCAAATCTTTGAACCATGACATTGCCTTTCTTGTATTTTAATGTACATGTCCGCTGCTGTTCTTCATAGTGGTGAAGTAAATACACGGAGCTGGTGTTTGTCATCACACCTGGCACTGCAGATGGCTCCCTGCTGTCCTTGCCGCCTCTGCCCCTGCCAGTAATGTAGCACAGTCTGTCTGCGTATTTCATTCCACGTTCCCAAATTTACAGTCTCTCAGATAAGTGACACGTAATTCTCCCACAGCCATCAACAACCGCGTCTCCCAAAAATGATGCTCTTCTGCATCCTGTTAGCTTTTTATGAGGAACATATTTTCTTCCAGATTGAGCGTGTTTTTGACGAATCGCAAATTGTTATGTGGTTCACACGTTTTTTAATCAAAATACGCACCAGGAGGAGGAGGAGGTGGTGCACAAAGGGACATGTCCACCAGCAGCTGTCCACAGTACTGAGACCATTTTTTTGGTTAATTTTCATGTAGTTATCAGGATATTTCTTATTGTTTTCGTTGAGAGCAAGATGGCTGTGGGATATTCTTGTGTGCTTTTATGGAGTATGTCATGCAGCAGAGCCAAACTCTAACCAAGTGATCTAACAAAGTATTCACTGTGAAAACTTCCTCCATATCAGCAATTGAAAGATGTACGGCCTTGGTGCTTCCCGAGAGATCTATGATGCCGTTCTACCTCAGGTACCGGATCATCGTCTGTCCAGGTTGAGGATACGGTAACGCAGAATTCTGTGCATTTCTTGTCTGGGATCTCCATTTTCCAGTAGACCATCTTGTATAAGCAGATCATTTCTTCTGCTCTGTGATGCCAGTCAATAAACTTTAGCTTTTAAGTTACAAATATCTTTTGTGAAGACTTGATTGGCTTCCTGGTTCGCATCATGTTTATCCTCCAGAGTCCTCTTGTATGGGATCTTCATTTTCCAGTAGACCATCTTGCATAAGCAGGTTGTTTCTTCTGCTGTGTGATTCCAGTCAATAAACTTTAGCTTTTAAGTTACTAATATCTTTTGTGAGGACTTGAATGGCTCCCTGATGCGCATCATATTTATGCTCCAGAGTCCTCTTGTCTGAGACCTCCGTTTTCCAGTAGACCCTCGTGCAAGCCATCATTCTGAAGCATTTCCCATTCTGTTCAACATGGCTTAAGTCACTCTTGTCAATTATGAACATAGTTTTGGTTCAGAAAATAGAAACAGTTCATTTGTTTGGGTACTTTATTTTTTAGGAGGCTGTAAAACTCAGACTCAGACAATACACATAAACAGATTAAGCACATGTGTGATTAGCATAGAAATGCAGACATTAATTCCCGTGGACACCTTTGAGAAAAGAGCGAGGTGGGCATGAGCAACCATCGATTACATTAGTGGACTTCACTGCATGTTTTCTCCGCTCACTTAATCAACTATTTGGCTTTGTCTTGCGTTTCATTTTCAGTTTTATCTTCCCATGCAAGCTGCCTCGTTTGTTTTAGAAGCTCTCGTTTAATTAAGACGCCGTGGATTAAGCGCTGTATATTTAGAACCTCACGGACTTTACAGTCTTCATATTTTTTTATCGCCGTGATTTAATGGCTAACTATAAGAATGGAATGCCCTCTACTGCCATATTGTATCTTGAGTGTTCTTGCTCGAGTTCTTAAAGTTCAGGAAAAGCAAACGTGTGGTCGTTACGTCTTCGGAGCGGCACAGAGTTTGTCTGTACATTAATGGTGTGTCCATATAGATATCCATCATCATTTACTCCTTTTCGAATAAGTTAACAGTAAATGTGCATTGAGAGCATTTCTTTTATGGAAAAAGCACAAATAGAAATCAAAGAAGGGAGGAACGAGATGCCATTTCACGTTCAGGATCGACAGTGTTATGCCAAAGGAGCGGTGAGCCATGAAAGGCCGCTGGGCAGTGAATGCTAAAGGGCCATGAAAGGCCTGAGGAGACAGATGTTGTTCTGCAACACAGGTCAGAGGTTCAGATAAGAAGCAGTTATGTTAGTGTTTGACGAAGACCAGGAGAGAACGGAGGAGATCAGAGGAGAGCAAGCGAAATGACACGGTGGTACACTTAGGTTATAAAGACATTTAAGAGGCCAAGTAACAGAGCTACATGCACGATGACCTGGACACAGTCCAAGACACTTCAGAAGAGACCAGGTTTACTCATTAGTTGAGTCTAAGACCTTAAGGTTAAGTCTCAAAATCTCAACATTCTTAGGCCTATTAGAAAATGTGCAGATTCATAGTCAGAATACAGCCAATAATGTAGTTCTGCTGACACACACACAGCACATGGCAAAACTAGGAATGAGACAGGGGGAAACTGAGGGGGAGAGATGTAGATTAGGATTGAAAAGAAAAGAGAGCCTACTTTTTTCTGCTTTTACAAAAGCGTCATTAACATTAATCACTCCGTGGATATTAGGAGCATTAAAGTCTCGACACCAGTGATAATTATTTTACATGCTTTGTAGTGCAGCCAGTGCCTATCGGCGTGCTTTAACTCTTCTATAAGCCGAGCCTTAATAGATTACACGGGAAACTTATTAGGGAAGTAATCAGAGGCGGCGTTCATATTTTATATCATATTATGCACGAATGGCAATAAATCTTATGTTTGATGTATATATATATATATAATCTGCAAAAATTAAAGAAGAAATGAAACCTAATCAAACAAAGGCTGCACTGATTGAATAATCAATCCTTTCAATATAAATTAAGGGAAGAATAAACCATTTAATGGACATCCTGTACACCAACTTTACCAGTATCCCTGTTTTGGCCGTTTAAGATAGCGTACGGATATAGACTTGGGCGGCTCTGATCAATGTCCATGTCGTGTGTGTGTGTGTGTGTATATCTTCCTTGCCTCAGTATATCCTTTCCTTGACAGTGCATATGTGTGAGAGACACTGGCTGCTGACAGGAGCCCAATGCCCTGGTCTTTTTGATGGATGCCCACTGTTAACATGATGTGCTGCAGGCATCAATCTTGTGCAGCCTGATTAAAATACACAGTGATGGGTAATATTTATGCTTCCAGGGGACACAGGACCTCCAGGAAACCTCCCCTTTACTACTGTATAGTACATATAGGTATTTACTTTATGTGAAATGTAAAGCTTTTGCATCACTAAGTCTGGTCTTTTGGAGATACTGTGTCGCAGGAGTCTTCTCCCGGTGCCAGCTGGAGACTGCAGAGTCTCTCCTCTTAATGCTTGTAACTGCAGTGGGAACTGCACTTTGTTAATTTTATTCCAAAAGACGGAAACTGCAGCAGAGCTTTCGGTGACAAGCACAAAGTGTTTTTTCGCCAAAGTGAAATTGACGAGGGAGCGAAAATATAGAGAATGGAGACGATATTCTGAGATTTCTACAACTTTTTTGGAATTCAACAATCACGTCCTCAGATTTGTTCCTCTGCTATATACAGTCATTGCAGTAATGCGATGTTTTTGGCGTAAGAGAGTGAATCCAGATACTGTGGACTGTGCAGCATTCAGTCAATTCTGCTGTTATTGAGTTTCAGGCAGAAGAAGAAAGAATGAAAGATAGAAAAAAGGAAATCATTATTTGAGGGGAATTTTCTTGGGAGAGTAGTAGTGTTTTGGACTGAGACTTGTTTGTTGTCACAGATAAATGCTGAGCACAGCTTGTAAACTGAAATCCACTCTCTGGCTGTCTTGTGCCGCGGCACACAGACGGCGGCGCATAAGCTGTCCTGGCAAGGAGTTTGATCGTCTTCAGTGTCAGACACTATTATCTGTCAGTGGACTGCAGAGAGCAGGGGTTTCCACCTATCGCTCTCACACACACACACTCACACACTACACCAACTCTCTTTTGCGTATTTCCTGGCAAGCGCATGCAGTGTCGGAACCGAGATTCAAGCAGCAGTCACACTTGATGCTGCAATGCAGTCTGGGAGGTAAAATAAATAAATAAGTGAAAACATAAGGGACATTTAATTCAATCCAAAATTGAATTAAATCTTCTTAGTGTGTTTATTTATCCATTTAGTTTCATTACCCTGTAAACGCTTTTATTTCTCGTGTGAGGATAACTGATATACACCCTTTTCCTCTACAGATTGTCCCTTTTATTAATTTATTGAAAGCCCTTAGATTGATCTTTGCTGGAGGTTAGGTATGAATCATACACTGGTCGGTGGTGGTGGCTGATCAAATTTACCGACCAGGGTTCACGGTAATAAAGAAAGGGTCAGCAGGCCAAGCGAGAAATGCTGAGACTTGGAAACAGAGCAATTCATGGACCTATAACTCACCACGGTGTCAGAGAGAGACGGAGGGAGGGAGGGGGGGGAAGAAGGATTGCTAAGGGGACTGTGGATGGGTGGTGGGGGCTTGGAGGGATGATGGGGTCAAGCTGGAGTGAGGAGCTAGAGGAGGAGGAGGAAGAGGGAAAAAAAGAGTGAAGGCTGCATTATGCACTCGCTGGTGGAAAAATAAACCCCTCCAGCGAGCATGAGGCATCCTGCTGAGTCCAAACAAACAGGAGGAAAGGTCAGACACTGGTTGTGGTCACTGGAATAATATTTACCATTGCTCACAGTATGAATTCTTGGATTTCTAGCCACTCATTACTAAATTATATTGATTTTTTTGTAACATAATTTTGTATGTATTTTCGCCCTACAGCAGCAGGTTGTCTTTGAAACGATTTGGAAGGTCGGGGATTTGATCTCGACGCGTCTCTGGGCAAGACCAAAACTTGCTCCTGGCAAAGTGTGAATGAGTGATAGAAACAGAAAAGAAAAGAGTGACATATATATATGCAGTGTATGCATGGAAAAGTGTACAGAAAGAATAACAAAACTGAATCCTGACGTATAAAAAAGACATTTTATGACATATTTATGACAAGTTTATGAATTTACAGACTCAAAATTATTGAGAACTAGCTCATAATTCCTCCCAGTAAGATAAACAATCGTATTGAACAGAACATTGTAAGCGTAGAGAAAGACATTTAGAGATAAACATGTTTGTTTCACTCTTTTCTTCTTCTCTGGATGGGTCACATATATCAAAAATTGAATTAATTTGCACAGTTTTACCATATATCCAGTTATTTCTTCTTTTATAGACTGCTTTGACTGAGCGTCTCTTCAAACACGCCCACCCACCGCGTCTGTGTTGTCCAAAAGGCTTCACGAGCGCCAGGGTTTTCACCCCACATCGACGTTATTCATGCTGAATGAAAGCTCCCCTCCTGTTCAGGTGAACGAGATCAGGTCGAGTGCATTGCGCCTCACGCTGGGACATGAATTAATAAAGCAGGCACGACTTTTTTTTTTACGACCAAGTTTATTAGCTCAGGTGTAATTTGCTGTTAAAAAAAAAAAGTCCATATATTGATTTCAGCTGTCTGAGAAAATGTTTTGCGTGCTTCAATATTGAGAAGAAACAACTGAAGTGATCATTATGGACGACGGGTTAAACAGAGAGTAAACAGTGACTGCTGGGGTGCAGTTAAAAAAATGATTGACATTGAGTTTGGGAGCTACTTCTTTTCTGAAAAGTCTCTTTTTAAAACCTTTTACACTCTGTTTACAAAAATATATTCCAATATTCCCACAACAGTGTTTCAGAGCTGCAGCAAAACTGTCGCCAGGTTCTCAAACACTGTTATTTCATCGTCAAAATGAGTCTATTAGGGATTGACCACCAATCCTTAATCTAAGTATTAATTATCTGTGGACATGGGTTGTAGTCAGTTAATCAAATATTAATCAATGGTCCAGAGTGAAAGCTGAAGAAACCAATTAAATGTGTTTTTGAACGTCTCTCTGGACAGGAAACAGCAAATACCAGAGACATTTTCAAGTCTCAGGGTTAAAAAAATTCAAAGTGATTCGTGATAAGTGTTTTCATGCATCAATTACTTTTGAATTTCTGCCCCTGCACCCATGAGTCTGTACATTTCTTTCAGCCCTGTGATCTCAAAGATTACTTTCTGCATATCTCATTTAAAATATCAGAATATTAGACAAATTGGGAGTTTTTATGGTTACCATGGATACGCGGGGTGCACACGATGTACTGCGTACTGCAACACCCTCAATCCTAATTTATACTCAGTCACATGACACTTTTAAAAGTGTTACTTGACACTTTCCTCAGTTCACCATCCACAATGTGAACTTTTGAACTTCAGCTGATCGCACTCCAACATATAATTAGAAAAATATCTTTCTGCTCAATTTAGTCCAGTCTGGACAGGGTTGACAAACGGTCATAACTCAAAATATACGCAATTATACAGATCAGTCTAATCTCAATCTAGATACAGAGTTTTATCATGCTGTTCACTCTTGTGTGACCAATAAAAAAAGCATTTCTGTGTAGAGACGACCTCCCTATGGCCCTGCCCTCACCTTTATATGATTAAGAATTGTTCCATGCGCTCAGAGGATCATGCTCCCCGCTGTTATGATCATCAGAGCTGATGGCCGCCTCGCTCACTCAGTCTATACCATGTCACTGAAAGCAATTCTGCTGTCATCTCCGTGACCCCTGACCAAGGGTGAATTCCTGTCGGCTTTGCGTGACAAGACAAGTGACAAGGCTGTGACGGAGGCTGCTGCGGCGGCGGCGGTGGTGATGATGGCGGGCGATGATGGTGATGTCACCGTGACGCTGATGTGCGATGGCTGTTCTCATTAAAAAAACAACAACTTTGAATTCCGAGCAGAGCTCACAGCTGCATCTGCTGCCAGATCACATCATCGGAAAAGTGATGGATCAATTAAACCTCCGAGGTCACGCGGAACTCGACGCAAAAGAGATCGGGAATGTTTCCCAAAGACAAGTGAAGGTCTGGGTTTTTCTGGGTGGAACGGCGTGATTGATGTTTGGCGTCCGTATGTTTTCCATCTGTGTCGCCGGGTTTCTGTGTGAGAGAGAGAGACGAACGAGGCTCTGTTTGAATGTTTCACGCTGTGCAGATCCATCATGATCAAGGGCCATCTCAAGGCTGTCAGCTGCCTCATCTCCTCTGCAGTCGTCAGATTCCTTAACCTCTTCTACGGCCGCCACTTATTCCTGTCAAGTTTCCAGAAAGAAGAAAAGTTACCCATTGTTCCCAATGAAGTGGGTTTTTATTGGCGAGGGTTGATTAAAATCTCATTTGAATCTCAGCAGAACAGTCCCAGAAACCACAAAACAACAACCCCATTATTAGTCAGAAGACGATTCCAAAGCCACAAATAGAATTCTTATTATCAATCATGTGGTTATTTCACATAAAACAGTGCAGGAAACATAACGGCCTTTGTCATTAACATGGTTTTCTGTTACCTTTGTCCACAACTGCAGCACAAATAGCCTCGTGGTTAAAAATATACCTGCGATTAAGCCGTTAAAGAGTTGAGAGAGGAGGACTGTTAGGAAACGATGGGTGAGATCTTTATAGTCGTGTTATGAACCTCAAAGCTCCACCATGCTCAGCATCCAACATATGAAAACACTCAGACGAGGCATTGGTGCGCGGCAGATCACCATAATAAAGACCAGACAGCAAAATGTGTCGTCTCGCAGAACCAATGAAAAACAAGACCTGGGTGTAAAATAAAACCCTTATATCTTTATGTACTTTTTGAGTCCAGATTCTCGCATGAAAACAGAGACGATCGTTTATTAAAAAGTTGCGACTGCCTGAAGTTTTGAGCGGTAACATATCCGCACGACATATGCTCACAGTTAGCTGGTTGATAAGAAGAGGGAAATAAGACGCCTTGTTATGCCGACTCTTCTTGTTCACAGTGAATCAATCTGGCATGTTTCCACCCCCCTCCCCACCGTTTGAGTTTAGAGAGCATGTCAGCATTCCCGAGTACAGGCAGCGTGAAGTGAAACACGAGAGCGTCCTCCAATCATACACCGTACATGTAGACATTGATTTGAGCTGTAGCGCTCCCACATGTAACGGTTTAATTAGAACAAAAGAACAAAAGATATCAAATGGCTTTGTGGGCAGCGTTTGACGGAGGTTTAGTTTGGTAGGAGCTGTAAGACAATCGCTGTAACAGTGAGAACGTGGCCTGAGACTCTGCTGTTAAATCAGTAGTCCTGGCCTCACCTCCCTCAGCGCTTCTCTCTGAGAACAGTTAAAGTGAAGGAGAACAAAGACCGATCGGAATTAAAGGAGGAGGAGGAGAGAAGAGGACGATGGAGGAAATGGAACAGTGAGCGGGGGAATTAGGGTTAGAAGAGGAGAAGAATGAGAGGGCGAGAGAAGATAAGGGCAGTTTTAAAGTGGATAAACAGGTCGTAATCCGGGGGGGGGGGGGGGGGGGGGTCATGGCACGCTGAGACGTCTCCGCCTGTTTCTGCACTTCGTCTGTCCACTGCGATTGTTCATGTGCTCGTACAAAGTCTTACATCTTATATAACACAGGCCGACATTGTCCTGTACAAGCGGACGGACACGGCTTTTAGGTCTGTGCAGAGAAAGCTTTATTTAAACCACTTGAATAAGAACACTTATAGATAAAGTAAATAGATTGATGGGCTAATTTTCTACTTTAGATTCAATTGATATTTGACTTTTTGCTGATATCCGATATATCAAGAGTGCTTGGGCCGATTCCTTTCTTGACCAACAGTAGAGGTCATTTAGTCTCAACTGTAGTGAAATTAACTAACCTAGTAGATAACTAGTAGATAGTAGACTTAACTGGTAGATAGCAGCTTATTCGGCCTACTATTTAGGAAGATCTTGGCGTGTTTGCCGATATCCGATGATATCTGCCAATACCGATATCGTGCCAATAATATTGTGCTTACTTTTCTTACATAAAACAAAGTATATGTTTAAGAAATCTGTTTCACTCTGATAATACATTTGTTTAGACCCTTTTTTCCCGTGGGACGATATAGACTGTCAAAGAGGGATAGAACTGGTGTCTTTGTCAGCTCATTAAGTGTCTGTGGTGGATGTTTGAGGTTTTGGGGGGGGAATTTGGCCTCTGCCCTGAGCCTCAGAGTGTTGTAAACACATCATGTGACTCCACATTCACTGATACTGGCTCTAAGGAGCCTCCAGTTTCCTTCTTTGGGCTCCTAAGTCGATGGATATAGATGGTGTGATAACCATTTTATGCTTATGTATATATGGTGGTATGGTCAGTTCTTCATCTTAGCATCGACAACCCCCCAAAAAGAACAGCACATGAAAGACGCCATGTCACAGGGTTAAAACAAACCAGAATGCCGTGACATTTGGTTTCAATCTGGTCTTTGGAACTGGAATCTGCTGCATTGCAGATGTTGCTCACAGTGTTCCAGTTCCACCGTTGAGACCATTCCACCACCAGAGTGACACTTTTGGCCTCAAATACTGTGTCACTGAACAAACACTGACACTGTTGCAGCCCTGTTATATCTAAGAAACCTTTGTGCATAACCCAGTATAAACATTCCTCTGTGTTTCACATCCATGACATCACTAAATATGACATTGCCACCAGTGGATGTGACACCAGCCCGGGCGTTTAGTCTCCTGCTGAATCCTCGCCACTGTGATTTGTTGATACTACAGTTCAACTTGATGCTACGGAGACTTTCAAAGACACGAGTTTGCAAAAGATGCAAGTCAGCCACTTTTCCCCACATCGTAGCGTAGCCGCTGGTAATTGTTGAGGTGAGGTTTATGCAGATGAATACGTCATTGTGGAAGAATAAAAAAGAGGAGCAACCCCTTCACAGCTCTAATGTGATTGATTGTTTGCTCATTCCTTCTTTCTCCCCTCTCTCTCTCTCTCTCTCTCTCTCTCTCTCTCTCTCTCTCTCTCTCGCTCCTGCACTGGTCTAAAAAGATGGATCACTAGTGACAGGAATGTGTACAGGGCTTCATTTGTTCTCCTCCTCCATCTCCTCACCCACTGATCACCTTCTTCACCTCTCCCTCTAATAGTTTTAGCATGTGTGCCTCACAGACAGTGTTTAAAGAGTTCAAACGCTTATGATTACTTCTGATTTCCTGTTAAAGATGAGTTAAAATCGCTCTGCACAGGTAAGACATCTTTATTCCATCCCATTCCCAGAGTTCACCTCACATGGCCTCCACGTCTCCATCCATCTTTTTTGGCACTGCACTTGTTCCTGCTTAAGTGCTACTGAAAGATCTTCGCCATAATGCCAAGCAATGAGATCTTACTTCCTGGCGCTGAAAGAAAATCCATTTATTTTTGGACTACAAAGTGTTGTCTTCAGCTAAAAGGGCTGACGCATTGATTACATTCCAAATGCTATAATATCCTAAGTGCAGGGATAACATGCAGACGTTCCCTCCCCTCGCCGCGGTTTAATGAAAATAGATCAGGTATGCACACGAGCGAGAGACACACAGGGAGATTGAGTTCAAAACAAACAGGTGGAACCACAGCATTTTTCCTCAATAGGAACATCCTCAAACGTCCACAACCCAGAGATATTCAGTTTACTGTCGTAGAGGAAAGACACGAGGACACATTCACACTCAAGACCACTAAAAACCCTACAACTGTCACTCTACATCATACTTATTTCCTTAATTCACCCGCTAGATGCAAGGCTTTTGGCACAACATCACACCCAGTTTTTTTTTTTTTTTGCTGTAGGAAGGTGAGATGTGAAGAGAGAGCCAAGTGTGGGGAAGTCCAAGGAAGTGACAGCAGGAAGGAGAGAGCATGTGGGACGAGTTCTGTTTGAAAGCTTTAATCCCGATTTATACTTTTTCACGTGACGTGGTTTTTTGATTTAAGAGAAAAACAGTGTTTGGTCCAACATTTGAGACGCATCCTGTAACAGAATACGACAGTGTAACGTATACAGGTGCAGCGCATGAGAGGAAAGAGACAATTTCCCTTTTCGAAGACTATAAGACAGGCTTTAGACCGCCCCTATATCCCACACACAGACTGTATGTCATCTAGTTTGAAAGGACGTAGGATGGAAGTAGCAGTAATCACTTAGTGGTGACTCAGCAAAAAAACTCAGTTTGGGAAAATGAGCCTATACATCTCACTTGATTTATAGCGTCATTAACTGAGGCGTTAACGGTCTCAATCGCTAATTTCCCTCATACCTTATGATGTCAAATTTGTAAATGATGTTCCCGTTTAGAGGACGATAGACGAGTGGACACCGGTGTGATGGACAGGTGACATCTTTGAGCTGTCAAAGCGTGAATCTCAAACGCTTCCAAAATGGGAGTTGCTACCAGGAGTGTACGCTCCAACCCACGCTCGCAGCACCAGGAGACTGTGCACAACATCCAGGCAATGGGGTGGAGACAGGAAACTGCGCCACTCACCCACTCACTTGCTGTGAGTTATCCGGAGATTATGACAGAGCTGTTGGGTGTGGAAATTCCCGCTCTCCACTCCATGGAATTCCCAAAAAAGTCTCCTTTAAAACCATTTTGAGCTATCACCAGCGTATTTATTGCTTTTACATATAACAACATTATACTATGTTGATCCTGATTATATGAATAGGTTTTGGTAGGTATCTGTGTGTAGTTCCCGTCCTGCTGTCTTTCTCTGTGTGACAGAGACGAGGTCCAGATACAGGGCTTTCATCCATCTGCTAACATAACAAGGCCAGGCATGTGTGTGTGTGTGTTTACTCATGAATGATCTTCATTAATATACACAATTTACGATAATAACGCTGCTGTGTTTTCCTGATACAAATATATAATGAGCAGAATTTCTCATTTCATTGACCTTGCAAAATATAAACATTCAATACAAGTGCATGACAGTGGTTAAGAGAACAGTAAGTGTGGGTGTAATTAGGAGTCGGATCCTTGAATCATTACGCTAACAGTAAGAATAAAGTTGTCAAAGTTTTCCTCCTCAGCGATCAAGTTAGGTTCCAAGTTGCTCTAATTGCCGTCGTCCTTCCTGATATAACCACTGTGCCGTGCTGCAATTTAGCCAACACCACCTCCCATTTTGTCCTATTTTTATACTATGCTGCCTGCAATGCTTTTTTAAATTTTATTTATAAAGCAGCTAATAATGTGTCAACCTGCAATATCGGGCTACAATACACTGGCTTTGAAACTTCAGCTGAATCTAAAGTGAGGGACAGGTGTCACTGATACACAGATAGGTGAATGTGATCAATAATCAAGAAACTGCAGACAGAAACAAGACAGAATCGTGGATACATGGAGTAAAACAACGAGTTAAAGCCAAAAAACACACACACGGAGAAAAACACAACGCCCATAACTGCAACACAAACCCAAATCTCTCACCTAAAGCAGGATAATTAGTCCAAACAATACTTTAAATGGTGAAGGTTAATGGTCGTTAACCAAATTAGCCACACCTGTGCGTGTGACATCACCACAGTACATGTAAGACACGCCCACACACTTGACCTCCTTGTATCAACCCCTTCATAAAAAGATTCAATAAAGAAAAATACCTCTGTAGATTATTATCTGTATTTCTGTGTGGAGTTTTAACGTTTATATACTTCAGTTAAAAAAGGTTTTTACATGTCACTCTATTGTAGTTATAAACAGTCATAGATGACTTTTAGGGCCAATTCCAATTCCTATCTTAACCCTCAAGCTCAACCCTTAATCTTAACTGGCCTTCAAAACCAAGTGTTGAGGCTTATTTTGTCACTTAGAAATGCAGATACGTCTTCAGACTGTGGGGGGCAGAATAACGGCATAGCTGCTTCCGGTCTGTCAACTCCAATAAAAGAAGAAGAAGAACGCATTTACGCCATCCGTAATAACCTATCTGTTGGTTACAAGATGATACTCATACAAAAACCACAACCACGGACATATTCAGCTGACAGTTACCACACACCACGGCTTATTGAAAAGTAAACGATAGCAAACGATCGCTTGTCCGCACCGGCAAAAGATCGTAAAAAATTAAAATAAATGTTAAGCAACAATGACGTCAGTAATCCATAAAATGGGCCTAAACTAAGATAATACAATGGTTTTCATCATTTTTATGTCTATTAACAAAGAAAATGCTTTACATTTGTAGCGTACTCGTTTCACTGCTTTCGACGGCATCTTTGTTATGTCAAGACACAATGCATTCTGGGTAGCCCTTGCTCCCAGGGTGGTCTCGGAAAATCTCAATATTGAGGGCGATACAGCCCTTAAACTTGCCCCTCAACTTAATTTTTCTGAGAATCGGGACAGCACTTGCACTAGCGGGAGCGCGCATTTTTGAGATTGAGGGTTAAAGGTGAAGTAAGTAGTTAATAGTGCCATCTAGAGGAGAGGCTGAAATTTACAACAAAGAACTACTGCTCTGCTCACCCCCTCCCTTCCCTGAGCGCTACGGTATCCGCAGCTGGTCAAATGTCGTCCTCGTTGTCTTTCTCCGTGTCAGCAGATGAGGTTCGTGAGGCGAGGGAGAGGGCGAGCTACCGCGGCCGTAGCAGACGAAGCGGAAAGAGTGGAGGCGGGACTTCCGCTACAAGTAAAGCACGCTTGATTTGTTCTCTCGCGTTTGTCCTTACAGGCTCCGGTAGAAACATGGCGTCTCGCTGCTAACAGTGGCTATAATTATAAACCTTTTTTTTCTTCCTTTATTCCTAGTTCCACTGTATTAACTCCACCAAATACACTGTTCAAAAACATGAAGTGAACACTTCACACTTCATCATCCCACTCTTTGATTTTCTGTGTAATTTTAAATCCAGCCCCCAATGGGTTTGTGGATTATCCATTGATGGATCGTCCATTACTTCAAAAGATGTAGAAGCAAAGAGATTCAGTTGAAATGTTATGGTTTTTCTGTGTGTGATTTAGCTGTTTTAACAGGAAGCAAACCACGGTCCCAGCTGCATTTTGTCTCTGTCAGCAACAGACAACACGAAACACAATCAAATCACATCACATGGACTGGTCTGATGGACTTTAACACTCACACGGCTGGACGAGCATCACCGTGTGTCTGGCTGTGGTCTCAGGAGAGTTTGGGGACAAAAACCGTCGCTTACAGCTTCACTTAAATTCTCTCTCTGTAAAAACTGTTAGGAGAAAAGGCAAGTTGTGTTTGGCGTATGACAGAGAAGAAGGATCATTAGGCGAGCAGCTGTGGTTAAAGACATCTGAGTACACCACACTTTATCTATCTGTCTGTCGAACATCTGCTAATATCTGTGGTTAACGTCCAAGGAAATGGACATTTTACGCCAAAAAGAAAGGGTTCCAAGTCAAAGCACTTACAGATGGTTTTAAAGCTAAAACACCTTCCTTTTTTAAAGGCTTAAGACATTAAAAACACACTCCAGTGACCAGCGCTTTTGGCATGACTTTGTATAAAGTGTCATGTTCTACGGAAAGCGTTGAGGGACGCCAGCAGAGCACCTGCTTCAGTATGCATGAAAAACAGCCCAATAACATCTTGATATTGACATAAAAAATATAGATATCTCAGAAAGAGATCATCTTCATATTGATTTTCATATTATTCTAGTAATTGACAACTGAGTTTACATGCTTATATATATATATATATATATATATACATATATATATTATATACATATATATATATGTATATATACATATATATATATTGGACACAGTGTACATTTTATGACAATGATGATTTTAGATAAAATACATCAAACTCCACTCTCATGCAAACCAAGGGATTTGCTGTTGCAACCCTCCCGGCCTATTAAGTTACCAGCACCCTCATGTCTTTGTCCGTTGTGCTCTAAATAGGTGCAGGTGTTGGTGTCCTTGTCCTCCCCCTTGGGGGAACATGGACACAACCGGTGACAAAAATAGCAAATTATTATCTGGTAAATTGAGACTCGGTGTCAGTATAACGTGTCTGTGAGGATCTGCTTCGACGGTATATAATGAAGTAAGTTATTTATAGCATTTATGAAACGCAAATGCTATAATTATGCATCAAATTTGATACTGTGCATTAGTGCTGGGAGGTGAAATGTTGGATGACAGGTCACATGTTCAGAAAAAACAGATAATACAAAGGAAAACAAAGGGGATATGGGTTAAAGATCCAAAAATCCAGGATAGAACACATGGAGCAAACAAGTGGTGTGACAGGAACATGCAGAATATAAGGTGACCTGAGTAAATGAGGAGCAGGTGACTAGAATCAAGCAATCAAGACACTGCAGGAGGTTCAGGCAAACAGAGACAAGACAGAAGCAGGGATGGAGTTAAACAAGGAGTTTAACACCCACAAAAATACACAGGATTAAAAACACGACACCAATAACTGCAACACAAACCCAAATCTCTCACCTAAAGCAGGATAATAAGTCCAAATAAATCTTAAAAGTCCAACTAAATGAAAGCACAATAAATAAATCACCACACACAGTATGTGTATGACATCCAAATGAATGGTTATCAGTTCACTTTCATTACTAAAATGGTGCTTTTCCCTTATAAAATGACTTTTTGCCAGTAAATAAATAGATTATCTGTATTTCTGTGTATAGTTAACACATTATTGTATTTATGTGGTTATAAACAGTCATATATGACTCTTTCTGTAAAGTACAGTATAGTACAGTGTGAAATAGTTGACAGTGTGTTCTTTGGGACATTACTATTACATTAGCTGGAGAAAAGCTTTAGAAAAGACTCAGGAAATAAAGCATTTTAGAAACACTGACTCATTAAAGCTGCAATATTTAATTGTTGAGTTTAATCCACAATTGTTAAAGGTGCCATATGTAAGAATGTGGCCAAAAACTGTTACTACATTCAAATTAAAAATACCGAGGTCTTTTAGGTTTAGTTTTCTGACGTAACTGGCCACCCGTGGTTGCTCGGTAGCTGAGACTCTACTGACTGCAATGATTGTAGACGGTGGTAGGTGGCGCCAAATGCCAAAACATGATTTCAAAATATAGACATGATTTGCAGTCTGCAAAATATATTTTTTAATGCAAATATTTTGTCTGTACTGTTGTTGTTGGTGAGTTCAGTTTGTTATATGAACATTATTCCTGAGTCTCTGTGACAAATTAGGAGGATTTTATGATTTATTTAGATTTATTACATAATGCACCTTTAAGTCTTTGTCGCTCTTATTTTATTTACATTAGCCTGAGAGGTTATTTTTTCTGGAAATATTGATCAATGACACCAAACAAATCCTGCCAACTCTACATGATTTCATATATTTTTGCTGGCTGATTGGATATTTGAATAAGCAGGTCCAGGTGTGCGTATACAAATGTGATCCTACATTTATTAAATGTGTACGTTTAGTATCGTACACTGTGCTCCGGGGTTTTTCAGTGTTGTTGCAGGTGAGTATGTTTAATTTTTTCCATCGTAAAGCAGCAGCAGCGGCAGCGGTGGCGGCGAGACATAAAATATGATTGATCCTGAGTTCCCCCCGCTCTACGTCAAGTGTTCAAGGCTGCAGTAAAATGATTGCATACTTTCAGAAAGCTGCTAACACGCACAGAAAAGGTGGAGCAGAAAAATACAACATGACATTCTGTCGACTTTACACACATGCATTATTTAGCGGGTGTCAGATAACGTGTCAGCGTGTAAATATTCACACCCCAATGTTATGTGAACAAATGTTGTTTTTTGGGAAGATACTTTAGGAAATTAAAACTGGAAATTTTCATTCATTTTTATTCAGAAGCCAAAAGTGCATTAATGTGCTGTGTTGGTAGATTGTTAGCTTGTGTTTATTCAAGAGGCTGCTGGTATAAGTTAGTGCTAGTGGTGTGAGCTGTTTTCTAGTTCTGGTTTATACAGTTACATGACATACACATGTGTATTTATTTTTATAACGACAAATCACAATATAGTAAGGCAAAAAACCAGAAACTGGATCTGGATCCTGCAGCCTGCAAGATGAGGACGCAGAGAGAGAGAGAGAGAGAGACATGACAGCAAGGAAAACAATTGTTGATAAAACATTATGCCGACATCAACTTTAATTATACATTGACACTATTGCTCATGATAATAATACGAATAATAATAGCCTCAGATCTGGATCCTGCAGCCTGCAAGATGAGGACGTAGAGAGAGAGGGAGAGAGACATGACAGGAAGGAAAACAATTGTTGATAAAACATTATGCCGATATCAACTTTAAATATACTTTGACACTATTGCTCATGATAATAATAATAATAATAATAGCCTCAGATCTGGATCCTGCAGCCTGCAAGATGAGGATGCAGAGAGAGAGTGAGAGAGGACAGGAAGAAAAGAGATTGTTGATACAACATTATGGCGATATATACTTTTAATTATACTTTAATACTACTGCTAATGATAATAATAATAGCCTCAAAACTGGATCTGGATCCTGCAGCATGCAAGATGAGGATGCAGAGAGAGAAAGATATAGGACAAGAAGGAAAGGCACCAACCAAGAAGAAGGTTAATGACATGAAATAAAGTCATATTCATACCCTGAGTATGAGAGAGAGTGAGTTTAAGTGAGCCACATATTTTCCCCCAGCAACTAAGAGATGCCCTAACTATAAGCCTTATCAAAAAAGGACGGTTTTAAGTCTACCTTTAAATACAGACAGCGCGTCCGCCTCTGCATACATATTACAAATAATTCTGCTTGGAGATCTAACACAGGGAGAAAATGGAAATCTGCAATATCACACGAGATGAAAAGGTTGCAGTGCTGTAGTTGTATTCAGCCAAACATACCATCTGTGATCTGAGAGATGCGTTTTCAACGTGATCAACTATCAGGAGCAATTTCTCAGCCCTTGTGTCGCTAATGTACAGGATCTTTGCCTGATTAGATTGTGGTCAACAGAGAGTGACAAGAAATACAGGCGGAGACACAGTTTATACAAAATGCACGATGAGTGATAGCACTTTCCCGACGCGTAAGGTAAGTGACCATTATATGTGTGTCCCAGAGAAGCAAGGTGCAAAAAAAAGTGCTCATAGAGTCAAAGCAAAGACAGTGGTGATGTGGTGCAGAGCGGTGGGTGGTGGTTGTGAGTCAGCCAACTAAGAAGAAGGGAGTGTTTAATGTGACAAGCAATAAAATAAAAAATAAAAGACATGGGCAATCAGCCAAAAGAGAAAGAGAAAAATACCTGAAGAAGACAAAAAAGAGGTGTCGTAACAGCTGGTTTTCCGGAATTTTACTCAACGTTTTACTCCAGTTGTTTTCTTTCAGCATTCATTATCAGTCTCTCAGGTGAATTACCTGGCACATCAACAGAGCTGGCAGCTGGCACGGCAGCGGCTAATGCACCACCGCGCAAAAAGGGCCTCAGGAAATAAATAAAATATTATATAGACCGTGCAGTGAAACAATACGTACATATTTCTGAGGCGTAACATTGATCGGGGGTTTTAATGGACTGTATTCATTTGCATTCTCACCTGCTCAGACGACAGCACCGTGCACTCGCTCCTCTCCTAAATCACGAAGCACAAACGGCACAGTTTGTAGCCGGTAGTTCTTGGAAAACGGCACAAGGAACAAATAAAGTGTTCAGATTACTCCTCATGTACTAACGGCCCCGGTAAATAAGTACGTCTCCTCATCGTTCTTCAAGGTGAAATAAACCCACTCACATATTTCAAATGAAACCCCGCTCAATCACTTTTAATGGGGGGCGACATCGAGCGCTGCCAAACTGCCTGGTGGGTCCGATGCTTTTCAGGAGAAGTTTGAGCAAAGCCTCAATCGAATCACGTCATGCAAATATTCCAGCGCAAGGACGAGATCAAATCGTACAGAACGCTGCCAAATAGAGCTCTGGTAGCATTTTTGTCAGACACAGTTTGCAAAAAACATATCACAGAGGAAGGAAGGTTGAGTTTAATCCGACTTAATCACATTTAAACCTAAAAATCTGTCACTCATAAGTTATCTAAGTAAAGATAAGCTACAAGTATTAATGACTTAACCTGTCACCAAACAGCATAATAAAACTGAGATAAAATACATGCATTTCTAAGAACAGGATATTTGAAGAGCAATTAGACAATCTAGGAAAAATGAGCTTGCAGAAAGAGACATTTACTTCCCCCTGCTTCCTTTCATCCTTCCTTTCTTTTTCTATTTTGATTGTTCTTTTTTTCCTGGCTACAAGCCTCGGGTCATATAGGAAGGAAGGAAGTGAGGCAATGTTACTCTCGACAGTTTAGGGGGTAACTGTACTGCTGCTGTGTCGTACTCTGGGACGGCTAAATTGGTCCAGTGAGAAATTTTCTAGGCGGAACAAAAGCGACTTTTATCGGAGCACAACTCCTCCTATAGTGCACACGCAAGTAGACCAATA
Organism: Microchirus variegatus; assembly: GCF_963457635.1. NCBI lineage: Eukaryota > Metazoa > Chordata > Actinopteri > Pleuronectiformes > Soleidae > Microchirus > Microchirus variegatus. The sequence goes on from NC_139803.1 coordinate 10,007,599, forward strand.
AAAGGACACATTATGGTCTAGATTATGCACATTTATAGCACAACAGATAAACAGGTATTATGTACAGAACAGTTTTAATGCTGGTATACACACACATTAATGATTGGAACATCTGCACACACACACACACACACTCCCTCCCTCCCTGGTTTATTTTTGCTCTGCCCATTCTGAGCACAAAGTGTCGAGCCAGCAGGACAGGACAGTCCATTCAGCTGATCACTGTCCAAGGAAGGATAAATAAATAAAAGGGGGGGAGGCTCAGCCTTTCATCCTCAGTCTCAGGGTAATCTCTTCCCCAGTTAAAGGTGCCAATGTGATTCAGTCCTTGCTGTGGGTGGTATAAGCTCATATCCCAGCTGAGTTTGGACCCATTGTCCATGTTTCCTCTTTGTTTGGACTCATTATGATGGTGACCGATCAGAGTAGGGGGGTTTGGAGACAGTAATGTCCTCTATTCTCAGAGAAATCTCATAGCTTTAGTATTGTTTTCGTTGATTTTGAGCCACTGTAGAATAAGGGAGATGGAGAGAGCAGCTCATCAGAGTACATGCACCACGCTGGATTTACACTCCTACTTTGATAGGACAGCAGTGGTAAATAAGACCCTGTTAAGACCTGGTATTAACATTGTCCTGAGCCATTCAATCACAGGAGGAGAGCTTCAAGTATTGACCTGTAATGAACATGTGTCCTGGATGTGTCTCCTGTGACCACTTGTGATTGGGTCTCAAGTCATTTCGCGCTTACATGCAGATACAGACACATCTGTTCTGTTTGTGAAGACCAAATTTACTTGGTCGGACTATACGGATATTTGTATTTTTGGACCAATTATCAAGCAAACCTGGTTTTAGGGCCTGGTTTTAGGGTTAGGATTAGGATTAGGGTTAGGGTTAGGATTGGGGTTGGGGTTGGGGTTAGAGTTGGTGTTGGGGTTAGGCATTTAGTTTTGGTGGTTAAGGTTAGCGTAAGGATCTCAGTGATGCATTATGTCCATGAGTGTCCATTTACTTCTCTGATACACGGCTAAAGTGCTTGTCGATGTGCATATGTGAGAGTGTGCGTAACACCTTTGTCTTCATGAACGTTTGAGCTCTACCGTAATCTAAATTATTCACAAAATCAACCGTGTCTTTGCGAAGCCCGAATCCCCAGCGTTGTTTTATCAGAACCTCATGTTATTACAGTTTAATGCAGGGTTTCTCACTCCTGGTCCTGAGGAGCCACCCACTGTCCTGCATGTTTTAGTAGTTTTCCCGGCTCCACACACACCTGTTTCAAATAAATGGCTTATTATCAGGCTTCAGCAGAGCTCACTGACGAGCTGACTGTTTGAATCAGGTGAGTTTGAGCATCTAAAACACTCAGGACAGGCCTGTGAGATATAAATCTGTCAGATAAAGTTGAAAACAATAAATAAATACTCTTCACCAGTGTGAGGAAACAAACATCCGTCAAAGTGATGCAGCGATCCTGACCTCTCCTGTCTCACTTTCCCTCTCTCTCCTTGCAGTTGTGCTGGGTGTGCAGACGACGTACGCCCAGATGGAGATGAAGAGGGTTCTCGGGGACAACGCCACTATGCCCTGCCACCATCAGTTCTGGGCGGGCGACGACACCACTCTGGACATCGAGTGGCTGTTTCTGAAGCCGACCAACCGACAGAGGGTGGTGAGTGTCCGTTCACTGTGTTTAGATCAGGGTTTTCTCACTCCTGGTGCTGGGGAGCCACTGTCCTGCATGTTTTAGGTCCATGTTTCCCTGCTCCAACACATCTGATTCACCTGACCATTTGAATCAGGTGTGTTTACGCAGGGAAACATGTAAAACATGCAGGACAGTGGTAACATAGTTGATATTTATTCTTAAATTTGCAAAAATCCCATCCACCCAGTGTCTTATGTAACTGTGAGAGTGTGGGGGGGGAGCCCTTCATTTAAGGTGAATGGAGGCAGTTTGCATTCCCCATAAGTGCATAAATTACACTTTTGCAACTTTGATCTGTCAATCAACTGCTACATAACGTCCACGAGCCCTTGAGGGAGAGGTGAAACTCATTTTTATTCCTCACAGCGTTTTTCCCTGTTCTCTACTTGTCTTTGTGTTGCAGAATTAAACGTCCAAGTCCTGCAAAGACTCTCACTGATGTATAAAGTGTTTAAAGCAAGACATTCTGATAAGATGGGATGAGAATAGAGGAAACATAAAGAGACGCGAAAGATACTATTGTGCATTTATATGGTTATTATATATGTATGCACATGTTTGTGTCTTGTTTACCCCAATCACAAATCCTCCTACAGGTGATCACCTACTTTGCCGGACGCGTCTTCGACCCCAACGAGGCGGAGCGCGGCCGCGTGGCGTTCGCCGGAGAGTACCTCAGAGGCGACGCGTCGCTGCTGATCAGCGACTTGTCTCTGACGGACTCAGGAGAGTACAGCTGCAAAGTCAAGAACGGCGTGCGGTACCACTGGAGCACCATCAACCTCATAGTGCTGCGTAAGTGGCCGACTCAGCAGCAGCAGCAGCAGCACACACACACACACACACACAGAGAAAGAAACCACGCAGAGAGGAAAAACTCATCACAAAACTGTGCAACTGCAGGTGTCCCAAACTGCTAAAGTTGCAGCACGCTGTGGCTGGTGCTCGTGATACGCACGATGTCACTTCGTGAGCTTTTATTCACGTCCCGCGCACCGATTAGGGCTGCACAGTGTGCCGTTTTAAGCAAAGTCATCGCAATGCGTGTGTGTGTAATAGTCACATTGCAGGGGACAGGCACAGGTCAAACTGTGCTGTAAGTTTGTTTGTGGCTTCATTGAAACAAAGCTATATCACAACATGACATGCAGTCCCACATGAATCTGTAAACTGAGTATTATTGTCTGTGACATTCTCAATTGTTGAGTGAAGCAGATTAATTAGGTTAAATATGCAAGAGTAAAGAAAAACATTCCTTATCCGAACTCTTTGGAGTTCCAGGCATTTTCTCGCTCTGCGTTTCTTTCTTTTTTTCGAAAGGTCAGGGAGCAGAGTTTTTTTCACAAACAACAAACACTTTGAGATTAGTTTTGAATCGCTGCCCTAACACGCTGAGTCGTATTGCTTATGAAGTTTGCTGGAGCTTGACTGTAAAAGTGGAGAAAACACCTCCTTACTTTCCGGTAGATCACAGGCATAAGGTTTTAGAAATATACATTTACTGGTTCTTCCTCCTGAATTTGAATTTGATGGTAAAATCCAGGAGGATGGATGGAGGAAAATGACTCTTACTGAGAGTGGAAGTCTTTCATTCATTGCATCGTTGCAGGAGCACAAAGAGCATATACTCTGACTAAGTTCTGTCCCTCTGCAGTGCTACACACACTCAGGATGTGCTCGCTGTTTATTAGAGATGCTGCAGACATTTACAGTAGCAGTAAACGCTGTGCTGCACATCTTTACATTATGTGATAACTTTTCTCTGTGTTGTAACACAGGTGTAATCCTCAAGGGTTTCAGTCCGGGTTGGTCTGATATAATTTGATAATAGCACATGTAATTTAATATTACATAAAAACAACATGTATGAGATGAGATGTGTTGGTTTTTTTTCTTCTGCAGTGAAGCCGTCGAAGCCGCAGTGCTGGATGGAGGGCAAACTGTTGGAGGGCGGCGATGTAAAGATGAGCTGCAAGTCTGCCGATGGCTCCGATCCCATCCACTACAAATGGGAGAGAGTGCTGGACAAGGGCAAGTATGTTGGCAAGCTGCCTCCATTGGCCCTGATAGGTAATTTAACACACACACACACACAGACATACACACTGCGCCTCAGATATAAAGTTTAACGTGTAAATGTTTTCCTTATCAGCGTGTCACCGCGTTGTCAGTATACTGTCACCGTTTTCTTTTATCTGAAAGCAAAAAAAACCAGGGATTTCATTTGAAGAAGTGTGTTACTGTTATCACATTTCAGCTCCTTCAATATGTTGCCTGGTTCTTTTTATGCTGACTCAGGCAGTGTGCTGTATAAGCTGCTTCTGCCTCCTCTGATTATACTTACACAGATATACTGTACAGCTTTTCATCTGTTCATTTGAATGCGTACATTAATTTAAAACAAATCTGTAAAACAAAGAATGCATTTTTTTTGTCCCGTTGTCTCTTAGATTTGAAAAACCCAGAAATTGTGACATTGAGGAACCTGACCAAGGACAGCACTGGAGTTTACAAATGCACGGCCAGCAATGACGTGGGCGAGGAGAGCTGCACGGTGGAGGTCAAGATGCACTGTGAGTGGACGACCTCTGCTGACCGCTGCCTCACCTGGCTGCAAAGTCTGCACATTTTCATTCAGAGGAATTACTCTTACACCAGTTGTTTGATGTAGTAAACAACTTAAAAAAAAACCAGATTCAATATTGTCTTTCTCACACAACTTGCAATTTGTGTTGTGTTTCAATTTGTGTAGATGTAAGAGGAATGGGCGTGGTCGCGGGGGCAGTGGTCGGCGTGTCCTTCGGCGTCCTCCTCATCATCCTCATCATCTGGTTGGTGTGTCGCAAGAAGGAGATGAAGAAGTATGAAGAGGAAGAGACGCCCAATGAGATCAGGTGGAGTTACCACACGTGTCATACATGTTTCCAGAAAGGAAACTAGAATGGTTTGCTGGTGCAATATCATTTTCAGACGTCAATTATCTCTTCTCAGAGATGATTAATTGGAAATTGGGTGAATAAAAAGGCACATAACAGCATTAATATATGGGAGAAAAATGGTAATTTAAAGGTAAATTATCTTGAAAAAGCTACTTAAATGACTTAAAATACACACACTACCTGCACTATTTCCCTCTATCACACTTTAAAAGAAGTGTCCTTGCTCCTGCACACCTGATTCAAATGAATGTCTCATTATCAGGCTGCTGCAGAGCTCACTAACCACTGAACGTTTGCATCAGGTGTGTTGGAGCAGGGAAACAGCAGGACAGAGGGTTCACAAGGAGCAGGACTGAGAGTTTTAGAGTTTACATGATAAAGTAAAGCAATTGAATATGTTTTGTTCTTACCTTTCATTCTGCACCACTTGTGCATCTGAATGAATTATACAGACTGGTGGGGATTTCTCCCTATGCATAATTTAGTAGCGACAGAGGAGAAAATAAAAAGAGCAGGTTGAAAGTGAACACAATCATGTTGGCTGCAGCCGAAGAATAACCTGAGATTTTATTCTATTCGTCTATTTAATTTGAACAGAATTCGACTTTATCCATAGTGTTGGGCAACTTTTCTAACCCTAATCCTAACCCTAACCCTGCAGGGAGGACGCCGAGGCTCCCAAGGCCAAACTGGTGAAACCCAACTCACTGTCCTCGTCCCGCTCGGGCAGCTCCCGCTCAGGCACCTCCTCCACTCAGTCCATGGTGCACAACATGGGGCCCCGGGGCCAGCGAGGCTGCGTCCCCGCCGTGGCGGCCCTGAAGGAGGACTGCAAAGCCTCCAACTTCCCTCAGTCTCCACCCAGCTACAGTCAAGCAGTTCCCAAGACTCCTGAGCCCCGTTCTATTCCCACCACAACCTCTACCTCTACCTCCAGCTCCAAGCCCAGTCCTCCACCTAAACTGAGCCCGGCGAACCTGACCCGCATGGGGGCAACACCTGTCATGATCCCTGCCCAAACCAAGGCCTTCCAGACTGTTTAGAAGACTGTTTGATCCACACAGAAGAAGCCTCAGGACACTGAAGTTTAACAATCCCGTTCTATTACCCAGATACTGCACATTCACAATATTCAGTCTGACGGACACATCTGAGCTAAACTAGTTATTTTAAAAGATAAACAATTTTTATGTGAAGCATGGAAGGAGAGGTTTGCAAGAATGATGAAAAGAGGAGGAGTCGTGTCTTCGACTTCACACGTGTTGCAAATTAAGGAAACACCTGCACATGAGTGAACTGATGAAGCCTCACGGGATAAAGATGAGCTGAATGACTCTGACTGATTGTAAAAGACTATGCAGACACTTCATTTATCCACCAGTATCTACCGTATTATCACGTACTGATGGAATCTCTTTGTCACTGCAAACAGCGCACGTGTGCTCATCACGCAAGAGCGGATTCATTCAGGACACTTTACCCGCGTGTTGTCTCGTTGTCTTTGCTCCACCACATTGTGGCACAGAAGGATTCAATCAGCGTTTATGTCAGTGTTTCCCAAGACTTTGCACGTGGACCCACCTTTTAAGAGAAACTGTTGTGACCCAAATATAATTTTGAATTAGTAAACGGATCATTTCTGTGAGAAAACTTCATTTTATGCATGTTATTTTAAAAGAATATGCACATCGATCTTGAGTGAAAGGTCGGGAAAATGATGCAAAGTTTTTTGGGAATCACTGATTTACGTAGTAGCGCCCTTTCCAGGCGCTGTGTGGAGTTGACAGTGTAAGGATTTAAGTTATAGGTGTTCATGTTAGAGTCAAAAACATCACGTCGAGTTTTGTGTTTACTGCCAGGACCAAGAGAAGGAAAGGGTCTTTTAAATGTTCTGACCTTTTTAATCCCATATCAACATGGCTGAGTGTTCATCACACGTGGAGTAGTGCACACTTTTTATTTTTTACATTATAATCATTATTATTATATCCATAGCCATCTGCCATTAACTATAACCTTAGTGCCATATGTACAGTGAAAGTAGAATTAGAATTGTGGTGTGGTTTATGATTTGTTTCATTATATTAATTCAGACATTTATTATTTTTAATGTTTAATTCAGTCTAGATTTGATGTCTTTCTGACCTTTTGGACACATTACGACACGAGAAGTGAAATAGCTTACAAATACAATAAGGTTACGTCTATAATGTTTAACGCAGCCACAATATGTCTACCTGTGTTAAATATTGCATTTAATTAGCTGTAAAGGGGAAGACCTTCAGTGCAGACTACCTACACGTTGCTATTATTCTTTTTCTGCCAAATGTCGCATTGCATATCAAATTTTCTCAAGGCAACGCATTCAAACGTGAATTTCGGCGAATTGCTTCACGTGTATCGTAAAAACATATCATTCACAACGAAGTTTTCGGAAGTATTTAAGGTGAAATTCTCACCTGGAAGAAGACGGGTTAGTGGAAGACAAACATAATCTTTTCCCCTAATGATTTTTTTGTGCCTAAACCTTCAACCAAAGGTTATTAACAGTGTTGTCAGGTCGTGGAAATGACAAAATATGACGTGTAAAGCAACATATTTAGCTTTAGATTTGCCACATAAGGCAACATATTCATGATTTGCAGAATTGTGCATGCCAAAGTTTTTGTCAGGCAATCACGCTGTGACTGTAAGAATCATTTTTCTTGATTCTGTGTGGGTTAGAATGTTATAACCATAATAGAAATAAGTAATATACATACATATATGTACATATATATATGTATGTAAACATACAGGCAGCAAACAGTATATTAGGAAACACTGTACAATGTGATGATGTAGATTCTGCGATGTTTTCCTGTCTGTTCCATGTTAACATGATTGACTCATATGACTCATTTTTCAGCCCTCACGTGTCCAGTGTGTGTGTGTGTGTGTGTGTGTCCACTGCAGCCACACACTTTTCTTCTCTGACAGCAGTGGGAAAAGTGGTTTAACCCATCAGTTTCTCACTCTCATCAACACTCAGCTGCTGCTCTCGGAGCGAACTAAGACGTAAAAGACAAGTCTTGGAGTCAATGCTATTATTGCATTCTTTGATTATTACGATGTAAATAAGATGGAATTCCTGCTGCAAAGTCGTGGCTGGTTCACTTATACAGTACAACTATCTGTACAACACTTGGATTGTCCTTTCACAAGGACACAAATACAAAGAGTTCACACAGGTTTGGAGAAGAGCACCGTTTATATCTGACCTCCCGTGAACCAGCCAGCAGACTTTGTTCCGTCCTTGCTCCTCATCACACATTCAGCAGAGGACAAAGCGGATCCCGTCTCCATTACTCATTCTTCAGTCACTCTCTGTTCCTTCACACAATCTGCGTCTCAACCTTGTTTCGCCTTTTAACTTGCGTCTTGTGAGTCTTAGCTCCAACCTGTTTCATCTCCGCCTCAGTCGTCTCCCATGATAGCGAACCCGACTGGTACTTTGCATGAGAGGCGGACAGTACGTACTTTAGTCCAAGGGCAGAGCTTTCTCATTGTTGCGTTCAAAACAAAAAAAGTTACTCCAGTTAAAGACGGTGTGACCCACACTTTTAAGGCCGTGGTGTACTTTCGCTAACTTTGGGCCTGTGTGGCATTGCGTGCAGGGTCCTGTTGTATCTGACTTCACCATCGGGTGGCAGTACAAGTCTGGACGCATTGGAATAGGACGCGTTCCTACCAAAGAAAAGATGGTACGTCTGGTACGAGTGGCTCACAGCGGAAAGGGTCGCAAAAGCCTAGGTTCAGATGACTATCCTTGGCGACTACTTCTTCTGTTGTCTTGGTGAGCTTAATACTTAATACTCCACCTACTGGTGGGGTTGGAAATTCAGTTCACGCATACGCACCTAACACGTTCTTTGCGCGTGGTTCCAAAATCTGGGCTGCACGTGCACGGAAGTACACCAGGGCCTTTACCCCGATTTACGTTTAATGCTTAATGCTTAGTTTTAACGCTGTTATAGTGCGTCCTACTCGTCCGTGTTGTGTTAAAACATGCCAGAACATGGCTACTACTTTCACATTTATATAGACCCATACAGTATAGTTTTACTCTGGTATGATGTTTACTCCGTCGCTGGGACGGTTACAGAGATGACTCAGTTTACAGCACAAAAGAACTGCATTATGCCGTATTCAAAACACTGCAGAGAATAACATTCAGTATCCAGTATATATTATTGTTGTTTTTTTTTACACCTGCTCTGAGGAAAAGTGGCCCCATTGGTGTCCTATACTGCTGCTGCTTCTTTATGACGGTGACCAAACACTAAGAACACTCTCAAGATGTCTGTTGGCCCCTGAAGGCAAAGCCCACTTAATCTTTATGATTATAAACAGTTCATATAGAAGAAAACTCTGGTACTTGGTGATAGTGTGACTGAACAAACAAGGACTTTATCATAATAAAAGTAGTATTAAGTTTGTCGTACGACCATGTTTAACCACACCATTAAACTTTCTCTGCACTGAGCAGTGAAGGAGCCTCGAAACCTGGACAACAGCAAAACACTATCTGCATGACTAGATAACAACTATATGAATGTACGAAAAATATGATTATTATTACTATTAGTAGTAGTTGTAGCAACAATATGGACTTGACTGACCCTTTAATATAGAGAAAAAACAACGTCTGAACACACACACACACACACACACACACACACAAAGCCACCGCGTGACAATCTGCCAATCACCAGCTTCACATAGATGTAAGGTTGCACTTGTGTTTTTCATCTACTATGATAAACCTGGGAAATAAAAAATACCCGACGACAGCAACCTTTGAATTCCCCCCATAATAACCTCACACAGCAGGGGTTATTCAGATGAGAGAATGTGGCTTTACTGCAGAGCATGATTGTTCCTTTGAATCTTTGTCAGAGAGAAAAGCGACCAAAGTCACGAACCTCTCCGTTTTTACCGCAGGTAGCAGTCGTATTTTTTGTCTTAAACCCTAATATCTTTTTATCTGAGGTCTTAATAATAAAAATATTATCATGAGAATTGGCCTCCAGGGGTTTTTTCCACCATGCAAACAGTGTAAATTTAAGAGAAATGTATGGGGTAATAAAACCCCTCAGTTAAAGCAAAAAGGAATGATGGTTATATGCATGTTACAGATACTAAATGATCTATGGATTTTTGCTCTGCCTCAAAAGTTATATTAATATAGAAATGATACTCCTATAGATAAACAATATTGGTACAAAAAATATACTATTTTTGGTTCTGCATTTAAGTTTGTTTGTTGTACTGTGTAAAATGTCATCATGAAAGTCCCACATCTATCTTTATGTTGTTTTTTTTTGCCAGCCACATACTGTATATATACAATAGTACACAGTTTCAGTGATAAAAACATAATATGTATATTTGTACAGAGACTTTCTTCCCTTTTTTCTTTTTAAAATAAAACTTTGAATGGAGACGCACAGAGAGCCACTGTCTTCTTCACACATCTGGCAAGGAAATGCACGGAAAGGGTATAAACCTGAGTAAAAGGTATATATTTTATTGCTTATAATATTTTATTAGTCCCACCATGAGGACATTTGGTCAAAATCCATTCACTGTCAGTGGGGGGGGGGGGGGGGGGACGAGAACCTTTCAGGTGAAACACATGGATCATTTTTTTATTTTTTTTGTGCCATAATCATAAAGCAGTGATGGAGACGGTGACGGATGAAGGACACGGACTGTGAAATTGAGAGTGTGAAGACAGAAACGGGTGATTTTAAAAACGAAACGGCGCGGCATGAGTTCCCCGATTGGCCGGAGGGCAAAGAGATAATTGAGGGAAAATAATGAGGTCAGAAATGGAAAGTGAGAGGAAAAAAAAAGCAGGCGAGGAAACGTGTGAAACCCCCGACACACAGAGGGAAATGGAGTGTTCCTTATCAAACGTGTCAAAGTAACAAGGATGAGTTGTAATTGTGTCAGTGTATTGTAAGACACAATGGACAGAGATCTACTGGATATATTTGACTTAAATGTGTTTTTAATGAGCCAATAATAGTCCTAAACACACACACATACAATGGGAGCTTTGTACTGTGCTTAGTTTTAAATAATTTAAACACACTTTACACAATTTGTAGTGTGGTGTAGGTTTTTACAGCCTTAACAAAGAATATCTGACATACTTAAAACACACTTTAGAGCAGGGTTTCTCACTCCTGTTGCATGTTTTTAGGTGTTTTCCCTGCTCCAACACCTGATTAAATAAATGTCTAATTATCAGGCTTCAGCAGAGCTCACTGACGAGATGACCATGAATCAGGTTTGTTTGAGCACCTAAAACATGCAGGACAGTGAATCTCCAGGACCAGGAGTGACAAAACTGAATGACAACCGGTTGTGGAATGAGCTTAAAGCCTGTTTATTTTGTGTATAATATGTGCATTTATTCTACATAAGCTAAAACAAACCCCCTGCTGACTCTGTCCAGCTTGTGCTTGCTTTGTCTCATGGCCATGCTTTGATCAAATGAATCATATAGAGCTCATTTTTATCAATGTGCAGCCAATATTGGCCTCTAGTGGTACAGCGAGGGCTGCTATTAAATCATGCACTGGAGCGTGGAGGATGGAGAGGGAGAACCTCCAGTCAAAGTCAGAGGAAAATGAGTTATTTTTTGCCCCGTTTTAATTAATGTTCATCTCTTTTAATGGTGATTTGTTTTGTTTTTTTCTGTACTAGCACCACCTCACTGCAAAGATTACAGAGGGATAGACAGATGGGTGTTTTTATCATCTCTGGAGATAGCAAAGGACTTCCCCTGATTTTCTTTTCAGGCCCAGAATGTCCATGTATTGAATTATCAAACACCGATAATAAAGGGAGTGCAGTGTTTCATTTACACGTCGTCTTGTGACCAAAAAGTGCTGAGCAGTCACATCGAAAAGCTGCGGGAAGGCAGCCAAGGTCTCTGGTGGAAATGAACGCAGGTTAATGATTTATGACTATGCAAATGTGTTTACGTCTGCTGTGTGTGTGTATATATGTGTATGTGTATGTGTGTGTGTGGTCTTTTACTCCTCTTGGTGGGGGCTATGTTTACACATTTTGCATCACATGGATTTGTTTTCTCCATAGGAGAAAGTCCTATGACGTAAATGTAGTGTAGATCATGTGGAAGGTGAATTGGGGACAATGATCTTGATGCACTGTAAGGTCGAGTTGGCACAATCACAAATCCCTGATGTCCTCAGGGTTAAGGGAGATATAGGGGTATTTTTGGACGATATACTAAAGTATGACTTTTTTTGTCCAATTTTGGACGACATACTCAGGGTATTAGGGTAAGAAATGAAGGGGTGTGATGTAATAATGGGTTAAATATAGGTTAGAATTAGGGCTGCATCAAATGTCATGATGTAAAAAGGTTTAAAAATGGTCCTCAGGAAGTTTCTGCTCTCCAACACTCCTGATTCAAATGAACAGCTCGTTATCAAGCTTCTGCAGAGCTCACTGATGATCATTTGAATCAGGAGTTGGAGTTGGAGCAGGGAAACATCATCAAAAACACACAGGTCAGTGGGTCCCCTGAACACTGCTTTATGTTATTTACTTAAGTCAATAAAAATGCATGGAGAGATTAGACAAACTAATATTATTAATACACATTGAATGTGGAAAACAACAACAAAAAGTGTAAAAAATAGGTTAAAAAATTGTGTATTAAATATCCAATTACTAACATTTACACAACCGTGAAAGAAACAGGTTTATTAAATACTAAGTTGTCACATTTTTATGCACATTTATTTGACCTTTGAACCATGGAGATGCAGTTCTGCCTCTTACCACTAGATGGCAACCCTTTTCAACTCAAATACATTTCTGGGTTTATTATTACACTATGGTTTGGAGGTGATTGAGTTTAGCCACTTTGCTCCATCTTTGCGTGGCGTACAACATCTCGAGAAGTAGTGGTCACGAGGGGATTCCCATGATGCTTTGCTAAATCAGTAATGAGTGGGCTCACGAGTAAAGGTTTCAAACTTACGGGAGACTTCTCTGGAGAGCTCACAAATGATTTACCTTAATTATAGGGGTTTTTACTTCTATTGTACATCATATTTTCCATCTCACATAAACAGTGCTACGTTCGCTCAACCTTTTATCTCAGCATTGATCTACAGTCTCAGTTGCATTGTCGGATAACAAATGGGACCAAGGAAACAAGGGCAAAAGAATTCATGCTCATGGACAAAAAATATTGTATATAGTGGAACACACACAAACACACACACACACACACACACACACACACACACACACACACACACACACACACACACACACACACACACACACACACACACACACACACACACACACACACACACACACAGCTGGACCGGGCCCTGCACAGACAGCACATGACAAATGTGCTAACTGTGTGAAAGCATGTGGTGTTTCCCAGTGGGCTCTCGGGATGACGCCAGAACAGCGTACCTGCAACTGTGCAGAGCGTTAGCAGCTGGGGACTGAAGTAAGATGGACGGTATAGAATAAATGGGTCATATGGAAAGAGCAAAGTCTTTGCGGAGAGAGGGAGGCGCAGAGGGGGCCCGGTCGGAGCGGCGTTGGTATAGTTGGAGGCAAGGTGCAGAAAGGAAAAAAAGGAGGGAGGTGCAAAGAAAGGCAGATTAAGGTATAGAGAGAGATGCAGGGAAGAGAATAGAGCAGAAGATGTAAAGGATGAAGTGTGTTTGGTGTGTGTTTGGTGTCCTGTGGACGCCCTCGCTGTTCTCCGTCCACTGGGCTTTAGGGAAGTGAAGCAGTAATTAATGAACGAGGCACCATGGTGGTCCAGAGTTGCATGGGTGCCAAGCAGGGCTGTCATCTGCAGGTGTCCTCTCTGAGGAGGAGGCTGACCATCCACAAGGTCAAGTAAGTGTCAGAACATGATCCACCTCTCTGCAGTGGGTTAGCTCTCATTGATTGATTAATCGATTGCAAATGTATGGTATTTTTATGGTTTTAAAGCCAAATGCTGGTATGCAGGTATCAGTTTGTGGTTGTACTACACTAAGGACAGTGCATGCTGCATTCAGTTCATCATAGTGCGCTCTGCAGCAGATAATAACAGTTATTCTACTGTATTGTATGATTTTACTTAATGTAAATACTCTGATGTTGCTAATAATGTGTCCTCTAAATGGTTTGAAAAGTGTTTAAATCTTATTCTTTAGGCCAACAATTAATGAGCTTCTCATTGTGCATGTGCATTAGTGATTACACACTTGCAGTGTTTTCTAATCACATTAATACGATTTATCTCCTTTCCCTCTCTTGGTCTCACAGGAGGTCAACAAAACTGAGGTAAGATTTATACACAAACACTTAGAAGTTTCCTACATGGTATTATGCAAGACTGAACTGTGTTTCTTGGCGTTAAAGCAGATCTCAGATTCTGTTGAGGTTTGTTGTTTTGTGATATTCTCTCACATCACGAGATAAATGAATAGTATAGTTCTACCTTTGGAACGAAAGCTGCTCTCTGATCATGTGCAACTTCATTGTCATTCACCGTGCTCACCTTTCACTACTTGACCTAAATCTCAATCTGAGAACCAGCCTGTCATATGAGGTATATATATATATATATATATATGTATATATATGAGCCCAAATGTGGCAACATCTGATCACAAGTGTACAGCGCTAAGGTAAAATCTGTGCACAGCTGCATTTGCACGCGTCCCGAAAATCTGCGCATCAGCACGAGTAACAGGTACAGGGAGAGAAATAGAAACGTCAGGAAGGAGCAAAGCAGTAAGCATTTCTTACTGCTGTGGCAGGAAATAAGAGGAGGAAAAATCAACACATGGGGCCTGATTACCATCCAACCTGAGTGATTTAACCCTTAGCTGTTTTCTATTACTATGTTTAAACGTGCAGTTTATACAGAGGCTATAAGAATGTGCAATATAGAGTGTCTTATATCCTTTTTTTTCCTGAGCAAAAACTACTAAACATTTTTAAAATCGCATTGAATTTCACAGATGAAAGTTCATTTGGCTCGTGACTTTATATCACTACTATAAATGACTCTACCCCCAGGATGTCCATATAAGGAGTGGAACAGTCTTAGCTCACATACTGTACCACAGTTTGAGAACCCTGGGGTCTACACATCACCGCCTTCCTGTCAGGTAACTGCAGGAGCTGGAGCCGCCTAATGGAGCAAAAATGCACATCCACAGGACATAATCAGGTCTTAGGTACAGCACATGGTACAAACAGCTTACATCTTGTAATGGATATCGATCACAGCTGACTGTAACAGATTAATGCAGGACAAGACATTTGATCCTGTAAAGAATACACTTCTCCTTTATCATGTTTACGTGCTGCCAAACAGTGCTTTTACAGGAACTGTCGCGTTCATATTAGTCTGTTTATTGTTGCACATGCGATGGTGAATCTGTCATGTTAACTTTTAAATACCGCACAGGCAGCAGTGGCAATATTTATTTTTCACTCATTAATGAATCATTCTTTTGTCTAAAGTTAGATTAACAAAAGCGGTGATTTCAGCTTCATTAAATGTGACTTTATTCTGGTTTCTTTGCTCCGACATGACAGAAAAAGCTCAATATGTTAAATTTTTTTACGTCATCTCTGAGATTTTGGACCAAAGGACTAATTAATAAACCATGTAAAAGATTGATGGATAACACAGTTATGAAAACATACAGTTTATGCAGTTTAATATTAATTTGCAGGTTATTTCCTTATTCCTTATTTCCTCCCATTTATTCAGCATTAATGACCAACGTCATGACAACCAATATCCTACTTGGTTATTATGTACATCACATACAATGCATGACCTTCTTTGACCCTTAGATGCAGCCGTTTTACTTCATTTGTCACACCCTCCCGTACAGTGACCTTACATTTCCATCCTTGACACTTCCTCAGCATCCTCCACTGTCTTCATCTCAAATAACTCACCTCAAGGAGGCTCTTTGTGATTGGTTGTTCTTCTACAAACGGCATCACAATTGGTTGCTCGCTGTCTCAGGCCATATCTTAGCAATAATAATGATAATGTCCTGAGGGACATAAGGAATCTGGGTTACTCTACAGTCTGATATCAACTGAATGGAGAGAATGGAATGCTTCATCGGGGGGGAATATTCATTTTTATCTTTGTGGTTGAGTTTCCATGCATGATGCAGTGAAGTACTTACAGGTTTGGTTGAAACTGAAGCTGAAGAGTGTGAAGTGTGGCTAAACACAGAGGTCAATAAATGGACCAAACCAACAAGAAAACTCAAAACAAAATCAATATACATGTTACCATATAGACCATTTACACCATGCCATTATCATAACCATCATCCAATAAACTATAAAAATACATTAAATGGGGAAAGAACAGCTACTGTTTGTGCACAGCAGTGTAGTAAAGGAGCTAATAAACAAAAACAAAGAAAGATCGAGTCAACATGAAAATGGACACATTGTCAAAGAGAAAAGAATAGAAAGGTTAGGTGCCGGAGAAAGCATGTGTGTCTGTTTAATGGGAGGAGCCGACAACATGGTGTGACAGTGAGGGTTAATCTACGTCAGCAGCTTTCATTCATAAAGCTCATGAATTAGTGAGTGACTGGGTGTTACCCCTGTACCCCCCCCCCCCCCCCACCCTTTGCATGTGATGGTGAAGACCACCCTGCAAAGCAGCAACAGAGGCAGACCCCGGCACTGTGCTCTGACACCCAGTCACGGCATGGTGGGTGTAAGTGGAGGCTGAGAGAGGGAGGAGCTCTGGAGCAGGAAGCTGTGATTCAGTCTGTAAGAGAAGGAGGAAGAGGAAAAACAAACAAACAAACAAACAGGACAGAATAAAACAGGTAGACAGAAAGAAGGAGGGATGAAGCTCAGGTTTTTTGTTCAGCTGCTGAACTGCATTTCACGGAGGAGGCAATGTAATTTATGAGCAACCCCCCACACATGGACTCTTTGGCAAGGACTCTCTGAGACAGCTTCCTCCTCCTCCTCCTCCTCCTCCTGCTTTCTCTCTGCTACCCTATCTCCTCCTTCTCCTCCTCCTCCTCCTCTGCTGCTGCTGCTGCTCCTTCCTGCTGTCTGAATGAATGGATGAATGAAGCAGGTAGTGTCTGATGCTGTGGGCCGAGGTCTTCTATGGCTGCCAGGTTGGTTAGCATCTCTCTCTTCATCACGCCCTCATCCCTTCTTTTGTTGCCATTGCTTGCCGTGGTTCATCCGCATGTGTGTGTGTGTGTGTGTGTGTGTGTGACTCAGAGAGGATGTGCCCCACTGCGCTATTTCACATCCCTCCATGTCTGTAGCATGAGATGGTAGAGCTCGGGTTAGTGAGACACAAGCATCATCTCTTCATTTGATGTATTTATTTGAACCCCCACCGTGCAGCATCATCACCGGCAACATCAGCAGAGGACACCGTCTCTCTGCCATCTTCTGCCTGTCATGCATTATAAATGTATAATTAGATCGGCGGTGTGTATTTATAGCCATTTTGGCCACAACGTGAGGTTTTAAGAGCTAATAACTTTCATCATTATCTGCTGGCACACCACTGTGTGAAAGCCGACCCCTTTCTCTCCCAGATTGCAGTAAATCAGCTGTTGTTTACAAATGACTATTGACGTAATTTGTCAAGCTTGGAATTAAAAGCCTGCGTTGGTGGTCCTGTTTGGTTATTCTCAGAGTTTCACATCACACCACGTCTGGGCAAAAGTACCTGCGTCCTTAACCCGGTCTTGGTCCTGTTGCATCTTTCGTGACCTTCAGGGTTCAAAACATGAACGTTGTCTGTTGACACTTTTATTAGTATTAACTGTGTGAGGGAGGCTCATTGCATGGTAAATAATCAGTAAGCGTGCACATGCCATCAGTTCATCCTCATCCGCCTCATCCTCCAAATATCAACATAACTGCAGCACTAAGGATTGTATGATATAAAACGTTTCCTCCCACAGTCCAAAAACATGCTATATGGGGATAAATTGGACCCTGTAAATTGACTGTAGGTATGAGCATGGATGGAAGTTTGTCTCTATATGTGTCCCTGAGATGGACTGGCGACCTGTCCAGGGTATGACCCTGCCTTTCGCCCTATGTCCGATGAGATTTGCACACATAAAGAGGTAGAAGATGGACGGGTGGATGTCAATTAACGTGTTTTTACTACAACCATCATTCATGACCCTCTACTGAGAATAATCAGATCTATAAAACTGAACCTTTTTAGTCTTTAGAACAGGGTTTCTGACTCCTGGTCCTGGGGAGCCAGTGTTTAGGTGTTTCCCTAAATGAGCAGGGAAACGTCTAAAACATGCAGGACAGTGGCTCCTCTGGACCAGGAGTGAGAAACCCTGCTTTAGAAGGACAACAAATGCAAGATGTGAATTGTGAGTAACACAAATGATCTTTCTCTTCTTTTCAGTACGGTCACTTACTCAAACCAGAGCTCCCCCACATGCTCCCCTGTGCTGCCAAACCCCTCCCCGTCACCTGTGCCCCAGCTGAGCCCCAGGGCTGACGGGACGATGGTGGAGAAGGGAGCATCGGACCAGGCATCGGACCGATCGCCCACCAACCCCGAACAGCAGCAACCGACCACCCGGCACCAGCGCTCCTGCTCCCAACCCGTGCAGCCCACCAACAGCAACACACGCAGCGGAGGCAAGAACTCCAAGGTGAGTAAAGCAGCTGTCACGACCAGTTGTGTATTTACTCTTTAAGTGTTTCACAATACAACACATAATGAAGGTTTCACAGTTAACTGGTCAATAGCCTCGAGCATCAAGCAGCAAGCGCGCTCATCTTTAAGCATATAAACAAAGTCTAAATATGAGTCAGCGGAAAAACCAACACTCTTTAATGAGAGTAAATGTTTACTGACGTCTATGTCTTTGTCACTAACGTCAGTTTAGCGTCACTCTTGAACTTATTGAGCCGATGACTTAGTAACACACTTTTCATAGTGTTCCTAACTTCTCCATCAGTGCGGTATGGTATGTATTTTTCACATTTCCCTTAGGAATAGTACCAAAATAACCGGCCCAGCTGATTGGTACGACCAAGTAAAGTAAAGGTACTGTTCTCAGTGGAAATGCAAGCCTGACCCAGGCCTTTACCGTTCCAAACCGTACCGTACTGTACCAAACCAAAGAGTTCCATGATGGAAACACGGCTTATTACAGTGTTTCCCAACCCTGCCCTGCATGTTTTAGATGTTGCCCTGCTCCAACACACCTGATTCAGATGGTGATAGAGCTCTGCAGAAGCCAGATCACGAGCTGTTCATCTGAATCAGATGTGTTGGAGCAGGGCTGGGAAACACTGGATTCATACATGCACGTGCATCGAGCAAGGACAGAGGTTAAAGTGCGTTCAAGAGTGGAAATGGAAGAGGCAACTAGTGTTGCTTTAATAACAATTTGGGCATTACCTTGCATGATTTACAGCAAGCAAAAGTGACGATGTGGGCTCACAGGCCTCTCGTATCAAAGAGCTGATCAGTGAATCCAAATCATTCAACGTCATTGATGTTTTTTCCCACTTTAAAGATAAGATTATTTTAAATAGAAGCTTATTTAAAGCCCATAAAGTGGTATATATGAGATACAGTGAGCAGGTTCATCCATGTTGGTGGTCAGAGGATATTTTTGTCACATCATATGAACTAATAGTTTACTAATAGGTCATTATACTGCACAGGCAGTAGGTGATAGTGGATTTTGACACTGCCCTCTGCTGGACTACAAGGCAAACACACACAGTGTTAAGCTTCCCATACAAATGTAACACTTCATATTGAAGAAGTAATACTGTAAAATTGCAAATTATACAGTTATTTATGTATCTCCTTGGTGACTATATACATAATATTATTAGTGTTAAAACTGGTTTATCTGTGACCTGTCACAGCTCTGGTCAGCTGCCTCCACAGTGGAGTGTAGAAAATGACCATCTTTTCCATCTTATCCATCATCGTCGACTTTAGCTGACAGAACCTAACCATTTTCTCTGTTCCAATCTAAGTAAATCATAGCTGATTCTTGTTCTTCAACAAGAACAAACAAAGAAGTGCTCCAATGACGTCACCTGTGAACAGTTCATTTATTTATTTTCTTATTTTGTCCTTCTCTCACTTTCCCCTCCGCCACAACAACAGAAAAGCCAGAGCTGGTACAATGTAAGTACTTTGTTTTTTCTCTCCATGATTAAGATTTACAGTATGCACTTATTTGAAGGTGTGATATGAAGAGTAATTATTTTGGACCATTTTACACACAATACACAACAGATATTTCTGTGTGTGTGTGTGTACTTGTTGCAGCATGTCATTTTTGTGTGTGTGGGTCTTTATGGCTCCATTCACTGCCCATGTCATAGTTCACTCGGCCTTTGCACAAACACCAAATCGACAAAAGGGAGACATTGTCATTGCTGAGTGGTGTCTTCGTGCTGCAGCTGGACTGAGAGACTCATTGTTTCTCATGTTTTTTTCTCTCAGAGAACAGGGTGTGACTTCTTTCCTTCACAGTTCCCACTGTAATATTGTTTTACTAGTATACATTTTTTTTTGCAAATCTCATATTACAGGGATTCTGCAAATCTGTCTCCTATTGTGAGGAGTTTTAGTGTGAAGTTTTGGTGCCAAGAAGTCATAATATGTGTCCCTCTGAGCCAAAATTACCTATT
This sequence comes from Microchirus variegatus, assembly GCF_963457635.1. Taxonomy (NCBI): domain Eukaryota; kingdom Metazoa; phylum Chordata; class Actinopteri; order Pleuronectiformes; family Soleidae; genus Microchirus; species Microchirus variegatus. Next base: position 10,028,016 of record NC_139803.1, read on the forward strand.
TTCTCTGTGGACTTTGGTGCAAGAGACTAATGGTAGATTATACTTAAACTGTCATCTGTGAGCCTATTCTCTATTATTCCTTCTCTGACAGCCATGTAATCATTGTGTTAGTACCTCTTACAACCGCACTTCAACAAAAAACCTGAACTACCCCTTTATCTTGTAAGGAATGCATTACATAAATGGCCAACACATGAGAGTAAAAAGAATTTTAAGAAGACAGTGTCGTTGGGTTCGCACAGAGTGAATCCTGCAGTTGTATAATTTTGACTAAACACACATTTATTTATTCATTTGTGTCGTGGCTTCTCCTCTCTGTTGGTTTCCTTCACACCCTGTTGTGTTTGTTATTGTTAGTCACAGTTCACATTACTGACAGGCCAAAGAAAAAGAGAAAATAAGCAGGAACATGAGAAACAGTTTAAAAAGAGGACTCCCGTATAACACGTTTTATATCGGAGGCCTCGTCCAAGTGTTGGCACATGAGGAAGAAACGCACACACACACACATTCTGAACTCTAGTAAACCCATAGTCTTCTAGGACTTCCCTCCTTCTATGTTCTCTTTCACTCAGACCACAAAAACACGCTCACACTGGCTCCTCCCACCTCCATGCCTGTTTCCAAACCAGCCTTGGGGCTGTCAAAGAACAAAGTCAAAGAAGGAATCTTTGAGTTTTGCAGCCACATGCAGCTCAACGTGTCTTACGTGCGGACACGAGGAGCATGAGTTCTGTGAGTGGATTTGTGGTACTGATGATGATTCTGAGTCCTCGCTGCTTTACATCAGGCATTGCTGTGGAATTGTGGAAACAATCGACAATTTGCAAAGCCCAGCAGAGGAAACTACTTTGAAGAAACTTCTCTCAGTCGCACTTTTGCTACTTTCAAGACAAGACTTTTTTTGGGGGGGTTTGGGAAACACCTGAGACTGTTGCTGCTGTCAGGGACGGCAGATGAGAAATAAAGCAAGGACGAAAGCATGAGACAAGACAAAAGACAGATAAACAGAAGAGAGATGGCACCAGTGGAAAAGCCCTGTTTATCCTCCCTGGACTCAGAAGCTAAACCCAAAAGGAGACAGGACACGGAGTGTGGAGCCAAGCAGCAGAGCCAGTGGCAGCAGTTGGAATGGTACTCAGAGAGGATCCCTGCTGTAAGTCAGTCAACAAGAGTTTGATTAATGCCAGCCAGACTAGAAGCATTCATTATTCTGCAGAATCTTTGTTGGTTTCGGACTTTAAAATATGTCAAATAACCCCATATTTAATATTAAAGCTACAGTAAGAATTAGTGGCATCTAGTAGTGAGACAGCAGATCACAAACGGAGGACTCCTCCTCCTCCTCCTCCTCCACACACTCACTCCTCGCTTCCCCAAGCACATCAAGAAACTATGGTGGCCTTTGCAGACCAGAAAGGATGATATTCTTCATCCTAACTTCTACATACTGGACCTTTAAAGTGTAGAACCCTCTGCTGTTAGTGGCTGTCTGCAGAATTAGCATTTTCTTTTGTGACATTATTTTCACTCTGAAGCTTATTGTATTGTTGTGGGGGGTTTGTGGGTGGGGTTCCACAGAATGCTTTGCATGATGCTGCAGTTTAGAGGTGTTATTTGGCACATGCACATTACATTAATGACCTAAATGTCATAGTTCCTCTCTGTTGGTTGTGTTGTGTTTCACAAGCTCTGTTATAAAGGATGCACGTTGGCACCAGAGGTGAAACTATCACCCCGTATCAGTGACATCGAGACGTGGGCGTGTAGTGGTTTAACAAACAGGCGGTAATTGTTTTCAGGGTTGTTGTGTGTTTGTTTTTAGGGTTGTTGTCGTCATTGCTTATTGTTGGAATATCGTCACATGAGATCAGATCATTTGCATCCGCGCTGCTGCTCTCGTCAGCTGAGGTGGAGGCTATCTACGTAGGATTCAAGTAGTCCAAGTGTCCAGTTACTGAGCTGTATTTAGTGTTCAAGCTAAATGTGTGTCTCTATATAATGAAATGAATCTACCCAAGATAGGCATATTCTGTTTCAAATTGGTAATTCTCAAGATGTTCAAATGACGTCTGAAGTGTAAAGCAGTGAAAATGTCATTGCTTCTCATGGAATTTTGGACATAATATGCAAATCTGGGCATTTCAGCCTTCAGCCATGACACTTCGTCTGTCGTGTGGCCTCTGGCGTTCTCACGACAGGCACAGACTCGTCCCTTTCGACGTGTTCTCACAAGTGTTGAAAAGCGTTTGACTCTGTTGTCTCTGTTGCGCTTTGACATGCGACACATTAAGGTAGAGATCACCCAATGTTCCCAGGCGTTTACTGCGCACGACAAATGGTTCTCTATGTGTCCCTGGGCAAAACACTTAACAGGTCACTTTTACAGGCACTGCATGTGCATGCTGCAAGTGTATATTTATATACTCAACATTCCTGATTGGCTTGTTTTGGAGAGCCCTGATTATGACACATTAAGTGCAGGTGTGTGAGCACAGGAAGAAATCTACTTTGCAACAGATTTAATCCCCAGGACTATGGTTCATAAGCACTGCTCTGGAGGGGACTTCTCCTTTTACGCCTTATTATTAATGAAACTCTTAATTGAAGTCATGTTATTTCAAAGAAACACCATGTTGACACACACTGGCTTGTCATCAAAGACAGACGTCCCTGTGGTTGCATGTTGTTGATGCACGAGCATTAACTGACGCACGTAGTTTCTGTTGTCATCTGCAGGTCCTCAGTCCAACCTACAAGCAACGCAACGAAGACTTCAGGAAGCTGTTCAAGCAGTTGCCTGACACTGAGCGCCTCATCGTGGGTAAGATGAAACCACACGATTATTATTATTATCATTATTATTATTATTATGCTCCATTTCCATAGATAGTAGTAAATAACGTGACCTTTAACTCCTCCTCCTCCTCCAGACTATTCCTGTGCACTACAGCGGGACATCCTCCTGCAGGGACGCCTCTACCTCTCAGAAAACTGGATTTGTTTCTACAGCAATATATTCAGATGGGAAACACTGGTGAGTGAAAGGATGCCACGCAATTAGATTTTTTCGAATTTCCGTCAAGTCAGTGAGGGGGTGAAAAGCTCAGCTATAAAGAAAGCAAATAAATCATTTAAATTGGAGCTACCAGCAGTATAGCTGGGGTATGCGATGGGTATAGCATAGCGTGAACATAGTATCATTCTCTGCAATACAAAAAACAAGATTAGCAGGAACATTTGCAGAAACAAGACCTTCAATGGTCAAATAATCCACAGATATAAGGTGACAGTATATACTTGTACCACCATTTAATTTGTTTTCTAGTTTTTTACAGAGTTCTTCTTAAATAATCTCAGCTATCCTAGTTATCCATTTGTTAAAACACAACTATAACATCTGGATACCAGATACCTGGATATCTTTGGTCCACATCAGATCCATAGAACCATTGTTTAACTCCAACTAATACATATTTATTCAAACAAAACAGCAGCTGCTTATATTGTACTTAGAGCAGGATGAGCTGGTGAGCTCGTTAAAAGCAAACGAATAACAATTCTTGAATAACAAAGAATATGTGCATGTTTGGTTTAAGCATGGACTTTAGATACTCAGTTGGGACTGTGTAGTTTCGCAATTTGGATGACGGCGTCTTCTGTTTAATCCAAAGCTGGTGGTTCGACTGAAGGACATCTGCTCCATGACCAAGGAGAAGACGGCCCGTCTCATTCCCAATGCTATCCAGCTGTGCACTGACAATGAAAAGGTAGAGATCCTTGCATCCTTTCTTATGCAATAACACAGTCCTCGTCCACTCGATACACAAAGTGATTCAGACCTGCATCACCCTGCCTGTTGGGACAAACTGTGTGATGCTTGTTGATCATTTAGAAGCACACGAATAGTAGTCTGAAATGTTTACAATTGTCATTTATACTGTACTAGATTATATTAGATTTAAAGCGCCCATATTGTGCAAAATCAACTTTTTAATAATTTTAGTACAGATATTTGGGACTCAGGGGGCCATACCAGTCCCCAAAATGTGAAAAAACAAGACTCAGTCATGTTTTAGTGGTTCCACTTAGTGTAAGTATAGGCGATAAAACACGCGATGTTTAAACCTCCCTTGGAATGACGACATAACGACACATTTCACCGCGAATGTTGGCACCCCGCCAGGCAGAGTACTTCAGAGCTCCACCGTAGCTCCCCCTTGTCCCTGTGAAATACGAGAGTGCAGGCGAGGGAGGAAGAGTGGCTGCACAGCGGAGCACAGTGTTTTACACAAACTTCCAGCCTCAGAGGATTTTTGTGTCCAGTGGATATATTTTATTTATGAAAAAAATGTTCACAAGCTTCACAAGCCCTTTGTTGTTGATCGTGTATGTAAATTCCTATGCTAGAAAAACACCTTGAACGCACCAGTTACGTGCCTGCAGTTAGCGAGTGACATGTGTGGAATAATATGAAGAGCATGTGTTTGAAAGCACTGCAGAAAGATGTAGATGTTGTCCTACATTTCTTCTCAACCAAAGGCTACCTTTCTGTTGTGTTTCCACGTTCTCTGCTCATTATTGATCCACACACGTCATTTTCAGCCGCAGTAACACTGGTGCATTCAAGGTCTTTTTCTAGCGTAGGAATTTTTTCTTCGATTCTAATGTTACTCGAGAAGCCAAAATCGTGATCACTCTATGCATTACGGTGAAAAGCAGTGACAACGGGTAAACGGACATTACTATGGGGTATATGGAGCGGGGGTTGGGACGACGGTGCATGACAATAGGTGATAAGTGGTGAAAGTATGGCTGTGGATAGTAAGGCCCAATTTATACTTCTGCGTAAAGTGCTCTGCGTAGGTTACGCAGAGTCCTCTGCGTCGATGCAGAACCTGTTGTAGAGTCTCTGCATCGTCTCCGGCTGCACGGAATGTTTTTTAAGTGTCCGTCACTCCGTCAAGGGACAACGGAGACGGCAAGAGCTGCGATTGGTCCTCAGGACAGGCCGAGCGAAGCTGCTCTGTGCCGGCTCTCAGTGCGCACCGGGCGTCCTGACAGAGGCGGAGCTGAGCACCACCGACTTCGTCGATGCCGAACTATAAATACGTCATATCTTTACACACACAGCACATGTTTAGACTCTGAATGGCCAATTTCTCACCTCAAATTATCTTAAAACTGCGTTCCGGGACACAGAAAAGTGACAAACGGCCACTGTTTCATCAACAACAGTCTTTCTCCCTCGGACGCCATTGCTTACTGTAGCCAAAAGCACAACAACCTTGCGCAGCGACCCCTACTGATCGGGCAGGAAATTGCAGCGCCTATCCGTCACCACGACGCAGAAGTATAAAGGCTCGAGTGGTCTACGTGGTGACGCAGACGGATAACGCATTACGCAGTCGGAGAAGTATAATGTGGCCTTAAGTTAGATCGACACTCCCCTGGAAGCAGCGGGTGTGTGTGTTTACCTGGGTCTCATTCACATGTAAATGACACAGGCACAAAACCGAGCATTCTGAAAAGGGCTGTTTTGGCAGGGTTATTGAACTGCTATTGTGCTTCATCCTTATGATATTTTGACTAAAGCATGACACAGACATGTTCATTAGGGCATCAGGAACTAGTTTAACTTGGGTTAATAGGGTATAATATGGGCTCTTTAAACATTAAACCAAATTAAAAGTCTAGGACAAGTTTGTTCAAATACCATTGGTGCGAAATCACCAAAATTACTTCCGAGTCGGTGTTCAATCCAAGATGGCCGACTTCCTGTTGGGTTTACAGCATAGGCCATCGTTGACTTTTTTGAACATCAGAACCTAATAGACATATGTACCAAGTTTCATTCATGTATGTTTTTGCGTTTATGCAATAGTAACAACAACCAGAAAGAGAACAAATGCACAAACAGAGGGTAACAAGTTTAATACTAATACCATTTTTCTCTACAAAACAAATGTGAAGCATCACCCATTTAACGAATAACACAGTTATGCAACATGACCCTGAACCTAGTTTTTGCTTCACCCTCACAGTGATTTCCTACATTATTTATTGTTTTTCTTCCTTCTGTCTGTATTTTCAAGTTTTTTTAAAGCTGTGGTCTCTGCACTTCTCACTAACCTGTATGTATTAAATAATTTAAAACTAGACAAAGACATTATTATGGGATGGGGGCAGTCCTATTTGTAAAATGTGAGCAGATCACAATTTTGCAGCAGAGTTTTAATCGACCTCCTCAATGGTTGGTTCAGAGCAGCCACCACCAGGAGTTGCACCAGGCATACCACCAGGCATACCGCCGGGCATACCGCCGGGCATACCACCGGGCATCCCACCCGGCATACCACCGGGCATACCACCAGGTATGCCATCGGGCATGCCAGCGCTTTGGTACAGCTTTCTTATAATGGGGATGCACATCTTCTCCAGCTCCTTCTGTTGATGCTCATATTCGTCCTTCTCTGCAGTCTGTAAAACAAAGAACACGTTAGTTTTCAGGCAAATGTCACGCCATCAGGACTAAGAGAAAACTGTATCTACCTGGTTCTGGTCCAACCAGCTGATGACATCGTTACACTTGTTCAAGATGGTCTGCTTGTCGCCGTCACTGATCTTGCCAGCCAGCTTCTCATCCTCCACGGTGGATTTCATATTGAAAGCGTACGACTCTAGACTGTTCTTAGCAGACACCTTGTCGCGCTGCAGGTCGTCCTCTGCCTTGTATTGCTCAGCTTCCTGGACCATGCGTTCAATGTCATTCTTGCTGAGACGACCTGTCGTGAAATGAGCAAGATTAGCAACTGATTATTCTTTGTGGGGAGAACACTGCGGTTACGATAGGGTGATTTTCTAATTCATACCATTGTCATTGGTGATGGTGATCTTGTTCTCCTTCCCAGTGCTCTTGTCAGCAGCAGAAACATTCATGATGCCGTTGGCATCGATATCGAATGTCACCTCAATCTGGGGAACACCACGGGGAGCAGGAGGGATTCCGGTCAGCTCAAACTTGCCCAGCAAGTTGTTGTCTTTGGTCATAGCACGCTCACCCTCATACACCTGTTGGATGTGAGAAGTGTTTATTTATTAGCTCAGACATTCAACAATGCTCTGGTAAAAACAACCAAATATAATTGTCCTTACCTGGACAAGCACACGTGGCTGGTTGTCAGAGTAGGTGGTGAAGATCTGTGTCTGCTTGGTGGGAATGGTGGTGTTACGTTTGATCAGGACAGTCATGACACCTCCAGCGGTCTCAATACCCAGGGACAGAGGGGTGACGTCCAGAAGCAGCAGATCCCGCACATTCTCAGACTTGTCTCCAGTCAGGATGGCGGCCTGGACAGCTACAGAGACACATTAAGCAATGGTTAGGTCTCATCAGCTGTAAAATATGATTAGATCTTACATTTTGAGCAGGGTCTCGTTCAGCTACAGACACTTACCAGCTCCATAGGCCACAGCTTCATCTGGATTGATGCTCTTGTTGAGTTCCTTTCCATTGAAGAAGTCCTGGAGAAGCTTCTGGATCCTGGGGATACGAGTGGAGCCACCGACCAGCACAATGTCATGAATCTGCCCCTTATCCATCTTAGCGTCACGGAGGGACTTCTCCACAGGGTCCAAGGTGCCACGGAAGAGGTCAGCGTTGAGCTCCTCAAAGCGAGCCCTGGTGATGGAGGTGTAGAAGTCAACTCCCTCATACAGGGAGTCGATTTCAATGCTGGCCTGGGTGCTGGAAGACAGTGTGCGCTTTGCTCTTTCACAAGCTGTGCGCAGACGACGGACAGCTCTCTTGTTGTCGCTGATGTCCTTCTTGTACTTGCGCTTGAACTCTGCGATGAAGTGGTTCACCATGCGGTTGTCAAAGTCTTCACCACCAAGATGAGTATCTCCAGCAGTGGATTTGACCTCAAAGATGCCATCGTCGATGGTCAGGATGGACACATCGAAGGTTCCACCGCCAAGATCAAAGATGAGGACGTTCCTCTCTGTGCCAACCTTAGATATTAACATTTTCAAAGTTACTCAGAATAAATGACAATTTATTTATGAACCATGGACATTATTCAAGTACAATTTTGGGCGTTTATTTACCTTCTTGTCTAAACCATAGGCGATGGCAGCGGCAGTTGGTTCGTTGATGATACGCAGAACATTGAGGCCAGAGATGGTACCAGCATCCTTAGTCGCCTGTCGCTGGGAGTCGTTGAAGTAGGCGGGCACTGTGATTACAGCATTGTTGACAGTCTGAAAGGAAATGAAACAAATTTCCGAACATTTCATACAGCATGCACTTTTTATAGGTTGCTTACAGAGCTATGCCAGATAACTTACTCTTCCGAGGTAGGCTTCAGCAATCTCCTTCATCTTGATCAGCACCATGGAGGAGATCTCCTCTGGGTAGAAGGACTTTGTCTCACCCATGTGCTCAACTTCAACCTTGGGGCGACCGCTGTCATTGACGACGTTAAATGGCCAGTGCTTCATGTCCGACTGCACAACTGCATCATCAAACCTCCGGCCAATCAGCCTCTTGGCATCTGAAAGAAGTTTGATTTTAAACATCTCAAGACTCAGACTTACAAGAAAGGTCTTCCAAACTCTGGAGGAGTCTTGTATCATTCTTGTTTTTACATCATAGCATTGTTTATACTCACTTTCTGCAGATCATAGTAACAAGAATGGCACAAGCTCGCTATTGTTCATCTTACCAAAGACCGTGTTGGTGGGGTTCATGGCAACCTGATTCTTGGCTGCATCTCCAATCAGCCTCTCGACATCTGTGAAGGCCACATAGCTGGGTGTGGTCCTGTTGCCCTGGTCATTGGCGATGATCTCAACTTTGCCATGCTGGAACACTCCGACACAGGAGTATGTGGTTCCAAGGTCAATACCAATAGCTAGTTCCTTAGGCATTATTGCTGACAGAAAAAGTGGATAAGAGTTAAGAGCATAAGCAGCCAAAAGACAATTGAACGATTTAAGATAATCAAAGATTTAGGATATTTAATGTTAATATATTGAGACTTAAATACCGTACAAGATTAATAGCTGGCGATTCTTCTTCGTCTTTTTCTTTTTCCAATAAGTGGGTGGCTGTACACTACCAGATGATAAATCCTGAGTGTTAAATGATAGTTAGCTCATGTATTGTTGGATAAAAGCAACACTTTCCTTTCTTGTCACACATGAAAGGAAAGCTTTCTTTCTTTTCTTATGTACACTGAGGGGTGTAATGCTGCCCTCTGTACGAAAAAAACAAAAATAACAGTGTCTCTGCAGTTGCCTGAAGAAACCTTGTCCCTTCTGTTTCAACTTAATTAAAAGCCACTTTATTTCTAACAGAGGGCTACAAAGAATGATAATGCTGACCCTTCTTTTCCATCTCCCACTCCACTTGCCACTTTCTCACAGCGTTTCCCTTTTAATAGACACATCATTTCCCCAGTCAAAGCTTCTTTAACCAGTTTATCACACATTTAATTCCCTTCAACCCCTGAATGTCCAGAGACCCACATAAATATAATAAAGCACATTTTCCCCAACCCTGAATGGGCAAAATATGATTTCAGAAAGTGACTGTCCAACTGTTCAAATGTGCTGTTAAACCCCAAGAACAACAACATAGTAATGTCATAATACTGTGTTATTCTAGATTCATCTTCCTTTTTACGCTTTAGATGGACAAAAGGGCAAAGATTGGATGGAAAAGAAGACAAATCCAGAGGAAGGCAGTTGTGCAAAATTATGGATGCCAACTGCTCATGAAAAACAGTACCAACCAACTGTGTAATATTTTGAGAGAAGCAGCTCAATTTCTTCTGATATCTCGTACATTTCTTATCCAAAGTTGGCACTGCACACACTGGTGCCCTTGATAAGTAACCTGTCAAGTTAAGCAACCCCACATTGGAAAGGTTATGCTATCAACAGTCAGTCAGATTACAGACTTTAATACGTCGCCGTTTAAAATGCAGATGATGCTTCTTGTCTGGAAAGTTGACAGTGGGCCAAACATCTCAATAAACTGTATTTGTATTCCCAGATTAAGATGACGCTGGTTGTGTAGAGCATAGATGCAGAAATAAAACGAATAATATGACTACAAAGTCTTGAAAGGAACACTGTGATCAGAGTCAGTTTCGGCACTGCATTTATTTTTCAGTCACACAGAACTCAGACTGTTGCATGTGTGTCATCCTCATTTATCCATCACATTATTTTATTATTTTCTTTGCTCTTCTCTCAGCACTTTTTCACTTCATTTGGGGCGAGGGACCGGACGTACATGATGATGTTCAGACTGTGGCAGAATGCTCTTCTAGAAAAGGTAAGACCAACACCTTTGTAGTGCAGTAATACACGATTTTGCTTCAAGACCCATCCCCAACCACACCTGCACAACCGTATTTTTAATTAAACGTGTCAAAATGTTTGGTTTCATGTCTCATTCTGTGTTCCTAACACCCTGCCTTTCTTCTCTTTGTATGGATACTCTCTCAGCCGTTATGTCCTAAAGAGCTGTGGCACTTTGTCCATCAGTGTTATGGTAATGAACTTGGTCTAACCAGTGATGATGAGGACTACGTCCCACCTGACGAGGACTTTAACACCATGGGGTGAGTTTCAAAGCCATAAAAGTCGCAGTCAGATCACGCATCAGTCACGTGTCATTTCTGGTCCATCACAAGATTATGTCACCAGGTTTAGATTTATACCTTCACACCAGTGATGACCGTGGTTTTGACCCATTCCTATGATTTGGGTGACCAAAAGATTCCTTTCAAGACAGTGGCATTGTATTTGTGATTCAAACATTCTAAATATCCAGTCTCCATCTCTCAGGAGACTCGGTAAACATTTTATCGCCTTCATCACACCCATTGCCATGCATGCGTAAAGCCCAGTGCTGGCAGTGTGCAGCAAGCTGGTAATCTTGACCTACAGCTGCTGTCCATCTCCATGGTGCAGGTATTGCGAGGAGCTTCCTGTTGAGGAAAACACAGAGAACAACGACACCAGCAACAACCTCACCAAGAACACCGAGGCTAAGCCTGACATCAGCCCTGTTCTGCCCCTCAGAAGCTTCAGCAGTGCTCATCTAGAGCTGCCCAGAACCGACTCTCCAGTCCCTGTGAGTAGACCTAATAACTATTGACAGTTTTTATATCATTACAGCATTTGAGGAGGAGGAAAATCTCTGCATTTTCTTTACATGCTCTTTAATGAGATAATCTATGCCCACAAGTGTGACGTGTCCCCCATGGAGGACGTGTCCAGCCCTCTCCTCGATGCAGACCTCCTGATCCTCCCCACACCTGAGGACCACGGCGACCAAACCCCTTCGCCGTCACTGGGCCTCGACGACAACGAGGAGCTGCCAACTGAGCTCAGTGACTCTTCTGAGACCCATGACGAAGGTGTGTACATTAATATACATTAATTGTTGGTTCTATAGATCATTATTGTCCATATCACATAGTGAAACACTCTTTTTGCAGCTGAGGTGCAAGCTTTCCACCAGGACTTGGGTGGCAGGCAATACATCAACAGGGTGTACAAGCTGGGTGTCGACAAAATGTATGAATTACTCTTCACCGAGTCTGAGTTCATCAGGGAATTCCGGACACAGAGGGGTTTCTCAGGTACAGTCATGATAAAACAATCGCCATCCATTTCCTCTCCTTGCTGCATTGTACTGGTCTCAGTTCTTTGTTCATAAATATCAGTTGTAGATCATGTGATAATGTCAAATATATAACGTTAGTGATCTCACAAAGACGATCAAACAATAATCTCTATGTTATTATTACTCAGATAGATTTATACCTGCACCATGGTGAGAAGACCTTGACGAGGTTAGTTCCATGTTGACATCTTTGATCTTCTGTTGCAGATCTTGTGTATCACCCGTGGACAAAAGAGCAAGACGGAAACAAGACCAGAGATGTCATGTACACCGTTGCCCTGAGTAATCCTCTGGCTCCAAAGCTGGCCACAGTCACGGAGACGCAGGTTGGTGAACATTCCTGTGAGCCTTCTTCTCAGTTGAGTTTGAGTTTGTCAGCAGAAGATCTGACTGTGTACTGTTTTGAGTGCAGACGCTGTACAAGGCCAGCCATGCAAATGGCTGCTACATCATTGATGCTGAGGTGATCGCCCACGATGTCCCCTACCACGACTACTTCTACACTCTCAACCGCTACATGCTCACCAGAGTGGCCAAGAATAAGAGTCGTCTGAGGTTAGCACAGAGCTTTTTTCCTACCTTTATTCAAGTATTCATTTCACACTGAGCATTTTTAAATTTGGAAAGTATTTGAAAGGAAAACCAACATAATTTTGTGTGTGTATTTCCTCTAGGGTGTCAACAGAGCTTCATTACAAGAAGCAGCCATGGGGGATCGTGAAGGGTTTCATCGAAAGGAACTGCTGGAGTAGCCTCGATGACTACTTCAGGAACTTGGGTAAGCACTAAAACGCAAACAGTTATAGAAATTATCGCCACTTTGATACAGGATCTTACTCTCAACACAAAGGTATCTTCTGAGTTTGACTTAATTTATTTGATTTAGCCTGAGGTTAAGGCTGCTGTTGCACAGTATGATACTTGTAGGTAGGATGCAAAATCTGATCTGTCATAGTAGTAACACAATCCAGGGTGGAAACAGAGCAATGTTTATCAGTCCAATTCATGAAAGTTGGAGGGTTAGCAGGAAAAGCAGCAGCATGCACAAATATTAACTGGAATTGCTCTGGAAATTTCACAAGAAGTGAGTGGGTGAGTGTCCTGCCTCCTGCATGCAGGCCTAGACTCCACCCCCTCGCCTGGACCTTCCTGACAATCTTCTGCTGTAGTGAATGCATCTGACCCAGATAATCTCCCACTGCATTCGTCATTATGTGAACGGCAAACTCGATTCTGGAGCTCCTGTTTGAAAGCAGCTGGCAACTAAGACAGGTTAATAGTTGTCAAAAAGTGACCACTCAGCCTAAAATCTTTCCCAAAGTGTAATGGAACGAATCAGCTGATTTCAAAAACTTTTTTTTCTAAATGTTAACCACTCAAACAACCCTTCCTGTGACTCCGAATATAGACCTGGATCTGAATAAGTTGGATCTGATGTTGATGGAGCCCCACAGCCAGTCGCCCAGGACCAAGGCTCTGAGGACGAGCACGAGCCGGAGGAGGAAACAGACGCTGGTCAATCACCTCAGGCCTCCGGGAAACATGGACGCAGTCCTGAGTCCTTCCACCACTCCGGAGGATGAGGAGGACATCCGTCACATCAAGCACGTGGCAGGTCAGTATCACGGGGAACACTGTGACGGAGAGGCACAATGACAGAACAGTACGTAGACGTCAGCACTTTTCTCTTTCTCGCGCAGGTTCCACTCAGACGAGACACATTCCTGATTCTCCGGGGGGCCTTGCACTTTACAACTTCTCCAAACTGCTGCTGTTTGTCAGCCTCGTGTGAGTTACGGTTGTCATAAGTATTCACTTGTATCTGTTAAGCGATCCTAAAAATGCAGACTTGGCGTTCTGTGCTCTTCCCATCTATTCTGCATCATCTACTCTTGACCCAATCTGATTTGCACAATCGCTTCGTTGTTTTGTTCACGGAATGTGAAGAAAAGAAAGAAAATCCTCACTTTTTTTGACAAAGTACTTGACAAACTGTTTTGTTCTTTAAAGCTGCTGTCAGTGAAACGCTTAAATTCTAATCTGTGTTCATCATCTACTCACACTATAATCTGACAGATTCACTTTGAGTGTTGTGTCGGTGACATTTCAGTGTCAGACAGTAAATCTAGAAGAAACATCTTCAGATACAAATGAATATTTCCCTTTTGTTCTTATTTTCCTTTTCCTTTGCCGTGTTCATCTTCAAATGTGATTTAGTTGATAAGTCTCTGTGTTTTCCTCTCACTTCCCCCCCTTCTCTCTTGTGTAGCCTGATACTGCTGGTGGTTCTAAATGTCATGCTGTTTTATAAGCTGTGGATGCTGGAGTACACCGCACAGAGACTCACCGCAGTGCAGGGATTCACCGCACACGAAAGGTAAATCTGGAGCACGGATGTCGACTAAGGAGAAAGAAATCATGGTGTCCAGCTGTGCCCATTAGGATTTGCTCCAGATCTGTAATAAAACATGTGTAGACTATGAGGTCACAGGTGAAGGATAACATACCCACCATCAAGTGTTAAAGTGACATGTACATGTGTCTCATCTGCAGAACCCCTCAGTCCCAGATGGAATGGGTACAACTCCTGGACTCTCAGCAGCGTTACCATGACAATGAGCTCCTGAAATGGAAACTGCTAATCAAATCATCATTGCTGCTGCTCGACGAGGTAAGACAGGTCAAACGCTGCTTAGTTTCTTTGTTGTTGTTGTTGTCATAACTCTCTATTACACTCTCATGTTAGAGAATCTAACATATTTCTCTACTGCCTTTTCGTCCAGCTGAAAGAATCCCTCATCGACCTCCATAAAAGCATCGGCCTCAGAGACGACGACGACGGCGGCCGCGACAACTCAGACGCTGCCGAAGAAGAAAACGACCAGAATCACTGACGGATAATCTGGAGGTGTGTGTGGACATGATGTGCAATATTTAACCGATACCTTCACTGGTTGTGTGGTAGAGTCAAGGCCACGCCTGGAGTTAACAAAAAACACCACAGTACAACCTTCCTTGGTAGCCTCACTTCTTCTATACATCGACCTGGTGCAGCTTTATATTCATCCTTACGGTTCTTCACAAAGGCTTTATTTATTAATTTTTTATCGTTTTTTGTCACAAGCAGAGAAAGATCGGACTGAACCAAAGCAACTTCTGTTTCTTTCTATATATATACACAACTCCAACAGCTGTTGCATCATTTCACTCAGCAGAACAATGAGGAATCAACATGTAACATATGTACAGTGTGTGAGTGTGAGTGAGTGAGAGATTTATAATGTGAATAGCAATCAGGGCTATTTGTACCAGACATGAGATTTGTCAGATCGGGGCAGGAATCCCTGAGACATTATGCCATGATTTTGTGACTCAACATAGTAGAATTTGTTTTTTAAGGCATTAAATATCCGGAACGAGAGAAAACGCAAAGAAAACAGGACGCTGGCTTGGTTCAAAGTCGCCACGGCTCCAAGTTTCTCCAAGCGTTGCCATGGGAATAAAACAGTGTTTGTGCTTACGTTGAAATAATAACGTTACGCCATCTTTTTAAATCATTCTTTGACTCCCCCCCCCGCTGCATCATCATCACTGCCAAGATTCACATTTCTGTGGATTGCGTCATTTCACAGTTGCAAGTGGACCAACAATTAAGCTATGTGTCAGCAATAAAACAAAACATAGAAAATGAGAGACTTTATTTATGGATTCAAAATCTGTGCAAAATAGGATCTGGAATTGAAATAATACAGAAATTAAAATTAAAACCATTTTGTGCTTATTTATTTTTCCACTGACCCCACTTTGAGAACAGCTGTATTAAAGAATGTGTCCATGTGTCAGTGTAGGTTATCTTGGCTTCTGTATCTTCAGCATGTGTATTGTACTCATCTGTAATCGATACGAGACATCGCACACCCTGATCCACGTGTTTAGGGTCAGTTTCGTGACCTGAATTCAGCGGCATGAGCATGAAAGTCACACACACACATACACACTGAGAGTGAAACACGTGTGACAACATTTCAAAAGCCATCACGAAGCTGTAACTTCTCCTGAAGGTTCTGTACCACGGTGATGCATGCAGAATCCCCTTTTATGACTGTTTCTCACAAGTGACCCCTCCCCCCCTGAGGAGACACTGCTACGTGTTGCACTCAAGGACAGTCACAAAAAACAATGTAAATGACCTAATGATATGTATACTTGCATCGAGTGCTTTGTATCTGCAATACTGAACCGACATGTATTAATGAATTGGACGGGGGTAAAAGAGAGGAAGGTGTCGCCAAAACATCAAACTGTAACTGTTGTGTCTTTGAGAGGAAGCAGGGAAGGGTCTTTGTGTGCAGAATCTGTCATCATGACACAACTTTGTGTCCTAAAGGAAACACACAAATTAACTGCATTCTCAATTATCTTTCGTAGGAGCTTAATTTATCTTAATCTTAAAGGTGCATTATGTAATAAATCTAAAGCAACTGGCCATAAAATCCTCCTAATATGTCACAGAGACTCAGGAATAATGTTCATATAACAAACTGAACTCACCAACAACAGTACAGACAAAATATTTGCATTTTAAAAAATATTTTGCAGACTGCAAATCATGTTTATGTTTTGAAATCATGTTTTGGCATGTGGCGCCACCTACCGCCGTCTACCAATCATTGCAGTCAGTAGAGTCTCAGCTGCTGAGCAACCACGGGTTGCCAGTTAGGTCAGAAAACGAAACCTAAAAGACCTCGGTATTTTGAATTTGAATGTCGTCACCGTTTTTGGCCACATTCTTACATATGGCACCTTTAACCCATATTATGTCACTTATTTACATGTCTACAGACACGCATATCAGTGAGTTTGATAGTATTTAAACTATTTGTGGCGCTTAAGGTGATTACACCCAGTTCCTGTTTATGAATTTTAGTTTGGTTTGTGCTATGAGGAAAGAGGAATAAAATATCAATATAGCTTGGTGGACATTGCAAAAGTGTAATCAAGAATGCAGTTTATTTGTGTGAATTTCACAGTGTTGAGTTGCATCACAGTGTGTCTATATTGATCTGCATATTAATATTATATTATATTATATATTATATTGAGCTAATGTATTTATACAGATACGATTCTGTGTATAGTTGTGTTTGAAACCACGCTGGCAGTGGAATCAATGACAATGTTTATTAGAAAAAGAAAAAACAACATGTTCTTACAGAGGCCTCACAGTCATATCAGAGGAAATGAATAAAAGTGCAAAAAAGAAATGATGCGTGTGTGTGAATTTTCTTACACTGCTCAAAAAAATAAAGGGAAACAATCATTACATTATAACTCAAAGTCAGTCACACTTTTCTGTGATATTGGGAGGCAGCACTGATTGTGGATCAGTTTCACCTGCTGTTGTGCAACTGGAACTGACAACAGGTGGAAATGAGAGGAAATTAGCTCAGAAAACCTCTATAAAGGAGTGCTTCTGCAGGCTGTGGTGCCCACAGACCATGTCCTCATCTTTTTGGGTCACTTTTTCCGTTTTTCGATGTTTTGTTGTGGCATGAAGAGCATGGAGGAGTGATACCAGGAGACATGGAGGGGGCCATAGGAGGACAACAACCCAGCAGCAGCACCGCTATCTGCCAGATCCCTAAAAAAATGACCTCCAGCAGACCCACGAATGTGCATGTTTCTGCTCAAACTGTCAGATGAGGGGCCTAAAACATAAGAATGTTATTTAGTTCTCAACGCATTCCAACATGTAATGAATAAACTCATTCCAATATTTCATCTAGATTTATGATGTGTTCCCTTTAACCCTTTCTTATGACTCTTTATAAACACACCGCTGTGTTAAGGTCATTATACAGATCCTATACTGCATATGTGTAGTACACAGGTCATGTCCACTAGGTGGCGGGCTTCGCTTTGCCTCTATCCAACCTTCTGCTAAGGCATTCGCCCCAAACTGTGTGCATTTTATTATTCACACCCAGACACATTTATGATCATTTAAAGCCATAACTTACTGGTCATTGTTGAAGGTTATATACCTCAGGTATATGTTCACAGAACATCTGTATATATGCAGCTACTGTATGTACTTTAAAGAACACCTGCTGTGTGCCCTTCACTTCACTGTACTGTTGGCACTCAACACTGTATATGTGCGTTAGAACATCTGCATTATGTTTTATATCAACTATACACAGAAATCTGGTTTACATTATATGTATTGTGTGCACACAGTGTATAGTTAACACTATATACAGAGGTGACCCTAGACTCTGGGGGGCCCCAGGGCAAAGCTGTGTGCACCCTAAGCCCTCATAAAAGTGGAATCGGAGCAATTTTGAAACATGAACAAATTAATACTATACACACTTAAAATCATCAAATAATCAAATATTTGCAATGCCACACACACAGAAATATAAAAACACATGTTTGGGTTCATCTTAACACTGTTCCTGACCAGAAACGGTCTAAATGTGCTGCTTTTGCACCTTTTTTTGCAGCAAAAGCTGCCATTAAATCTTCCAAGTCTTCTAAAATGCACCGGGGGATCTGTCCTGTCAGTTCATCTCTGATTATATGGCATCCTTGCCAATATTTTCACATAAATATTCTCAATTATTTTGTTTCAAGCTGTTTTTTGTTTAAAATGACTGCACAAGATGAAGTGAAGAGTGTTTTCTGCTCATTTTATAGTTCTTTAATGTGTTCTGAGCAAAGAGACAAACGCACATCCATCACTCCAACTGTCCTAATCCTCACCAAACAACATATTTTTATGGACTCGTTTTTGTGTGGTTTGATATTTATTAGTCATTGTTACTTTATAGAGGATCCCACTCGAGTACAATGAGAGTACAGTGACCTCAGTGGACTGTGGGTGTCTGGCAGAGCCAACAAAAGGCTGCGTGCTTTCATAGGCTCCTCCAACAGCTGTCCAAGTGAGACAGCGCAGCAGAGCGCAGGCTGGAGGGAGGGAGAGAGAGAGGAGGAGGAGGAGGAGGTGGTGGTGGAGGGGGAGATGGGTTCAAGCCCGACAGCGGTGAGTTGAGCAGCCGCAGCCTGCAGCTGATGCCGCTTCACTGTAGATAACCAGAGACATTTGAGGAGATTGGATCATAAGTGGACATATTGAACGTCCTTTTGTTGGGACAGTGGGTGGAGAGAGAGAAAAAAAACAACATAACGGGGAGGCTCCATGTCTTTACAAGAACTCCCGGGCTCGTTTGGAGTCATGTTCCCTGCGTTCTCTCTGCCCATGAAAGCGGAGCGCAGTCGAAATAAGGAGCGGCTGGAGGCCAGTCTGGCCGGCCTGTGTGAGCTGGAGCTGCTGAAACAGAGGCAGGAATGCAGGGTGCTGAGCGCTCTCTGCCTCGGGGACGTTCCTGTGTCCGGGCGTCCGCCTTGGGGAGCGCTGCGCTCGGCCCGTTGCGCACTGGACGCACCAAACGGCAACGCGTCGGATGAAAATGGCCTCAGGCTCCAGAATGTAAGTGTTATCTCTCTATCTCTGTTCTGATTCTTCTTCTTATGTGCAAAAATTTGTAAAAAAAAGAAAGGGGTCCCATTTTGAAGTTTTGGATGCAAAAGGGGCACTTAAGTGAAAGTTCCTGTGCGTCGTGCGCCACTTTCCAAAACTTTGCGCATGAATGACTCAGTGTTTGACAACAAACTCCACTGTGTTAAAAGGTATTGTTGTCAGCAGAAAGATGACAGAGTCAGCAGTTAGTTTTATACATTTAGAAGGATGTTATGGAAACATTTCCCTGGAAAACTGGACATCCATGTTGATCCACTCCAGATTGCTTCAAACTGTCCCACAATATCATCAGCAGTTATTTCTATTCCCCAGGAGAAAGTATAAGGTAACCAGTTTCGTAGTACTTAATGTCCATGGCAGATGATGATGGATATGAAAGACAAGCCTCAGGGTATGAGCCAGCATTTAGCATTTAATGTCATTTCAAGATATGGTTCATACTGAAGACTTATCTGCAATTTGAGACCCTGGATTCCTACAAGTCTGGATCCAATCTCACCAGTATTTAAATAAATAAATAAATAAATAATAATAATAATTTATCTCACATTGGATACTTGATCTCAGTTCCCCAGTAACAAAACCAGATGATCGAAACAGACCATAGGAACAATATTAGTCATTGGTGTTTGAAAGACGTAAGCAGATGTGGTATGATCCAGGAGGACGCTGGTGAGTCTGCAGTCCATCAGCTCTGTGCAGTGGTGGTGAGACGATTGTTTCCCTGGGAAAGGATGCAGCAGAAACACACATTAACCTCCCACCTCCACCACCACCCCGTTTTCGTTCTGCTATACAGCCATGATTCCTGTCTGCATCTGTTTATTCACTGAGATCAACATTTCTTCAGACTTGAGAAGGAGGAAAAAAAAAAAACCTTTACAGTCGGTCCAAGAATATGTCCACGTTTTCAAAGGAATCGCTGCCCTCATCTTGTCCTTGTTGTCTTTACTGAAGAGTTTCCTTCTTCGTTGGAACTTAACGGGAACAGATCACAGGCCTTGTTTTGTGCGTTTCTCTGTGAACGCTGTATGATGCTCCTGCATCGGTGGATCACTTCCAACGTTTTTAGTGTTTTTGTATAAAGTTCAACAAGACAACACCCAGACACTGACTATGAAATAACAAAGAACTGAAGCAGATTTATTTGTAGATAGTGGCCAAGAGTTATGCTTGGACCCATGACCAATGGAATACAATTGGAACAATCCTTAGCACAATGGCGTATTTATGAAATAAATGTCAGATGAAATAACAGTCATCACACTGACAAATCTTTGTTTGCTTTGGACAAGAGTGAACCTGAAGTCAGTTCACCTTCCATCAGACAACAGTTGGTCCTCTGTAACACAGATACCACAGATGTGTACCTGTGATGTCACCGCCAACCATTGTACCATTTGATAAACAGTTTTGACAGGCGGTGATTGCTTTTGTGTGAGGACAGTAAGCAGACGGGTGAAAAAAAAGGTGGAAAATGGTTCAAACTGAGATTAACGTGTTGACGCTCGTTTGTTTAATCCGTATAAACAGCAGAGGAACAGTAGTGTGTCGGGTTGTGGTTGTGGGAACGGAACATGTTTGTTGAAACTCACAGCTCGCTGCGTAATTAGTGAGACGTCACTCAAAAACATGACACCACCGAATTCCATCCACCTCTGGTAATACAGTAGTATCACAATGTTATCGGCACGATATCGTTATGGGCAGATAGTGGCTTTAACCTTTTAACACTGAGCGTATCACTGAGCGCTCTTTATACGATTGCAATTACGCAACAGTTTGTGCGATTGGAAAAATTCCAACTTGAAGACGGTGCTTTCGGGCGATAAAACCACCACTGAGGTTTGGTGATGCGTTTCAGATCAGAAGGAGCTTGTATTGTGTGGTGACTTTGTGTTTGATTGGAAATATGTTTTATACGGTTCAAATTTCCAAATAAAAATGCAACAATATATCTCTGTACAACTAAAAAGCCAGTTTTTCCTGACTGCAAACTGTTGATACACTCTTGCAACATGCAGTAAATTGTTAATAACTCACTAAGTGTTCGGGAAAAATGGGCAAAAGCACTTTGTCACAGGACTTTTAGCAAAAAAAGGCGACCAGGTGGACAAAAAACTACTGATATATCTGCATCTGCCAGGTAGGCAGTGAGACTGACTATCAAATACTGAAATTGGCAATGATTCCTTAGCTTAACCAACTTGAAATGTAGCTAAAGGTGCATTATGTAATAAATCTAAATCAACTGGCCATAACATCCTCCTAATATGTCACAGAGACTCAGGAATAATGTTCATATAACAAACTGAACTCACCAACAACAACAGTACAGCCAAAATATTTGCATTAAAAAAAATCTTTTGCAGACTGCAAATCATGTTTATGTTTTGAAATCATGTTTTGGCATGTGGCGCCACCTACCACCGTCTACCAATCATTGCAGTCAGTAGAGTCTCAGCTGCCGAGCAACCACGGGTTGCCAGTTAAGTCAGAAAACGAAACCTAAAAGACGTCTGTATTTTGAATTTGAATGTAGTAACCGTTTTTGGCCACATTCTTACATATGGCACCTTTAAGGTTTGATATTTAGTTCTTAAACAAGATTATGAATAAACTATGTCTAAAGAAAGTACAATTCAACAAATTATATTGAAGTTTCACTTAGAAAAACTGTTTTTTAAATGTAAAATTCACACATAAATGCACATATTTTCTTCTGTGGTAACTCCTTTCTAAAAAAGTACAGTTAGACAGTAGTTATTACATACATACAGTGCTAGCCAGGCTCTTTCTAAAGGTTCCTGGATCACTTATAATAGTCTCTTAAGATCATCTTGTTGATATCTGACCTTTATGAGGTCTCCATGAGTCCAGGTAAACACCGTGCGTCGTTTGGATCATTTGTTGCCTTTGTTGATATGAACACATTTGCTTTTCACTCAACTCAGCACTTTGGAGAGCAAAGGAAACTACTGTCCGTCGTAAAAGCTTTATCTGACTCGGGTTGATTGTTGATATTTAGGGCCATCTCTTCTGTACAGTACGTGTGTGTTATGTGTTTGGAAGTAAGTGAAGCTCAAGAGGAAACGGATCCAGGCACAGAAAGAATGTGTCTGTATATGTGTGTGTGTGTGAGGGTGAGGGAGAGACACAGAGAAGGAGAGTAGGTGTATTTAATCCTCAGCAGGAGCTGCTGACAGCCATGTGACAGCCGACAGCAGCTGGAGAAGCAGCACAACCTTCACTGTGGCCTCATGCATGTCCAGGGACTAATCAGAGGGTCCATTGAAATGTTGACTCAAAACATGTGGTGCATGCGTGTGTGTTTGTGTAAACCATTGAAAAGTAACAACATTACTTTAAAATAAAGAATGTGTACCCTAACCCACATCAATAAAATACATATTTTAGTAAAATATCAGGATCTGAATCATCTCCTTATGTGATTTCTACCATAAGATGCCACAGCCTTATTCAACTTAAATGTTTATATCGTGTTGTGAAAATCTATTTCTATAGATATTAATTAGAAATTCAGACAATAGAAGTCCAGATACATAGATGCGTGTTCACATATACAGTAGACAGCATGTGTCTTAGAGATAGTGAAGTGATAAGACAGACACGGCATCATGAGGGGAGCTTCTGTAAACACCAGAGCAGCTGATACAACACGATGAGGAAAGTACACAGAAACACTCTCCCCTCCTCCACAGCTGCTGCCGCCGCCGCCGCCACTGACTTGTACTTGAGCAAGGCAGTGATTCCACCGCAAACACTGGGTGCGTGTGTTCACATTTTTACTCAGGTGGTGTTTGTTTGCGTTTCCAAACATCCAAGTGTTGTTGCCAAGCACGACATCGAACTAAAGGCTCTCGTTTACCTTGGCTGTGATGAATATGTGGCACGGAGAGCAAAGAGGGAGAGACGGAAACCAATCTGATACAGGACTTACAGACCTCTGCGTGGGTGAGTCCACGTCATTGTCAAGGGGTTAAGGAGAATTTCCAGTGTATTATTCAGACACATTTTTTCATCCAGAGTACACTTTATCTCAAAATCCACGGAGAGAGAGAACTACGTAGAACATCTTTCGTAACATGGACGAACAGAAAGCAAATCTTGGAGTCAGCGAGTCTACAACACAACTGCAGCAACAGAAATACGGTTTGTGTTCGTAACTCAAGGAAAATACATTAAGCCCTACGATGTGTTCAAGGTCTGGCTTTAATCAACCGAGAGCAAAAAAATGGCCGCGATCTCTCCAGAACACTGGATGCGATTTCCTGTGCTAATCAATCGAGGGATCAACTTATTTCAGTAGACAGAGGAAGAAACAATCCCTTAAACGGCTCCATCTGACTCTGATAAACAATCAGCTGAAAGACACAGGCTCCTGCGCAATGTTATAGACTGATAGCAGCAGAGCAGGCATGCACAGTCCGACGTCAACACACACACACACACACACGTGTACACTAGTTGTTTGAATTCCTTTAAAGCCCCTATATGTGCTGCTGTAGATTCCGTTCAAATGCTTTTGGCAGCAAAACAGCCTGAAGTGCAGCCATGGATGTCTTATTTATTTATATATGTATAAAAAGACTGCATTTATAACACGTTTCTATTCCAGATTGTCCTATAAGTGAGTGTCTTCTAATACCACCGAGTCGTACATGTGGAACACGCCACACACACAGTCGAACTATATTTGAAAGAGTATTTATAGTTTATTCACTGCTGGGTTTAAACAAAGCTGTAGTGCATTTTTATTATGTGAGAAAGAAAAAAAAGGCGTGCGCAGAATTTGATCCTTCACCCACTCCAGAGTCAACACGACACCACACCACAACAGAGTGCTGTACGACAAGCTTTTACGTTGTTTAACTCACACAGATATGCCGAATGAGAAATTTAATCGCCGGGTCGGTCGGTCGGTCTGGGAGGACGCGCGGTGGGTCAGCGGTTTTTTTTTTTGTCTCTGTGTTGTCAACTGAGCTGATTCCCGGGCCCCACAGACAGAGCTCAGAGGAGATTTGGTGGAGGTATGCACAAACTGAATAGGACGGGATGTGGGAAGGAATGAGATAGGAGGATGACGGGATGAGAGTGGGTGGAGAAAACTGGGACAGAGTGTGATGGATTGACCAGGTACAGAAAACAAGCAGGCTGGACAGATGTTTCCTGAACTTGGGATAATTAGTTAGTTACTCAATATGGTACTTTTGGCAAAAGGGTCCTGTAATATCTCACTTCACCATCGGATGGCGGTACATGTGTGAACGCAGGGAATAGGACGCCAAAGAAGAAGAGTACGATGCTACAAGTCCCTCGGACACGGCTCATTGGGCAGGGGAGTTGGGGGTGTTAGCCGGTTCGAGGGTTGCCAGGTCGAGGCTCAGGTGACCATCCTTGGCGACGACTTCTTCTGTTGTTGAAATGGTTTTTCTGCTTGGTGGGCGGGGCTTATACTCCACCTACTGGTAGGGCTGAATATCAATTACCCACGTACCCAACACGCTCTCTGCGCGTGGTTCCAAAATCTTGGCGTTGACGGTGTGCGTTGACATACGTTTATGCTACAAATAAAAATTCAAATAGTTGCCTGCAAAAGCAGATAGAAATGCAGATGCAGATTGGAGAGGCATTTGTTATTTTTAAACTGTGATATTTTATCACATGGAGGAAAAAAGGTAAACCAGTCTCATATATCGACCATCGGCTGCACTGACTCCACTGTTAAAGATCGGCACCAGCCCTGGAAAAACAAATATTGATCAAACCCTAGAATGTAACTCTAGCATCATTTAATTCAGTCAATGTTTACTTGTTGGCTGACTCGTGAGCTTCCAGCTCAGTGTTTACCGTCTCACTATACCAACCGTTATAGAGTTTGGATCGTGTGCAGCCAGAGCCGATCAGATAACACTAATGGGAATCACCACAAATATCAACTGGCAGTGAAATGTCTTCATCAGCATTTGTTTATAAACAGAGAACTTTGGGCGGATTTTAATTACAACCAGTAGCACAGTAACAAGACGCTCGCTACAGCCATGAAACGACTCATTTTGCTTTCAGTAATAAAGCTTGACATAAAGAACGTTTTTGTGATATAATGGTTTATTCTCAACTGCACAAACATCAATAAAACTCATAGACTTTTCTGTTGCTGAGGAATCATTCGTCTGTTTAAAAACTCTGTCGCTGTTCAGTCTGCTACTGTTTATTTTTACTCCTTTGAAACATTAATCCCATTTACTGTTTCCTGTTTCCCCTCAGTTGTTTTCCTTCTCCTCTTCGTCTCTTGACTGGAGTCCTGTCATCCCACTAAAATTATACAACTTCTTACATCTCGATCTTTATCTCTCCATCGTTTACATCTTTAATCATCCATGTTCTGCTGCTGAAACGATAAAAGCACCGACATTTTGGGGGGTATTTATGACTGATGATATGACCTCCACTCACAGCACAACGACCATGGGATAAAGACACAGATTCAACAGTTTTGTGAGAACTGCTGACTCACTGTTTAATATTTGCAAAATACTCTGTGCCCACAGAGTTTAGGCATCATCAAACATCCCTCTCATCTCTCCCACAACTTCACCTCCCTCTTGTTTTCCGTCAGAAGGTGCAGGAGCAGCTACTCCAGGGCTGAACAGCTTCTTCACCACAGCAATCAGGCTGCTAAATCTTAAAATGGAAACTGCATGACACAAATTATATATTTTGTTATTTACTTACTACTGAAGCAAGTCTGAAGTCTGAACCTTTAAGTCTCAAGCAAGTCTGAAGTCTTTATCTTCAAGTTTCAAGCAAGTCTGGAGTCTTAATCTTCAAGTTTCAATCAAATCTGAAGTCTTAACCTTCAAGTCTCAAACAAATCTGGAGTCTTAACCTTCAAGTCTCATCAAGTCTGAAGTCTTAACCTTCAAGTCTGAAGTCTTAACCTTCAAGTCTCAAGCAAGTCTGAAGTCTCAACCTTCAAGTCTCATCAAGTCTGAAGTCTCAACCTTCAAGTCTCATCAAGTCTGAAGTCTCAACCTTCAAGTCTCACCAAGTCTGAAGTCTTAACCTTCAAGTCTCACCAAGTCTGAAGTCTTAACCTTCAAGTCTGAAGTCTTAACCTTCAAGTCTCAAACAAGTCTGAAGTCTCAACCTTACTGTTTCAAGCAAGTCTGAAGTCTTAACCTTCACCTTCAAGTCTGAAGTCTTAACCTTCAAGTCTGAAGTCTTAACCTTCAAGTCTCATCAAGTCTGCAGGCTGAACCTTCAAGTCTCAAGCAAGTCTGAAGTCCCAATATTTGAGAAAATTTCAATATTCCATAAATCATGTAATTTCAAGTCTCAAGTTCTCAAATTTGCGACTTAAGTCCATCCACGTGACTGGAGTCCCAAACCTGTGATCTCAATTATCTTTAATTTTTCTCTCGTGTTTCCAAGTGTTGCTGTAAACGGACGTGCATGAAAATGACTAAAAAAGGAAAGATACAATTGAAATTCTTTAAACAGAACCTCACAGTACAAGAATGTATTATCAAAATCAGTCCACTGCTGTCTGACACATTCCTTCGAAAAACAGAGAGCGAGTGTTGGTGGAAAAGGTCGCTCTGTTGAGTGGTCATAGTTTTAGGTGTTAGTCAGAAATACCAGTGTAATTACATTCTTTCAGCCTGCTGTGAATTTCACGCCGAGGTTTCCTCGTTGTTGCACGAGCGTGGAGCCGGATTGATTCATGGGAAATCATACTTTGTGAACGGAGGTCGGAACTTTTTGCAGACTCTATACATAAACGGGCTTCCTTCCTGAGAGTGACTTAAAGCCGGAGTCGAGTAGACTATACACAGTGTTAATTGTCTGTGACGCAGTCTTTAAAGTTTGACCCCTGCAGGACCACTTACACTCCAGCTGTTAGTTTTACAACTCGAAGGCTTCAGTCGAGCTGGAAGGTGTGCGTGCGCACATGCACGAGTGTGTGCACATGGGCAACTGCCATGAACGTTGTGTGTGTGTGTGTGTGTGAGGAGAGAAGGCAGCCATTGAGTCAGTGTGGTCTAGCTGCTCAAACCCACACACAGCTCCTTTTATACAGTGCATGCCTATATGAATCCTGCTTAATTTTATATGCACACATATCTCCTGGTGAAGACTCTTGTCTACACTAAAGGAGAAAGTGGGGGGAGAAAAACCAAACTGTTTCATTAGAATTATCGGAATCTTATCTCTGAAATCTGGTCATGATAAGACATGATGTTATTCAGATGTTTTATGATGATAGTCATGGATTTGCTCCTTAATGGAATGATGAAAATCCTCTCTCTGGCACACAAACTCAAACGTCAAGTGTTTCTTTAGTAATCTGGACGTGATGCTTGAGCTGGAGTCAAACTGTCTGATGCTCAGGAGACAAAACAATGAATTGCGAAATGTTTTAACTGTAAAAAAAAATGACTCAAGATAGTGAGCTTTGAAGTTTTCACTGTAAATAAATCAACATAGCTAACTTCATTTGATCACTTTTTGGTGGCACGATGTCAACAAAAGAGAAAACGAGTCGGCATGGACAAAATGACGTGTTAAAAAGTGCAGGCCAGACAGAGAGAAAGGGGAAGACAACAATATTTTCCTGTAAAAACTCACCGTTGTGTTGTCCGAACATTCTGCTCGTAGGTGATGCATTCATCGACGCTCGTAAAAGCGTACACATATGTTTACAATGGGGGACTTACGCAAACCTGGAGTTTTTTTTTACTTGTGTCAGTGGCACAAACAGGGCTTAAACACTGTTGCGACTTAGTACACTTTCACTTCTAGTAATTTAATTTCCACTCTCTTTTGCAGAATTCCTGTTGTGTTCCACTTTTGCACAATTTTATTCCACTTTGCTCACCATCATCGGGGTGTGCAGCCAGTATCTTGCACCGTCGTCCTCAGATGACTCTCTAGATTTATCTCATTCTGATGTGTTCATCCATATTTCTATAATGAATACTGAGGTCACCTTTCTTATTATAACGATTGCAAGATTAGATAAAATGTTCAAATTGCTCGCTTTCCTTCCAATCATTAATTGTATAAAAAACGCCTCTGTGGTCACTGGTTGCAATTAAAACGTGTTGCGTCTTCCTGACTCGATGAAGCACATGTTTGAAAATGCTCAGCTGCCGCTGCATGGATTGAATTAACAGTTGGCAGCTGGAGTTGTGAGAGACCTGCATCTAGAAAAATAGCCAATGCGGGCTTGTGACTTTTTGATGCAGGCTCTGACAAGTTCGACTTTAAACAACTTTTGCTGTGATTGCACTTCTCCTAAAATAAGAAACAGTCTCCGCGAGAGTGTCGAAACATGACTGCCTTTAATATACTGTGAAACTTTTTTTTTTTGAATATCTCACCAAGTAGAGAAAACATTTTACTCTTTGTAAATATATGTAACAGGAGCACTAGAATTCCCCTTAACTCGTACAATATAATCTCATAATCTCACAGTCCTCCATCTTGATTCTGCCAAACAGCTTCTCCTCCGGTTTCAGAGGTGTGTGGAAAATTGGACTGGATGTGAAGTTTTGGGGCAGCTTCTCAGCCACCGCCGCTATTTTACTGAAACTTTCCAACTCGTATCCATTTTCTCAAGTGGAGAGGCACATGTGAGTGAGTAAAGGGGGAGAAAAAAGGCCCAAAATTTCAAAATGTTAGTCCACATTCGTATGACCTAATTGTGCAGTGTGGTCCGTTTTGCACATGACTAAATAAGGAATCTATAGCCTGATTTATTTTGTCAAAAGAAACACATGTACTTGTTTCTCTCATGTCTTGATCTGTATAGGCCTAATTTTCTCCAATAACCTTGTGTTTCATAGGAAGTATCTTGCTGTGGAATTGAATTTCCTCCCCTGGGACCATATATCGTAATAGCTATTTATGGAAAAAACATTTAAAGGCAATTTTTTTAATAGCATTCCCATTGTTGGCATCTAAATGGCCCTGATTTGTACACGAGTTTTCTGCATGGCCGATTCATGGAAAACATAAGTACTACAGATGTTTCCCCACTGAGTATGTAACCTTCACTTTATGGTCTTTTGTGTATCTGCTGCAGTATTACTCCGGGGCTTCCTTTTCTAACAAATAGTAGCTGCGCTATAAAGCAAATATACTCGTATAACGTCGCTCCATTATTTATTATTTGTTTACAACAGCTCTTTCGTCTGGAGGCGCAGGGGAGAATTCCTCCAAAAAGGCAGGTTTTTTTGGAATCAGGTGTCCTAAATGTGAAACATGTGGGTTTGGTTAAACATGTGACAGCGACTTCTATAGAAATCAGATGACCAGCTGCTGCTGCTGTGTCCCCGGGGTCCTTTTAACGTTCTCTGCCATGGTTAACACGACCATGTTTTTATTTGAACTTGTTTTGAATTCCTGCTTTAAACGACGTGTTATGAGTACCAGCGTTTCTGGTCAGTAATGTGGATTTGAGACAGCTTCATCTTCTACATAACAGAGTCTGTTCCCATCCTTTAGCTCACATCTGGGTGATGCACACTCACTATGTGTGTGTGTTGAGGGGTCGAGGGTGTTATTGTTCCAGTGTTTTGATAATAAGTGCAACTGTCTGTGAATGTGAAGGTTGACTCCACGTTTCATTGTGGGAGATCAACGGGGATTTGGTGTGCGTACTTCAAACGAAAGAGCATTTACAGAGTCCTCACAGTTTGTCCTGCTACTTGTTGGGTTATATTCACGGACATTTGTGTTGTAATATCAGAGGTAAAGTTCAGGATTTTTGAAGTGTGGTTGTGTTCAGGTACTTTACCCATAGTCACAGATGTACTGCACACCAGGGACGTTGGGAAAAACAGAGTTTAGTCACTCAACAACTGGGATAATAGTAACACAACTTACTAAATGAGGCAGCAATAGACCAGCGACTCCTCTAAGGCTGTTTCCCATGATTCAGTGCAACCAAAAACAACTACTTTACAAGCCAATAGTCACGAGTTTGTGTGTAATAAACAAAGTCACGACAGTTTCACTTGGCAGTTCCGCTGTGAACAATAAATACATCAGGCTTATAACAAATCCCCATTTATCGGGGGCTGTTACTCAGGACTTCAATGTGTAATCAGAATCAGATGCAAATTGGGGCAAAACTGATATTTGTTGAAATATTTTCTCGAGAAAGTGGCACTTACTTAAAATAAGCTGTAAAAATCACTTACGAGGACCAGCTCTGGAAGTGAAAATGGCTGCTCACAAAGACATTTGTGGCGAAAGTGCTGAAGGGTGAAGTCGTGGAATGATTATCGGAAATGAAGGGACATCAGAGCACAAACACGTGTTCTTGTGTCCTCTTGAGAAAGAGAGAGAGAGCATTCCCTTATAAGTACAAACAGTTGACTTGTGCTCTCTGTGTGTTTCAGAGCAGTCTCCAGGCTTCTCCCGTGGGTGTTCGGTCATCTTTGGAACAGCAGGTGGCGGAGCTGAAGGTGAACACCGAGGTCAGATCAACAGAACCGCCCACGGATCTGGAGAACAAGAGATTCAGTTCAGGTAAAAACCATCAACTCCCACTGCAGAGCACATGCAACACGAGGGTGGACACAGTATTCGCCCGTTTTACGTCATAATAAACATCAGGTGTCCTGTCAGCTAAGATTGGTTCCAGCTCCCACTGTGACCCCAAAGAGGCTATTAAAAGCTATTAAAAATGAATGAATTTCTCTGTTAAGAATCAAATAATTCTCTATTTGTATTTTCTGTCCTTAACCTTAAACCCAGGTGAGGAAAAGTGACCAAAGCATATCCTTAAAAAACCTGAAAGTGAGAGATCCAACTGCCAGGACAGACAATATTTAGATAAATATCATTAAAGCGAAATGTCTAACAGCAGGGGGTAGTCCACCATGTCCTAACCCAACAACACCATAATGAAATGGTTAAAACTGAATTATTTGCAGACACAAATACTGCAACATAACTTTAAAGTAAGTTAAAGTAACATGAAGCTCACGGGGCCTTATTTTTCTGTGATGTTTCTACAGCTTGGCTGCAGTCAAACTGCGCTAATTCAATTGAATGGATGCGATTTAGGACTGAATCTAAGTGCAAAAACAAAGCCATCTGGTCAAAGGAACTGCCCAGAGCTCAGATCCAGCTCTGTGTGCATCTGAAGAATGGGCTTCAAACCATTGCTGCATTGTCCTCCTTTTTAAAATCGTGCCATTATGGTTAGCATTTCAAAATTTGGATGTCACTTTTTTTTCAATTATGGGGGTAATACATTAGTTTTGATTACTTTTTATTTTTAGCATCTTGGCTGCAACATAAGATAATGAGGCATCTGTTCTGAATGCCTTCTGAATGCATTGTGGTGCAGTGCATGACTCAGAGTCATTATTAAAACCAAGGCTTCTTCCACGGTGCTGTAGACACTGAGGTCATTAATGATGCAGTTTAGTGTCTGGCAAGCAAACGCAAATCTATTTCACGTCCCAGTTTGGCGAAGCGTCTTCCATCACATCTAAGCCCATGCTTCAAATTAATAAAATAACTGAGATTGAAGTGGGATTTGAAATGACAAGCCTTTGACCTCAGAGGCATTCATCTCATTGTGCTGGTTACACAAACATATAACTACACTGGAGTCGAGTGAGACCACAACTGGATTTAAACATGTGTTTGATTACACTCAGAGAAAATGATCTACTGTCGTGTGACTGCATTTTGCTTATAATAGATATTGCACAGCCTGCACAAATTAAAGAGGCATTCATCGAACGGATTGGTTGTGACTTTTTCAGCTGTGCGGTTTCACCATTTCACGCATAATCCTGCAAACAATGTCGTTTTGTATGTTTTTATACAAAAGTTCACTTGTTTGTTGACATGTTTGCTTAATTTCAGCAGTATTGCAGCAATATGAGTTGTGGTTGCGATCTCAGTTTGTACAATGAGGCATAAATGATCAGAATATATCACTTCTTATTCTGTTTATTATCTGTTTGCTACAGGGTTTGTGCTCCACTGAGACAAGATTAGTGATAACAACAAATGCAAAACTGATCATCGTCATTGTCTTTCCTCTTTTTGTCAGGAGAGGTCCTTGTAAGCTGCCAACATAGATCTCCTGAACCAAACTACCTGCGTTCCCTCTCAGCCACTGTGGGAACAGGCGAGACAGAGCTGAGAGAATCATGGCAGTCAGACTTAACCAGACAAGCCATGGTTACCGATGCCTTTGGGGAGGTGAGGGATGTTGAGCTCGGTCAAGAAAACCAACAACAAACTC
Source organism: Microchirus variegatus (assembly GCF_963457635.1). NCBI lineage: Eukaryota > Metazoa > Chordata > Actinopteri > Pleuronectiformes > Soleidae > Microchirus > Microchirus variegatus. The sequence continues at coordinate 10,060,566 of NC_139803.1, forward strand.
AAAAGGTAGAGACTTATCTTGTTGGACTGATCCAACGCCGAGCGTTACCGCCACGGCCCACCAAGCCTCGCACCAGCCTGGCTCACGATACCCGAGCTGTCAACGTGGTGAGACAAAGTAGTTTATGCCGCAAGGAGGAGCAACACTCACCACCAAAGCAGGTGTCAACTCAGCTGAGCTCATCTTCGCCTGTGTGCCCAGACAGGACTGCTCCACAGGCTTGCCACAACCCAGATCAGGAGCGTTATCTGGGGATGGAGTTTAACGAAGATCCTCCACCACCGTACCACCACGTTGCAAGTGTCCATCATCAAACAGGGTTTTATCACAAGCCCAGACAGGCCTCGGGGGTGACCACCTCCCGTTCAGCCTCCCCAGACTATCCATCTGGTGTGCAGCAAACCCAACAAGACTCCAGCAATAGTGAGAATGATTCACCGCAACATTTCCACAACTACCATCCCCACCCAGCTCAGTCAAAGCCTCAGCATCCCACCTCTCCTGATGAACAGCTGGTAAATGCAGAATATATTCCAGCACAGCCTTGCCATGCCTCCACCAGAGCTTATGCCCACCAACACTCCAACCCCCACAAGGGATCTGGCGCGCCCAAACCCAACAGAAGCGTGTTTCCGCCAGAAAGAGGCAATAATCATGAAGAGCAGCAGCCAACTGCGTCTCAGATCCAACCCTCAAGATGCAGAGGGGGTCCAAAGAAGTGTCGTATGAATGAAGAGAGGAGCAGCGCCAGTAGGAAGCCAGGGAAGAAGGCGTGCCGCTCTCAGTCAGAAAACAGTCTGCAAAGGGTTCCAGAGCGCAAGTACAACACAGTAGAGCGAGATGGTGGAGGAAGTGGAAGCGGCGGGAGGGGAAGCCGCAGTAGTCAATCCAAGAGCAAGAAACAACAGCCGGGGAGCGGTAGCTACCGGCGCTGGCAGTCATCTCTCGAGCTGAGCCAAGATGAAGCTGATCAGCAACAACCCACGCAGGCACCTGTTCAAGGCTCCTCGGCGTCAAACCAAAGGGACCAAAGGCGCACGCGCAAATCTCGTTCCACGCAGCCGTCGTACGCTTACCCGCACCGCAGCCAAAATCACCACCATCACCACTCCCACCATCATCAGCACATGGAGTACCACTCAGAGAGGGATCGCGTGCCACTGTGTAAGCCCAGTGCGGACTACCACCATCAAGGTCAGGGCGAGTCTGAGTCGAGCATGAGCGAGGCGGACTCTCCAGATTCCAGCTCCACGTCCAGTGACTCAGATGAGAGCGGTGGCCTGGTGTGGCCCCAACAACTGCCCCCTCAACTGTCCCTCCCATCACCTCCTGCTCCACCTGGAGCTCCTCTTCAGCCCAAAGCGTTTGTCAAGATTAAGGCGTCACACGCCCTCAAGAAGAAGATCCTACGCTTCCGCACTGGATCGCTCAAAGTTATGACCACTGTATAAAGTGGAATATTGGCCAAATTGAAGAAAGAACTGTGAATATGAATCTCAAAATAAGATGTTGACATGGCAGTGTCAAAGATTGGTTTTTCTGCTTTGCTAAAAGGTAGCACGCTCCAATTTGCCCACATTGGCTCCAACATATCTATTAACACACCACAATCTTAAGTCAGATAATCAGATTGCCAACAAGATTGACAGCTCACGGACAATCGTTCCTCGTCAGCACATGATCGGCAGTTGCCAAGTGTGAAATATCCAAGGGTCACGACGTGAAAATGTGCCAAAGATCACAGACTTCGCACTACGGCGGTAAAAGTTCAGCGGTCACATCCCATAGATATGAAACCAAATTAAGTCATATAGTGTGAACTTGTCACCTACTTCTCCAGTTACACTGCGTGTTTCAAAATGTTAACCGAGGATAAAAGCGGGGATTGTCGCACCAGAGAGCTTCAGAGAGCTCTGCTGTTTAAAATTAGCCGCTGCAAACATAACAAAGTGGAGCCATTTATTATTACAGCTGACAACATCAGAGCACAGAGCAGCAGTGAGGGAATGTTATAAAGCGTTATAAAGTCTGGCCAAAAGCAAAGCAGTGAATGACGTATATATACGTGGGAGAGTTGGGAGTGGGGTAACAGTATGAGATGGACAAAGAGGCAACTGCCATGAAGTTTCCTTGACAAACCATGTGAATAGAGTCATGTAATCTAAGAAAGTAAACACTATCACTAAAGGTCTTGACATGGGCAACAAGAGTTCACTTGTAATTTTGCTTATTCGTCTTATTTTAGTTATTTATTTTTAATTTTGTGTTAAGCAGAATGAATTCTGAGGTTGTCACACAACATGAGCATGTGTAATTAACCATACAGCCAATAAAACTCAGCCAACAGTATTCTTAACAGAGTTCAAGCAGACTCTCTTTGATGGAGTCCTGGCTGAAGGTGTTTTTACGGTTTTCCATAAGACAGAAATGCAACATATGCAACGACGATAGAGGCTGGATAAAGTGAAGACTGGGGACGCTTGTTTTCGGCCCCTGGGCGCTGATCCTCAGCTCTGAACTCGGCTCTAGAAAAAAAAAAAAATCAATCCACGTTTTCTTCATCTCAACATTCCTATGAAAGGGAAGGTGTGTTTGTTTGGGGGGGGGGGGGTGAAAGAGGCTATGATCCTTAGCTTAAAATAGGTGTTGCCAAAAAAGAGCTGGAGAACACCTGATGCTAATTCTGAGGATATGGTGTTTGCTTGGCGGTTTTGGTGAGTGTGGCAGCAGCCGCACCCAAAGACTAGTCTGAAGGTCTGACTCTACAACTCACTCACTGCTTTTGCATACAGTTTCTAGCATTTATTTTGCAAAATGCAAGCTCGGAATTCTTCCCCCTTTCCCCAACTTTCCCCTTTTAAAGGATGCACAATGCAACAAACACATATGTTGTCCGTGGCAACATAAAATCTGACCATGTAAACCATGACATTATAATTAAGTGGAACTCTTAATTTCTACGGAAAATTGTGTCAGGACATCCAAAAAATCAGAGCTCGAAGAAATCCGAGAGCTAACAGGTGTTGAATATGACGTAGGTGCGTTCAAATGAGTGAAAAACCCTATTTGAACGTGGCCTCTTAATACACAGGGTCCAATGGTTCCGATGGTACAGAGACAGTGTGTCGATGTATGACATCACTGATATCTCTACTTAAGACATCAGTACTATATTAGGTGTTAAATAAAGTAATATTTGTTGTTTCTGGCATCTTGTCAGGCTGAATGTTGTGTATTGGACTTTAAAATAACAGTGTTTTTTGCGCCGATGACATGACAGGTCTGCACTACTAATACCTTTTGTTCCTGCCTGCAGAGGAAAGAACTGAAATCTACTGAAATCGTACATTTTTAATCACATAGTCATGTCGAAGTGTGTTTGTGAACTCTCCAGGCAGCGCATTACGAAACACTTGGATTCATATTTTAATTCTTTGTCCATCAACGTATCCTGCATGCTTTTGAAAAAATAATGTTTTCATCACTGGGATGTCAAAGAAGGATCCTTTGTGTCTTAGTCCAACCCCATGCTGCTTTTTCCCCTCTCCCTGATCTTCTTTCTTATATTCTCTCTCTTCTCTCTCCCTCTCTTCAACGTATGCTCATTGGAAACACATTGTCCAAAATGCGATTTTTTTTTTTTGCAACACGTTTTTCTCATCAAAACGTCAGCTGTTCAATATTTTATGGGCGGATGCAAACGTACGGTTGTGACTTCAGACGACAAAAGGGAGGAGATGTGAAGGAGAGGATTGTTAGCGAGAAAGTACAAAGTGCCTGCAAATTTGCGGTTGAGATAAATCTCGCTGGATAGACGTTCAACCTAAAGGAGTGTTTATATGTCGTATAACCGCTGCAGCAGACACAACAATCTTGAAGGATTTTTATACAAAACGTTAAGTGTTGATGTTAATATAGGGCACTTGCAGACTCTAATGTCACTTTTTGAGTATTTTGACAGTATTATCATTCGACATGCACAAGCCAACTCACTATCTGCTTATATTTGTATGAAATTGCTGTATAATATGTGTTTAAAACATTAAAAATTTCCCCCAACAAAAAAAAAAGAAAAACTTAGTGTTTCTTTAACAAGCAGTATAGTGTCATCAGTGGTTCACGAGGCGTCAACCAGCCAAGTGTCAACAAATGGCCTGGCCCATGTAAATGTCCTCAGGCAAGAGACCACACACCGTGACCCAGGTAGAGAAAACACTCAAGACACACTCGGGTACACACAGTGTGTGTGTGTGGGGGGGGGGGGGGGTTAGTGTATGTGGAACACGAGCTTTGGCTTGTTTAAGAGAGCTGATCTCTTAAGTGTAACCAGTAACAGTTCCTGGTCATCTGGAGTTCACCACTCCTTTCACAACCTGGTTTTAATGGAATACTAATAATGCGACTACGACTAAAGATGGTTTATTACTTTTACTTCTGTTTCTAATTGTGAAAACCATCCTTACTACTGAGGACTGGGAGATATAGGTCATATTTCAAATAAGCCGATACCAATACTTATCTTAATAAAATGAGAGATTTAGTTAATTGTGGTTATATATTGTTATATTTACTCATTTATTTACTTCTCCAACCACCACTTCTGCATCATAATTGCTTTATAATACTTCCTGGTTTCCTACAAACCACTCTGTATAAGACAAAAGTTTTTGAGAGTCAAAACCAAAAGTTATCCTGGCAATCCTTCTACGTTAATACTTATGTTAATGCTTTTAATTGAGAGGCTTTTGATGCTTTGAGGAAAAAAAACATAACTTTCCTGACCCTGATGAGATTATTTTTGTGCGTGCACCACATTCATAACTAAGCAGAGCCACAGTAATGTCCGTGTCAATAATCTTTATTACTGTGTAAGTAATGAAGTCATGGAATTTTTGCTTGAGAAAATGATCGCACACAAATCTGTACAATAAGATCCAGACAGGACGGATATAACGCTACTATTTTAACTAACTACGACAACGGCGACAGCTCCTAAGTCTATTACTCTGGTGATAATAACGGTGCTACTCATAATACTATTACTAGTACACTAATGGGGTTATAAATCTGCCACTAAAGGACTACTACCCATAAAAATATTTTCCTGTCTGTAAAAGTAATTGAGCTCATATAGTACATCGCCCCACACGTATACTGTATAACCTCAACTAATAAGAGGTCCACGGAGATTTGTGTGCGTGTGTGTGTGTGTGTGTGTCCACAGGAGACTGCGAGGGGATTTCAATGGGCTTGGCTGTTTTATGACATTAGGATACAGTTCCAGCTGCCTCGTTTCATTAAAGTGGAAGAGAGAGGGATGGAGCGAAAGAGGAGGACAAGAAACCAAAAAGCTACAACGGGGCTCATGTGAACAGCGACGAAACCTCTCACTTCTGCAACATTCGCAGCTCTTTATCATCTCATCTGTCTCGGGCATTAGCAACATTTTCACAGCCGCCGTCCTTTCACTCTCGTATATATATGTGTGTGCTTCGCTTCCATCCTTCATCCCTCCATCTGCAAGTGGTTAGAAGAAACATGCTCCCTTCAGGGCCAGGAACCTGGAGTATTTCCTGCTTTGCCAGAGAGTCGGGGGTTGGGGGGTGGGGGAAGGCATGAGGAGGAGGAGGAGGAGGAGAAACAGAGAGAGGCACTGAGCCTGAGGAGGAAACCCACACTGAGAGAGAGAGCGAGGGGGGAAGAGGAGGAGGCTGCATGAAGGCCTCGTGCACAAACATCTGGCTTTGATTAGGGCGGACAGAGAGGGTGATGGTGAGAGAGGAGACAGAGGGGCTTTTATTTTTGGCACTTTTGGAGATACATTGTGAGTGACCTATTTTCCCTGAACCCATCCCCTTCTTCTCCTTTTCTTTTTCTTTTTTTTGGGGGATTTTTCAATACTTCAACTCAGTTCATTCTCATGTCAAATCTCGGAAACACATTTTTTTGGCTGCAGACAAGGCTGTAGAACTGCAGTTCATGGTGGAGCCCACTTAATTCTTCATCATTTTAGTTTTCTTTCTCGCTCTTTCTCACTCTGCTCCAGTCACACTGTTTAATTTTACACGGACAACAACAAAAAATTACGTTTTTTACAGCCCTATACATCACCCATGCATGATTTGTGACATCACAAACAAAACGAAGGCACCACAAGGCTTTTATTATGAATTTTCAACCTTGGTCTCCCTTTAAATCAATCATTACGATGATCTGATTGATGCAATTAAAGAAAAGAAAGATTGCAACAAACATTATATGGCTGGACGATGAATGCATGTCGTAGCTTTGCAAAATTACAGCATATGAAGATGTTTGAAATTAACTTCTTTCACGTAATGCCAATTGGAGCCGAAGCCAATAAAAACCCATGTGGAGTAATTTGACCCAGGAGTGACATTCCCAACAGTCAAAAACATGTTTAATCAGTGCATTCAACAGTTTTATTTAATGGAAACGGGGGCATCTGAGTGCTTTCTCTCGAGCTACGTCATTTCTTTTTCGACTGTGCCTCCGCAGGAAAACGGACCGTTTACCTTTGTTGGTGCGGTACTTTATTACAACTCATCATTACATTTGGCATCCTCCAGTGACCATAAGAAGGAAGTCCAATGACGCAGTTTTTCGAGACTGACAAAGTCCACATTGTGATGTGGTCGTGCACGGGTGGGCTGAACGACCGTGAAACTTGAGCAGCGTGTGTCTCAGTGTGTCTGCTCGAGTATTTTCACGGGGGTAAAGACGACCATTTTCAAAATGCATATTCATTTTCTCAGAGACTGTGCTAGAGTTTGAGGATGGTCCATGGACCAGCACTGGTCACTTGACCACATCTGCAAGTTTTTAATCCACATTTAAATCCCAACATTCATGGTTTTTATGGGCACCAAAGTTGGGATCGTTTACCAGTGTGTTGACAGTGTAGACCACATCAGTTTACTCAGATGTTTAGTCAAGGATTAATATAAAAAAAACAGCCCAGAGGTAGAGACGGATCCATCAGTGAAAGCTAAAAACAAACACACAGACACAGACACAGACTCAGAGTGTTAGCATACTTTCTCAAATCCCTGGGCAATGTCAACCAACCCCTGTTTTTCCCCCCCAGGGCCTCCCTCCCTCCCCCAAAGTTTAAATTCAGCAGCGATGAATGTGAGACAGAGCAAGTGAGGTCTATGTATATGTAACAGAGAATACTACACACAGCAGCTGCACGGGCATTAATTGAAACATGGGCACATTTCACACTGGAAGGCAGCCATGTTATCCACAGTGTCTCTGTGGAGATAGCAACATGTACCTCTGCAATAAAACTGAGAGAAATAACACCACTGAGCAAGTTTACTTATAATAAAGGGGTAAAAACATATCCTATTTTGCTCTGACTGTAAAAGTTGTTGTTGTCAACTTATTGCAAAAGTCCCCCCTCTTTGTTTTTTCTTCTGACAGATTATTTCAACACAACAACTGCACTTGGTCAACGTAACTTGTGAGTGCCTGTCATCAGCTATGTACCCACAGGTCTAGACTCATTTATGGACTGTCAACGGCACGAGTATTGTCAGTGCTTATTGTGAGCACATTTCTTCAAGAAAACAAACAAAACAATCTCATAGATTGGGCAAAAATTTTATTATTTCCTGTATGTTCAGGAAATGTGTTGTGATATTAAGCGTATGGTTGCTATAGAGACATATATGACATATGACTGTGTGGTGGGAACTTTAGTATTTCATATTTTTTGAATTCTTTTCACCAGTCAGTGTTACTGTATGTGTTGCTTTTCTGCCCCCAAGAGGCTAAGTCCTGCAAACACAGGATGAGTGGTGTAACCTGATATAGGGTCTCTTTATTAACCCCACAGTTTCACACTCCAGTGAAACTGGTGATGACAGACATGTGTTTGACCTTTTAAGTCGTCAATCAGTGTAAGCAGAGGTGTGTCGTCGATGCTTCTTTCAAACAAAACAAACCTCTGAGTTGTTAAAACATAAGATACATGAACTTTTAAATCCACGTGGAAATAAAAACAACTTTATTGTGGCACAAACTGGCCAGGTATCGAGGAAATGTGCGTGCAATTTCTATCAGACAGACGCCAAACACGCTCAATCAAGCAGTACAAATAACATTTATGCATTTATGAAAACCCAGAGAGAACGATAACTCTTACAAAGCTTTTACAAACAAACTGAAAGAAAGAGCAGTTCACCCGTCACTCTGACGATAAAAGGGATAAACAAATAATTGTACGGTAATATCCAAGAATAAAGACATTTAAACAGTCGATTAGGGTTTTTAATTTAGACCTGTAGTTTCCCCCAATGTCTTCTAAATTCCATTTGACATTGAAAATGAATTTATTTGGCAATAAATATAGATTACACGAGTCATTGCTGGCACAAACGTGGTCCAAAGACCTCGAAAACTGCTCACTCAACACACCGTGTAGTCGTTTAGGAAAATAATAGAGCTGTGCCACATACAGTCGGTCCACTAATGTGATGAAGGAGTTGTTCCATGACACAGCTCTCATTACTATGGTAACAGCCATAACATGGACAGTTTTGGGTCCAGACCAGGCTTTAGTAAACGGGCTCTGATAGTCATTTATCATATGTGGAATTAAAGTGTTGTCTCTATAAGAGGAAATTGACCCTGAGAAGAAGAGAGGCCACCATAGATTATTTGACTGAACTAAATGTAGCGTCAGATTAGCTCCATGTTAGTGACTCGCTCCATCTTTGCTTTACTCCACCTTCCCTATATGATGCTGCTCACGCTGCAGGTTCAACTCTTCACACAGGGTGGGGCAGCCTCGTGGGGGGTGAGGGAGGCTGGTGGGTTCAGCCGGGACAGAGATGGTTGACTCTGTGATGGACCAATGGAAGATTTCCTGGCCACAAAGCTGCAACAGTGATATTGGACAGACACAATCACGACAACGTGTAGCTTGGAGGAGTGGATTAGATCATCATTAAGACACCACAACATGTTGTTCGTACCCTTCATCCGCCCTCCTGTCGTCAGGCTGCTCTCCGTCCAGAGAGGCCTCGCTGTGATCGCCGCTGCTGCTCTCGCTCTCGCTCTCCGAGTCGCTGAGCTCCGTGGGCTCCACGACGATAGAGGGGAGTCGCTCCCTTCTGTAGAGGAAATCTTCAGGGTAGGAGTCCGAGTCGTCGCTCACGTCGGCTTCTGGGAAGATCTAGAGGAGGCAGATTTCTGAGTTACATTCATTAGACTCTCTGGTTTTCCTCCCACAGTCCAAAACCATAGGTATGAGTGTGAGAGTGGATGGTTTTGTCTTTATGTGTGACCCGACCTTCTGCCAAGTGGTGGAACCTTGGAAGGAGTTTGTGTCTTATCCTAAGTTATGGCTGCTAATACTGAATATGTGAGTAATTCAACTTAAAAATTGGCTGAAGATTAGAATTTCGCAGAAAAGGTCACACTTTCCCCTGAGATTGAGTAAAGTGCGTCTAAAATGACGGGAAACTTCCTGTTTCTGTGTCAGACAAGGTGAGCGAGAACAGGCCCATTTATGAAATGATATATTTATATGTGAACACAACATAGTAGACTGTGCAAGATTCAGATTTGGTTTTCACATTTTCCCCTTATATTATAAGCATGTCTTCCTTTTCCTTGTGAGTCTGCATGTGATGGTGAGATGAGTTGCAGGTGTGCATGTCTGATTGAATGTCATGTGTGCAGGTGGATGCTGGGAGCTGATTGGTCCTGCACAGGAGGTTCCAGTATAAAAGACCTGATCATTGCAGTAGTGGAGCTCCCATGAAACACACACAGAGCCAGGCTGCTATCAATGAATGCTTGTTGTGTGTCATAAACCTTCAAAATAGTTTGTTTAATGTGCTGTTGGTGGTTTATTGGGAGTTAGAAAGAGGGAGTCTCCACAGTTTCCCCCTGGGACTGGTCGTAACTCTCTGTTTAGTAACAATATGAGAAACAATGTCGACTATATAAGTGTTGAGTAAAGACCGGTCAGTCGTACCTGGTAGGCTTTGCTGCCTCTCCTCTGTCCTGAACCCTCCTCCATCTCTGCTTGACTGAGAATGGTGGTCACACTGTGAACAAGACAACATATTTAAGTACTTTTGATCTGAAACCTCCTCACATGCAACCTGTGTGTAAAACAAAATGACAATTTTATCCCTTTCACACATGATGTACGTTAAAAAATAGTGCATTTTAAAACCGTTTGTGTAAAACCGCATGTCTAAATATATGACTCACTGGATGCCCTGCAGCCACGGTTAGCGTCGCTGCTCCTTAAACACTGTCGTGATTTAAAAAAACCCTCTTTATTGCACTTTATCTGCAGTTTACGCACTTAATGGTGAGGAACTGCACCTGCTCCTTTGCTTTGCTAGAGACGTTTTTGTCTTCTCTGGATGCAAAAAAAAAAACTGCACAAGAAAAAGCTCTTTAATTAAGATTTAGTGGAAAGAAGAGCAGCTTCCTGCTGTGAGGCTGCAGGTACAGCTGTTAGAGGAGTGTAGCTAAACCTGTGCTGTATTTGCAGAGGATGCTGAATTTCACAGGATTTGAAGCCTTTTTTATAATTTAAATGTGGCAAGATAAGGTCTGAGGATGAGGTCACAAAGTCAGAGGAGAGGTGCTGGACAACTGAGAAACAAGACGTCTTGCACACTCTTGCCTCACGTTCATCCATTTTTTATGAGCGTAAGTGTTTCAGCTTTCAGTTGAACAAGACACCCATGAAGTTGCAAAGGTGTTGCAAACCTGGGATTTGACTGACAGCAGTTGTTTGCTTCCTTTTGCAAATAAGATGAACAAAACAGTCGTCAGTATTTACAGTAAGTGCAACTGTGAGGAGCAAGTTGGCAGAGTGAGAGTTTCTTCTGTGTTAATCTGCAGATAAGCACTTAATGACATGAGAGGCTTGAAGAACAAGTGACTCATCGTGTGGGGGGGAAGGGGGGGAATGAGGAAAAACAGGTGGAACAAACCAATAAAGGATGGATAAAGTGATGCATTATCAAGTATATTTTAAAGGTACTGTCTGAATTACTTACTGATAAGAAAAAGATCAGACCTAATTTATTTATTTACAAACATAATGCAAACAAAAGACCAAAAAAGGGGCCATATTTCATGTTTGCCACACATATACATTTATTGTTTCTTGAACCTTACAAGAATTACCTCCTTATATTTCCTTTTAAACTGGATTATTATGTTTCAGCTTCCCCGTTTAGCTGAGTTCCATAATGTTGGCATCAAATCATCATGAGTGTGTTTTTTACAGTATGCACTAACATTTTAGCACAAGTAAAACATCCCACACTCCACATTTCTATCACAAGAGCAAAATTAGTACATTTTATCAAGTGTATACATTTATCATGCTCAGCATAACACATTATATCTGGAGTTTTTGTTGTTTGAAGTGATGTAGCTTACCTGTGTGAGGCAGTGCAGCTCATCTTTACAGGGATCTCAAGATAAAAACAAAGGACAATTCCAAATGACTTCTTTTTCAAAAAGAAGGCTGAGGATCTATTGCTTCAAAGTGTCCTCTGTGTGCTGTCACTCACTCTTCTTTCCTTCTTCCTGACACTCACAGGCTTCACCTTCCCTCCTCCTCCATCCTCCTCCTCCTCCTCTGTCTCTCCCCATGACGCACACCCTGCTGCACATTCCGGGCAGCGTGCAAACCTGCTTTGCGAGTTGACTCGGCTTAGTATCAGCTCCAATTAAGAACACGACCTTGATGTGACATGTGAGTGTGCAGCTACACGGGGCCTCACTTTGTCGCTTTGCACATACGAACACAGTAACATGCACAACATTATTTTGCACCCAAAACCAGGGGAATCTGACTGTTTACAGTGGACAGTGGCAGGTGGGGAGTTTGACTGGGGCGGTGTCGCAGGTGTCCTAAGGCGAGCTCAGGGAGGATAGAAACCTTCTAAAGTAGAATGAAGGAAACAGGGTAAAACAGTTAATAGTACGAACCCAAGTAGTGTGTACCATGTGGAAGAAGTGGATAAAATAAAAGTCACTGAGCTCCAGGGAGGGGGCGGGAGGGGGCTGTAGCTGTACCCGATTCAGGGCAGCCCTGGCCCATGTAAGTGGTGTTGGAGGTCCCTGTGTGGAGGTCCCTGTGTGGAGCTCCATGGGTTAGGGGTGGGAAAAGTCATACCATGTGAACCAGGGTCCCAGAGGTCCCCGTAAGGAGATACAGTGGAAACAGTAGTTTCCACTGTAACAGTCAGTTGTAGCCCCAGTAGTGAATACCAGGTGTAAAAAGTGTCAAAAAAGTGAATAAAATGTAAGTCATAGAGCTCCAGGGCGGGGGAGCGGGAGGTGGCTGTGATTGTACCCGGCTCAGGGCAGCCCTGGTCCGGGTAAGTCTCTGTGGAGGTCCTGCTGTGGACCTCCAGACAGTAGAGGGAAAATGACAAAATGTCACACAGGTGAACTAGGGGCTCAGAGGCTCCTGGAAGGAGATACATGACAACCAAGGAAACGGGGTAAAACAGTCGTTAATAACCCCCATAGTGTGTAAAATGTGTAAAAGGGGAATAAAATAAAAGTCACGGAGCTCCAGGATTTGGTGGCGGTAGTTGTTGGTGGTTGTACACGGCTCAGGGCAGCCCTGGCCCGGGTAAGTGTCTGTGGAGGTCCCGGTATCGACCTCCGGACAGTAGAGGGAAAATGACAAAGTGCTGACTTCCAGGATTTGGGGGCGGTAGTTGGTGGTGGTTGTATCCGATTCAGGGCAGCCCTGGCCTGGGTAAGTGTCTATGGAAGTCGCGCTGTGAAGCTCCAGAGAGTAGAGGAAAAAAATGACAGTGCTGACTTCCAGGATTTGGGGCGGTAGTTGGTGGTGGTTGTAGCCGGCTCAGGACAGCCCTGGCCGGGCAAGTGTCTGTGGAGGTCACGGTGTGAGGCTCCAGAGCGTACAGGAAAAAAATGACAGTGCCGACCTCCAGGGTTTGCGGGGCGGTAGTTGGCGATCGTTGTATCCGATTTCGGGCAGCCCTGGTCGTGTAAGTCTCGGCGGATGTCCCGCTGTGGAACTCCAGAGAGTACAGAAAAAATGACTAAGTGCCAACCTCCAGGGTCTGGGGGCGGTAGTTGGCGCTCGTTGTATCCGATTTCGGGCAGCCCCGGCCGGGTAAGTGGCGGTGGGTGTCCCCTGTCTGGAGGTCAAAAAAATTTAAATTTGGGAAACAGTTAATGTTAACCCCAATAGTGTGTTTAATGTGTTTTGGGGTGAATTTTATACAAAATAACGGGGAAAAAACGTCCTTCAGTGGGTTTCACCCAGGTTCTCTACTAAAAGTCCTTCTGCTGGTTCTGTGTGGCACTGTGCATAATATCAGGAGAGAGCTTTTTCAGAGCACTTAGAAAAATTCTGACAAGTGGGAATTTTGCACTTTTGGAATTTTAGACTGTTTGCCCACATCCATGCAGTGACAACTACACTGACCGAGCGGGCGGGTCACGTAATATCTTATATAATAATAACTACACTGATATGAAAGAAATATTGGATCTGAATGTAGAACTTTATTTTCCACAATAAAAGTATCTGTGCTGAAGCCGCCTTAAAAACATAATAAGATAAGATAATCCTTTATTATCTCACATGGGGAAGTTACAGCTGTAATGATTAGTGGCGTGGACCCGAAAGCAGACGGAGACGGAGGTGGCTATTTCAAAACAATATAAATTTATTTACGAAAAAATGTATAACAAAAAACGACTTCCCAAAAGTGGGAAGCGATAGGGGATAGGTGGAGAGAAAGGAGGAAAATTGTCCTTGCAGCTACTGCGGGGGTGACTCGGCAGGTCGGCGGAAATCCAGAGTGGAGATAACTCACGAACGTGGCACAGGAGATCCCAGGAGAATAGGGAGACCGGAACAGCCAGGGAGTTGAAGACCAGCAGGAGACGTGACGACCTGGAGCGGAGACGAACGGGTAAGTATTCTTGTGAGGTAAGTACAGCGAGAGAGCTGGTAGCATGACTTTACCCATGTATGTTCGAAAACGATCTGACACCGGTGAGGAGAAATGGCTCCGCCTTTAAGCCCCGCTGATTACACATCTGGTGCAGGTGAGGAGGAGCCGCGCAGGTGCAAACGATCACCGGTGTCTGGGAACTGGGTCAGCCACGCCCCCTGCAGAGTCAGAGGAGAGGGGAAAGAGCAGCAGCCACAAAAACAACACTAATAATAAAATTGAGGAGAAGGTGCAGGTGGAATCGTAACAGTACCTCCCCCTCAAAGAGCGCCTCCTGGCGCTAGGCCAGGCTTATCCGGGTGGGTCCGATGGAAGTCCCTCAGCAAGTCTTTGTCCAGGATGAAATGGCGTGGGACCCAAGATCTCTCCTCCGGGCCGTACCCCTTCCAGTCGACGAGGTACTGGTGACCCCGGCCCCTGCGTCGGCTGTCCAGGATACGCCTGGCTGTGTAGGCCTCCCCCCCGTCGATAAACCTGGGTGGAGGAGGAGGGTTGGAGGGTGGGACCAGGTCCGACTCCTCCACTGGTTTTAGGAGTGAGACGTGGAAGGTCGGGTGGATTCGTAAAGCTCTAGGAAGCTTCAGGCGGGCGGCGGACCTGTTGACCATCCGCTCGATGATGAACGGCCCAATGAAACGAGGTGCCAGCTTCCGGGACTCGACCTGCAGGGGAAGGTCTTTAGAGGACAGCCATACCTTTTGTCCTGGGTGATAGTCTGGAGCCGGGATGCGGTGGCGATTGGCCTGCCTCTGGCTCTGGATGGAAGATCGTTGAAGGGATGACCGGACCTGTCTCCACACCGCGTGGCACCGGCGAAGGTAGGTCTGGACAGAAGGAACGGCGACCTCCTCCTCCTGGAAGTCGAAGAGGGGTGGTTGGTAGCCCAGGGTCGCCATGAATGGAGAGATGCCGGTAGAAGCGGAGACCAGGGAATTGTGCGCGTATTCCACCCATGGAAGCATGGAACTCCAGGAGGCGGGGTGGCGGGCGGCGACACAACGAAGGGCACTCTCCATGCTCTGGTTGGCACGTTCTGTTTGGCCGTTAGACTGGGGGTGATAGCCCGACGTGAGGCTGGTGGACGCCCCCAGCGCCGAGCAGAACGCCTTCCAGACCTGGGAAGCGAACTGAGGCCCTCTGTCTGAGACGATGTCCTGCGGGAACCCGTGGAGTCTGAAGACGTGTTCGACTAGGAGGTCCCCCGTCTCGATGGCAGTTGGGAGCTTGGTGAGCGGTATGTAGTGGACGGACTTCGAAAACCGGTCCACCACCGTCAGGACCGTGGTGTTTAGGCGAGACGGTGGTAGACCGGTAACGAAGTCCACCGCAATGTGGGACCAGGGACGACGTGGGATGGAGAGCGGCTGCAGGAGACCAGCTGGAGGGCGGTTCGAGGTCTTCCCTCGGGCACAGACGGGACAGGCTCGGATGAACTCGGCAGTGTCCTGAGGCATGGAGGGCCACCAAAATCGCTGGCGGAGGAACCGGAGAGTGCGATTGTGGCCGGGATGACATGTGAGCTTAGAGCCATGTGCCCACTGTAATACCTCAGATCGTGCCGCGCCCGGGACGAAGAGCCGGTTGGGAGGACCGTTTCCTGGGTCTGGTTCCTCTCGTTGGGCCAGACGGACCCTCTCCTCCACCGGCCAGGAAGCAGCTCCCACGATGCAGGCTGGGGGAATGATTGGCTCGGGAGATAGAGAAGGTGGGTCAGGTGAGAATAGTCGAGATAATGCGTCTGGTTTAACGTTCCTCGACCCAGGTCGGAAGGTGAGGGTAAACACAAATCTCCCCAAGAACAGGGCCCAACGTGCCTGTCTGGAGTTGAGACGTTTAGCGTCTCGTAAATAAGATACATTTTTATGGTCTGTCCAAACGATAAATGGAAAAGACGCACCTTCCAACCAATGTCGCCATTCCTGGAGTGCCAACACGACCGCCAGCAGCTCCCTGTTCCCCACGTCATAGTTCGCCTCGGCAGGGGAAAGGCGTCGGCTGAAGAAAGCGCATGGGTGCAGTTTTTGGTCGGCAGGCGAGCGTTGCGAAAGAACGGCTCCAACTCCAGTGTCGGAGGCGTCGACCTCGACGACAAACTGTAGGGAAGAGTCAGGGTGGGAGAGGATTGGTGCGGACGTGAACAGTACCTTGAGTCTCTGGAAGGCATTCTCGGCGTCATCGGACCAGCAGAATGATTGCAGCGGAGAGGTGAGTCGAGTGAGGGGTCCAGCCACCTTGCTGTAGTCCCGGATGAATCGCCGGTAGAAGTTCGCGAACCCTAGGAACCGCTGCAGCTGCTTCCGGTTGGAGGGGGTCGGCCAGTCCCTCACCGCGCTGATCTTGGCCGGGTCTGGAGACAGTTTACCCTGGTCGATAATAAACCCAAGGAAAGGAACTGATGATGCGTGGAAGACGCACTTCTCTGCCTTGGCATATAGTTTGTTCTCCAGCAGTCTTTGCAGCACCATGCGGACATGCTGGACGTGTTCCTGCTCGGACTCCGAGAAGATGAGGATGTCATCCAAATACACGAACAGGAATTTGTCCAGCATGTCACGCAGAATGTCGTTGACTAGGTGCTGAAAGACTGCTGGAGCGTTCGTTAATCCAAACGGCATGACCAGGTATTCAAAATGACCCATAGGCGTGTTGAAGGCGGTCTTCCACTCGTCTCCCTCCCTGATACGAACCAGATGGTACGCGTTGCGAAGGTCGAGTTTGGAGAAAACTTTAGCCTTGCACAGGGGACTGAAGGCAGCGTCCATGAGCGGCAGAGCATATTTGTTGTGGACCGTGATCTCATTGAGACCACGATAGTCGATACAAGGGCGCAGGGTACCATCCTTCTTCTGGACAAAGAAGAAACCGGCTCCGACAGGGGATGAAGAGGGACGAATGAGGCCAGCGGCCAGAGACTGGTTGACGTATTCCTCCATGCATGAGCGTTCGGTCTGGGATAGATTATACAGCCGTCGGGAAGGTAATGTGGACCCCGGAAGCAGGTCAATGCCGCAGTCGTATGGTCGATGGGGAGGAAGAGAGAGAGCCAAGTCCTTGGAGAACACCTCCCCGAGGTCGTGGTACGCCGCCGGAATCGTGGAAAGGTCTGGTGGCTTGGGAACCGGAACCGGAGAGGTCGAAGGAGCGGGCAGTGCTGAGCGGAGGCAGCGGGAGTGACATGGAACGCTCCAGCTGGAGAGTTGCCCAGACGACCAGTCGAACCGGGGATTGTGAAGCGCCAACCAGGGCAGGCCCAGCACGATCGGGGAGGAAGACGAAGGAATCAGGAACAATTGAAGCAGCTCGTGGTGGTTGCCGGACAGGACCAGGGCGATGGGTCTGGTGCGATGAGTGACTGTGGCCAGGATCTTGCCGTCGAGGTCGTGGATCTCCTTCGGAGTCTCGAGCGGGATCGTGGGGATCCCGGCCTGGAGGGCAGTGTCCAAGTCCAGGAAACAGTCGTCTGCGCCAGAATCGACCAGACAGGGGAGCGTGATCGACTTCTGATCCCACCGGAGTTGACCTGGGAGGATCACACGTCTCCTTGTGGCACGGGAAACGGCACCGCCTGCCAACACTCCTGCGTGTGTTGGAGGGCTTAGTCTTTTAGGACGTACTGGACAGTTTGCCCGTTGATGGCCCAGTTCGCCGCAGTAGAGACAGGTCCCGCTTCTCACCCTCACCATCCGCTCCGCGGAGGTGAGTCGAGTACGCCCCAGCTGCATCGGTTCAGGTGAACCAGGAAAGGTAGGAAAAGGAGGCAGAGAAATGGGAGCCGGATTGAGGGGACGTGAGTGGCTAGTGACACGCCGGCTATTCGCCGTTCTCTCTCGATCCCTCTCCCGGATGCGATTATCGAGCATGATACACAAGGCAATGAGTGAATCTAAATCGTGGGCGTCGTTCCGTGTTGCTAGTTCATCGCGTATTTCTCTATTCAGATTTCTAACGAACATAGCGCGCAGCGCCGCGTCGTTCCACGAACTCTCCGCAGCGTGAATGCGGAACTGAATAGAAAAATCAGCCACCGATGAATTAGCCTGTTTGGTGTTGATTAGTTTGGAGGAAATATCGGACTCCTGAAGAGAGTGATCGAAAACTTTGCACAACTGGCTGGTGAACGACGAGTAACTAACTGAAGCGGGGGCTGCGTTGGATAGCGTGGCCGTTGCCCACTGAGCGGCTCGCCCCGACAATAAATTTACCACGAAGGCAATTCTGGCGTTGTCATCGGGGTAGGTGCGTGGTTGTAAGCTAAAAACTAGCGAACATTGAAAAAGGAAGCTTGTGCTTTTACCAATCTCCCCGGAGAATCGTTCGGGGATGGGAACAAAAGGTTCCCGCGGCGAACTAGTGGAAGTGGCTAAGCTAGCGCTACTAGCCGCAACTACCTGCTCCGCGCTAGCGGACACGGAAGTGGCGGAGGCTACGGGAGGGTTAGCCGACCTAGCAGCATTAGCCATGAGTTCGCGGAGTGAAAGGGATACCTTCGAAAGCATCTGACTATGGCGCCCGATGAGTACGCCCTGGGCGGAAATAGCCTGCTTACACGCGTCAAAGTCCGCCGGGTCCATGTTGGTCAGATCGTTATGTAATGATTAGTGGCGTGGACCCGAAAGCAGACGGAGACGGAGGTGGCTATTTCAAAACAATATAAATTTATTTACGAAAAAATGTATAACAAAAAACGACTTCCCAAAAGTGGGAAGCGATAGGGGATAGGTGGAGAGAAAGGAGGAAAATTGTCCTTGCAGCTACTGCGGGGGTGACTCGGCAGGTCGGCGGAAATCCAGAGTGGAGATAACTCACGAACGTGGCACAGGAGATCCCAGGAGAATAGGGAGACCGGAACAGCCAGGGAGTTGAAGACCAGCAGGAGACGTGACGACCTGGAGCGGAGACGAACGGGTAAGTATTCTTGTGAGGTAAGTACAGCGAGAGAGCTGGTAGCATGACTTTACCCATGTATGTTCGAAAACGATCTGACACCGGTGAGGAGAAATGGCTCCGCCTTTAAGCCCCGCTGATTACACATCTGGTGCAGGTGAGGAGGAGCCGCGCAGGTGCAAACGATCACCGGTGTCTGGGAACTGGGTCAGCCACGCCCCCTGCAGAGTCAGAGGAGAGGGGAAAGAGCAGCAGCCACAAAAACAACACTAATAATAAAATTGAGGAGAAGGTGCAGGTGGAATCGTAACAACAGCAACACACAATCACAACAGTGTCGAAAAGTAGAACTAAAATAAGGAAATAAAGACTATTAAATATGTGCAAATGAAAACAAGAAAGGAGGGAGAGTTGGAAAAATGCCTGTACATAGTTTCCATTTTTTGGGCCTGTTTTTGGACTTTGAGACAAAGACTCAAACAGATGTTATTTTAAATATGTGTTATACTGTTCACATTTCAAATTTAACACGCCAAATCTGGTGTTCATTTACAACTACAATGTTTTTGTTTTTTTTATTAAATACAACTAGTTTTTCTTCATTTTAAATTGTTAATACACCATTTTGACATAAATAACTGCCACATATTGAAAGTTATTCTGGAAAAATGCCCTTTTTTCGGGACACTAATGATTCACAATTTCATAAATATACAGTTTTTTTTCATGATATCAATATAACCAATGACTCACATGTGACTGGTAAGTCCAAAATTCTTAAAAATCATTTGCACTCTTACTGGAATAAATATCAGTCGCCCTCACACAGTGACTTTGATCGAGACAATGCAGTTATAAACAGTTATAAAGTGGGGAGATTACACATTTAAGGCGGTGCTGTGTGGCAGCTGTGGTGTATTTATAAAGCGAGAGGAGAGGAAGAGGCAGTGCACTCCAAAAGTCAACAGGGAGGGATAAAAGGGGGAGCGCGGACACAAAGAGCCACAGATAAAGGATGGACTAAAAAAGAATGGAGTGCAAGAAGAAGAAGAAGAGTGTGAGGCAGTTTCCAAAGAAGAAGAAACAATCTCTGCTGCATCAGTGACATGGAGGGGAGCAGAGGGAAGCATGGCGTGACAGAGGGGTGAGAAGGGAGACGAGAACTTTGAAAATATGACAGTGTGATTCAGGTCAGTGGTTCCTGTTTGCTTTGTCACCGTGGGAAGAAAAAAAGGGGAAGACGGGCAAGTACAAGGGCGGCTCATAAAAAATGATTATTGGCTAAATGAAAAGGAAAAGAGGAAATTGATTTAGTGCATGTTCACACTTCTCACTTAGGTCTCATTGTTTTTAATAGAAAGTGTTGTTGTTGTACTTTGAATAGAGACGCTGAGACAAAGAGAGAGGGGGAGAGAGTTAATTGCCAAAAAAGGTCTTGAGCCAGAGTTGGAGAAAGTGCAGGCTTGACAGATGCTTCACAGCCATGGAGAGTCACAGGCAGACAAGAGCAAGAGCAGAGACACAGACAGAGGACAGAAGTGACTTATAAAGACAAAAAAAAGGTGACATTTTAGGCAAAGGAAACACGATCTGTCAGGAAAAAGGGGATGTTTGCACAGAAAACACACGCTCCTGTGCAGTAAACAGGTCAGGGACGGTGGGTGGGGTCAGGTGATGATCCCAAACAGTGACTGTATGTGAGTGTGAGGGTGGGCTGTTACTGTAAACTGTGACACTCAAGAGGAAACCAAGAGGAGCCAGCTTGTGTCACTGTAAATTCAGCAACAGATGAACGCCACGGTTTCACTGCAGTTCTAAACCGACACCCACACCGGGCGTCATGTCAACCACGCCTGACCCGGCTCAGGGTCACCAGTCGACAGGACCCGTCGGCCTCCAGACCCTGCTGGACCTGCTGGTGGGGGTCTACCAGGAGTTCTGCTCCTCACCCTTTGCAAGGGAAAAATATGTCTCTGGTTTCCTGCAGTGGGGTGAGTGCTTTCCTTTTACTGTGTATTTGTGTTTTTATTATTTTACGACATCCTCGTGAAGCCAGTGATATGTTAATAATCATCTTATCCATCAACAAAAAATGATACTGATCAGAATTAAAGTCCATGTTGCTCTGTGGTCGAGAATGTGCCATAAATCACTCCACGATAAGTCACATTAACACCATGTGTAACCCACACAACACTTGATACAGCTTCATTCAACAACATGCATTTAGTCATTCATTACCTCCACCGTTGCAAACACATAGCAGCCATAGCAACTTCAGTCTCAGTTTTAGTTTAAGATTAATCGAATGCACGTGAGACAATTCACAAAAATAAAGAATGGATTAAAATGTTCCAAATGAAGATGGACTCTAAGTTTAATGTGCATTTAAATGAATCTAAACCCAAACAAGATTATTTTGTAAAGACTGACCAAAAGACACAGTCGTCATGGTCAACAATCACACACACACACACACACACACACACACACACACACACACACACACACACACACACACACACACACACACACACACACACACACACACACACCTGCCTCTGTGAGGAGGTGCAGCACTCCAGATCAACAGGAGACCATTACAAGGTCATGAAAGTCTTGAAAAGAAAATCACTGATGAGTCACCGTGACATTGGTCAACTGGTGTCACATCACTCAAATCCCCCCACCCAGAGACACACAGACAGACGGTGGACACATGTGGATAATAATACACACACACACACACACACACACACGGTCAGTGCTTACATTTAGTATATCGAGCATGTGGCCGTATTATATTGTCATGTAGCTGAATAGATATGTGGGCGTGCGGGTGCGTTTGATGACCTCTATCATTCCAATTTTAACCACATCATCACGTGACCTGGGATGAGAGGATCCAGTGTCAGAGGGTTCTGTGATGAAGCACATTGCTCCTCCTTTTTAACAAAGCAATATCCACAAACCTACTTGTCACATGACCACCAAAACTGCTGATACTGGTTCTTTCCTTCTTTTTGGCCAGTCATATGTCTCATCTTTGCCCTCGCTAATTCATGAAGGACCACCTCACTGCAGTGCCCTACATACAAAATCCTTCTCACCAAATGCTCCATCGTGCAGCTCTGTTCTCAATGGACTCTGGTGACTCCTTACAAGGCTTTCAGACTTGATGTCTTGATGGGTGAAAAGCCAGAGTCAACATTTACAGGCACTTGCCCATGTCTCCATCACTGTTTTCTTCAAAAATATTTCAAAAGCAGCAAAGTTCCAACAGAGTTGACGAGTGGAGTGTGTGCACATGAGAGTTAATGCACTTTAATAATAGTAATAATCAGTCAAAAAAAGTGACATAAGGTACTCATCTTTTAGCAATAAAGCATTAAATACGTTATTTATAAGATATTTACAGTTTGCACAATGGAAATTTAAATATCAGCGATTTTACATTTTTGTTGTTCTCTGAAAACCTTGGTCTCCACCTATTTTCCTCGTGGAGGGGAGTGATTTCCGTTCATGTTGACAGGAAGCTGGCAGAGCACTCGACGGTGGTGGAATTGAATAAACACACGCAGACACAGGCTTCAGTGGAAACACAAAGCTTTCATGTCCCCTGTACTTTTATATAGGATCTACTTTTGTTGTGTTGTACATTCTGCTTTTCATTGATACACACTGTTAAAATAATCAATTTTAATAGACACACACACACTTCCTCTGCAAACACATTATAATCTCAGTTCCTCAAGGTAATTGGGAAATGGTAGTTATTATTTCATATATATCACAATTGGAAAACTGGCTGCAACTTCTTAAATCTATGTGTGACTCAGTGAGTATCGAAAATCATGACAGAAGTCAAGGCCAAACACATTCTTTACACACACAGATTCACATGCAAGCGCTGTTTTTAATAGTTACAGAGTTACTTTTGGGAGGATACATGTGCAGGAAGCACAGAGAACAGGATGGAAAGCAATGTCCATGTCCTCTGCAGAGAGAGAAACTGTGCCAAGTGTGAAAGTTATCAAGGTGCTGGACACGTGTGTGTTCAAATAACAGGGTTGCAGTAAGGTTTGGGCATCATTTATGACAAGATTTTTATTTTGTGCCGCTCTACTGAACCTGGGATAGAGTCTTCTCATTTGGCTCCTGTTGTTCTAGGAAGCTGTAACAGTGTGGAGGGAATGTCCGTGTGCACCGGGGGCTAAGTGTGTGTTCCCAACGTTTACACTCTTTCTGTCTCGCCTGCATTCCTCTCCGTGTCTTAGGTATAGAGGAATGAGAATGAAAATAAAAATAGCGGACTGGAAAACTTTGCCTCAATTCATAAATGACCGCTGCTATTTTTAGCCACACGGAGTGACTCCAATTCAGAGACTCCCTTTATGGCAAAAAACATTTTTTTTAAAGTCTTATTTTGTTTAGTTTTTATAGTTTCAATTCTTTTCCATCTTTATTTATTTCAATATTGGTGGTTTCTGTCATTAATTACACATTTTAGTTAGTGGAGCCTGGTGCACTTATCTTTCTATTTCTACTTAGTTTTATAACCTAAGTATAATATATGTCTACTTACGGGTACAAATAACTGGAATAACAGGAATAATCTTCACACAAACCACTTCATCTCATAATTTAAAGGTGCATTATGTAATAAATCTAAAACAACTGGTCATAAAATCCTCCTAATATGTCACAGAGACTCAGGAATAATGTTCATATAACAAACTGAACTCACCAACAACAACAGTACAGACAAAATATTTGCATTAAAAAAAATATTTTGCAGACTGCAAATCATGTTTATGTTTTGAAATCATGTTTTGGCATGTGGCGCCACCTACCGCCATCTACCAATCTTTGCAGTCAGTAGAGTCTCAGCTGCCGAGCAACCACAGATTTTTCGTTGTCAGAAAACGAAAAACCTTAAAGACCTCGGTATTTTGAATTTGAATGTAGTAACCGTTTTTGGCCACATTCTTACATATGGCGTCTTTAATCTCTGTCCTCCATCATAGCTGAGCCCCTGGTGAGGCAGGTGAAGAGGACTCGCATCAAAAGAGAAGACTTTCACATACTGAAGGTGATTGGCCGAGGCACATTCAGTGAGGTGAGCACACCTGCAGCAAGGATTCAACATCTGGAAATATTTGCAATTGGCATGATCTGACTAGAGAATTAGAGAATTATCTCGAGTTCGCGTGCTTGTGTTGCAGGTCGCCGTGGCCAGGATGCGACGCACACAAGAGGTGTACGCTCTGAAGATTATGAATAAGTGGGACATGCTGAGGCGAGGAGAGGTACACACAAACAAATCTGCACTCACACTCACAGGATAAAGAATATATGCTGGATTGAGATGAAGGAGGAAAGGAAGGAAAGTATAACAGGGGGGGGTTACTTTGTTACTGTGATTTAACCTGGACGACGTCCTCGTTGTGGCTCTGACCCGGTTGTTTCTGTCTCGTGCAGACGGCGTGTTACCAGGAAGAGAGGGAGGTTCTACTGAAGGGTGACAGACGCTGGATCACAGAACTGCACTATTCATTTCAGGACGACAACTTTCTGGTATATGAACAAACTGTGTCACACAATGCAATGAATATCCATATCCTGCTAATTTATTGTGTATATAATGTGTTTTTTAAGTACCTGGTGATGGATTACTATGTTGGCGGCGACCTGCTGACTCTGCTCAGTAAGTTTGGAGACAGAATTCCCGAGGAAATGGCTCAGTTCTACCTGGCTGAGATGGTCATGGCTATTGACTCTGTCCACAAACTGGGTTATGTCCACAGGTAGATTATTCTCCTATTCTCTGATACCACTTTCAATTACTGATTGAATTAGTTTCAGATGCATGTACAGTTCTTAGAGGAGTCTGCACTAACTATTCGTTACACAGAGACATCAAACCTGACAACATCCTGCTGACAGCTGACGGTCACATCAGACTGGGCGACTTTGGTTCTTGTCTCAGGCTCCTGGATGATGGCATGGTCAGTTTTGGTGTTCATGAAACACAGCAAATCATGGATCCGGACCAGCTATAGTGACAAAATAATAATCCTGACCTATTTTGCAGGTCCACTCATCTCTAGCAGTTGGGACCCCAGACTACTTGTCTCCAGAGATTTTAAGAGCACTTGATGGAGGTGGAGGTTATGGCCCTGAATGTGACTGGTGGGCTTTGGGTATCTGTGCCTATGAAATGCTGCTGGGGACCACGCCTTTCTATGCAGAGTCCATCTCTCTAACGTATGCTAAGATCATCCACTTTCAGGTACATAAACTTATACATACATCCATGAACACTCAGATATAACAGTGTATCCAAAGAGCAATCCTGTCCTTTTTCCTCACAGGAGTATTTTCAGTTCCCTCCTTCTGGCCCCGAGATCTCAGACAAGGCTCGTTCCTTCATCACCGGGCTCATCTGTGAGAGGGAAATCCGTCTGGGGAGGAACGACTTCAGTGACTTCAGGAGTCACCCGTTCTTCTGTGGACTGGACTGGGGTTCCCTGCACAAGCTCTCTGCCCCCTACCGACCTGATGTGTCCAATCCCACTGACACGTCCAACTTTGACATCCTGGATGACTGTCTAAGTGAAGCGGTTAGTGAAGAGAGTACACTTACTGGTGCATATGTATCTGAATGTCATGTGGAGGATAAAGAAGTACACAATTCTAAGAAGTTAATACCCAATTCTTCGGCAGGAAACCCTCTCTGATGTAATGGACAGAGCACCAATAGGAATACACTTGGCCTTCGTTGGATATTCTTACACTGCCACCAGGTGAATATATAACTTATTATCTGTCATATTCACCTCCAACTTGCTTCCATAAGGATTATAGAACTCTCTCCTATAGTCAGACGGGCGCCATAGACCGCAGTCATGACATCATGATGCAGATTGACCGCACGAGGCTCAGGGATCGCGAGAATCTGTACGCAGCGGAGAAACTGGTGAGACGTGGGGCACAAAGGAAAAACTTCCTTCTACCTCAACTTTTATGTTGACTCTAATCTACCTGCCTGTGGTTTAAAATTCAGAGCCAGCTGTTGCATCTCACAGATACTCTGCCACACTCCCTGCCCGCGTTGCTGGAGCTGCCAGTCACCGTGGAACAAGGCTGTGCTGCATCCACCCAAACCACCACTGAGGAGGAGGAGGAGGAGACTGAGCAGTTATCGGCACTTGATGAAGACTTGCAGAGGTCGGTTTTCAACACTCAAATTAGTGTCAGACACGTCAATACAATAGTGTTTTCTCCACTTGAAATTAATCTGATTACAACCATTTCCTTGTGAGTAAAGTTTAGGTGCAAAAGAGTGGTAAGGAACACAAGGCAACTGAATAAGACCATCATTTTCACTCAAAATCTCTATATATGCTGTGTTGCAAGATAAAAGCATGACAATTCAGCAAAATCTCCAACAAATCTTCTGACGTTACAAGCCACAAATACCACACGAACATTCCTTTCAAGTATCGGGAACAGACATTCCACATCGAGAAAATCTTGAATCACCCAGTTTTAAAACTTCCATGTGAATCTATATTTATCCATACTCAGAATATGACTAACACCTATAAATGTTAATTCCCATGAAGCCTCTTAATGCTGCCAAGACCTCTACACGGGGGGGTGACTAATGTTTCCCAAACAAAACAAAGTTAAAGTCATTTTCAGAATTCTGTAAAAGTAAAACAATGTGGTCTTATTTCCTTATGGGAGAACAACACATTGTAGAAGGCAAAAAGAGGACCTTCAACATCTGACATCACAACCTTGAGTACCCATATCAGGGCTATATTTAAACCTCCAGAGTTGTGATGATGCACTGACCACCAAGCGATAACCATAATAGTAACCAAACAGTGTGGTCACATGACAGAGGGGTGGCGCACATCTATCTTTATGGCGTTTGCTTAGTGAAGGTTTAAGGATGTTGTCGGCTTCATGTTAATCACTCTGTCACCACTTTATTCACCAGTAAGTTAGACGAAGCAGAGAGGAGACGCTGTGAGCTCGAGGAGACGATGGAGAGACTGAAGGGCGAGATGCAGGACTGGAGAGCCTCCAAAGAAACAGGCAAGGGAATCGGTGTCTGTGCTTCCTCTTCCACACACCATCTTCATCATCATTAAAGTTCCACTCCTTTTACTCAAGCATACCATGGCATAGAATTTTTACACATCCATGAAGCAGCATTCTTTATGCGGGACAGTGAGACAGCAGTGAAGTGTGCAGCAGGAGTGACAGGTGGCTTCAAGGTGAGGGTGGGATTACATCCAGGGATCAACTCTGAGCCCCGTCTTGTGTGCAGTGGTGATGACAGGTTGACGGATGAGGGTGCAGGCAGGAGACTCGAGACGAGTTGTTAGCAGATGCAATTTGGAATCTGTAGTGAGTGTAAGAGGACAGGTGGAAGAGAGAGAGAGCCTGGAGAGGTGGAGGTATGCAGCGGAGAGGAGAGGAATGAAGGTTAGCAGGAGCCAGGCAGAATACCTGGTGGTACGGTGAAGATGCAAGGAGTAGAAATAGAGAAAGTGGATGAGTTTAAATACTTGGGGTCAACCAGGCAAAAGCAATGGACAATGCACAAGAGAGGTAAAGAAGAGAGTGCAGACAGGAGACAGAGCTGGAGGTAGAAGAGCTGAAGATGCTGAGATCTTTGTTGGGGGTGACCACCATTTGAGATGGTCTGGTCACATGTCAAGGAGGGATTGTGATTGTATTGGACAAAGGATGAAGAGGAAGACATCAGAGAAGGTTCATGGATGTTGTGAAGGAGGACAGGTGGTGTAACAGAAGAGGACACAAGGAAGAGGGCGAAATGGGGAAAGGGAGAAGCCCAAAGAAGAAGAAAATAAGATGAACTCGTAAATATCCTTTCAAATCTGATGAAAAGCAATGAAATCCACAGAACATTAAGGACAAGGGCCAAACAAGTGTGCCGATTCCAGTGTACGATACAAAGGCCTGAGGCTGTTTTTTTATTTCAGTAACATTATCTAATCACAAAGACGCCCGTAAAAACCTAAGCACTACTTTTACAGTCCCGAGTTTCCTAAGAGCAACATAAATGTGAGGTTGGAATGAGTTCCAGACAATCTGAATAAACACCAGCGCTGCACATGCAGGCCCTGCAGCATCTGCTTACACTGGAGGCCTCAGTCAGGACACGGTGGTAAATACCCACGCTAAGAATAGCCTGGGTATGCAGCGACCTGAATGCCCTTCTCCATAAATCAATAGTTAGTCATGCACTTTTTAGAAAATACAGGAGTGAACGTCTCCGTGCTGCTGGATGAAGGCGGTGTGAATAAAGACGACATCAGCATGTGGATAATATGCATGAATTGTTCCTTTCTGTGTGTTATGATAAAAACACAACAGTCCCATGCTTGGCTTCACTTCACTCACCTCTGTCACCTCCCTCATCACCACACACACATGATGTTGTTTTCGGCATCTCAAGGTTTAAGTGCCTGCAACGTCACTGCTGCACTCTGATGTTCCTTTCTCTCCCTTTCAGTCACAGAGCTGAGTATCTACCCAGCATCCCTTGCTGTGCCTGCCCACTGTGTGGATGCACCAGGGGATGTAAGCCTTTCTTTCATCCACTTCCACTTTTTTTTTTTTAACCTGTGTGACTGTCGCAGAAGCTTTTCAGAAGTCAGACAGACAGCATCTCTATCTATGACATGTGACGTGTCCACTCGGTCCTTTGTTGTCTGTCCACTGCTCTGACTCTCGCATGTGTTACAGAGGAGGAGGAGGAGGACAGCGCCCCCTACTTGCCATTACCCACTGGTGATTTCTCTCCACCGTCACCTGCTCCTGTTCCACAGGGTACAGACAAAATCCAAAAGTCTCATCATCTTATATATGAATATATGTGGATGATTTAGTCTTCACAGCAGCTCTAGACTAATCTGACTGACTGAGAGTCACTAATAGGTAATAGTATGATTATTTCTGATTTAAAAGATAAAGCAAAATCAATGGAATTACCACAATTAACCTGGTTTAGATAGCAAGACCTAATCGTTATTTGGGAATGTCATTGTGTGCAATGCCTGTTACAAACAACAACAAACCTAACCATTTTAATGGTAAATTGGTGTGGAAATAACACACAACTCCTTATATGGACATCCTGGTTGTTTGTGTTTATAGGTCACATATTCAAGCTTTAAAAAATGTCTTCATATGTGTTGTTGAGTCAAAGTTATGATTCATTTTGATATGGCTTTTTTAGTAGTGAGGTAAAAGAGCAATAATTGTGCAGAAGTCACAAAATTAGAGTGCTTTTCTCTGCTTTTTGTTCATAAAAACGTGAAGTATTTCCAAATTTCACAAACCCAGTCCGATTTTAAACATTATGAGTATTTTTTTTGCTCAGGTGTGTTTATATAGTTGTTGAAAAAAAGGATATAAGACACTCTATATTGCACATTCTTATGGCCTCTGTATAAACAGATATATAACTGTGTTATAAGGGTTGAATAAAAAAGCTGACTGATCATGAATCTAATTCAAAGACTCTCTGTGGTTTGCCCTTCAGGTTCACTTAGCACAGACGATGAGTGAGTCGTACCTGCTGGTGTGTGCAGAGCGGGGGGAGGTGGAGGTCTGGGAGAGGCATTGTTACACCGAGCTCTCCTGAGTGCACACACACACACCGACTTGGACCGTTGACCAACGCTCGACGACATTCACTCACTCTCACCTTCCCAAGTAAGAGAAAGAAGGAAAAATACTTTATTTTCAGAAGCTTTTGAAGCATCCGAATAATACTCGCGGAAGTTTGTGAGACAATCCTGCTGGG
Organism: Microchirus variegatus; assembly: GCF_963457635.1. Taxonomy (NCBI): domain Eukaryota; kingdom Metazoa; phylum Chordata; class Actinopteri; order Pleuronectiformes; family Soleidae; genus Microchirus; species Microchirus variegatus. Next base: position 10,090,317 of record NC_139803.1, read on the forward strand.
AGCTAAGGAGGAAGACATGATGAGGACATTCTCTGACCCACCTTTCCTGCTCACCAGAATGAAAACCATGACTAAGATGTACTGAGTTCAGAGACCACTGAGGAAAAACGAGACTAATCTGTTGCCAGACACTGATATCTTAGTGTGCAAGGCTGAAAAAAAGACACAAACACGGAACAGATGTTTGTTTTTCTATTTTTGTAGCAAACAGAAAGTAAGATTTATTCAAATCAAAAGTTGTATCTGTGTTGTGCCAAATCACAATTTCCACTTGCTTTACCAGGCACTTTACATATAGTAAGGTTGAGACCTTACAGTGTTTTGGAACGGTGAATGAAGAGATGACGGGGCTTTGAATGAGTTATAGACTTTATAGCGGTGCCTATAGCATATTGTGTTTCTTGTGTCTCATGTATCTGCACTTTGGTTTGTCCTGTTTCAGTATTTCAAAGGTTCTGAGTTGCTCTTACATGTGTGATGTGCTGCATGACGTTGGACAGCTCGAGTGATATGATGTCTGACATAAAGCACAGAGATAACTCAGGCAGATCTTTTCATATTTGTTTGACTTAACTCCTTTACATTTAAGGCTGTACTTTAATAAATAATAAAGTCAGTTCCAGGTGTAACTGTGGAATGTAAACTCGAGATATGAACTAGAGAGGAACACCAGTCAGCAGTTATTTACATAAATTAAATTAAATAAATGAAAACATATCAACCACAGCACAGTGGATAGTTTTTTTTTTCTCCCAGGGGCCTCCTCACCCACAGTGGGAGCACAGATTCAGGAAAATGTATGATTTCTATACATTTTTGGTTTTTGGCTGTAAGCTTATGCTTATATTTAAGGGAAAATACGCAGAAATGTACCTTTAAAAAGTGCTTCGACACACGGGTGTTTAAGCATGAAGTTAACTTGCACATTTAATACACACAAGCACAGATGGAGGAGAAAAGCGTGGTTGACATGGTGTAACTGAATATGACTTATGAAAGTAAAAGAAATAAATGTTTTTTAAATTTGTTTGATGTTTTTTTTATTGTGTTTTATTTCAAATCTACGGAATAGTCCAAATCATTCAAAATACTCTCCACTCAGTTATGATTATAGGCAAAATCGGAGGTTTTACTAACCATGTTAACCACATTTGTCCACTTGAACAGACCCACTCGTGTCGTATTAATGACATGGAAAGTGTCTGAAATGATAAATCATCATATATCAAGAATTATGATGATTTTATTGGCATTTTCAAAAAACGACGGATGCATTATCCTCCTTTTGGTTGAAACCAAGTTCATGTATTGGAATAATATTTATAGAGTTTGAATATTTGAAGAGAAAAAAGGTGCTATCTGTGCTAACCTAGACATTTTCCTCTTGTCAACAGCAGGTTTACGGACTGTTTGCTTTTTTTCCAGAATTAAAAGACTTCAAGAAAACATTCAGAATATTTTTTAGTTTTTCATTTTTATTCTGAAAATAAACACGAGTTGTAACAAGAATTTAACACGTTAATAAAGTGGCTTTACATATAACAAATCTAAGACTGAAACAAAGGGCAAAGGTCATACACATCACTGGCCTGTTGGAAACTGATGACTTTGGTGATGAATTGCTTGTGACTCAGCTGTAAGTTATAAGAAATCCTATGGGAAAGAATTTACATAAAGTAAGCAGGATTTGAATACAGCAAATAAGGATTGAGTTTACAGTCCGCTGATGCAAAGCCACCGCCGCCGCTGCTGCTGCTGCTGTCGTGGGCCTGTCGACGGTAGTACCTTCGGAGGGCAGGGCTGCCGGGGTGACATTGTCTCACATGGAGGAAATATTCATCAGGGCGTCCAGAGGTGAAACCACAGTCTTCGCACACAAAGATCTTGGAGCGTCTCTGGCGGTAGGCGTACTGTTGGTGAACGCCGTGGATCTTCCTCTTGTGCGACTCCAGAGAGCAACGCTGGGTGAAGGCTTTCTCACACAGCTCACACTTGTAGGGACGGATACCTGTAAGCAGGTGGAGGCAAAAGGCTTTATTTTCAGAGTCTGAGTAGTGTGGAGGCAAAAATCTTGGAGGCCCAAACGTTTGAAGCTCATCTGATCTGACCTGTGTGTGTTCGCATGTGCCGTTTGAGGTCAAAGGTGTCGTTGAATCCTTTGCCACAGTATCGACACGGGTGCCTCTTCATCAGGCTGTGGCACTTGAGGTGGCGCGTCAACATGCGCTGCAGAGGGAATATCTTGTGGCACACTGAGCACACAAAGTCGCCCGAGCCTGGGGAGCTACGAGGACGTGGCTGCAGGGGAAAGGAGAAATTTAGTCAGAAAATGGCTTCATAAATACAACAAAAATGTTTCAACAATTAGAAAACCAAATCTGAAAATCCTCTGAGGCCCAATCTGACCATCAACACTCAAGTCTACGATCAATAGTTCCCATGGACATTACTGTTTTGAGATACAACAAAATCAGTTTCCTTTAAAGGTGCATTATGTAATAAATCTAAAGCAACTGGTCATAAAATCCTCCTAATATGTCACAGAGACTCAAGAATAATGTTCATATAACAAACCGAACTCACCAACAACAACAGTACAGCCAGAATATTTGCATTAAAATAAATATTTTGCAGACTGCAAATCATGTTTATGTTTTAAAATCAGGTTTTGGCATGTGGCGTCACCTACTGCCATCTACCAATCATTGCAGTCAGTAGAGTCTCAGCTGCCGAGCAACCACGGGTTGCCAGTTACGTCATAAACGAAACCTAAAAGACCTCGGTATTTTGAATTTGAATGGAGTAACCGTTTTTGGCCACATTCTTACATATGGCACCTTTAAATGACCAAATGACATTGACCACAAATACTGAAATGTTTGGCCCGTATGTTGACCGACTGACACTGGATACATGCACATGAAATGTCACGATAATTAAACACTATCATTTGAATATCGTTCAGATAGGTCAGATAAATGAAAAAAGAGCACAAATCATTTCATTTACAGCAATTTAAAACAAAACCGAAAAATTAAAAACACATTTATTTATATTTAATGACCTTTCACGGCTCTTTCATGACCTTTCGGTGGCTCACATTTTGAGAATCGCTGGTCTAATTTGAACATCTGACATCTGGTTGAATTTGTTCAATCAAAGGTAAAGAAAGATTTAAGGATTCAAGGATTGTTTTTTGGGGGTGGAAACAAAAGTCATTGCGAGCTCATTTGCATGTTTAAAAGAATAGGGGAATTACGTCAGGTCAAGATTCATCCTCAACAGTTGGTGTCTATTTCCATTTTTCAGAAAAACATTGTTCAGATCATTAAACCTCTGACAATTTCCTGACTGCTCTCATTCAGTGATCTGCACAGATTTCAGCCATTTTTTCAGAGTGAAAGTAAAGCAGAGTCTGTGTCAGAGCTTACCTTGGCTCTGGTGACCGGTGCCAGTGCACTGTGATGGTAGAAGGAGCTCCGGAGCATCAATGTGGACCAGTTCAGCCTGGCATCAGCCCCTGCTCCTCCTGCTCCTCCTGGTAACGGCACTCTCATTGTCGTTGCTGTCCCGTGTCCTAACGTGGCTGCTGACTGACACACAGTGACAGGATGCTTCGTGTCAGGACTGCTGCACATCTGCTCCTTCACACTGTCACACTCTGCAAAGACATAAAACAAGTGTTTATGAGACAATATTAGGAGGTTTGTGGATGTCACATCATCAAGTTCTTACCAACTGTGTCATCTTCTTTCCACTCGTGCTGCTCCGGTTCCTTCCACTGCCACGCTCCACAGGGCCCACGCTTCTTCTTAACAAGGAAAGACCTCGGCATCCTTTCTGGTTCTTAACTTCTGCTGATCTACTTCATCATCAGTGGGAAATTCTTAGAGCTATGTAGTAGGGAGGGGAGGGTCAGTCAGTGTTTTGACTGGAGCACACCTGTGTTGACTGTGCGCGTGCGCCGTTTTAACTGGTCCCCCGCCGGTTTTGCATGTCAGGTAGTGAGAATCCGGGGAGAATCACATTCAAGTGGCCCTTGACATGCAAAGTTTGGCCCCAGACCAAACCCTGGCCCCAGACAAAGGGCACGGTCTGAGTAACAGGAGTGAGCACAGAGGAGCCACAGCTTTAACTGCTAGGTAAATCAGGCCCTTTCTCGTCCTCGCCACCCTCTCCCCCCCACACCCTCCCTCCTGCTGCGATTGTATGGTGGGATTACTCAGCCATTCACACGCGCTGAAAAGATGTCAAACATTTGTTGTGTGTTATTGACAAAGGTGTTTACATAATTCCACATCCACGATGGCACTTTCTATCCCCGTGTTCCCAGTGCACTGCCGAAAACAGAAACAGACGATGAATGGATGAATCGAGGGAATGAATGTATGATTTTTATGTGAATGCACGTGAACAATGACAAGTGAACTGCTCGGGCTTTATCTAATTGTTTGAATTGACAGTGTATGCTAAAGAGGAAAATCAACTGAATGCGTACTCCACCTTATTTCACTGGACTCTGCATAGCAAATACAAATGTGGCCGGGGACTAAAGCTCGTCATGCAAATATCAATAGAGGTCACTCCAAGAACGTCAGGTGAATAATGTTGTGCAAACTGTCGAGCACTATAATCACACAACAGCCCGTGCACACTGTATATTACTGCCTATGCATTTATATACGGCACACGGTAAAGGTGTGTTATGTGAAAATGGAACAGCAACACACACATAGTTGTCCACTGGATGAGAGCATGGAATAAAATGTGTGGGAACGATATTTAAGGTGCTAAATAATAGTGAAACTAAAGCTGCTTTTTTCCATTACTTTGTTAAATGTACAGTATATACAGAGGCTATTCGAATGTGCAATATAGAGTGTCTTATATCCTTATTTTCAGCACAACCTATAGGCAATCTGATTTTAAAAAATGTAGTTTTTACTCATTTTGAGTACTAAAAGTACTATATAGAGCAGGGGTCTCAATCTCAGATGACCCAGTGTCCAATGAGCATCTAGTCTGGCCATTGGGGGCCGAACGAGTGAATATTTTTTTTTACTTTTTTGGGAAAATCAACTGTTCAGGAGCTTTTTTTTGCAGAATTTCAAAATAAAAGTGTCTGTGTTGATCTGGACTGATATAAAGTTATAAAAAACTTTTTTATGATGCAAAATGAATATATTACAAAAGAAAATAACTCACTATAACTTGATATTATTGAAATGGAGTTATTAAACGCTCCCCTTTTGATCAGGAATGACAAAGCGAGTGCAAGGTGACATGGTGCCGAAATGATGCTAGCGTTTTCTCGGCAGCCTGCTGACTGTACCGTGTGCTGTTGCTGTTTGGAAAGCTGCGCTCTAACTGTATGCAAAGCTGCAGCCTCCAGTGCTGCAGCATGGAAATGAAATGGTAAGAAGCTCGAGCTTCACTCTGTCAGAGACAAAACGTGGCCCTTCACAGGCTTTATGTGCATAGAAGTTGTGGATTTGATCTTAATTTCATAGAAAGAGACGTCACATGAATGTCAGATATGTAAGTTTCTATTTGTTTGTTTGTTTGTATTGGAGCCTAAAGCCTTAGGCTTTACGTTGCAATTGAAGATTGTATCCTTTAAACTAAGAATTCATTTTCCACCACTTATTCACAAATGTTTACTGTACTTATCCCAGGTGGACGATACATGTGTTTGCCTATAAGCCTCGGTCCTCTCCGAGTCTGCTGAAAGAAACAATGCTGTTCAAACACTCTGTGTGTGTACACAGTGGAAGTTAAACAGTGGGCTCCACTCTTTAGTCTTTAGCCTGTGAATGAATTCCACAAAGTTTGTTCTATGCAATCACACACACACACACACTGGCCTGTATTTGAGTGTTCAGTTCAGATCTCAAAAGCATCTTCCTCTCATAAGTGTGATCAGAGAAGGACCCCTACTGGTTGAAGCCATTTACTGAAAAAAAAAAAACTGTGACAGAGGATCTCAATGCATGCTTTGCTATATTTGGAGATGATAATACATGCTGTTATATCCACAAGTCTGGACTATTGTAACAGTCTTTTTACCTGTTTAAATAAGAACTGAAACACACAAAACTATGCGTATATCATAGCCTGTTATAGCCTCGCTTCACTGGTGAATACTAGTGAATTTGAGAATCCATTTTTTACGGTCAAACTCCTCCTCACGTCTCTGAGCTGCTGCAGCTTCACAGCACCGGCCCTGCAGTCTGAGGTCAGCAGGTCAGATGTTACTTGCGGTTCCAAAGAGCCATTTTAAGATGTGAGGTGATCGCTCACTTTGAAGCAGAAGCAGACACCACACACTGTTGACGCCTTATCAGGCTTTTAGTTAGACTATGGCTCTTATTGTTTTATTTATGAAACTCTCAGTATTTTATGTATTTTACTTGTATCGTCCTATGAAGCACTTTGTGATTCCATATCTGTGAAAGGTGCCATATAAATAACTTTACTTACTTACTTATTACTTATGTGTCAAATATTTTTTTAAGTATTAAGAAGTATTTTTTGTTGCTTCCCTGTTCAAAAGTTGAAATAACACGTGGGTAGCTGTGGCACAAGTCATCTCTTAACCTGAAAGTAGGTGGTTCTCGCTTCTCTATTCTGGATGATAGTGTGTCTTTAATTGGTCACACACACACTCAGTGGGAATGGAAACTTTAGTGTCTTGACGTCAAAAAGCATTGATCTGTGGATATAATGAAGGTGTGTAACATATGTAAACATGTAAATGTGTGTATTTTAGTACCTTTTTGATATCTATGAAAGCTTTTCCATCCCTGTTTGTATTTCATATTGCTTATTTTACATCATAGTGTTGTACTGTCAGCTCACAAGTGTATTTCCCCACTGTGTGGGATCAACAAAGTAAAATCTAATCTAATCTATTGTAATCTAATCTAATCAGACAATAACAGGATGCTACTTGGGCCCTGTTATTCTTTCCTTTTGACCCACATCCAAACAGGCACAAGTAAAAAAAAAAAGCACATTATTCAGTTACAGGAATCATTGATGCTGAATAAACAAACAAATAAATAAATAAATACCAGCAGCTGTCACTGATAATCTCTAATCACATCATCAGAATGAGGAACTGCAGTGTCACCGCGAGCTACAAGAGGAAACGGACAACAATACAGATGACTATTGAGAGGGTGGACGAGGTGACAGACAGTTTCTCTCTCTCTGTCAGACACACAGAGCACAGTCAACAGGCATAATAATAATAATGCAAATACACGCACTATTCCACATGTATCTAGAAAGTAAGATGACAAGGAATAAACCTACTTCTTCACCTGCTGCTGAACGTGTCCATTCTAACACATTCATATCAGCATTGACACAACTAATAACACAGAACATGAAACATTAAAACTACAGTGTGCAACTTCTTCTGCTGCATGAGATATGCTGTATGTGGAGGTTCCAGCTCTTAATCTGCACACACACTCACACACACAGTGAAGACAAGCAGGCAGACATACAGAAAATCAGTTCTATACCACAAGCAAGACGGAAATTGGGGGCAGTGTCAAGCAAGAGCACGCAACGAGGCAACGAGAACAGGAAGAGAGAAAAAAAACTGTCTAGGAAATGAGAATATAAAGGCAGAAGTGCAAGTGGTTGGTGTCAAACAATGTGATGAGTGTGGGGAATGGAGGTGCACAGGCACAGATGACAGCGGGCGTGATTCAGTAGACAATACACGTCCACTTTGGAGAGCGTTGAGGTTGATGAGAAGAAGAAGAACTGTCGAAGATCAATTGAGCGTCTGGAGTCTGAGCACAGGTGGAAAATGGGGTGAGTGCTTTTTAAAGTTGTTATTATACATGGTTATTACAGAAAAAAGATTTTTTTATCATGTATCAATTGAAAACACGTGTTATTATGATTTATGGATAAATGAAAACATTTAAAAGCACGCACAAGTGTGCTGCTTCCTATCTAGTCTGCACTTGACGTCCGCTCTTCTGCTCTGACTGGATTTCCTGCTGTGTGTGTGTGTGTGTGTGTGTGTGTGTGTGGCCGTTGTTCACACGTGGTTTGTGTCTCTCGCACGAACACAAAGCCGAAAAAACAAGCTCTTAAAGGCTCAGTATCAAAAATATCGCCACGTATTATTGACAGGTGAAATAATGAAGTCCATATAAGGAAGCACTGCACTGAGCACAGGAAGTGGTTGACACGTTTCAGCAGGAAGTCAAGATTTCCCACAGGCTACAGACTTTGCAACAACCACCAAACTGAAAATACCCGTGGTGTATAAATAAATAAATAAATGTGTTCTGAAGTGTTTACTTCTTCTTTCCGCTGTCCTGTAAAACCCAGACTTACCTGATCGCATATAGATTGTGCATGTTCTGCTACCAGAGAATTTAAACTGCACAGAATATATATATGGGCGTAAACATACAGTTTAAACCTGAGTGAACCTGAGGAAGCGATGGGCAAAATATGTTAATTTCAGAGAGTGGTAAAAAGTGCTTTTCATTCAGCCCCCATTCACGTGTTGCATGCAACGTATATGCAACGCTCATGCAACACCTGCACAGACACCAGGAGAAAGTGTGTTCTTCAGAAGTGCACATTCATTTTCTCTTTATACATCTGAACCATCTGCATCAGGTCACATTTTAACAGCTTCTTCTTCTTCTTCTTCCTTCAACAGCGAGTCCAGTATCTGTCAGGTGAGAGCTACAGTCATGATGTACGACGATGCCACCAAGCGCTGGATGCCAGTGGGGTCGGACAACCCCTCCTTCAGCCGAGTCCAGATTTATCACAATCCTGCAGCCAACACTTTCAGAGTGGTGGGCCGAAAACTTCAGGCTGACCAGCAGGTACACATGCACAGACACACTAACCTTAACCTAAGAACACTAAGTCTGAAATTAGGAGATTCTGCCTCATTCGGACCAGGTTTAGGTCTCCATAAGGATTACTGGTCCTGACAAGGTCAGTGTTTATGCCAGAAAATGTCCTAAAAGGGCAACACACATAAACAAATTGATCTGTACTTTTTTGAAATTGAAAACTGTCTTATTTATACATCGAGACCTGAACAATCTAATTCCTGCTCATGCTATAGGTGGTGATCAACTGCCCCATTATCAGAGGGATGAAGTACAACCAGGCCACGCCAAACTTCCACCAGTGGCGCGATCACAAGCAGGTGTGGGGCATGAACTTCGGCAGCAAAGAGGACGCCGCTTCCTTTGCGGCCTCCATGTTGCACGCACTAGAGGCTCTCAATGCTGCAGCAGGTAAACGACGATGATGAGAGAACACAGAGTGAAAACGCTTCCTGTGCTTAGTCATACTTTAATTATTATACTGTAGAAAATTATAATCTTTCTTTGTTCTTAAATTACCTACAGGCTATTTTGTAATATCGCTGACAAAGACAAGCTGAGACTGTAAAGTAAAAGCTTTTTCAGTCCAGCTTTCAGTTTTTCTTCTGTTTTATGCAGGTCCAGCTCCAGGTGGACCCTCTGCACAGGAGCTGGAACAACAGACAAGGTACTGTTTATTTTTGATTCATCTCAGATTGTTGCATCTGTCCAATGTGTTTTAGTGGCACAATGTGGTGTAGGCACAATTTACAGTGATTAAGAGATAGTTAAATCTCTTAATGGATTCAAATCCTGGTTTGACTCAGGGCCTTTGTGTGTGGAGTTTGCACGTTCTCCGCATGTGTGCATGCATTTTTTTTGAGTCAATTAATTAAAAATGTAAGATATCACAGATTTAACTCACTGTGAATTATATGTATATCTCTGGTCAGACTAGAGCAAAAGAGGCAGGAGGAGCAGCAGCAGCAGCAGCAGCAGCAGCAGCGGGAGAAGGAGCGTCTGGAGCGAGAGAAGCAGGCCTCTGCTGCAGCTCCCCCACCTCCTCCAACTCCACCTCCATCTCCCTCCGCTCCTCCAGCACCCCCCGCACCTCCTGCCCCACCAGCACCCCCTCCACCTTCAGGTGGACCTTGCCCACCTGCGCCACCGCCACCACCACCACCACCTCCTATGAGCGGGGGCTCAGTCCCACCTGCACCACCCCCGGCCCCTGCAGGGGGCAGTATGGGGGGAAACGATCTCGCTGCAGCTCTGGCCGGGACCAAACTGCGGAAGGCAAAGGTTAGTTGTGTGTTTTTTTTCTGCATTAGAGAATAGGGAACTTTTCCTAAAGATGGTGATGATGATCTCAACAGAGGGAGGTTGTTGTGCCTCATGTAGCTTTGACCATTGACCTTTGACCTTTGACCGTTTTTATCTCATGGCCTGATATGACTGGAGGTGTTTTTGTGTATTAAGAATGAGAACGAAGCCCCCAAACCAGCACCTGCATCGAGTGGAGGTGGAGGTGGAGGTGGTAATCTAATGGGAGAAATGAGTGCCATCCTTGCTCGGAGGTAACTTATATAAATATATATATACATATATATACTCTATATCTGTGGTGATTGAATATGTCTGAATGACTCAGTGATGTTAAACAGGAGGAAAGCGTCTGACAGTCCTGCTGCAAAGAAGGAAGAACCTCGCACTGTAAGTCTCCTCCTGCCAATATCACGACTGCTGGATTTCCATCCTTGTTTTATTCTGTATTATGAGTTAGAATGACACATACAACTGATGATGTGACTGGAGGATAACACAGGTATGTCTGTGATAAATACAGGGAGAGGTTGACGGCTCGCCAACAAAACCCTCAGGACTAAGAGGTGAGTAACTTCCACCCGTTAAGCAGAAAAAGGCCAATTAAATGGGCTTTTACCATCTGCTTTGTGTACAACATAAAACAAAGAATCATATTTTTACAGAAATCAATGACAAACCCAGGGAAAAATGTGCCACCATGCCAAGGTAAGAGATGGATGCATCAAGCTTTTACTGGGATCATATCCCCCCCCCCCCCCCCCAAAAAAGGGGTGAAAATGTTTCATGCATTTTTCTATTATTTCATGACATTTTTTTTATTTTTTTGAAACAGACCTAAATCTTCAAGCAACAACAAAAGGGACTCTAATCCATCTCCCATTGCCTCCACTCCTCCTCCATGTAATGCCACCACTAACACAATGCCCAGGTACCAGTCCACTGTACCTCATTATCACTCTTTCACTCTATTCTCCCATCTTCAAACACAAAAAGCAGACTATTAAAGTGTTATTTAAACACTAAAATAATGTGATTTACTGTAAAATTAGCCCATGATGTGTGGGAGATTGGAGTGTTCTGACTGTACGTGCTTAGACCCGGTTAATATGTTAAACATGAGTCCAAATAAGCAGAAGTAGACATTTAGTAGGCAGTAAAAATTACACTGGCCACAGGAACTTAACTCAAATAGCTCAGTAAAGACGTGAGGAAGTGGTTGCTCTTACTGAAACACCAGTGTTTGTTGGGACAGGGGGAGACGGAGATGATCCAACATCAATCACGCCTCGACTCCTCCTCACAGTTTCTATAATAAACTCTGTCCTTCTCGCTCTCATGGTTCTCATGACGTGTGTTCATGGCTAATCATGATTATTGTGATTCTGTTTTAGGATGAAGGTGTTGAACAAGAACTCAGAGGGAGCAGGAAGTGAACTTGACATGGAGCAATTCAAACAGGTTGGTTCCTCTTTCTGTTTTAATTTCATGCAACTCATTTAAATACAGCACTTTTACAGGCTTTGACTTTTTCTCTGTATCTGGTCAAACAGCAGCACATATAGAGCTTTAGTGAAGGAGGATTTGTCTTAATGTTGATTTCTCATGTGTCCGTAGCAAATTCTTGAAGAAGTGAAGAAAGAACTTCAGAAAGTGAAGGAGGAGATTATTACAGGTGAGCTCGACTCTGTACCGTCACGTAACAGAATCCGAAACAGCTCATACTGTGACATGCGTGACACTTTTTGTTGTCTTCCAGCACTGGTCAAGGAGCTGCAGAGTGCAAACCTCACAGCTGGAGACTCCTGAACGACCGAGGAACGACTCAGGAAAATAAAGAATGTTATGTGAAGTTATTATGATGCAAAGTCAAGGTACTCTCACATTAGTAGCCCATATAAGTTATATATTTTGTTATATGTTATGCAATCTCAGGAGAGTCATCCCTGTGTTTGACTTCTTCATATTTCCCCATGGTAAAGTTTCAAGCAAGAAATTTGATGATGTTTTTTTCTTCCAATAAAGGTTTTCAACCATTTTTTAAAGATAATAAATACAGAAGTGTGTTGCCTTTCAATGTCTTAAATGTCTAATAATTGTTTTTATTATTATTATAATGTCTGAAACAATTTTCTTTAATATTCTAACTTCCTGTAAGTTTGCATTCCTACAGTCCTCAGACTCCACCATCCCCTCTATATTTATAATCCTAAAATCCACTCCCACTGTCCACTGTAAATGATGCTTGCTTTTCCCTTGGTTTGCACACATTTGCTTGATTTGGTTTGTTCACTTCCTTTTTCTTTGTGTGGCTCAGTTATACTGTATATGAGCTGCAGACAGTGCAGACAATGGAGTCAGAGTGCCCTCTGCTGGACAAACTATAGTATGATGATGCCTTTTTGAAAAGATTTTTAATAATATATCTGTAATAAAACATTATCTAATAAAATTGACCAACAGACTAGACAGCTATTCATCAATAATCAACATATTTAGCTAGTGTAAAACATTCTCATTGTTTTGTTTCTGGTGGTAGGATGATTAGAGACACTTAGGTGTGTCCCTGAGTGTCCATGTTTCTGCCTTATGATTTTTTTTTTTTTTTTTTTTTTTGCCTATCCTGTACAATACAAAGTAAACCCAAGACAATCATAAATGTATAAGACAGGAAACAGGAAAAGTCTTATTTATCACACACAATATCATACAGTATAAAACCTAGCAGAAGAGAACCATATCTAAGTGAGTACATACAACAAATTATTATTATTTTATTATTATTATTTATTTATTTATTTATTTTTTAACTGATGCCAAAGAAGCTGAAACTATCGGTTTGTGTTTTCCTGTTTGAAACTGCACTTGCGGCGTGTTACCACCGGATGGCGGTGGCGCCCATTCTGAGAACTTCGACCTTCGAGCTGATGCGAAGAAGAAGAGAGTCCATGGTGTTTTCCTGGGTGGATGGCCCGCTCTGGATCTAGCCTGTCAAAACTACCCTGAAACGGCAACAACGTGGGATAAAGTCAGTGAAATGTGTGTTAAATGTTGTTTTTACATCATTAAGTGTAAACTGTGTCGGATTACGTGGTTAACTGCAGGGACTGTGAGTCCTAGTGAAGTAACAATAGTTCTTTGACTACCTTGCTATTAGCGAGGCTACATGAGTAACCTCCAAGAAGCCATATGATCGCTAATGTAAGACGATTACAAATAATAAACAACTATTTCCAGCTCCCTGCCGTCGTTAGTAAACTTATAATAGTGTTTATAATAGTATTAAATGGAGAACATCGGTGTCTTTTAGCCGTAAAAGCACTCACCTAACGTGATATTAAGCTTTATTTAGCAAAGTTAGTTGGGACTTGGTGCGTCTTTTAGTTTCAGAAATCATTGTTTACGCTTGTTTTGGAGGTTAATATGGAAAAAAGTGGGGCTCTTATCTAACTGCATGTACTGTTACTAGCGGGGTTTCCTGTGAGTTGCTGGTTGAAAGTTAACTTATCACTGGTAGCAGTCAGCTAGCGCTGAGTGTTCTCTTCGTTAGCGCTGCTGAGTAACTTTAAACGACAGCCCTGTGCTAACAGCGAGATTAGCTACAACAAGTCAGCTAAATACAGTGATTCGCGTGGTACCCGCTGTTATTTGACTACAAGAACTCATAACTTTGTGCTTTATTTACATCTTACTAACGTATTATACACACGTGTGTGCTACTTTAATGTAATTATTAGTTGTATATTTAGTCCTTCTCCCCCACTAGCTTTCTCTGCCCGATGGACAGCTCTCACACGAAATTCTGGGTAAAAGTACACGCTTCCTGGAAACGAACCATATAGAAATGCAGTACTGTGTGTACTTGTCGTTTTCCTGCTCACTCCTGCGTCCAATTCACTTCAGCAACGACTCAAAATGTGGCTAAAAGACTCACGCTGTTGCTGTTGGACATGTTTATTAGTGTACAGCAGCAACATGAGCCGCCGCGATCCGAATGTTAAATTCTTCACCGCTTTCCGAAGCGTTTCATGTGCGCCCAAAGCGAAATGTGAGGCGTGCGTATGAACGAGTGACTTATTTCTCACATGTGTGGTTAAACTTAGCAGATAAACAGCGTTACAGTGTGATGCGTATGAATAGTTTAGGTGGGGAGAAATGTGTTGTCCATATGAGTGGACTTCAGCCAGAAGAGAAATAAATCACCTGTAGTTAACGTTCATCTCAACTAAAAATGTTAAGAGGTCAATATCAGGGCAGGCCGATTAAATGTCCAATATTGTGATTACACTTTGATTTATTGTTATTGTTTTATGTATTTAAAAGTCAGGTTTTGAGTTCAGTGCATGTACATTTCTTGTATTATTGCTGTGTGCATTGCTTTTGGGTTGACCCATTATTGGGGTTAGAAAAATAATAACTTTTATTGATTTTCACCTTTACCTCAAATCTAGGTGTGAAAATTGTATGATGTACTTGATTTAAAGGTGCATTATGTCATAAATCTAAAACAACTGGCCATAAAATCCTCTTAATATGTCACAAAGATTGAGGATTAATGTTCATATAACAAACTGAACTCACCAACAACAACAATACAGCCCAAATATTTGCATTTAAAACAATCTTTTGCAGACCGCAAATTATGTTTATGTTTTGAAATCAATTTTTGGCCACATTCTTACATATGGCACCTTTAATATAAAAAACACCACCAAAATTACCAAAGATGCTATCAAGGTTATCAAGAAAAGGCAAAGCCTTGCAACATAATGGTCAAAAGTAAAGTTAACAAAACTCTCAAACTGATTGATCAATTATCAATACTTATATGGTTATTTATTTAGGAATCAATTATAATCATTGCAGCTCTATTGCGTTCAGTCATGCACTGAAATCTGGACATTCTCCAGAGATAGCCCAGAGGGGATAAATCTGATATTGCAAAAGTCACTCCGGACATTCTCCAGGAATTTTCGTGCCATGTGAGAGCACAGGGTTGAAAATCCACAGCGAGTGAATGGGTGAGTGCCTCCCGAATGGCTCAAGCCAAGTGCAACCCCCTTGCCCGGATGCTCCTGCTGTTTCAAATGCATCTCACCCAGACTGTCGTCCGCTGTGTTTGTTATACGTGTACAGCAAATTCTGGACAGTTTCCAGAGTGTGTGAGTAATAAATAACAAAAATACAAATACAAAAATAGTAATTGAGAGTTTAAACGGTACGTAGTTGCTGCCCTGTGTGCTGTCGTGTTAAATTTAACTTCATAAAACCTGAAACTATTGGACTGGAAATGAAGTGAACTGAATATATACTCCCTGTAACTGCTGTTGGCTCTGAACTCTAATTCAGACAGTTTCTGTTTTTGGAAGGTTTGACTATGATCATATTTCTTTCGTGCTGCTTCTTTCATTCAGCAGGTGCTGTTTAGAACTGAAGTGTGACTGAAACTACGACTGGCCCGAAAGAGAAGTCCACAGCTCCCCTCCCCGACCTCACGCTCCTCACCCTCTCTGAAACACAGCTCTCACCATGAATGAAGTTAATTTAATCAGAGAGGGCTGGCTTCACAAAAGAGGTAAGGTCGTGTCACATTGGACATCACATAATCATGAAGTCCAGATGCCAGTCAGGTTGTTTTCCTCTTGATTGAACAATACATCTCTTTCTGATCTAGGTGAATATATCAAAACATGGAGGCCCAGGTATTTCATCCTAAAGAGTGATGGCTCCTTCATCGGCTACAAGGAGAAACCTGACTTAAACGACCAGATTTCACCACCGCTCAACAATTTCTCAGTGGCAGGTTTGTCTTTCAGATGCTACATTATAACTCAGAGACTGAACATGTCTTGTTGTGCTGGATTTTCAGCTCCAACCATTCATCTTAACTATGTGTTTTTACAGAATGCCAGTTAATGAAGACAGAAAGACCCCGGGCCAACACGTTTGTCATCCGTTGCCTACAGTGGACCACAGTTATTGAACGCACCTTTCATGTGGATACTAATGAGGAAAGGTAAGGATTAGGAGACATTATATATTAGTCTCCCCACAACTCGTATATCTGCTTGATTTGACAATTCCTGGGTCTTTTTTACTCACAGAGAGGAGTGGATGCGTGCTATACAATCTGTAGCAAATAGTCTGAAGATGCGAGAACAGGAGGACGAGGAACCGATGGATGTGTTCGGCTCTCCCAGCGAAAGCAGCCTGGAAGAGATGGAGGTGGCGATGTCCAAGAGCCGCAACAAAGTGGTGAGAGGATCGTGTTTGTGATTGTCGTAGATAAAGGGCTGTCGGATATACAGAAGAGTCAAATCTGTAAATGTGCCAAGTGCACTTTAATCTCTCACAGGTCGACTTTGAAATATGATTTTTATGTTAGTCTTTGATTTTAATGAACATTTTCCCAATTAATTCACGTCACAACCTTTTGTATTGTACAGAATATGAGTGACTTTGAGTACCTGAAGCTGCTCGGCAAGGGGACATTTGGGAAGGTGATTCTTGTCAAAGAGAAATCGACTGGAGTACATTATGCCATGAAAATACTGCGCAAAGAGGTCATAATAGCCAAGGTGAGTTCAAAGTGCCCCCGCGTGTGTCAGTGTGGACAAGTATGGCTTTTATTGACTGCATTCTTAGCTCAAGCTCCCACAGTGACACTCCATATTTTCAGGGGCAACACGGGTGCCCCTGCACAAGCACGAGAAGCTGAAGTACAACACTAAAGTGAATAATAGTTTGTATCCGCAGTGCTATAAACATAACTGGTCGCTTTACTGTTACATGTCCAGAATATGGTCGATAACCACTGATAAACGATTTCTTGTTGGATGACAGATATGTAAACAAATTCAACACAATGTACTAACCTGGGATTTGATTTAAGTGACACATTTATGTGTTTTGGTGCACTGTGCTACACCACGTTGTTCATAAAAAAACATATTCTGTACTATAATAATGTAATAATGATAATGTACTCTTTACCTGGTCTAACTTTTATGAAGTGGCAGCACATCAAACCAAATGTTATCATCTCAGGAGCTGTTGACATTTTTAAAATCCACCCATGAACGGTTGTGTTTTCGTTGGCAGGACGAGGTGGCCCACACAGTTACAGAGAGCAGAGTGTTACAAAACACACGACATCCCTTTCTCACGGTGAGGACATTCACACATTTACCCATATGATGGCATGCATGAACCCTGTGACTGATTTGTGTGTTTATGTGCAGTGTTCCTTTGTATGTAATGATGCATCTATGCTCCAGATGATATCTATGACCGAGAGCTTGGTTATTCATCTGACATGTGTAATGTGGGCACAGATTGAAGTTGTTGACTCACCCCTCTGATTTTCTTTCGCTTTCTTCCCGCAGACATTGAAGTATGCTTTCCAAACTCATGATCGCCTCTGTTTTGTAATGGAATATGCCAACGGGGGCGAGGTAAGACCTGGTGGTGTCGACAGCTTGTCGTGCGCATGCAGATTTGCGATAATGCGTGTGTGTGTGTGTGTGTGTTTGACTCCTGAATTGCTCCTGCTTCCTTCTAGCTCTTCTTCCACCTGTCAAGGGAGCGCGTGTTCACAGAAGACCGGGCACGCTTCTACGGTGCAGAGATCGTGTCAGCCCTCGAGTACCTGCATTCAAGTGACGTCGTTTACCGCGATCTGAAGGTGAGCGCTAAGTAGAAATAAGATTTAGACCATAAAGTCCGGGAAAGTGTATTTTGTTGATGTTTTGTGCACAATATGTGAAGAAACAGGTGTTGTTATAAAGGCGAGTTTGCAGATTCATTTCTGCAACTGTTGTAGGAATATTTATGAGTGTGTGTGCACATCAGAGCGCAAGGGGGCCAGGAGGGGAGAGACCGCAGATCAATATGAGAGATCGTAATACAATGTGTCCTCTGACACATCCATCTTCTGTCGCACCATGAGAAACATATGTCGAGATGTCAGATTTTAGATTAAATCAACATTTTGGTAAGAGGGTGCAGCAGGTATAATATTCTTATAAATAAAATTAATTTGGGAGAACGCCATCCCTGATAGATCCACTAAGAAGAAGACTTCTCACTCTTGTTAAAACTTGCCTGAATGCACAACGTTGTTACAGAGTGGACGCTCCACCGTCACAAACTATCTTCGACGAGGTCTGAGAGCAGCGTGCAGACGCCACGCAAACCCGACAACAGCCAAGCTTAATTTAGGCCCATCATCAAGTTACTCGCAGAATCGATGTCAGCTGACATGACGCATCACGTGCAACGTTTAGTACTCGAAGCAGTGGCTTAAAGTGGGAACATGGCAGCTGAACGCTTTCTATTTGCTGCTGGTCACTACTGTCAATGGGAGGTTCGTCAATCTGTAAGGAGCCTCAGTGTCTCATTAAATGTCCAGACTGTGACATGATGCATTTGTTGCCTAACCTATAGTTGAACAGTAACTCGAGACATGTACCTTTTACTGAGTAATATATATGTCAGATATATCACTGTGCATTTAATTTTTGTTCTGTCTCAGCTGGAGAATCTGATGCTGGACAAAGACGGCCACATCAAAATTACCGACTTTGGCCTCTGCAAGGAGGGCATCACTCCAGATGCTACCATGAAAACCTTCTGTGGAACCCCTGAATATCTCGCACCGGAAGTAAGACACGGAAAATCACACAAGAACAACACACAATGAGAAATTGCAACACCTATAGTATATGTATATGAAATAGCTCTGCAAAGAACACATGATAAGCTTATCCTGTAAAGCACAGCTTATGTTAATTAATACAGCAGGAATAGCATGCATAACTGTACAGTTACTTCTTACTACCTTTGTTGGCATTAATGCGCCTCTTCTCCCTCAGGTCCTAGAAGATAACGACTACGGCCGGTCGGTGGACTGGTGGGGTCTGGGTGTGGTCATGTATGAGATGATGTGTGGACGCCTGCCTTTCTACAACCAGGACCATGAGCGTTTGTTTGAGCTCATCCTCATGGAGGAGATCCGCTTTCCCAGGAACCTGTCGCCGGAGGCCAAGTCCTTGCTCGCTGGCCTGCTCAAGAAGGACCCCAAACAGAGGTGTGTGTGTGTCAGTGTGCCAGTGTGTCAGAGTATGTGTTTATGTTTGCAATAACGACTGAATTTTTACAATATGTTTGTTTGGAATCACAGGTTAGGTGGAGGTCCCAGTGATGCCAAAGACGTGATGGGTCACAAATTTTTTGTCAGCATCAACTGGCATGATGTGGTGCAGAAGAAGGTAAGAGATTCTGGAGCTAGAGGACATTTTTGCTTATTTTAACCTTAAAAAGGGCCAGAAAATATCCTGAGAGTAAAGGCTTTTGCCCATTTTTCCATATCTGGCAGTTTTATTTTGAAAGAACACTGTAGTTGTACATGAACACCAGATTTTACGTGTTAAATTCGACATTTGAACAGTATAAAATAACATTTGAGTGTCAATGTCCAAAAAATGGAAACTATATACAGGCGTTTTTCCAACTCTCTCCTCTCAGATGGTAAAGACGCTGATTTGCCAGCTTCCTGCAACAGCGTGGGTGAAATTGCCGTAATAACCACATTTTGCCTTTGACGTGCAACTTCTCAGCTTTCAGAAACAGCTGGGATTTTGTCAATAGTACACACAGCCATGTAATTACGGGATTACAAAGTGTCGTCTGCGATATGCTCTGTGTTAAAGAGGCTTTCAAGCGGTAATAATGATCATCAAACCCAACACAAACTGTTGCTGCTGAACCTGAATTTACTGGTGTCAAGTTGACCGTTACTCCAAGCTCTACCTCTAAGTGTCACACTTGACTCAAACATAATCTCCCAAAGTAGAACATGATAAGACTGAAACAGTGCGTGAGGCATGTCACATTTGAAATAGTTCAGTTGCAGTTTTGTTGACACTAACATGTCTTCTCTTGTCCTCACCTCAAAAACAAAACACATTTCTTGCACATCTTCCTCCTTCCATTACTAGAATTTAATCTCCGCCACATTGCTTGTCTTGGCTCGCCAGTAAATTATTAGAATATTAGGCATAATATTTTGTTGGACACATTGTTATATTGCGTAATACTAAAGCGGTAAGTTGTGTGGCACTGTCGGCACTGTTTACTGATGTCATTTGGCAGAGGCTTAGTGTAGTTTCAGCCTGGTGTGCTGCAGGGCTTCTGTGTAGTTATCAGAGCAGTTTTGTGCACTTTTTGTCATTGCTGTAGGTTGACACAATATGGTGTCCGTAAGGCTTTTATTCATATAAGTTATCCTATGAGATTGGAGAAAGAGGCAGGCAAAAACCTACAGAGACAAAACAACCATTCACATTTAGCAGAGTAGATAAACAACAGGACTTAATTGAGTTCTCTGGAAAGTGTTCCAAGACACTCCTCAGCTCTGATATAACAACAACTAAAAGCCTTCACGGATATGATGCAACCATTTGCACCGTCTGAGACTGGTTGAACGGGATACAAACCAAGGATTCAACCCTGGGAAGTTCCATTTCATTTCTGCCATGAGGCTTAGCCAACTTAATCAAGTTTTTAAGTATGTAAATGCATGTAACGTACAACACAGCCTTCACAAGGACATTTTTTAGGCTAGCTTTACACGACAACAATCTGAACGTTGCGTTTGATGTAGTGTGCATGCCAGGTGGCTAGGTGGCACTGTGAAGCACTGCCATACAACAACACCAGGAGCGTTGAAACTTCCTTCTAATTCTCTCTAGTAGCATGAAGTAGCAGCTAAGGCAACTTGAATGTCCGACTGATGGATATAATCCGACATTTGTTGTTGTTAGGCTGTTACTGCACATGGATCTGACGTCAACGGGTACGGTTGGATAGCCAGCGTGAGCAGCTCAGAGCACACTTTTGCGTGTTCATCCCTTTAGATGGGAACGTGACGGTGGAGCGTTTTTAAGATTTCCACTCTGGAGGGTGCCCCCAACGCCGTCTAAACGAAAGGCACATCTAATCAAATATTTTGTCGGTTTCACCCGGGAGCGTTGTCGTGTAAAGTCAGCCTAAAATCCACTTTGTTCCCACCTGAACGACCTCCTCTCTCCTCTCCTGCTTCAGCTCACCCCACTTTTCAGACCACAAGTGACATCAGAGACAGACACCCGGTACTTCGACGAAGAGTTCACGGCGCAGACCATCACACTTACTCCTCCAGACAAGTGTGAGTACTCAGCAGTGTTCAAGGTCGTTCTGGTTTTTGTGTGTTTTTGTGTCATAAATGTGACCTGACTTAT
Source organism: Microchirus variegatus (assembly GCF_963457635.1). NCBI lineage: Eukaryota > Metazoa > Chordata > Actinopteri > Pleuronectiformes > Soleidae > Microchirus > Microchirus variegatus. The sequence continues at coordinate 10,111,780 of NC_139803.1, forward strand.
TTGTGCTCTTCTTCTTCCTCTTACAGATACCAGTCTGGACTGTGAGGATACGTCGCATCAAGCACATTTCCCCCAGTTTTCCTACTCTGCTAGCATTAGAGAGTGATCGCGTCTCTGACAAACACACACACACAGACACACACAGACACACAAAGAGGCATGAACACCATGGCGACATATCTTACAGCTGTAAAAAAAAAAAAAAAAGCGATCAGATCTTTGGTCCGTGCAGATTGGAAGTGCCTCGGCTGGTGGCCGTACAACCTCCTTCAATCCCAGCACAGACAAAGCCTCGGCCACTTTGGCTGCACTGTATCAAACTGGACTCGGTTACCTCACACAGTCATCAGCACAACTCAACGACACAATCAGGACTCCGTGTGTAGCACCTTCAGACGGCCTGTAAACAGCTGCTGCCGCCGCCGCTGCTTTTTCGGACTGTAAACCCGCACGGCCCTTTGTTAGACGCTGCGATGAGAAGCCATACAGCTCCTTCATGACGTTTCCTTCAAGTGCTCTTCTTCACAAAATAGCTCTTACCACTGCTGAAAAAGTCCCCCCGGGGTTCGTCTGTGAGGGAGGAAGAAGTGTGGCTGGTGTTTTCTCTGTAAAGTGTGTGTGTGTGGATTATTATTCGTTTGTTTGTCTTTGAGAAAATGGGGTGAGTCCGATCCAAACCGTGTGTTTTTATACAACACTTGCCCGACATGCATTAGGAACAAAACGCGGAGAGAGATAGGAAAAAAAAAAAACTTTGACAGTTGCGGAAACATGCTGTCCTCTTTTTTTTATAATAACTGTATGCAATGCAAACAAAATCACTCGTACTATCAATTCTCGGACTGTGATCTTGAACACACATCTGTCAAATGCAACACAACAATTAACGGGAATTGGGAAATACCTTAATGCACAAGGTGTATATGTTATTTAAACAAGTTGTTTTTTTGTTTTTGTTTTAATTCTGACACACTTGATCTTTGTCGATCAGCAGAATTCACAGCAGCCGTGTCATTTCAGAGGCTCATGAAGCACTTAACGCGATTATAGCGAAACCCTTTTTCTTTCAGATGGCCCGTGTTCATATTGTAGCTGTTGGCGTCGACACTTTCATCTTGTCCCCGTAAACATCAGAAACTGACAGTCGGTATCAAATCATAATACTGTTTGGTGTCTTTTCTGATCAGTATTGACCAGTTTTACGTTCGTTTCAGCAGCGTGATCTATCTTCTTTTTTTCCCTCTTTGTTTTGTTTAGGTTTGATAGAAATGTAAAAACACTCAAAAGTAATTTATCACAATATCCGAGAGAATTAGGGCTGTTTATATTATCGATTCATTTTTAATCGTCGTTTTTGGTTTATAAAATGTCAACATTTTGTACACAAACCAAAGATTAACTCACTGTCACCGAGGAGCAGAACATGCTCACAATTCAAGAACCTGAAATCAGTTTAGTAGATGAATTGTTGCAGCCCTGAAGAGAATCATTTTTGGTATATGTGTGTGTGTGTGGTGGGGAAAAAACAACGATAATAACCAGCACCAAACCGAGTTTGTAGCACTTTGAGAGAGAACAAGTTAATTTTTTTTAATAATCATCATTTCATAACATTCAAAGCTAGTTCTCTAAATCTAATCGTGTCTGTCGCTAAAAAAAAAAAAATCACCATCTCATTGTTGACCTTTGCTGAAGTTTGAAAGTTGACATGTTTTGTTATTTGTTTGTGTCGAGATTTGGATTCATCAACAACAACAAAAAAGAGATCCAGTGATCAGCAGTGATCTGTGTGTATCATGAACATGGTCCGTTGTTAGATTTTGTGTTTTAATGCAATGTGGACTTGCGAGGGTTGTCTTTTGTTATCGTCCCATTTATTATTATTATTTTGATGATAATTATGAATATCATGAAATGATGATCACGAGGCGCGCAGAGATCCCGGGTCTTTGTTATTACTGTACATGAAAATGCAGCCAACATCGTGTCGGTGCTACGCTGAGTCACTCGTGATAAAAGAAAAAAAAGAAAAGCAAACCCTGCTCATAGAGCCTTGGAACCACAGATGCTGTTCTGAAATCATTTCCGTTATTTTCTCTTTTTTTTGTTTTTGTCTCGTTTATCCTCTACTGTCGACTCCCCCCCCCCCCCACTCCCCCTCGTCTTAGACCTGCGTCTCAAATTAAGAGGACGTTTGTAATGGTTGACGGAGAAAAAAAAAAGTATGTTTTTCAGTTACATTATTCTATTAAACAGTTTCGTTTCTTTTCTTTTTTTTGTTTATGAATGTAATTCTGAAAGACAAATGATCCAATACACATTTTTAACTGTCTTAATACACACTGGTGTTTGTGTTGTGTGTTCTTTATGCCTTCACATAACACGATCTTGGTCCTTATCCTTCCTGCCTTATGAGAGGATGCTACTCTTTTGTTTGCTACTTCCTGTCCAATTTATTTGTATAGCGCCAAATCACAACATACATTTTCTACTATCTGTCTGCGCGTAGACCACATCATCGAGAGGAACAGGAAGAAATCTCTGACAGATATGCGGCCATCTGCCTAGACCGATTGCGGTGAAAGGTGAAAAATACTTTTTTTTTTTTTTTTTTTAATGAATATTTTATTTGCTTTGTGAAAAGTGTGAAATTCATAATGTGACTTTTTAACAAATTAAACCCTGCGGGGCCAGATTGGACCCTCTGGTGGGCCAGTTCTGGGCCTCGCTCTGTAGGTTTGGCACCAGTGGTGTCGCCTAATCTTATCAATCTAATCTATTTATTTATTTTCAGGAAGCACAGCTTAAGGCCTTTGACTATCACCGTTCAGACCTTGTCAGTGTTATGTAACCAGGAATAGTCTCTCCCTCCCTCTCCCTCTCCCTCTCCCTCATGTGTCGCCTCTCCTGGCCCAGCAGTGAAGAACATGTGCCGTCGCGGAGCAACCACGCCTCCGCACGCCCGCCTCACATGTCCGCGCACACATGCTGCAGGAACAATGGCTGCAGCCTCTGCTCTGAGCCAGACTGCTGCTGCTGCTGCTGTTATTGTTGTTATTGTTGTCGATGACGTTGTTATTGTTTGTTGTTGCGCACAGGGAAGTTTACACTTGGAAGCCGGTGTGTGGGAGAAAGTGCGTAATAAATGTGCGTGGGTCTGTTATGTGGGTCTGCTCGGGCGCGTGTTTTGCAAACGTGTCTTTTTATGTGGACATAGTTTTTTGAAAGTGCAACTCGTTTCTCAACATCAATCACAAGAGGCAATATATATATATATGTATATATATATATATATATATACACACACTCATACACACACACACATATATATATATATACATATCCTATTATCTTATAACTCCTATTATAAGGAACAGTTGCCAAAAGTGTGATAATCATATTTCCAAACTCCCGAATGTACTTCACATTTATAAATGCAATTACGCACGTGCGTGTATTATTTACTTTTTAGCCCTGGTTGTGTGTATTTATGATAATATTAATCATCATGATAATAACAATACAATACTACTACTACCACTAATAATAATAATAATAATTATAATAATAATAATAATAATAAAAGCAATGATTATTATAATAATAATACAGATGCATTAATTTGCACTAATGAATGAATCATAATAGTGTTTACCAGACTGCAGTCTCGTCTACCTGAGCCGAGGTCACAGCGGGGGCCATTGAACCAGCGCTGCCTTCACGTGCTCCTCGTAAAAATGACTCTTCTGCACAATGACAAACTTTCACTGAGGATGTTGTACTTGTGGAATGAAATAATAAGTAAAAAGCAATAAGTGATTACATGCCAACACAGTGTTTTAACTCATATTATCACATCTTCTGCTTTTAATGGATTTCACGTGGTTTCACACATAGTCTTTAATTCATAAATAAAAACACAACTATGCACTAAACATTTGATTTGACTGTCCTTACTGCCACCACTCACACTTGAACTAATTGTTTTTAACTGTTTACATAATGTAACGTCATATTTTATTATTTTGTTTACAAATTGAGTCCCACAGGTATTTGTGTTGTGTTTAGTAAAAAAAAAAACAGTGTATTTTTTGGAGGTGAAGTGGCCATTTTTTAGGCCGCTTGGGGAAATTCACTTAAAATAAAACAAATTCTAAATGTGTTTTGCAAACATTCAAAGTGCTAAAATAGTTTATTTTTTTCCTCTTCTCTTCTCTCCCGCACCGTCCTTAAATGCAACTCTCACGCGGACTCTCTGACGTCACCATGTAAACACGTGTCTCCGCACGAGATTGGACGAGACAGCCCTCGTTACGTCACCGGCTGCTGCTGCTCCTCGCCGCCCCCAAATGAGAGGGAGGGGGGGGGAGGGGGCGTGGCTGCGCAGCTGATCATCATCATCATCATGGACGCTTTGAGCACATGATGAGAAGCGGAGCAGGAGCACGGAGCGGGACAGGAAACAGAGGACCAGAGTCCTGCTTTGGAAAGCAAATATGTGTGTGTTTGTGTGTGAGGTCTTGACTTGACCCCCCCCCAGCCTTACAACCCTCCCTGTGTCTCAGAAATGGTCGGTTTTGCTGCCAGAAGTGAAGTGTCTCCTCTCAGAGTCTGGAGACTCCACTGACAGGTGAGTGCTCACTTTTGTGGCTGTTTTCCTGCCTCCAGAATGTGCTCTGACTGCTGCGTGTCCTTTTGTCCACACTGTTGTGTGTTTGTTGTTATTATAACAACAAACACAAACTGTACTGTAGTATATACTGGTGGATTTCCAGCTGACTCGTGTGTTTCCTACTGACTGTGGTGTGGGGGGGTTTATTACATAACAGTGTGTTCAGTCAGTGCCTGCTGCTGGGATCATCTTATCAAGGTCCTTCTCCTCCTGCTCCTGCCTCATCCACATGTGCCCACACTTGTCTTGTTTACACTCGTGTGTGGGCTGCCTGAGCCTCCAGCCTGGCAGGGGGGGGGGGGGGGGGGGGGGGGGGGGTCAAGAAAGGGTTAGCGTTTGTGATCCAGGGCCAAAAATAACAAACAAAACTCCTAGAATGTCACATTATTATTAAGAACTGGGGCCACACGGTTGGTGTAGTATGTGTAGTGTCCTCCTGCAGTCCAAAAACATTCAATATCTGGATTAGGACACTCTAAAATTACATGTTTTAGACCACGTGTCAAACTCAAGGCCTGGGGACCAGATGTGGCCCGCCACGTCATTGTATGTGGCCCGCGAGTGATTAATTGGTCTTTAAAAAATCTGTGTTAAAAGAAGTCTATGCTGCTTTAAGGCGTGCGTTGAGCCATAAATTACATTTCCCACAATGCACGGCGATTGCGTTACCTGTAAAGTGACGGCACATCGGGAATGTATCATGCAACGAGTGAAATTGAATAAGTGATAAATACAGAAAGTTAGTATTAGTAGTTAGTAAGAGTAGTTACCTTTATTTTACATTATATTTGTTTACATTTAGTTACATTTTTTTCTGTATGACAGTTGCATCTGTCCCTTTGAGGGTAACCATTATGCTGATGTGGCATTCAGTGAAAATGAGACACCCCTGTTTTAGACGTTTCCCAGAGTCTAAAACCCCATTTAGAATCTAACCGTGCACGTGTGTAAATGTTCAAATTTAGGCATTATAATTGTTGAAATTGCACTTATTTTTCCTCCAAGAAATGTCAGGTTGTTCATCATATGGTACGTTAAAAAAGATCCAAACAAAACTTGTTGTTTATAGGTTATTGTTCCGTTATTTTTACTGGTTCTGACTCACCTGAGATCAAATTACATTTGTATTGTATGTGACCTAAAAGGAGTTTGACAGCACCTGAACTAAACCCTGACAAATGAAGTAGAAAACAAAGACCCATACGAGTCTCTATCTCCTTCACCAGGTTTTCAAGGTCTAGTATGTAATGCTGTGTTCACACTGGACACAACAAACTCACTCCCGTTGTACCGCAAAATGTACAAAAGGATTCCATGGCGCGATAGTTGTGATTGGTGCAGAGCGACAATCAGCTTTCATGGCCAAATTTGACTTATTCTGCTGTTTTTGTCGATTATCTAACGCATACTTCAACAAACAAACAATTCATTCAAACTTCGAAATACTTCAGCTCAGTTTGGACATTATTGCTTGTATTTTTCGAGCTGGAATATTTCATAATTTCTGATTTCTTCATTTTACGGCACGTGTCAAACTCAAGGCCCGGGGGCCAGATGTGGCCCGCCAGGTCATTTTATGTGGCCCATGAGTGATTAATTGGTCTTAAAAATATGTGTCAAAATGTTGCTTTAAGGCGTGCGTTAACCATAAACTAAATTTCCCACAATGCACGGCGATTGCGTTACCCGCAAAGTGACGGCATTCCCACCACTAGATGGCAGTGTATCATTGTATAGTTTGTCAAGAAACACCATCGCGGACCCGGTTACTATCTAAAATGCATCATATTTGTAACTTGAATAAGTAATAAATACAGAAAATTATTTTGCAATATATTATGGAGTACTTGCCTCTATTTTACATTATGTTTGGTTACATTTAGTTACATTTATTCTGTATGACAGTTACATCTGGCCCTTTGAGGGTAACCATTATGCTGATATGGCGCTCAGTGAAAATGAGTTTGACACCTAAAAACATGCAATATAGGGATTAGGTCAATTGGACCCTCTAAAATTGCATGTTTTAGACATTTCCCAGAGTCTAAAACCTGGGTCCTTCATAACTTCATCCAAACATTCCCAAAAAAAGAGGGAACTTTCATCCCTCAGTTCAGCTTTAAACAGAGGAGTGAAAACCTACAACTGAATTCATTCATTCATTCATTGTCCACAGCTTTCCCCTCCTAATGAGAGTCACAGGGTTGCTGGAGCTAATCCCATCTGACACAGTCCATAAAGAAATATAATTTCTTACATCAACTCAGGGCCTCGGGGTTCTCTCTGCACGTTTGTTTTTCTGTACAGATGAACACGTTACACCTCGGTAACCCTTTCACCACCGCAGGGAGTCGTTGCGTCCTCAAGGGTTCGTCCTCGCCCGTCACCTGGACGACCGTTGCTCCTTTGGGTGAAGCTGCTGGAGTTTGTTCTTTTGAAAATCTCACCACTGCAGCCTCCGCATCATCGATCCAACGTCAGAGCTTGAATTTCGTTCATCGTCGAGTCGAGTTTGTGCTGTTTATCCTCTTGAGAGCAGCTGGAGGACAGAGGAGCTGGAGACAGCTGTCCACAGATGACACACGATAGGCGCAGGGTACAGACTGGACCGGTCAGCAGACGTTCACGGGACAAACAAACATTCACTCTTTCTCGCTCTTATAAACACCAACGCTCAATTTTAGTCAATTCACCGAATTAACTGAATCCTAATCTGTCTTAAAGGGATAGTTTGGATTCTCTCTGGTAAAGATGGGAGAACAGTTAGACATAGAAAGGTCAAAGCAGGATTTGAACTCCACTTCTATACAGCGTACATTTCAGCTGGAGGAAAAACACAGAAGAATCTTTTTAAATGAATAAATAGACGTTCTTCAGACATCGACTGTCTGCAGGACAGACAACGTCCTTCAAATTCAGAAATGAAAAAAAAAAGCATAGTTATACGACGGAGTATAGGGCCAAACAACAAAGGAAAAAAAAGAGGTCATCTTTTGAGAATAAAGTCGTAATATTAGGAGAATAAAGCAATCTAATTAGCAGTCTGCTCTTTTCATGAGAAACAACAAAACCTCTTTGAACAGCGCGCAGATGTAACCAGCGATAGCCTCGCAGTCATTTCCTCCTCCACTAAAGAAAATTATTTCCTCCAAGTCTGTTTTTGTGATTCTTTCCTCGTTGCGCAATCTTTTCAAATTCCCGATGCTAATGAATACTTGGTGCTGATGTGCCAAAAAAAGATGAAGCATTTCCTTATTTGTCAAGCCCCAAACAAATGTAACTTCACAAAATGTTCCGCATTTCTCATCTCATCACAGTTTGCACCCGATCATCTTTGCTCGATTGATAATGCCTTTAATCTCATTAAATTAAGATTTTTTTTCTCATAATGTTACAACTTTATTCTTGCAATGTTACAACTTTTTTCTCGTAATGTTATGACTTTATTCTCGTAGTGTTGCAACATTTTTCTCGTAATGTTATGACTTTATTCTGGTAGTCTTCCAACTTTTTTCTTGTAGTGTTCCGACTTTATTCCCGTAATGTTACGACTTCAATCTCGTAATCTGCACATGTGGTTAAATGAAAACGTTTACATACGGTCTGCTTTCATCTGCAGAGACCTTGAATGCCGAAAGAACAGGGACGCTTTGGGGAGCGGGCCGTCCGGAGCACCTCAAAGAATGCCAAGGACAAGAGCAACAGCGCCACTCTGCGGGCGTCCAAGAGCGGCGCCCACGTGCAGCCTCCGCGAATGGGTGACGTGAGCAGACGCATGCTGCGCTGCGACTCTGAGAAAGACTCTGGGTATTCAGGTGAGGGCGTTCTTTTCCTTTGGTTTCAGTCTGCACGAAGGGTTTTATCATCAAGCTGTGTGTTTGTCACATAAATATATATCATCACTTCCATGTGTCACATCTAACTGTGTCCTCCTCTCCCTCAGAGGCCGGCTCAGACTTTGTCCACACTGATGTAGACGACCAGCGCAGCAGCGTGAGCGAGCCTCACAGGCAGAGCAGCAGGAGCTCCTCCTCCTCCTCCTCCTCTTCCTCCTCCAACAACAACAACAGTGCAAATGCTGCTTACGAGGAGCTCACCCCCGTTTACATCATCAAAAACCTGGTAGTGAAGCCGGTGAGATGCTCAAATCACATGCACTACAAGTTCAGCTCATCAGCGAGCCATTAACTGATGATTAAACTCTATAGTGTTTGTTGTTAGATGATGATACAATAGATAAATTGCTGTATAAACATGAGCAGGGGAGGGCTGCAGTTATTCCAGCTCTTTCTCTTGTTGATTTGTTTGTTTTTTTTGCTTTTTTCTGCTTTTGGGCTTCTCCCTGTCTAGGGGTCGCCACAGCGGATGATCCGCACACATGATTTGGCAAAGATTTTTTTTTTATCGCCAGATGCCATTCCCGGCGCAACCCACTGGGGTCAATTTAGAATATCCAATTAGCAAAGAGCAATTACCCCCAGCCCTTGACGTGGGCGGGGACTCGAATCGGCGACCTTCCGGTCGCCTTCCGCTAAGTTTTCCACTTTTTTCTTAAATCTAAGTGAAATATTTGGTTGAAGCCTGGATATTCTCTTTTTTTACTTTTATAATTAGTAACAACAAGGTAAGGTAATCTTTGTTATTCACAATTTAATACTCAATGTATAGACATTCATATTTATATACACAACATATTCTGTTGACTTTCTTCATCAGCTCTCCACGTAGTGTGGGATGGGGAGAGTGGAGTGGGTTCATCAGAGTTTTGTTTACTAAGACGAGCTATTATTACTATGATTTGACCAATTTTTTTTAAAGGTGCATTATGTAATAAATCTAAAGCAACTGGCCATAAAATCCTCCTAATATGTTACAGAGACTCAGGAATAATGTTCATATAACAAACTGAACTCACCAACAACATAACGGCCAAAATATTTGCATTAAAAAAAATATTTTGCAGACTGCAAATCATGTTTATGTTTTGGCATATGGCGCCACCTACCGCCATCTACCAATCATTGCAGTCAGTAGAGTCTCAGCTGCCGAGCAACTACGGGTTGCCAGTTACGTCAGAAAACGAAACCTAAAAGACCTCGGTATTTTGAATTTGAATGTAGTAACCGTTTTTGGCCACATTCTTACATACGGCACCTTTTAAATAAACGCACTAATCTTGGCTGTTTTTTTAAGAGGCTACAGTGCTTAGCTTTTCCCGTTTGGTCACAAAGATGAGACACTGGTGAGGACACGCCCTTATTTACTGCGTGACTTGGTTTGGATATGGATTAACGCAGTAAAAATATGCTATGAATCATGTGCCATGAGTTTTGACATCATAATGATGTTTGTCTATTTCAGCTTTAAAAACACATTAGGGACTCTTGTTTATTCAAATTCATCCAAACCAAAAATCTTAAAGATGAAACAAAACCATTATCTTTTGCTAAATGGAATCTTAAAATGTACACAGTTTATATTATAAATAGGGTGAAAATGTATATTTTAACTCAAAGTTTGATGTTTTAGTGTCTGTATCTCTTTGTGACTTTAACCTCCTTCGACATCTTTTGCTCTCTCCTTTACTCTGCTCTCTCTTTGATTTTTACATAAAACCCCCTGCTCACAACCTCGTGGTGGTACAGTCCAGACCAGAACAGCTTCTGCATGGGCCCCTGGCATGGGGTGGAGGTTGGCACGGCCTCACCAGCGCCAAAGCTCCCACTCAGCTCCTACTGATCCAACAACCGCCACTGCCCGCCTCCTCCTCCTCCTCCTCCACCACCACCGCCGCTCCAACACCTTCATCCTCTCAAAAAGCTCTACAAGGCGAAGTGAAGACCAGAGGTGGTCACAGCAGCCAGAGCCACCGCAGCAAGAACTCCTACCTGCCCATCCTGAATTCTTACCCTCGCATTGCCCCGCACCCCAGGAAGGAGGGTCATGAGGGCAAAAGTAGTAAGGGCGTTAAAGCGTGTGGCGGCGAAGGCCAGAGCCAGAGCAAGAGAGTGTGCACCGAGGAAGAGAAGAGGGAGGCCGTGTCGACCACCTCTCGCCTCCTGAAGCCACATCAGCCTCAGAAGGAGTGCAGAGTCCACTCTCATACGCAGCACAAAACCAGAGGAGGACACAACTCCTTACCCGTCTCACCCCACTGTCCCCTCCCCACGCAGCACAAGAGCCTTCACTGTCAGCAAAGATCAGGCTCCGACAGCGATGGCTCGCCCTCCGTCTCCAGCTCCCAGACGCCCTCGTCGTCGTCCTCGCCTCCTTCCTCTTCTTCCGCGTCTCACAGCCCGTATCGCCTATTTCCAGACAGCTCGTCCATGCGCCACCGCCGTTTCCTCAACACGGCCGAGATCCTGAACCAGTCGGGCCTGCTGGCCATCACGCTCCGCACCAAGGAGCTGCTGGAGCAGAACGCCGCCACGGAGAGGGAAATCGCTCAACTCCGGCAGCACACGCACCTCCTGTGCCAGGCGGCTCAGGCCAACCAGAGCTCGGACGGCCTCGACAAACTCCTGCAGGCCATGACCAAGTCCGCCTCCTACCCCGAATTAGACCTCGGTAAAACGAAGGCGCTCGGCAGCGTCCGTCAAGAGAGTAAAACTAAAACAGAGGAGGACAAAGAAAAGGAGACAAACATAAAGACACACGGCAGCCCAGCGCAGCTCGTGTCTCTGCACACGATAGACGACGGCACGTCACCGCCGTCGCCTCTCTTCGCGCCGTCGCCGGACACCGAAGAGCTGCATCGCGCCTACGACGACGACCCTCTGGACCTCATGTCCATCGAGTCTTTCCACAGGTCTCTGCCCGAGCTGGGACACAGACACACGTTCATGGACAACGTTCACATCGGCGATCTCGCGATGTTTCCCGAGATCTCGACACACGACGACTATCTCCTCTAGCTTCCCACGGCTGAAAGTAATGAAGGAAGGACAATGGTGATGCAACGAGATCCTGGACGTACAGGAGGAGCATGTGTTTGGTTTGAATTATTTAACATGTCTGCGATGATTAAAAAAAAATGGGTAGAAACTCTTAAAATTTATTTTTTGATTTATGCATATAGTTTAAAGCTGATTGATGCACAATATTTAGCTGCTCTTTAGTCAGGCGTTTTTGGGGTACAGTAGATGTCTATTCTTCATATTTTCATGACAATAATATTATTTAAGAGTATTTTACATTTGCTTTGGCTCTTTTTTCTGGGGACCTGACAGACAATATTATCTCCTACTGGCAGATCATCTCTAAGCCTCCGCTAATCTGAATTCAGATCTGAATGAAACCGTAGACTGAAGCGACGGGAAAATAAAACTGAACCACAAATGACCCCTGAATATGAGAGCGTACAGAGCAAAGGTTACAGCAGGAAGAATCGGATCCAGTACCTTTGCTGATTTGGACATGAACAAGTCCAAATCAGCACTAAACCATTTAGGAAGAAAGATTTGTGATCGGAGCTGATGAGAAATAAATAAACCTTTTGACTTTATACTTAGATTTACCTTGTTATTTATAACCTTGGCCATATTTAATACTGACATTCAACAACAAGCCAAGTCTTTGAAAACATGCCCCTTTAAATCCAAAGTGCTGTCCTTATGTAACAAGTGCAGAACACCGCGGTCACATGTTCGGTGTTGTCGAACACACTCGCCTCATATCAGTTTCAGTACGACACGTGTTTTTTTTCCACCCCTTTCATTTAATAGCATGACCTCGGTGAACGGCAGCCTTGTGCTCTGTGACGTCTTCGTGCCCGCAGCCTCTGTTATTAGAGATGATTTCCGTTGCTGCGGTGAATCATCACAGTTGTAGACATGCCTTTTTTCCCCCTTCCTTCAAAACACAGTGACTGCAGCACAGCAGCAGGTGGAAACATCTTTAAAAACCTCTTTGTACAAAAAATTACAAAATTCAGATTGAGACCAAGACAAGATTAGTAGATTATTATTCAGATTATTAAGCATTCACATTAGGTGTTAAAGGTGCATTATGTAATAAATCTAAAGCAACTGGCCATAAAATCCTCCTATGTCACAGAGACACAGGACTAATGTTCATATAACAAACTGAACTCACCAACAACAACAGTACAGACAAAATATTCTCATTAAAAATATATATTTTGCAGACTTCAAATCATGTTTATGTTTTGAAATCATTTTGGCATGTGGCGCCACCTACCAATCATTGCAGTCAGTAGAGTCTCAGCTGCAGAGCAAACACGGGTTGCCAGTTACGTCAGAAAACGAAACCTAAAAGACCTCTGTATTTTGTATTTGAATGTAGTAACTGTTTTTGGCCACAATCTTACATATGGCACCTTTAACTGTATGTGTTTATCAATGAGTTAAAGCCGATTCTACAAAGATGTGTGCTTTCATGTCATCCAGATGATTGTGTGATTAAAAAACGGTTTTTTCTAATATGTTATACTTATATTAATATATTATATTATATTGTACAGCAACAAAACACCATCGGTTAATAACGTGACAAACACTGAGCACACTGTTTTTGTTAACACTGTAATGAAATGAGGTCACTTTCAGAGATAAAGAATATATATGTGTATATATATATATGTATATATATATGTATATATATGTATATATGTATATATGTATGTATGTATGTATGTGTATGTGTATGTATATGTATATATATGTATGTATATGTATATACATGTATGTATGTATGTGTATATGTGTATATATATGTGTGTATATGTGTATATATATATGTATATATGTATGTATATATATATATATATATATATATAAAGCATTAGGTTTGCAAGTTCTTGTGAAATAAATAGCCAAAGCACATGTGAAATATTCCGATTAAAGCACGTTGTAGCACAACAAGTGGGAATAACATCACAGATTATAGCCTAAATTCAATGAGGAATTGGTCAAAAACGTATGATTTCTTTCTTTTCTTTTCATTTAACTCTTTTTGCCACAAATGGGAGGATTTGAAGTGACTCTGCGTGTGTGCACAAGTGTACAAATAATCCTAAATACTTTGCCCATGGTTCTGTTTGAACAGACATCACGCAGTGAACGTTTCATTTCCTGGCTGACTATATAAACACACTCAGTTCATCGTTGTCGTCATAATGCATTATTATGTTTTATTTGCTTTTTTGTCTTTCTCCTTAGTCATGTTTGAATGTGCTTGAGGAAGTGTGTGCGTCTATGATGTATTAACTTGTAAACATGAGTTTGCTTGTAGATAATAAATTAGATTTAAAAAGGGAAAAAAAAGAAAGAGAACTAGATTCACCTCTGATCTTCATCGCCTCAGAATAAAAAAATAAAAAAACATAATCCAGTAAACGATGGAAGAAACCCCTTATCTTCTAATGTTCTAAAGACAAATAATAAACCTGCTCTCACCCTGAAACACAAAACAGACTCAGACTGTCTTTCATCCTGTTCTTGTCTGTGATATTATCGATTTTCTCCAATGTTGTCTTTAGAGAAACATTTAATATGTATTGCAGACTCATTTCTGTAGTTATTTATTGATTTATTCCTGTAAAAAAATATGTTTTAGAGCAAGGTCATTAAAATTCTTCAGATTTTGACCTTTTAATTGGTAAAGGAAGTGATTGAATCTGACTCAACTGTGTTATTTTGTGATGGAAAAAGGTTTGAATGCAATTAATCCTAAAAATCTTTATCACTGAATAGTTTGAGCAGCTTTGTTATTTTTTGACGTTGCTCAGTTTCTTTACCAAAAGCAATAAAAAGATTTTTAGAGTTTATATATATATATACTTTTATATATATATATATATATTTTTTTAAGTATTTCAATATTATATTATAATATATATGTTATCATATTCCCCAAGGGCCCCCAGAGACATGAGAGGAGGGGGTTATGATATTTTATTTCACACATTTTTCCCCTCCTCCTCCTCCACATCCACGTAATATCAAGTTTGTCCACCGGAGGGTAGTTTCTACAGTTGAGCAGCCATGAATGATGTAATATCACGTTTGTCCACAGGAGGGCAGTTTCAACAGTTGAGCAGCCATGAATGTAATATCACGTTTGTCCACCGGAGGGCAGTTTCAACAGTTGAGCAGCCATGAATCAAATCTTCCTCTACATGTAATATCACGTGTGTCCACCGGAGGGCAGTTTAGATAAATCTATTTGGAATCATCCACTTCCTGTTTGCCATTCAGAAGTTCCACACATGAGGAGCCAGCAGGAGCAGGAGGAGACACCCGGGAGGAGGACGAGGAGCAGCGGGGACAAACATGTGGTAACTGCTGCTTAAAAATGATCCACACATTTCTTAGATGTTCTGTTGACGCTCTGTTTACAACTGTTGTTAACATCCGACCTGAGTGATCTGATCACAGGTGTTCACATGCCACCGGCTGCTGCTAATGCTAATGCTAATGTGACGTCACTGCTCCACAGTAAACAAACGTCTTCACATACAAATTATGTTGTTTTCTGTTTGTCACAGAAAGACAAAGAATCCAGGAAATGTTTGAAAAATGTTCATCAATGTTTCTCAAACCTGGAATTGATGATTTTCTTCTCTTATTTTTATCCACAAGCCTAAAATTATTCTGTTTTAGTTATTTCTTTGTTATAAGGAACAAAGAAATCAGAACATGTTCAACATGCGTAATAAAATAAAACAATTAAAGAACCAACAACAATTCATTGATTATTAAAGTAATTGACAATTAATTTAGTAATGGTTTAATAATGCAGTAATCATTGCATCCCTACTTGTTTTATATATTTTTAAAAATGTATTTAAAGATTTATCATGGTATTTGAAAAATCATATATTGTCATACTAGTGGAAGTGAGCACTTGGCACCATCTAGTGGACTGAACTATTAATTTATTTTGTTAGTTTTAAATGCCAATCTACAAAAACGTTTGACGATTATGTGTAACATCAGTGTGTGCAACCACAACAACATTAGCTGTACGTAAAGTTGCACTATCGTATGGATGTAGTTTTGTCACCTCTTTCAGGTTAGACACTGGAGACGAATCGGAGAGTTGCATTTACACTTCTGTTCAATATTGTCACAGTGTCTCCAACCACCTCCTGTCGTGGTTTGGCAAATCGTTAACAATCTGGTTTCTTGGTTTGTGGACAAAACAAGACATTTTAGAACATCATCATTTTCCAGGTTTAAAAAAAACCTGATCAACGTTTTATGGACCAAACCATGAATCCAGTATTTGTTTATGGAACAGTAAAGTAGGATTCACCTGTGATTTCATCACCTCAGACGGACGTTAACTTGTCAACAGAGCCTCTGTTTAATGTGTCTGCATTGATTTCCATTGTTAACAGGTGACTTTAGTGAAAACCACATTCACCTGTTTGCTGCTTTTTCAGGCTGAAGCCAGTCCAAGTCAACTGCAGCTTTAGAGCTCTTCAGTGTTGGGATGTTCACACAGAAACTTGATCAACACTATAATTTGTCCAAAATGAGGGTTGATCAAGTTTCTGTGTGAACAACCCAATACTGAAGAGCTCCAAACAGCTGCAGTTGACTTGGACTGGCTTCAGCCTGAAAAAGCAGCAAACAGGCGAATGTGGTTTTCACTAAAGTCTCCTGTTAACCATGTAAAAATGATGTGCACACATTAATCACACAGAAGTCTAATTAATGTACGGATCATTTTTAAGCAGCAGTTACTGGACACCTGGACCCCAACTGTCTGGTGGACTTTCCAGGGGTGAACCCCTGTCATTTTTTTATAGTTTTTTTATGCATTTTTTTGGGAAAAAATCTGTGAAATAAAATAAATAAAACATCATAACCCCCTCCTCTCATGTCTGTGAATTTCCAGGGGGACACAAGCCCAGCCCCGTTCTCCTACCACCACACCACCACCAGTGAGTAATCTCTTGGGACTGCGAGGTGGAATCGAACTAGCCACCACCGGACTGGTACAACCTTACGGTTGTGACTGAAACCACTACGCCACACATCCCTGAGAGATTTAGGAGCTCTTGGTGTTTTTCAGTGTTCACTTTGGATGTGGAACCTTAAATGTTAAGAGTATAAGGGAATTGAACCCATAACCTCAAGATCCTGATGACTGCTCCTTAACCAGTTGAGCTAACCCCACACTTTTTAATTTGTTTTTCGAACTCCTATTTACTGTTTGTGGTTGAATATTGTATTCAAAATTCAGTTCATGCAAGATTCAAACCCATGCTCACAGGAACCAATGGTTGAACCCATAATCACAGCATTCTGACGACTGCTCCTTAACCAGTTGAGCTAACTCCACTCTAATTCTAATTTTTCGAACTCCTATTTACTCTTTTTGCTTGAATATTTTATTTAAAATTCAGTCCATGCAAGATTTGAACCCATGCTCACAGGAACCTCAGGAGCTTAAGTCATTCTCTTAGTCCCATGAGCTATTTATCCTTGAGTGCCTTTTCTCAAAATTTGGAAGCACTTGTCTTCGGAGCAGGAGACATGGGTTTGATGCCCACTCAGAACAAGAACCTTTATGCATTTAGTTTTTCTCCCCATGTGATTGACACACACACACTGAAGTCTGGTTGTGTGACCATCAACACTAACTTTGCTTACACTCACACTGATTAACTGTGGGGGAGTTTGCGTGTGTGTGGGGTGAGTGGGGGCAGTGTGGGGGCTGGAGTGGGGTGTGGGGGGCTAATACACAAACACAGGGAGAACATGCAAAACTGCATGCAGGTAAGCCTATGTTCCAACTGGGATTCGTCCAAAGGCAAGATTGCAACACTCACACAAGAGCGCTCACAAAGGTGAGCTCTTTGTACTTGTGTGCTTGCTTCGAAAAATGTGGAAGTCTTTCAATAATAGAACCCATGACTTCAACTTGAAGTATTTTATAACGTCCATCTGGCACAGGAAGCCAAACAGTTAGTGTAATGGTTTGCACACTTGTCTTTGGTGCTGGAGACCTGGGTTCAATTCCCACTTGGAACAAGTACCTTTTCTGCATGCAGTTTTTCTCCCCATGTGATTGACACACACATTGAAGTCTGGTTGTATGACCATCAACACTAACTTTGCTGACGCACACACACACTGATTAACTGTGGGGGGTGGAGTGTGTGTCCCCCAACTACCACGCCACCCCCCAGATGACCAGTCCTTATTCCAAGCGAGAATTGAACCCAGGTCTCCTGCTCCAAAGACAAGTGTGTAAACCATTACACTAACTGTATGTCCAACCATTCCGGACGGACGTTGTTAAATAGTTAAATATACTGAAGTCATGTTCTATTATTGAAAGGCTTCCAAACTTTGGGAATAAACACATAAGTACAAATAGCTCACCTGGTTGAGCACACTTATGTACAGTGTTGCAACCTTGCCTTTGGACCAGGGTTCGAATCCCTGTTGGAACATGGGCTTACCTGCATGTTCCAAGTGGGAATCGAACCAAGGTCTCCGGCTCCAAAGGCAAGTGTGTAAACCATTACACTAACTGTTTGGCTGCAGGTGCCAGATGGACGTTATTTAGTAGTTCAATACGTTGAAGTCAGGGGTTTCATTATTAAAAGGCTTCCAAATTTTGAGAAAAGGCACTCAAGGACAAATAGCTCATGGGACTAAGAGAATGACTTAAGCTCCTGAGGTTCCTGTGAGCATGGGTTCAAATCTTGCATGGACTGAATTTTAAATACAATATTCAACCAAAAAGAGTAAATAGGAGTTCGAAAAATGAAAGTTAGTGTGGAGTTAGCTCAACTGGTTAAGGAGCAGGTGTTAGGATGCTGTGATTATGGGTTCAACCATTGGTTCCTGTGAGCATGGGTTTGAATCTTGCATGGACTGATTTTTGAATACAGTATTCAACCGCAAACACTAAATAGGAGTTCGAAAAACAAATTAAAGAGTGTGGAGTTAGCTCAACTGGTTAAGGAGCAGTCATCATAATTGTGAGATTATGGGTTCAATTCCCTTATAATCCAACATTTAAGGTTCCACATCCAAAGTGAACAGTGAAAAACACCAAGAGCTCCTAAATCTCTCAGGGATGTGTGGCGCAGTGGTTTCATTCACAACCGTAAGGTTGTATCAGTCCGGTGGTGGCTGGTTCGATTCCACCTCGCAGTCCCAAGAGATTACTCACTGGTGGTGGTGTGGTGGTAGGAGAACGGGGCTGGGCTTGTGTCCCCCCGGAAATTCACAGACATGAGAGGAGGGGGTTATGATGTTTTATTTCACAGATTTTTTCCCAAAAAAATGCATAAAAAAACTATAAAAAAATGACAGGGGTTCACTCCCTGGAAAGTCCACCAGACAGTTGGGGTCCAGGTGTCCAGTAACTGCTGCTTAAAAATCATCTGCACATTAATTAGACTTCTGTGTGATTAATGTGTGCACATCATTTTTACATGTTAACAGGAGACTTTAGTGAAAACCACATTCGCCTGTTCCCTGCTTTTTCATGCTGAATCCAGTCCAAGTCAACTGCAGCTGTTTGAAGCTCTTCAGTGTTGGGATGTTCACACAGAAACTTCATACAAACACTCATTTTGGACAATAAATATTGTTTATTCAAACACTTTAGAGGATCCATGTTTAGGTGACTGAAACTTATAAATATTGTTCACTACTAAACTCATGTTTGAGCCACTACCACATTTATACTAAACAGACTAACAGCTTCAGTTAAAGGGATAGTCAGTGTTGATGAAGCAGACTTGAGAAAAGCCCAAACTATCCCTTTAACTGCAGCTGTTAGTCAGTGTTTAGTATAAATGTGAGAGTGGCTCAAACATGAGTCAAGTAGTGAACAATAACGGTCTTTAGAAGGTGCAGTGAGCTAAACATGGATCATGTAAAGTGTTTGAATAAAGATAAAAATGAGTGTTTGTGAAGTTTCTGTGTGAACATCCCAACACTGAAGAGCTCCAAACAGCTGCAGTTGACTTAGACTGGCTTCAGCCTGAAAAAGCAGCAAACAGGTGAATGTGGTTTTCACTAAAGTCACCTGTTAACAATGGAAATCAATGCAGACACATTAAACAGAGGCTCTGTTGACAAGTGCTGTTAACGTCCGTCTGAGGTGATGAAATCACAGGTGAATCCTACAACTAGCCATTGTCGGATTCATGGTTTTGTCCATAAAATGTGATTTTTTTTATGCTTATTAATTTTGCACAATAAAGATATTTCATATCCACATCTGCTGCAACATAAGTATGTAAAATAGTCTGTTAATTTGACTACAGAAGAGACTCAATGACCTCTGCAGTTGGAACGACATACTGCATATATTGGTACACTCTGATATATGGGCATATTGGACATGGACAAAAAGTCCAATATAAGTATTTTTTTTTTAGCATATACTTTTTAACAGTTACAAATAAACGTTTTTGTGGATTGGCGTAAAAAAAAAAAAAAAAAAAAAAATTCAATCCACTAGGTGGTGCAATTCCTAACTTTCATTAATTGTCAAATACTTTAATAATCGATTGTTTTTATTACTATTATTATTATTATTATTATTACTATTACACACGTTTTTGTCATTTTCTGGTTTCTTTGTTCCTAATAACAATGAAATAATTAAAACTGAATCATTTTTGTTTTTTGGATAGAAAAAGACTTGAGAATCATAATTTCCAGGTTTAAGAAACATTGATGGTTTTCGTTTTTTTCTCCGTTCTCTTAACATTAACAATTCCTGCATTCTTTGTCTTTCTGTAACACACACAAAAACAACATCTTTGTATGTGAAGACAGGTGTGTTTACTGTGGAGCAGTGACGTCACATTAGCATTAGCATTAGCAGCAGTAGTAGCAGGTGGAATCTGAACACCTGTGATCGGATCACTCAGTTCGGACGTTAACAACAGTTGTAAACGGAGCGTCAACAGAACATCTAAGAAATGCGAGGATCATTTTTAAGCAGCAGTTACCACACGTTTGTCCTCGCTGCTCCTCTTCCAGCTCCTCCTCTGCCGGCTCCGCTTCCGACTGCCAAACAGGAAGTGGTTGATTCCAATTCGATTTATCGAGAGGGGAGGGGAGGATGGGAGGAGCCAAGAGGAGTCCACTTTTCCTAGAGTTTTCTTCCTATTTGTGGTGGTGATTAGCACTTCAGAGCCACCGTAGAAATGTCTATGTGAAACACTCCATAAAGAATAAATCAAATGTTGATTTTCCAAAATCAACATTTGATTGATTTGCGAATAATCAAACATGTTGTAAAATAAAAAAATGTTCCTGTCTCAGTTGTCAAGGCACACTGTGTTCTATCCAGTTCTTAAAATACATCCATGGTCAAGAAGAAGTGATTATTACACATTTAAGAGAACTCACAAAATGCCAGTTCACACTTGACCCAGCAGGTGTCAGCGTTGTCCAGAATTTACATATTATGTGTGTTTTACCACTGCAGTGATATAGAGTGGGTAAACATACTGTCCACAATGCCACAAAGATTCAGTGATGTGCAGCAATTGTTGGATAAAATGGGAAAAATGCAATGATAGCACATAGGAGCACAGGTAAGTAACAATTAGTAAATAAATAAATACAGACAGAAAATATTGTAATAATGGTGATACATTTATTAGATTAAAAAATAGGGAATAAATATAAACTTATTTGGGCTGGAAACTAGGCGGAAAAGTATCAGATGTATTTTCTTTATGTACTGTATATATATATATATATATATATATATATATATATATATATATATATATATACACACATATGTATATATATGTATAGTATGTTCCCTAAATAATTTTATAAAGCCTCACAAGAGAAGCAAAAGAGCAAAAAGCGATAGAAATAGAATAAAAACAACATTCTTTTTCACAGCATTCATTCCTAAAACACTATTAATATTTAACATGCATCAAAATATAGTATAAAAGCCATGAAAAGTGACGCACGTTTGAGACACAATCAGCAGTTTCCATTCCAATCCGCAGAATGCCGAATTATATTTAGTTGTGTGTAGTTTTACTGCTTCTAAAATAATGCATTCAAACATTCAAACGTTCAAACTGAGTCGTGGATGTGTCTCTCAGTTCTCCTCTGGACACACTTGTTCACAGCTGGCACAACAGGGGCAGCAGCACTGACAGCAGTAATGACGGAGCTGACCCAAGAGTCCACTGGACGTCGCCGCTTGAGTTTGAAACACGGCGCGCTCGTGCCGCATCGTCTGCGCTGCTTCACTCTCTGCGGTTACGTCCGCCCGTGACGTCTGATTAGCTTTGTCACTGGTCGTCGTTGTCGTCGTCTGTGTCCTTTCTTTGGCGTGGAGTTTCTCGATCTCACTGAGCATCTGCACCTTGACTTGTTGGAGTTCTGCGAATTTTTCGTCAAGAGCCTCCTGGTTCTGAGATGTTGTGTGAGGACTTGGTCCTTGCTCCTTCTGAAACAATGTTCTTCTCACAAACCGATTGACCACCTTGAGTCTCTTCTCCAGGTTGTGTCTCATTTCGTGACCCCTGGACATCATGTGATCGATCTCCCTCCGGTCTTTTTTAGTGTCCTTCCAAATCTTCCGCAGACTCTCTCTCCTTGACGTTTTGTCATCTTGCTGTGCCAGCGACTCCGAATCTCCTCCAAGACCATCTTTGTCTCCACTGAACTTCCATTGATGTTTAAGTTCTTCAGTCTGTTTCTCGACATCCTCGGTCTGCACGGCCTGGTCAAACGTCTTTGTCACTGCGTGTTTTTGGATATTTTGCATCACTTCACAATAACCAGCGATGACATATCTTTGTGTGTCCAGTTCACTGCGCTTGTGCTCTAATACTGACACCAGTTGACGTATCTCGACACTTCTGCGCTCCAGTTTGTCCACGTTCTCCCTGAAGACGTCGTGTGTCCTTTGAGTCAACTGCCCTAGTTTAGCTCTCACGTGAGTGAGACGCTCGCACACTTCCTCCTTCATTCCCTGCTTTTCACGAATGAACTTTTGCTTCTCGTTTTCAAGAGTTGCCTTCATTTGACACACTTGTTGTTTTTCGTGGTTCATCTCCAGGATTGCGATTTCCAGCTCGTACTTTTGCTCTTTGACACCTTTTTTATCTTGTTCTAATTTCTCGCTTTCGATCTCAATGTTGGATTTCATCAGTTTTAGGTTTAGTTTCTCTTTGTCCAACCTCTCTTTCAGTCTGTCCAGGTCCTCTCTCTCTTCCTTCAGCTCTGCTTTTAGTTTGTCAAGCGGTAATTTATCCAAACCATGTTGTTGCGTCCATTGATTTTCAATGTCTTTTTCATCTGTTTCTTTCGGAAGCTTTTCTCTTTCTAGAACAGTACGAGACTTCATGTGGACTTGACTCTCTTTGTTGATGATGTCCTCCTCTTGTTCTTTTCTCCTTGCAGTTTCCAAAACTTGGACTTGCTCTAATTTGTGTTCTTGTAGTTTCTGTGCAATCATCTGCAAGACATTCTGAAACTTCTCAAACTGAAGAGACAGATCTTTAATCTTCATGTTCTCCTGGTTGATCTTATCAAGAACAACGTCAGTAGTCTTGCTCTGAAGATCAATATCTTCCATTTTCTCCTTCACGTCTTGTTCAAAAGCCTTTATATTTGTCGTAATATCAGGTCTAATCCGATCCAACTCCTGCTTCTCATTCCCTGTCTGATTTATTCCATCTTTTCTCAAAACTTCTCTCTCTGCAAAAACTCTGTTCATATGGCATTGCAGTTCTTGAAATTGTCTTCTGATGTCGCCACACGTTCGTTCTTGTTCTTTTTGTTTCAAAGCAGTTGAGTCAATGACGTCGTGTAGTTTGTCTCTTTGTGTCTGAACCTGAAGGTTCAGATCTTTAATGCTGGTTCTCCCTCTGCTGATCTCATGGAACAGTCTGCCGACATGTTCCTTCATCTTATGAAGTTCAGCCTTTGTGATTTCCAGCTTTTCTTTGTCCTCTTTCATGTCACGTTGTTTCTGGACATCAGACGATATCAGCTCCCAGTGCAGTCTTTCTTGGTTCATCGACTCGTTCATTCTTTCCAGATCTTCTCTCTTTTCGTCCACCTTTATCTTCAGTTTTACTAGATCCGTCTTTTGACTTTCCATGTCTTGTTTCTGTCTGACCATTTCTGACAACACACTCCTCAAACCTTCTTTTTCTCTGGCAAATGTCTCAGTGTAACATGTCATAGTTACTTCATGTGCATCCAGAGCCTCACACCTTTGCTCCAGAACACTGACTAGTTTCAGTAATTTGTCCTGGTTTTGTTCCAGTTTGATGATTTTGTTTTTCACATCTTCACTTATTCTTTCTTTCAGCTCTTGAAGTCTTGCTCTGAGAGATTCTAATGTTTTGATTTCACTCATGATGTTATTTTCTCTTACTTTCAGCTCAGACAGTTGACCTTTGATTCTGTCCTTTTCATTCATCAGTGTTTCTCTCTCCTTTTCAATGTCTGCCTTCATCTGACTGAAGTGTTCTCTCTCTTCTCTGATGTCGTTCACAGCAGCTTCAACCTCATGTCTTTTATTTTCAACATCCTTTCTCAAAACGTCCAGTTCTTGTCTCTCTGCCAAAACTCTGTTCGTATGGTTTTGCAGTTCTTGCGCTTGTCTTCTGACGTCATCTTCCTTTTGTTCTTGCTCTTTTTGTTTCAAAGCTATTGAGTTCATCACATCACAGAGTTTGTCTCTTTGTTCATGAACTTGTTCTAAGAGGTCAGTTTGTTGTTTGATGTCAGTCTTCATCTGCTCAAACTTCAATATCTCCTTTGTCAGTGTCTCACTGCATTTGGAAAGTTTTTCTCTCTTTTCCTTCAGCTCTGTCTTCAGTTTGTCCAGATGTAGTTTTTCATTCATAGACTTTAGCTCAATGTCCTCTTTCTGGATGACTATGTCTGACAGTAAACTTATCAGACTTTCCTTTTCTTTGCTCAACATTTCAGTGAAAGAAGACAGTTTTTCTTTCTGTCCATCAAGTTTAGTTAACTGTTCTTCCAGTGCAGTGTACAGAAGTAGTGTGTCTTCTTTGTTTTGCTGTATATTTTCCATTTTGTCTTTAATGACCACATTCATTCTCTTAGTCAACTGTTGAAGTTTTACTTTTAGAATTTCAATGGCTTTTATTTTATTTAAGACTTCGTCTTCTCTTTTTTTCAGCTCAGAATTTTCTCTTTCCAGTTTGTCTTTTTCATTCCTCAACAGTTCAAGTTCTGTTCTTTCTCTTACTCTACTGTTCTCACTGGTTTCCAGTTCTTGTTTCAGTCTTCTGATGGTGTCATCATGGAGCTCTTGTTCTTTTTGTGTTATAGTCATCTTTCCAATGATGTCTTCAAGTTTCTTTCTTTGTTCCTGAACCTGGACGTTCAGGTCTTCAATGGTGGTTTTCTCTTGACATATCTCCTCAAACAGTTTGACATTATCTTCTTTGGTCTTTTGAAGCTCAGTTTTTGTGATTGCCAGCTTTTCTTTTTCCACATTTATATCATGTTTTAATTGGTCATTTTGCCTCTGGATGTCTGTCCTCATCAGCTCCAAGTCCTGTTTTTCTTGCTTCATTATCTCATTCATTCTTTCTATTTCCTCTCTCTTTTGATCCAGCTCTGCCTTTAGTTCAGCAAGATCTTCCTTTTCTATCAAAGTGTCTGAATCAAGGTGACTTTCCATGTCTCGTCTCTGTTTGACAATTTCTGACAACACACTCATCAAACTGTCCTTTTCTCTGTCCAGTTTCTCAGTGTAACATGTCATAATTAGTTTTTGTGCATCCAGAGCATTGTGATTTTGCTCCAGGTCACTGACTAGTTTCAGTAAGTTGTCCTGGTTTTGTTCCAATCTGATGAATTTGTTCTTCATGTCTTGACTTATTCTGTCATTCAGTTCCTGAAGTCTTGCTTTCACAAATTTCAAAGATTTGGTTTCATTTATAATTTCATCTACCCTCATTTTCAGCTCAGACCATTGTTCTCCCATTCTATCTTTTTCAATCATCAGTGTTTCTCGTTCTTTGTCAATGTCTGCCTTCATCTGACTGAAGTGTTCTCTCTCTTCTCTGATGTCGTTCATAGCAGCTTCAACTTCATGTCTTTTATTTTCAAAATCCTTTCTCAAAATGTCCAGTTCTTGTCTTTCTGTCAAAACTCTGTTTTTGTAAGTTTGAACTTCTTGATTCTGTCTTTTGACGTCATCTTCTTTAAGCTCTTGCTCTTTTTGTTTCACAGCAATAGAGTTCATCACATCATGTAGTTTGTCCTTTTGTTCCTGAATATGAAGATTTAGATCTTTAATGTTGGTTTTCTCTCTGTTTATCTCATCTAACAGTCTGTCTGCATCTTCTTTCTTCTTCTGAAGTTCAGTCTTTGAGATGTTCAACTTTTCTGTTTCCTCTTTGATGTCATGTTGAAATAGATCATGTTGTTTCTGAATGTCAGACCTCATCAGCTCCAAGTCCAGTTTGTCTTGGTTCATGATCTCATTCATCCTTTGTATTTCCTCTCTCTTTAGATCCAGCTCTGCCTTTAGTTCAGCGAGATCTTCCTTTTCTATCAAAGTGTCTGAATCAAGGTGATTTTCCATGTCTCGTCTCTGTCTGGCAATTTCTGACCACAAACTCCTCAAATCTTCCCTGTCTCTGGTCAGTGTCTCAGTGTAACCTGTCATAGTTACCTTGTGTGCATCCAGAGCGTTGTGTTTTTGCTCCAGATCACTGACTAGTTTCAGTAAGTCATCCTGGTTTTGCTCCAGTCTGATGAATTTGTTTTTCATGTCTTCACTCATCTTTTCAATCAGCCCTTGAAGTTTTGATCTCAGAGTTTCCAATGTCTCCATTTCAGTCACGATTCTATTTTCTCTCATTTTCAGCTCAGACCATTGTTCTCCCATTCTATCTTTTTCATTCATCAGTGTTTCTCTCTCTTTGTCAATGTCTGCCTTCATCTGACTGAAGTGTTCTCTCTCTTCTCTGATGTCGTTCATAGCAGCTTCAACTTCATGTCTTTTATTTTCAAAATCCTTTCTCAAAATGTCCAGTTCTTCTCTTTCTGTCAAAACTCTGTTCTTGTGATCTTGCAGTTCTTCATTCTGTCTTCTGATGTCATCTTCTTGAAGCTCTTGCTCCTTTTGTTTCACAGCAATAGAGTTAATCACATCATGTAGTTTGTTCTTTTGTTCACAAACCTGATGTTTAAGATCTTTAATGTTTGTTTTCTCTCTGTTTATCTCATCAAACAGACTGTCTGCATGTTCCTTCATCTTCTGTAGCTCAGTCTTTGTCATTTCCATATCTCGTCTTCCTTGTTCTAATAGGACAGTTTGTTGTTTGATGTCAGTCTTCATCTGCTCAAACTCCAGTCTGGAATTGTTCATCTTCTCATTTGCTCTGTCCAGATCTTCTCTCTCTTCCTTCAACTCTGTCTTTAGTTTGTCAAGATGTAGTTTTTCATTCATAAACTTTAGCTCAATGTCCTCTTTCTGGATGACTATGTCTGACAGTAAACTTATCATACTTTCCTTTTCTTTGCTCAACATTTCAATGAAAGAAGACAGTTTTTCTTTCTGTCCATCAAGTTTAGTTAACTGTTCTTCCAGTGCAGTGTACAGAAGTAGTGTGTCTTCTTTGTTTTGTGGTAAATTTTTCATTTTGTCTTTAATGACTGCATTCATTCTTTCATTCAGTTGTTGAAATTTTACTTTCAGAATGTGAATGTCTTTCATTTTATTTAAAATTACATCTTCTCTTCTTCTCAGCTCAGAATTTTCTCTTTCCAGTTTGTCTCTTTCATTCCTCAACAGTTCCAGTTCTGTTCTTTCTCTTACTCTACTGTTCTCACTGTTTTCCAGTTCTTGTTTCAGTCTTCTGATGGTGTCATCGTGGAGCTCTTGTTCTTTTTGTTTTAAAGTCATCTTTCCAACGATGTCTTCAAGTTTCTTTCTTTGTTCCTGAACCTGGACGCTCAGGTCTTCAATGTTGGTTTTCTCTTGACTTATCTCCTCAAACAGTTTGACATTATCTTCTTTTGTCTTTTGAAGTTCGGTATTTGCGATTTCCAACTTTTCCTTTTCCACATTTATGTCATGTCGTAATCTGTCATTTTGTCTCTGGATGTCTGACCTCATCAGCTCCAAGTCCAGTTTTTCTTGCTTCATCATCTCATTCATCCTTTCCATATCCTCTCTCTTTTGATCCAGCTCTGCCTTTAGTTTTACTAGATCTTTCTTTTCTAAGAAAATGTCTGACTCCAGTTGACTTTTCATGTCTTGTCTCTGTTTGACAATTTCTGACAACATACTTCTCAAACCTTCCTTCTCTCTGGTCAGTTTCTCAGTGTAATAAGTAATAGTTACTTCATGTGCATCCAGATCCTTATGTTTCTGCTCTAGAACACTGACTAATTTCAGTACTTCGTCCTCGTTTTGTTCCAGTCTGATGAATTTATTTTTCATGTCTTCGCTCATCTTTTCATTTAGCTCTTTAAATCTCACTCTCAAAGTTTCCAATGTTTTCATTTCATTGAGGATTTTATTTTCTCTCATTTTTAGCTCAGACATTTGTGCTTCAATTCTGTCTTTTTCATTCATAAATGTTTCTCTCTCTTCTCTGTTGTCGTTCATAGCAGCTCCAACCTCATGTCCCATATTGTTAAGATCCTTTCTCAAAATGTCCAGTTCTTGTCTTTCTGCCAAAACTCTGTTCATATGGTTTTGCAGTTCTTGAAATTGTCGTTTGATGTTATCCTCCCTTAGTTGTTGTTCTTTTTCTTTGAAAGTGATTGAGTTTACCACATCTTTAAGTTTGTCTCTTTGAGCCTGAACCTGAAGATTCAGATCTTCAATGTTAGTTTTCTCTCTCTTTATCTCATCAAACAGACTTTGTGCATGTTCCCTTCTCTTCTGTAGCTCATTCTTTGTCATTTCCATATCTCTCTGTCCTTGTTCCAGTCGGTCAGTTTGTTGCTTGATGTCAGACTTCATCACCTTCAACTCCATTTTCTCTTTATTTATTGTCTCATTCTGTCTTTGCAGTTCTTGTCTTTCTTCCTTCAGCTCAGCCTTCAGGTTGTTTAGTTGTAGTTTTTCCAAATGAAGGTCTTGCTTCCATTGATTCTCCATTTCTTTACTTTGTGTTACCATATCTGATAACATTTTCAGGTCGGCCATGTTTCTCTGTGCCAGGTCGGTGTGAAGACATATCTGGTTTCTCTGCACATCAAAGTCTGAAAGTTTCTGCTCCAAAACAAGAGATAATTTCTGCATGTCTTCACTGTTTTGCTCCAACTGATGAATCTTCTTTTGAACATCTCCACACGTCTTTGCATTGAGCACTTTCAGTTTACCTATCACTGTTTGGATGGACAGTATTTTACTCATGAACTGATCTTCTCTGACTTTTAACTCAGAACGATCAGCCTCCACTTCATCTCTCTCATTCTCAAGTCTTTGTCTGTCCATGTCCAGACGAGTCTGCAGGTCACTGAGTTTTTCCTTTTCTTTACTGATGCTGCTCAAAGCAGATTCAAACTGTTCTTTCTTATTGTGGATATCCTTTCTCAGAATATTCAGCTCATCTCTTTCTGCAAAAACTCTGTTCTTATAGCTTTGTAGTTCTTGAATTTGTCTTCTGATGTCATCATCCTTTAGTTCTTGCTCTTTTTGCTTCAAAGTCATTGAGATGATCAAATTATGAAGTTTGTGTCTTTGCTCCTGAACCTGAACAGTAAGTTGTTTCATGTTGGTTTTCTCTCTGTTTATCTCATCTAACAGTCTGTCTGCATCTTCTTTCTTCTTCTGAAGTTTAGTCTTTGAGATGTTCAACTTTTCTGTTTCCTCTTTGATGTCATGTTGAAATAGATCATGTTGTTTCTGAATGTCAGACCTCATCAGCTCCAGTTTGTCTCTCGTTTCATCCAGCTCTGCCTTTAATTTTACAAGATCTGCCTTTTCTGTTAAAGTCTCTAGTTCAACGTCACTTTCCATGTTTTGTCTCTGATTGACAATTTCTGAACACAAACTCCTCAAACCTTCTTTTTCTCTGGTCAGTGTCTCAGTGTAACATGTCATAGTGACTTTTTGTTCATCCAGAGCGTCATGTTTTTGCTCCAGATCACTGACTAATTTCAGTAAGTTGTCCTGGTTTTGCTCCAGTTTGATGACTTTGTTTTTCATGTCTTCACCCATCTTTTCATTTAGCCCTTGAATTCTTGCTCTTAGACTTTCCAGTGTCTCCATTTCAGTCATGAATCTATTTTCCCTCATTTTAAGCTCAGACCATTGTTCTCCAATTCTATCTTTTTCATTCATCAGTGTTTCTCTCTCTTTGTCAATGTCTGCCTTCATCTGACTGAAGTGTTCTCTCTCTTCTCTGATGTCGTTCATAGCAGCTTCAACCTCATGTATTTTATTTTCAACATCCTTTCTCAAAATATCCAGTTCTTGTCTTTCTGTCAAAACTCTGTTCATGTGGATTTGCAGTTCTTCATTCTGTCTTCTGATGTCATCTTCTTTAAGCTCTTGCTCCTTTTGTTTCACAGCAATAAAGTTAATCACATCATGTAGTTTTTCCTTTTGTTCACAAACCTGATGTTTAAGATCTTTAATGTTGGTTTGATCTCTGTTTATCTCATCAAACAGACTGTCTGCATGTTCCTTCATCTTCTGTAGCTCAGTCTTTGTCATTTCCATATCTCGTCTTCCTTGTTCTAATAGGACAGTTTGTTGTTTGATGTCAGTCTTCATCTGCTCAAACTCCAGTCTGGAATTGTTCATCTTCTCATTTGCTCTGTCCAGATCTTCTCTCTCTTCCTTCAGCTCTGTCTTCAGTTTGTCCAGATGTAATTTTTCATTCATAGACTTTTGCTTCCACAGAGTCTCAA
The DNA here is from genome assembly GCF_963457635.1 of Microchirus variegatus. Classification (NCBI taxonomy): domain Eukaryota; kingdom Metazoa; phylum Chordata; class Actinopteri; order Pleuronectiformes; family Soleidae; genus Microchirus; species Microchirus variegatus. The sequence continues at coordinate 10,142,305 of NC_139803.1, forward strand.
TGTTCTCTTTCTGCATGACTATATCTGACAGTATTCTTACCAAAGCATCCTTGTCTCTGCCAAACAACTCTGTGAAAGAAGACAGTTTTTCTTTCTGTCCATCAACTTTAGTTAACTGTTCTTCCAGTGCAGTGTACAGAAGTAGTGTGTCTTCTTTGTTTTGTTGTAAACTTTCCATTTTGTATTTAATGTTCTCACTCGTTCTTTCATTCAGTTGTTGAAGTTTTACTTTTAGAATTTCAATGTATTTCATTCTATTTAAGACTTCATTTTCTCTTCTTCTCAGGTCAGAATTTTCTCTTTCCAGATTTTCCTTTTCATTCCTCAACAGTTCCAGTTCTGTTCTTTCTCTTACTCTACTGTTCTCACTGGTTTCCAGTTCTTGTTTCAGTCTTCTGATGGTGTCATCATGGAGCTCTTGTTCTTTCTGTTTTAAAGTCATCTTTTCAAGGGCATCTTTAAGTTTGTCTCTTTGTTCCTGAACCTGAAGATTCAGATCTTCAATGTTAGTTTTCTCTCTCTTTATCTCATCAAACAGACTTTGTGCATGTTCCCTTCTCTTTTGTAGCTCATTCTTTGTCATTTCCATATCTCTCTGTCCTTGTTCCAGTCGGTCAGTTTGTTGCTTGATGTCAGACTTCATCAGCTTCAACTCCATTTTCTCTTTATTTATTGTCTCATTCTGTCTATGTAGTTCTTGTCTGTCTTCCTTCAGCTCAGCCTTCAGGTTGTTTAGTTGTAGTTTTTCCAAATGAAGGTCTTGCTTCCATTGATTCTCCATGTCTTTTCTTTGTGTTACCATATCTGATAACATTTTCAGGTCGGCCATGTTTCTCTGTGCCAGGTCGGTGTGAAGACATATCTGGTTTCTCTGCACATCAAAGTCTGAAAGTTTCTGCTCCAAAACAAGAGATAATTTCTGCATGTCTTCACTGTTTTGCTCCAACTGATGAATCTTCTTTTGAACATCTCCACACGTCTTTGCATTGAGCACTTTCAGTTTACCTATCACTGTTTGGATGGACAGTATTTTACTCATGAACTGATCTTCTCTGACTTTTAACTCAGAACGATCAGCCTCCACTTCATTTCTCTCATTCTCAAGTCTTTGTCTGTCCATGTCCAGACGAGTCTGCAGGTCACTGAGTTTTTCCTTTTCTTTACTGATGCTGCTCAAAGCAGATTCAAACTGTTCTTTCTTATTGTGGATATCCTTTCTCAGAATATTCAGCTCATCTCTTTCTGCAAAAACTCTGTTCTTATAGCTTTGTAGTTCTTGAATTTGTCTTCTGATGTCATCATCCTTTAGTTCTTGCTCTTTTTGCTTCAAAGTCATTGAGATGATCAAATTATGAAGTTTGTTTCTTTGCTCCTGAACCTGAACAGTAAGTTGTTTCATGTTGGTTTTCTCTCTGTTTATCTCATCTAACAGTCTGTCTGCATCTTCTTTCTTCTTCTGAAGTTCAGTCTTTGAGATGTTCAACTTTTCTGTTTCCTCTTTGATGTCATGTTGAAATAGATCATGTTGTTTCTGAATGTCAGACCTCATCAGCTCCAAGTCCAGTTTGTCTCTTGTTTCATCCAGCTCTGCCTTTAATTTTACTAGATCTGCCTTTTCTGTTAAAGTCTTTAGTTCAACGTCACTTTCCATGTTTTGTTTCTCTCTGACAATTTCTGACCACAAACTCCTAAAACCTTCCCTTTCTCTGGTCAGTGTCTCAGTGTAACATGTCAAAGTGACTTTATGTTCATCCAGAGCCTCGTGTTTTTGCTCCAGATCACTGACTAGCTTCAGTATGTCTCCCTTAATTTGTTCCAATCTCATGATTTTGTTTTTCATGTCTTCTCTCATCCTTTCATTCAGCTCCTGAAGTCTTGTTTTCAAAAATTTCAATGATTCCATTTCAGTGATAATTTCATCTTCCCTCATTTTCAGTTCAGACAATTGTTCTCCCATTTTTTCTTTTTCATTCATCAGTGTTTCTCTCTCTTTGTCAATGTCTGCCTTCATCTGACTGAAGCGTTCTCTCTCTTCTCTGATGTCGTTCATAGCAGCTTCAACCTCATGTATTTTATTTTCAAAATCCTTTCTCAAAATGTCCAGTTCTTCTCTTTCTGCCAACACTCTGTTCTTGTGATCTTGCAGTTCTTCATTCTGTCTTTTGACGTCATCTTCTTTAAGCTCTTGCTCTTTTTGTTTCACAGCAATAAAGTTCATCACATCATGTAGTTTGTCCTTTTTTTCTTGAACTTGAAGATTCAGATCTTTAATGTTGGTTTTCTCTCTGTTTATCTCATCTAACAGTCTGTCTGCAACTTCTTTCTTCTTCTGAAGTTCAGTCTTTGAGATGTTCAACTTTTCTGTTTCCTCTTTGATGTCATGTTGAAATAGATCATGTTGTTTCTGAATGTCAGACCTCATCAGCTCCAAGTCCAGTTTGTCTTGGTTCATGATCTCATTCATCCTTTGTATTTCCTCTCTCTTTAGATCCAGCTCTGCCTTTAGTTCAGCGAGATCTTCCTTTTCTATCAAAGTGTCTGAATCAAGGTGATTTTCCATGTCTCGTCTCTGTCTGGCAATTTCTGACCACAAACTCCTCAAATCTTCCCTGTCTCTGGTCAGTGTCTCAGTGTAACCTGTCATAGTTACCTTGTGTGCATCCAGAGCGTTGTGTTTTTGCTCCAGATCACTGACTAGTTTCAATAAGTCATCCTGGTTTTGCTCCAGTCTGATGAATTTGTTTTTCATGTCTTCACTCATCTTTTCAATCAGCCCTTGAAGTTTTGATCTCAGAGTTTCCAATGTCTCCATTTCAGTCATGATTCTATTTTCTCTCATTTTCAGCTCAGACCATTGTTCTCCCATTCTGTCTTTTTCATTCATCAGTGTTTCTCTCTCTTTGTCAATGTCTGCCTTCATCTGACTGAAGTGTTCTCTCTCTTCTCTGATGTCGTTCATAGCAGCTTCAACTTCATGTCTTTTATTTTCAAAATCCTTTCTCAAAATGTCCAGTTCTTCTCTTTCTGTCAAAACTCTGTTCTTGTGATCTTGCAGTTCTTCATTCTGTCTTCTGATGTCATCTTCTTGAAGCTCTTGCTCCTTTTGTTTCACAGCAATAGAGTTAATCACATCATGTAGTTTGTACTTTTGTTCACAAACCTGATGTTTAAGATCTTTAATGTTGGTTTGATCTCTGTTTATCTCATCAAACAGACTGTCTGCATGTTCCTTCATCTTCTGTAGCTCAGTCTTTGTCATTTCCATATCTCGTCTTCCTTGTTCTAATAGGACAGTTTGTTGTTTGATGTCAGTCTTCATCTGCTCAAACTCCAGTCTGGAATTGTTCATCTTCTCATTTTCTCTGTCCAGATCTTCTCTCTCTTCCTTCAGCTCTGTCTTCAGTTTGTCAAGATGTAGTTTTTCATTCATAAACTTTAGCTCAATGTCCTCTTTCTGGATGACTATGTCTGACAGTAAACTAATCAGACTTTCCTTTTCTTTGCTCAACATTTCCGTGAAAGAAGACAGTTTTTCTTTCTGTCCATCAAGTTTAGTTAATTGTTCTTCCAGTGCAGTGTACAGAAGTAGTGTGTCTTCTTTGTTTTGCTGTAAACTTCCTGTTTTGTGTTCAATGTTCTCACTCGTTCTTTCATTCATTTGTTGAAGTTTTACTTTTAGAATCTCAATGTCTTTCATTTTATTTAAGACTTCATCTTCTCTTCTTCTCAGCTCAGAATTTTCTCTTTCCAGTTTGTCCTTTTCATTCCTCAACAGTTCCAGTTCTGTTCTTTCTCTTACTCTACTGTTCTCACTGGTTTCCAGTTCTTGTTTCAGTCTTCTGATGGTGTCATCATGGAGCTCTTGTTCTTTTTGTTTTAAATTCATCTCTTCAACTCCATTTTTAAGTTTGTCTCTTTGTTCTAGAACCTGAAGATTCAGATCTTCATTGTTAGTTTTCTCTCTCTTTATCTCATCAAACAGACTTTGTGCATGTTCCCTTATCTTTTGTAGCTCGTTCTTTGTCATTTCCATATCTCTCTGTCCTTGGTCCAGTCGGTCAGTTTGTTGCTTGATGTCAGACTTCATCACCTTCAACTCCATTTTCTCTTTATTTATTGTCTCATTCTGTCTTTGCAGTTCTTGTCTTTCTTCCTTCAGCTCAGCCTTCAGGTTGTTTAGTTGTAGTTTTTCCAAATGAAGGTCTTGCTTCCATTGATTCTCCATTTCTTTTCTTTGTGTTACCATATCTGATAAAATTTTCAGGTCGGCCATGTTTCTCTGTGCCAGGTCGGTGTGAAGACATATCTGGTTTCTCTGCACATCAAAGTCTGAAAGTTTCTGCTCCAAAACAAGAGATAATTTCTGCATGTCTTCACTGTTTTGCTCCAACTGATGAATCTTCTTTTGAACATCTCCACACGTCTTTGCATTGAGCACTTTCAGTTTACCTATCACTGTTTGGATGGACAGTATTTTATTCATGAACTGATCTTCTCTGACTTTTAACTCAGAACGATCAGCCTCCACTTCATCTCTCTCATTCTCAAGTCTTTGTCTGTCCATGTCCAGACGATTCTGCAGGTCACTGAGTTTTTCCTTTTCTTTACTGATGCTGCTCAAAGCAGATTCAAACTGTTCTTTCTTATTGTGGATATCCTTTCTCAGAATATTCAGCTCATCTCTTTCTGCAAAAACTCTGTTCTTATAGCTTTGTAGTTCTTGAATTTGTCTTCTGATGTCATCATCCTTCGGTTCTTGCTCTTTTTGCTTCAAAGTCATTGAGATGATCAAATGATGAAGTTTGTGTCTTTGCTCCTGAACCTGAACGTTAAGTTGTTTCATGCTGGTTTTCTCTCTGTTTATCTCATCTAACAGTCTGTCTGCATCTTCTTTCTTCTTCTGAAGTTCAGTCTTTGAGATTTTCAACTTTTCTGTTTCCTCTTTGATGTCATGTTGAAATAGATCATGTTGTTTCTGAATGTCAGACCTCATCAGCTCCAAGTCCAGTTTGTCTTGGTTCATCGTTTCATTCATTCTTTCTGTCTCCTCTCTCTTTTGATCCAGATCTGCCTTCAGATTTACGAGATCTGTCTTTTGACTTTCCATGTTTTGTCTCTGTTTGACAATTTCTGACAACACACTTCTCAAACCTTCTTTTTCTCTGGTCAGTGTCTCAGTGTAACATGTCATAGTGACTTTATGTTCATCCAGAGCGTCATGTTTTTGCTCCAGAACACTGACTAATTTCAGTAAGTTGTCCTGGTTTTGCTCCAGTTTGATGACTTTGTTTTTCATGTCTTCACCCATCTTTTCATTCAGCTCTTGAATTCTTGCTCTTAGACTTTCCAGTGTCTCCATTTCAGTCATGAATCTATTATCCCTCATTTTCAGCTCAGACCGTTGTTCTCCCATTCTATCTTTTTCATTCATCAGTGTTTCTCTCTCTTTGTCAATGTCTGCCTTCATCTGACTGAAGTGTTCTCTCTCTTCTCTGATGTCGTTCATAGCAGCTTCAACCTCATGTCTTTTATTTTCAAAATCCTTTCTCAAAATATCCAGTTCTTCTCTTTCTGTCAACACTCTGTTCTTGTGATCTTGCAGTTCTTCATTCTGTCTTTTGATGTCATCTTCTTTAAGCTCTTGCTCTTTTTGTTTCACAGCAATAAAGTTCATCACATGGTGAATTTTGTCTCTTTGTTCCTGGACCTGATGTTTAAGATCTTTAATGTTGGTTTGATCTCTGTTTATCTCATCAAACAGACTGTCTGCATGTTCCTTCATCTTCTGTAGCTCAGTCTTTGTCATTTCCATATCTCGTCTTCCTTGTTCTAATAGGACAGTTTGTTGTTTGATGTCAGTCTTCATCTGCTCAAACTCCAGTCTGGAATTGTTCATCTTCTCATTTGCTCTGTCCAGATCTTCTCTCTTTTCCTGCAGCTCTGTCTTCAGTTTGTCAAGATGTAGTTTTTCATTCATAAACTTTAGCTCAATGTCCTCTTTCTGGATGACTATGTCTGACAGTAAACTTATCAGACTTTCCTTTTCTTTGCTCAACATTTCCGTGAAAGAAGACAGTTTTTCTTTCTGTCCATCAAGTTTAGTTAATTGTTCTTCCAGTGCAGTGTACAGAAGTAGTGTGTCTTCTTTGTTTTGCTGTAAACTTCCTGTTTTGTGTTCAATGTTCTCACTCGTTCTTTCATTCAGTTGTTGAAGTTTTACTTTTAGAATCTCAATGTCTTTCATTTTATTTAAGACTTCATCTTCTCTTCTTCTCAGCTCAGAATTTTCTCTTTCCAGTTTGTCCTTTTCATTCCTCAACAGTTCCAGTTCTGTTCTTTCTCTTACTCTACTGTTCTCACTGGTTTCCAGTTCTTGTTTCAGTCTTCTGATGGTGTCATCATGGAGCTCTTGTTCTTTTTGTTTTAAAGTCATCTCTTCAACTGCATTTTTAAGTTTGTCTCTTTGTTCTTGAACCTGAAGATTCAGATCTTCATTGTTAGTTTTCTCTCTCTTTATCTCATCAAACAGACTTTGTGCATGTTCCCTTCTCTTCTGTAGCTCATTCTTTGTCATTTCCATATCTCTCTGTCCTTGTTCCAGTCGGTCAGTTTGTTGCTTGATGTCCGACTTCATCACCTTCAACTCCATTTTCTCTTTATTTATTGTCTCATTCTGTCTTTGCAGTTCTTGTCTTTCTTCCTTCAGCTCAGCCTTCAGGTTGTTTAGTTGTAGTTTTTCCAAATGAAGGTCTTGCTTCCATTGATTCTCCATTTCTTTTCTTTGTGTTACCATATCTGATAACATTTTCAGATCGGCCATGTTTCTCTGTGCCAGGTCGGTGTGAAGACATATCTGGTTTCTCTGCACATCAAAGTCTGAAAGTTTCTGCTCCAAAACAAGAGATAATTTCTGCATGTTTTCACTGTTTTGCTCCAACTGATGAATCTTCTTTTGAACATCTCCACACGTCTTTGCATTGAGCACTTTGAGTTTACCTATCACTGTTTGGATGGACAGTATTTTATTCATGAACTGATCTTCTCTGACTTTTAACTCAGAACGATCAGCCTCCACTTCATCTCTCTCATTCTCAAGTCTTTGTCTGTCCATGTCCAGACGAGCCTGCAGGTCACTGAGTTTTTCCTTTTCTTTACTGATGCTGCTCAAAGCAGATTCAAACTGTTCTTTCTTATTGTGGATATCCTTTCTCAGAATATTCAGCTCATCTCTTTCTGCAAAAACTCTGTTCTTATAGCTTTGTAGTTCTTGAATTTGTCTTCTGATGTCATCATCCTTTAGTTCTTGCTCTTTTTGCTTCAAAGTCATGGAGACGATCAAATTATGAAGTTTGTTTCTTTGCTCCTGAACCTGAACAGTAAGTTGTTTCATGTTGGTTTTCTCTCTGTTTATCTCATCTAACAGTCTGTCTGCATCTTCTTTCTTCTTCTGAAGTTCAGTCTTTGAGATTTTCAACTTTTCTGTTTCCTCTTTGATGTCATGTTGAAATAGATCATGTTGTTTCTGAATGTCAGACCTCATCAGCTCCAAGTCCAGTTTATCTTGGTTCATCGTTTCATTCATTCTTTCTGTCTCCTCTCTCTTTTGATCCAGATCTGCCTTCAGATTTACGAGATCTGTCTTTTGACTTTCCATGTTTTGTCTCTGTCTGACAATTTCTGACAACACACTTCTCAAACCTTCTTTTTCTCTGGTCAGTGTCTCAGTGTAACATGTCATAGTGACTTTATGTTCATCCAGAGCGTCATGTTTTTGCTCCAGAACACTGACTAATTTCAGTAAGTTGTCCTGGTTTTGCTCCAGTTTGATGACTTTGTTCTTCATGTCTTCACCCATCTTTTTATTCAGCTCTTGAAGTTTTGATCTCAGAGTTTCCAATGTCTCCATTTCAGTCACGATTCTATTTTCTCTCATTTTCAGCTCAGACCATTGTTCTCCCATTCTATCTTTTTCATTCATCAGTGTTTCTCTCTCTTTGTCAATGTCTGCCTTCATCTGACTGAAGTGTTCTCTCTCTTCTCTGATGTCGTTCATAGCAGCTTCAACCTCATGTCTTTTATTTTCAAAATCCTTTCTCAAAATATCCAGTTCTTGTCTTTCTGTCAACACTCTGTTCTTGTGATCTTGCAGTTCTTCATTCTGTCTTCTGATGTCATCTTCTTTAAGCTCTTGCTCTTTTTGTTTCACAGCAATAAAGTTCATCACATTGTGAAGTTTGTCCTTTTGTTCATGAACTTGAATATTCAGATCTTTAATGTTGGTTTTCTCTCTGTTTATCTCATCAAACAGACTGTCTGCATGTTCCTTCATCTTCTGTAGCTCAGTCTTTGTCATTTCCATATCTTGTCGTCCTTGTTCTAATAGGACAGTTTGTTGTTTGATGTCAGTCTTCATCTGCTCAAACTCCAGTCTGGAATTGTTCATCTTCTCATTTGCTCTGTCCAGATCTTCTCTCTCTTCCTTCAGCTCTGTCTTCAGTTTGTCAAGATGTAGTTTTTCAATCATAGACTTTTGCTTCCACAGAGTCTCAATGTTCTCTTTCTGCATGACGATGTCTGACAGTAAACTTATCAAAGCATCCTTGTCTCTGCCAAACAACTCAGTGAAAGAAGACAGTTTTTCTTTCTGTCCATCAAGTTTAGTTAACTGTTCTTCCAGTGCAGTGTACAGAAGTAGTGTGTCTTCTTTGTTTTGTTGTAAACTTCCTGTTTTCTGTATGATGTTCTCACTCATTCTTTCATTCAGTTGTTGAAGTTTTACTTTCAGAATTTCAATGTCTTTCATTTTATTTAAGACTTCATCTTCTCTGCTTTTCAGCTCAGAACTTTCTCTTTCCAGATTTTCCTTTTCATTCAAAACCTTTTCTCTTTCTCTTTCAATGTCATTCTTCATGTGACTGAGATGTTCTCTTTCTCCATTAATGCTGCTCATGGCAGCTTCAACTTCTTCTCTTGTCTTGTTGATATTCTTCCTCAACAGTTCCAGTTCTGTTCTTTCTCTTACTCTACTGTTCTCACTGGTTTCCAGTTCTTGTTTCAGTCTTCTCATGGTGTCATCATGGAGCTCTTGTTCTTTCTGTTTTAAAGTCATCTCTTCAACGGCATCTTTAAGTTTGTCTCTTTGTTCTTGAACCTGAATGTTCAGATCTTCAATGTTAGTTTTCTCTCTCTTTATCTCATCAAACAGACTTTGTGCATGTTCGCTTCTCTTCTGTAGCTCATTCTTTGTCATTTCCATATCTCTCTGTCCTTGTTCCAGTCGGTCAGTTTGTTGCTTAATGTCAGACTTCATCAGCTTCAACTCCATTTTCTCTTTATTTATTGTCTCATTCTGTCTTTGGAGTTCTTGTCTTTCTTCCTTCAGCTCAGCCTTCAGGTTGTTTAGTTGTAGTTTTTCCAAATGAAGGTCTTGCTTCCATTGATTCTCCATTTCTTTTCTTTGTGTTACCATATCTGATAACATTTTCAGGTCGGCCATGTTTCTCTGTGCCAGGTCGGTGTGAAGACATATCTGGTTTCTCTGCACATCAAAGTCTGAAAGTTTCTGCTCCAAAACAAGAGATAATTTCTGCATGTCTTCACTGTTTTGCTCCAACTGATGAATCTTCTTTTGAACATCTCCACACGTCTTTGCATTGAGCACTTTCAGTTTACCTATCACTGTTTGGATGGACAGTATTTTACTCATGAACTGATCTTCTCTGACTTTTAACTCAGAACGATCAGCCTCCACTTCATCTCTCTCATTCTCAAGTCTTTGTCTGTCCATGTCCAGACGAGTCTGCAGGTCACTGAGTTTTTCCTTTTCTTTACTGATGCTGCTCAAAGCAGATTCAAACTGTTCTTTCTTATTGTGGATATCCTTTCTCAGAATATTCAGATCATCTCTTTCTGCAAAAACTCTGTTCTTATAGCTTTGTAGTTCTTGAATTTGTCTTCTGATGTCATCATCCTTTAGTTCTTGCTCTTTTTGCTTCAAAGTCATTGAGAAGATCAAATTATGAAGTTTGTTTCTTTGCTCCTGAACCTGAACAGTAAGTTGTTTCATGTTGGTTTTCTCTCTGTTTATCTCATCTAACAGTCTGTCTGCATCTTCTTTCTTCTTCTGAAGTTCAGTCTTTGAGATTTTCAACTTTTCTGTTTCCTCTTTGATGTCATGTTGAAATAGATCATGTTGTTTCTGAATGTCAGACCTCATCAGCTCCAAGTCCAGTTTGTCTTTGTTTATCGTTTCATTCATTCTTTCTGTCTCCTCTCTCTTTTGATCCAGATCTGCCTTCAGATTGACAATATCTGTCTTTTTACTTTCCATGTCTTGTCTCTGTTTGACAATTTCTGACAACACACTTCTCAAACCTTCTTTTTTTCTGGTCAGTTTCTCAGTGTAACATGTCATAGTTACTTCATGTGCATCCAGATCCTGATGGTTTTGCTCCAGAACACTGACTAATTTCAGTAAGTCGTCCTGGTTTTGCTCCAGTTTGATGACTTTGTTCTTTATGTCTTCACCCATCTTTTTATTCAGCTCTTGAAGTTTTGATCTCAGAGTTTCCAATGTCTCCATTTCAGTCGTGATTCTATTTTCTCTCATTTTCAGCTCAGACCGTTGTTCTCCCATTCTATCTTTTTCATTCATCAGTGTTTCTCGTTCTTTGTCAATGTCTGCCTTCATCTGACTGAAGTGTTCTCTCTCTTCTCTGATGTCGTTCATAGCAGCTTCAACCTCATGTCTTTTATTTTCAACATCCTTTCTCAAAATATCCAGTTCTTGTCTTTCTGCCAAAACTCTGTTCTTGTGATCTTGCAGTTCTTCATTCTGTCTTCTGATGTCATCTTCTTGAAGCTCTTGCTCCGTTTGTTTCACAGCGATAGAGTTAATCACATCATGTAGTTTGTCCTTTTGTTCACAAACCTGATGTTTAAGATCTTTAATGTTGGTTTTCTCTCTGTTTATCTCATCAAACAGACTGTCTGCATGTTCCTTCATCTTCTGTAGCTCAGTCTTTGTCATTTCCATATCTCGTCTTCCTTGTTCTAATAGGACAGTTTGTTGTTTGATGTCAGTCTTCATCTGCTCAAACTCCAGTCTGGAATTGTTCATCTTCTCATTTTCTCTGTCCAGATCTTCTCTCTTTTCCTTCAGCTCTGTCTTCAGTTTGTCAAGATGTAGTTTTTCATTCATAAACTTTAGCTCAATGTCCTCTTTCCGGATGACTATGTCTGACAGTAAACTAATCAGACTTTCCTTTTCTTTGCCCAACATTTCCGTGAAAGAAGACAGTTTTTCTTTCTGTCCATCAAGTTTAGTTAATTGTTCTTCCAGTGCAGTGTACAGAAGTAGTGTGTCTTCTTTGTTTTGCTGTAAACTTCCTGTTTTGTGTTCAATGTTCTCACTCGTTCTTTCATTCAGTTGTTGAAGTTTTACTTTTAGAATCTCAATGTCTTTCATTTTATTTAAGACTTCATCTTCTCTTCTTCTCAGCTCAGAATTTTCTCTTTCCAGTTTGTCCTTTTCATTCCTCAACAGTTCCAGTTCTGTTCTTTCTCTTACTCTACTGTTCTCACTGGTTTCCAGTTCTTGTTTCAGTCTTCTGATGGTGTCATCATGGAGCTCTTGTTCTTTTTGTTTTAAAGTCATCTCTTCAATGGCATTTTTAAGTTTGTCTCTTTGTTTTTGAACCTGAAGGTTCAGATCTTCAATGTTAGTTTTCTCTCTCTTTATCTCATCAAACAGACTTTGTGCATGTTCCCTTCTCTTTTGTAGCTCATTATTTGTCATTTCCATATCTCTCTGTCCTCGGTCCAGTCGGTCAGTTTGTTGCTTGATGTCCGACTTCATCACCTTCAACTCCATTTTCTCTTTATTTATTGTCTCATTCTGTCTTTGCAGTTCTTGTCTTTCTTCCTTCAGCTCAGCCTTCAGGTTGTTTAGTTGTAGTTTTTCCAAATGAAGGTCTTGCTTCCATTGATTCTCCATTTCTTTTCTTTGTGTTACCATATCTGATAACATTTTCAGATCGGCCATGTTTCTCTGTGCCAGGTCGGTGTGAAGACATATCTGGTTTTTCTGCACATCAAAGTCTGAAAGTTTCTGCTCCAAAACAAGAGATAATTTCTGCATGTCTTCACTGTTTTGCTCCAACTGATGAATCTTCTTTTGAACATCTCCACACGTCTTTGCATTGAGCACTTTCAGTTTACCTATCACTGTTTGGATGGACAGTATTTTACTCATGAACTGATCTTCTCTGACTTTTAACTCAGAACGATCAGCCTCCACTTCATCTCTCTCATTCTCAAGTCTTTGTCTGTCCATGTCCAGACGAGTCTGCAGGTCACTGAGTTTTTCCTTTTCTTTACTGATGCTGCTCAAAGCAGATTCAAACTGTTCTTTCTTATTGTGGATATCCTTTCTCAGAATATTCAGATCATCTCTTTCTGCAAAAACTCTGTTCTTATAGCTTTGTAGTTCTTGAATTTGTCTTCTGATGTCATCATCCTTTAGTTCTTGCTCTTTTTGCTTCAAAGTCATGGAGACGATCAAATTATGAAGTTTGTTTCTTTGCTCCTGAACCTGAACAGTAAGTTGTTTCATGTTGGTTTTCTCTCTGTTTATCTCATCTAACAGTCTGTCTGCATCTTCTTTCTTCTTCTGAAGTTCAGTCTTTGAGATTTTCAACTTTTCTGTTTCCTCTTTGATGTCATGTTGAAATAGATCATGTTGTTTCTGAATGTCAGACCTCATCAGCTCCAAGTCCAGTTTATCTTGGTTCATCGTTTCATTCATTCTTTCTGTCTCCTCTCTCTTTTGATCCAGATCTGCCTTCAGATTTACGAGATCTGTCTTTTGACTTTCCATGTTTTGTCTCTGTCTGACAATTTCTGACAACACACTTCTCAAACCTTCTTTTTCTCTGGTCAGTGTCTCAGTGTAACATGTCATAGTGACTTTATGTTCATCCAGAGCGTCATGTTTTTGCTCCAGAACACTGACTAATTTCAGTAAGTTGTCCTGGTTTTGCTCCAGTCTGATGACTTTGTTTTTCATGTCTTCACCCATCTTTTTATTCAGCTCTTGAAGTTTTGATCTCAGAGTTTCCAATGTCTCCATTTCAGTCACGATTCTATTTTCTCTCATTTTCAGCTCAGACCATTGTTCTCCCATTCTATCTTTTTCATTCATCAGTGTTTCTCTCTCTTTGTCAATGTCTGCCTTCATCTGACTGAAGTGTTCTCTCTCTTCTCTGATGTCGTTCATAGCAGCTTCAACTTCATGTCTTTTATTTTCAAAATCCTTTCTCAAAATATCCAGTTCTTGTCTTTCTGCCAAAACTCTGTTCTTGTGATCTTGCAGTTCTTCATTCTGTCTTCTGACGTCATCTTCTTTAAGCTCTTGCTCTTTTTGTTTCACAGCAATAAAGTTAATCACATCATGTAATTTGTCCTTTTGTTCACAAACCTGATGTTTAAGATATTTAATGTTGGTTTTCTCTCTGTTTATCTCATCAAACAGACTGTCTGCATGTTCCTTCATCTTCTGTAGCTCAGTCTTTGTCATTTCCATATCTCGTCTTCCTTGTTCTAATAGGAGAGTTTGTTGTTTGATGTCAGTCTTCATCTGCTCAAACTCCAGTCTGGAATTGTTCATCTTCTCATTTGTTCTGTCCAGATCTTCTCTCTCTTCCTTCAGCTCTGTCTTCAGTTTGTCAAGATGTAGTTGTTCATTCATAGACTTTTGCTTCCACAGAGTCTCAATGTTCTCTTTCTGCATGACGATGTCTGACAGTAAACTTATCAAAGCATCCTTGTCTCTGCCAAACAACTCAGTGAAAGAAGACAGTTTTTCTTTCTGTCCATCAAGTTTAGTTAACTGTTCTTCCAGTGCAGTGTACAGAAGTAGTGTGTCTTCTTTGTTTTCTTGTAAACTTCCTGTTTTCTGTTTGATGTTCTCACTCATTCTTTCATTCAGTTGTTGAAGTTTTACTTTCAGAATTTCAATGTCTTTCATTTTATTTAAGACTTCATCTTCTCTGCTTTTCAGCTCAGAACTTTCTCTTTCCAGATTTTCCTTTTCATTCAAAACCTTTTCTCTTTCTCTTTCAATGTCATTCTTCATGTGACTGAGATGTTCTCTTTCTCCATTAATGCTGCTCATGGCAGCTTCAACTTCTTCTCTTGTCTTGTTGATATTCTTCCTCAACAGTTCCAGTTCTGTTCTTTCTCTTACTCTACTGTTCTCACTGGTTTCCAGTTCTTGTTTCAGTCTTCTGATGGTGTCATCATGGAGCTCTTGTTCTTTTTGTTTTAAAGTCATCTCTTCAACGGCATCTTTAAGTTTGTCTCTTTGAGCCTGAACCTGAATGTTCAGATCTTCATTGTTAGTTTTCTCTCTCTTTATCTCATCAAACAGACTTTGTGCATGTTCCCTTATCTTTTGTAGCTCGTTCTTTGTCATTTCCATATCTCTCTGTCCTTGTTCCAGTCGGTCAGTTTGTTGCTTGATGTCAGACTTCATCACCTTCAACTCCATTTTCTCTTTATTTATTGTCTCATTCTGTCTTTGCAGTTCTTGTCTTTCTTCCTTCAGCTCAGCCTTCAGGTTGTTTAGTTGTAGTTTATCCAAATGAAGGTCTTGCTTCCATTGATTCTCCATTTCTTTTCCTTGTGTTACCATATCTGATAACATTTTCAGATCGGCCATGTTTCTCTGTGCCAGGTCGGTGTGAAGACATATCTGGTTTCTCTGCACATCAAAGTCTGAAAGTTTCTGCTCCAAAACAAGAGATAATTTCTGCATGTCTTCACTGTTTTGCTCCAACTGATGAATCTTCTTTTGAACATCTCCACACGTCTTTGCATTGAGCACTTTCAGTTTACCTATCACTGTTTGGATGGACAGTATTTTACTCATGAACTGATCTTCTCTGACTTTTAACTCAGAACGATCAGCCTCCACTTCATCTCTCTCATTCTCAAGTCTTTGTCTGTCCATGTCCAGACGAGTCTGCAGGTGACTGAGTTTTTCCTTTTCTTTACTGATGCTGCTCAAAGCAGATTCAAACTGTTCTTTCTTATTGTGGATATCCTTTCTCAGAATATTCAGATCATCTCTTTCTGCAAAAACTCTGTTCTTATAGCTTTGTAGTTCTTGAATTTGTCTTCTGATGTCATCATCCTTCAGTTCTTGCTCTTTTTGCTTCAAAGTCATTGAGATGATCAAATTATGAAGTTTGTGTCTTTGCTCCTGAACCTGAACAGTAAGTTGTTTCATGTTGGTTTTCTCTCTGTTTATCTCATCTAACAGTCTGTCTGCATCTTCTTTCTTCTTCTGAAGTTTAGTCTTTGAGATGTTCAACTTTTCTGTTTCCTCTTTGATGTCATGTTGAAATAGATCATGTTGTTTCTGAATGTCAGACCTCATCAGCTCCAAGTCCAGTTTGTCTTGGTTCATCGTTTCATTCATTCTTTCTGTCTCCTCTCTCTTTTGATCCAGATCTGCCTTCAGATTTACGAGATCTGTCTTTTGACTTTCCATGTTTTGTCTCTGTTTGACAATTTCTGACAACACACTTCTCAAACCTTCTTTTTCTCTGGTCAGTGTCTCAGTGTAACATGTCATAGTGACTTTATGTACATCCAGAGCGTCATGTTTTTGCTCCAGAACACTGACTAATTTCAGTAAGTTGTCCTGGTTTTGCTCCAGTTTGATGACTTTGTTTTTCATGTCTTCACCCATCTTTTCATTCAGCCCTTGAATTCTTGCTCTTAGACTTTCCAGTGTCTCCATTTCAGTCATGAATCTATTTTCTCTCATTTTCAGCTCAGACCGTTGTTCTCCCATTCTATCTTTTTCATTCATCAGTGTTTCTCGTTCTTTGTCAATGTCTGCCTTCATCTGACTGAAGTGTTCTCTCTCTTCTCTAATGTCGTTCATAGCAGCTTCAACCTCATGTCTTTTATTTTCAACATCCTTTCTCAAAATGTCCAGTTCTTCTCTTTCTGCCAAAACTCTGTTCTTGTGATCTTGCAGTTCTTCATTCTGTCTTCTGATGTCATCTTCTTGAAGCTCTTGCTCCTTTTGTTTCACAGCGATAGAGTTAATCACATCATGTAGTTTGTCCTTTTGTTCACAAACCTGATGTTTAAGATCTTTAATGTTGGTTTTCTCTCTGTTTATCTCATCAAACAGACTGTCTGCATGTTCCTTCATCTTCTGTAGCTCAGTCTTTGTCATTTCCATATCTCGTCTTCCTTGTTCTAATAGGACAGTTTGTTGTTTGATGTCAGTCTTCATCTGCTCAAACTCCAGTCTGGAATTGTTCATCTTCTCATTTTCTCTGTCCAGATCTTCTCTCTTTTCCTTCAGCTCTGTCTTCAGTTTGTCAAGATGTAGTTTTTCATTCATAAACTTTAGCTCAATGTCCTCTTTCTGGATGACTATGTCTGACAGTAAACTAATCAGACTTTCCTTTTCTTTGCTCAACATTTCCGTGAAAGAAGACAGTTTTTCTTTCTGTCCATCAAGTTTAGTTAATTGTTCTTCCAGTGCAGTGTACAGAAGTAGTGTGTCTTCTTTGTTTTGCTGTAAACTTCCTGTTTTGTGTTCAATGTTCTCACTCGTTCTTTCATTCAGTTGTTGAAGTTTTGCTTTTAGAATCTCAATGTCTTTCATTTTATTTAAGACTTCATCTTCTCTGCTTCTCAGCTCAGAATTTTCTCTTTCCAGTTTGTCCTTTTCATTCCTCAACAGTTCCAGTTCTGTTCTTTCTCTTACTCTACTGTTCTCACTGGTTTCCAGTTCTTGTTTCAGTCTTCTGATGGTGTCATCATGGAGCTCTTGTTGTTTTTGTTTTAAAGTCATCTCTTCAACGGCATCTTTAAGTTTGTCTCTTTGAGTCTGAACCTGAATGTTCAGATCTTCAATGTTAGTTTTCTCTCTCTTTATCTCATCAAACAGACTTTGTGCATGTTCCCTTCTCTTTTGTAGCTCATTCTTTGTCATTTCCATATCTCTCTGTCCTTGGTCCAGTCGGTCAGTTTGTTGCTTGATGTCAGACTTCATCACCTTCAACTCAATTTTCTCTTTATTTATTGTCTCATTCTGTCTTTGCAGTTCTTGTCTTTCTTCCTTCAGCTCAGCCTTCAGGTTGTTTAGTTGTAGTTTATCCAAATGAAGGTCTTGCTTCCATTGATTCTCCATTTCTTTTCTTTGTGTTACCATATCTGATAACATTTTCAGGTCGGCCATGTTTCTCTGTGCCAGGTCGGTGTGAAGACATATCTGGTTTCTCTGCACATCAAAGTCTGAAAGTTTCTGCTCCAAAACAAGAGATAATTTCTGCATGTCTTCACTGTTTTGCTCCAACTGATGAATCTTCTTTTGAACATCTCCACACGTCTTTGCATTGAGCACTTTCAGTTTACCTATCACTGTTTGGATGGACAGTATTTTATTCATGAACTGATCTTCTCTGACTTTTAACTCAGAACAATCAGCCTCCACTTCATCTCTCTCATTCTCAAGTCTTTGTCTGTCCATGTCCAGACGATTCTGCAGGTCACTGAGTTTTTCCTTTTCTTTACTGATGCTGCTCAAAGCAGATTCAAACTGTTCTTTCTTATTGTGGATATCCTTTCTCATAATATTCAGCTCATCTCTTTCTGCAAAAACTCTGTTCTTATAGCTTTGTAGTTCTTGAATTTGTCTTCTGATGTCATCATCCTTTAGTTCTTGCTCTTTTTGCTTCAAAGTCATTGAGACGATCAAATTATGAAGTTTGTTTCTTTGCTCCTGAACCTGAACAGTAAGTTGTTTCATGTTGGTTTTCTCTCTGTTTATCTCATCTAACAGTCTGTCTGCATCTTCTTTCTTCTTCTGAAGTTCAGTCTTTGAGATGTTCAACTTTTCTGTTTCTTCTTTGATGTCATGTTGAAATAGATCATGTTGTTTCTGAATGTCAGACCTCATCAGCTCCAAGTCCAGTTTGTCTTGGTTCATCGTTTCATTCATTCTTTCTGTCTCCTCTCTCTTTTGATCCAGATCTGCCTTCAGATTTACAAGATCTGTCTTTTGACTTTCCATGTTTTGTCTCTGTCTGACAATTTCTGACAACACACTTCTCAAACCTTCTTTTTCTCTGGTCAGTGTCTCAGTGTAACATGTCATAGTGACTTTATGTTCATCCAGAGCGTCATGTTTTTGCTCCAGAACACTGACTAATTTCAGTAAGTCGTCCTGGTTTTGCTCCAGTCTGATGACTTTGTTTTTCATGTCTTCACCCATCTTTTTATTCAGCTCTTGAAGTTTTGATCTCAGAGTTTCCAATGTCTCCATTTCAGTCACAATTCTATTTTCTCTCATTTTCAGCTCAGACCATTGTTCTCCCATTCTATCTTTTTCATTCATCAGTGTTTCTCTCTCTTTGTCAATGTCTGCCTTCATCTGACTGAAGTGTTCTCTCTCTTCTCTGATGTCGTTCATAGCAGCTTCAACTTCATGTATTTTATTTTCAACATCCTTTCTCAAAATGTCCAGTTCTTCTCTTTCTGCCAAAACTCTGTTCTTGTGATCTTGCAGTTCTTCATTCTGTCTTCTGATGTCATCTTCTTTAAGCTCTTGCTCTTTTTGTTTCACAGCAATAAAGTTAATCACATCATGTAATTTGTCCTTTTGTTCATAAACCTGATGTTTTTGATATTTAATGTTGGTTTTCTCTCTGTTTATCTCATCAAACAGACTGTCTGCATGTTCCTTCATCTTCTGTAGCTCAGTCTTTGTCATTTCCATATCTCGTCTTCCTTGTTCTAATAGGACAGTTTGTTGTTTGATGTCAGTCTTCATCTGCTCAAACTCCAGTCTGGAATTGTTCATCTTCTCATTTTCTCTGTCCAGATCTTCTCTCTCTTCCTTCAGCTCTGTCTTCAGTTTGTCAAGATGTAGTTTTTCATTCATAAACTTTAGCTCAATGTCCTCTTTCTGGATGACTATGTCTGACAGTAAACTTATCAGACTTTCCTTTTCTTTGCTCAACATTTCAGTGAAAGAAGACAGTTTTTCTTTCTGTCCATCAAGTTTAGTTAACTGTTCTTCCAGTGCAGTGTACAGAAGTAGTGTGTCTTCTTTGATTTGTGGTAAATGTTCCATTTTGTGTTTAATGACCAAATTCATTCTCTTAGTCAACTGTTGAAGTTTTACTTTTAGAATTTCAATGTCTTTTATTTTATTTAAGACTTCATCTTCTCTTCTTTTCAGCTCATAATTTTCTCTTTCCAGTTTGTCTTTTTCATTCCTCAACAGTTCCAGTTCTGTTCTTTCTCTTACTCTACTGTTCTCACTGTTTTCCAGTTCTTGTTTCAGTCTTCTGATGGTGTCATCATGGAGCTCTTGTTCTTTTTGTTTTAAAGTCATCTTTCCAACGATGTCTTCAAGTTTCTTTCTTTGTTCCTGAACCTGGACGCTCAGGTCTTCAATGTTGGTTTTCTCTTGACTTACCTCCTCAAACAGTTTGACATTCTTTTCCTTCTTCTTTTGAAGTTCAGTTTTTGTGATTGCCAACTTTTCTTTTTCCACTTTTATATCATGTTTTAACTGGTCATTTTGCCTGTGGATGTCTGACCTCATCAGCTCCAAGTCCAGTTTTTCTTGCTTCATCATCTTGCTCATTCTCTCCAGATTCTCTCTCTCGTGATCCAGCTCAGCCTTTAGTTTTACTGGATCTTCCTTTTCTAACAAAGTGTCTGTGTTCAGTTGACTTCCCACGTCTTTTCTCTGTCTGACCATTTCTGTCAACACTATCTTCTTTTTACTTTTCTTCTTTTGTCTCTTATTAATTACTTGAGGTTCATCTTCCTGACTTTGTAATGGTTTCTCTTCTTTAACTGTGGCGGTGAATGTTTCAGCCTGAAATACATCCTCCTCCATATCCTTGTCCGTCATGGTGCCCTTTTCTCGTTTCTCTACATATTCCTCTTTTATTGATTTGTCTCTCATCTCCAGTTGTCCAAAATGTGTTTGTTCTTGTCGCATGTTCTTTAATGCACGTATCATTTTTTCTTTTTTACTCTTTATAGTCATCTTCATCAGTTCCATGTCTTCCTTTGCCTCGATTATGATCTTTCCCTGAGCGGAGATGTTTCTTTTTTCCTCCTTAATTGCTTCATTCAAGTCTTCACTGTGTCTTTTGATGTCTTTACATTTCTCCATACATATGTTAATTAGTCCCCAGTGACTTTGAAGTAGATTTTCATCATGTGTGATGCCTGACAGCCTCTGTTGCTCCATCTCTCTTCTGTTCTCATCCTTTTCTCTTCGCAGCTTCAGCCTCATTATCTCGAGCTCGTCTTGCTCTCTGATGATCATCTCCAGCTTCTGCTCAAGTTCTTTCTTCCTCTTCCTTTTCTCCCTCTTGAAGGCGTCTTTTTCTTCTTTGAGTTCATCCCACATCTGTTTCACTTCCCAGTGTTTACGAATGCCTTTTCGGACTATTTGCTGATTTTCTCTTTTTCTAAACTCCAACTCAGTCTGGAGCACCTCCATCTCTCTTCTTTCACGTTTAACCTCCTCCAGTCTGATATCAAGGTCATGTCTTTGTTCCATCTCTGCTGCAGCTTGTTCAGTCAGTCTGCTGAAGGCTGTATTTATCTGCAATTTGATACTGTTCATGTTGTCTCTGACAGTGCTATTCTCACCTTGTAAGGCTTTGAGCCCTTCTGTTTGTTTCTCTAAGACAGCGTTCATATTCTCCAGAATTTCTGTGTCCCTTCTTATCATTTCCAGGAGAATGTGAAGCTTTTGTCTTATGTTTTGGGCGTTAATGACCTCTGAGCTTTGGTTTGCAGTCTTACCTTTCACGTTCTTCTGCGCACAAAGCTCGTTCTTCTCTTGTTGAAGTTTGTTCTTCAATATTTCTAATTCATCCCTCTGGCGCATGGATTTCTCCAATCTCTGGTCTAATTGTCTTTGTCTCTTTCTGGTCTCTCTCCTCAGACTTTCTTTTTCATTTTGTACATCATTCCTCATTATCGCAAGTTTTCTGAGCGCCCGTTCACAGTCTTTTCTCTTTATTTCCAGTTCTGACTTCAGCAGCTCCATTTCTCTCATTTCTCTTTTGGTTGTTTGTGCTCTGTCTTCAAGCTCCTGTCTCTGTCTCTCCATCGACTCCTTGAGATGTTTTTCTGCCTCAGCTCGCTGTCTTGCTATTTCCCCAGTCTCTGTCTCTCCGTCCCTCTGTTGTTGCAGTATCTCACCATCTCTTTTTGTCTCATAGCAACTGTCCACTGTCTGTGTTGTGTATTTCTCCAGTTCCTCCTTATCTAGTTTCAACACTTTGTATTTTACTTTTTTTGCAGGGTTGTCCATCTCTGTTTTGCATTCTGCGCTGGCATATTTTTCTGTATCTCCCTCCTCTCTTTGAATGTTTTCAGATGAGTCAGATTCTTCTTCTGTTTTCTTCCTGATTTGATTCTTGTTGAAGTTTTCCAGCTCAGCTCTCAGCAGAGTCAGTGAAAGATAACTGGTTTTGAAGTTGTGTTCTGTAGCTGTAAACTTGGAGCTTATGTCTTCTAATTGTCTCAGGTGTACTTCACTTTCCTTTATAATACGATGTATATTCTCACTTTTAGTTATAGTCTTGACGGTCATTTTCTCTATGGTGCTCTTCACATTTGCCATTTTTTCCATCTTCTCCTCAATCACTGCACTCTGTTTCTGCATTTGAATTTTTAAAAGATCCAGCGAGTCTCTCTCTCTTAAGGTTTTCTCTAACCTCTGATCCAGTTCTCTTTTCTGTTTCCTTGCAAACATTTTCACTGATTTCATGTTACTAGTATCTTCTTCCAGATGCATTTTTACCGTTCTCAAAAACTCTTGGAACTCTTTGATGTCTCGTAACAATCCCTCAGTTTCAACTTGTTCATCCTCAGGATCCTTGTCAGTGTCAACATTTCCAGGTTGGAGTTGAATTGATCTCATGATTTCTTGTGTTCTGGAAATCTCTTTTCTCAGTCTTTTTGTTGTGTCCGTTCCATCTATCTCCTCTCTACACGTCTGCAGATCTGGTTCCAGACTTTCTTGTTGGTTCTCATCAGGTTCTTGTGGTGCCAATTCATATGTGGCGATCTCGCGTTGGAAAACAAAGTTTCCCCAAAAAGTGTCTCTGATCTTATCTTCTGGAAGCAGTCTTTCCACATTTCCACTTTCCATCATTGTCACTGAACCCCTTTCAGTCTCTGGTCTCTGTCTTTGTAGTTCCATTATGTCCAAAATAAGTTTTTGAATGTCTTGATTTTTCTCCTCAATGATCTCCATATCACTCTTTATTTGCTCTTTGAGTTCCTCTTCACTTTCCTTAAGTCTGAATATCTGCTTCTCCATTTCTTCTCTTTGTCTTACATTTGTCATTAAATCATCACCTGTGAATGTTTCTTCAAACACTTCTGTCTGTATCTGTACATAAAGGCTCTGCTTTTCCACTGAATAAATATGTCTGTGCTCTTTGTCTTGATGCTGAGCAGACACGGCTGCTTGTGCGAACTCACCTTCTTCTCTGTCTTCATCTGCTGGAACCTCCTGTGTCTGCTCCATGTGAGATTCTCTGTGTGTTTGAAGTTGAGATTTATTCTGTGAAAGAGAATTTCTGATCGCAGATTCTGTTGATATCCATCTGCTGGCCCAAGCTCTCAAGGAACTCAGCTTATCCTTAAAGATGAGGAGGGAAAAAAGGATGGTTTTATTGATGTGCTGGCAGTTTTTTTGTTTTGTTTTATATTGTACTTTTTTGCCATTGAGTTAAGAATAAGTAAGTTAGAAGTGAAAGTGAAACAACTTCATTGCAAATATGGCTTTAAATGCATTTTTAAAACAAAAACATTCAGGATTGTATATGGTGTATAAGATAAGATTGACATACCATGAATGTTCTGACTTCCTCCTTGCTCTTTTCCATCTGTCTCTTGGCTTTGAGCATTTCCTCCCGAGCATTGTTCATCTCTGTCACAGCTTTTTCTACGTTACCTTTCACATCGCCCATCCTCCCTAATGTGGTTATTATATCTTTGAGTTGTTGTTCGGCCTCCTCTCTTCGCCGCTGCATCTGTATCTTCATGATTTCCAACTCATCCCTCTCTTTCGTCGTCTTCTCCAGCCACTGTTCCAGCCTCCTCTTCTTCTTTTTCTCTTGAAAGTTCTCCCATTTTACTTCTTCTGTGAGGACTCTCTTCCTTTGCAGAGCATCTTCTCTGATCATCTGCAGCAGCTTTCTAGTTTCTTGTACGTCGCAAATGACCTTCTGCATGACCGCTGTGCTCACGCCTGGTGTCTCTACCTGTTCCGCCATCTTATCTTGTCTGTCTAGTGGAGCCTGTTCAGTCTCTTTCTTCATCTCTTTATTTTTCTTGCTCAGTCTTATCATTTTTGCCAGCTCCTTCTTCTTCCTTTCAATCTCATTGCTCAGCACTTCCAGCTCTCTTATTTCTCTCCTTGTCTTTTGAAACCTTTCCTCCAGCTCCTGTTTTAGCCTTTCGTTACTCTCCCTCATGGACTTTAACTCGTCCATTTCTGCTTTAGCTAACTGTCTGTCTCGATCTAGCATCTTTCTCTCCTGCTCAATGTTAGCTTTCATTTCTTGTCTTGTGCGTTCTTTAAGGTCAGGTTTCAGCTCCAGCTTCTCTTTCACGGTCACTTCATCGTTCTCCAAAACGTCCCAAACTTTCTCCATCTCTTGCCAGATTTTGCAGAGTTTTACTCTCACACTGTCCGAGGTGTCTTGTTTCTCTTGTTGTCCTAGTCCCCGCTCCACCTCTCTGACTCTCTGCGTTTCAGTATCGCTTTGAATTTGTGTCCACTTTTGCTTCATCTTGTTGATATATAGATTTAAATCACGTTTGATGTCTTCAATGTGGCTTTTGTGTTTTGAAATATAGTTCTTACTTATTTGTAGCTCTCGATTTATGTCTTCTATGCTTTTCTGGAGTTGTTCTTTTGCCAGATTTGCTTCAGTCATGATGTGCTTGTTTTGGCGAATTGCACTGAGCAGACGGTCAGCATGATTTTGTTTTATCGTGAGCACTTTGTGCGTATCGCTTTCCTCTTTAGACTCGACAAACTTGATAATTTCCAACTTGCGGCGCTCACAGACGATCTCATTGTGTCGTCTGTCCAAAGTTTTTTTTTCCTGGTCGATCTCTGCTCTTATTTTCAGGAGTTGCATTTTCTTTTGAGCGGCTTCACTTTTGTCCTCCTTGAGTTTCTCAATCACCTTTTCCATCTTTAATGTCAGTGCTTTGAACTGATCGTGTTTTTCTTCTGTCAGTCTGTTTATGTCCCTGTGTTGCTGTTCTGTCTTTGTCCTCAGGAATGCAATTTCATGTCTCTGTCTCTGCGATTCTTCCCACTGTTGATCCACTGCTTCCATCATCTGACGAGTCAGTTGTCTTTGTCTTTTAACGGCCTCCCTGTTGGTTTTCATGTTGACTTGTGTTTCCTTGTCCTCTAATTGCTTGACGTTGCTGTGCGGTTGTCTTTGATCTGTTGGTCAAGAAAATAGACAGAAGGTTTGTTTGTTTTTTTTGTTTTCTTTAACAATAGCATGCAGTACATTTACACATATACAGTGATAATACAGTTTGTTTCACAGGCAAAAATCTTAGAATGTAAGATGCACCTGTACCTGCAACAACATGTTAAATAATTGTTATGATCATGTGTATTTCTGAGTGTGTGTGTGTCATGAACATGTGTTTTTTTTTCTGTGAGGGAGGTGCTGCTCAGCTGTTTTGTGTTTCTCTCCCTTGATTTCTGCAGGTGGTGAGGCAGATCCTGATTGGCCGGATTGGGTTTAAAAGGACTGCTGGAGGTGGGCCTCATTCTTTGGCCTCATTCTTTCGCCTCCTCCCTGAGCGCATCTGTGGTGTTGTGGTTTTAAGTTGTGAGTGACCTCCCTGGTTAGTTAGGGAGTGCACTAGCTAGGCAGAGCAATCTGTCCTTCCATCGGTGTATTGTTTTTTGTTATTTTGCCTTTTTTTTTAGAGGCAAATACTCACCCTCTGGTGGGGGTGAGTATTTCAGGGCCTTGGTCAAATGGCTGAGGTTTCTGAGGTTTTGCTTTAAAGAATCCTCGAGCGTGGCACGTTTCGGAAGACGGTTAGCTTTAGTTTGAGTTGGAAGGTACTTGGTGGGGGGGGGGGGTTGCTTATTACTAGTTTTGAGTTGTAAATTTGTTTTGGGAGGGTTTAGTTTAGTTTTTTTTTCTCTGGTGGGTTGGTGGTAATATTAAAGGGGCACAATGGAATTTAATATAGACAAAAATCCCACAATGCAACAGTTAAAGACCTGCAGAAAAGTGGATTTAATGCTGGTCGCTGACCCTCCGCATTAAGGAAATGGAGGCGAAGAATCGTGAGTTAAAAGTACAAGCAATGCATAACACCAAATTTTTTGTTTAAGTTTTGGTTTTTTTAAAGCTGATTTAGGATAATTTTGTAGTGCTGAATCGAAAAGTCACATTGATTTGCTCGATCAGGTCAAAAAATCTACGTATTTGTTTATTTAACCTTTTTGTTTACATGTACGGGTATTTTCATGTGACATGATGCAAAATTCTTTTAAATTTCTAGCAATAAATAAATTCTGAATATTTTGCATGCGCTAACTTATGACTAATTGTTTTATATATATTACAAGTGAATGAAATGGTTTCGGCACCTGCTGCGCTGGTCCTTGCTACTGCAAGACTTTAATATGGAGATCTGCCACATTAAGGGGACGAATAAACCTGTGGTTGACGTGTTGTTAATGTAGGTCAAACTTTTCTTTTGGGGGAGAGATTTTAGGGAGGGGGGTATTATGATTGTGCATTTCTGAGTGTGTCATGCTCATGTGTCCCCCCTTTTATAACCTGCAGTTGAACCTCCGTGTCAGAGGGAGGTGCTGCTCTGTTTTGTGTTTCCCTCCCTTGATTTCTGCAGGTGGTGAGCCTGATTGGGTTTAAAATGACTGCTGGCGATGGCTCTCACTTACTGCCTCCCTGAGCAGCTTTGGTTTTCTCATGGTGAGTATGATACCTGAGTGTTTAAGTTGTGAATGACTTCCCTGGTTCGTTATAGAGTGCACCAGCTGGTCAGAGTCCTTCCATCAGTGTACCCGTTTTATTTTAGAGGCAAATCCTGGGTGGATGCCTGTTCCTCTAGTGGGGGACATTATTTCAGGGCCTTGGTCAAAATGGCTGACGTTTTGCTTTAAAGAAGCCTTGAGCGAAGCACGTCTCAGAAGACAGTTGGGTTTGAGTTGAGCAGTTACAGGGGGTTGCTTATCACTATTTGTCACGTTTTGAGTTTTAAAGTGAAATGGTTTTATGGAGGGGTTTAGTTCCTTTTGTGTGATTCCACATCGTTGTTTTTTTAAATCCCACATTACATTTGTTTTTGTGGAGAAATGTTTTGATTTTAGGGAGGGGTGTTATGATTGTGCATTTCTGAGTGTGTCACAATCATGTGTTCCCCCCTGTATATAACCTGCAGTTGATCCTCTCTGTCGGAGGGAGGTGCTGCTGTTTTGTATTTCTCTCCTTTGATTTCTGCAGGTGGAGAGGAAGGCCCTGATTGGGTTTAAAAGGACAACTGGAGATGGCTCTCACTCTCTCACCTCCTCCCTGCAGCTTGAGCAAACAGCCAGACAGCAGCTTGTTTCGCCTAGAATACCTTTTGGTTACACTCGTTTTGGCCTAGAGACTTTCTAGTTTTCTAATAAAGTCAGTTTTGCTGACACCCAATTTTGGTTTTGTGTTGTACATGTTGTGGCCCTTGAGCTGGGGTTGTAACAATGATGTAATACAGTTTCAAGAAGCAAGAAAATACTTAGGAGTCTTAAACTTGTCCAAAATGTGACTTTTTTTCGTAAAGCCACACATTTTTTAATGATAAAGAAAACTTTTTGCGCTTTTATTGTTGAGTGTTCTTTAAGTTTGCATGGACGGTTTGATCCAGTGTTTTCCAACCCTGGTCCTCGGAACATTGCCCTGCATGTTTTAGATGTTGCTCTGCTCCAGCACACCTGATTCAAATGGTCATCAAGCTCTGCAGAAACCTGATAATGAGCTGTTCATCTGAATCAGGTGTGTTGGAGCAGAGCAACATCTAAAACATGCAGGGCAGTGTTCACTGAGGACCAGGGTTGGGGAAACACTGGTTTAATCAATATGAATGGTATTCAGCAGCAACTTTAACCCTTTAACAAGGGTTAAAGTTAATTATTAATTAACTTTAAACCTTTAACAAGGGTTAAAGTGATTTAATGCTTGTACCGTGAAACCTCGAATCTCTCTACCTTCTCCAAAGGGTCACTTTTTCTTTTTAATGTCCTTGACCCATACACTGGTTGTTGTTGTTGTTGTTATTGTTCTTCGTTGTTAGCTGTATGCACTTTCAAGGTGAAGTCAAGTAAATCTCGTTGTACAACTTGTATAATGACAATAAAGGCATTCTATTCCAAAGGCCACAAGTTAAGATTTGTCAACACTACTGAACTGTTAAAGATTAATTTATCACACAACTATCAACCCACACGTTTAGAATGCTAAAGGGAGTGTCCTACATTATCACAGGACAGCAGCTCCTGATGAGCTGTGATAAGCAGCAATAGTTAAGTCTCCAACTGGTGGCAGACACTAGTATTACACAACAAAAGGAAATTTTTTTCCGGTGTAAATATTAACCAGTTACTCAAAAATGTGTATATAGGGCTGAAATGACTAAATTGCCAACTATGTTGATCTTCGATTCATTACCTTGAGTGTTTTTGAAAACAAAACAGTTCTCTGCTTTTTCAGCTTCTTAAATGTGAATATTTTCTGGTTCCTTCGCTCCATGTAACAAATAAATCAACAAAAGTTAATAATTTTTGGTTTGTGGACAAAAACAAGACATTTGAGAACATAATTTACAGGTTTGGGCAAACACTGATCAACATTTTTTGACATTTTATTAACCAAACGATGACGATAATCGCTGCAGCCCAAGTTGTGTATAATTTGTTAGTGTTAACAGCTAAATCCACTGATTTAAAAAAAACAAGCTTTTGTAAGGTTGGTCTCACTAAAAAGAAATCCTACCACTGTTTTAAGTCAGAGGTAACCCACTCATACATGATCACAATAATGTTCATTTACTAAATCTTATAGATAACACTTATTGTAGACACTTATTTCCCTTTTACGTCATCTTACCTGAACCAGCTCCAGGCTCATGTTCCTCCAGTGAAGGTAGATGCTGATAGATGTTGACTCCTCTGGACCGTGACGTCGCTCCCTCCTCCGTGTGAAACAGCGCCCTCCTCTGTTCCTGAAGCGTTGCTGCTTCAGGGACGGGCGTGGGCTGCTGTGAGATCCAGGCCTCTGCGGCGGCGGCATCTCCTGGTGAACTTGGCTCGGCAGTGACCTGTTGTTGTCTGATCTCCTGAGGGAAAGCTGCTGCTGCAGAGGAATGTTGGTGGGTTGTTAAACGTCCTGTAAGGGCTTGTTAATAATTGCTGCTCGTCACGAGATCGACGAGCTGAAAATGTGTAATAAGTCGACTTTGGCAAAGTGCTCTTGACTGTGACAGGTTCTCACTTCATCACACTTTAGAAAATGTCATAACCTCATCAGTCACACAGGCAGAGGTTGCTGTGTGAGAGTAGAAAAATGTCCTTGCAGTGAATGGAAACAAAAATAAACAGGATAAAATACTACAGTACTCACCATGATCTCTTGATTTGTCCATGTTTCCATCTTACAAAATGAAAACAGCCTGAAAAACACATAATATTTAACAGGCTGCAATTGGAACAAGTCAAACAACCAAATTCCATATTAATTCAGATTATCTTGCGTTTATTTACCTCAGCGTCCGTCTGCTGCGTTGGTCCTCGGTGGTGGTGAAGCAGCTGGAGATCTCTTTGAACACCCGAGAGGCTTCTAAACCTTTTCATATCTCCTCCCTCCACACAATTCTTTGACTGGGTTGTGTCTTTAGGTGTGAGATAGAATGTGCGTATGACTGGGCGATGATGTTTGGTAGGCGAAAAACACCTCGTTTCTCAGAGTCTGTCATCAGCTGATAAGAGGGGACGGGTCTGTGTGTTTGACACAGTGTCCAGGGTTTCCCCTCAGATCTCCTGATGATGTTAATCCCACATGAGCAGGTGGTGGCTCCAACACCATGCAGCATGATTGACCTTTAGTGCAGAAGGTAAATGTGATTATTATATGTATACTTATTATGATAATAAGTGTCTTTGAGTGTGACAGTATTTTTGCACCACCTTCAATGTGGTTTTTGTACCATGGTTTTTGTATAATATATATAAATATATAAATAAATAAATGTAGTTTTTACTTATTTGTCGCTCTTGATTTATGCCTTCTGTGCTTTTCTCAAGTTGTCAGCACCTGATTTTGTTTTATTATGAGTAATTTGTGTGTCTCACTTTCCTCTTTAGATTCGTCAAACTTGATCGTTTCCACCTTGCGGCCCTTGACAATCTCATCACATCGTCTGTCCAACGTTTTTCTGTCTCGAGTTTCTCAATCACTTTTCCCATCTTTAACTGAACCACACTTACTACACGACTACTAATGTTTTTGGGGAAAGAAATTAGACTAATAGAGAGTGTATATGTTTATAATTTTAAGTAAAATTAAAAGTGGAAGCCCTTTATCTTTAGGTTTATGCTCGGACTCAATAGCTTAAGAAATAGATGGAGCAAAACTTTTTTGCACATGTTAAATCCCGGTAAATACATTTGGGTTTAAATTCAGGAGTTAAATATATTTAATAGGGATGGGACATACCAAATTTTTTGTGTCTGACACCGATACTGATTTTAGTTCAATATAGTCATTGAAGCTGTTTGACGCGTTTGTGCTGTCATTTTAAAGACATCGTTCTCCAGCTGTGTAAGCAATATTGTTCTCCCCAAAAAATAAGAAATAAACAGTCTAAACATGACTCAAAACAGTGAAGCATGTGATTTATATGATTTTTATCTGTCCAATATCCAAGCCAGTGATTTTGACCAATATTTAATTATGTTAAAAATTATAAAAAATATACTGTATAACAGGGTTTCTCACTCCTGGTCCTGGGGAGCCACTGTCCTGTATAATATACTATTTTCAATGGACAGTGTACATTACCTTGATATATTAGACGCTATGTTTAATTTTAATCTCAGTCCAAACTAATTTTTCTCTGGTGCGTCTTAATCCAAGCGTGCAGCACATCACAGCCTGGTGTTACTGTGTTACTATGATGTCACCTCTTTGATGAACAGCTAAGTCACGTACAGAATAAAATGAAATTCTATTATCAGTAACACAAGGTGAAATGGTGACAGTCTTCTTATAAATCTGCCATGTATGTGAAAATATAGTCTGATCTGTGAGAAAACAGGAGTATGACACCCTCTAGTGGGAAAACACCAGACACTGGTTATAAAATGAATGCAATGAGATTAGATTTTTATGTCAGTGGTTTTGAGCCCTCCCTGGCTGTGTCAGCTAAAGGCGCAGTATGTGGTGTTGTTCGCCAAGTAAAACCATTACCAGTGTAATGTTTTACAATTCCTGACATAATTATAATAATTATTATAATAAAAATAATAGTGAGCATCTAAACAACCGCAGCTGTCACTGTTTAATAAGGGTCCATCAGCCAGTAGCCAATCCTCTTTTTTCTTTTGTTGTTATTGATGTTCTTGTGTATTCGTCACTGATCCACTGAGTGCATTCATTCATTCATTCATCTCTCTCGTAATAAGACACACATCGTGTTCCATTAGTAACGAGACTGGAACGTCTGGAACGGTTCGTGTTGCACACACTTAACTCTGAATATAAGTGATATATGAGTGTTTTGCACTAATATTTTTATACCAAACACAATATTTGTTACAGTTAATGCAGTAAATTACATATATATATGAGTTTTTTCTTTGCTCACCTAAAAATGTGGTGTTCCATTATAAACGATGCTCTCTCTTCTCAGTGCTCGATGTTCATGCCTGGAAAAAAGGATCATATTCATCTTTGATGTTTTAGACTGTAAATATTTGAAAAGCAGCAAAAGTACCTTGTATTTTGTTCAGAGTCGAAGTGAGGCAAATAAAATGTGTTTTTTTTGCTGTAACGGTAAAATATTTGGGCATATACTCAAAAATACTCAAATTTAAGGCAGAGATGACTCTTATTACTAAGATAAATTATCTTATTTATAACACTTCTAACTCACGACATACACTGAAATACTGTGCTGCAAATGTGACGTTACCTTGAGAATTTTAACCATTCCTGAATGACTGTACTGTACTGTACTATAACCTGGAACAGTAAAAAAAAAAAGCTCCTTTTCAGAGCATTTGTCCTTGATGCTTGTTACCACAGAGACGCAGCAGTCCGACCCTGACTGTGTGAACTGCACGTGACCGTGCAAAAAAAAACAAAAAAGCAGACCTGTCTTAGTCGCTCTCTTCACACTCTGGAGCAAACGTGGACGTTTTCACAGCAGCGTGAAAGGCTTTGCATCATCACTGACACACAGTGTTGAATGTTACATTCACACATTAGCACTAAAAGTATAATGGATGGCACTCGTGGGGGTGTTTCAATATGTTTTTTGTTTTTTTTATATACAAGATTTAGGTGAAAAAAAACCAGAAATTGCACTGACTTATTTGGGGAAGTCGTTCTGTGTTTCACATCCAATCCGTAAAACATCGTCCTGTGCCTTTAGGACCTGTGGGAAGCAGATAAAAAAGCACAATTATATTATATATTAAGAAGAAGAAGAAGAATCCTAGAAGAAGTTTTTAATGACATAATAATAATTAAACCCATATTGACATGCAACATGTGTGACATTTACATTTTGCTGTAAAAAAAATACATGTAACATGTGACTTGTAACCTCACTGATACTTTCCCTTATCCTGTAGCTATTTCAAAATAAATGTCTGGGGCGTGTTTTAACTAGTTATATGCTATAACTATATCTGTATTTGCAGGAACTTGTTTGTAAATATTCTCCATTGGCTCCCAGTGTGTTTTAGAATTGATTTTATATTTGAATATAAATATCTAAATGGTCTGGCTCCACTCTACCTCTCTGATCTGCTTCAGCCATATGTTCCCTCTCTGAGGTCCTAAGGTCGGCTGACCTCCTGACCTCGGTTATCCCTAATACCAGACTGAAGCTCAGTCAGCCCAAACAAGACTAATAAATACATGTGAGGATCAATATGATAACATCTGTTTTACGCTGTGAATGGAAAACAAAAGCTTGGCTAAAATGATGTTGCAAAATACAATGTCAGAAATGTTTTATCAGAAATTGTTCCAACTCTCCACTCCCTGTGACTCCCTCAGGCCTGGGAGTTTTCATATTTATTATAATTGCATTCTCTCAAAGCTCCATCACTGGTCTGTTGTGGTTGTGTTGTTGTAGTAATCACTGCTGCTGCCGTAATAACTGTCTGACTCTGCTTCTGCTGCACATTTTGCTCTGCTTCCTGAGTTATTTCCGCTATTACACTGCAGGTTCTGTCCACGGTGAGAGGAGCTGTGTGGATTTGTTTTGGGAGCGGCTCTTCTCCTGTCACTCTGCCCTGTGGCTGCATCAAGACGCTGTAACAGCCAGAAGTGAGAGGCATTTCACCTTCAAAATAAGAGCATGGAGTCTGTGGAGTGACGTGATTCGAATAGTTCAGACATTGAACATAAATTAGAAAAAGGGACCAAAAAAAAAGAATGGTTTTGGTTGAACAATACTGATAATACATAAGAAAACAACACATGCACAATAAGTGGCCACACATGTGAAAATAAATGTCAGGGACCGGTTTTCTTGTGCATTTCTGATTTTCACACAATAATATAATCCAGACATCTAAAAGAAAAATTGGAAAAGTTCCCAGAAAAAATGTGAAATATTGCACAAAAGTTCTTCGACTGAGAGTTCATTGAGGTAGAGAATATCGTGTGTTGGAGTGAGGAGGTGTGGAGTAATGTGAGGAAACAACCTTCCTTCGACTTAGTGCAAGAAGCAAATATTACAACAATATAATAGAGTTCTGATAGCTCTTAATGGAGGGCCACACAAGTTGGTGTAGTGGTTAGCAACTTGCATTTGTTTGCATGTTCTCCCTGCATGTGTGTGTGTGTTTTCTCCAGGTTCTCTGGTTATGGTTGTTTGTCTTGTATATGTGGCCCTGTGATGTCCAGGGTGTGACCCCGTCTTTCGCCCTTCGTTAGCTGAGATTGGCATCAGCTGCGACCCTGATGTGGAGGATGAAGCAGGAGAAGATGGATGGATGGATGGATGGATGCCTTCATGGAAAATAAGTTAGGGAAACATACAACATATTTGAGAACACATAAATATAAACCCTAAACAGAAATAAACACAGATGATAATATGAGAACTGACTCTAAAGAGGATAACAGCAAATATCATGGTGGAGGAGCAGGAGACACAGCCTTAGGGTGAGGGACTCCCACAAATGTGGACATAGAGACACTCAACTTAGGGGACAAGTTCCACATTTTTCTGGAGGTCTATCAAGTTAAAAACAACTGGCAGCCATTTTTATATCATTTTACAATAATAACAAACTATAACAGGTTTATTTTGAAGCCATTTGAACGAGAGGGGCTTTCTTCCAGGAGGAGGTGGGCGTTAGTAAAGTGTAGTAAAAGGCCGTGACCATCACCAGCGAGGGTCACCACACACCTTACCCTGACACCGGGGCTCATTGTCCTCCCTCGGTGAGTGCAGCTTGACACGGCTGACATCCTCGGGGAACCAGTGGGCGTCTGCTGGTCACGTCTGTCATTATAAGTTTGGTCAGTTCCTGGAAAATATTGCTTCACACTCCCATTGATCCTCCTACCACTGGAGCAGCTGCGTCAAGCTCACCAGCGAGCACGGGAAGTGACTTTGCGCCTTCGAAGTAAAAGCACTAAACCGAGCACGACTGCGTGGAACGGATAAAGTACTGGGCAGGTTTGTAATAGCGTTATGAACAATTTATCACAAAGAAAACACTTGGCGAGTCAAATTTAAAAAGCAACATGAAAAATGTATATTGTGTGTAAGTGGTTGGTTGATGTTGAAATGTATAACCGGATGTAGCTTTGTGTGTATAACCTAGCTTGACAGGGGCTGATAACGGCGTAGAAAACACACATACTCTCGTAGAGTCAGAGCTGCCAGCTCGGTGTTAACACTTCTGACCAGCTCCTGGTTTTCAACGTGTCCAACAGCTTTGTGGACATGGACAGGACTCTGTGACGGAAGGACAGGGACAAGGGGGACATTTCAGCGACAGTGCGCGCCTCTGGACTCTGTGGGACACTCCTCGGTTGTTGTTTTTTGGGTTGTTTTTCGTCGTCACGTTGGTCGCTGGATGTGGATCACAGTGAGCAGGGATCCCAGCAGCAGACTGACACTTTAGTCCCTGGTGCTTTGGCAAGTTTTTACGCCTCTGGGTCGTGGATTCACGTGAGTTCCTGTTTAAAAACAGTAGTTTTCTGAGGACTCTGTGCTTTATGACTTGTTCAGGCAGCTGCAGGATGTTAGTTTTTGTTTTGTTTTGTTCCCCTCCAACACTTTTATGAGAGTAGAACTGGAGCAGAAGTCACACAAAGGACACAGGAACAGCTTTTAATGATCAATGATGCATACAGTATAAACCTCAGTATGTGCAGTGCTCAATACATATGTTAGACTTTATTTAACTTGTATAATACAAGTAAATTAAAAAATACCCAAAAATTAACCAAGCATAACATTCAACCACTAAAACTACTTTTTTTCTGTTCAGGCATGTAAGTAAACAACTATAATTTGACATCTTAATCCAGATATAATAATGTGCTTTCCTATTTTTACATTTAAATGTACATGGATAATAGTAATAACTATATTATTGCATTAAACAAATCATTTCAGTGAGTGAATCATTACAGAAACATAAGAAAATTATTTTGATAATTGCCAATGCTGTTAATTCAGGGCGTACATTGTGTTGTGGTCTAATAAATCTGTTATACACTGAAATGTAGAGCAAACAACAGTAAGACGGGAAACATGTAATGTTGTTATATTTACTTTATGGAATGTAGAACCAATTTGGTATCTGGATTTGAAATGGAGCACACCTTAAATGTTTAATCACTGTGATATTTGTTATAATGATAATAAACCAGATTGAAATAAGATGAAGATCTGTCAAAAAACATATAAAAGAATGGATTTAAAAAGTTATATGAATGAAAATAATAAATGCATACAATAAAAGGTGAATTAAATGTAGTAAAATTCTATAAAATTGTAAGAATATCATAAAAAGTGAGTTAAATCCAGTACAGTTTATTTTGGTTGTTATATATTATATAACAACCAAAATAAATAATGCTATTAATAAAAAGTGACAGGAAGAGATAGGTTATATGTATATATATATATATATATATATATATATATATATATATATATATATATATATATATTCTTGTCTCTGATCAAACGAGAACAACCAGCCATTAGTTTAATGTGTGGTCTGCTTTCACCACTGAGAGTTGAAACATGAATTTGATCCACGGCGGATGATGAAGATCACAGCATCATGTCAGAGAGGCCGCAGAGCCAGAACAATGAAGCTGCAGCGACCTTTTGTCAGGAGGTGTCCGAGGTTGCCGTCGCGGTGGCACAATGACGGAGTGAGTAGACGAGAACAGTCGGGAGTTCAGTGTTGAAACGGGAGCCTCTGAACACCTCAGGCTTCAGTCAG
The DNA here is from genome assembly GCF_963457635.1 of Microchirus variegatus. Taxonomy (NCBI): domain Eukaryota; kingdom Metazoa; phylum Chordata; class Actinopteri; order Pleuronectiformes; family Soleidae; genus Microchirus; species Microchirus variegatus. Next base: position 10,178,141 of record NC_139803.1, read on the forward strand.
AACACACAAAGGCATGTTCAGGTAGAAGCTGAACACCAGGTCAGGGACCAGCAGGACTAATAACATTGCCATGTTAATGAACCACAGAGATGCATCCTCTTCTTGGGATCGTGTGCAAGTGAGAAAAGTATCTGTGAGGTGTAGGAGAGCAGAGATGTGGACTTGACTCATTTTTGGTTGTAGGAACCACAACAAAGGTCCACCATAAGTGATTATTTGTACCAACTGAAAGGAAAAGGATGATTGTATCATAACAAATGTTTTCCAATGACAGTAATTCCCTTTTTTCCTCCTCAGTGTATAGGAAATGGCAACCGCTCTCAGTGGACGGAACCCTGGCGGACGAGGGCCGCAGCGGAGCAAAGGTCGGATTCTGGGCATCATCGACGCCATCCAGGATGCCGTGGGGCCTCCCAAACAAGCAGCCGCTGACCGGCGCACTGTGGAGAAGACGTGGAAGCTCATGGACAAAGTTGTAAGTTAGTGTTAGTGTTGACGCTCGCACGCCTGTCTGCCAGATGGTAGCAGAGGCACATGGGGGGAGGCGGAGCCAAAGCAGAGCGAGCGCATGTGTCCCCTCCTCGTCTTGTCTAATGGTGTGTTTGATTAATTGAAGCCTCTCTATTGTTGTGCAGCGTAGCTGAGCCATGTTTTTGTCAAACAAGAGGGGAACTGATTTATTCATCAAATTCACTTCCCTCAGTGAAAGTACACATGGAGCTCAAATGGTGTCTTTTAGAGAGTATGATTTTGCTGTATTGTTGTGCCAAATGTATGTAGATTCACTCTCTGAGATGTGGTGAACATGCCTAAAGATGAAAAAACACACTAGAAAGTCTTCATAACACTGCGGAAATCTGCATCAAAACATCTCCTCAGGGTGGGAATTCTGCCTCAAAAACCCCATGTGAACTGCGTCATAATCTGGTAGAAAATACGATCCTCAGGAAACGCTCATTTGTGCGTCTCACAGGTGCGGCTGTGCCAAAACCCCCGACTCCAGCTGAAGAATAGTCCGCCGTACATCCTGGATATCTTACCTGACGCCTACCAGCACCTGCGGCTCATACTGGGCAAGTACGAGGAGAACCAGAGGCTGGCGCAGCTCAGCGACAACGAGTACTTCAAAATCTACATCGACAGCCTTATGAAGAAGTCCAAACGGGCCATCCGGCTCTTCAAAGAGGGGAAGGAGAGGATGTATGAGGAGCAGTCACAGGACAGGTAAGGACTTATATCGTGAGTGTAGTGTTGCACAGAAGTCTAATAGAGGCCTTTACCTGTCTTCACTGAAGCCTCTCAGTCATATTGAGTTTCATTTGAACATGAACATGGACAGATGCACTTGTTCAGGCAGGATAAGACGCCCTGAGGCCGTCTGTCCATCTCCCTTCAACCTATATTGAAGCGTTTTGTTGTGATTTTTTTGTCCAATTAATTTGGTTCTTTTTCATTTCTGGATGTCTTTGCAGCACAGGTAGTTGCAGAGTAGTTCTTGCTCTCTGAACTGTACTGTGATTATTCTAAAGTCTTATCTAACGGGTCCAAAAAATGAGCGTAGGCTGTAAAGAGAAGCAGAGGAGGTGCAGAGTTGTTGTTGTCTGCCTCACATCACTTGATCTTTATTACTCTGAAAGGTTATTATTCAATTATTCATCAGTCAGAGAGGAGGGGGGAAAAAAATCCTGTCTGTCGTATCTTAAAATGACGTTTAATATATCACAATTTTTGTTGATTTAAGCACTAACGCGTTTCCTCACAGTTCTGAGGTTACACTGCGTTCAGGCCACCTAGTTCCAGTCAAAGCTGTGTGCAGGGAAAGATAGATCTATACGCTGTACTGTAGATGCCGTCGATCAATCAAACAGATTTTTTTCATTTTCCTGCCGGCGACCGCAGTCACTGAGGCAAGACAAGCAATTACAGAAGTGTTCTCGCTTAAATCTGGAGTTTTTATGGACTTTTTTATATTGTTTTGATACATAGGCATACAGGACTGCAGCAACCAGGGTTTTTAGTGTTTACTCTGAAAACCCCGATCCCGTGTCTATCTGTCCTATAGCTCAACATATCATCTTACACGCTTGAAACCTACTTCTAAAGCATTGATGAAATCCTTTTTTTTCTTTTCAACATTGAAGTCCCACACAAAGTTGGAGCCAAAACAAATAATACTGTCAGCTCCATTGCTTTCACTACATCTTAACCCTTTAACACCTAAGCTTGAAATTTAATTTTTAGCTTATTTTAACCAAAAAATGTCCAGGAAAATGTCCTGTGAATAAGTGACTTTGCCCATTTTGGCAGTTATTTGCAATTTACTGCAAGTTAAAATAATATATTAACAATTTAAAATGAAGAAAAACACTGTATAACAAAATAACATTTGTTGTTTCACTGTTCAAAAACAGGCCAAAAAATGGAAACTATGTACAGGCGTTTTTTCCAACTCTTTAACCAAAGATGCTAATTTGCCGACTTCCTGCAACAGCGCGAGGGAAATTACCGTAATAACCAGGCTTTCAGAAACCGATGGGATTTTTTACGGTAGCACAAACCATTGCGCAATTGCGCAAACGTGTCGTCTGCAATACGCTCGGTGGCAGTGTCTGAACTTAAACATTTCTAATTCCAAATTTCATATATTATTACTCATAATTTGCTTTTTGTTTTAAATCGGTACCTTTAAATAAGCCCACTGTGGTGGCGGGCAGGCGGCAGCGATGTGTTCAATACGAGCCTGGCTGACTCAGATTGTGCAGCGAGTGGGAGGCGGAGAGAGATGGAGAAGTGAAAGAGAGGAGATTCAGAGGGAGGAGAGAGAAAGCAGGGACACATTTAGCAGAAAATAAATATTGCAGTGACTCTGGATTATCTGTGTACAGCAGCAGCCGCCGCCGCTGTTGCTTTTTCTTTTTCCACCCCATGTATGCTTTATCTCACCGTCCACTTGACTTGGAAATTGAATTCATGTTCAAATGTCACATTACTGTCACACTGCGATAGAACGCGGTGACATTGCCAGCAAGCGTGGGGTTGCTATGCTTAGGTCAACGATGAAGTTAAAAGAAAAAGGGCTTCTTTTTTTGGATGATGATGATGATGATTATGAAATGTTCTTTGAGCTGGAACAGTTTTCCTCTTTAAACATTGACCTAAGGCATTATGATCACTTAGCAGGCTTATTGACTGCAGCGGCGGATGTAAGGAGAGCGAGACACCATGTGCAGTCTGGGGTTTCGACTTAGCAATAAACTTGTTGGATAACTTTTAAGTAAAGGGAGTGTAGACTAATCGATTTTGTGACCCAAACAGACAGAGACGTTCTTCTTCTGATAATTAAGGGGTGATTCTCAGGAGATCTCTGTTTGTCATGTGTAGAGCAGAGGGAAAATCCCCCACATGCACTTAACATCCTGTTATATATTTCCTCTCTGTTTTAACTCTGAAAAAGTCACAGAGCAGAGGTTTTGATCTGTCTATCTGACACCCACTCTTTGATTTTTTTTTCTCTCTCTCTCTGTTTCTCAAACATGAATTCTTTTGTGTTGCTTTGAACTTTTTTTATTGTCTCAATCGTTTACAGCCTCCAGCCTGGTTTGGCTTCATGTGTCACATCATTAACGCCGCTTACGATAATCATGGAAAAGTGCAGTAAAAAGAGGGGGAAACAAGCTCACCTGAGTTGAGGTGCTGTCCACTTTAATTTTCTCTATCTTTTCTTTTATAATTAAGTAACACAAAACAAAGCAGAAACCCTGACAGCGCTGTCATTTAATATTGGCACAAACAACAGTGAGCTTAATAACAACAAATTGCTTTCCTCCCTGCAGCCTTTTAGATGTCTAATCCCAAACAGTTTTCATGAATAAACTTTGGCAAAAACATTTCTGACATCGTACCATGTCAATTTACGACGTTTATGCTCGCACTTAGTTCCTCTCCCTCACAGCCACTTGCTTTTTCCTTGGAATATTTGACTATTTTACTGTGTTCCATTGCATGAAATGTACAGCACTGACTTTCCCCTGCACTGGATGTAATAGAGACGGTAAAGATGAGCAAGTCAGCACAAAGTACATTCTGACGTGGGAGGATGTGAAGAACCCCCCCTCAGTCCTTTTTATCAGCAACTCCGCCTGTGAATAAATGTTGTTTTACACAACAGTCAATATCCTCTGACAAACACGCGTGGAAAAGACACACAGTCTCTCTCTCTCTTTCTTTCTTTGAGGGAACCAGTAAAGTGATCTCACATCTGGTGTCACATCTGTCCCCAGAGAGACGCGGCGCAGGCGGCCATATGTGGCTCGATGCTGTGCCTTTGTTGCGAGTCTGTTTCTCATGCTTGATTAACCGCGGCGATCGGCCCTCAAATCTTTGCTCAGGGCTGCACTCTGATGTCTGATGTCCATACATCACAGCCAAAGCCCCCCTCCTCCCCCTCCTCCCCCTCCTCCCCCTCCTCCCCCGGTCTCGTTACCCTGTCTCCATTGTCCCAGACGCCATGTCTGACCACCTGATCCGCACATACCCACCGTGCTTTCTCTTCCATGTGCTGAGCGAGACACAGATGTGATAGGAATATAAATTAGGAAATTAAAGCAATAGACAGTTGCAATCAGCTGGTACAGGAACTTTTCTCTTCCTATTAAAACACTTATGTGTTTTTGAGTTAATTAACATGACCCTGAAGTCACAAATTCACCTTTATAGCCTCTTTTGAATTAAAAAAAAGACCCAAGAGCCGCTTTGTGTGAGTCTGCAGGTTGTTATAGTTAATTAGGCAAATTAATCAAGATTCTTTTTTTAATGAAGTCTTTGTTTTTTTTTAGAACAAACGTTTGGCAGTGACAAAATGCCTCCTCTCTGCATTAGTAAAAGAGCAATCAAAAGTAGAAGCGGAGTGTCAGGGAGACGGAAGACGGAGGTGCATGTTGCCAGTTAGTGTTGGAGGAAGTGGACATAATTCTGTATTCAGTCAGATTCATAAAAAAAAACTGGCCTCAGCAGCGAGACCTGCAGCCACAGCAGAAAATGACATTGACAAACACGGGAGCCGCTGCTTTCATAACTCACGGCGGAACGGGGATCACTTCGCTGCATTAGGCTGAGCTGAACTTAATGTGGCTCTGAGGCTACGTTCCATACTTTCATTTAAAAACTGCTTTTTCAGACGGAAAACAATCTGTTTCAGCTCTGTATAAGAAAGAGTATATATATATATATTGTACATTATGTAAATATCCTGATTACAATTTGGTAATATCTTTGCTTATATTTGATTCTTGTTTTCTTTGTTTTTTAATGTATATTCTGTTACCATTTTCATATTTTTATTTTTTTCATTGTCTATTCTGCTCTTACTGCTCTGCCTTTTAGCCTTTCACTGTAGTTACAAGTGAATTATCCCGGTCTGGGATCAATAAAGTCTAATCTAATCTAATCTAATACTAAAACACTGAAAAACACGTATCATGTGACCATGCAGGTACACTGGACACTGGACATCCTCGTGCACATGTGAACGTGAGGCTGATTACATAATATTATGAGAATAAAGTCGTAAAATTGCAAGAATAAAGTCAAAAGATTATGAGAACAAAGTTGTGATATTAAAAAAGTTGGAATATTACGTGAATGAAGTTGTAACATGAGAATAGAGTTGTAATATCATGAGAATAAAGTCATGACATTACGAGAATAAAGTCGTAACATTACGAGAATAAAGTCGTAACATTACGAGAATAAAGTCATAACATTACGAGAATAAAGTTGTAATCAAAATCTCGTAATATTAAGACTCTGTACTCGAAAGATTCTATTTGTCTACTTTCGGTTTCAGTTTCATCTCTGACTGCCGAACAGGAAGTGACTGAAAGTAACTGCGTTATCGTTTTAAAGGTCTCAGTTTCTGTCTGTCCACAGTAAAACACAGCTATGAAGGTTTTAAATGGAAACGTGGCCTGGAGTATTTTTAAAACTTCTAATTTTTTGTGCCTCTAAAATGTCAGACTAGTGTAGATGTGATGGGCGGATCGGGAGCAGAAATTGTGCATTTTTACAACAGCACGCCAAAATACTTGGTGAACTCCACAAAAACAAAATTCCCCACTCAATCACTTAACTTCAAGTAGAGTAATTACACAATTACAGCCCAATTAGTGAACTGTTCCCCTTTTTTGTCACAGACAGTGGTTTAATCCGTTAAAGGCTGTGAAGATGCTGGAAATTCACATGATGCATGTGTGTAGTGTGTATATAATGTACAGAGCACAACTGACAACAGTGTGACTGCTATCATCTCTAGTGTGTGTGTGTGTGTGTGTGTGTGTGTGTGTGGCCACGCCGCTGTCTGTTCCTCCTTCCTGCTCCTCGTCCCGCTGAGCACATGTGAAGTGATTTGCGTGGCGTTTTACAGCCGTCCTGACGGCGGCGGCGACGCCTTCAGCTGCTTCCCTAAAGTGATTGTCTCTAAATCAGCTGGATTAAAAGTGCACGTCTTTTGCCAGGAAGCAGTTGCTGCAGATAAAAAGACAATCTGACCACTCGCTCGCTCTTCCTCCCTCCCTCCCTCCCTCCCTCTCTCTTTGGCCCATTTACTCACCCGGCCCCATCTGTTTGTGAATAACCCCTGACTCATAGTCCACTGACATGTTAGAGAAACATGCTCGCTATGTTTGTGATGACGATGACGACGATGATGATTCTCCAACGGCATTAATTGGGCTCTGAGAATGTAAAAAATTAAGGAAATCTCTTATGTCTATTACGGGAATCCCAGTGTTTTTTTTAACTTATTATTTTCATCATCGGTCAATCTGTCGATTATTTACTCGATTAATCGAGTTATCGTTTGTTCCATAAAAAGTCAGTTTTTAATGATTTCTTTGTTACATGGAGCAAAGAAATCAGATAATAGTCACATTTCAGAAGCCAAAACAATCAAAAAACTTTAAAATTGAAAAAAAGCTTCAAACCGACAGTTGTTTCAGCTCTAGAGCCACGTAAAACATGCAAAGTAAACTGAATAGTTATTTTTCTAGCGAATAACTGAGAAGTCGTAAACCAGCAGTTTATTGTGTATTTCAATTCAGATCTGAGGCTTAAAATCTCCTAATTATACATTTTTCAAAGTCTGCCGAGTCTTTGCAGATTAAGGTGAAACCAAGTTGCTTTTAACACTGAATTTTGTTTGAAATTTGTTAACCTGGAAATTAAGTTTTAAGAGCTCTCAGTAGTACTCGACAGTACATAACCTGTAACTAGGTTAAGCTTTTCGAGAAGGCACAAGTGTAGGAAATAGACTGAAATGGAAGATCACTGTCATTTGCTTTAACCTCATCAGATAATAGATGAGAACATGAACATACTTACTGTACATTCAAAGAACAAGATGCTGATTTAAACATTTCAGTTTCAAGTCTTCAGGTTTGTTGGCCTAATCTGGCTATTTTAAAATATGTGACACATACTGTGGTCTCTGAGATAACCTCGTGTTTTTTTTTTTTTGAATATCCTGTTACCATTATAAGCTGCAGGCAGATGGACTGAAGTGTTTGAGTTACTGAGCTGAAAGAAAGGACAGGAAGTGTTTCCTGGTGAATAATCTCACCGCATTTAAACAAGATTAGATAGATAGATAGATAGATAGATAGATAGATAGATAGATAGATAGATAGATAGATAGATAGATAGATAGATAGATAGATAGATAGATAGATAGATAGATAGATAGATAGATAGATAGATAGATAGATAGATGACTTATATCATATCCAACTCTCTAGAATTCGAAAGCAACAAATGTATGACCCATAACGCGGAATGCACTGGTATCAGTTCTGCGGAATGATCTCGCACACGTCCTCACATGCAGGCACGTCATTCTTTGAAGCAATGATGTCACGCTTTCCCATGGAAGTCGCCCGAAGGCGTGCCACCCCCCCGAGCGCGAGCCCCAGATGAGTAAACCTCCAGAAAGTAGAACCATCTGGGGAGGAAGCGGAGCAACCAGTTGGAGGAAGCCAGAGCGCTTCAGTCAGGAACCAAGAACACGGGGGGAGGTGTGTGTGTGTGTGTGTGTGTGTGAGTGAGCGTGTGGTAAAGGGTCATTGCTCGGCTTACTCACTCCTCTCTGACTCAGGTTTTGTCAGAGTTTGCTGACATAGACTGGAACAGACACAAAGGAATTTTCTACTTCACTTACTTCACAAACTTAACTCACCCTTGACATTTACTTCAACTTTTTGGAACCTAATACGGGATTACATACACAACCTTAATCATCTCTCTCTCTTACACACACTACACACATTTATTTAATCCCATCAATCTAACCTTTCTAGCACTGACCTGTCTGTCTCCGTGTGTGTTCTCTCTTGTGTAGGTGTATTGGCAGTCGTCTTAGTAACATCCCTGCAGGGCTCTATCTAAATCTAAATGTTTTACTTTTACTTCATTACTTAAAACTGTAGTTTTTTTCCCCAAAAGGTCATCATAAGTATTGTGTCATAAAAACCCAACATAAGATTTTAACCCTTCATGGTCACACTTGGTAAACCTTGGTAATAATACACAAAATCTTCATTGACACAAACCCAGACTTTTTATCTTTCTGCCTCCTCTTAATCTTTTGATTGATGCTCGATTGTTTTTCTCTTTGTTTTTAAATGAATTGCCTCCTTTAAGAGCTCAGCCTCCGCCTCTCTGTCTTAATGGACACTGTTCCGTTGCTCTTCAGCGGCAAATAATTTGGCCTAAATAATTGATGCTGATAATAACAGTCCTTTGAAACAATTAAATCAGCGATGAACGCTGACTGAGCGACCTTCCCCTCCCATCTTTCTGCTTTGACTTATGACCCCCCCCCCAAAGGCTGTGGCAGCAGCAGTAGCAGCAGCAGCATGTGGAGGATCAAATATACATCTCATCTGTCTGATAGTCCCCTTATGAAGCCAGTACAGTCCCTCAAGGCCACTATACTCAATGTGTGTGTGTGCAGGACAGAAACGCAAAACGGATTATGTATAACTGACCCTGACCTGGCAGAAATATCATATCATCATTATCTCATTGTTTTGCCCCTAATATGTGAGAAATGTTGCAGAATAATGTTGGTTTGTGTCATAAAAACCCAACAAAAGATGCCATTTTAACCCTTCGTGCTGTGTGTGCACCCTTGGTAAATTGTCGTGGTAATAATACACAACTCTGTATATTATAAAATAAAAATATAAATATACTTCATATGAGCCACCCGAATAACAAGTAATTATCTGTCAGTGCCGTTATTTCCCACTTACAGTGGCCCAAATGTTCAAGGGAAGTTGACATCCTCACCGTTACCAACATGTGACAGCGGTGATGTTCAGGTGACAGGAAACCAGTAGGAACAGAGCTGGTGAAGCGGTTGAGCAGCGCGACTGCAGGTGTCACCACAACAACGGTGTGACGCTGTGTCGGCCACTGCGTGCGTGTTTGTGTTTGGAAGAAGAGTTTCGCTTATGAGTTCAGTTGCTTTCAAATGTAAGGTTTCACAGAAACCTCTTTTGCCTCCATTTAGACGTGTTTTCCGTCGATTGCACGTTGCACGGAGCACACAGCTATCGAAGGATTATCTCGAACAATTTGTGGGTTAGTCAGCCAACAGCTTCTGGCTACCGTGCTCTCACACTCTGAAAGTACATTAGCGCTAATGAATGGGCTGGCTGTCCCGGGGGCGCACGTCAAACGAGCCAAATTACACAATCAGGCCAATGGCAGAGAGCATGGCAAGGACACAGGAGGAGGAACTAACCAAATGTTGCTGCACAGAACTCCGACACACACAATCTTCCCTGCACTTTGTGTCACAGAGTGTGTCCTTATGATACAGCGATCAAAAAGAAAATTCTGTACACCAATAACACCAATACAGCTCAAGTTGTTCCTCCTTGACAGTATTTAGTGGCTGAGCCCTCTTCCATAAAGGGAGTGAAAAATTGAGATCGCATTGTGTGTGCGCGCATCTGCAGCCTCTCCCTCTGCATCCCAATTGAGAGTTTTTTTTGGCTGGCCCTTGGTTGATTAGAGGCCTAATGGTGACTGGAAGAGCATGAAATTACTGAGACGAGCTGGCTTTGTTGGTGCTGGCACACACACACACAGTGTGTGCTACCACCACGAGGCACAGGAGAGTGATTCGCACTAATTTCACCTTAACCTTTTATCCCCCCCCCCGTCCCCCCATCTTCACTTTATTCCAAACCTGTGGGTCATTTGATGTCTCCCTCAGTTTCCAGTTTGTGAGATGAACTCCATCTGGCGTTTGTGTTTGTTTTCAGTCAAAAATCACAATGATGGAGTTGTGTGATTGCTGTGTACACGACATGCAAACTCCAGGACGCACAAAGTTTACAGAATCTGCTGCATTGTAAATAATTTGACACAAACAACTCTGAGATTGATCCCACGTTTTGAGTCCGACGAACACATCGCCGCGATAAATAAATCATCCCTGCCTGTCTGGGTGACTGCCATCTAGACGTATTAAATAGAAACCAGTGCAGAACACCGTACTGCGTTCAGCATGAGTCAGCAGTCCTGTGTATTTGAAAGACAGTTTATCTGGTGGGTGCAGTCATATTTTCCTATATTTCTCGAAAAATACTTTTATTTTGGAGTGCTTGATTCAAATTCTGTAGCTCCCTCCCCTGCATCCTGTAAGTTCCTAGACATTTTTTATTTGAAGCTATAACAACCCAACGCAGTCTCAAGGGCCGTGTGTTGGACACAAACCACATTACTTATTGTGACACTATATATGTTGAGTCTATATATATTTCCACTGTCTGTGGCACTTTTGGCTGAAATGAGGAAATAGGAGATGACAACCATTTTCTGCTTGTGACTTTCAAAAAAAAAGAAAAATAATGGTTTTTACTCATGGTGTCAGCAATGTGTCACGACTTTAAAATACACCGACGTGACCCGTAATAGCATGAACGTTCTTCTTCATCCAGACGAAACTACCCATGAATTGTTAAATCGTGTCAACAAAGTGATCAAATATCATTGTAATGTATAGATTTGAATTGACGTGGCAAAAAACGTGCACGTGTATACACACTTGTGCAGACAAATTTGGAATACAGGAATCACATATCATGTTATAATAAACCTGTTTGTGCAGGTTAGAGGGCAAAATTAAAGTTGCAATTATGCACCCCCCCCCATCTCTCTCTTGCTCTCTCTGCACACACAAACCTGAACCGACTCACACATCCACACAGGTTGTTATCAGCACCACACAGCCTGTGTGCTTTCTTTTGTCCCACACACTCACACCTTGGACAAAGTCACCTCGTAGAAGTGTGTCTGTGTGAGTGCTGCGCTGCACTGGAATGTACCGAAGCCTTATAAAGTCTAATCTCAGAGGGAGCTGGAGACAAATCCCCTTCCCAGTGGACAGGGAGAGACGAATCACCAGCACTTAACAAAAAAAAGCAAAAAAAAAAAGTCCATCTCTTCTTCCTTCTGGATTTAGGAAAACTGCAAACCTATTTGTGTCTGCTGGGCTTAAACTCTATGGCCCATATCTAAGCCATTTCACCACTAATCCCACAACTCTCTTTCAAATACCTCATCATAGTCTGACTTTTGTGGAACACATTTGACTTCTCACGTTGCACCATCTCGCCATTAGCTTGTGCCATGGCAACAGAAGGGATCATCAGAGCTTCCGAGTGAGTTGTTGGAGGAGGAACAACCACAGACTGGACAGCAGCTGCCTCATGTTCGTGTCTACATGGATAACATGACCACTCTGACCTCAACCATCCTTCAACCATCCAAGGGAGTTTAGGAAAGCTTCGGGCCAACGTCACATGGAGAATGGATGATATTGAAACCCAGCAAATCCAGGAGCATATCAGTCATCAAAGGCAATCTGGCAAATCACAGATTCTACATCGATGAAAGAACAATCTTATTGGTGTCAGAGGAACACGACAAGAGCAGGTACAGCAGGGAAGAGGCATTTGGGACATGGAAGGAAGCCAAATCAGCTTCATCATCAGAGCTACCTATGATGTTCTTCCCACACCCAACAGGTCTGAGCCAGTGGATACGAGATACGTGGATCCGACTTGTGCTCTCTCTCAAACCCCGAACACTAAGACACATCCACAACAGCTGCTTAACCAGTCCGTCTCAAGGCTGCTACACCTGGAGACACAGTCAAGTCTTACTCCTAGGGATGCACGATATTGGAGTTTTTGCCGATATATTTAGGATAACCAATACCGATTTACATTTTTAAAGCTAATATCTGCTGATACAGCTATTGTGCCGATAATATTGTGGATCCCATTTTCATCCTCCTAGTCCCATCAGAGATCCTTAGACTTAATTTCAAGCTGTCACCATCAAAGCAGGTCCTTAACATCATTGAGTTCATGTACCATGGGAGGCTGCGGTGGGTGAAGCACATGCGCGCAAATGTCTTGAGATACATCGACGTAGCCGCTGAGGCAGAACAATGTGGCTGACACGCGCACACACACACACACACACACAGATGCTTTCTGTAGACGTTGGGTGCAGAGGATTTATAGCCTCCTTTAACAGCCAGGCTCCTCAAGATAATGGGTGTTTGAGGACAGGCGTTCCGACAGGCTGTCAGGTCACTGTCAGAGGCTGCAGAAGATAGCAGCGACCTGCTCTAGATTTAGAGGACCACAAAATGTCCGAATGGAAGGTTAAAGCAGAGGGCGGCTACCAGGACGCCAGGTGTTGCTGTTGAGCTCTCTGGAGATGACATGGACCTATGAAACACCAATGAAGGAGGGTGAACCTAATGATGTAATTATCCCTACTCTACTCAATAAATAAGACACCAGTGCTGATTCTTGGGATTCCAACATCGAGTCCTATGAGCTCAACTCTTGTGAGAATTCATCTCTAGTAATTATTTCTTTCTCTGTTGCAGTGCTCGGCTTTGTTTTTTTCCATGCAATTTAAATGCAAATTAACATTGTCCCGTTGCATCAAGGGATTGGAAATGGAATGAAATATCCCAGATAACTTTATGTATAACTTTTTAACTGTATCACCACATATATAAAGGTTTGGCTCACACACGGTGGTGTCAAATTAAAATATTAGATAGCTGGTTAAATGTTTCTGAATGGTTGTTAATCCTTCACAGATGAAAACCTGAGTTGTCATGGCATGTTATGAAAATATATGCAATGCCAGTTAGTATTTTATTTATTTTTTCACATTACAGCAGCATAGAAACAGACAATTTAGATTCCCCCATTTATACAGATACACCCAGTATGAATGACCATACATTTTTGTTTGTTGTCAGATAAGCTTTTATAAATTCCATCTTAAATTGTTTCTGAACCCTAAAGTACTTTGCGACTCAAAGTACCTGAAAGTATCGGAAACATCTGCGTCCATGTTCAACAAAATGTACAAAATAGGACCAGAATTGTCAAGGTCAAATTATTTCCATATGGTGCCTTGTCAAGTATTCGAGGTCATAACAGATTGTTGTTGTCTTCTTCTCCGCAGGAGGAATCTGACCAAGCTGTCGCTGATCTTCAGTCACATGCTGGCTGAAATCAAAGCCATCTTCCCTGGAGGACAGTTCCAGGGAGACACGTTCAGGATCACCAAGGCTGATGCCGCGGACTTCTGGAGGAGATTTTTTGATGACAAGTAAGCTTCACCTGATCTCTGCTTTTTGCTTTGGCTGCTCTGAGTTGGGTCTTATATACATTTGTGCGAGGTTAAGATTGCGCTCTGCGATAAGATGCACTCAGGATCTGGAAATGTCAGTGTGTGTGTGGATGTTTCCTGTTTCTGATCCTAAGGATATGATCTGTTTACTGATGGCTGAGACACATGTAAGCTATTTCTCAGTATAATGACATGAGGGAGAGGTTTTCTTTTATTAACAACAGAAACTGAACAAAAAGTAAATAAAAACAGAAACAGACGGCATAATTCATACAAATACACCACAAAGGCAACCTTAGTAACTGGCCCAACTAGAGACAAGTGTTCAAAATCAATAAATAACATGTAAACCAAGAGTTACTGTTCCCCATCAATGTTTCCAAAGTAAACACTCGATCATTTTTAATCATAATTGTAATTTAGGTCTGCTCCTATTACTTCTATGGGTTTTTATTGGTCAAAGGATTTGTTCTTATTGTTGGTTCCATTCGTCAGAACTGAACATGGAAAGATTGATTTTAAGTATGCCGCTGGAACACTCACGCAAAATTAGCTAAACACTGACAGAGCTGGTCTTACGGAACACTTTTAAATGACTTTGGAGTCACTAACTTCTGCTAAGCCTACATTTGTTCAGTACTTTAATCTATTTACTGTATATTTAAAGAGATGCAAGTAGATAAAAGAGATTCTTAATCTCAGTGAGTCTAATCTTGGTTAAATAAAGCATTAATAATAGTAATATTAATAATATTTTAATCCAGAAAAGCAGTAGTAGTTGTAGTCTTTCACTAGTGATGTACATCTCTTTAATGTTGAGGGAAAGATGTTTGAGCAATGGAATGGAAAGTGTCACCAAAGATGAGATGCGCACATAAACAACATGCTCGTGTGGTTACTTCACCGTCCTGCATGTGTTTATGTTGTACGTCTGTGTCATAAACACAGCTCAGCCGTCACTGCGAGGACACGGACGCTCGGCAATGAAAAGTGCATACGTGTGCACATGTGAAGTGCCTGACTCATACCTCTCATACACTACATCTAGTGTGTACATGTATTTTTTTTTTCCTTCTTCTTTTTTGTCAACAAGGACACTGACTTTGACATCGCACGTAGAGGAATTGGCTTTTGTGTTCTTTCCTCTGGTGAGTCATGTTCAACGTCACACGCTCAGCACAGTGGGGCGGAAGTGGGAAGAACAGAACACAAGAGAAGAAAGCACCGCTGACAAAATGTTACAGTAGTTGTATTTTTATAAGAAGGAGAACTTAGCTTTCATGCAGGTAAAAAAAATTATATCTATATATCTAAAAGCTGCATTTATTGCAGAGCCATTTGAATTCTGATTGTATCTTTTCACAGTGCAGATAAAAGACACATATTATTATTGTATTCATTTGTTTTTTCTTACACAAATGGAAGTTTAGTGCCACATGTAAATAAAATAAAATAAAAACGGCATGAATTCTGAGATTTAAGTCAGAATTCTGAGATTTAAGTCAGAATTCTGAGATTTAAGTCAGAGTTCTGAGAAAAAAAGTCTGAATTCTGAGAAAAAAGTAATTTTTTTCCCCCATCTTTCTGACTTTTTCTCACTTAAATGTCAGAATTCATGCTGTTTTTTGGTTGTTGTTTTTTCACTGTCTTTTACATGTGGCTCTAATACTATGGAGTTAGATTTGTGTCTTTATTATTCAATCAAAAAAAAGTTTGCTTCAATCAAAAAAAACATTTTCAATCAAAAAAACCTTCACTTCAATCAAAAAAAAAACATTTTCAACCAAAGAAAAACAGTGTTCAAATGCATTCTTTTGAGTCTCAAATATATTTTTGCATCCAAACAATTTTTTTCTTTGATTAAAAAGGTTTTTTTTTATTGAAGTGAAGGCTTTTTGGATTGAAAACATTTTTTTTGATTGAAGCAAACTTTTTTTTGATTGAATAATAAAGACACAAATCTAACTCCATATAATACCCTTCCATCTAAACTCCTAAATTGTGAAAAACAGCAACTAAACTAAACTAAATTTGAACCAACCTAATATTAATAAATATTTTTTCATTTAGATAATTAAATGTATTTATTTTAATGTATGAGTAATAAGTAATGTTTAAAGTAATACAAAAATGTATTTACTTACTGTTACCTTGTCCTCTTCTGCATGTATAATGGGAAATATGAATTACAATCACCACCAATATAATCAGCAAATTAATACTTTATCTTAGGGTTTCTCACTCCTGGTCCTTTGGAGCCACTGTCCTGCATATTTTAGACGTTTCCCTGCTCAAACTCACCTGATTCATTGTCAGCTCATCAGTCAGCTCTGCTGAAGCCTGATAATGAGCCACTTATTTGAATCAGGTGTTGGATTCAAATAATCCTAACCGTCCCCAGAACCAGGAGTGAGAAACCCTGCTTTATCTGGTAAGATATCTTGACCTAATGGTGGCAATAAAATATAAAACGACATATGCTGCTGTTGTGCATCAGATTGATTATTTATAAAGTTGCATTTAAATGGAGATATAAAAGACGACAATGACACACGTTGTGGCTCAACAACAGCAGTCATAATCAGGATGTGTTTCTATGTAGACAAATAATCTCATTATAGAATAATAATAATAAAAACAGCATCATAGTATACATATTCATGTTTGAAATTTAATATGGTCTGTGAGATGTCTGACATGAAAGAGACGACGAGGTGAGATATAATGAGCAGTGTAAAGTCTGGTCGGACCATAATTGGATGTGACAAGTGCAACAATTAAATGACGGATGCGCAACCAATTAGAGAATAATGGAAGAGTGGAGGTGCGAGAGCAGGTTGTTAACAGCTGAGATATTTATCAGGACACCTGCTTCTGCAGAGAAGCTGTTACTGTTTTCCGGTTGCAGGAGAGGTTTTTATGGATCTCAGTGTTTTTTGTTTTTTTTGCCTGAGGGAGGAAGTTGAAAGAGCCTGCGTCTGCTCGCTGCTTGGCCCGGGCGGCAGTGGTGGAGTGCAGTTTGATGATTAATCGTCTCAGCAGAGCGAATGAGTCCGCTTTCAAATGTCCTGCTGTTTGCTGCACCACACCAGACTGTGATGAATGTTGTGAGGATGCACTTGAGGATAACACTGTGAAAGTGTGGCAGCTTTAGCTTCTTATTGCCGGTGATGTTCTATTTATTACACTTGGAGATGGTCCAGTCGGGGAACTTGAGTTTGAAGAAAGCATTTGCAAGCATTTTTTTTCTTAAATCATAATCTTCTCTTGCCTTTCTGCATGGAGTTTGCATGTTCTCCGTGGGACATGCCTGCCCTCGCCCTTAACCTAAACCTTAACTATCACAAGTAACCCTAACCCTTAGACCTGCTCTTAACCCTAAAAAAAAAACACTTTAAAGTTGGTCAAAATATCCTCACAAAGATAGATTTGTACATTATTTTGGACCTCATAAAGAAGTCAATAAAAGTATGCACATCCTTACTAACATGCACAGCTGAGACAAGCTTATAACATCTGCTCTGTCTGTGTTTGGAATGACATGTGGAATACAGTTGTTTGTGAGTACTGTATTGTTCAGTATAATTCAGTTCATGACATGGTTTTATTGAGAGATTTTCTTGTTTTTGCTGAAGCTTTATGGACTGTTTAGGACCCATGAGCTGTAGTTTACTGATAAAAAAATAAGAGCACCGGAACTTTATGTTGCACCAAAAATCCATCCATCCTTCTTATCCATTGAGGGCATCTTGCTGTGAGGCGACAGCGCTGACCAATTCACCATTATGTCACCCTCAATTTGATTTAAGAGCATCTGGCCCACAATTACTCACTAAAGAGCCAGTTTACAGTTTAGATGGTTGTTGGAACAGCTGAACTAACACATAAAATGACCTGAAATCACAGGGAGTAACACAACATACTGAAAAATAACACCAAAATCCTGATATGGTAGCTGCCACAATGTGTCTATACAGCAGTTTATAGAAAGCACAACTTGCTATTTATAGATGGTTGGGAAAATAATAAATTAGCAGGTTTTTTTTAGTTAATTTTTGTCAAATCACTGACTAAAAACTAAATGTCCTTTCGAGACAATATGTTGCGTCAGTTTAAATGGCTCTGTCGTGATCTATTGTGTCTACAGCCACTCCAAAGACCAATCAATTGTCAATCAATGACTGTTACGGAGCACGGTTTCCTGTGGAAACAGGAGAAAGGATGTGTGCAGGTTTATCAGGAGACCTGCACCCTGTGTGAACCTGCCCCGAGGAGCTAAATGAAAAGTCGCTCCCTTCTTGTGAATTACCAAACAGCCAAGGTCGTGCGGCGTCACTCAGTCACAGATGTCCCACACTCAGCAGAGCCTCGCTCAGTAAATAGGCTAACTACATTATTAATGCCGCACAATTCCTTTTATGCATAAAAACGTCTCTATATATAAAAATGGAAGTAGTTTTATAGCTGTATTGTGTAACATTTAGAAGGGTTTTATTGAATATATTACCCAGAAGTATGTTTGTATAAGTGCATAATTGGTTAGAATAATCATCTCGTCTTTCAGTGCCATGTTTCCATAGCAGCAGAAACAGTGTGTGTGTGTGTTTCACATTTTTGAAGCGGAAGCTTACTTTGCACAACATAAACAAGACTCTGCCCACGTAAACCAGATGTGTAAACCAATTCCTTTCCCCTTTAATCCTGTTTAATTTTTGCTTTTTGTCTACAAAAAAAGAGTGTAGTGTGAGGTGCGTGATTTCAGATGTTAGAAGACAAATATGATAATTTCTACTTTCAATAAACCAAAATATCGAACTGAAGGCCGTAGAAACGGAGTTTATAACCAGCTTCTTCTTGAAGTGCAACCTTCACATGCTACTTAAGCGTAATCTCTGATTCCTGGTCTGTGTGCGCTCCAGTAAAGTGCTGTCGGACACAGCAGTGGTTATGTGAGGCTAATGTGTACAGGCAAGTGAATATTAAAGTGGTCAGCGATGAATTAAAGCAGAAAGTGGTGTTCCCATCAGCGTTGACTTGCTTTCTTCTTTTTTTTTCCCCAGCCTTGATTATCATCACCAGGGCGTTCTGCTTAACTCTGAGGTCATGAAGCATCCAAGTGTGCTGCTGTAGTCTCTCCACTCGCTACTATCTCACTGTCCTTCCGGTGTCTCCTCTCCCTGTTATCTCCCTCCTCCTCCTGCGCGTGTTTCGCTCTCCTCCACCTCTGGCTGTGTGCTGCTATTAAAATTTGACAGTCTCCTCTCCTGCTGTTCCATCTGGCAGCTCAGGCGCCGTTGTCACCGCAGCTTTCATCTCATTTTGTGTTTCTGGCATCGTCGTATCCCCTCTGAAATTACCTCTTAACTCCAGCTGTCTGTTTGTGACAGCACTGTTTTGGTGATATGATTCATACGTCATAAATCTGCTCACTGTGTTGAACATATGGCTGGTAATTGTGTAAAAGTTGTATTTTTTTTACCACTGCTTTTAGCTGGGCTGTCACTTTTCCTGAACGACTTTTAGATGTCATAAAATCTCCACACCTGTCCACACACAGAGGCAACTCATTATTACTCTTACTGTTAATCATGAGGTTGAACACTCACTCAGTCTGTGATGTCTCCTCCACTGCATCCCCGGAGTGGAAAGCTAACAGCTGAGTCTGCAGATTTGTTATATTACTACCATCTATGGTGTGGAACCTTTAATACTTTCACTCTTGGGGATTTGATGTCACGTGTGATTAATTTTCATGGAAAAACAACACAACACATCACATCACTCTTATTTCCTTATGGGCTTCATACAGTCTAATGTGCTTCTAGGCTGTATCTTTTGAATCCCCAGTACAGTGAGTACTAGTTCTGATATGATGATATATCTTTTTTGCAGGAATAATACCAAAATATCCAGCCCTCAATTTGACTTTTACGAAACATTTGTCCTGATCATGAAGACCAAATATGTATTTTTTTACAGTACTTTAAAGATATAATATGTGACATTTCTTCATTGAAAAATGACAAGACTTAATGTTGTGTATTTTTCATGGCTATTGACAAAAGCCTAAATATTTCCACCACTCTTGAAATCCAGACTGTAGACTGTATTTCTCTTGATAGTAGCCTATACCACGGATCTGTTGGTCCTGCAAATATTTCACAATAAGAGCTCTTCCCTGAGTGCTTTACTTTGAAATTGATACAGGATGTGCTGCGTGTTGTTGAGCGTATTGCTGCAGCAACAGTCACAGCCAAATTACATTTTAGAGATGGAGAAGGCGCGAAAAGTCGTTTGGTGTCACATTTTTTTTTTTAAAACATGACTTGTGCAACATAAAAACAAGCTGGAACAGAGACTCTGAGACTCTGCTGCTGTCAATAAATGTTAATAATGCTTCATTTCCTCTGGTCATAATCTTGCTTTTACTGTTTAGCTGCAACTGAAATGTCTGCGAGACACACGGGGTGGAACTCGCCAGCTGACTGAGACACTTTTGTCGTCAGCTTGTGTGGAGATGACCTCATAATGGAGTGGCTGCTCGTTGGTCCTGTGTAGTTTCACAGGGTTTCACCTTCAGTGCGAGTACAAGAGTTTCTATTCCCGCTGCAGAACCACATTTGTCATCGTGTCAGTGCAATACACAGAGCAGTGGAACTCGCACAGTTTGGCAAAGTTCGACAAAAGCTGCACTCCGTGTGTCACTTCATGCATGATATGTTTTCTAGTACACTGTTGAGTCTCAATGCAGGTTTTTTTTGTTCTGTTTAATCCAAAACTAATGAAGGGAATAAAAATAAAAGCTGTGTATGGATTAGATAAGTGTATCTCACATGTGACCAGACTACATTTCAGTTCTTTGCTCTCGCTGTGATTGACGCTCGCCTTTTAAACCATGGTTGGAAGTGAGATACATTAGTGTGAAGGCCACTGAGGCCGCATACATCTGGCACAAATGATCTCATCGGCAGGCACTTTAGTTCACCACGGTTCCTTCAAATCAAAGGGCAAGTTCCTGTCTTGTGGGTAATGACTCGTCCTCAGTTTGTATTCAGATGATGATTTTGATTGGACTTGTTGCTCTCTTGCAGGACGATAGTGCCGTGGAAAGTCTTCCGACAGTGCCTTCACGAGCTGCATCCCATCACCTCGGGCCTGGAGGCCATGGCCCTAAAGTCCACCATTGACCTCACCTGCAACGACTACATCTCTGTGTTCGAGTTCGACATCTTCACGCGCCTTTTCCAGGTTGGTCGAAACTAACCGAATTATTTCCTCACACGTAGTAGCACCAAGTCTTTGTGTGAAATCCTAGCATCAGTTTTGGTCTGCGCTGCATTTTAAATCTCCTTTTTGACGTGACACAACAAGCCAAAATTACACCTTGCAACACAGTGACGCGCATGACATTTTAAAACATCTATACTCAGAAACCAGAGGATTATCCAGAAACAAAAAAACGACCGAAATAAAAAGGATTTTGGAAAAGATCAGTGTTGATATTACATGCATCGACACATTTACGGGCTTGAACCGTAACACTCATGACTATCACTTTTCCAGTGAAGGAATTTCCCCTACGGTGATTTAGAGTTGCCTAATACTGCAGTACTGTAGAATTTTATAACACAGGACATGGCTCTGTCTGCTATATATAAGATTATTCCTTAATAAAAGTGTCAGAGAAAAAGCCTATTACTTTGCACTACTATAGAAAATACTACAAAAACATGTACAGACATCAGTGCGGCTGTTAAAGCATCTCTTGTGAAACTGGATTTTTGGCTCCTATTATCCTCCCATCAGAAAATACACGGACTGAAACGGGCTGACACAGCTGCACATATAGATCAGAACCTTATTTACGGGTTTATTGCAGTGATTTAACAGCTCTGGGTAAAAAATAAATTTTCCGGTTGGATGTTTTCTGTTCTATTTTTGCTCCTTTTTTGGAGATTTGTGTATGTGGCTTTAGCTGCCTTCTGTTGACAGATTTCGGGGCCCATGTGGCTTCAAGATGTTGTGTGGGCGGTGAGGCCTTTAAGTGATGCTTTACTTTGGCACAACCTTTGTACTTTGCATGCTTCCTACGAGCATGAAAAAAGAAGACCGTGGATGCTTGCGAGGATTATTTTTTTGTCAGGATCGGTGTCACAAACGCTGCCTCTCGCTTTTCTTCAAAGAATTATGAAAGAAAACGATGTGAAAGCTATGATTAACCGCTGCCTTTTCATGAACTCACGGCTTGTCAAGTGTGTTAAGACGGCCACATTCGACTAAAGTAAACACAGTTGTGGGTTAGGAGTTGCCGGTGACTGGCTCTCTCCTGGGAAGCCACTTCAGGCTGGTGTAACCTGAATGTAGGTTGACACAGTCCCTCGTGGTCAGCCTCATGCCCTGGACATGTTGTTTCACTGGTTGGGAATCCTGGTGGGAGGCAGAGAAGGAAAGAAAGAAAGAAACTGTGTTAAAGCCTGAACTTTTTTTTTTGTAGGGTGGGCCAGTTCTTAAACTGTAATTATTCAGGTTTACAGCCTGAAAGATTTTTGGTTGCTGTTGCTTTCATGAAATTTTAAAGTATGTGTTCTGGGACCATGACGACCAGCGTGACAGAACTGCATTTCTCTTGCTTTCGTCTCTGTCCCCCACTCAATAGTTAAGTGTTTTTTGTTGTTTTTTTTTCCTTCCTTGGGTTGGGCAAATATTCAGTGTACCGCTCAAATCAACAAACTCACAGAGTGGTCAGGGCTTTGCTCCATTGGCTTTACAGGCAAAAGGCCAGTCATTCTTCCAACAAAACCCACTATACAGTTACAGCAGCCCATTATTATCCCCGGTAAGCTCCAGCTAACGGGGCCGCATGGAGGTGAATGACGTGGCACTTGGCACCACGCGGAGCCAACTGGCAAACCCAGTGATCTCCCAGTGATGAAATGGGCCAAAGCTTTTTGCTCTTAATTCGGGCATCTGATGTAAATAGCTTCTCTGCCATTGCCAATGTTCCTTTTGTTCTAAAGAACACTTTTGGAATTAAAGCAACATAATGCAACAATTTTACCTTCAGATTCTACCCATAAATATGTTTGTGTAAGTGTGTAGTTACAACCAGCCATTTTGAGTGTTGTGTTTTCCAACGCAGCCAAATCGAACAAACCAGCCACAGCATGTGCTTTGCATTTTTGAAGCAGCAGCTTACTACTCGTACAGAGAAGGACGGATGCTGTTGCTCATGAAAACCTGTATAGCATTGCTTAAAGTGTATGTGTTGTTATTTAAGGGTGAACTCACTCCTTTCGATAAATACACACTTTAGAGTCCACACTACTATAGAGTCCACTATTTTGTGTGCCGCACGGTCAGATATCACTGACCACACTCCTATACTTGCATGTATTGTCATTTTTTTATTTTTATAGCACATCTTTTATTAAATCTTTCCTGCTGAGCAGTCGTGTAAACAAACTCCTACCCCTCAGCATAATGTGAGGCTGTCCTCTTCCACATCAAAAGTTTTGGCATCTGTGCAATTCTTGTTCCGCAGAAAGCCACAAACCAGCTGCAAACAAAGCCAAACACAACTCGCTTACAGTTCCAATGCTCCCCCCAAACTGGCTGGACATCAGAAAACTCGGCATCTGCATCCCCCGACAGCCCCCTCTTCCTCACTTCCTCATTCGGTGGCACCCAGAGAATTCTGAATCGGCTCAGTCACATGCCCTTTAACACTTTCCTGTGACGGAGGCGCTGACTCAGGATTATTTGATGTAGACCCTGCATATTTGAAAAAGATACATGTACAATGTGTAATTATCTGTTTAGTTAAAGCAACGCTGGGTGGTCTCTTTCAGCCATGGGGATCAATTCTGAGGAATTGGAATTTCTTGGCAGTGACACACCCTGGCTACATGGCCTTCCTCACCTACGACGAAGTCAAAGCCCGACTGCACAAGTACATCAACAAGCCTGGAAGGTAAGTCACTGTGTGTGTATGCGTGTGTGTGTTGTAAATATCTAAAAATCATGGTTCTCAGACTGTGGTATGTGTACCACCAGTGGTACGTGAGCTTCCTCTGTGGGTACTGAAAGGAGAATCAGAAATTCTGTTTCACTGTATATACAAGGGTATGTGATCGAAATGGAGCTGAGGAATTATGACCGGATTGCTCCGTCTTAATCTAATTTTGCTATATTAGTGTCTGAAGAAGGGCCATGTGGTTGGTGTAGTGGTTTGCGCTCTTGCCTTTGCAGCAAGAAGACCCAGGTTCACGACCATAGGTGTGAGTGTGGATGGTTTGTCTCTACATGTGGCCCATGATGGACTGGCGATCTGTCCAGGGTATCCACAGTATTTAACTTTGGCTATAATGGTGTTACTTGGTATAAGAAGTTTGAGAACCACTAATCTAGAGCAACAGGTCACCCACAAATTCACTATGCTAGCTTCTTTTTCTGAATTTCCTCTATGGGAGACCAATAAAGGTACATCTTATCCTGTTCTATTGTCTTCTGTGCAAAAAAGTTATTGGTGCACACATCATGTGCCGTTTGAGAAGGCAATCATGTTCGAATGTAAGATACTTGTACTCATGACTGTGAACTGTCAAATCTGATCTGTAATGAACGGGATTTGAATCATGTTTAAAGAGTGTAGCTGGCAATCAGCACATAGCCCAACCCTCACTTCACACTTTAACCAACTGTGGCTGTGAGACGGGAAAACAAGTTTAAACTTTCTTCTTATACTGCATTCCTTTGACTTTCACACAAGACAATGTGTCCTGTGTATGATTTATTTGCATTGTACCTAATTTATTGGTTCACGTCTGACTTTACTGCTCAGAATAAGAGCTGATGGAAAAATTGGTTTTCAGAGCCTTTAAATTCACATGAGGCAAATGTGTGATAATGGAAAATAGGTAAATAAACAAGGTTAATAACCTTCTGCTGTGGCTTTGACATGCTAAGAAGTCAGGATTTGACTTATCTGAGCCCCCTCCCACCCTCCTGTCACCTGCAGGCTTCACACGTCCAGGTCTGGAAGTCAGCAAGTGTCTCTAGAATCCAATTTTCATGGATATAAATCCTGATCTCCTCCCTCTGCAGTAAGGCTCATTAATATTTACAATGTTGATCGCCGCGGGAAACGGCCTCAGCGCTCAGGCTCAAAGGCAACAGATATCGCACATTTTCCATATTTCTATTTGGGATTATGGGTGTCGTATATATGTCCTGCTTTTTTTTCTTCCTATTACTGTCATGAATATTCATTAAAAAAAAAAATTCAAACCTTATAATAGCAGCAGAATGTAATCGATAACACGAAGCAACATTTTCCAGATGCTTTAGATCAGGTGAGAGAGTAGTGGAATAATGAATCCATTATGTATTAGTAGTTGGCATCTGTTATGTTATGTATGCTCCTTCTTTGTGTTTCTTTTTCCCTCTTTCCCTTTTTCCCTCTTTCCCTTTGTCCTCAGAGCAGAGTTGAATAGAACAAAGTAGAATTTATGATGATAAATGAAATGGGGGAAGTGGGCAGCTCACCTGGCTTTCCAGGACCTGCCTTACTTTGTGTAGGTGTTTGGCTTTGACTGACTTCCTTGTGACCTCCTCATGGTTTCCAGCGGGATCTCAAGGTATTGCATTCAGTTCTGATCATCTTCCCTTTCTTTGATTCCGTCCAAACCACACTCATCTAGTCCGAATGACATTCAGATATTGTTGCTGTAGATCCCAGTGATGTGGTTCACTGAGTGGATGTATTGCACGCTCCAGGCGCACAGCTCGATGTTTTCCATGTAGAGGAGGTGACTTACAGTTTCTGCACTTCAGAACAGGCATCCACAGCCACTCTTTGTTACGATCTTGGCTTCTCTGGCGTATCTCTTCAGGTGAGTAGCCAGAGCTGTAAGTCTTTGCATGGCAGGTGCCTCAGGTTTAGACAGTTTGTCTTGGGTGGATAAAATGTCTAAGCCCTTTCTTCACCTCAGTCGTAACTCTGAGAGCTGACTAATGGCGCTTTTCCATTCTATAGTTCTAGCTCTACTCGATTTGGTATCAGGTACGACATTATACACAACTATTGTACCTCCTCAACGTGGGCACGGTTGCACGAAACTGTCGTGGTGCTTTATAGACACAAACAACACACAAATGACGAGTAAAGCATTTATGTATTCAGTCATTAGAATCAGTTAATTTGTTCACTTCCTGCATGTGATTAGGCTCACAAGATTTTAGATATGTCTTTGCAAAATGTTGGAGATTAACGCATGTTTCCTGATTTTTAAGTGTTTTTAACCGATCTGCATTGGCATTGTTCTGTTTGATTCTCGTGTCGGACGTCACGCTTGTGACTCTTCCAGTGACGACACCCTCGAACCAATCCGTCACATTTTAGTATAAACTCTGCTCACCTGGAACCTCGTCTGAACAGATACCAAAAAAAGCACCAGGAAACCTAATGGAAATGCAAAAAAAACAAAAAAACAAGTATAGTCAAGTCATGTCGAGCCAGTGCTAGAACTGTTAATGGAAAAGCGCCATAAGATCTATCCGCATTGCCTTGATCTTGGCCTTCATCTTCCTCCTACTCCATAGGCGATATTGCTCCTCGAGACTTTAGTGACTTATAGCCAAACAAGTCCAATTAGGGATCGTAAAGTGCTGCATTTACATTGTCTAGCAGACTCTCAGAAGGCACTCTGTCACACTTAAGCAGCCTCCGGGGGTGCCAGGTGTGCAGCTCGGTCATGATATCAAATCTCAATTCATTGTCCCTTGTGTTAAGTGAGCCTGTGCCCGTGTGTTTGCGCCATCGTTGCCCGAAGGTGTCTTTTTAGAAACACCGCTAATGAAAAGTCAAGTAAGGATCTTGTGTAGCCTTGAGCTGATGCACAATCAGTGTAGCAGCGTGGAATAGTGTAGATAACAGGACAGGAAATGTGTGTGTGTGTGTTTGTGTGTGTGTGTGTGTGTGTGTGTGTGTGTGTGTGTGTGTGTGTGTGTGTGTGTGTGTGTGTGTGTGTGTGTGTGTGTGTGTGTGTGTGTGTGTGTGTGTGTGTGTGTGTGTGTGTGTGTGTGTGTGTGTAAGCGGAGGACGGAGGATGCGAGTGTCTGACTGTGAGAGTATGCAAATGTGAAGATCTGCCGATAACAGTGTGTGAATCATGCAAATACCATTGTTATGAACATTGACTGGAACAAACACACAGCTGTGGGGGCAGATGCACTGTAATTAGATGACCTGTGACATTTCACCACTTTAATTCACTCAGACACACAAGCGTGCAACCACGCCTGCACACACACACACACACGTTTATGCAAAAACTGGGTTAAATCATATTTTACAGATTGTCGAAAAATCACCTCAGGGATCACTCATTGTATTTAGCATGATGGGGGAAGTGGGATCACGGTGTGGTCAAGGCTCCCTCTGAGCCCTGTGCATGTGCTGGACTGCATTAATAACACCTTTTATCTGTTTCTTCCCATCTTCCAGATTTGCACCATGTGCTGAACTGATGTCTTTGTTATTCACTTGCACAAGAAAATGTCTCCAATGTCACAATAAATCAAGAACACACACACTTCCTTTGACGGTTGCAGTTAGGTTTTTATTTAAAAAGGGCAAAGATAAATAGGAATAAATAGGAAAAATAATTCCTCAAGTGCATAAGTTATAGTTATCTTGTGTGTTCTGCCATTAACTGGCCATTTAGGCGTCTTTCAAAAGTCACAAAGCAGTATGAAAAGGTTATTAGTATTAGTTACAGACACAGAGAAGCCGTGGCGGTTGATGAAATGCTTCCAGAAAGTGATAAATAACACGAAACGCAGTGTCCCTTTTTTTAATAAAGCAAAGCCGGAGGACAGTTATGTGTTCGAACGCTAGTAACTTTTATATCGTGCTCGCCAACATCCTCAGTCAATATGCTCCGTATCCAGGGAATTGATTGAATTGGCCTGTTGCTCGTCTCCGCAGTGTCTTGTCTCGCTCAGAAGAAGGAAACATTTCCAATCACTGCATTATTGCTTGTTTGTTGTGACTTCCTTGGCAGTAATATAAAGAAAAATAAACATGCTTTCAGCCGCTTTGAGAAGAGCTCATAGACTCTAGAACATGTGAATACTTACTTTTTGACTGTCCAAAGCATTAAAATAAGCTTCACCCCATGCATTATATGTGTTGTGCTAGATTATCATTTGTACAACCATAATAACATGTAATGGCTATACATATCTGTATAGAGTGTGTTTATTTAAGTTATTTATGCTTAATGTTGTTTCTCTTTTCTTTTTAACTAATTTAAATCTTCTTTGAATGTCCCTCTCACCCCACACGTGGTTCCTCTTCCACCGCTCTAAAGGGAGGACTTTTCTTGTCTTTCAGTTTACTTCCATGTGTCCAAAAACCTTTGCAGCTTGTGTCTATGAAACTACGTGCACTCAGTGTGTCCTCTCTGTCCCCGTCCAACAGTTACATCTTCAGACTGAGCTGCACGCGGCTGGGCCAGTGGGCCATCGGTTATGTGACCAACGACGGCAACATACTGCAAACCATCCCCCACAACAAACCTCTGTTCCAGGCGCTCATCGATGGCTACAGGGAGGGCTTGTACGTAACGCATCACTCACTCACTCACTCTCCCTCTCTCTTTTTGCCCACTCCCTGTTTGCACATTGATACGTCGTGCTCAACCCTCCTTCCACCGCGTATGAGCTGTATACACATGCAAAGTGATCAGCCATATGCAGCAGACCACAACGCGGTCTGTCTGAAGGCGCAACTTTTTCTGAAAGCCACTTCCTTGATGAATCGAATTTTGTTTGTGTTTTTTTTTTTTTGTTCGCTCTCAGCCAGAACAGAGCGTGTCCTTGAGCCTCGAGTCATCCTGAGAGGCCATCTGTTTCTATCATAGCTGATAATCTGACAGGCCCCCAGACAAATCAAACATGCTTCCTTCCATTTAGTGCATAACATCTCGTTATCCTCGGCCGTCAGTCTGGCTGGCCGAGGCTCATCAAGGATGACGGAGTATTAGTGGCGTCCAGAGGAGAGCAGAGGTGGGGTGAGGTGGAGGGTTCTGTTTGAAGCACCTCTGTTTTTAATCAAGTCAGGGGGACCCCAGCAACTACAGAGGAAGTGAATTTGATCTCCCCCCCCCCCCCCTTCTTTTCTGCTCCTTATAAGTCATTCATAATGTTAGACTCAGGCTTTTCTGCAAAAAGTGGAAAGTAGAAAATACTCCATGCAATCATAGAATTACTGACCATTTATGAAGTACACATAACACCTAACAAAGAGATTTGTGAGAATAACTTTATTTATTGTGTTTGTGCACATACACGTCCCAGCGTCTGTTTTATTTTTTAAATGTCCAACCTGTTCGGTTGATTTTTACGTGTCAACAACAGGTGGAGCTTGACAGTGAAAGTGTGTCTGCTTTAGGGCATCAGCGACAGGAGACGACAAGGCAACAATAAATGAA
Source organism: Microchirus variegatus (assembly GCF_963457635.1). Taxonomy (NCBI): domain Eukaryota; kingdom Metazoa; phylum Chordata; class Actinopteri; order Pleuronectiformes; family Soleidae; genus Microchirus; species Microchirus variegatus. The sequence continues at coordinate 10,207,366 of NC_139803.1, forward strand.
CTGTAAATGCGTTATACGCATTAAAGAGAGAGCTCAACTTCGGTTTCTGTCTGTCGTTGTCTGTCTCCAGCTTTCTCTCCTTAGATATATTTTAAAGTATCTCCACTGCAGACTCTCTCTTTTTGTTTTTATCTCCATAGGTTGAGACACTTTGTACCCAGACTTAGCTGTTCTTGTCTCGCTCTCTGCCCTATGTGTTGAAGTGTAGCCGTGGGTGGCACAGGGTTAGATTTTCAGATTTTCCGCCCCGTAAAGTGAAACTTAAGGCTACACCTTTGTCCTTGGTATTTTATGTCTCACTATAATGCAGTATATAGCACCTTTAGAGACCTTAGAGAGATATTTTTAATCAATTTATCATCCATTAATTTATGATTTTTTGCTTCAGACAGTTCAGATGTCAGTATTCTATTGATTACGTTACTATTTACTGGTAAATAATCCCATAGATAATACATTTACTACATTCCATTTTAGTGCAGACAGTGAAATGCGTTATTGATGAAACACTAAAGACACATGATTTATTTCTCTCAACCTTTTTTCTCTTCTCTTACTTGCAGTTACTTGTTTCCTGACGGCCGCAGTTACAATCCTGACCTCACTGGTCTTTGTGAGCCGACGCCTCATGATCACATCAAAGTGACACAAGTGGGTTTGTGTGTATGTGTGAGTGTGTGTGCGTGCATGTGGTCATGGAATTTGTTAGCCTCACAGAGCCAGTCAGTCTTCCACATGACATTTAAATGTGGAAAATGTTTACTAAGAAAGGACTGGGCCTAATTTAATATGTACCAGCAGGCTTATATCCTCCTCAAACACTCAGACCTTAAAAGAAAACAACATTATAGAAATCTGTTCTTCAGTTTAGCAGCTGGCTCTGTTTGACTGTGAAAGGCTGTGCTTTTACAAACAAGTAAAGGGATTTAAATAATGCAGAAATACTTCAATCTCATGGAGATTTTCACTTAAACTGAACTAAAATCCATATCGGAGTAATAAACCTGTTCTTTGTAATGTATTGTGTCATTTGTGTATCACTCGATGACTGACCTGAGCTTGCTTTATCCGCACAGGAGCAGTATGAGCTCTACTGTGAAATGGGCTCCACCTTCCAGCTCTGTAAGATCTGCGCCGAGAACGACAAAGACGTCAAGATCGAGCCGTGCGGACACCTCATGTGCACTTCCTGTCTGACGTCCTGGCAGGTAACCTAACTGCATTTAACTAGGTTTACATCCAAGTCATACAAATGTTTTACCTTGTTTTTATTTGCGTTTAACTGAGAAAAAAACTACAGATTAATAGAAGCAGTCTGTGGCTAAAGATCATCCCTCCCTCCTTCCCTCGCTCTGTCTCTCCCTTCCTTCCTCCCAGGATCCTTGTGTCTGTCCTAATCAAATTTCCATATATCTGTCATTAGAGGAAGTGAAAACTGAGCGTGTGCACACACACACACACAGTGTATTCCACTGTGTTTCTCTGCTTCCTGTAGCACACACTCTTGCACTTCTTTGTGTCTCACAACCTTGTGTGTTGGTGATTACCTTCCTTTTAATGAGTCATTAGCAGTGAGATACTCCAGATACTCTCCTCTGCCCCCTTCCCTTCTTTGTGTACCAAGGACATCTGAGCCGGAGTCACAGCGTGATGGCGATTTAGAGCATCACAGCTTCTGCACTTACTCTGATGTTATTGACCTCTGACAGACACACACACACACATAGTTACACTCTGCAGTCCTGGACACAAGCCCAACAAACCTTTCTTGCAATCACAATTCTGTATCACATACAGTCAGCAAATACTCTCGTTTAAGGAAATTTTTTTAATCCGTTAAAATGTCAGCCAGTCATTCCACACATGATCCCACACCGTACCTACCTGGAGCATGCACAGTTGACCTTACAGGGTCCACAAGTTCCATTACAGACATGGGCGCAGGATGGTATTTACGTCTTAGTCGACCATAGTGGGTTCCAGAAAGTGTTAGGGATGTTCGTCTCGACATATGCCAGAGTTTTGCTGTTTAGGAGCTCTTCTGTCTGGGTCAGACATTGTCACGACAACATGGAGAATGTCCAGAACATAAAGGCGAGTGTCAGAGCCTGGGTTGCACATGCAGGAGGCAGGAAGCTTGGCCACACATTTGTTGTAGATTATCAGGATCTTCTTCTTCCTGCTGTGTTTTGTCATGGGGTTAGTCGTATATTACTCAGAGATTTGATTAGGGAGATGGCAGGAGACACTTATACACTTTTCGCATGTTTGTCGGTGGAGCTTGTGCGAGGGAGGACCTGGGAAATGATTCAGAGGTTTTATTCATCAAGTTTAATTTTTCAGTCAGTTTGTGTCATAATAGTTTCCATCTATCACGTTTGAGTCATCTCATTCAGGAAACATTCAAATGAAAACATGTTTTATACCATCATGATAAGCACTCAAACATATAATATTCAACTTTTTTTTTCATTGTACAATATACTAACGCCAAGACTAAAACATTTCCAACACTTTAAACCATTGAAATCTTCATTTCTATTCACTGTAACAGACTTTTTCATTAGAACTATAACTTTAGGTTAATAAGAAATGAACCCCAAGTTCTCTGAAATATGAGTAATGTATTTGACTATCACTACGGGACAAGCCCTTTACGGTGTCACATCGTGAGATACCAAAACGAATGTTGAAAGAGAGATTTAGGTTAGAAATGAACCCCAGTTCTCTAAAACAGAAGTGTGGTACCATTATGAATGTTGAAATAGAACTTTCAGGGTGTTTATTGAGTGAACCCTTGCAGCAAAAAATACAGTACATACTGTGCCTTTAAGTCTCTGCATCACAGTAGTGTTTTTGCAAACATAAATTTCAGCATAAATGTAGATCTTGTGGTCACAGTTGTCAGAACAACCAAAAATAATGACTTTCTACATTTCCTAATCCTGGTTTAAAGGTGTGAGCACACACACTGGTGTTTGGTTTGATGTTCGCTTGTCAGTGGGTCCAATTTCAAGGTTTTGAAGCTGGAAAGTGTTTTTATTCATTTGTTGGTTTTGCTCCAAATGGAGCTGGAGCTTTAGCAAATGGGCTCAGCTCAAAGAGCTCAGTCCTGTGAACAGCAGCAGCAGCAGCACGTACTCAGTGTTTACATATGCATGTGTGTAATTTCCTCCGCATTAATGAAATATTGAGTCAGAGACACGGGGAACCCTCCCACCCTGTGACAGTAAGCAACCATCGCAGGTCATTGACTCACTGGTGGTTCCCTGACTATCCTCTCTTTCTGTGTATTAGTCAGCAGAGGGGTGGAACAGATATAGGCCGCCCCCTCAGAGCTTGACTGATGATCTCGGCTCTTCCACATCCTGTGTGCTCTATTGACCACGTTTGATCTCTGCAGAGTGTGGGGGCACATGGCAGGATTCCCGGGTTCCGCCGATTAGTTTGATCCTAAATCAATGCATCGAGGACTTTGAACCATTTTACACACGCTTTTCTCTGGCATGTTTTCACCACACTGTGGGAGACGACGTGTACAGTGTGCTATGTGTATGTCATCAGTATAAAGCAGTAATGCTTTCCACAAATGACTACAATATAAAACGTTTTTTTTTTCTCATTATTCTTGGGTTTAAATCAACTTTTGAAGGATTTTTTTAAGTGCTTGCTCATCTGAGGTTTTTATCTGTGTTTGATGAACCATCAATTCCTCTGTGTAGCTAGACATTGAATTATCATGAACAAAACACAGAGTATATTTAGTAGAACGCTTGCCTTTACAGTAAGAAGACTCTGGTTCATGACCCGGTCAGAACAAGGGCCTTTCTGTATGGAGTTTGCATCTTCTCCCTGTGTGTGCGTGGGTTTTTTCCGGGTTCTCCTCCGGCTTCCTCCCACAGTCTAAAAACATGTAATATAGGGATTAGGTAAATTGGACACTCTAAATTGACCTCACGTGTGAGAGTGAATGGTTGTCTGTCTCGATATTTGTGGTCCTGCGATGGACTGGAGAATTGTCCAGGGTGTGACCCCGCCTTTCACCCTATGTCAGCTGAGATTGACGACCCTCACGGGGAGGATAAAGCAGTAGAAGATGAGTGAAATCACATTTTTGCAAGGAGGTTTTAATGTTCGATGTGTAAATCACGAAAGCATAAAAAGTCATAATCACCCAGACACACTAGTTGCCTTCCACAGCATATTGGTCAGTTTTAAGGGAAAGCCCCACTTTTAACCTCCAGCAAAAAGTATTCTGTAATTAAATGGCCCACACAACCAAATCACTACGGTCCATCCAAAATTGAAGTCTGGTCCTGTGCCTGCAACTTCCATTTTCCAAGATGTTTGAAGGTTTTTCTTGGATTTTGTGAGCAGATTGTTGTAGTTTGTCACTTCAGTCATGTCTGTTGTTAAACACTATGGTTTTGTTCAGTGTATATCACACTAGTCCCCTCGTCCCTCTGGACTCCCCCCCTCTTAACCTTCCACTCCTTCCCTTTCCACCCACTCTGATTAGGATTATGTTTCAAACATGCCTTTGGTGGGTCCCCCACTAAGTCCCCAAACATATGGCTGCCACAATTGCAGCTTTGTTCTCTGTAAACATTGTCTGCCTTTGATTGTAGCCAGTGAGGGAGAGAGAGATGCTCTGAAAACCAAAACCCCCCCTTTAAGATCTTATTTTTAACCTCTGTTTGACAGCGGCTGCCATGTGGAATAAGTACATGTGGCCAGTGAGTGTAGTAAAGTTTTTTTTGGTTTTTTTTCTCACTGAAGAGGATCTGCACCAGCATGTGTCCACTCCTTTCAATGAAAGATTAACAGGCTAACATACAAGCAGTGCATGATATTAAACATATGTATCACAATTCTTTGCAGCGACAGCTTTCTGCTCCACGGCCTAATTCTTCATGTTTCATAAACACAGCAGATGCATCGAGTTTACAAATTTCAGTGTTTGCATGTTTCTCTTGACCTAATATGTGGTGTGGTTATGTGCGTCATTACAGACAGTAAGAAGGGAAGTTGTAAAGTCTCTTAGTTATTGATGTGTGCATTTGTGATGTATCCAGTTTCATGTTATGTCTCCCCCCCTCCAACCTCGTCTTTTCCAGGAATCAGACGGTCAGGGTTGTCCATTCTGCCGCTGCGAGATCAAAGGCACAGAGCCCATCATTGTGGATCCCTTTGACCCACGAAACGAGGGCACCAAGTGCTTCTTCCTGAATCGGCACAGCTGCCACATGCTGGACCTGGATGACGAGGAGGACCGAGAGGACTGCCTGGTCATGAACGGACTGGCCAACATCAGGAAGGTACATAGTTGCACTCAAATCAAGTCGGCTTTATGTGTATAACCCAAAATTCCTTATTTATGTCTTAAATGTGCCTTACATGCATCCAAAGTTGAATTGAATTGAACCTTTAAGAGGAAGAGAAAATTATTCACATTGTACACTGTCAAAGTGCATCAGGGCAAATGGTTAATTTCCTGATTTTCAAAAATTCATTAAAATTATTCCTTAAGAGATATGCAAATATTTTCAATGGATCCTTGTTAAGGGTGACACTGACTTTTTTTGTGTAAAATTTCAAGTAATTCCGAGATACTTTTTGTTTTTGAGACTACAGTCAAGGTGTATCAGGGCAAATGGATAAATTCCTGATTTTCAAAAATTCATTAAAATTATTGCTTAAGAGATATGCAAATATTTTGGATCCTTGTTCAGGGTGACGCTGACTATTAATGTGTAAAATTTAAAGACATTCCAAGATATTTTTTGTTTTTGAGACTAAAGTCAGCTCACTGTCGCTTGAAATTTGCAAATATTTTCAACACATCCTTGTCCGGGGCGATGCCGTCTATTAAGATGCCCCCCCCCCCCTGAATAATTATTCCTATTATTTCTATCTGTACTTTATCTTCAATTCAATATCATGTGTAAATGGTTTGTTTTCATCTCTGTTTCTGTTGCAAAGTGAACAAATATCTAATTTTAAATATTATCCTAAATAGATCTTAAATATTAACACCTCTTTCAGCCATTCATAATTTCTTACCTTTTTTTCTCTTAGCACTGCGCCGAGCGCCAGAACTCGCCAATGGTGTCTCCCAGCTCTTCGCCTGTCAGCCAGCACAGGAAAGCCCACAGTGGAGACACTGGACACTGCGTGCAGCACCTTGGCCTTCCCCCCGTCCCTCCACGACTGGACCTCATTCAGAAAGGTGCCATCCGCTCCCCATCTGCCAGTCCCACCGGCTCCCCGAAGGTCAGTCGTGGCATTTTCCCAGATGCAGAAGAAACAGGTTGCCTGAGTTTTCTGGCCGTGGCTGTCACACAATTATATATATATATGTTCTCCTTCACAGGACAGATGTGTAAACACAGGAAACATGTTCAAATTATTAAGGAAGAGAAAACAAAAACATATGACATTAAAGCTGTTCAAGGCCAAGAACCAGTTGCCCTGAGTGACAGGGAAGTGTAAATGCATCAATTTCTGAATGGTATGAGGAATGTAATGAGATGAAAAAGGCTAAATCAAGTCTTCCTGGGCTCCAGCATCCACAAAAAGCCACAAAAAACCCAACATAAAATATATATATCGTTTAGAGTTATTTAAAACTTCCTTTCCATTTCTCTAGTCTTCACCAGGCATGTCCAGGAAGCAAGACAAGCCTCTCCCAGCTCCACCTCCTCCCCAGAGGGATCCACCTCCACCACCTCCCCCGGAGCGTCCTCCTCCCATCCCGCCGGAGTCGCGCCACTCTTGGTTCCCCACTTCCTCTTCCTTGTCCTCTTCCATGTCGTCTTCTACGAGCGCACTCTCAGACTCCCAGATGCCCCCCGAAACACGGCCAACCAAAGACAGCCACTCGGTGGATGCCCACAGGAGTGGAGTGGAACACCAGCTCCAGATGGGACACGCCGGCCACTCCCTCCTGAACGGAAGACCACTAAGTTGTCCGTCTGCGGGATTCGGAAGGTTACATCACAGAATGGAGGGGGCAGGAACCGCAGAGGGCTCCAAGGTAGGGCTTATATTTCATTTTTTTTTTCTCCACAATAGTTTGTTTCAACATTTCACAGTAGTTGCTCACAGCAGAGGTTTTTATTCAGCCCAGTAATCCCTACATAATGAAAAATATTCCAGGGACCCACTCATGTATTTCCCTGTAATACTTTGACAATGAATTTTTTGATTAGAGAGTCATCTACGAGCTTAGAAAATAGAAATGAATTTAATATTGATTGCACTCCAAAGGCTTTTTTATTAACTTATGAATACATTAGGGGTGGGCATTTTGAGCAAAATATGCTTTCTGACAGTCACTGGGGATTATTCAGTGAATATTTGTATTCCCAAGTGCACTCACGCCCGGCCCAGCAGCAGTAGCAGTGTGTGCTTTCTTCAAACTAATTTCTCCATGGTCTTTAAGAGGGGAAGAAAAAAAAAAAGCTTAAGTGCTCTGGCAAATATACGCAACAGTCTTTAAATTAAATTTCTACTCGGGCCATCATTTTTTGTCAGAGGGCAATTCTCCACTCCAGGAAAACAAACAAGAACAAGCTCCACTGCGTGTTGAATTTACAGGAGCGGCTTCAAGATGCATTCAAGGAATCTTGCAAATGTCATCACTTCCTCAAACCTCCTTATGCAGTTCACTAAGCAAATATCACATTTTTTGGTGTATTTTTGACTGTAAATATAAATAGTTGCCTTAACAAAACCAAGTTAACATAGTTTTTTAATCATAACAGTTTGAATGGAGGAATCTATAATCCCGCCATGAGGGTTTGAACATGTGCAAAGCAGTGAACTCCAGTTGTACAGTCACTTACATTCTTTAATCTTTGCAAGATTTTAACCAAGAACAAAATCAAAGCATGAATCAGTGTAGTGCATCATCAATTTTGCGACTCGGAGACCCCTGAAGTCCAGACTGTTGCAGAGATTTTCAGGTGAGACGACCAATGAGTCACCGATGAGTCGAGTTGAAAGATTTTATTGTCGACAGCTCAGATCCGAGGAGAACGCCTGACATCTGAACAGTAAGACATCATCGCAGATTGTGGCGAGCAGCGTGTCAGGTCTGATAGATACATATAGTTAGTAAGACAGATGGCTGGCACCTTTGGTATCTAAGGAGTTTGTGTCTTATCGTACGTTATGGCTGTTTATACTGTACAGCTATTCTGTTTATGAGAATATGTGAGTAATTAAACTTATTAAACTGTGACCTGATGAAGAATGAGGGATCATATGAGACTGTGAAGACTTGGTAGTGATGGGGAACGGGTTAGTTACTTGGTTAGTTTCCCACAAGGGTTGGCCAAGGTGCTTTACAGATAAAAGGCACCGGTATAAAACATAAAAGCAATAAAAATAAAAATAAAACAGTGAAATAGTGTTCAATGGTGGGGGCAGATTTAATTTCCATGGGGTAACCTGTTCCAAAGTTTCGGGGCAGCTACAGAAAAGGCCCAGGTTTTTAGTCGGCAGGCTGTTATTAGACCTCCGAGCTCGGGGATGGAGCGTGAAGAACAAGAACTTCCGAGAGGTAAGATGGTGCCAAACTATTAAGAGCTTTAAAAAACAACAATAAAATTTTAAAATCGATCCTAAAAACAAACAGGAAGCCAGTGAAGAGAGCGCAACACAGGTGTGATGTGGTCTCTATTCTTTTTTCCCGTTAAAAGGCGAGTGGCAGCGTGACAAGTCTTTAATTACTATGTCCACTCCATAGCTGTACATAGTATGACGTAAGCACTGGGGTTTTATAGCAAATATCCACCTGTTTTCATTGAATTCCTCAAGCATATTCTCCACCAAACCCTGAGAATTAAATGTGTGTGTGTGTGACTCTGTAGATGAGGCATGCTGCAGATTCACTGCAGTGTGTGGGAAGGAATATAAATAAGAAAAAAAAAACTGTGTTATAAATAATAAAAAAAAAAAGAAGAAGCCGCGATTTAAGTGAAACTCACAGTTTGAGCCGACAACTCAAACATGACTAGGCAAATCCCGCAGAGACTGCCTCAGCAGTTACCGTTATGTGTGTGTGTGTGTGTGTGAGAGAGAATGCTACTGAGGGTGTGCATAATTTCCACACACATACTCTCTCTCTCTACTTTATCATTTGAAGTGCTGTGCACGCACCCGTGCACACGCAGCCAATCACTCGCTCTCCCCCTCCTGAGACGTTCTTTGATCACAAAGTGCTTCCCGTTTGCTTGAGTAGAGCGTTGTCATGTTTGGTCACTTTCTGCAAGGTGACACGGTCATTTGCATACTTTGTCTTCCATTGAGAGGCAGGTGTGCTTTGCATATAAATCAAACTTGAGTGAAGGTCAGGGTTTTTTTTCCGAATTGTCCAACAACACGGTGTCGCAGATAGGACGCTATTTCTTTTCAAAGCTGAGTCAGAAACGATATGTCATTCTGAGATGTGTCTCCTTCACAAAAGATTGCATCTGGATTAAAAAAAAATGGCAGAATAATAAAACACATCTTATTTTTGTCAAGGTTTTTAAAAAACGAAAACCAATTTCCACTTGTCCAGCTTTTGATCAAAGATCCAAAATCCACCTGGGCCTCAAACGCACCACGCAGCACTAATGTATTTGCACAGATGTTGGAGAGGAAGTCGGCCACACACAGTCGATGTCGATGCTTAGCTTCGCTCGTGTCGCCTGTTAACACATTAACAGGTCTGTGCCTTCTCTGTAAATGTTCATTATTCTTGGCAGCGGGTCAACGTTTATGTTCATTTCAAAGGAGCAGAGAATATCTGCTTCGTGTGCTTAAACACTCGATATGGACACAGCATATGTACTGTACTGTAGTGTTTATGTCTTTGTGAGCTTTAAAACAACAACTTTAAAGAGCCTTTTTAGGGTTAAAAACCTGTTTTTGTGGTCAGGTTTAGAATTGGGTTTAGGTTAAGGCAAGGGTTGGGGTTTGGCATCTAGTTGTGATGGTTAAGGTTAGGGTAAGGGGCTAGGACAGGGGTCTGCAACCTGGTGCTCTATAGCGCCACATGTGGCTTGAGATCAAGGCGATAAATACAAGTGTTTTAAAATATTTGTGCATCACATCCAATGTCTATGACAAATTCGATATAAAAAAGCCTTAACATTATAAAAAAGGCCCCATACATTTTTTTAGTTTTCCACAAACAATGGAAGGATTCTGTGATTGAAATTTCTTTTTATAGATCTTAAATTCCATAAATGCAACAAAATCTCGTTCTTTTAAATATAGTATACCTGTATAAAAAAACTTTATCCATGTTATTATCTTAATTTCATGTGTGAAATAGGTTTTTTGTGGCTCCAGGTTGATTTTATTTGTGTGGAGAGGGGACAAAAATAGCTCTTTTCATACTGATGGTTGCAGACCCCTGAATGCATTATGCTTATGACGTGTCCTCAATGAGATATAAAAACTAGTTTGTTGGTTTTTCTCTTTATAATACATGAGAAAGTGAAGCACGCTGCTGCCTGATCACTCAAGAAATCTTTATTTTACATTATATCAGGAAATAGTCAGTAATTTTTAAAACTTTGCCCAAAGGTCTCATCACTATTGGAAGTTTAAAGTTCACATTATCCCTTCATCAAATTCTGTCTGCATTGAATCCTATTTTAATTCTCTCCTGTTCTCTTCTTTGCAGCCTTTCTCTAATGGCATTCAAGTCAGCGATGAGTACGACATCCTTCCCTCACGCCTCTCGCCAACTCAGTCCTCACTCACCAGTAGCCACAAGTGAGTATTACACACACACACACAAACCATAAATGTGCTCATTGTGAACATTAATGATGATGTTTATGTCCGTCTGTGTGAAACGCTGCACAGGTCACTGCTCTACAATTATTTTCAAAAATCCTGCCCTTTTTGATCTCCATCAAGTATAAATTGCATTCCATAAAAGTGCTTTTCTTTCAGACCACTGCTTTTATTCCATAGACTGAAATAGAGTCATTATGAATGGACTATTTTATCCTTAACCTTTGACAAGCAACGGACTAAAGTTAAGATAGAATAAAACAGACAAGTTGAAAAGTGAAAGATAAAAAAAAAAGTTCAGATAAATTAAAACCGACAAATTCAAACAGACAAAAGGTGAGATCAAATAAAAGGGACACATTCAACACAGTAGATGGAGTTTGATGATTAATAATAATAGAGTTTAAAATGCAAAATACAGAAAAAAGATGGTCGACGTGATAAAGGGAGGATGGTCATGGATGGGTTAAATGTAGAGAAAGAATTATCCCTCGAGGGGATTAATAAAGTATAAAAGAAAATGGAGAGGAGGGAGGAGGAAGGTGTGTAAGTGTGGAGAAGGTCAGTGAGATAATGGTGGAGCGAGGTTATGGAGAGGCTTTGAATGTTAAAAGGAGGATTTTGAATGTGATGGCAGAAACAGATGGGGGCAGCCAGTGAAGAAGTAAAGAAGAAGCCACAGTAGGTGGTCCCTCAGTGTGGCCCCGTGACGTGAGCTGTTTGTGTTCGCACCCGACAAAGAATGTGACCACATGCAGAGACCACCTCTGAATGTGACGCTCGCTCACACCTGTGCACCTGCGAGATCGTATCTCACCAGAGACAGATGTCGATGCGGGGTTTGCACTTCTCTAAACAACAGCCGTTCTGTTTCCGTCAGTAATAAATGTGAAGTTCTGTCTCGTGAAGCCCGCCTCTGCTGCGATCTTCCATATGAGTGAGTCCCAGCAGCCTCGGGGAAGAGTCCTGGTTTTGAAGAAAAAAAACGGCCCTTTGAAAAATTACAGCTGAACATCAAATAGCCTTTTAGCTCGCAACCAGAATTGGATTAGGTATTTCTGTGGATCAGGCCGCCGTCGAGGCAGGGGGATGGAGCTGCCACTTCTAATGAAGCTGAAAGAGGAAGTTCTGCTTCTGCTGAATACGATTTGCTGCTGTAAAATATAGTGATGTTGTCAAAGCAACACACACACACACTTTTTCATACAGCACCTCAGTGAGGACACTCATAGACATAACGCATCCTTTACCGTACCTTTAATCATCGCAATCCTTAACCTAACCCTTACCCAAAATATAACCCTAAAAATAAGGCTTAACCCTCAAAAAACCTTAAAAAGTGTCCTCTTAAGGTCAAAATGTCCTCATTCTAAACCTTGCTACGTTGCTCTAAACCTAATCAGTCCTTAGAAATAAAGTTCTGACAAGGTCAATGCTATTCACACACTGACTGGTGCACATCAATTCTGAGCATATGTGGGTTTTATTTGCACTATCACTTATTCAGGCTTTACACACATTTTATTACTGCATTCATTCATCTCTCATAAACTTAGCGTATGTTAAATAACAGTAGTTATAATGGGGAATTCAGCTGTGCAGGATTTTCTTGGTATTGATTGGCCAAAGAGAGCGATGCATCATTCAAGGTAGATATTTAGTTAAAAAGGTCGATGCAGGAGTTAATACCACAGCAAATAACATGATTGTACTGAGTCGGTAAACTCTACTCTAATTACAGATACAGAGCCTAAAGTAAACATGATTTTTGTTTTTAACTCTTTGACAGTCTTTTGCTGTCGGTAAAATACACTCCATGGTTTAGATAGAGTCTGTTCAACTTTCTCTCATCCTACTCCATGATATGCTTGAGATATTGCAATAAATGTATGTAAAATAGACACGTTATCAAAGCTAGTCACTATTGGATTCCGTCCATTCATCTATTGTCTACCATTTTATCCTCTATGTGAGGGTCGTGGGGTCACTGGAGCCAGCCTCAGCTGACCATTCACTCATCATATTCACACCTACGATCAATTTAGAGCGTCCAATTCACCTAATTCCTACTTCCGCACGTTTTTTGGGACTGTGGGTATAACTAGAGAGAAGCCACGTTTCTTTGCCGCAAGGCAACAACACTAACCATTACCCCGAGGAGTCTTCTATGCCCATGTTTTTGGCAGTGATCCAACACTTCCATCTTTATCTTTAGTGATCTGCTAAAATGTTTTCCTTTCTGCTCGTCCCCCGACTGGTTTGGCACAACAGTGATTTACCATCTTCACATTTTAATGAATACAGCCAGCGAAGAGACAAGTTGCCTGTGACATATCGCCTGTGTGTATATCTCGCCTGACGCCGATGTCGATAAATTTGAACAGCGCATCTTCCTGCGTAACGGGATCCTGTGACGTCAGCTACCAGAGAGCTATACCAGCTAATTCTCTCTTTATACAGATATATATACAGGTTGACAGAGCAGGTTTTGTATGATTTCTAAAATCAACAAATGCAAAAAATTAAGAATGCATCAGTGGCAGCTGTCCTCCTCCTCCTAATTGCACCATGAAAAAACCTCATAAATCTTCCAGCAGTTTGGAGTGACACTAATGGAAAACTTTGGTTGTCGTGCATCTTTACAGACCCCCCAACCCTTTCAGCAGTCCTGTGGTGGAGCGACCGCAGCGGCTGATGGAGCGGCTGGACGACGATTATCAAATCCCGTCATCCAACCTCTGCCTGAGTCAGGCTCCGCTCTGCATCTCTGTGCCCGGCAGGTACTGACACCCTCACTGCTGTATCACCATAGTGACCTACTGAATATATATATACACAATTGTGGATTATTATGGTATGCTTTATGTTTCAGGCACTTGGATAACGGCTCACCAGAGCCATCCATTGATGAGAAGAGGCCTCACCCACCAGAGCCTGGTGAGTCGAACACCATTAAAGATTTTTTTTTTCATGAGATCCCTGACATAATCGTCTAATGCAGGGGTGTCAAACCTAAGGCCCGTGGGCCAAAACTGGCCCACAACAGGGTCCAATCAGGCCCGCAGGATGAATTTGTGAAAAAAATACTGTAATTTTCAGTTTCAGATACCTGTGGCTAAATGTTTTTATGTCTCTATTGTGATCTGTAAATGGTAAAACTGAGGCATAATATTCTTGAAATTGCACTAAATCTTCTCAAGAAACTTCAGGTTATTCATGTTTCATTAAATGATGCACGGTTTGGAATCCTTGTGGTTTATATTTTATATACTATTATTTTACTGCTCCTGCCCATTATCTAAAATGAGTTTGACTCCCCCCATCTAATGTCTTGTGGTGCCCTCTCCTGGGTTCAGGTCAGATTTAATTATTTCCATACAAATCAATTTGATTTCTTTCTTTCAAAACAAACAGCAGAGAGATCTGTCTTGTTCTGCCATGTTAAAAAAAATGATGTACTGAACCCGCTGTGCCCTCCTGGAGGCGCTGTTCACGTCTCAGGCCGCTGCTCTTTGCTGAACTCATTTTCTTGCGTGTGCTCCTCAGGTAGACACTCAGACTTGGACAGGGGTTTGGTCCCGGGGGCAGCACACGCTGTCCTCTGCCCCTTCACCACCAAGCAGTTGCCGTCCGACTATGACATCCTGCTGCCGCCGCAAGGTATCACACCCTCACCTCCCCCTGTCAAAACACTTCTCTGTTATTGTCTTGTGTCTCTCTTCTCATGCCCTCACCTCATCTACTGCCACACCAGTAGCAGGTTATTACAGGATAATAATATTATTAAAACTCTTTTTATTGTGTGAAATTTGTCACTAATGGATCACGACTGCTTGTTGCTTCCTGCTGCAGAAGCTCTTCCCCCGTAAAGCACAAATGCTCAGGGCAACCAAATGAGACAACAACAATTCCCATGATGCCATGCTGCTTCCTGACATTATCATATTCTAATTCTTTTGTTATTGTTTTGACTGAATACAAATTGGCTTCAGAGGACGCAACGCCAGGCACGATCCCTATCAAGGACCCATTATTGTAATTAAAATCTGATGACCTTCCCTCACTTTGCCATGACTTCATTGGCTCGTTTTAATTTATTTAAGTTATCTCAGTACAGAAGTTTTCATTCTTATAAGGTTTCAGTTCAAACCATCCTCAGTCCCGAACCTCTATATCTATATATGACTATTTAACGCAGAATAGAGGAATAAGTCCCAATCACATTTCTTGTATTTTTTCAGTCAATGTAATATATAAGGCTTTTAAAACAATAAAATGTAAATATACATGAATAAGTAGTGGCCTGTGTGAGGGGAGAGTAAAAAAATAGATGATGTAGAAACGGCGTAAACAAAATCTAAAGCCAAAACTGCAACGAAAATAAAAAGAAAGCAACAACAAATAGATCAAATGATAGCCTTGCACATGTTAAGCAACATTTCTCAGCGCTGATTAACTCAGCCTGAAACCAATCGAGGCTGCCCTTTTCTCTCTGACTGCACTTAGATCTTCAGGCAAGTAATCCATCAGAGGCAGCCATGTTTGTGTGTATATATACATATATATATATATATATATATATATATATATATATATACATATATATATATATATATATATATATACATATATATATATATATATATGTATGTATTTATATATATACATATATATATATATATATATATATATATATATATATATATATATATATATATATATATATAAAAAATATTGGCACTTTCCACAGGAAAACCTCTGATAAACTTCCTTATACCACTTAATTACAGTGCTTGTCATTGATCCAATTAAATGATACACATTTTTGGAGCCAAAAACAGAGTTTTCTTCCAAAGTCTGTCTCTCGTGCTCATTCTAATTGTTTGTCTTTGATCATTTCGACCATGAATAAGCTCCCTTTGCCTCTTCCTGTCCCCGTCCTCCTCTCTCTCTCTTTCACAGCATGCTCTTCATGTAATCCAGCATGTGGCTCTGATTTTATCGTCCGCTCACAGAACAAATATATAAACCAGGGCAGAGCTGAGATCTTAGTATTTATTGTGGGTTTTTTTTGCATCAGAAGATCTGTTCAACAGTCGCCCTCCATCCCAGCCTCCGTCTCCTCCTCCGCCGCCGCCACCAGCGCGCCACAGCTTCACCGACCTCTCCTCCTCTTCATTGTCCTTCAACACCTCCACGTCTGTCATCACGCGGCCGCACAGGCCATCTTCTGGACACGAGCACTTGCTCTTGACCCCCGGTGAGCAGCAAAAAAAAAATGGACCTCACGTACGTCATTTGCCGCTGAGTGACAGATGGCAGCAGGGGTTTGTTTACCTGACTTTGTCTGTGTCATCCGTTTTGGTCTAGACACAGTGTTTGACATGCTGAACAATGCTGCTCCTCTGCCTCCGGTCAGACGATACACTGAAAATGTGAAAGACTCCAGAGGCTTCCGCCTGGAGTACGACCATTTACCTGGTAAGAAGCTCCGTCGATGGTTATAATCAGTTTTGGGAGAATGTTCCTTTTAAAAAATAACTAATGGCTTTACAAAAGTTACATTTCTGTCTGGAAAAAGTAACTTGTTAGACTACTTTCTGACTTAAAAGTAACTAAACTACAAGCACGAGAGCAGCTCTTTAGACTTGATTGACACAGACATGCAAAGTTTGTCTTGAACTTTGAATTCCGTGTATTTGGATTGAGCAGGTTGTATTCTAAACCTGTTTTCAGACCTTGAAAATGGTCTTGAAACTTGGTCTGGATGTTCCACATCCTGCTGACCTTTTCAGGATGTTTTCTGAGTGCAGACTGCATTTGTGACCATTTCTATCATGATAAAAGTTTTGAACTCTGAATGTACTGGCCAAAAGCTGTTCTTCTCTGACAGGCAATGATTGGTTTACCCACATTTCCTGCTCCCAACAACAGCACCTGCTATTTCCCATTTATTCCCCTGAGACGTTTTTATACTGACATTATTTCTCCTCTTCTTCTTCTTCTTCCCTCCGTCGAAAGTATTGATGGACTGCTCGCAGGCTCCTGCCAGGCCGCCCAAGCCACTGCCAAGGAAGATCCCTCCGGACATCCAGTCGGGCAAACCCCACAGCACCGAGTCGGAGACCGTGGACGCCAAGATCGCCAAGCTGATGGGCGAGGGCTACTCCTTCGAAGATGTGAAGCGGGCGCTGATGATCGCGCAGTACAAAGTGGACGTGGCTCGGAACATCCTGCGAGAATTTGCCTTAGTGGCCCCGAGACTGAACCTCTAGTTTTTTTTTGTTTTTTTTTTAGAGACAGGGGCAAAGAAGAAGAAGCACAACAGCGAAGCTGTGCCTCTGAATGGAATCTTCCAAAACAAAAAAAAAAAGGGCTTCTTCATTCTGCTTGGCCTCAGATCAGTTATGAAACACAAATTATCCACAGAAACATTTCAAAGTTCAAGATTTCAAGAGGGGAACTCGCCTTTTGTTTGCCCGAACAGAGATAATGACGCACAACAAAATGGCTCAAACCAAATCGCAGCAGAACAAGAGACTGAACAAAAAGACTGTGTCTGCGAATGATTTCAACCTGTGAACAAACAAACCAGGCTTCTTCTTCTTCTCGTCTTTGTCGTTGTTGTCGTTGTTTACAGTGAACTTTGCCAGTGCTGGCCTCTGGTTTTTTCCAATTGTTTGCCTATTTTACCGCTTGTCTCGGTCGCTTTTGTACATTTCTCAGATCGAATTTTGAATTCTGAAAACTCCACGTCGTTTAGTAATGTGTGCACGTTTTCTACATTATCAGTCGCTTATGTTATATTGATTTAAATGTATCACGCCGTTTCCCTGTTGAATAATCTCAGCCCCTTAAAACATCCTGGCAGGGAATGATTGTTTTTGCATACATAATGAAATGCGTATATTTTTGTGTTTGAGGCACAGCATAATTTGTCTGCACTAAGCTCATTTTCTATACATTTATCAGATTTCATACGTAACGGTTACAGCATGTGTAATTGACTTCCATTCCAGGAAACATGTAAATGTGGATGCTGTCCAATCTCAGTTTCACATCACAAATAGCCGTGGATTTAGAGCATTTAATTGTTTCAAGGAAAGCACTTCCTGCTTTGCAAGATATTCGCGTTGATTGTAGAAATGTACCAAAGCGACTTGAGTAAAACCCCCACCCTGCCCCTGCTGCTACTGCTCTTTTCAACATCCCCTCCCTAAGCTGTGGACTTTCCTCTGAAGGGCTTATCAACGAATTTCCATCTCATTTCAGCCTTTCACATGCTCATGCAGTTCCATGGGTTCATTTGAACATACAGCCAGTAGGGGGAGCCAGACTCCACCGTTTCCTTTCCCTCCACAGTCGTCTTCTTTGTCAAAGGGTTGTCTCCTCGTTCTTCTTTGCCTTGTGTGTGTATGTGTGTGTGTGTGTGTGTGTGAGTGTGTGTGTGTGTGTGTGTGTGTGTGTTGCCCATTAGAGAATCCTCCAGTGTTTGCACAGAGTCTGGCTGACTCGTAGGTCTTAACAAGGTCTGGTGTGTTGAGAGCAGTTAGACAGAGCCAGAGGATGCCTTATTGATTCACTCGTTTCCCCCGGACCTTGAGAAAACTGCACGACAGCTCCAGAGGAGCGTTCTTGTTAGACTTTGTATCTTATTTTTTGACACGAGGTGTGAAGCCAAAAAAAACATGTGGAGGAGGAGGAGTGTTTTGTTTGTGTTCACAGAGCAGGGGATGAATCAGCAGAGGCCTTTTTTTTTTTTTTTTTTTTTAATTACATCCTTCATCTGAGGATGGCGAGCCTATGAATGTATTTGTTCTGCATGAGCGAGCTATACCTCTGTACTCTTGCGAGCTCCTCTGAGGTTCAGCCTTACCCTAAAGCAGTTAAGTGGTTTAAATAGTTCAGAAATTGTTGAAAGTGTTCAGTTCCTCCTCAGTTGCCAGTTGACGATGGTGCCTGCATTTCCGGGTTGCATATTCTGGTTGTCAGCTGTCAATCATATTCATATTTGCTGTGGTTTAATGAGATTTCAAAGTTGACATTATGGAGAATAGCTGAAACTAGCGTTTTAGGCCATTACATCTTCAGGAAAATTCAAATTCTTCTTGCATCCTGCAGACTTGCTCTCCTGTATCTCACTGCTACTTCATCCTCGGCTTCACTTTTCAAACCCAGAAGACCGGGCTCGTACAGCCTGTGATTTTATTTCTGGGATTTAAATGACAGCGAGCCCCAGCTCTGAGAGAATCGTGCTCAGGAGACGTCACGCTCCGGCCTCCTGTCTCTGCTTCGATTACATCAGTACGCATCATCTGCTGAGAGTGGCCACTGTGTTTTGAGGACTCACTCCCCGGGTCTGATGTGCACAGGGGAAGTCACTTAAAAATGACGCTGCAATTCTTTTTATTTATGCAAAAAAATCCTTATGTAAACAACAGTAGAGCTGAAGAGACTCGGTGCAGAGCCAGAGCGGCAATGAAGCCTCGCACATGCACCTTCATATCATCTTAATGGAGACGTCTCACCTATGCATCTACTGGATGTGGTTAAACGGGGGGAATGGACTGCTTTCATGGAGCTTTTATAGTTTTAACGACTACTCGAAGCACTTCTCATTACGGCTAAGATTCACACACATACACACACACACACATATCCATGCAGCACTTGTATATCTACTCCTTTTTGTCTATTACTCTCACATCCCGTTCAGACACCGCCGTCAGGAGCAATTTGGAGTTCAGTGTGTTGCTAGTGATGCTTGTGGAATAGAGAAATCAGGAATCAAACCAGTGACCTTCTGATTAGTGAACAACTTGGACTTTCTTCTGAACTACAAGGTTTTTTTTTGTGTGTCACTGCTTTATTTTTAAAAGCTTTTCGGGAGGCAGTGCATCTGCTTTTATTATCCGTTACTTTCATATTTCTCTTTTATTCGCGACTAGATGTTATTCTTACTTACTTTTTTGGTCGTGATAAAGTGGGGAATAAGGTAGCAACAAGGTCTTAAAAGAATATTTTTAGGTTGTGTGTGAAGTTATTGTTGTTTGAGTTTACCGACACATCAGTCAGCACGGTGTTGAGAAAACAGCCCGAGACACGGATGGTCTCTCTCTGAGAAAACTAAAAAATATTTCCTAAAGAATAATGTTGAGGTTACGAGGTCACGTAGAAAATCAAAGCACACGGCAGCTTTTAATCCACTCAGTAAGTTTGAACGTGTCATTTTGGGTCTTGAATGTTTTGAAATCGTTCTTTTAAATTTTAGCAAACACAGCAGCAGCAGCAGGGTCAACTTTTCGACTGCCTTTTTTCCCAAAAGGAGAAGATTTTTTTTTTTTTTTTAATCAGATGAGCTTTTTGTGAAGCGGCCAAAAATTGTTTCTCATTGTTGCCATGTTTTCACTGCACCAAGGTTCTAATAGTTAGGGATTTTTCAATAGTTTCTACTTTTTGTTTTTGTAATTAGTTCCGTTTTATTTCGTTTTTAGAGCGGGTTTGCTAGTTTTTATTGGTTTATTTTTAAGTTTGTATTACTTTTTGCCAGGTGCAAGGTCATAATAATAAGTATTGTGTCTCAAATACAACCTTAAACAAGGCAATCGGAAATGGTAGACTTCACCTCATTCATGTAACAAGGCTCTGGCAGCCTCTGTTGGTCATATTGGCAAGTGCAAGTGCGGAAGCACAGACAGACAGAGCCACTTCACTCTCTGTGGGGTGAAGTGAAAATTTTACAGATGAAAACTAAGCACATTTTGCGACAATTTAGTTAGTTTTAGTTAACGAAAGCCTTTTTTCAATCTTTGCTTTCGTTATTTCGTGAGTCAACTATAATAACCTTGCTCAGGGAGCTGTACACTCTTAGAAATAAGGGTTCTTGGTCGCACTAATGGTTCCAGTAAGAACCATTTTGATCCAGAGAACCCTTTAAAACCCTTTTCCTGAATAAAGGGTTTTAAAAGGGTTCTTGGTGGAACCCTCCAAAAGGGTTATACTGAGCACTTTTATTTCTAAGAGTGTATGTAAGACACTGACTGATGTGTCAGTATACCTTGTACTCGTTCCCTCTTTCTTCCCTGACATTAACACGTATAATATAACGTGATGTTTTTCCGCAACAAACAAAGAAATCAGAGGTTACAGCAGCGTTAAGTAAGGAGGCGATTTCTTACTTAAACTTTAAACTATATCATCCCAACTGCTGTGTGTCAGGGCTGTTTATTTTCTATAGTGACAGGTGATTCAGCCGACCGAAACCGTGAGACTGTGCAGCATCTGGAGCTGTGCTTTTCCTTTTTTGTTGTTGTTGTTTTCCAAAATGAACAAACAAAGTAGAATCAGAGTGGACCTGCTCTCTGTTCGCTCTCTCCTGTGCCGTGACTTAGTCCAAAGCAGGGCCAGAGAAGGAGCTGAATAAACATACAGGAAGGAGGAAACACACACACAGCACTGACCCATTTCCACCTCCACGCACTCACTTTCTCCCGCCCGAAGGCGCTCGTCAGCTATCAAAATATATTTGGAAGATGTGTTGTCGTCTCTCTTCGGAGGGCGGCTTTAAACTGTTGATTGATTCCAGTCCCTGGTGTTTGCGTTTTCCTCGCGGCGCAGATAACAGTGTTTCTGGTCAAATATTGAATCGTCTGGCTGCCCCGAGATGGAAATGAAAAGGGTTCATTTGGGACATGTTTGATAATACAGCGTGAGGAGGTGGTGGTGTTAGTGGTGGTGGTGATGATGATCCCAGGTCTAATAACGCAGCTCACTGACTCCCACTTTTTCCCACGTTTGAGTGTTTTATGTGCAAGTGTGAACTGGAACATGAAAGCTTTGTTTACCTGTGTGGTGCACTCGTGTGTGTGTGTGGGGGAATCTAAGCTCTCATCATTACTGTGTGTGTTTTATATGAGGCTCTCTTGTCCCCTATTTCCCATTTTACTCTTACTTTCTCTGTGTGTGTGTGTGTGTGTGTGTGTGCTATGTTAACATCGGCGATGTGCTTCAGAGAGCCATACCATGTGGAGGCCATTAGTGGATGTGCTGTTAAAGGGTGTGGAACGCAGCATGAATTGTTTTTGTGCTCTGATTATTTTAGTGCATAGACTGTACATCTATATATATATGTGTGTGTGTGTGTGTGTATATATCATTTTCTATTGCAGCAAGCAATTGAGACCATCAGCTCTTCATGAAAATGTTTATTCATGATAATAACTTCAGTTTACCATTTAAATTAATATATATGTATATATATACATACATATATATGTGTATATATGTATGTATATATATGTATATGAATATATATATGTGTGTATATATATATATATACATACATGTATATGTACACATATATATGTATGTATATATATATATATATATATATATATAATGTCTGTGTATATGTACACTACCGTTCAAAAGTTTGGGGTCACCTATCCAATTTTTATGTTTAAAAGTCACACTTTTATTCATCAAAAAAAGCTGCAAAATGAATAGAAAATATAGTTAAGACACTGACAAGATTAGAAATAATTATTTCTTTTCAAACTTTCATCAAAGAACCAGCAAAACTCTTTTCATCTTATGCATCATCATTGCATAAAAGGGTTTTCAAGGGTTTTCCAATCATCCAATAGCCTTCTGGCACAATGTACCATTAGAACACTGGAAATTGGCCTCTATATACACCTATGTACATATTCCATTAAAAACCAGACTTTTACAGCTAGAATAGTCGTTTACCACGTTATATATATCAGTATTACTGATTAATTTAATTTCATATATTATATTCATCGAAAAAAAAGTGCTTTTCCTTAAAAAATAAGGAAATTTCTAAGTGAGCCCAAGCTTTTGAACGGAAGTGTATATGTATACAGTCTGTGTTTTAATGATGTGGTCAGTGTGACAGAAAAACATCACAGCGGCTTCTCGTGAGACACATCGCGCCACGCCTTCACCCCACTTGTCATCTCTTTCCTCGGCAGCACTTTAAACGGGGGAGCTGCGGGTTTTTAAACATGTACATGTACATATATGTTAATATTAGGGCTCTCACGACAAAGTCCAGACAGAGTCGGTGATAATGAGCAAAGCTGTGTACGAGGAGGAGGAGGAGGAGGAGGTAAATCCATGCCTCTTTAATCTCTTGTTGCCACCGTTTCCAGAATTGCACCATGCATTTATGCAGCACAGCCTTAAAAAGTATGTCAGCCAAACACAAACACACACACACACACATGCGTAAATGTATCACAAAGCACTTGGATAATGCCGAGTCATCAGCGAAGCAGCTTTATCTCCTTCTCCTGAAAATGGTGGACTTGATTTACATTCACTCATGCATTGTTTATATTGTGGTGGTGCTTTTTGTACCAGGAAAAGTGTTTTCTTGCTTGTCAGAAACTATTCTGCCAGACTGCTCTCTTCTCTTCTTTCCTTTTCCCCCCCAGATGAAAGCAAGCATTGTCTGATTTCTGTTTCCTGCAGACTGACCTGCCACACACATAGGAAGAGATGGGCTTAAGATGTGAACACCCAGTGGTGTTTCCCCGTCTCCTCTCCCGCGCTTTAACGTGAATCTTACTCGTTGCACTGGTTATTTCGTTCCTTTCATTTATTCAAACTTGAATAACGAACGCTCTGATTTGTCTGTTTCCATTGGACTCCCTGTGTTCCGGGGGGGGTTAAGTGGCCTTAGGTTGCAAAAAGGGCAGTTTTTAATTCTCTAAATGCATAATTATTTGTAGTCATGTGCTCTAGTGACAAAAAAAAGTGTAATATGTAAAGCATAAAGTAACGTGCAATTAATTTATAGATTGTTTTTTTTCCTAGTCTTGATGATGCATTTTCATGGACAAGTAAATAAAATGTCACAATATCTTTGTTTTATGTAATGTTTTTGTGTGTTTATGTGCCTGCTGCTTGTACAGTAGAGGGGGGGGGTTTATTCCTAGGACGGAACTATGTGCCGTATATATTTTCTGAGCTGATTTTAAAGATTTATGTCCAACAGGTTTGTGGCTGAACGTCACAGTGCAGGGAGAGGATTGACAGGCGGACACATTGCTGGTTTTTGCTTCATGGAGTTAGTATATAAGGTGCCATTTTCTAGAATAAACCCTGATGTTCTTTTGCTGTACACGCCGAGTCCAGCCCACAGCAGTGATGACCCAAATCATACAATTAAAAAGACGTTTTTAGACACTGAAATAGTAGAAAACATTGGAACATTTGAACACCTAGGCTTCATGATGAGTATATCCAGATTTCCTGTTTACGAGTTGCCATTTACACAACAGGTAGCCACAACTACACATGGTACACTGGTCACCATGGTAAGAAAGTGGGTATATTTTGGACAGCATCGCAGACAGGAAGTTGTCTAAAAGTAATGCAGATTCTGTCTCTGTACATAAAACTTTTAGTGTCACACAGCTCGGCAAACTTGAGTCTGTTCCAGTGGATGCAGACCATGGCGTCAGTCGATCAAAAAAAAAACGCTGGCATGGTTTTTCACGTCGTCGTTATGTGAGGAAAAGTTTAATTTGGAGTTGGAAAAAAACAGCAGGCCATTTTCAAAATAAGAGTCAGGTCAATAAGGCAGGGATGAAATCTTCAAACACTGACAAATGAGTCATTATTAAGTTTTAATTTAAAAAATAAATAAATAGGTTTTGAAAAACATATTAATATTATTAATATAATAATACTTATAACAATAATAATAATAATAACACCATTAATATTGTTATTATTATAATAATTCGTAATATATATAATATATAATAATAATATTATTATATTAAATATATTATTATCGTAAAAAACAAAATACATTTAAAAAAAAGATATCATTTATGTATTTTATAATACAGGCAGAAACATGAATGAACACATGGAGTTTAAGTTGGGGAAATGTGAATATTGTTGTAGGTACAGCATGTAAATGAAGACACTGAGTGAGTGATTGGTGACACACAGCACACCTGCTCATCATCATCATCATCATCATTCTCACACAGGTGTTTTTCATCAGCTGATCACCAGCTTCTTCTCTCTCTCTTCCTCCAGTCAGCGTCATTTCATACGGCGCTGTTACTTCGAACGAGCCGCAAACCGAGGGAGAAAAAAAAAGACAGCTGAAACTGTCTGGAACTTCCACTGCGTGACGTCAGACCTACCACTGTAATCATGTTGGTCGCGTGCAGCAGCTCCTGCATAAAAATCAGCAAGTCACGTTTTTCCACATATGCAGTTACCGCATATGACCACTAGGACACACCAAAGCACCTTTCTCATGCCTCAAACCATTATTATTTTTAAAAGATTGATTTAAATGAAAATAAATATAATTGTCCAAAGATGGAGGGTTCGACCTGGTCCAGATTGATGACCTGTTCAGAATGGTGAGTAACTTTGATCTTAAATGTGAATTATATCATCATTTTGACATATTTATATAGTTTTTATATTAGTATTATTATTATTATAATAGTAGTTGGCTCAATGTTACCAAGCTGTGACTTATTGCTTAATTCTGGCTTAATGTTTGCATATTTGCTAAATTTCAGCCTTCGCTCATTGTTGGAAAGATTTGTTTGTTTGTTTGTTTGTTTTGACAGTTTTGTCGACATCATGGCCTGAGGTGCAAAACACAAATGCAAATCAGAAACACAAATGCAAATCAAAAACACAAACACAAATCAAAAACACAAACGCAAATAAAAAACGCAAACACAAAAGCAGAAAACACAAAAACATTAACTCAAAACAGAAACGCAAATTACACAACAGAAACACAAAAGCAGAAAACACGAAAAACATTAACTCACAACGCAAACACAAATCACACAAAAGGAGAAAACACAAAAACATTAACTCACTGTTTCTGTTTTGGGTTAATGTTTTTGTGTTTTTTGATTTTCGTTTGTGTTTGTGTTTTTGATTTGTGTTGTGTTTTGTGATTTGCGTTCGTGTTTTGCACCTCCGGGCCACCGTAATATCACAATACAAACGTCTTCTTTTTTGTTTAAAGGAACAAACTTCTGTTCTCGGAGACCTGTCCAGCTTCACAAAGACCATTTAAAAGAAGACAAAAAGGTGAGTGACACTTTGGAGTTTTTATTTTACAGGTTGATCTTCATGAAGATCTTCAAAGAGTAGGTGTCATGTGTTTTTTAAATTCTGGGTGGGCCGCTGTGTCCCCATCGCTATTTTTTTTACTTGGCCGCCGTGCCTTTATCTATCTGTTCTATCCATAACTGCTCATATGTCCATGTGTCAAATAGCTGAAGTGATATTGTCCACTTTTTTTGGGGCGGTCTGACTGTTTAAGGTGTTAATGCGGTGCTTTATCTTTGTGGAACTGCTGAGCAAGTGACTCGGAAGAATGAGGTGTTGTTGGAAGAATGCAGTGGATTTAAGGTCGTTTGGCAGCTTCGTCTTTGAAAGATCAGGTTGTTGAATGGTTTGTGTGTGTGTGTGTGAGATGTCTGGATTGATTGTTGAGATGCACTGAGAATAGGATTCCGCTGAGCACTTCATATTGAAGAAGACATGTTGTGAAGATGCCAAGTCCTCAAAAAAAATTGCACCAACATTTCCTTTTATAGCTCTATCTACAAAGGAAGTCCATATTCTTCTTCTTTGGGTGGGGCTAGAGTCGGGGAATAAACCATCTAAATCCTTTTAGACCTTTAAATGTGAAGGTCATTATTGTCTAAACCTCTGGGGGAAACCATGTGAAAGATTGCACGCTCTTTGCATGACCCAACAGAATCAATGTTTGAGCTCGGTTTCTGAATCAGTCAGGATTCGATGAGCTGGTTCTTCCTCACGCGACAGAACAAGGTAAATGGAGTCGATTCATAAGATGGCAAGGCCCTTTTGTACTTTGGCATACCGTGACAGTGCCGTTTCCAAAATGAGACAAAGATCCATCTGTGACTCAGTTAATCATGGTATCCATTCATCTTCCTCCAAAGCAAACAGTTGGAATCAACGTGAAACATTTTGGTCAAATTCGGTGAAGTAATTTTCAGCCGTCTGCTTTGTCGATAGTCGAGTGCCACATTTTTGCTAAACACATGACAAGCTCTGAGCTGTGAAACATCTGCGTCTTGCAGATGTTACGATGGCAGTCGGTGTGTTGTCAGGCTGCAGGGAGGGAAAATGAGATTCGAGGACGAGGAAAGTGGAAATGTTTTCATGCTTAACAAAACGAGGGTTGATGCAGAAACTTTATGGCTACGAGGCAGTGTTTTTGTCTGGGCACCTGGGAGATTTGCAGTTTTTGCAAAGAAACCTTGGTGTCTTGATGTTGAATTGTGTTTGGAACAAACCGTCTGTGTCGAACAGGAAAGGTGGGTAGAGATTGTCGAGGGCGAGGTGAGCGACTCCTTCTACGATGACGCCCTTTTGCCACCATGCCCAACAGGACATGGATCCAGCTCTTTACCACATAAAGCAGGGGTTTCAAACTCATTTTTCACTGAGGGCCAGATCAGCATAATGGTCACCCTCAAAGGGCCAGATGCAACTGTCATACAGAATAAATGTAACTAAATGTAACCAAATATAATGTAAACTAAAGGTAACTACTCTATTGCTAAATAACTTTCTGTATTTATTACTTATTCAATTATTTAACTTAACTTAACACAGACCAATTAATCACTCACGGGCCGCATAAAATGACGTGGCGGGCCACATCTGGCCCCTGGGCCATGAGTTTTAAAGCGAGAGATTCATCCAACCCAGTACCCACTGACCCAGAACCACACATCACAAAACACTGTTGACTACTTTCCGCCTGTAATTGAGATAGAAAAGATGTATTTATTGCCCTGTTTATGTAAAAAAAAACCCAGTGAATTTCTGCTCGTCACACAGTAAAATAGGACTAATTCCAAACACCGCTGTGTGCAATCAGCAGCTGAAAACCTGTGTTTGTTTCAGAAGAGAGGGAGTGAATAAGCAGGTTTAATTCTTTTGTTGTTACTGTAAATCGATATAAAAAGATGTAGAAAAACGTGAAGTGTCTCTGGACAATACGCAGTAATTCTATAAAGGGTAAAGATCTGCTCTTGAGATACGGATTTATTTGAAAAAGAAGAAACTCGAAACGCTGTCTTTTGTCATGCTCCGTCCGTGTTGGTGTTTTGTAGTTGTGCAGTTGTGTGTTCTTCCTGAGTGAGACGTGTTGCCAGTGTTGTGGATGAGTGATGTGTTTTTGTCTGCGAGGAAAGGTTTTGGAGGTGAGATGAATTTATAAAGCTGATGTCGGTAAGACGTGTGTGTGTGTGTGACGATTTTTGAGCTTCGGTATCGACCGATGCGACGCAATACAGTCTGACTGAATACTGTTTGACCACAGGCTGAAATAGGATGCTTGGACGAAAAAAATAATTTATTTTATACTTTACCGAAACTTCTCGTCACATATTTTATTGGGCTTTTATCGAGAGTGTTTTGACATGTGACGTCTGCTGGTTTGGAAATGGTTTCTGAAGTCCTGAAAAAGGAAGACATCCAGCAAACTGTTAAACCACAAGCTGAAAGTTTTTCTTTCATACAGTGGAGGAGGATGTTCACTTAACCTGGACCAACTTGTCCGAATTGCGATGTAAATGCCTGGAGACTGCTGCTCTGCTGCAAACCAATGACCCTGCGGGGACAAATAAAGTATCTGTCCATCCATCACTTTCTGAACCGTCCAGTGATTGGTTTACGTCTCCAATCACGAGCCAGATTTCCCCCAAGGCTGGAAACTCCGAGTCCAGAGGAGGAGCAGAAGTCCAGGTCCCCTCGCAGATGAATTGATTTACATTTGGCTGAAAGGTAAATTATTGATCGATAATGACAAATGTTACCCCGAGCTTAAACGCTTGTGTATGCACTGCTCCTACCTGCATGGATAGACAGATGCATAGATTGACCTTTCATTGCTCCCCTTTAGTTTTCAGTTCATATTTAGAGATTTTTGTGGGGGGAAAAAAAACGCAGCACAACACGAGCTGAATTTCCCAAAATACCTTAACCAACCACTGCTGTTCTCCCCGAATACCAGGACTGGATCTCCCTCTCCTGCACTGACGCCGCCATATTTTATTTATTCATGGCATCATTAAGGATTTGTCCCACAACACATTATTAGCTGAGGCAAATGCCTTGGA
Source organism: Microchirus variegatus (assembly GCF_963457635.1). NCBI lineage: Eukaryota > Metazoa > Chordata > Actinopteri > Pleuronectiformes > Soleidae > Microchirus > Microchirus variegatus. The sequence continues at coordinate 10,236,348 of NC_139803.1, forward strand.
CAGCTTGTTTGGTTTGAAATGCCAAAACCAAAGGGTTGAAGGAGGAAACGATTTATTTTCTCCCCTACAAGGAGTGAAACCAGAATCATCCAGAGACTGTCTGATCAAAAATATCCAACCCCCCCCCTGGGGGCTGCTGAGTTTCCACGTCTATATTTTTACTCGGCATCTTAAGCATCACATGCAAAAGATTGCAAGGACTTGGGCACCGCGCTCCCTTGAGAAATCAGCGAGTCTGAGGAAGCAGGAACAACAGCGATGTCACTTATATCCTCCTACACCAGTTTCAGTTGTCCTCCTATACAGTAGTAGCTCGCGTCGCCCACGGCTGGCACGGCCCCCGTTTGGCACATTCTCATCACGCACAGCAGGACGCCCGCTAATTAGCCCACAGAAGAGATTACGCCACCGTGTACCATCAGAACGGTGTTTCTGCTGTGTCATTTGTTTTTAAGTTATTGTTGTGGTTTGAGGCCAGCAAAAAAAAGAAAAGGTGGAGACGGATCACTGGACTTTAAAGATGTCTCAGATGGACCATAGTCGTGGCTTGAGTGTGCTAAACTCTTTCATAATGACGACTCAGCTGGATTCTTGGATGGCAAGGAGTCACTGTGGTGTTCCTGCTGTGATGTGGTTAAAAATGTAGTTTGGTTACTACAACTGCAGGAGTGAAATCACTTTATGTCTTTGGACGTAAATCTTTAATGAGTAAATGTGTGGAGATGCCACATAGTGAGAAAGAAGACCCGGGTTCCCGATCCGGTTGGAACAAGGGCCTCTGTGCATGGAGTTTGCATGTTCTGGGCAAATTGGACAATTGACCAGGGTTATTATGGTTGACAAATCTAAGTCTAAAACTAGCAGTGAAAAAATCATCTAGTTAAAGGTGCCATATGTAAGAATGTGGCCAAAAACAGTTACTAGATTCAAATTCAAAATACAGAGGTCTTTTAGGTTTCGTTTTCTGACGTAACTGGCAACCCGTGGTTGCTTGGCAGCTGAGACTCTACTGACTGCAATGACTGGTAGCCAGCGGTAGGTGGCGCTACATGCCAAAACATGATTTCAAAACATAAACATGATTTGCAGTCTGCAAAAAATAAATATATGCAAATATTTTGGCTGTACTGTTGTTGTTGGTGACTTCAGTTTGTTATATGAACATTATTCCTGAGTCTCTGTGACATATTAGGAGGATGTTATGGCCAGTTGCTTTAGATGTATTACATTGTGATTGTCTGAAATGAGTCAATTCCTCAAAATAACTAAAAACTTTCAAAACTATCACAACTTTGCCATTGACGGTAGCTGCGAGTGTGAGAGTGAATGGTTGTTTTATCCTATATCGGCTGGGATTGGCACCAGCGTCCCCTGTGACCCTCATGTGGAGAATAACGCAGTAGAAGATGAATGCATGGATGGATGATTGAAGTAGCAAGACACAAACTTTGGCGGTTCCTGTGTGCAGCAGTAGCAAGAAGTTGGTAGGTGCCGTGATAATGTGCAGCCCTATATGAAAAACACACACTATTTACTCCATTGTTTTTCGATATGAAATATCACAGTTCATTTGTGCCGTAAATCGAGTCATCATTCCTCCATGAAAAACTCATCTCGGCGGCCGACGTTAACAACGTAGTGAACGCAAAAGGGCTTATCGTGGAACAGCATAAATGCATATGGTGTTGTTTTCTGTCACAGCTGTGCAATCAGTTTGAAAATCATTATAAAAACGTCCAAGAAGATGTCTATTTCTGCTCCACCCCCAGCAAGGAGCTGGAGCCATTGTCATGACAACCATGTTCAGTTATAAAGGCTATTTATTGGCAAAAACTTGGATGTAACACATTTAGTTTTTTTCTCAAAATGTACACTTTATTGTCAACAACAGTACAAAAAACAAAAGTGTGTATTTACAACACTGCTATGGCCTTCTCATCTTACCCTCTTTGGTTTCACTGCTGACCTGATCGTTTGAGAAACAAAAGGCAATGAAGTGGAGGGGCGGAGGGGGGGGGGGAACAAAAAAAGATTGACTTGATGCATAAAAATGTTGACCCACTGCTTTTCATGTCATTGAGTTTTGCAACAATCTCCCATTCAAATGCTGGGGGCGTGGACGTGTGCTACATTGGTTCTACTTTAACTACCGTTCAAAAGTTTGGGCTCACTTAGAAATGTCCTTATTTTTGAAGGAAAAGCACTTTCTTTTTCAATGAATATAACATTAAATGAATCAGAAATACACTCTATACATTGTTAATGTGGTAAACGACTATTCTAGCTGTAAACGTATGGTTTTTAATGGAATATGTACATAGTATATGTGTATAGAGGCCCATTTCCAGTGTTCTAATGGTACATTGTGTTTGCTGATTGATTAGAAAACCCTTGTGCAATGATGTTCGCACAGCTGAAAACAGTCTTGACTATATTTTCTATTCATTTTGCAACTCCTTTCATGAATAAAAGTGTGAGTTTTAATGGAAAACACAAAAAAAATTGTATAGGTGACCCCAAACTTTTGAACGGTAGTGTAGTATTTCCAAAAAAGTCTAAGTGAATGGTATGTCCCATGTGTTCACTCAAGGTTTTTCACCAGATTATAACTAATCCACTCGTGTTCTCAACAGAATATAAATAGTTGAATATGGAGAATTTGCACTAAGCTTTAATGCCTAAATGTATCAACTAAACAAACTCTTTTTTAACGAGATTCTTGATATTGTCAACTGTTTCTTTGGTCACCGGGATGTCGCTTTGTACAATGAACCACAGCAGATCGACGTAAACCCAGGGAGCCGACCATCTTTTATGCACCTCGTCTCATCTGCCTGTTGCTCTGTCTTCAGTTTGGGTTATCCTTCGCGCCACTGAGCTAAACAAAATGACCTGGTAACGACGACATTACAGCAGAGAATGAGCCGAGATACTGTGCACGTGCACGTTCGCGCGCGCGCTCACACCGCTCTCCGACTACACCGCAGTGTCTTTAGCAAAAAACTTGATGCCTTTCACGGAGGCTTAGGAAAAAACTAAGAAAAACTAAAAAATCATTGTGCACGCTGCAGCACAACCATTCTGGTTAGGTTACATGCAGAATATAAATACACCAAAAAAGAAAACACAAAAGAGAAAACAAATACAACAGAACATTCAGACCTGGCATCAGTAAAGCTCTTTCAAAACAACAACAATGTGAAAAAATAAGAGGTGTCAGCCTGGACATGATGGCACACGGAACACAGGTGAAGACGACGATGTAGTGTGTTAAACAAAATCACAGCATGAACTAACAAAATAATAATAATAATAATAATAATAATAATAATAATATAAAAAAAGAAAGATAAGGCAGAGCAGAAGCTGTACTTTTCTGATGACTTATTGCCTTTTTTTTTTCTTACATTTTGCCTTTTCAGATAAAAATTATTCACAACATGGCTGAATTAAAACTCCCTCTTGAGACCCAACAGAGAGTGAAAAGAGCTGAAGAGGGGAAAACTACTGTCAGTAAATTAAAATACAAAAAAAACAACTAATTAGCGGCTGGGTGTGTCACAATGCTCCACTGGCTGGTGTCCAATTTGCTTTCACACTCATGATTTTGTTTCTTTTGGATCACCGTTTACATCCACTCCCTTATTTACTATTATGACTGTAACTCCTTGTTGTTGTGGGATCTGTGAGTTAAATATCCAGTTTCCAGTGTTTAAAACCCAGTGACCATAAGTCAGGAGGTGGAGATGTTTGAGGTTATTTTCTGAAAAGTTAATGGACCATTTCTTCGGGGGGGGGGGGGGGGATATACTGTACAGCAGTGAAGTGTCGTCTCCTCTCAGCACAGCCATAGGCTTTTTTTTTTTACCACACACAGCGCACAAAGAATTAAAAGGAGAAAACTAAAAATAAACATTGGCATGCTCAGCCAGGGCACACACATTTTTCTGATTTTTGTTATACAGGCCTTTAAAAAGTGTACAATTTACATTCTTTGAAGAGGAAGAGGAAGAGGAAGGGAGGGAGGGGGGGGAAACTTAAGTGGCAAAACCAAAAACCCACCACACAGCCTCACAGAATAGTTTTCAACAAAAGAGGGGGGGAGAGCATTCACCAGGAACACGGAGGAAACAAAATGACACAGTAACACGAGGCAGCCTCGACGCGGACTTCAAACAGCGAGGTGGGACAGCAGGCTCTGAGCAGGACGTCGGTGGAAAAAAAAAAAAGAACGACTCGGACCGTTGCTGCGTATGTGGAGCCGGATGAAGCACATCAGCAGCCAACTGGGAGTCTGTAGTTTGATGTCGCGAGACTGCTTCCAACTGCTTCCTCCCCCCAGAGAAACACACAGATTAAAAAAAAAAAAACACACATATTTTAACACCCACACATAAAACACAATCTCAAAGGCACTTTATTATCTCTCGTTTTCCTTAGTATCAGGGTGCTCCTTTTAATAAAAGTAACACCCTTCTGACAAATACTGTGACTGATTTGTATCTAACGATTATTTTTATAATCTGTCGATTATTTTCACAATTAATCGAGTTATCGGTTAAAAATGTTGATATAAGAACCTAAAACGGTCAGAAATCTTGTTTTAATCATGATAAATGCCTCAAACCTATTTATTTAGTAATAAGGAATCCATTAGATCCATTATTGCTGGATGGCTGGTTGCTACTATTTTAGCTTGGGCTACACTACAGAGAGCTAATGCTATGCTGATAGTTTTTGATTGTGTTTCGAGTAAAGCAGCTGTGGTAACAATAAACCAGTTATGTTTAGATTATCAGGAAAGTGGTGAGATGTTGGAGCTTCTGGAGTGAGAATGAAGATGCTAAAACGATCAGAAATCTTGATTTAATCGTGAAAAAACTGATTAATCGATTATCAAAATAGATGACGATTAATTTAGTCATCAATTGATGGCTCTACGCCAAATAGTCCGGACACCGTTTGTGACAATAGCCAAAAATCGCAGAAAAAACGAGACATCGACATCTGCCACTGTATGAGTACAATTCTGTGTCATACACTGATATGACTATGACTAACAAGTGTATTGATATGCACTTAATTTATGTTTGTATGGTTGCATATCACAGGAAATTGTACAACGACACTTAAACCGCCGCAGGAATGGCGGCTTGGTTACTTCCAATTCTTTTGGCACATTCACCGACATGATGCATATTTACAGCACTGAGCACTGCGATGTGTCGTCCGGCCCTAGAGGACACCCTTGTCTTGCACAACTCAAAAGTGCAGCAGAGGCTGATGGTGGAATTTCGTTCGTTACACGAGCACATAAACCAAGACAATAAGGCCTCGCTTATAAAAGAGATTTTAACGTCAATGTGACTTCCCTGTTAAAGTTTAAATAAAACGCTATGACGCATTATTAAAGTTCAGCCCAGGGGCATTTCTGCGATCAGCTCAGCCTTTTGTGTGTAAATGTGAACACTTCTTACCTCTTTGGTCCCACATAGTGCAGCCGGGGCACTCTTTAAGCGGTGTGATTGTTCTCCTCTAGTTTCTTGCTCTCCTCAGATGTTCCCACCTCCTTCTCGCCAGTCTTCCAGCTGCCTTGTCTGTAGTGAATACAGAATTGAGTTGGATTTAATTCTGCTGCAGAGTGACTTTCTTGCCCTCCTCCAGGAAGCTCAGTCAGGAGCCCCCACAGCAGGCCACAGGCTGCACACTCACACACTCTCATTGGACTTGTGCTCCATCTCCCTCTGGAAACCTCTTTGCCTTGAGAGTTCATCCAACTTGCTGCTTCGGCATGTGTCGACATTTTCATGCAGACAGGAGTGAATGTTGAATATTATCAGAAGTGCGGCGGCTGTAACCCTTGACCACCCACCTGCTCGTTCTTATTCTCAACTCATTGTCCAGGGATGAGATTCTGCCCTGTTTTTAATGCTGGCAGCAGCAGCAGCAGCATCAGCATCAGCAACACAGTCAGTCGAGACTGAAACATAAAATGCAAATGTGCACCACTAGTGCATCGCTATACCTTGAATTCTTCATGTAGAACCAGTAGATGAGTCCCACGACTGCCGCAGCTATGAGGAGCCCGACCACGACGCCCACGATGAGCTTGGCCTGGTCGTCCGAGTCCTCTGAAGCGCCTGTGAACAGAAAGCTCCGTTGAGCATCATCTATTTTGCTCTATTTTTAAAATATTTTTTATAAATAACCTACACTTATTTTCATAATCTGTTGATATTTTCAAGATTAATCAGTAATATATAATAATAAGTAATTGTTTGGTCCATAAAATGTCTTCAAACGTTTAAAAATATTGATATAAGAAGCTAAAATGATCAGAAATCTTGTTTTAATCATGATAAAAGCTTCAAACGTATTTATTTAGTCATTAGGAATCCATTATATCCATTATTGCTGGGTGTCTGGTAGCTACTATTTTAGCTTGGGGTACACTACAGAGAGCGAATGCTATGCTGATAGTTTGTGGTAGTTGTGATAACAATGAACCAGTTTATCAGGAAAGTGGTGAGCTTCTGGAGTGAGAATGTCAAGCTGAATATGTTGCCATTTTTTGCTTTAGATCCCTCTTTATGTGTTATGAAATTAGTTTACCACTATGGGATGTTGCAGCCGTCTTGATCTATTTATTGATTTATTGTGCGTGTGCTTAAAAATGACGTCATTATTCTCCTCATGCATTTGTTTCAGTCCGATAGTTTCCTCATATTTTCTATAAAATCGCTTTCCTAAAGTCATTATAGTTGACTAAACTCTGATTATTTGAGCTCATGTTCATCATTACAGATCAGATGTGATCACACATGCGCCCATGGAGCCGGGTGATCAAACAACGGGGGGAAAAAAATGTGTTTAAGCACACACTGATCTTTTGCCTTTCATTTTCTTTTGACTTTTTTTGATGATGGGGAAAAGGCCGTAAAAAGTTCTGGGCCATAAAAATGCATCGCTTGGGTGCATAAAACATAGCACAGAAGTCAGACCTGATTATGGGTTAGCTCAGTGAGTTTTGAAAAAAAAATAGATTTTTGCATTTAAAGGTGGATTTGAGGCTGCTGTTTATCTTGGGTGCCGCTCCCTACTGTGCTGTGAGTGACCTGGGTCACTGTCGCTGTCACCACACCGGTGGTGTGAGGAGAGAAAAGTGGGGGAGGGAGTTTCTCTGATCCACAGGTTGTAAAAGATTAAACTGTCTGTGTTAAAACAGCACTGCAGTGTGTAACATCAAATCTTGTATTGTTTCAGGAGCTTTATCTTTTTAGGGTCGTGCAACTCCCATTCTGACATTATACTCTTTGATCAAATCACTTTTCTCTCCTTTTTCAGCCTGCCACACTATATAATTATACACACAGTGTTCTTTCTTCTTTCGGCTGCTCCCAATTAGGGTTTGCTGCAGCAGATTTACGCCTAAAGAACGGGCTGAAATAACATCAAAACCCCTGTATTTCCCCCTCTCCATACCCGCGTTGCTGACTCTACATAGTGTCACGTAGGGGAGCACAGGCTGCCCGCACCGGCCGTTGTTGAAGGATTTGCCCCATGAGTTTTTGATTATACTGGTGAATTGTGCCGCGCCGAGTCCAAATTTGTCCAAAGTGGCCCCGGAGATAATCCCAGTCTAATCTGTCAAACGCTTCCTCAGCATCTAATGGTAGCACTGAGCAGGGGAATCTACACGACCCCGCTGTGTGAATGATATGCAACAGGCGACACACATCATCATCATCAGCAGCAGCAGTGGTGGCTACATGGGGTTTTGTGTCATCAGGCTTTTTAAGACCTGTGGGGTAAATTCTGCAGACAGCTTTTATAGAGCGTTGTTTATATACGATACGTTTTTCTTTTTTCTTTTTTTTTACATTAGCTCAAATGTCTACTTCTCCTGCTCTCCTTTTTCATGCACCGTGTGTTTCCACCTTTGGCCTCCAAAAGCCATTTAGCCTTCACTGTAGACTACCAATGAATAAATAAGATGCCTCCTCTGGTGCACTACCCCTATCACAAGCTAATGTCTTTCCCCATCTCATTCCTTTCCAAACATTATTCTTGTTCTTTCTGTTGCCCAGCTTGTTTACGTGTATATATTTTTTTTTGTGCATAATTGAGAATATGATTTTTCTTTTGTCCGCACCGTGGTTTAAAATGATTTGGTTCACTTTGGGGGATCCTGTCCTGCCTCCTGCCTTCATCGAGTTATCAGATTTGAGAGGATATTATTTCCTCTGTGGCTACCTCTGTAAATATGATCACACAGCGAGTATTTATCGTCCCTTATTGTTCATTATAACATTGTTTAGACAGCTCTGGATGCAACAGACCACACAGGGCTTTGCGAAACACCATTTCTGTTTCAAAGGACCAAATTATTAGGGCCCGAGCATGTTGTCTGACGTTGCGCCCCTTTTTGAGCGGGTTAACGTGCATAAAAACTCTTGAAATTTGGCAAAGAGGTTGGGACGGTGGAAAACGCGACATATGGCATAAGGCACAAAGACATTCGTAGCCCCAGGGCTCTATAGCAACCCCAGAAGTCGGATCAAGGTCAGACAAAAGTCGGATCATATCTAAATTTTAGATTTTGTCCATCGTGTCTAAGTTGCACATAGTTGCTCCGATTTTAACCAAACTTGGTAAACTTTTTGCTCTTACGATTCCAAACAAATTTCTAATTTACTCCCATTAGCTCCGCCCACCAAGTAGTCAGCCATGTTGGAAAAACTGTGATGACCTGAAACTTTAAGAGTGAGGTCAGAGAACTGCTGCACTCTTGCGTTGGACACAAATGTCTATCATGACTGCGTGAAGTCCGAGTTATTATTTTTTTAATAGTTTTGAACTAGTTTAGATGTCGTGATGTGTTCATTGTCACTATATTTGCTTGTGTGTTGGTGAGAGAGGAAAAAAGTTAAAGAAGAGTTGAGCATGCCGTGCCTCCATTAAAATTAGATTTTAATTAGGTCGTGATCAGTGATCACCTCCCACCGTGGTTTGAATGATTGGATCTGATGAGGCATTAGCATATCTGGATGTGTTCACACCTGAAGGGATAGCGGAACACTTGTGGTTGTATCAGTCTGCAGGGATGTTAATTTCAGCTCTGAATAAAACCAATATGTAGTTTAATTGCTTCCACTTCAGCGACACATGGACAGGGTTATATATGACTGGTGTGTTTTCATCCTTTATCAAAACCATCTCAAGTTCTTTGAAAACAATCAAGCGCTCTAATGTGGTCCTAATCTAGATGTAAAAGCCTGGATGAAAGTGAATGATCAGACACCGAACTGTCTGCATTTGAAGCGAGTCATTATGTGAAGTGATGAGTGTTTACCGAGTGAGTATATTCAGATTAATGGATGACATGAACAAAGAAAGTTGAGAAAAATAAAAGGATAAAGGCAAAGGAAAACAAAAACTTACCCTTCTCTTCCTTCTCCTCCATAAAAACTGAAATCAAACATAAATTAATTAGAACTGAAATAAAGCCAAACAAAAGAAAAATGAAGCCAAAGAAATAAAATGTATGTGTCAAACTAAAAACTGTGCACTGATTCTGCCAGGTGCAGCATCACATGACATTAGATGATGGGGGGGGGGGGTTTCTCCACTGAAAGACAGCAGAAAACAAGTCTGAAAGCAACAATTTACTATGCTGTTAGAACATCATGCCAGAATGGCTCTTTAACTGTGAGACAGAAAAACGGGAATTAGTGTAGGTGAAGGGGAGACAAAATAACAGAGACATAAATAAAGAATGAGCATAAACAGAAATGGCACAGCACGTATGTTTGCATGAAATGAAAGGATGCCGGTGTTTTAGCCTTGGACAGCGCTGCTGCTCTTTCATTATACGCTGCTTTTGTTGTGTTTCTCTGTTCCGGTCTCTGGGGTGGGACCTGGTGTAAGAAATTCGGGGTCGACGTTCTGCAGCAGCAGGTTGATTTCAACAAATGACTGCTGTTAATTATAGGTTTACATGTTTGTGCTCACAGTACTTCAAAAAGAATGAAAACTCTTGACAGCCGATCACGCAGCGTGCACCACAGTGGCCTACTTCTGTGTTTGAGTGCATGTCAAATTAAAGTGCAAACATGTCGTGTGTGTGTGAAGGTTCTCAATCATCGAGGTCATCGAACCCTCGACTCACTCATTAGATATAAAAGCAGCTTTCTTAAGAAGGGTAAGGATGTGCTTTTATAGTCGTTCCATCCTAAATGCATGAAAGTATTATATAGTGCCACTTCATATTGATCTCTCATTGACATGTTTTTATCCTGATAAACCATTGAAGAACAAAATCAAAGCCCCGAACTCACCGGTATGCAGCCGGCGCCGCATTTCACAGAGTGCTTTAATTACAGAAGTCTATTATTGTGTCGTCTAATTGTTATAATGCCAATATATTCCAGCGAATGGAGGAAACAAACAGCACTGCATTCCCTGTAAACCTCTACAATCGGGAACTTACTTTACTCCATGTGCATAAAACTTTTGCTCTAACCGTTCTGTCGGAGCTTTCAAATAAAATAAAATAAAATAAAACACTGCTGCCATGATGCCAGAAAAAAGAAGTCAAATCACGACTGATTTTTACTGCCGAAATGTTTTATATTATGGATCAACTCAGTCTTAAATAAAGCTGCAAACTGTGATCTAAAAGTTGTCATTCATAACCAGAAAGGAAACAATATGTGACATATTAATGCCTTCCAAGTAATTTGTTTTCCTCTGTTTGTTTGTCTTAAATGTCACGCCTCCTCACTGAAACTACATTCTCTTATTAGTCGGGAACATGTCCTTCTTCTCGGCTCATATTCACTCAATTAAAGCTACTCTCTGCAATTAGTTGCTAAAAGACATTTTGTCTTATTAGCCCAATTCTCCTTCTTCTTCTTCTTCCCGGGCAACTTTTATTTACCGATTTCTATCCAGATGTGAAGAGAAATTCAGCAAATACCATAAAACCCCCGTTTGGAAAACAAATTATAGACTCCAGAGCTTTACCTTTTATCTCATCTTTGAATATAAAGAATGACTCGCACAAAATTAACCTGGATTGCCCTTAATTGCAGGAAGCGCTCCGGAGTTGTTGTTTTTTTTTTTTTTTTTACTCCTTTAGATGTTTAATGAAATGTCTCTGGCTCTGGCATCAGAATTGAAGTGGTACATGAATAGTCATTATTAAAGAGAGAGCGGGAGAGAGAGAGAGAGTGAGGCTCCGGTAATTAAGCTGCAGCTGTGGAGTCGCAAACCAGCCGCAATCATCACAACGCCACGACTTGTTTGTGGAGCTGCAGAATAAACTGACGTGCAGATGGTCAGCGTTCCTCGGAGAAAGAGGCTGGTGCACAATATACTCGTCTCTCAGTGTCGTCCATAATAATTAAACAACAGAGCACAGTGAAGTGAAAAGGCGTCGTTTTCTGTTATTCTGATCAGTTATTATATTACACGCGACACGTTCAATATTGCACCTCTTTCATTTCCCCACAATTAAGAAAATAAAGCTTCGACTTACCAGAGGAGACATTGATGGTCATGACATCATAGCCCAGCTTGTTGCTGACACTGCAGCTCACAGTCAGGTTCAACTTTGGCACCACTGTGATTTTGTGGGTGGCCTTGCCGTTGATGTAGGAGGTGTCCTCCTGCAGGCACAGCGACAAAAAGACTTTCAGAGAGAGACATTTGAAAGAAACATCATGCACACAGCGGCCCTCTTTAGCGGTGCACACATTATCGGTGTTTTTGATTCTAGTGCATGGGCGAGCGCCGGGATGCTAGAAAGAAACATAATGGGGAGGAAAATACTGCAAAAATGTCAACATCAGGCGCGGAGAGCTGAACCCTGCCGATGTGCTGCGAGTGTCTGACGGGAGGGGAAAAAAGAAAAAAAGAAAAGCTTGTGAATGCACAAGTAAACACAGAATATCTCCCAACCAAGCTGCATTCAACAGAGAAATTGAGTTTTTTTAACAGCATTATGTGAGTACACAGAGAAGCTCTCGCTAATTATTACGCAATCAGTTTTTATTAGAGGGAAACATGTTCTACACCGACGCTGAATGAGAGGCTGGCTAATTGAAAACAGGCTTTTAGGGAACATGTTTCCCCAAATGGCAACCCGCTCGACCAAAACCAGACTTTTAAAATAAATAATAACACATCAGTGTGACTGAAAGTGTATTAAATCACACTCGGATAATGTGGTAGGAAGTTAAAGGTGAATTATGTAATAAATTTAAAGCAACTGGCCATAAAATCCTCCTAATATGTCGCAGAGACTCAGGAATAATGTTCATATAACAAACTGAACTCTCCAACAACAACAGTACAGCCAAAATATTTGCATTAAATTTTTTTTTTTGCAGACTGCAAATCAGGTTTATGTTTTGAAATCATGTTTTGGCATGTGGCGCCACCTACCGCCGTCTACCAATCATTGCAGTCAGTAGAGTCTCTGCTGCCGAGCAACCACGGGTTGCCAGTTACGTCAGAAAACGAAACCTAAAAGACCTTAGTATTTTGAATTTGAATGTTGTAAACGTTTTCGGCCACATTCTTACATATGGCACCTTTAAATGTTTATTCAACATAAAAATGGACTCAAACAGGCTTTGACTTGAAAAAAAAAACAGAACAAGTTAACAGGCAGGAAAACATGGCTGACGCATATTTGAAGTGACAAGGAGCAATTCACGCTCTGTCAACTTAAGAGAATTTAATATTAAAAGTTAACGAATGGGAGACAGACGGTGAGTGGAGTTGGACGTGCAACCAACGAGCTGCCAGCTGCAGCTTTGGTTTGTGATGTAACAGGTCAAATGGAAAACGCCTCATTCTAATAAGCTGAAAGGGGACGTCTCACCACTTGTTGTGTGGAGGAGGCAGAAGCACCCTTCATTCAATAAATCAATCCCTGCTGCCTGCTTGTATACTGGGACAATTAAATGGCGTAGTAGCTCAACTTAACTGTGCATGAAAGCATTCGGACTTGAAGCTTCAGGTTTAGTATTTTTATCCGACACCAGAAGTAAGCGATCATATCAAAAAGAGCACATACCACTTCACATCCACTTACATCTGCAACCTGGAAACCCATTGAATGACACCCGTCACCTATCGAGCACACAGTGTCCATGGCTTCTGCACACTCTGTGCTTTGTCGTCTATTTGACTCTGAACGGGGCAATAATTTACAGAAAAAGACATCGTGTCGCACTGGAGAAGACCTCAAACTCGTGACTGGCACCATAAAATGTTTATGTGCTTACTTTCAAAGCAGTGGTGTCGCCCCCTAATGGCAATTGAGAAGCAGCAAGAGACTCTCTATTTTTATAAAGAGTCATTTCCATGGTGTATTCTTTCTAAATAAATCCCAGTGCCTTTGTAGAACACTGTGTTTGATCTCCTTTCATAGAAGAGAAACATTTTAAAATGCTCTTCGTTCTTAATTCTTTGGATTCTTGTTGCTAAATATTGAACTAAAGTGGGACGACGTCGATACTCATTCAGACTGATCTTCAACTTCAAAACCTCGTAACGAGCTCTGAAGACTTTGGAGTCCAGGTTGCTTTTTTAAGAGCAAGTTTTAATGTTAATCTCTGACTTTGCTGCTATCGTGACAAAAGTCTCCCTTGTAAAAAAAGAGATCCTTGATCTCAGTGGAACTAACCTGGCTAAATACAGGCTCAAAAAAATGTTGGGATTATCTGAAAGGACAGTATGCGACTACATGGAGCCTTTACTGCTAAAGCTTCCAATTATTCTAACTGGGAATTATGAGCCTGTTGCTGCACGTATTTCCTTTAACGGAGTAATTAAGTCGAGCAGAGAAGAAGAAGAAGAAGAAACAATCGTTCCCTGTACGTGCAGCACAGCGTCTGTGCAGCACTGAGATGGGTAAACAAATGAGTGAAAGCCTCTCTTTACTTTAATTGCAGGAACTTAGCAAGTTCCTGACATGATCCTCAAAGAACACTTTAATCACAGCACACTGTGCTGCAGCAGCCACTTTCTCCTCCACAAGACCCAACACATCACTGCTGTCTTCACACACACACACTCCACTCCTCTCCTCTGTGGTTATGAATGCATTTCCCTTACCTGAACCTTAACCGTCTCAAATATTTATTTATATACATGACCTTGAATCAGATTCAGAGAATCCGTCGAGTCGAGCAGGAACAAAGATATCAAGAGCAAAACAGCGAAAAATGCAACAACAAAAAAAACCCCTCAGTATCATTGAAAAGAAACTGTACTGCTGCGCTTATACTGAATGCAGTCCAGGCACGAAGTACCTGAACAATGACGGTCATGTTCTAATTAAAGCTTTTAAAGATGAACAGATACCAGGGATTATTTGGCCTCTCTGTCAGAGAGGGCCAAAGTGATGAGAGCGTGTATCTGTCGGAAAACTCTCTGAGCCTAACCCAAAAAAACACCCAAAAACGTCTCAACCCATTGTGAGTCTTTTCAGCTTAAAATGTGTGCTTGTAATCACAGAAATTCACTTACGTGCGTGACGTTGATGCTCCATTGGAAGCTGGGCTCTGGAACTCCCTCAGCCTCGCAGGTCAGAACTTTGTGTTTGCCGTCGACGGCGCGGCGTTTGCTCAGACCCGTGATCACAGGCTTCCCTGGTGCAAACAGAAGAGGATACGTATAATGACGTTAGCCATTCATTAGCTATCATAATAGGTTGATGAGATAATACTTTTATTCTTTTATTTAGTCTCTAACTGTACTTCCCCTTGTTTGGGGAAGTACAAGGATGGATTGATGCTCAATGACAGGACTCTGAATCTATGGTTTAATGGCAATAATTCATATTCAGAATTCAAACCATGATCACTGACGACGTCGTTAGCGAGGCTTAATATGATGTTGCTGTTGTTGTTGTTGTTGTTCTCGGCTAATTCTTAGAGGTTCCGTAAAGGTTGAGCGACGATCTTTGAGAAGATTGTTATTTAATGAAACAATTAAGCTTTTTCGAGTCGCGCACAGACTCTATTGCGATAGTGAGGAACGATCATAATTAACAGATGTAGAAAACAGAAGGAGAATTTGTCTGCGTGCGCTAAATGATCGAAGACAGAGGAGGAAATAGAATCTGTGCTTTGGACAAGTAAATAAAAAGTGATCTTTCTGGGACAGCTGTTTTGGCACACTTGGTCTAATTCTGATTTTATTATTATTATTGTGACACTTTCTTACCCTCAACGACCAGTTCAAAGCTCTGGCGTCGTGTGATGCCCGTCATGGAGACCTCACAGAGGTAGACTCCCGCGTCGGCGTAGGTCAGCTTGCCGAACACTGGCTCCTTCACGGGCTTTCCATTCTGAAACACACACACACACAAAGACTCACAAATGTCAGCAACACACACATTTCCATTTAAACCCACACTATCACTTAACTTCCACATATCCAGATGCTCTCACAGCTGCCCCACACCAAGGACATTTCATAGATGTCACTCTAATCTCGTCCCCTCTCCTTTTATGAGCCCACTTCTTCAGGTTCTGTCATAACAAACACTATGTATAAATGTCCGAATTACAATAAACACACAGACTCTTATCTGCACAAGTGTGTTATTCTATTGCTGCGGCAGCGTTCCATACCTGAGAAGAATCTACAAATGCTTTATATATCTACTTAATATGTCGCGGATTTTTCTACATCTTTGTTTGGTGAAACTTTTGCGTTGCCCTCCAGGAACACTTGTAATCCACCATCTCGTCCATAAATGTGGCAAACTGAATGTAGTACAGGGTTGAGCCCTCTGCCAGACTCACAGTGTGTGAATAAATGGTTTCTCGCTATCAGCTGAGCTCCTGAGGGCTTGACGGGGGAAAAACAAATAATCAGCGTCTGACCACTATTCACAGCAGTGGATTTTTCGCCGTCAGCTTTTATTACCGGCTGAAGAGAAGACGTGGCGAGGCTCTGGAAACACGCTGTTCAGGTTCAGACCTCATATTAACCGAGCGAGTCAATCTCAGCCGTTCCAAGTTGCAAACGCAACCGAACGCATCCACTCGGAGGGACGGATCGTTGCAATCGATAACCCAGCCGCCGTTATTATTACCTTTGTCCATGACACCTTAGCATCCCCCGAGGTGCTCTTCTCCATCGTCACGGGCAAGTTCTCCCCGACTCTCTTCACGACCTTCCCAGTGGGACGCAGAGTCAGGTCCAGGTCTGAGGAAAACAAGACAGAACTCATTTTAGTTACAGGACGTTTCCAGTTTCCTTTGCTGAATCAAACCTGGAAGTAGCAATATACTTATTAGCCATGAGGGGGCGAAAACACGGCTGGGAAAATAACCCTCATTTACAATTTCCATGATAGGGTTATGGTCCGAATTGGTTTTTCAGGTCTCCTTTAATGGGCATGTGACATCTGCTTTGTGGCTTTTTGTCCCATTTTGAGGAAAATAGATGATGAAGTACAGCCGATATGAGTGGACACCAGCGTGATTATCACTCTGTACACTCTTAGAAATAAAAGTGCTAAGTAGAACCATATAAGGTTCTTCTGCTTGTCCTCATATGAGAACCCTTTTTGGCTCCAGGTAGAACCTTTTTTATAAAGGTCCTTTTGGAGAGTTCCACCAATAACCCTTTTTAAAACCCTTTATTCAGGAACAGGGTTTTAAAGGGTTCTCTGGATCAAATGGTTCTTACTGGAACCATTAGTGTTACCAAGAACCCTTGAAAAACCCTTTCTTTGGGAATGAAACCCCAGCCCTTGTAGAAGAACACTTTTGGAACCCTTATTTAAGAGTGTAGAGCCTTGCTGCAGGACAATGTCCGACGATGTCTGGTTATGCAACCGTAACATGGTGCTGGAAGCTTTAAAGTGGCAGTCCAGACTCTTACAATTGTACAATATCATGTCACAGTGAAGTCGAGTTGACTTCCATCCTCTTGGTATCGCATGATTTTATCCCGTGTAGGGACCGGTTAAGATTCTGACGGTGCGATTAAACTTGATGCAAAATATCACAATATACCACAATATTGTGATTACAGCCCTAAAATGTTGTCATGTCATCAAAATCACAGCGGCTCATGTTTGTGGTTTTGGTTCCTTCAGTTCCCATTGAAACCAATTATCGCCCTTACCTGACAAAAACATGTTTCAGTGAGCTGAGAGTGACCGTGACCGCGTTATGTTTATGTGAAAATGAGATGGAAGACCCACTTCACCTTCAGGCACAGAGACGATTGTTCCGCTACTCGTCGAACGCCGCGCGGCGTCCCATTTATACTGCCGCTTCTTATTGGAACTGCAAAGGTGCCATAAACGTGAAGGGGACTCGTTCAGTGCTAATGTCACAAGGTCCACTTTCAGACATTATTGTCATTTCTTTTCGCTCAGGGCTCAGCTTTTGTGGCAACTTTCTGAATACATATAAATGAGTTCCTTTTGAAAACACGTCTGCAAACAAGCCAACCCTGTGACATCTGAAAATATGAATACAATTTTTTATTCTTCTAATAGCACGGCTCAACTGTTCAGAAGGACAAAAAGGCTCTCGGCTTGAAGATAACTCCTCCTGTGAACTTGCTCGGTAGATCATTCACCGTTAGGTATAGACTTTACATACTGTATGGTATATTGCTGCAATAGCTGGTGACGTTATGGACCTTTTCTCTTTCTTATCAACAAATCTCATGTCTGTACATTTACACTAACGTTCAAAAGCTTGGGGTCACTTAGAAATGTCCTTATTTTTGAAGGAAAAGCACTTTGTTTCAATGAATATAACATTAAATGAATCAGAAATACACTCTATACATTGTTGCTGCAAACGTCTGGTTTTTAATGGAATATGTACATAGGTGTATAGAGGCCCATTTCCAGTGTTCTAATGGTACATTGCATTTGCTAATCGTGTTAGAAGGCTATTGGATGATTAGAAAACCCTTGAAGACCCTTGTGCAATTAACTCTTTTGATGGAAAACACAAAAACATTGTATAGGTGACCCCAAACTTTTGAACACGAGTGTATCTCCTAATATGTGGCACAAAATTGCTGTTAATTGCACGACCTTCAACATCTATAACCTCAACGCAACCTTGAGCTCTACAAACGCGTTGTTCCACGTGAGGAAAGGGAGCAGTCGAGGCCAAATCCAGAAAGTTCTTTTTGTAACGAGATGAGACATTTTGGGGTTTGTCACTGGTCTTCTCCAGTCACTGGCTAGTTTATATATCCCACCCCAGTAATTCTTCCTTCCAGTTCAATCTCCACTCCCTCGGCTCCACTGAGGAATTCTTCTCCTTATGGAGATGGAACATTTATTACCACCAACCAAAGGGGTCAGACCCAGCACTCTCTAATCTGCAGAAGTCTGTCAGGATGAATCAGGCTGATAAAAAGATCCTTTCCCCGGGTGTGTTATAAAAGACCCAAGGTGTGATGTGGTGGCCAAATGCAGACTATAATATGGAGCCTATACATAATACTAACATGAAGGTTCTGGCATTCGTTCCTTTTATTACTGATTCATTGTGCCGGCAAGGCTTCTCCAAATGCCATCACGGACTCCTTCCCTTTCAATGTGAAGACTCTTTAACCTTTATTAACAAAATCCCTAGGATTAGAATGAATGTTCCTCCTGCTGTGCAGAGTCCTTATTGTATGCCTGTGAAATGTCTGAAAGAGGTCGTATGTCCATGCATTCTCCACATAATTAACACCAAATTAGCACGGATGGAGTAAACATAGTCGTTGACGTCCTGAATAATTTAAAGTGCGTCGTTTCTCTCCCAAGAGTTTTTGAGCTCCAAGTTCTCGCAAAACAATTGACTGGCTTTTAAAAAAAACAGGAACAAGCTGCGTGTGACATTTCAGTTGGGCTTAGGCCAAACCACAGAGACAGCTCTCCTTAACGTGATGAATGATCTGCTCGTTACCCCCCGATGCTGGAAAATCTTCACTTTTAGTTCTATTAGAACCAAGTGTTGAGTTCAACTGTGCTGCAGGAACATTTCATACACTGTGGCGGTGTTTTTAACACATTCTTATTACAAAAGTATACCTGCAATTCACAGCTATTCTTGGTCATGACAACCTCTTTTTCACTCTATCTGGATATGCTTTTTTTTGTTGACACCTCACATTTAGGCTGGAAAAAAAACCTTTGAAAATGACCACACCCTAAATAAACACATGGACACTGTTTAAATACTGTCTTTTTCTCTTAAAAAACTATTTTTCCACTGTAAGAACTACAGACTTCTTACCAAAGCCACTAAAAAGAGCACATTATTCCCAAATAAGTCTCTCTTCATTGACTTCAAGTAACATTAAGGTGTTTTAGTGTTGACCTGGTGTGGACTTGCACTGAAGTACATCTCGGATCCTCTGACGACACCGAGTATGTTCCAGGTCAAGGCCTTTTCTGTCCTCCGTATGCGACTTGCATCACATTTTTAATCGACATTATTTACTGTGTCCTTCTCACAAACAATGCGCTACTTTTTTTTGCAGAGTCATTCCAAGACCACAAAATGAAATCAAAGCAATCCAAATGATGACTTACTTTCATTCCATGCACGTGGAAAATGACAAACGGCACAAAAAGGCCTTTGTGAAATCTGAATGAATTTCTCTGACACAAAATTTAGGATCCACGCGATAAATTGGTGGCACTGTTTCAGTTGTAATGCGTTGCGAGTTCATGCCAAATAATTAGAGTAAGTAGATTAATAAAAAAAGTCTGTCAAAGTGGCTGCTGTTGGTGGTTTGCAGGTCGGTGTATTCAGGTGAGATTAGCCTTTGTGCTGAGCTGGATTTGGAAGTGTGAGCGTCCATTCAGTGCAGAGAAATATAGGTTAGCAAACATGCTGTGTTGTGTGCATCACATATACAGCACAACCCAGTAAATGTCTTCTTTTTTTTATAGGATATGTCGCCACAAATTATGACAAAAGCTGCACGACTATTATTGTGAAGAACAGGTTCAAAGGTAAAGGAGGCGCAAGACGACTTTCATGTCTCTCAAGGTTCCTGTTTGGTCAGTCGTAAAAAAAAATAAAAAATAAAGAAACAACAGGAGCAGAGGCGCCAGTAAGTACACAGTCAGTGCTGTGTACTTATAACAAGAGTTATTTTTTCCATTGTTTTGGATATGGAATAATGCAGTCCCTCTGTGCTGTAAACAGAGGAGTGAACTTACAGTGGACCTACTGTATATAAATGTTAATGGTGTTGTTTTCCCGTCACAGTCGGTACATTTACATGCACAGTTTAATCGAGCGATGTCTGTCGTCTGACTGAGTCAGGCAACTTGCAGAGTCTTGAGTATACGTCGAACTCTGCCTCCGTAAATGTCGCTGCTCTCTATTTCGAACACAAAGTGGCCTGAAAATCTGCCGATATCGATTTTGTGCTGATAATATAGTGCACCAGTTGTTCATACATCTAAATTAGGGATGCACCGAAGTGAAAATTGTTGGGCGAAACCACTTCTCCGTATCCAACGCAGCCTGGATCATTTCTCTCTGCGCTGTTTTATCCCCACATCTAAATAAGGATCTTTATGACTAAGTTTCACTTTTGTGCAAAGAAACTTTCCAGCATTTAATAGGCGCTGTTCCACTGTGTGCTCACATCTTGTTGGAGCCGTTTTATTGGTGTTCCAAACTGATCTTGGACAGACTCTAAGCGGCAATCGACAGGCGAATACACAACGTTGTGTTTTGGTTGTTTTGTTTCTGTGATAAAAGTCTTTTTTCATATCATTTTTCTTTTCAGTAGAATAAGTCTGGAAAACATAATGCACTGCAGTAATATACAGCTACTATGTCACTTTATACGTATATGGCACAGGTTTTGCAGGTAGCTGTGGTGTAAAATAGAAAAACCCCATTATAAATAGAGAGGGTTAATGTTTAGCTATAGTTGTCAGAGAATATTTAAGTCAGTGCCGGCCAGCGAGCCAGAGCTCAAGCTACTTTCCTACTCTGTGACGACGAGTTCCCTCGAGACACAAACAAACACACAGTCACAAAAATATCTTAACAATTTCCAATTTAGAGACCTATTGTTTTTCTTCCCTCAGTCACAAACTCAATTTAAAAGTTGGTAGGTGAAAAAAAAACAAAAAAAAACAACAACACCATTCTCTTTCTTAAGCTGTGTGAAATGCAATGAAACTGCAATGCAGGACATAGAGGAGGGAGAAAAAGTGTCAGGCTTGTTTTTTATGACAATCATAGCACCCATTTGAACTGAGGACTCAGAAACATTCACCTGGGAAGCAAGAAGTAATTGCTTGAGGGAGTGCTGGGTGAATGGAAGGAGGGAAAACAACTTAGCTTTTGCCTGGGATTCTTTCCCGCCCAAAAAACCTTGTCATTTTTGCTCTCTGTCGATGTCAGAATATTTCTAATTAGTCCTCCTCTCTGGCTGCCATGACTCCCTGTCAGGCTGCGCTCTCAGAGTTTGGAGAGTTGACATGACTCCTCTCTAGGACTTCATTTGCACTGAATGAAAATGCCTTGCGAGAAGAAAGAAATTTCAATCAAGGTGGATGGAACACGGGGCCCGGGGTAGAGGAGCGGCTGTTTGACCGGCTCCAGGCGGAGGGAAGAAAGACAAAGTGAGGACAACAGTGTGTGAGGCTTCTGCAGCGTTTGTGGTGCAGTCCACACATGTGTCACGGTGTACTCACAGCCAACAGCGATGCTCTGGGAGGCTTCCAGTTTCTCGTTGTCAGACAGGGAGCATTTGTATTCACCTGCAGCCTCTCTACTGATGGATGCCAAAGTGTAGGTGTCCGAATTTTTCACCAGCATTTTCTGGCCCTGATGGAGAGAGTGAGAAAGAGGACAGGAAGGGAGGGGGGGGAGCGTGGACAAGTGAGAGGGTGCTATTAGTGTCTGTCATTGTAATATCATATCAGGAAATGAGGAGGAAGCAGGACGACAGGAGACGTTCCCTAAAAGAGGTCCACTCAATTATTGGAAATGATATATGTTCTCCTCAAATCAGATTCAAAAGGCTTTTGGAAAAAAAAACCCCAGAGCAAATTAGGTTTTTTCTTCTCCTTCATGTCAGTCCACAATCTGGACTGTGGACCTGGCATTCACTTATTGCCATTCTGCTCCATCTACACTTACACCTCATATTGAGAACTTTATATATTTCACATTGATATGAAATTATGGAATATGACTCGCAATTAATGAACACATTTAGTGTTTCCACTGAGCGAGTAGCCTATGCTGTAAAAAGATAAAAAGATAAATAAATAATGAAATGCATTATTCCCACTCCATAACATGGCTCCATTGAAAAATAAATGCCTTAATGCGCCCCTTAATTAATGAATGGAAATCTGAAAACAAGAGATATGTGCTATATATAGCACAATGTGAGGCTCTTGGCGAAAGTGCACACAAAGGGCTTATTCTAAGGCTATGAAATCATTCACACAGTGAGTCATCAAAGCTTTTCTTTCTGATATATTCCATGATTCTTGCAATTTATGTATTATTTGTTGTGTTTTGCTCAGGACTCGCTCGTAAAAATAAAAAAAAGAGAGATCAAAATCCCAACGGGGACAAATAAAAGCTAAAAATAATAGTAATAATGTGTGTGTGTGGGGGGGGGGGGGGGTGAAACAATAGAGTGAGAAACTTTCCGTTTGAAGCCGTTCGATCTCTGCTCTTTGAGGAATGACTCACCTTGATGTGGAAGAAGAAGGACATGGGTGGAGGGTTTCCGTCCGCGTGGCACTTCAGTGTCACGTTGTCTCCTTCCACGATGGGCTTCTTGGACATAATTTGGAGGCTCACTTTCTCCGATGGGTCTGATGGGGGGAAAAAGGGAGTAGGGAATAAAGAGTAGCATGAGTATCAAAGGTTCTCAAGATACTTTCTCCTTCTATCCACACAATGGATCAATTCAACGATCCAGCAACTGCAAATACGTACAGACGTGATTACACTGGAATAAAAAGTTTCTGCCCTTCCAGAGTTCAATAATGAACTGCTCATTGTCGCCGTGTGCGCGGTTTCCAAAGCTCAAACCCTTGAAAATGAAAGTATGCATCGCAGAGGGATTACCTTCAAATTAAAATGTGAAATAAAATGAATAAACTACCTCCCACAGAAAGTTACTCTGTGGCATCAGCTACAGCTTCAAGCCCTACAGCATGGGACCACTTTGGTAACCCCTAACCCATCCACGTGATAAACTTTACTTCTCCACAAGATCATGCAACTAAAAATGAGCTAAATTATTATCCACCATTATGCTGTAAATTCATGTTTAATCCGTATGTCAGGATAATGTCCTCAAACTAAAGATATTCACATTTACAGAGACTCATTTAGTGACAAAAACAACCCTTTTTTATATCTTATTGACGTGTATTGTGTTATTGTTGTAATATACATTATACTAACTATATTGTCATTGTTTCTTTTTTTTTATTATATCTGTGTTCTGCTGCAAACCGAATGACCCCTGGTGGGGCAATGAAGCGCTGAACTCGTCTGAACTGGATCTATTGCAGTTTCCGCTTATTTGAGAGACACTGGTGTCTGCTCATGAGGAGCAACTTGATTTTTGGGGAGATAATAGAACCATTATCCTTTTTACACACACATTTTAAAATGGCAAAGGTTAAAAACAAGAACGTTTGAAACGGCAGCTTGATTAAATATCTCACAGCCACACGAGCAGACGCGTTGGTCTTGACTGCCTTTCGCTCGCCGTGAAATTACCGCTGGAGTTTGTTCTAATCAGAGCAGTTTGCATCATTTAAACTACTTATCAAGGTTTCCACGTGTGAGTTACAAGAGCTGCCATTGTTCGGCAATCAGTCGGCCATTGAGCGCGTTCCCATTCACGTCGTTCATTTCGGCACAGCCTTTAATGACATTAATCAGAAAGAAGCTGGAGGAGCCTAATTCTTATCTTGATTCACATTGTAGTCAGTGATGAATAATTTATCGGGACGTCTGCCTGGACGCGTTTTTTTACATTTGTACCATCCAGACATTCAGCTGCTGCTCGCTACGGGTGCATGTTGACAGTGAGTGATCTAGTTTGTCTTCATTGTCTTTCCCAAGGACATGCAAATTATGGGATGTTGGCAACTTTGTAGCCCCATAAATAATAGAAAAGGAAGGTGTCTTCTGCCGCTGAGCATTTTGTGAAACTGTAAATATAAATTCCAACTGCCAGGGAAAAGGCTGTTAAATTAAGTTAGTTATTTAAGGCATAGTTTTGACTTTGGCCAGTCTGCTGAGGTCTGTGTGGGTGGACTCTTACCCAACACTGCACACACAGAATGCACAAAGTATGGAGGACTTTACGCCATGTCCACTCTATTGTAATAAAACTATATATGTATGTTTGGTGGTGCACTCATAGCTAACTGGTGTGAGGTGTAACGGTAATAAAAACAGGCGTATCGTTTCGGTTGCGGAACGAAATTTGGTATTTCGCTGGCACCGTTAGGGATGGCAGGCGGTGTCCATACAGCATATCACATGCTTCACTATGCACGGACTGAAAATGTGTGTTTGGGAGAACAATATTTGTTACACAGTATGTCTTTGAAATAACAAATCGGACTAATATCGGTATCAGTACTCGGATTTGTGAGATCAGTATCGGAAACAAAAGCTGTCAATCTCACTGCTACACATTAAGTACATATTTATATACTTACTGCAAATGCCTACATCTTATGTATTTGTTTTCCAAATGACGACCAAATAAAGACTTAACTACAGCTCATCATCATACATTAATGAAGAGTTACAAAACGCCACATTATCTGCTCATTACACTCATGTTACGGCCTTCGTGTGTTCTCTCACCCATCAATCATCTGCCCTGTGCTATGACCTGAGGGTCCAGAGCAAAACACAAAAATGCTGAATGGGACAATCATGGAATGACTTTAACAAAGAGTCCTGTGCTGCAGTTGCTGTTGGCGAGGTTTGGGAAGAGCTGCACGAACGTTGATGCACAGAAACACTACATCAAGGAGTATATGCAGTGTGAATATGCTCATTGAGTTAGCGGCGCTCCATCTGTCAAGCTGCATTGTGTATTGTTATGACAGGCTTTCAGGCATCTGGGACAGATGACTATTGACTGACTGTGACATGGTCATTTTTTATTATTTCCTATGCAAATGTGTGGAATGTGTGGTACACAGTATACATTATCTATCTATCTATCTATCTATCTATCTATCTATCTATCTATCTATCTATCTATCTATCTATCTATCTATCTATCTATCTATCTATCTATCTATCTATCTATCTATCTATCTATCTATCGTTCTATCTATCTATCGTTCTATCTATCTATCGTTCTATATATCGCTCTATTGACCGTTAATATATTACTCTATATATCGCTCTGTCTATTGCTGTATCGTTATATATAGTGCTCTATCTATCGTTATACATATTTCGCTATCGTTATATATATATATATATATATCGCTCTATCATTATATATATCGCCCTATCTATCGTTATTTATATCGCTCTATCTATCACTCTATCGTTGTATATATATCGCTCTATTGACCGTTATATATCGCTCTATCGTTATATATATAGTGCTCGATCTATCGTTATACAGATTTCGCTGTCGTTATATATATCGCTCTATCGTAATATATATATTGCTCTATCTATCATTATATATATCGCCCTATCTATCGTCATGTATATCGCCCCATCTATCACTCTACTGTTGTATATATATCGCTCTATCTATCATTATATATCGCTCTGTGTCGCTCTATCATTATATATAGTGCTCTATCTATCGTTATACATATTTCGCTGTCGTTATATATATATCGCTCTATCTATCACTCTATCGTTATGTATCGCTCTATCTATCGTTATATATCGCTCTATCTGTCACTCTACTGTTATATATATCACTCTTTCATTATTTATATATATCACTCTATCGTTATATATATCACTCTATCTATTGCTTTACCGTTCTATTGTTATATGCATATCTCTCTTTCTATAAATATATCTATCACTTTATCGATATATATCACTCTATATATTGCTCTATCGTTATACATATGTATCGATCTATCTATCGTTATATCACTCTGTTGTTCTATCATTATATATCACTCTATCTCTCTTTCGTTCTATATATATCGCTCTATCTATCTATCTATCTATCTATCTATCTATCTATCTATCTATCTATCTATCTATCTATCTATCTATCTATCTATCTATCTATCTATCTATCTATCTATCTATCTATCTAAATATTAATATATTTATTTATTGCTGCTTTTGTGTGAAATATCTTCATATTTTCAGTTTATGCACAGATGAAGTGATGACAGAGGAGAAAACACAGACTCAGATATAAACTGGATCTCTCATTAAAAAGTAAAATACTACTTTTGCTGGAAAGAAGGCTACAAAATAATAATCTGTGGTGAGATATGGTAACCAGGTGGTTGCTGCCGTTTCCTCACGACAAAATAACCTCTTTGCAAAAGTATGAACAAACAAACTTTGACTCTCTTTCCCACGCCTATGCGCATTTTGGAGATTAGTGGTGCAGATGGTGAGGTGCTGAGTTTAAGGCAGGATATAGATCTACTGTATCATAAACAGTAAAACTACCATATGTCATTTGTGCTTGTGAGGCAAAACTGTCCAATAAGCACCCGTCAATTTGAGAATATATAACATCATCGTAAAAAATCATTACAGAGCTGCAGAACTGAATGATTAATTATTTCAAAAAAAGAATCATCCGACTATTGTGCATGCATCACCTGCACCTCAGAGTGAAGTGCTGCTGTGTCACAGCACAATACTGTGGTGAATTTACAGTACTAACATACAGTCCTAATGATTCATTTTGAATTGCCACTAGAGAAGCTGCATCTTCCCAGTCATTCCAGGGTCTCATGATTTATAATTAGCTGATTTAGTATGCTTGTTTCTCCACTTAAATACATACATATTTGTGGTTGCGATATTGCGGTAAATTGCAATTACTTTGGTCAGGATAATGATCCACTTTAGAGTCAGACCAGCTGCACTTCTTGGCCACGATTCACCATGAAAAATGATTGATCAGCAGCTCCATGTATATGTATCTCCATTCATGAGGTGCTTTGCATAATCCATTTCTGATTTGAATGTCAGTGTGCCGAGAGCAGGATATATCTGACGCATGTATGTGTTCAAGTGGACTGTGATTTATAAAGGAATCATCGCCTTCAGGTGTAAAAGGGCATATTTCTTTGTATGTATACTCTTCTGAATGAGAGCCAAGGTCTGCATGGCACAGTAGAGAGCAGCCTGTGTGTGTTTTCCAGGTGATTTAATGAAGGTACAGACAGTGAACAGCTGTGTGCTGTGCTGTGGCTTTTCACAGAGGTTGCAGGGATTCCATGTATTCAAGGACACACTTTTAATGTAACATATGGAAACGTACTGTGTATTATCTGTAAGACTGGAGTGCCCGACTTCCCCTTCTTTTTCTCTTCCACATTTAGGTTTATTTTCTGTGTTGACCTTGAGTGTCAAATGTGAAATTCTTTCGATTTTAAGCATAGAATTTGTTATTCAGACGCTCTGAGGCTGCAGGCCGTCATTTGCTGAAATGACAAGATCAGTGAGTGCAAAATTGACCCCTCCATCGATCGGCTGCACCTCCGCCCAGGCCAATCAGCCACGGCAGGTTCATGTCTGACCCATCCCACCCGGTTCACAGACTCTTTGAACTTGCTCCCTCAGGCAAAAACACTGAGATCCATAAAAACCCTCACAAGCCCAGCCAGCGCTAGTGTTTACACACACACACACACACACACACACACACACACACACACACACACACACACACACACACACACACACACACACACACACACACACACACACACACACACACACACACACAGTATCCATTACATCATCAAAGGTTAAAGAGTCAGGTGAAGGATGTGCAAACAGAGCTACTGTACACATGTACGTCAACAAGCTGATCATGCAAAGACACCTGAGAGGAATATTTACGAGACATTTTGTAGATCTAATTTCCATGTTGTGTTTGTATAAAGGACTCTTCAGATCGGATCATCTTTTCATGATATCCATGCGTGTTCGTCCTATGTGGCTCTTTCGTATTTTTTGGTCTTGTGAATCCACACAAGATGAACAGTATCTGTTTGCATAAAACCATTCGCATGAGGAAGCATTTGTCCTCTGTAAGGACGGGCAAACAGTCAGTGGTGAAAAATTTAGGTTTAGAATATATAAATATTAATACCCAACTCCTACCCTACTGTGCATATATTAATAGAAATTGCGTAAAAAGTAAATATATCACGTTGTGAGACCAAAAAATGCAATTTGGTGCTGAATTTTCCATTTCCATATTGCTCCTTTATCACCTATATGCTGCGTATACGTGTATATATCAGCAGTGGCACATGTGCCAGGGACAAACTTTCACACACCCTATCAGCAGACTCGGAATCATTATCACTGTGTGAACACGACAGGCCACAGTTTACGTGAAAGGTAACATTGGAGTCGTGACGCTTCATTAGGGAACGAGGCCGTGTACAAGTTGTCAGGATGAAGTGCAGCGTGTGCAGCACATCCTCAAGTTTCTTTCCCCAATTGCTGGAAAAGTGAAGGGAGGGTTATCTCTGTAACATTTCCCCATGGAATTATGGAACAACTATGTTTGTTTTGGCTGCCATGTACAGTAATGTCAGCTGCAATAACAACATGTCACGTTAATTAATTGCTACCCGTGTGTGTGCAGTGAAATGATGGAAACCGACTATGGCGAGAAAATCTTACATGACCATGCTCTACCTTCTGTTTTATTCACCTCATCAGGTTGATCACTTGTTGCACTGCTCACCTGTGATGCTCTGCTCTTGTTCCACTCGGGTTACAATAACAGCTAAAGCCTGCCTGCACACACTCAGAATTTTTAAATCTATTCACACACTATAGAATCCAGTCAAGACGCAGGACCACACATTGCGTCTCCACTTTATTCAAACGATTTCAGGGAGGAAATTCTATTCTATTCTAAATATATTAAGCGTTATAATCAACCTAATAATTAACCTGACACAGTGTAAGATAATCTAGCCAGATAATCTGTTTAAATTAGGCTAAAATCAGCCACCCACGATTGTCCAAAGGGCCAGATTGGGACCGAAATTGGGCCAGTGGTCCTCGAATGTGGGGGCAGGTTTAAAGGTGCCATATGTAAGAATGTGGCCAAAAACAGTTACTACATTCTAATTCTAAATACTGAGGTCTTTTATGTTTCATTTTCTGACGTAACTGGCAACCCGTGGTTGCTCGGCAGCTGAGACTCTACTGACTGCAATGATTGGTAGACGGCAGTAGGTGGCGCCATATGCCAAAACATGATTTCAAAACATAAACATGATTTGCAATCTGCAGAATATTTTTTTAATGCAAATATTTTGTCTGTACTGTTGTTGTTGGTGAGTTCAGTTTGTTATATGAACATTATTCCTGAGTCTCTGTGACTTATTAGGAGGATTTTATGGCCAGTTGCTTTAGATTTATTCCATAATGCACCTTTAAGCTAATGGGTGAGTCTGAAATTTAGTATTTCACTTTGTCATCTACAGTGTAGAACCCAAAATACTAAATAATAATAAAAAAAAAACTAAGCTGCACTCAGAAAGAACCTCTGGACCAATAGTTATTTAAGATGGTCTGATGCACTTCTAGCCTGTATATTTTGAACTCTAACTTTGAACTCCCCCGAGTTCAAATGGATATGCAAATTTCAGAAAAAAGTAAGCGACCTCAAACCATTTGACTCACAATGAATGGGCAGAGGCTCCAGATCGTCGTGCTCGGTGGCCAGCTCGTGCTCAGACATGCAGGAGAACACGGCGCCGACGTCGTCCTTGGTGGCGACGTACTGGAGCGTGGAGGAGGTGGTGGAGAGGCCTGTGGCTGGATCCAGCCTCGTGCTGGGGGTGATCACAACAGCTGCAGAGAGGGAAGGAGACGGGTTAACAACACACACACACAGACAAAAACAAATAGACAGCTTCCACAGTATGTGCACAAACAATTGTTCAGCTGAAAAAAACCAGGTGGGTCACAAACCACAAACAAGTCTCCTGATCAGGATTCAACACAGCCTCCTATATATAGAGCAGCAGGCGTCTGAATTGGAGTGGCTTTCTTCTTCCCTCGCTGGATGCTTCTGTAATAACTTTGTCTATTTTCTATAGATCTGGGTAATCAAAGCAAACATGATAAACAAAATCATGCTGTCTTCTGCCTGCTGCTGCTGCTCTGCTCCTCCTCTCTGTAGCAGAAGCACTGCAGTGAGACCCACACGTCTACATCTACCTGCAGCATTTAAATCCTTCCAGGTTTCAGCTTTCTGAGCTTACGAGCCACAGATTTACAATTATTAGCCATGATAACTGATTCTATACATGGTTAGTGTCTGGGTGAAGTTAGCTGGCCTGGTTACTTGCAGACATACACAGCTTTTTAAAGAATCTATGCATAAATCTGATCACAAGTGGTTACAGGAGAATCATGTGATCAGGTCTTTCAGGGCAGATGCTGTAGCAGGCCTGACACTTAGGTGATACACTACGATGCAGCATCATATTACTACATCCCTTCACGACAACTCAACAACGGTGAATAATGCAGTTTTATTTTCTATTGCCTGCCTCGGGTAAATAAAAGCACAAATACAGATTTAATTTTCACTTTCCCCTTGCACAGCACACAAACACTGGCTCCTCTCCAGAGGATTTTTTTTTTTCCTGTACGACACGGTGTGACTGCCGGATAGTTTCTAGGTGCGTCAGCAAACAGCGTTACCTTTTCCATCAGCCACCAGGGGCTGGCTGTTCTTTTTCCACGTGACTTTAGCGGCCGGGTTGGCATCTGTCGCAACACATGTTCCCACCTGAGAGACAGAGAAAAGGGGAAAAGGTTTTTTTTTTTAGAATGGGATAAAGATGCAGGACGACATGATCCTGTTTGTTATTTATTAGATGAACGATATGAATTCATGCACTTAACCTGAATTAATAATGCAATCATTTTCACTACATCAATATAACATCAGCATGTCGTTTCAGTGGGGGAGGGGCAAAGTAAACACGCACAAAATTAATTGTGGAAGCAACTCCAGCACAAAAACCTCGACCAGCTGCTGCTGCACTGCAAAAACTAACATCAATGGAGCGTTCTTTTGTTGTATAACGCGATTCCTGCGTTCCAACATTAACGGGAGAATGTTGGACATTTACCAGCAAAGACAAACAACTTTCTCATTCAGGAATGAATAACTTTTTTGTGTGTGTCTCCGGCACACACTGTATCCCTGTTTGGTTACTGTATCTTCAGGACTGAAGGTCAGCAGAGCAGATATGCGGTGTGTGAACTAGATAGGGAGAGAGTCACAAGAACATTCCTGCTCTGCCAAAGCATGTGCTTTCATAACCTGTGCTGCTACACACACACCCACACACACACACACAAAAATGACACGTTTCAAGAAGTGCAATAGTGATATACAGTGGCATCAGAATCACAGAATGTGACTGTGTGGAACCCATATCTCACAACAGGACACGGGAATGTCAGGCCTCTGGGTGATAAACAGCCCACAGGATAATTTAATCCCAACTCTTCATGAATACAAAAACCCCCCCAGCTCACTTGGGTCACGGTCTGGTTAAACCTGAATGCAGCATATGATGCATAATTAGGGCCCGAGCGCGAATGTGCCAGGTCCAACAGCTCCTGGCACGAAGTGTGAGGAACCTATTGTTCCTGTTGAGATTATTATTTTTCTCCTGCCGTTGCGCTCATTTTTGAGGAGGTTAACATGCAAAAAAAAACTCTATAAATCTGGCACGGAGAAAAAATGCGATATTTGTAGCGCCCCCAGAAGTCGGGTCATGATCAGACAAAAGTCATGGAATCAGGATGAAATTTAGTGATTGTGTAAGGCTTACTCCAAAGTTTCTTAAAGGTGCCACATGTAAGAATGTGGCCAAAAACGATTACTACAATCAAATTCAAAATACAGAGGTCTATTAGGTTTCATTTTTTGACGTATCTGGCAACCCGTGGTTGCTCTGCAGCCGAGACTCTACTGACTGCAATGATTGGTAGACGGCAGTAGGTGGCGCCACATGCCAAAACATGATTTCAAAACATAAACATGATTTGCAGTCTGCAAAATATTTTTTTAATGCAAATATTTTGTCTGTACTGTTGTTGTTTGTGAGTTCATTTTGTTATATGAACATTATTCCTGAGTCTCTGTGACATATTAGGAGGATTTTATGGCCAGTTGCTTTAGATTTATTACATAATGCACCTTAAAGTATTTGTTTTGGTAATTTTTGACACAAAAGAAAGTGGCCAAAATTGTGATAAATACAACATTTTGGATTGTCTAAGTCGCACATAGTTGTTCCGATTTCAACCAAACTCGGTTCACTTGTTGCTCTCATGTTTCCAAACAAATGTCTAATGTAGTTCCATTAGCTCCATCCACCCAGAAGTCGGCCATTTTGGAAAAACTAAAATGGCTCGTCTACGCATTTCGACGAACTCATCCGAGCACGTTTGACCTAGTCGCGTCAAACTCCGTACATATGTTCTAGACAAAGTTAATGATGAAAGGTTGTTAAAGGATTTTCTCTATATCAAAAGGCGTGGCCTCAGCGCTCCGATAAATATGACGTAAAAATGGCAGGAAAACTACTTTACAATTCCACTTGCCACCGATTCTGCAAATATTTCCAAAAAAAAGCCCTGTTGATAAAAGATTGAACAGTAACGCTTGAGTGCTTTCTCTTTGAAACAGGCACATGTGTTAGTGACACCTGCGACAGATAAAAGCTTTGGAAAACAAAGAGACTTCAGGGGGTGATAAGGCGGAGAGGATCAGTCGCTTAATCAGAGCTTATGACCCCGTGATGCTCCTGGACGTCATCGAACTGGGTCTTTTGTTGTTGTTCTGATTTGATCCGAAAGTCCAAGAGAATGATCTTATTCCAGGCTCATATCAAGACGATAAAAAGCTGTTGCCGACGTCACTTCAGTCATTCACAGCTATTTAAAAGTGGGGTTAGGGTCAGGGTAAATAGGCTTTTGTTTTGCACACAAGCAAATCTGGAGCTGATTCATATCAGCCTTTGGTTTCTTGTTTCATAAGTACCTGACATTAATGCTCCGCTTCAGCTCATTTCGTTTTTTCTATTAAAATTTGAATTGTGCGAGCAGATGGAAACCGTTGCCTCTGCTCTTCTTTTTCTGCATCTTCCACCTTTCTACTTTAATTTGGAATTCTACTTGAGTATCAAGCATCCGTGCCCTCCACCATCCTTTTTTTCTGTGCAGGTTATCAAAACTAGAATCCCTCTCTAGAATCCAACGCAACCTTTTTTTCTTTTCTTTCTTTCTTGCTCGTACTCCCCTCGTCTCTGCCTGTCTGCATGTCTGTCTCCTCACAATACAAAATGCCCAAAGCTGTTCAATAGCACCTGGATTTTTTTAGCTTGGAATATCAATAGAGGCAGCACAGCTCATTTGATCCATAATAAATGTGTGTATGCTGCATGTGGTGGAAGGAATGTGCATTGCCTGCTAGAGCGAGGAGACGGATGGCCGCTGTGAATCTGCTGCCCACATCTTTTCCCCCCCAAAAAAATTCAACAGATACTAGAGTGAATGTGAGCTGGTGTGTGTGTGTGTGTGTTAAGAGAATTAAAACAGACGTAGAGACGTTCTTGCAGGAGTCAGGTGTTTAACTATGAATGCACGCTCAGATTTGAAGCAAACACACGCTGTCACAGTCTGGAAATATGTTGTGGTTTCTTCGTGGAGATATTTTCGGTTGAAAGCATTTTTTTTTATGGCGACCATAAGACACATTTTCATGCCGAGCTCAGTCATCTATCACCGCAGCCATCGTTCACCGAAGCTGAATCATAATCATGGGGCCCCAGTGGAAAATTAACAGCAGAAGCACTGATGGAGTGTGTGTGCGTGTGCGTGTACATGGGTCCGAACCCAAGACCGATGCTGTAAATGTAAGCAGCAGTGAGTTTGCATTTGTAATTTGCAATGTAATTGTTTTTGTCAGCCCATGTGTATATATAAAAATATAACAATGAAATGAAAAGAGAAGCAGCGGTTGCTCTGATTCCTTAAATAATGATTTAATTGCGCTCAGTTTTGACTCTTACTTCTGTCATCTGTTGGCGAGTTTCCACTAGCTTGGCACGGCACGGTTATTTTTGCGTTTCTACTAGCGATAGTACCTGGAACCTGGTACATTTTAGGCACGAGTGAGCCTAGAAGGCACGGCACGGCACGGCACGCGTTTCCACAAGCATAATACCTGGTACAAGATACTCTTTTTAGGACCCGCTTCCAAGCGAGCTGAGTCAACCCTATGCCAGACTGCCGGCCTCTGATTGGTCAGAGTGCCATCTCAGGAAGAGACGTCCGACGCAAGAATCGAGCCAAATAATGCCGAACTGTAGATCAGTTAAAAAAGACTTAGCGATCCTAAAAACGTGGCTTAATCTCCAACAATTACCAGAGAAATGTCTAAAATCTCTATATTTAACAAAGCAGTCTGGTGTATTTAAACCGCATCACAAACCCTGCCGCTGTATTTCAGTGTCAGACTTAGAGTCTTAAACCGTGCCGAGGTGAGCTGGGGGCTTAAGTGTGTATCAACAGTCATTTCCACCACACAAAAGAAGCAGTGACAGTGCAACATCCGGGAAACTTATATTAACTTTATGGCAGCAGTATCAATGGCTTTACAAATGTGTGCAATAATAAAGAATCAATACCATTACAGCCCCTATACATTGCACTATATGTTATCCCTTTTTTCAACATGGCGAGGCCTCAAACATCCTCCCACTAATTATGCATCTCTGAAAAGTTTGCTAATCGATTTCTACTCGGCCAACATCGAGTGGCAGTTGAACACAAGGTGGTTGTGAAATCTTGCGTAAAACTCTTTTTTTGTGACTAATTATTCCTTTTTCCATCGTCCACTCTCGTTGTCCTCAAAAGCCACAGGCGACTGGAGTTTAAATTATACATTATTTTCTGGTGTTGTAGCTACAACAGAAATTTACAAGATCAATCAAACGGACAAAAAGCAGTTCCCAGAGAGGATAAATATTTATATTCAATGCATAGCACTACAGAGCTTCCTTTCTGTTTAAGGAAAAAATGACTAAAGCCCACACACACACACACACACACACACACACACACACACACACACACACACACACACACAGATCATGTTTGTGTTTCAGTCCACTCGTAGGGCACACGACAACGTAAAGGCTGCAGTGAATCTTACCGTCGTTGCCTTGTCTCGCTGCAGCACTTCAGCTGTGTCCATAATCCTCACTGACGACGGTTTCTCTGCAAACACGAGAGAGGGGAGAGATGCAGCGATAAGAATCACAAAAGATGGAGGAATTTTTTTTTTTTTACCAACGCTACCATATTTTAAACACATCCACAGACCTGAGGGGCAAAGTGACAACAGACACACAAATAGATAATAAAGCCCATTCCATTCTAAACTCTTGGTGGCAAACTTGTTGGGCTGTTAATATTCACACTGGAGGACATCATTCCAACCTGCTCCTCTGTTAACTACATTACTTTCTCTGAGGCCTATTGAGCTATTCTCTTCATGTCCCATTTCACGCATGGCTTTGCAATACCCATTAGCAACTGATACATGGCCAGTTTTTGGGGAGTGAGATTTCTGATTTAGAATCGTGTTTATTAAAGAACAGAAAAACACAGGGGATTACTGTGTATTAAAGTTATTAAACAGTAAACTGGGTAGATTGGCATCTGCATGCCAATGTGAACCTTATAGTTTTTTAAATAATGTGGAAAAATGTCATTGAATTTGGCTGATTAGTCAGTGTTAATAATTTTCTGTGACTTTTTGACATCAAAATAGATTTGGACTTGACAGCATTCACAAGAGGATTAAATAATTAACCCCACAATAGCTGCCAGAGCCAATACACTGTATGTATGTGTGTGTAAATCCTTTCACAAAAGCCTGATTCATATATATATATCTTTTTATGGAATGGTTTTTGGGTGTTTTTTTGCTTCCGTTATGGATTATTTGGTACTTTGGCACATGCTGTATTTATCTGTCGAACTCTGTATCATAATAATATTTATAATATGGTGGAAAAATAGTCCCTCTCTAACACGAATCAACAAAACAACAATGCATCTATTATCACACGGTGGCAGCCACAGCAAACGCTTTACACTTGGACGACACAAAAGAATACATTTACGTGGGTCACTGAATGCATTCCAGAGCTGCACCTCCAAATCCAACAAACTGTAGATCCCGCAGAAGGGATGCAATTTACCAGGGTCTTTGAATGCATCTCATTCACTGCCCCTCTCATAGCAGGAGTTGCAGTTTAGAATATTTGACAACGAATAACCCTGTCAAATATTCAATATATATACTTTTTTTTGCTTGAAATTTCCATCACTATTTGCTGGAGGATGAAAATATGATAGTTTCAAAACTACATTTTTGTGACAAGTGCCGGAAGCAGTGTGGTCAAAATTGGTTGGTCGTCATTCTGAACTTTTTTTGGGTACATAAGTTAATTGCTTTTTTTTACCAGCAAAAACCCAGACATCTCATGTTTTAAATGGCAATGAGCAAGAAAGACAATCTTACTGTGGACGGCAACAGTACTGCGGTATTCCATGAGGTTGCTCTCTGACACTACCATGCAGGTGAAGGTCTTCTGGTCTTTGAGAGAGGCCTTGGTGATGAGCAGGCTGTACTTGTCGTCGATGCTGATCCGCCCGGCGTAATCGTCTGTGGCCTGAACTGTGGGCTGGTCGTTCCGGGCCTGTTTGACCAACAGATCGCCGGCAGTGCCGTCAGCTTTCTCCTGCAGCAGGAGAACACGCAGGGAGGGAAATAAATGTTTAGCGATTCTGCAAATGCATGCATCACCCACTTCTTATTTCTCTAAACAGATGTTCATCACATTCTCGCTGTATTAACTTGAATTAATTTCGGGTTTTTGAACGGAGTAGGAAAAATCCTCAAGCATGCTAAAATATTAATTATCTTCTGGAGCCTGTCAATCACACTGGGGACACATTGATGCACAATTCAAGACGAGGCATCTCCCTGTAATTTTTCAGCAACAGCACTGATAAAAAAGAACGAGAGCTTGACAGGAAATTGTCTCATAGTTTCATACGTCTCCCTCCTTCTTCCTCCCTCCTCCCCACTCTAAGGTCACGTCTACACAGTCGGCTGATTATGGCAATGATGCTGCTGCAGGTGCATCTGCAAAGTGATATACATTACATTCCCGCTCAGACTACAGAATAGCAAGCGTCGGTCTTAAGCGCGCGGCTGCTGGAGGGAAATTAATGAATAATTAAAAAAACACCTCTGCACCTCGGGAGTCTGCATATCATTTTTACATTTTTGATCAAAAACAGACAGCGCATCCTCTGAGTTCTGAAGAACAGCTTCAGACCACAATGTGACAGCTTTGAACACCAGTCGACTAACAATGAGAACTCCTGAATATCTTAAGAAGTAGCTTTTCTCTTTATTTTTACAAATATATTACAAGTATTCTTCTTCTTTTAATTAATATATTACTTTTACTATGTTGTATTTCGTCTAGGAAAAGCCAGACCATTCAGCTTGGCAACACAAAGATATTATCTTTGAAATATGACAAAGCGAAACAGTAAATAAGAAGCTGGGTCTTGTGTTTGATATTGTGCTGATGCCATAAATTACATTTCTGAATGGCAGGATTTGCCAAAAGCCTTTTTAGTTTTTAAGAGAACCGACACCAATCTTGTTGTTGTTGTTGTTCTGATGGATATCTTTGCTGACTGCGTCGAGACTCACTATTAACACTGACCGTTTCAAAAGCAGCCTTTTTCTTCTTTTTTTTAAGTCGCGATGACCTACAAAACTTTCCACATAAGAAAAAAACTACTCTCATAACGCCTGAAAACGTGCCTGTAATTGCACATGTCTATTTCCCACAGTGTGTGAGCACACATTCCTGAGTGGAACCCGCAGCCATAAAACAGAGCTGTGCGTTAAAGACGTTATCGCCCTAACGAGCAGCTCATCTACGAGGGCCATTCCATGAGAAACAGTTCAATTGGGCGTCACTTTAATGCATCCCCGTGTCTCTGCTGCACAGCGCATCGGACAGAGATTGAAAACTTTAATTTACCTGCAGAGAGGGAAAAAAAGGGCAAATGTGTTGGCTCTTGTCTTGGTTCAGTTCTTTAAAGATGGACTTGATATGGAGGCCACATAGTGTGTTGTTTTTTTCTCCCCCCCCCCTAAGATGGTGATAGTGATGCGTTATTCATGTGCAAATTTTGATATGCGTGGCAGTGAGTGGCTGTGCTTTTGATGACAGATCTGCTCTTCTTTCTCCAAGATCTGTGTATTATTTATTTTTGCTCTGTATATACTGTTATTATTTTGTGCATACTTTAGTGGCAGTAGAAGTTGTGTATATTGAGTAGAGAAGTACTGCTGTGTTGAGCAAATAGTGACATTGCGCTGGAGTCGGATTCAGTAGCGAGTCCGTTATTGAATTTTTGAGAAGCCATCAGAAAACGCTGAACCCTGAATAATAAAATATACCGTGTTCAAATTGGGTTGTTGAAAAGACGAGCACATTTGGACTTTTCACTGTCATGACCTCTTAACTGTACGTTTTCTAAAAGCTCCCAGTTCACGATGTTCTGGACGCAGCTGCATGGTCATGGTCGTGGTAGAAAGTAATTTAAAGTGTCCAGCTGAAGGTGAAACTCTGGTTTTACTTCCAAATAAAGTTTTTTTTTTTACTCCTCCTCCTGATAAGTTAATACTTTGAGTGCGTTTAAATGCACACACAAAAAAATTACTGGCAATAAACCGTTTAAGATACATGTCTCTAAGAATCAGATTAGATCAGATTATTGACAGAAACCTAGGTGTGTTACACAGGTTTTTCAAAAACCGATAACGGCAATAAACCAATTTTATTCCGTTTACATGAGCACTTGAATAACCAGATAACTACAAAACCCTGATAATATTCAGTTTTTTACTGTGCATGGAAACGCACTCATAGTTTCATGCTGGTTTTGGTCACGCATGTTTAGCGTTTAGGCTAGCATTTTGTTTTAAAATGCACGGTTGATTTAAAAGATTAAAAAAACACCGCACAGTGAAAATGACTTAGATTCTTCACAAGCGGACAACATTTTTTTCCTTCTTGCTGTGAACCTTTGCATTTCAGTTCCTCGTTTCTCAACCCACGGGTTTAAAAATACAAAACCTGCAGACTAAAAGTCTTAAGTCTTCGTCTTCCTATCAAATAAAAACATTAAAACGTTCGCAATGACAAAAGAATAACACCACTATGTTCGTATACTCCTCTCCTTTGGTAAAACGTCTGTGTGTCGGCTGTGGAAAATGTGCAAACTCTTTACAGATATAATTGTGGCAGTGTTTCCACAACCATTCATCCCACACGTTTTTAAATGCACTTGCCACTTATCCTGCCACCACGCAACCTACTGTGGTTACTCGGTAACAGTGTTATCTAAGGTGGCTTTGTGTTCCGTTTGTTAAAAGACTTGTTTGAAATATGGCCTGTTATTATATCAAAAATAAAGGGTTTTATTTTTAAATGCACCAAAATCCCCTCAGGCATACCACCACCACCACCACCACCAAGCCCCAAAACCCAGTGCACCACGCCAAACTACTTACATATTTCCACTTAATGAACATCAGATCATCGGGTGCAGAAGCTCCTTGGTTGCACGGTATAACGATGGTCTCTCCGTACAAAGCAGTCACACTGCTTGTCGCCCGCACTGCAAGACAAAAGACAGATATTCATAAAAAATGTGTTGTTGCTGTACAAAGAAAACAACAACAACAACAGGTGAACTGGCACAAACAGTCAGGTACAGTGTTGGAGGCTCTCTGGAGTGCAGCAGAGGAAACCTTGCAAGAACAATAAAAAAAAAGAAAACACTTTTATGTCATGAACACTTGCTCTGAAGTCTTTGATCAGCGGTGATGGGCAGAGAGAACACAAGAAAGAAAGCTAAAAATATGATCGTGGGCTTTTCAGACACTTTGTAAGGAGACTGTGGTTTGGCTGCGCGGCTCCTCCCGACTATAAGTGTTTCAAATGGATGGGTGTGAACACGAGTGAATCAAGCTCCACCACGCTACGTTGTCACTCCAAATTTTCAGCAGCCACATTTCAAACGTGCCTCCCATTAAAGTTTGAAGACAGGAGGTGGAAAGACGGGGTCGGGGGGTGGGGCCTGGGCAGGTCAAGCTCAAGCCGCAAAAACCACTTCCTCTGTCCACTAACGTGAGAAAGCACTGCAGTGAGAGAGGGTTGCTATGGTGGCACAGGCCAGTCATGTGAGACGTGGGTGGGAAGAGGGTGGAAGAAAAGGAGTTGAGGGAAGATGGATGGACGGGGGGGTGGGGGGGAGGACACGGAGGTCTTCACGCTCCAAATCTTCTTCTTCTTTGAGCTTTTCTCCGAACAGGTCGGACGAGAGGCGTTTCAGATTCTGGACATTCCAGAGCGATGAGGACACACGAAAGTGCAGCGGGCGCTTATTTCTGAAGCCAAGACCTCAGGCTGGACTTTTCATATCATATATATGTATCCACTGCTCTGAGCTATGTTTTAATGATATCACAGCAACACACAACAAGGATCAGTTTCCACTGCATTGCTTTAAAAGTATGTTACGTGGGGGGACACTAAAACAATCTCTATTCATCTAATAATTAACTAGAGCTGAAACAATTACTCAATTAAACAATTATTCATGGATTAATCAATTATTAATCACTATTTTCAGAATCAATTCGTCAGTTTGAAGCTTTTTTCATGATTAAAACAAGTTCTCTGATTGTTTCAGCTTCTTAAATGTGAATATTTTCTTCGTTTCTTTGCTCCATAAAACAAAGAAATCATTAAATGTGAATCATTTTGGCTTGTGGACAAAAACAAGAACATTGGAGAACATCAAAATATATGAAAACCTGACAATACATGCCAAATTTAAAGTAGTGTTCTTTTATTTTAAACTGTGTCATGTCTAACAAAATGAAAGGAAAGCATCATGAGGGAACCATATAAAAATGCACCAAAAATTTAGAATTTGGGAACAAAAAATGTCTTAAAAAAAAAAATAATGAAGATGAAAACTTGGTTTTATGTATTTGCTCAGATGAAAACCACCCATCAATGGTGTTCTAGTGTTAACCACTAGCAATTATTACATATACAAATATAGACAGTGGTCCGGTATTGATGTTTTTTAGGATGTAAAAAGTCTGAGAGACGAGAACTGATTGTGAAAAATAATTTGTGAAGACAAGATAATGAAAAAAAACAAATGTGTTGACGCGAGGCTCCATCTTTATCACACAAAAGTACTTTTTTTGTAATCCCAGTGCTGTTTAGAAGGACACATTGTGCAGAATAATCCTCACACTTGGCTTCATTAATCAGTCGTTAAACCACTTCGACTGTTTGACGTCTGTCAGCCCCCACAGGAGCGGGAAAATATGACCTTCATATCAGCAAAAACCTCCGCTCTATTCTTCCCTTCCTTTTGACAATAATGAGGAACGGCGGCAGCTGTGACTTTTGCGTTGCTGTTTATTAACAAACAAAAGCACGTCGACAAAACAACGACGACGACTTTCATCGATTTCTTCTGTATTTTTCGAGAAAGTCACAAACAAAGACTGCGCTTTCTAACGAACTCGACGTGTTTTACAGTTCTGATGAGAAAGTTGCACGTTTTCTGTGGTAATGACGTACGCGGGGAAGTCGCATGGGACTCGACTAAATTTATATCATCTCTGAACACACAGCAACAGTAACGGTGAAGTAAACAAACTGACAGTCTGAACTCCAGCGAGAAGGATAATTGTGGAGAGTCTGTGAGCCTGGAAACTACAGAGTGTGACGAACAAAAGTGTTGGAAGGAAGAAAAAAAAAGATAACTCTAATTTCAGGAGTGATGATGAGTGGGTTCTGTGCCTTTGCCTCACATTACGGCTTTTTTGCATTTAATCAAAGGTGTCAGTGTTAGTGACCTACAGATGGTACAAAGGAGGAGTGGTGAAAAGTGTCAGGGAAATGGCTGACACCTTTCTATTCAACAGTATGACATCAGCCACAGAGCGAGAAAGACAGAATATGAAGTTTATAAAGGCACAACAACCTGTTTAGATGCAGCCTTACTTCTTATTTTTTTATTAGAAATCAATCACTGTGGCTAAACCTGAAGAAAAATGGCCAGAAAATGACCCAAAATGAAGAACATTATATTCAAGTCAACCCTAATTACTCTGCTGAATCTTACATTAAAGCAAACATTAGCGATCCTAAGTCCTTTCCATTAACCTCAAACTTGGCAGATTTCAAAATGTCCATGAAGGAAATGGGTTTTCATGTGAAATAGGTGAAATTGAGAATGAGTCACCATTTCTCCCACCCCCCCCTCCATTGTTCACATTATGCTGAGTTGAGAAACGCCTTTGTGGAAATAAATGTCTTCAAAATAGAGAAATGTTCTCTAACGATGACAGATCGTAATGGCTGATTAAGTCTAATATCCATAATTTGGCTCCGTGTGTGTCTTAATCCTGGAAAATACGTCAAGGAGGTTTATTTGTTTAAGACTATTTGTAATTTATGTTCTACCCCGGGCTTTGCTGGTCTATATTTCTAAATAATGGCGTCTCGTAAGCCTAATTTGGCCGGGGCATGTTTTGTACGCATGGGACAACAACA
The DNA here is from genome assembly GCF_963457635.1 of Microchirus variegatus. Classification (NCBI taxonomy): domain Eukaryota; kingdom Metazoa; phylum Chordata; class Actinopteri; order Pleuronectiformes; family Soleidae; genus Microchirus; species Microchirus variegatus. Next base: position 10,279,354 of record NC_139803.1, read on the forward strand.
GAAGATAACGAATGAATCATGTAGTAAACACAAACACGTGGACCAAGGGTTCGAATGAAGGCAATTAACCAACACGCCCAGATAACGTGAGCTACATTTGCATGTAGAACGGCCCATTTGTACTCTACACAAGAGACAGAGACGGGTGGAGCCGGTGAACACCACGAGAAGTCAGGGGGGGCATAATGGAGTCCAATCAGTCAGGAAAACGACAAAGAAGCAACCCAGAGTCGCAGTGAAACAACTGTAAAACACGCTGCCAGAGCTCAGAAAACACAGAGCGACTGCCAGGCGCTGGGCTGTTTGACTCGAGGGGCTCTGCGGCGAAGCAAGTTGTCAAAAGTCACAGTCGACAAAAAAAAGGAAATACTCGAAATCCCACTCGTTGTCAATCTCTCTCATCGGCATGAAGTTTCAGTCTATTTCGGATCAAACGCAATAAAAATAACCCTTTTTAACAGTCGCTATTTTGATTCCTGCCATTCTGTACTTGGCGCTCCTTACTAGAGTTCTGTAAACGACGTCCGTACCAATGCACGGAGGTATGTGACGGAAATAATGTTTGGGGCGGACGCAAACGGACGAAAATGGAGTATAAATTGGCCATAATGCAGACAAATTGAAAGAGGATGTCTCTCCTCCGAGCAGAGCACTTCACACCTCATTCAATCAATCAATTACCCACTCGTGCTTGTACACTGGGAGGGAACGACTTATTCTGTGTATGGTAATTCACTGAATGACCCTTTAATGAACAGGAGACACCATGTGGTTTAACACGTCATAGGTTCTCGTGCAGCAGCAGTAAATCTGCTCCTGTGCTTCCACAGCGTGTTTGTGAAACTCACTCCCTTCATCTATCTTTATTTCTAAAACCCTGTCAGGGTCACGAGCTGCTTATTGCCTTTCCTCCTCCGGGCATAATTGTTAACCGTACCTACGAGGAGAAGACAACAGTGTTTGTCTATTTTATCTCCCCAAAGTGCGAGCTATAAGTCATCCAGTATCTGTGATATCACCCTCAACAAAAGAGCAGGCTCTGTCTGGAAGCCAGCCCACGACCACAGTGCATTGTTCAAACAGGTGGGGGAAGGAGGCAGGAGCACATTAGCCTGGGCTTGATTAAGAGCCTGGTGGAGGATAATGCACAGCACAACACTGTGAGTGCTGTGGTTCTTCCTCCCTTTATTGGGTTTTAAATTGTCTTTTTTTAACCAACTGCTTTGTGCACCGCCGACATAAAGCATTTACATAATCATATGCGTCCAATTGGAATGCGTCCTGTAATGCTAACTAAACAAGTGAATTCATTTCAAAGAACTCAATTAAAAGTTTTTTGTTTTTTTTGGTCAGTCTATAGTTTAATTAGAATTCCAGGGCTAATTATGTATGAGTGAAGTTTATATGCTGCACTACAACAATTTTACTGTTAATCTCTGCAGCTAATTAATGATTCTACAGGAAGCGTTTTTATTAGATCTCATATCATGTATAATGCTGCTGGAGATAAGGGGCTGTGGTGATTGGAGAAGGTGCAGTCTTTTACTGCTACGTTAATTTTTCACTCACATCTTCATCTCCTCTGCCTGAGACTTCACTCTCCTTCAAGACGGTAAATCTGTGAGCTGCCATCTTGTGTCTGTATTAGTGCTTTGCTGTCAGGTTGATTGGAAAGCCACTTCTCGCTGACTTTTCCCCGCTATGCTCGGTAACCACCCTTCCAAAACATTAACCTGCAAACCCCCCCTCTGTCCCGAGGCGTGTATTTTGTTTGCTCTGGCAGCTCAAACACAACTGTGCTTATCTCACGATTATCTAGCAGCAGAACAATGTGTTCCTGGGGAGATGAAACCAGACCTCTGTGTGGTCTCCCCGCCATTCAGCCGGCATCACAACAAAAGCACCTAATCCCATTCTCCAAACTCCTTTTCAATATGTTTTTCCCCTCAAGTTTTTCAACGAGTTGAAGTTTGTGCAGCGGTAATTCTTTTTCACATCTCCTCAGACGACTCCGTGTTATCACACTGTAAAGACGATGTTGACAGGGAGAGCAAGGCGACTCTAGATTTTACATAAAATTGAAGTCAACAAAGTTTGGAAGTATTTCAACAGCTTGATGCAAATGAAGTGATCTCTTCTCAACTCTAGCTGTAGAACAATCTTTGCACAACAATATGTGCTTTTAACCGTCGCCGACAGGATTTGGCACGCGTATTTCTCATTACCGCAACTCCTAGACCGTTTGTGATATCATCTGTCCAGGGTGTGACCCCCGATGTTTTGCCATGTGTCAGTTGAGATTGGCAGGATAAAGCAGGAGAAGAAAGATGGAGTTTCGCCAGCGTGTCTCACGCTTGTGACGTCAGCTTCCCAGCACCGTTATTCCTTAACGTTTGAATAACTGCCAGATATCTAAAGTGAAAGTTAGAAGCACTCACTCATTGTACATTTTTCTGACAATATTACAGCCATAAAATCAATATAAATCCAGGCAGCCTCATTATCTTGGCGGTTAATGTCCGTTCTACTCGATTTATTTGGCAAACACCTGCTCACGCTGCAAAGAAACCTTAAAAAAGATCTTTCATTTCTTTGTCTGAAACTGAAATTTGGGATCCCCAAATTTACTATTAAACCGACCTGCAGATCAACCTCAACAACCAACTATTTATCCTGCGTCCCTGCCTCCTGCAGCTTTAATGCGCGTCCATATATTATATTATATTCACAAAGTCATAAAAATGCCCTTTAATGTGATATGCAAATTTCCTCTGGTCTGAACTAAACCTCCAGCAGCAGCAGCAGCAGCCGTGGAAAAATTAGGTCATAAAATTATTCTCACTATACAGAAATCTGAAGTTTTGGTCGGATTAAACTAAAAAAAAAAAACATTTATTAGCATTTCACAAAACGTCCCCGCTACAGGAAGCGCTGTGTTAAAGCCTGGGGACAAGTTTTGTCACTGAGCAGACAAAGACTGAACAAAGCCCACCAGGGGAAACCCACATATATGAATTTTAGAGCCTTAAGTCTTATTTTTCATACAGTAATTCCTCCTTGTCAACGTTGTCAAGTCAAACTACGCGCAAGTCTAACATTATCTACATCCAGACGATGTGGATTGTATCGTGCCAAACTGGAGCGGCTCACGGCACGTCACAGTGAAACGTGTTTCCTTATGTCGAGCACATCCGCCCAAATCCGACGGAAATTCCCATTACATTGTGCCACCTTGTCCCCGGGCACCTCCCTCCTGAAAAAACCCAGGAAGCATGGTGGATTTAATGCCAAGTGACAACATAAAGCACCCATAAACTTGCAAGAGTGTCCCTTGTCACCTTCAGTGCCGCAGGCGTGCGTGCGCGCGCGTGCATACCTGCATGTGTTTGCGTTCAGTGGATGTGAGATCTAACTAAAATATATCCTTGCACAGCATTGAGTTGGTTGAGTCGGATCAAAATGACAGTAAACGTAGATCATCATTTTTTAAAAAGCACGTCAGTACCAGTGGCTGCAGAGGTGATGGATGGAGTTTTTACTTCACATATTATTACAGCGAACAGAGAAACTTATCATTAAAAGTTTTTAAGAAAGAAAAGTGGTCCTTTTATACGATACTTTATCCTTAGATTACTTTTACTCATGCATTAATGTAAAAGGCAGGATTTAGCCGTTCACTTTTTACAGTTTTTCAGGTTACACGTTTCACGTCTGTGTTTTCCAAGAGAAAGTGATCGTACAGAACATCTGCTCCGTTCTGCATTGTTTCTCAATAACGGTGATCGGCAAATGCACACAGATTGGTGACCATTATTCTAATTGCCACGGTGAGCTGTGAACAAGGCAGCTGCATCACAAGCAAATATATATACATTCTGCTGCAGCCACCGCTCTACGGAGATCAGTTTGTCACGTGGGCTGCGCTAAATGTGGAATAAATGAATGAAATATGAATGCATTAGTGAGCCGCATGGTCATGGATGTATGAGTGGAATTCATTACGCTTAACTCTCTGTGGACAGAGGATGCAAAAAGGAGGAGAAGAAGAAGCCCTACATTTTTTCGAAAATCCACTTCATGACTGGAAAGCCATCAATAAATAAGTATGTGTAGAAATGATAACAAAAAAAATGTGGTGAATCACGCCTGGAAATGCTCGCTCTAGCAGGCTACACTGCAAACAATGCAAGTGATACATCCCATCCCCTCATGTCTGCCCTATAGTCATAGCTCCGAGCTAAAAACACATGAAAACACTGGTAAAAGCGAGCGAGAAGGAGACAGCGAAGGGAGGTTTGCTCATGTTTCCTGCAAGATTGCGAGGGCTACAGATACCAGATTCTCTTTTATCCCCCCCCCCCCCCCCCCCCCACAGATAAGTTTATGTATCAGCAAAGTGAAGTGGATTTCAACAAATACGATAAAAATTGTTTAAGAAGCAAATCACGGTGAAAGGTTACGGGCGACATGATGCAACTTTGTCAACAGTAGCAAACCGAGAGCGTTGTCTCGCTCACAGACGCTGGAAAACAGCTGCAAAAAAAAAAAAAAAAGATGTTATAGACATGAAAGTAAAGCAGTGTGACATTAGGTATGTGAAACTTCCCACACAGATCCACACACACACATTTCTGGCAACAGAGGGGAACAACGGCGTGCACACATTAAAAAAAAAAAAACTCAGCCTCATTTATCAACCCGTCCAAATTCTGTGTCTGAGCATTCATGTATAAAATGCCACCATGGTCATTTTTTTCCCCCTCTTGTTTCGGCGACCTTGTGGACAGCTGGAGAAACATTTGCAAGTCTGCTGTCGCTCTGATATCTGAAATGTTAGAGGGTAAGCGTCCACTCAGGCGCGGAGTTGATTAACATGCACGCATTAGCATAACAACACGTCCACTCGTCTCGACTCGGGAGCATAATGGGAGCAGCTTGACATTGTTGTGATCACTGCGATAGGTGGACAGCTCTCCTCATGCAGATAAGTGCAGTTTATATAAATGCTGCGTTTTGTGCCGGATGGTGTAGAATTACAGCTGGGGCCCCGTTACGTTCCCAAGGGAAGGAATGTGTGACACAAAAATCTGCCACTGTGCAAAATGTAGTAAGACGTCTGTGCCAAAGCAGCTTTATAATGGGTGATGATAGAGATCATGGTCCTCACACTGGCAGACGGCGCGATGTTCGTTTTCCATTTGAACATGTGCACGCCATCAGCAGTTAAAATGAAACACAAAGTTTGGATTATATTGGCTTGTAATAAGCAAGAAAAAAAAAAAAAAAAAAAAGGTGATCGACCACTTTCCCCGCCAGTGCCAGTTGACAAGTTCACCGTCCTGTTTTCTTTTTCGGGGGCACGACGAGTTCAATGTCACAAGTGCTCTGGAAAAGTGGGGAAGGGTTAGCGCAGAGCACAGAGCAGCCTCCATTTTTTTTTCCATTTTTATATCTTTATTTTACTTCTGTCTCTTCTTTACCAACAGAGCGGGATGTATTTATTTGTGGCTACATTGACAGTTACCGTGTCCGGAAAAATGAAAACGTCAATATTTTATCCACCACTACCGATCAAACGTAGCAGTCAGTCAGTATTCTTGACCAGATGAAATGCAGTGTTCCTTTGTCCCAGGGAAGACAAAAGCCTGCTGTTTAGTCCAGTGACAGTGAAGCTTGAAATATAAATGAACTACACTGAACTAAATCTGTTCCAACATTTTAATGGTCTGTTGTACTGGTGACATGTTAATTTATACGAATAATGTATTTCATGATTACAGTGCACTATATAAGACTTAAGTTTCCGAATTGGACGATATTTCTCATGCATTCTGCACCATGCAACTTGCTGGCTTGTGAATTGGAGTCTTAATAGTCTTCACAACATACTACAAAGTCAGTAGCAAAGGGATTACCCTGCACTTCTTGCTTAGGAGGTCAACACTCAACAGGTCAATTGACCAATATTCGTGTCGTGTAATTTGTATAATGATAATACCCCCCCCCCCCCCCCCCCGCGAGTTGGAATAAATCAATTTGTGTCTTTCCAGGTAATAACTCCTCCAACAGCAGAACAGTTCTGTGTAAAGCATTGAATAAATAATAAAAAAAAAAGACTTAAATTAGCACAAGCCGCTGTAGCAACGAGGCAAAGGCCTTGAGAAGATGAAACTTAATCAACAGTAAGAATCTCACAGGACACAGAGATGATATAAATTCTAATGTCCCAGAACTAAATTGCCCAATTACTGATCATATATTAGCAAACCCTGCTCGACCCAGCTCAAATCATATGAGTGAGAGTCAGACTCTGGGTTGTCTCTGGCTGTGTGTGTGTGTATGGGGGGGGGGGATGTGTGTGTGTGTGTGTGTGTGTGTGTGTGTGTGTGTGTGTGAGTGTTGCATATCTGCATGAGTCATCATGAGGGTTTCTGCCAAAAGCGAGCGATCAAAGGTTCACTGAAAGTCAGACTTTAGGTTTGGCTATAAATGGCAGCTCGGGCTGAGGAGGAAGCCGCGGTCGCACTGTATGTTGACACTGTGTGTGTCAGCGGTGCATGCAGGGAGGAGGGGATGTTTATACTTCACCCCCACACTGTCTGTCACCAGATACGTACAACAGACTCAGCCGCACCCCCCACCTCCTCCTCCTCCTCCTCCGACAGGCCTCGGACCTGCCTCTACACTGTTAACACGTGTCCCCACTCTGAGCGATGGCACTGCTGCTGCTGTACAGAGCAACAATGCATAAAACACTGGACTGGTAACTGGTAGAGTGTTGTTAACTCCACAGAGATATAATACTGCTACACTTCCAACAAACAGTTTTTTATGCTCAAGATATCGTCATTAATTTGTCCCTGGGATTACGATAAAAACCTCCAGAATCACTATCTATGTAACAACAATAAAAATATCTGATTTATACCGATTGCCTTCTGAACTGCGTTCATGTAAACAGTTTGTAAAAGTATGACCTTAACTTCGACATAACCTGGATCAATGCAACATTTAAATACCTTGTCCTGATTTTCATGTATGAAATTTGATTTTTTTTTGGTGTACTTTTTGCCTTGTAGCAGCCTTGAAAGCAATTATGTCTTTTCAGTACATGAACAAAACAACATTCAGGCCCCTAAATTCTAATCCAGGCATTTAGTTCACCCCCTTTTAATTGCAAGCATAAATGTAATGATGCAATAATATCGGTGATAACGACAAGTTAGAAGTGTAAATAATGATGTAGTGGTAAAAACAGGACAGATGGACGACGCCACCGTCCTTTAATTGTCCTTTGCTTTAGTGTGAAATGTATAACTTTTTTTTTATTAACTACGATCATCCACTCTGTTTTAGTGCCACGGACGATTCAGCTGCCGCAGTAACATGCACAATAAGCTTAAGGTTTTACTGGCAAAAGTTCACCACAATGTTTTCCGATCATCACAATGCAGCATCGAGTTGACATGGACCGACCCTGCTTTAGATAATGCACACACTTTAAAGGCGGGTGCATTACACCTGTGGTCTGCAGCGTTATGTGATTTTCATAAGTGCTTCGTGTTTTATGTGCAAAAAAGTTGCGTTGGAACGGCTTTCGTCGGTTCGCCGTCATTTCACCAGAGGTTATCGTGATATTTTACTCGTGTTGAGCCATACTGTTCTCATTCCGAGAGCGTCATGTGCTTACAGATGCACGGGACGTCGCTCCGAGTCGCTCATGGCAGAGTCCATTGACGCTGAAACATCACTGTGATCAAGCCGGTACTCTGCAGCCACTGACAAGGAAAATATATTATTTATAATAATTTAGGATGTATTATTAGTCGTGGAAATGCTGACGATATTAATAAAATAAAAGTCTGTCTGCGAGCCAGCAGTGAATATCCACTAAAGCCCAGCCTTATTCTCAGTCCTATCCCGGTCCCTAACCCGAAACTCATCGCCTCGAGGCGCCGTCGGTGGGTTTACATTGGAGTCCGTCGTAAGCCCGGTGCGTCTCTTTCAGACACGGAGGTCCACCCTTCGAGATAAGAACGCGCTGAGTTGAGCCAGAACAGGTTTTGAGTGTATCAAAGAAGAGATTGATTGTCTTAAATCAGTGTCTCAGCCATCGCACGTCCATGCCTTAAATCAATACGGCCCAATTAGACATAGCCCTGAGAGAGTTTTCTCATGGAACTAATGAAATCCTCCAGTGTGGAATCATTAGCACCACTCACAGACCCTCTTTAAAGCACTATTTCGAGTGAGTATGCTGTAACGTTGGCTTGTAATGTATGTCGGGATCACATTATTTTCCCCATGCATTATTTATGTTATGACTGTATAAGTCGATGTCTGCCAGGTAGCTGCTGATGCAAAGTGCAGTTGACGTGTACTGTGTATTGTCTATAGGCAGACGTCATCAAACTAAATGATATCCCTTCTTCTCCACTTTGTTTCAACGCAAAATTGATGTTAAAAGAGATAAAAAAGGTCCAAATCTACTTGAATGTGCGATGTTAGGGTCGGAGTGTTCCGCACAGCAGATTAGAACATGTAAATAATGCCTCTGTGCTGTGAGTTTTCCGAGGGGAGAACAATTCAGCTCCACTGGTTCTGCACCCTCGACCCCATCAACACAGTGGGGAAAATAAGCGGTTGGCACTTCCACCAGTCACACATAATGGTCCGCACCTGGTGGAGATGCAGCCATGCAGATCCCTTTTGCCAAAAATATAAATGAAAGCTGTAATCTTATTTCGGGAGATGTAATTGAAAACAAGCCAGTGTGCCAGGGCCAGGAAGTGTAAGTGAGCAGATGGTAATTAGCTCCAGTATGATCCGCGGATCAGATTAAGGCCAAGCTCCAGCACATTAGTGAGGAGACAGTTTGATCCTGCAGTTTACATTTTAATTTGAGCTTTTCTGGCGCACATACAACTAACACTGAATGAAGACGGCCTCCCTCGCCCCCCACCTCCTCAAAAATAAATCACTATTTTAGCATTCTACTTTCAACTGCTTTTAGTAATTCGAATTCATGTCCAATGTGGGAAGACTCGGCGTTGCATATTAATAGGATTCCGTGCAAGAGATCATGAGATGAATTACTCTTACCAAGGTCAAACATAAGCAAGTTGAATGAAAAACTCTTCATTCATGAGTGTCATGATGATTTCAAAATAAATCTGAATATAAAATAAAAAAAAGCACATTTTTTTGATAATCCCATTTCTCATTCCAATTTCCAACTTTTTGCTTGAGCTGTGTGCAGAAGCCCCTCTGAGAGATTCTCTGGTAATACATGAGGGATTTGAGCTAAGTTACAGTTTAATGACGGATACAGTGTCAGCACTTAAAGACAATGCTTTACCATCTGCGGGGTCCCTCACCCCCACTGTAACACAATCTGTCTGAATGCCTCTGGAGTCCTAAAGCCAAGCTGTCAGGGTCAGGGTCTCTGACAGTAGTCCAGTGGCTCGCTCACACTTACCAGATAATTTGTCACCAGCTCTAATAGCAATCAAGAGTCCATATGCACGCCAACACAAATGTCAATATCTGCCAGCAGCGCCATCTGTATCAATCTAAGGTCAAGCAAAAGGGAATTCTTTTAAGTGGGTAGCTTGAACTAGTGTCGGTGTATGTACCTCCAACACAGTTTCACATTTCCAACCCTCATTTATTTTGAATGCCTCATATGATTTACCAAAGAGTCCATTCTGAATTACTGGCAGATGGGACATGGACTGTTGAGGACCTCATGAAGATAAACACGAAAGATGATAAATCAGAAAAATTCACAAAAAAATAAACCAGTTTGATGCTATTTGAATGTTCTAAACTCAAGTGCATGTCAGCTAATGAAAATAATGCAGGGTTTGCAGTGTGTTGCTCATGAGATGCATTCAAAGACCCTGGTAAAAAAAAATCTTTAAAACTCCTGGTGGATCTACAGGATGTTGAGCTTCAAGATACATTCAAGAAATATGTGTTACAGCACCAATTTTGCGCTGATTTCTCACATGTGCGACTAGTTTTGGGATCAGGTTTCAGAATTTCAGCTTAACCATCGCCCCCAATAGCCAGCTCTTTAAGGTGCATTATGAAATAAATCTAAAGCAACTGGCCATAAAACCCTCCTAATATGTCACAGGGACTCAGGAATAAAGTTCATATAACAAATTGAACTCACCAACAACAACAGTACAGACAAAATATTTGCATTAAAAAAATATATTTTGCAGACTGCAAATCATGTTTATGTTTTGAAATCATGTTTTGGCATGTGGCTAAAAGACCTAAAAGACCTAAAAGACCTCGGTATTTTGAATTTGAATGTAGTAACCGTTTTTGGCCACATTCTTACATATGGCACCTTTAATTAGCAATCGAATGCTCGGATGAAAACCGAACCTACTTTTGTGCATCGTTTAGGTGCACATGAGCTTTGGCTTTTCATCGCATGTGACTTACCATAATAGGCTAGTCTCAGTTTCCTCATGCACTCGTCTTCTTTAGTTTTGCTATGGTCAGTTTTAACGTCACCATGGATTGTCTGCACATGCTGCAGGTAGGACACTCAGATTGGTATGAATGGGAAAGTGGGCATGCAGCTTATGGCGAGTGTAAACAACTCTGTTGACATGGATGTAAATACATATATACATATAAAATCACTGAACAGTAAACAGGAAAACAAGCCCTCAGTGGACTGTCGCCTTTTAGTTTCGACCAACGTATTTAATACTTCAGAGATGTAGGCAATAAGTTGCGATAAAGAAATATGCGCATCAATACACGTGTCAATATCTGCCAGCAGCACCGTCCGCATCGATCTAAGGGCAAGCTAAAGGGAATACATTAAACTTATGTCAGTGTTTACCTTCTACACAGTCTCACATTACTTACCCTCATTTCTGTTACCATCTGACTTAATAAAAGGCTAAATTCTGACTGGCTGATGGGGTGAACGTTGTCGTTTTGTTTTGTTTTTTTCCGTAAAAGGACAGTTGGTCCCGAGCATCTTTGGGAAATCAGCGTGTAACTGTAGATAATATCAATGTCGAGAGGCCACATAAGCGTTGTGTTTTCACCTCTACGTTGACCTTCAGTAAACAGGAAGACAGAATAAATGGTCACAGCAAAGTGCAGCCTAATAGTCTACTCAGACATTTAGAAAGAAAGTTATATATTATATAAATACGAGCTGTCAAGGCAACCAGCAGCAGCACACAGTTTCTGGATTTCAGCATATTTAATATTTCACAGTAGGTTTGCAAATGTGTCTATTCCAGTCTATCTGGAATACACAGATTTTTCTTAACCTATATGAACAGGTTAATAATCAATGCTCGATTAGACTTTTTCCTCAGATTAAATTTTAAATGTCACATCAGCTGCGCGACATTCACGCACTGTTAGGGATTCATTAATCCCTAACATTAAAAAAAAAAAAAAATAACCACCTAATAAAGCAATGAAGCGCTCGGTTGAAAAAGTCACATTTCGGGCAGAGCGTATAACTCACTCCTTTCTGTCCGGCTCAAGTCTTTTGCTGTGTCTCCACCCACTTTTCACACGTTCTATCCGAACATAAAATAAAGGCAATAAAAAAAAGTCAGGCTGCAAAAATACTTTAACTGGAACACAAAGATATTAACTTGGCATTTAAGAAGAGAAGTTTCAGCTGTGTTTTATGTCCTTGAAGAGTAGTGGTGCATAAGGACAAGAAGGAGCTTCACTGTCCTTCACCCTGCTATTATAGATTAAAGGTGCATTATGTAATAAATCTAAATCAACTGGCCATAAAATCCTCCTAATATGTCGCAGAGACTCAGGAGTAATGTTCATATAACAAACTGAACTCACCAACAACAACAGTACAGACAAAATATTTGCATTAAAAAAATATTTTGCAGACTGCAAATCATGTTTACGTTTTGAAATCATGTTTTGGCATATGGCGCCACCTACCGCCGTATACCAATCATTGCAGTCAGTAGAGTCTCAGCTGCTGAGCAACCACGGGTTGCCAGTTATTTCAGAAAATGAAACCTAAAAGACCTCGGTATTTTGAATTTGAATGTAGTAACCGTTTTTGGCCACATTCTTACATATGGCGCCTTTAATGAAGTTGTCCAATCCCAGCTGACATCGGGCAAAAAAGAGTGTCCACTTAACTAAATCTGGATGTTTTTGGACACGGAGAAACCTGGACCTTCTTGCTATGAGGCAACAGTGGAAAATGGAAATATTCATATTCAGGTGCATCACGTTTTCACAAGTCTTTAATATCCGTTCACACACTGCTCGGGCTGAAACAATTACTTGATTAATTGATTATTATTCAATTACGAGATAAATCGTCAACTATTTTGATCATCCATTAATCAGTTTGAGCGTTTTTAAGGAATTAAAACAAGTTTTCTGAATCCCCAGCTTCTAAAATGTGAATCTTTTCTGGTTTCTTTGCTCCATGTCACAAATAAATGATTAAAACGGAATAATTTTTGGTTTGCAGACAAAGAGAACATCATCATTTCTTGGTTTGAGGTTCAGTGTCTTGCTCAAGGACACATCAACATGCCGACTTATGGACCTCTCTCTCTTTCTCTCATCAACACAAAAATAGACAATGAGTTCACACTTTTTTGTGTTTTTTCTGTTAAGCAGAAAGAATTTCATGTGCTGGCTGGAGGTTTTCAAATAAAAAAGCACGTCATGTTTGTTGCAATCACAGAGAAGTTACTTTTCATCGATGATGGCCTTTGATCCGTCGCTGAGTGGGAGCTGCAAAAACCACCGTCTTGAAACCTGTCCCACTCACCACACACACACACACACACACACACTGAGCATCAAGAAGCAGTCAGCCTAATCACAGCTTTTGTTACGGTCCAAACATGCGTGCAGGAGGTTTGAACACAAATGAGCGAGCCCTCAGATGTTCCCGAAAGCCATAAACCCCCCCCCCCCCCCCCCCCGTAAATCCTCCACAGCTGAGGGTATTTTTCAAAGATGAGGCTTAAGGTTCTCATGTGGATATTCAACAACTCCTGGAAGCGGAGTTATATATATATATATATTTATATATGTGTGTTACCAGTTTTAATAATTTTACGAAGATAAATGAAGGTGCCATCTCCTTTTCACTGGGAACAACTGGAGAAGCAGGCGCACGACCTCTGCTCCAACACTTCCAATAAAAACCTTTGTTCTTATTATTTTTTAATTAGCAGAGTGCAGCACATGCATAAGAGCTGCCCGTGGGCTAGACTCACTTAGGTTTGTTCAGTGCCACCATCATCGCCCCCCCCCCCACCGTACTCATCCATTTGTCCTCTGCCCTTACTTGTCTCACATCTTCTTCATTTCACACACACAGTGAGTGAGTTCACCGCATTCCAGCACGAGCTGTAAAAGTGGAAACCGCTCACTGGTTTGGACATGTTGCACCTGTAAAAACCAACAGCTAAAGCTTTTAAACACCGTGGCTGCATACCAGGACACACGCTAAATGAAAAATGAAGGCCAAACTGATCCCGTTTTGATGCGCCGGCGTTAGCAGGGGGAAATATTAAAGACATAACTTTAGCAGCCGAACAAAGAGGAGTGGGGGGGACACACAGAGTCGGTTGTCTGAACTTTGTTTACATTTGCATTATTCAAACCTGCGCTTGTGCCGCCACTACAGCAAGAAACCCACCTTTTTTGGCAGGAGACGGCTCGGGTTTTTATAACACGAAGGAGCTGAAAGTCAGCAGGACTTCTCATAGATATCTGGAGCTGAAAAAGAACAAGGCCGGTGACCTGCGGTGTGAAGGTCAGAGCAGGTCTGCTGAGTCCCAGAGGATTCATCTCCCTGTGACACTTTAAATTACTACCTGTGTCCATCAGTGACGCCACAGAAGAAAAAAACCACGCCAGCTTTATTTAGGTCGGACATCTGCTTTGGCTTCAACACATGCACATGTAAAGTTATCCAAACAATGTCGTATAGCTTCTAAAATGGAAACAGGGTCCAGGACTGCTACTGTTAGTGTCATTAAGGACAGTTAAACTCAAGTCATCTCAAAAGGCACATACTTAATTTACTGCGCATTCCAATTCTCACTTGAGAGATTCTGATTCAGCGGTAGACCTCACATACTGTAAGACTGGGCTTTAGCGAGTGTGCACATCTGCGCCGATCCAACACGACTGTATATCTCCGGAGTATTTACTTTCACCCACATAAAACTAGAACGTTCTATCCTCGCAAATCCTCACGTGTTTTACTGTTCCATTCTGAGAAGTCCCTCGGTTAAACTCATGTGAAAAGATACAGACTAAATGTGATTTAATTTTTAATATTTTAACAGCTATTTGACGCTGGTTTATCCAACTTTTTGGATGAAACTTTGCCATGATTACATTGATCCTCTATCATTTTTTCAGGCATAAACTCCAGATAATTACCAGAGAATGGTGAGGGGTTGGCGTCTGGCAGGAGGCGAAACACTAGTCCATTAATTCACTGTAGAGTTATTGAGAGTTCCTCTCCTGCTGCGTTCTCACGTGTGAGATTAAACTCGGGGAGAACTTCTATCAACATTTACGTCTGAAAACAGAACGCGTTATTGTCTCTGCCACTGGGATGGCAGCTTAGACGACTTGATTTACAGCACAAAAAGAGCAGCTTTAATCCATATCCAAGACAATAAGGAGAATGGAATTCACCTGGTGTCGATTATGATTTTCACACAGGGGGTACTGCTGCTTCGGCTGCTTATGACAAAAAAAACACAACACAACACCGGCTCCCAGACAGAGTACAAGTGTCCTTACTGTCTTCTCGCTAAAGAAAGCAATTGTTGTTTATTGATTCGTCTTCCTTTTCAGTTACGACAGTCAAACCAGACGATAAAAAAGAAGTTATATGCCCCTCGTTCTCCGCATGCGTTTGTTTTCCACGGGGATTAAACCCCAGCCAGGCCATAAAGCGATGATAATCATCACGTTCATACAGGGTTATTAGCAGACAGCTGTTCAAACACATTAATGATGTAGGGTACACACAGCTTCCGCTGAAATGAAATGAAGAAAAATAAATGCTATATCTCTAAATCTGAATCAGATTTTATGAATGTTTGCCGACAACACGTTCACTATAGGCTGAACGATTCATCAACATTCACAATTTTGACTGAAGGATCTGCACAAATATCGCACAGTAATCATTTTAAATATGTTTTTCCAATGAAGATGAGAATAATTATGTAAAAAAATTCCTATTGCAATTCCTTTCAAAATAATGCGTGTGTGCGTCTAATGAAGACAAACATTTACCTCCACCTTATTCTTGTTTACACTCATTTACATACTGTAATTATTAATGAATTATGGGAAAAGGGCAACCCTTAAAACTGTGGCGCTGAAATGAAAGTCTTGACTTGATGCATCATTTAAAAGTAACATAGTGCATTTACAGTTAGTTATATTTTGTATAAATGTGTGAATGCATGAGTATAAACTGTACACATTTCCTATCCGTTTAGCTTCAGGCGAGTTAGTGTCAGAATTATTCCGACTGCATCAGCATTCACCTGTCATTCTACATTCAGAGCTGCAATTTATTCAGGGGGGAAAATATCAAGCATTGCTGGCTAATCAATTCACATATTAATCAGTTTGTACTTTATGCCGTGAAGTTAAACAGAATTAACTTCCCTCGAGCGTTCCTTACTGATTGCAGACGTGTGGCGTTCATTTATACAACGTCGCGACTGAGCCCTACGGAAGATGAAAGACAAACATTTTGGGGGACGAAAAACAGCTTTAAAATAAACTATAACACCAACAAAGTGATTAGAGGAAAAGAGGGGAATGACCACCTCACACCAGCAAATGATGAAAATGATATCCAATTAAATTAGTTGAGGTTGGAGGAAAGAATTCCATCACAAACATATTGATGCAGTGCTACTAAAGTGTTTCGCTGAAATTAGCCTCTTTCCAATTACTCCCCTTCACAGGTTCACTCAATTCTACCCCACTGTTGAAATTATAAGGCAGGGGGGAAAAAAGAGCAGACAAACCTCTTAATGAATGGAAAAGAGAACACAGGGCCAGAGCAACCTAAACAGAGCCCTGTGGGCATTTTCATCCGTCTACTGTGCGAGAGCGAGGTGCACTTTAAAATCAGACTTGCAGTGTGATATATTACCCACACAGATTAGAACAACAAGGCCTTGGAGGGTTAGCGGTGGGAGGGCAACTTTGAGAGGGTGGGTGGATTATTGCGATAATGGAGGTAGAGATTCGCTGGCTTTCACCGGTCATGAATGGCTTCCTCCCTTTTTGTATTATTCATTCCGTCCGTCTTTGACAAAGCATCGGTGGCTCGTTATTGTGAGCAAGCTCCCTTTTTTTTTAACCTGGTTATTATGTATCATTATTGACCAGAATAATAAGCAGTTGTTAAGTTTGCTGCTAAGTGCAACAGCACCTACTTCACACACACACACACATACACACACACTCAGCTTCCATTTCACAAGTTAAGGTAACGTTCCGCTTCACAGGAGATGAGATAAAAGACACAGTTCACACAGCCTATAATCACTGCTCCATCTTTTGGCACTGACTCTTGACTTTTGGCCATATATATAGTGTTCCACAGTGAATGAAAAAGGGGCTGGGACCAGGAAAACAACGCATTTGTTCTATTTTGTCGTTCAGAAATGGTCTGTATCGGACTAATATCGGTAGATAGTGGAGTTTGTGATATCGGTGTCGTTCCATCCCTACGTCTATGTTTTGATGACTAGTAAAGAAGTATAAAGCAAACATGATTGAACCCCGTCATCCCATTAATCTTCATAAAACCAGGACGTATCTGGACTTCCATTCAGGAGAGAAAATACTCCAAGCAGCCCATAGAAGCTGTAAAGTCAGGAGCTGTTTTTGCGATCGGCCGTGCAGATTTGTGTGGCAATAAACAACACATTTCTCGGGAAAGCAGGAGGAGGAGGAGGAGGAGGAAAGCATCTGCACTTTTTTTTGGGTTTTTTTTTGCCTTCGTGTTCTAAAGGAAATTAAAGATGCATTGCCAGCTGAAATGTTGCTAAATCCAAGCACAAACACCGCTGAGATGGAATCGCGTTGCGTGAAACTCATTCACCGTGCACCTCCACTAACGATGAATGATGAGATACTGTCTTCGGAAATCTGCCGGCCGGTCGCTCAAAGCAGGCGCAACAATTAAATATGACCCCCTTTACAGTGTGACGCTGACCCTAAGTCACGCCAGAGAATGTTACTACTGTACATAACACACACACCATCACACTTCATTACACTCCCCATGACAGAAGTTCATAAATTCATGACCTCAGTCACTGGCGGAGCTTGCAAAACATACAATGAAACGTGTTTACCAGATAACGCTAATGCACATTGCAATTCATTACACATCTATCAAACCGACAGTTCACTGCTCATTTACATTTGATTTTAAGTTACATTTCCCTTGCTGTTAAATGAGGCCGTGCCTTTGATGATAATCTTTAACTTCAGTTTCCTTCTAATATGGAAATGGATCTTTGTATTATCAGAATGCTCGAGGCAGAGCTGTGAACTGATTACCACCTGGTGGTGAGTTGAGATCAGATGGTGGAGTAAGTCATTCGGACAGACCTGATAAACCCCCCCCGACTTGTCTGTTGCGGCCTTGGAACTCTTGGCGGAGAGTGTTGCGAGCAAGGTCGACTCCCATTTCCTGCACATCCTGCAGAGGAGGTTAGGGACACTGAGCCTGAGTAAGCCAAGTGGAGAGAAGCCACGTTGGGTTAGGTCAGAGGGATCATATCAGTGCCTTTTCATTCTGGCAACCAAAGGGAGCGATAGTAGATGGTGTGCAGCGAGGTCGGTCACCGAGGTGAAGGAGGAGGAATGGTTCTTGATCTTCCACTGTATCGTATTATATTAGCCTCTGGCAGCAACAGTCAATAACCTTCAAGGCACATCCAACTGGTAGAAGACCGGAACTGGAGGAGCAAACATTCATGTAATGAATCAGCGACAAAAGGCAACAGCCGAATGAAAGCAATGAAAGAAATGCTTATGTCGGTCTGCAGAGAACACTCTGTCTAATGGCATGGATGTCAATGGAATAAAGAAGAAAGTTCACTTTCCACCAGTCAATGGGATTTGCATCCAGTGGCTGTTGTTGTTGAGGACATTTTTTCTTTTTACTTGTACTTCAGCTTTGTTAGATGCACTTTAAAAGAGTTGCTCCCCAAATATGCAAATCAGGTACAGCTACATTTATTTCCCTTCCTACTTCTTCTGCTAACACGAAACCCCCTCTACTGGTGTCAGACTTAAGGCCACATTATACTTCTCCGACTGCGTAATGCGTTATCCGACTGCGTAACCACAGAGACCACTCGAGCCTTCATACTTCTCCGTCGGGGTGACGGATATGCACTGCAATTTCCCGCCCGATCAGTAGGGGTCGCCACGCAAGGTTGTTGTGCTTCTGGCTACAGTTTGTTGTACTGACTGTTGTTGTTGTTGTTGTTGTTGTTGCAACTGAATAACATTGAAACGGTGGCCGTTTCTCACTTTTCTGTGTCACGGAACGCAGTTTTAAGATAATTTGAGACGAGAAATTGGCCATTTAGAGTCAAAACATGTGGTTTGTTTATTAAGATATGACTTATTTATAGTTTGGCATCGACGTTGTCGGCGGTGATCAGCTCTGCCTCTGTGTACGCTCTGTGCGCACTGTGAGCCGGCACAGAGCAGCTTTGCTCGGCCTGTCCTGAGGACCAATCGCAGCCCGTGCCGTCTCCGTTGTCCTTTTGACGGAGTGACGGACACACAAATATTTTGTGCAGCTGACGACAACGCAGAGGGCTCTGCGTAAACTACGTAGAGCACTTTACGCAGGAGTATAAATTGGGCTTTAATTGCACAGCATGTGAGGTCTGGAGAAGTGACGAGCAAACAAAACAGAAGTGACAGTGTCTGTAAATCTATGAATACATTTGAAATGAAAAAATTCTCATCCGCAATTAACCGAGAATTGGTTAATCGTTAACATCCCCACCCAGAACATGCTGGGTAGACTAATCTTCTCATGCCGAAACAGGCACCCCGGAGGATCTGGAAAGTATCGCTGGACCAACTTTGCTTAATCAGCTCCCACTGTGATAAAATGCTTGATAAGCAGTGGCAGATGAATGCGTGTATGAATGCCAGATGATATCCTGAGAGGACGACTTCTACCCAGCGCTAGTAAAAGCCCTGGAAGATGACAATGGAACATAATCCACTTTGATACTCCCCAATATAGCTCCAAGTTCCACCCTCACACACTGCTCCTTTATAACAGAAAGGGACAGAGGGGTAACAATAGAAAGGGTGAGTGAGCGTCATTTTACAATTATGATGCCACATGTTGCATGTGAACGCTGCCAGATGACGAGCCTGCCAAACGGCCCTGAGGATACAATACACAACCTGTGTCGCAGCAATGAATGTGCTAAAAAAAACAAATATTTACACAGAAACTGGCAAGAAAAAAAACACGGTAAAACCTGCAATTATGTTTCCTACTTTCATAAAAATAGCAACATATACAGTGAGTACATTTCCCTGTAGGGTTAAACTAGAACAACCATTCACACACACGGGGGTGTCTTGTGCAGTCTGGCACTTTATCTGGACTCTGACTGGGCACAGTGTTGTTTCAGAATAGCTGCACCACCTGCAGTTCTCGTGAAAGATTCTCTCAACACTGCAGGTGTTACAGCACAGCACTATCAATGCTCCACAGCCTCTCTTTACCCTTCCCCTCCATCCCCCTGTTCCAGTCCACCATCCTTCCTCATCTCTCCTGTCCATTTCCAACCAAGTTTTAAAAGGGATGAATAAGTGCTTTGATCCAGCCCTAATCCCCCTGCCTTGCTGCTTGAGAACTTTACAGTTGGGAGCAAATTGACTGACAGTTCATAATCCCTTTCTTTTGCATGCACCGGCAGCACACACACACGAGCACCTCCGTGCATGACTTCATGTCCTCACCTGCCATTAAACAAAATAATAATAAAAAAAAAAGTTCTGCAGAAGAATAAGCCTTTTCTTCTGGTGTGGGTTTTGGAGGCAGCTGGACAGCAAGACAATGTGGAGAAGGGAGCGATAAGGCAGAGCTCTCTATGTGTGTGTGTGTGTGTGTGCTTTTGCTACTGGAAAGTAGACCTGACTCACACAGACACAAACTGTGCTGTGTTAGCACTCCCCTGGGCCCACCTAGATAACATTATCTTGGCACACATAACAGGATATGAATACACTCACACGTATACACACACACATACACAAATTTCCCAATTCCTCAGTTCAGACGTCTGTGTGTGTGTGTGAGGTAAGAGAGAGTGCAAGAGGAGAGGAGCTGCCGTCTTGTCTCGATACATCAAAAGTGCGATATTTGAGCGACTGTCGGTTAATACGTCGTCTTACATCGCGCAAGTTTGACGATGGCCATGTCCGACACTTCGGAAACGGAGCAACAGTGCAGTTCAGCAGCTCTTCACACCGTTTCAGCTGAAGCACCGCGGTCTGACACGGAGCAGGGAAAAAACAAGTGAATGCGAATGGAAAATTGTGCCTCATTGTGAATTCTGCAAATTATAGTGTGTGAGCACAGAGGACAGAAGCTGCCCACAGTTCTATTTGATTACGTTCTGATCTCGCCTGCACAAATACGGCAGCTATGTTAACGAAATCTCCTGAATGCAGAGCAGACAATGCAGCGTCTGCATAGACGTTAGACTATATGCCATTTGGTGTGATGAGCACAAACAGAAATCCAAGAGAGGACGTGGCCTTGACTCGATGCTGCATTCAGGCAGTCTGTGTGGCCCAAAAAAAAAAGCACACTACAAATAAACATACCCCAACATAGCATGATTCCAACTAATGGAACAACAGGACTAGAGGCCAGGGATGCTTCACATTCACTCCTCCATTCCCTTCATTCCCACAAACACCTGTCACTGCCAAGAAAATAAATGAATAACACATGTCCACGTTGCCAGAGACAACAAAACATGGATTACCCTTGGTCAGAATGTTGTACATCCCATTCTAACACAAGCATCAGGCTTTACCTAATATAAATGTATTTATATATTGATTTATGGTATTGTTCTGCTGCAGTTTAAAAAAGAAAAAGTACTTTTCTCGACAATTTTCAGCTTTTACTTTTTAAACCCAGCCGTCTGCATGAATATTTTTCTCTTAAAGATTAAATTCCCATCTGTAAAGGTCAAACATAGTTTTTTACTGTAACTACAACATCGGGTTAGCTTTGAAAAATGACTAAATTCATAATCTAAAGTGCACAAAATCATGATATAGGGACTTACAGGATATAATATGTATGTAGTAATGCCAACACAGTGTAATATTACAAAACAATATATCATTTTTAGCAATTACATGCCGCTTGAATCCGACAAAAACACTCTGAAAATGTATATTCATTATCTGGTCGACTTTCCATCATATGATTTGTTTTCCACAAGTTAATGTTGATACATTTTTACTTCAGCTCAAGTAAATATTTACACCAGGAGTTTGACATTAGTTTCACAAAAATTACTTTTCCCTTCCTTGATCAGGAAATTGCGGCACTATTTTTTCCTCTCCTGCTGTTCCCACCGCCCCCATAGCCTGGGGAAAGAAGCAATGGCATGAGCAGGAGGAGGGGGGGAACAACTATTTTTTTGCCTGAGCAAATATGCGATGGTGTAGTTTAATGATAAAAGCAGGACTTCGGTGATGCAAAGAAAAGCCGTGTATGCACGCGCAGACACTCTGCTGGAAGATAAAACGTGGAACAGGTGGCTCAGAGCAAACCGGCTCCTTTTCTCTGTGAGTCCAAATGGAGAGGATGAGGTCAAGGAGGTCAAACAAACTCATCCCACCGGCTCTAAAGTGCCACTGTTGGCAGGGGGCGGGGGGGGGGGGCGGCTGAGTGGAGTGGTGGTGGGGGGGTTAAATGGTGGAGTAGGAAGTTGGAGGACTGACTCGTCTTTACAGCTGCTTTTGTCATTACCTTTACAAGGGAAAAGAAAAAAAGCTCCCTTATTATTCTCATGCAGCTGCAGAGGAATGCAAAGCACCGAGGTCTGAGCTTGAGTTAGCAATTTGTATTTCAGACATGACACAGATAAAGAAGAGATTGATTAAGGGGACGGCCGTGTGTTTAACCAGAGGCCAATTTGACAAAAAAAAAAAAAAGCAATTGACCCATGTAAATAATGGTGGGATGTCCTAAAGAGAGGAAATAGCTCAGCGTCACTTAAAAACCCTGAAACTCTACATTTAGCGGGGGCTGATAAAGCCGAGGCGCAGTAGGAATTAAAGTGTCAAGTGACTCGGGCATGTGAGAATTGAAAGCCACTAACAATATTTAAGGCTTTAATATTCAAACGGCGTGTAACAGCTTTATTATACGAGACGCCAGATGCTTGATCTCAGTATCTACAACCCCGCACTCTAAAGATAACTTTCCTCGTTGCAGAACGTCTAAAAACAAATAAAGCACAAACAGACAACTTCACAGACTCTTTTTTTTTTTTTTAACTGCTTGTCAAGTTACGCAAACAAATGCTTTTTTAGAACAAAGACAAAGTTGGCCTGATATGATTTCTCACATGTAAGCTCTTACTTCGGCTCTTGTCACTTCATTTAGAGTTGCAACTAACTCAACACTTCATTTGGCAATTTCTTATTCTGCCAGAGCAAAGGAAGCCAGGAAATATTCCCAATCATTAATTAAAAGAATATTGAGGGAAGTTAAAAAAACAGATGATCTATTGTAAAATAGTTGCCAATTCATTCCGTAATAATGACTATTTCTGCCTGTTGCCGTGCTGATTTCATTTGCTAATGTTTGCCTTCCGTTCTTCATTGAAAACAAACATTTTCAGACTCTGTTACAAAGACTCGTCTATGGCTCATTCAGCCTCTCTCCGCAGTGATGATTTTATCCATGAGACCCGACTCAATGTGGAAGTGATTGTGCCAGCGCTGACGTGGCTCCTGATGCTCACAGGGCTCACTGTTCGTAAATCACATGAAATATGCATGTCATTGGCCACAGATTTGAAACTCTGAGCCCTCTGGGGAGGGGGGGGAAAAAACTTGTTTCCTGACAGAACAAAGAGAACAACACCTTATTATGATGCTGTCTTGGGAAACCTTGGCTGCTCTTTTCCCTTTGCTGCTTTCATGGCACCATGTGTGACGCTGCTTTAGTCCCAAGGTAAAAAAAAACACACGTCCTTCATATAAACTCAGCTGCAGCGTGGCCTCTGCCTGGCCCTGGATGCGGTGCCCTGTAGTGGGAGTAAAAGATGGAAAGGCTCGTCCCCTTGAGACTTGAGCCTAATTCGTTCTATATGGGAAAATGCTCTCTGCTGCTTCAGCAGGCTGCCGGCACCAGCATGTCTGGAGACATCATTACGCTCGTCAACGGAGATGGACACAAACATCAGGCCCCTGTTTGTTCAAGATAAATAAATCGGAGGTGCATTTCATTACTTGCAAACTTCATAATTGGCGTAAAAAACAACGGCCACTGTGCACATTTGTTGTTTTTCCAGTCTGAGAGACGAGTAATTAGAAGAAATTTTTGACCTTCGGTATAAACGTCCTGTCATTACGTTAGTGGGCATGCATGAGTCCTGCACTTGCCTGTTGTGGAAAGTGAAAAGCACAAGTGCCTACTAAGCAGAAGTCCATTAGCACAAACAGTCAACCCCGTGGCAGCTCTCCATGTTTATCAGAGTGGATATTAATGGACACAGCCTGTCAAGTGATATTCTCCAGTAAAAGCTTAAAAACACGTCCATCAGCGGCTAAACGCTCCGCTGCTCCTCGCCGGGCTGATACGGAGGAAAGAGACATTAAGCAGAGCTGCGAATTGTCGCTTATCATGATTGAGTCGGCGCGTGTTTATCTAGAAACGACAAATTCGACCATGATCAGAATCCCAATAAGTCAATCTCCGCCTTATCTCTTATCTATGCAGATTTAAATAGATTAAGATGTTATCTCGGGCCCAACGCCACGGAAAAGATCTTGTTAGAGAGTCGAACGCATAGAAAAACACTTTGTGAAAGCCAGATCTAAAGCTACTGCGGGGTTTGAACTTTCCTCTGAACTCCTCCCTGTGTTTTCATTACAGATTTTTACTGACTCTGATTTCACCAGCGCCCACTTTAGCAATCGCGCGGCCTGCTCTGCCTCAACTGAAATGACAAGAAGGGAGTGGGAGTTTTTTTTTATCACCTGGTTTTAAATAACAAGCTAAAAACTATGGGTGACCTCATGCTGAGTCCCATCCACCATGACTCCAGCTTCAGTTTCAGTTGAGGGGGGAGTAGTAGTGTCTTCCATCCTGTGAGGTCAACTCAGATTTAAGATTTAAGATGTAAATACTACGATTTTTAGGACATTTTCTCATGATTTTGAGGGAATCTTAAGTCAGAAAAGTGACACAAGAAAACAAGCTGATTGTTGAGTCTCATCACCGCGCTGTTAAATACTGACTACTGAATACTTTAGGCCTGCAACTAGTGATTATTTTATCATAACTGATGAATCTTTCCATTATCCTGGAAATTATGATTTCATTGTTACACAGAGCAAAGAAACCAGAATTATTTGTTTCAGTCACACTTATCATTACTCACATGACTCATTGTGATGACTGGACTGTAAAATATACAGCCTAGAAGCGACCTTTCCACAGAAGAGGAAGTGTCCTTAAGTAGAGCAGAGACTAGAGTGCCCTCTTTCTCTTTTCACTGATTGGTTCAAAATCTTCCTTCAAAGCTCACATTTCTACGAAGCTGTAAACCGAGCTGAAATGAAGTGCAGTGAGTCAACCTCTCTATCTCTCGCTGAGATCACTTGATTTACAGTACAATAAAAAGGTTATTATGGCGTTATTAATCAATGATGCTCAAATAGGTTGCCTAGCCCAGCTTTAACCATATGTGGAATTTAAGGATTAATCTCAAGAATGAAGTTAAAAGTAAATCAGATCAGGTTTTGTCGCTGTGTTTCAGCTCTGCGTGACTCACACGACCTCATTACACAAGTCCACCATCGACCAGGTCAAATAACGCGGGAACAAAGGCCCAAACAATGGAGCCTGAAGCAACAGACGGGGGGGAAAAGGCTTGAAGCTATGTCTAAGATGGACGACAGTGATGAGTAGAATTACACAAACTGTACAACAGGAATGCAGCAGAGTGTGTTTTTCAGGTTTGAGTCTCGGGATGGAAACAACAGGAAATCAGCAGCTCTGCTGACAGTAATCTGTTCTGCTGGAGAAGATGCATCCTCAAGGTGATGGCACCAATTTATATAATGCCAACAGCAGATTAAGGGGGAAATGAATAATTTACTGTGGGAACGCTTTGACAGACGAGTGATTTAAGGGCTCTGTGCCGGCTGTTAATGAAAGACTGTTTCAGGCAGATGTGAGATGTGATGTTTGCGTTTGGTTCTGTGCAGAGAACAATCGAGTAAGAATAAGACAAGAGCCGCAGGTGACAGAGGGGGGGTCTAATGCCAGCAGAGCTCTCAAACACTCTGCTAACGACACAACATTACGATTTCATGATTCACACTTTACAACCACTGTGCTCTGGAGTCATTAAAACGGCACTTTTCTTTATCCACAACAATACAAAAAGAACTATTGTTGTCGTGTAAGAAGTCAAGTGTGTGAGTGAGCCGTGTCACAATGTGCACACACACACAGAGTTTGTCAAAGACAAAAGGTACAAACAAGAAGAAGGTATGTGTGGACAAGCGTGAAGGTCGTCTCCTTTTCATCGGCGGTATCTACATCACCAGGTGAAGACAGACGGCGTGCGTGTAAAGCAGCTCGCCGCTGACATACGCGGAGGTTCATGACACGAGCCGACTGACAAACGCCTGTTTGTTCAGACGTCAACTGAACGCTTTAAAAGCTGAATGTGAAACCTTTCATCAATTCTTTTTTTCTATAGAAAGTTCTGTGAAATATTTCACAGTAGACATCTGGTGCCTTCTGTTGAAAAGACGTCATGTATCTTCTACCTATATTTCTTGCGTTAGATCATCATCTAATAATTTATCGATTCATCAATTTCGGGAGGGTTTTTTGGTCCATAAAATGTCAGAAAGCATTAAAAGATGTGAATCTGTGGTTCTGAAATCTTAGAAAGGCAATGTTTTTAACTTTCTTAAGTTAAACTTAAGTTATTTTGTCAACAATAAGGCTGCAACTAACAATTATTTTCATAATCAAGTTATTGTTTGGTTCAGAAAATGTCAGAAAATGTTGATCGGTGTTTCTCAAACCTAGAAAGGACGATGTTCTTGAATGTCTCGTTTTGTTGTCTTGTCCAAAGACCATATACCATAAAAAGTAGGTACCATATAAGGTTCTTCGGCTTGTCCTCATAGGAGAACCCTTTTTTGGCTCCTGGTAGAATCTTTTTATAAAGGTTCCACCAGGAACCCTTTTAAAACCCTTTATTCAGGAAAGGGGTTTTTAAGGGTTCTCTGGATCAAAATGGTTCTTACTGGAACCATTAGTGTTACCAAGAACCCTTGGAAAAACCCTTTCTTCAGGAAAGGGTTTTTCAGAAGCAAATGGTTCCAGGTTGAAGGACCCTTTTGGAACCCTTATTTCTAAGAGTGTAGAGCAAAGAAACCAGAATATATTCACATTTAAGAAGCTGAAAAATCAGAAAACTTGCTCTAATTCCTTAAAAAAAACCTTTATATAGTATATAGCAAAATAGAGAAAATATGAACATTTAATAAGTAGTGTTTCCGTACTGTGCCGACATGCATTGGCAGCAAAATCTGTCTCCACGTTCCCAAAATGCTTTGCTCGTGCTGTAAAAACCGTCACTTTTATCGAGTTACCACATACAGAGAGCGCTAAGCCTTGTTCTAATTGTTAAGTGTGTATCGTCAGTCAGACACCGGAGGTGAGGTGTATTCATCCTCGTCTTCTGTCTGACAAAAACTGGTTGGAATTTCGCCCTCGAGCAACCAGCCGCGATTGTGTTACTGTCATCGGCCCCTGAACATCTCTGCAAGTTGTAACTTGACCAAAAAAAAAACAACACAACAGTATTTGAAATGTCTGCGTGAAAAGAACACGATGTCGTACACCCCATGACCCCGTTATTCAATACAAGCTTGTCTTTCTTTCAGGTTTGCAACACAAGAGTCTGAATGTATGTCAAATGTGTATATATATATATATATATCACTTCAAACCGAGATGATTCAGCTCCCCCAGACTGACTATTTATTTATTTTGTACAAGATTAAGTGAATTCAGTGCGCTTCAAAAAAAAAGTCAACAAGCCTATCGTGGCATCATCATGGAGTCTCGACTGCACCAAAGCGTCTCTCTTCAAAGCTGCATGTCACAGTTCAAGCTTTTGAGAGTGAAGGAGAGGTAGAGAGGGGGAACAAAGCTGAAGAGCTTCAACTTATCTATCCTGTATTTTGGGGCTCGTTTGCAGTTTCTTTCCCCCTCTTTCTGGAGATGGAAGCAATCTTTTGGAAACATTATTAGCAGTTGTGTCACAATCCTCGCCGTGCCACTGGCATCAGCAGCTCTGGAAAAAAAAATATTCACATAAAAGTGAAGATGATGTGAAAAGATAAAATTGTCAGCGCTGCAGTGCAACTGACAGGTATCAGCTAAGCTCATATGGATTATTAATGAATCAAAACAAACTCCCCAACCTCATGTCTTACATATGTGGGTGTGGCTAATCTGGACTGCGATGGAAAAAAGATCTCTTCGAGCCAAGCTCATGTTGACAGAATCTGTTTTCTGCACATAAGGTGATGAGTGAACCCTTCGTAAGCAAAGCCACACAGGTCTCTGTTGTCCGAGGAGAGACAGCTGCAGCGAAATGAACCGAGCGGTCACGCCGCTCTCAAAGGGAAGACGCGTTTACTCGGCTAACACGGAACGAGACGGGGAAGCGGAGAGCCATGAAAGGCCAAATACGAGCCGAAGCAGAAGCAGGGACACGGTCTTAGAGGAGGGAGAGAGCGCGGGGCTGCGGGATGAGCCAATTCCTCAGTGGCCTCAGGTTCCTTTATTAACCGCTGTATATGTCAGGAGGAGACACAGGAACAGCACCTTTGCACTGTCGTCGTGTGGGCAGCCTCACAAATGAGGAAAGAGGCGCATTCTCTAAGTCTTGCAGCCTTTTCTTTACCTGCTGCGACAACCTATAGTTACCCGGTATGTGTGTGTGTGTGTGCGTGTCATGTAAAAATGCTGTTATGGGAAGTCACAGAGGCAGTTTTTGAGTGTTCAGACAGGTGTTTATGTTTGTCTGTCTGCTCGTCACTCCATAGGTTTCCGTGCACAAGTGAAGGAGAACTATGGTGTTTAATTGGACGGCTGTCCTTGCCCCAGTACGCACGAGTCAAAAATTGATTTATTGAAAGAATAAATGGCCTTTTTTCACCTTATTGACCTCATATATCACATTAAGTGGTGGTTAATAGCAAATAGACCACTATTCCCTGGCTTTCTGCCATTTATCCACTTTAAAATATGAAATTCCATACTTTATTTTGCCATATTTTTCTAAATTTTAGACTTTTAATTCTGTGCACCATCTTATGGGCCAGTTTCGGTCCAGTTGAATCAGTTGATTATTCGACTCCCGGTTACCATTCAAGTCAGTGAGTATGATTTCGGGGAAACATTCTGACTATAACAGCATCACAACTGTCATAAAAAGTCCAGTCACTGAACTCCACCAGCTCAGAATGAAAGGTGATCTCCAAGACACGTGAGTTTCAACCTGTGACTAAGATCCACAGAACATCTGTGTGTTCTTTGGTCTCACAGTGCTGCCGTTACTGTGGTAGAGAGTCATAATGACTCAATGACGGCAGCGCTGAGAGTCAGATTTACAACCTAAGGCAATGGCCTCGCCCCTTATTACTTTATACCAAAACATGATTCACTTTCAAATAATAGTTGTGACAATAACAGATAGATAATACAAACAATAACATGCTTCAACAATCGAAGAAATGACATTCTGTTGATGTACTGACGTGACTGAAGAGCGGATTTAAATTAGAGCGCAGATTCTTTGACACGGAGACAAAGAAAAAGTCTTGTGTTATCGTTTTTTCCACAAATTGAATTCCATCACGACCATTAGAGCAGCCAAGAACAACACCTAGGCATCGCTGTTAAAAGTAACACTAAAAACATTTATAGAATCCACACATGTTGTGCAGGAGCCGCCGTTGCCAAACACAGCAGTGGCAGCTCGCTTGCCCAGAATTCAGCACTACTGAGCACTTACAAATGCAACAACTGAATAAATAAACTCATAGGTCAGAACATCAGCATGATGACAGGCATCGCAGCCTCACTGGATGCTCCCCATCACAAGATGCTCACTTCTGTAATTGTGTGGCCACAGCAGCATGCAGTAAAGCGGCACCACCGGTTTCACTATCAGCCTTTTATGACTGTGTGTTTGTTCTCTGTGTCGCGTTACTAAGAAGAAATAAATGCGGTGTACATCCCAAAAGTATCCCTTGCAACAGGAATCTCTCCCTCTCTCCCTCTCTCTCTCTCTCTGTGTGTGCTTTCTTATCAGTGGTAAACACATTTGTAGTGGCTCTCAGCAACAGCGCTAAAAGGTACATAAAGAGAAGCAGAAATGTCAGGGTGTCTGAGTCATGAGCTGATCCTGGTGCACTGCTGTGGAGACCAAAGACGCCAGTTCACGATGAAATACCTGAGTGCTGGACCATCCTGAGAGACAGCCTGGTGGTGGTGGTGGCTGTTTTCTCTGGAAGGTCCCTAGGAGATCACCTTGGTATTTCCTCAATAAGACCAAAAGGACAAAGCCTCAACTGGTTCCCATCTACGTTTAAAATTAAACCTTAATACCCCCAGCCCTCAGAGGAGAACACTGAACTGCAGCGGGTCTGTTTTCGCTTAATCCTTTCACTGCTGCAGGAAAAAAGTCAAACTACAACTTTACATTAAGACTTCTTCTGGTCTCGGCCGTGATTCGTGTGTAAAGGCGAGATGTGAAAGCCCCTGTGATCTGATAGATATGAACTTCAAGAGGAAAAAGATACCAAAGAACAACATCCACGTGACCTCAAAGTCCACAACTATCTTAGGCCAGATGTGAAGTGCTATGAAAAGCTCATGTACTTACATCGTACTACGGCCGACACATGTTTTGAATTATTCTAATTCAGCAGCAATAAAGGAAAAATCCACAAGCTGTGCCTTTAGGACTGTTCCTCAATACAGTGCATAAGCTTGTTATGTATAATCATAGAAAAACGATGAGTAAGGGGAGCTGGAAATTATGTTAATAGAACTGAAGAGTCTTGTCCCCCCTCCAGATGTCTGATATCTCCTCGCCAAGTCTTAGCTCGAGCTAAATTTGGAAATAACGAGTAATTCAGTGTGTACACTGATGTCTGAAACACTATCTGGTCTCCACCACTGCTCCCTGTAAGCTCACTGCTAATGATTACTAACACACACTCCCACAGGCGTCACACTCACAGTGTATATATGTTTTTGTCTGCATGTCTCTCTCTCTCTCTCTCTCTCTCTCTCTCTCTCGCTCGGATTGGTGGATTTCTCAGACTCTGACAGAAACTGTCAAGACAATGGCATCCGAAAAAAAAGTCCATCTCTTCTCCGTCTTTCTGACTGATACTTGAACTTAGGAGTCCGTGACAATATTTGTCGGGAACGCTATAGAGCGCTGTTTACCGGGATCACATACCACAGTGTGTGTGTGTGCCGTCGAGGACCAAAGCACAGTATTTTATTATCTCTCCATTTATGGTTTTTTTAAAAAAAAAAAAAATACAATCACACATTTATAGGTGTTTTTGTGAAGAACTCGATTGTATTGTGAAGCTGATACGTGCTGTGGTGCTTACCCATAAGTCAATAGTGTGGTAAATATACTCTACTTTAAGAGAATGCATTGAATAACTTTGGTTTGCATGAAAAACAAAGATAAACTCATTGATTAACAGACAGAATTATGACATTTAGCCACAGTCTGTGTAAAGTCGAGGACCAAAGCACAGTATGTCATTATTTCTCCATTTATAGTTTTTTTAAAAACCCCAAAATAGAAGTGACAATCACACATTTATAGGTGTTTTTCTGAAGAACTCGATGTATTGTAAAGCTGTTACGTGCTGTGGTGCTTACCCATAAGTCAATAGTATGGAAAATATACTCTACTTTAAGAGAATGCATTGAATAACTTTTAGCCACAGTGTAAAAAACACGAGCCTAGCCCCCCCCCCCCCGACGACCGTCAACATGTACCAGTCCTCTCCAAACCCTCCTGAAGCCCTGACCGCTGTGGAGTCCTGACATTCTTTGGACATCGTTCACATTGAGGGGGGCTTTGAAAACAAATATGCTGCTCAGAACATTCTCCTGAGTCATATGTCACTACAACGTCTGAGTGAGCCCTTGCAAGAATGCAGCTCCTCTTGATTTAAATCTGCCTCCTGCATGTGTGACCTAAGCACCACCACCACCACCACAACTCCCCCCCATCTGGCAGTGTTTCCTGTCCAACTCAGGAACTCCTGCTGCGTTTGTTATATCGTGAACAGTCAACGCGTCTAGATCAGAAAAACGTGAGTAAAAGTGGGGCTTTTACTCTGAAAAACAGATCCACTCTGAGGCGCTGACCACCACACGGTGTGTCCTCCAAATACCACAATGACACTCGCCGTGAGTAACTGTCTCCGCTTTAACAACCGTGGAGTAACGAGGAGCTGAGGCGCGTCCCAGCGGAGCCATTTATCCATGTGTCATGCTCACATTAATGCGAAGGAAATCTTTTTCATCGCTCTTCAATGATGCATTCATATCAATATTAATGCTCTCCAAAACAGTAATGCCGCACTTCAAGGCAGAAATGTGGTTAAATGTCCTTAAGATGTTTTTTTTTTATTATTATTATTTGGATCTCCTGCAGATCAGGGATGAGAGTGGGCCGTGCATCGCCTGTCCCACGGAGCTGAAACCCGAGCAGCTCGACAGCATCATGTGCAGCATCATGTTGTACCACCAACTGGTACACAAGCACAGAGGTGGCTGTCAGATTAAAAACCAAAAGCCTGGGCTTCAGGCTGTATAAGGTTTAGGATTACCAACAGAAACAGCATGCTGCAGGGATAACAGCAAAAAAAAAAACGCACCCGCAAGATTGTAAAGGAAGGAGGGAGTCGTGCAGACTGCAAATTTAGTGTTATGGATCAGGAATTCGCCCAAAAAGTTACATTTTCAGTATTAGCGAGCTTTGAATTTTAATCTTTCTCGCTGATATTTTTCGTCAATGTGTGTGATTTGGTATGAAAAATGCATCAGTTCTCGCTGCGACGACAGATTTCCCCGAGTTCAATATCTCGCCGCTGCAATGAGCTCGGGATTGTTTACGACGGGGCGAGAGTAATTTGAAAACGGTCAGAAAAACAAACAAAAGCTTTAATGGCAAAGCCTTTTCACTGAGCCGGATCCTCTGACACTTTGTCTGGTCAGGTTGCCGTTGATATACTTCTATGTCAGAGCCACAATAAACCAGAGAGCCCATTAACACAAGATGAATCTAGGCTTTCCTCCCATTACAGCCCAAGGTCAGGCCTTTCACATCCTCCTGCTTTAAATTCACATCTCTCCTCCCTCGCACTGCTGCAGGCAAATGTTAGAAAGCTTTGTGCATCTAAATGTTTCCATTCCGCCGCCGTTCCCAAACGGCTCCACGACGCGCAGAGCTCGCGTTCCCTTGTGAAAGTGTTTATTTCGAAGGTCTTTTGGAAACGAGGACGCGTGTTCATGTAGCCGAACCCCCTCGTCTCATCCGACGCTCGCCACGCCGCGAATCAAGGTCCATTTATCAGCGATGTCGTAGTGACACGACCACCAGTGGGGGCGATTTACCGCTCTCTGGAAGAACATGACAGAGAATTTCCAATGTTGTTCCCTTGGCCTACTTGCTGTCAGTGTTTTCACTTTCCTTTATCTAAAGGTTTTTTGTTTTTTTTTAGGAATTCCACATTTCTAAGATGTGTCTTGCTTTTGTACGAACAGAGAGACCTTGTAAAATAAAAACAACAACAACACTGTCCTCCACACACAAATTAAAGTTTCAAATCCGAACCTGGGCTGCACCTAAATCCCCGCACAGCATTTTCAAACGACGAAGTCAGAATTTGAAGAAGCATGTCTTGGGCGTTGAATATGCTGATTAAGAGGTTGCAGAATTGGTATCTTAAGCTGACATTCAAATCCTCACTGGCTTATTCTAATCACTCTGCAGAGAGTGAAGCATGTTGGCTGTTAATTAACAACAGATCCATTATTTTGATGTTTACTGTACAGAGGAACTGATATTACGATTCAATTCGTGCTAAAAAAAAGCATGTTTTCTTTGCAGCCAGTGACTTTCTGTTGCATTCTAAATACAAAACAATGCTGTTTTGTTTGTCCCACATTTGCCCTTTTTGCAGTGTGCGTTTCCATTCTGGATGTTGCCCTTAATCACAATGCAGATTATTGGATTACTTTGCAATTATTCGTAACACAAAGTGTGGCAAAGTCGACCGCTGTTGTGCTTTCATGGAGCGATAGGAGCCCTTTTAGCGGGGCAAAGCACAAGATGAATGCTCGCTTTGTGAAGCCACTGAGACACACCAATTAAAAAGTAGCAAAGAATGTCAACATGACCCAATTTTCCTGCCTCTTCTGGTGCCCCTGTTGTCAGCCACCGCTCTCAAACAGCAAGACACCCACTCCACGTCGTCGTGGTTGTACAGTATTAGCCCAAAAAAAAACCCAGCCCCTGTGCCCTCTTGCCCCCTCAGGATGCCGCTGGTGCCCCCACCTTCACACACACTGTAACTCAATCCTGTGGTCCGTTGCGGGGAAATGCTTCACTGTCACATCCATTTGCTTTTAAGGCGATCACAACAGGTCTTGTGTGTTGTGCAGAAATGAAAGATTGTGAAGTAAAGTCTGGAGGAAGTCCGAGAGAGCAGTTGTGACAAATCGAATTATCGTGAATAGAGTGACCGTGCTGTTCTCTCTCTGTTTGAAATCCACTTGTTTTGATCCGCTCAGAAACAGATGGAGGAGATTCTGCCTGATTAAGAATACAATCTCTGATATGGATTATATATATAATATGGACTTATTATGAAGCAGCTAATGGCTGATTCTTATTTAGGTGTTTTGTGTGCGCGAATGTGCATATTTTCATTTTTAGCTCAAGGGAGACGAGCTGACCTGCACCTCTCAGGAATGCAGGTCAAACAACGAGTCAAATGCTCGTGTCTCATATATCAGACCTGCTCATGTTCGTACACATATGAGAGTCAGTGTTTAGCTTTTTAGAAAAACCTGATGCACACTTTCTTGGCGAGATAAATGTGCATCATTGACTTTTTAACAGTCTCCAGCAGGTAGCCAGGCCTCTGTTGTTATACTGCACCGTTGAGGTGATGTGATCATTATTGTCCTGTTCCAGTTTGGGTTTCGGAGACAGGACTGCGTTCATCCATTTTATGTTCAGTGGATAAATAGCTTTTTAAGTGGTGTCAGGGCAGGCTATTTAATCCAGAGGAGCAAGCGTGATGATTTAGGGATCAACGCTGAACTATTTTCGATGCAAAGTCTCACAAATGCTCACATCCTCAACGCTATTTCATCCACGAGGTCGAAATGTAGTCAAAGGGATATAAAAGCCTCCACAGAGGACAAGGCCATGGAATGGTTCTCCTTCAGCTGAGTTGTAACGGGGCTTTTTTTCTCCTCCATGGTTCCTTTTAAAGATCTCTCAACTGCATCCGGATACTGGCATGTATGGCTGATGCTTATAGGAGTCTAAATCCAGTTATAATTGGTTTGTGTCTGTTGATTTCTTTTATATTTTGAGTCCTAACAGGGTCCCAAGAGGGTTTTCTCACCATGCACTTCGACAACAGCCCGGGCTTTTAATAAGAGTCTCAGAGAGTCTGTGTGGTTTAAAGCTGAAGATGGCTGGAAAAATAGTTGATTGTTGAGTTTGCGCTCTGTCCTGAGCTCCTCGCTTCCATTGAGCACGGGAAGACTCTCATTTCATGAATTATATAATTATATTATTCAATCTCTCCATCTCTGAATGTCACTGATACATCATTTTATAGTGATAATAGTCCAACTGTCTTTTAGCACGCTTCCTCAGAGGTCATGTTTTGTCCACAAACCAAAGTCTATGTATTAAAAAAAAAAAAAAAGTGACAAATTGAGTAATAATAATTTAACAGTTGATTCCGAACTGAATTTTCAGTCCTTGTCCAGACCCACGTTCATGTCTGTAAATAGCTTTTAGAAATGCCTCAGATAAGGGGAGTGGAGTCTTGTGTGTCAGCTCATGAGGTCATGGCTCTATTCAGTGCAGGATATGAGCCAAACTTCATCATGTCTGAGCTCTGGGGCGAGGTGGCTGACGGAGAAAGAAACATCCTTTTCTCGTCACGTGCCGGCTCGTGTATTCAGCGGCTACAAAGTGAGCAGCATATTGCAAAATACATTTATTCTATCTTTTATTTAGAACTTATCTAACAGCGCTGCTCAGTGGCGCTCTCAGCACGCCGTGGCAAGGACTTCTGGGTAAGAATAACCTCTTATCTACATAAATAATAGTCTTTCTGAGCACAGCGTGCTCCTTTCAAATGAAACTTATCCAGTGGTGGCCCTAAACACACACACACACAGACTTACTATTCCTCTTAGGACACTGCATTTTAACATTAACCGAACCGAATCTTAGCCCGACACTTAAAACTTAAGGTTCTGCCTCACTTGGACCACTGGACATATTTGAAACGGCTATTCTTGTTCGGACACTGCATTGATTTCCATTCATTCTGACAGACTAACCTCAGACTGCTGCTCCTGACAAAATCAATGCTTATATGCCAGGAAATGTCCTTAAGACACAAAACGGTAACACATTAATGAGCTTTTCTTTTGCCGCCAATGGAAAATAGAACAAACTTCATAATAGAACTTTGTTGTTCATTTGATTTCACACATATACCATAGGGTTTGTGTGTCGCGGGGGAATAAGAAAGTGAATATATCTGCGGTCATTGATCAAAGTCTAATGGGAGGTCCCCATCTCTGCTCATCTCACAACTTAAATGACTCCATTACCAGGAGCAGACTGTTTCCCCGAAGGTGAGCGTCGCCATCTCAGATTTTAATTATCTTTAAAACCCTCGTTTGATTACTGCGCCGGGAAAGAAAAAACACAAACTCTTCCCAGCATCACAGGGAAGTTTGCTCCAGTGTTGCTTCAGATGCAGGCACGGTAACACCTGGGACTTCATAAAATACTACATATAATTGATATAATAACAATAATCGTAATGATGGCAGTGATTCAGTGCGTGTATTATATTCCCATTAATATTTGTATTAGCATTTTCAGCATTTTAATACCGTAATAATCCATGATAATGACTTTTTTCATACCGATTCATCCCTAATGAGAGTATAATCCACAGCTGAGGTCAGAAAAAATGTGTCTTCATGCTCATTTAGTTGGATTTTGTGCTCGGCTACACTAACTCCCCCCCAATCAACCTGTGACTCTCTGTACTTCTCTTTTCTCGCTCGTTCCTCCTCGTTCCTTCTCGGCAAGGTGGTCTTGATCAAATTTGAATTTTTTTTTCCTGCACATTAAACAAAGCCACTGCTGCTGCTGCTGCTGCTGCTGCTGCTGCACCACTGAAGGGATTTGGGCAAACAGAGCGTTTAACTTCTCATTTCGACACAGTCACGCTTCCCTGGAACTGTCAAACGACTTTTCACCATGACATCATTACAAGATGGGAACAACCTGACGCCGTTCACCACAGGAGGAAGAGTGCTACAGTGAGTCACATCCGTGTGAGTGACTAGTTGTGGGTTTACCCATGAGCTCATTCACTTTCACTTCTGGCAGCTTCTTCTTTTGGTTTAGTTACTGTTGCTGCTGTAAGTAAGGTACTTTTTTAGTCGATAGGCGAAGGAGGAGTTTGCTGAAAAAGCGGGGGGAAGTCCATTGCACTGACCAACGCACACAGCCTGATGTGAGGCTCCAGCATTAGATATGCTTCTCACCTTGACAAAGGGGAAAGGGAGGGACTTCTCATACGCATTTAACATGGTCCGTTTCATTAGCTTCTCTTTGCTCGGTGCAGCAGATTGTGTATCTTTGTTGAAGGTGCACTTTGTGAGTGTGTGTGTGTGTGTGTAAGAAGAATTATCTGCTGTCTAAACTATGTGCACACACAAAAGGGAACATTAACTATGTAACAGTGCACATTCTGTGCAAGGAAAACATTTTTCTGGAATAGTTTCACAATGTGTCTTGTCTAAGCAACCCATTTCTCAATTATTTTGAAGTAAGAGCTTTTTACTTACTTACTAAATTAATTGCCAGCTTTTTTTTTTTATATATAATTAATAAACGGGTTTATTTCAGTTTCTTGAATGTGAAGCTTTTCTTGTTTCCTTTGCTCTAGTGTGCATGGACGTTTTTTTACACAATTTTTTTTACCACTCAAGGACATGACAGCCACTTGATAATTAAGAAAATAATAGACAGTTCTGAGAATAATTAGAAGTGGCAGCAGGACAGACCTGGTAATCAAATCTGTCCTGAGTGTGACATGTTGTGTTTTCTATATGGACAGGATGTTGATGCTCTGAGGGAGACCAGGCCGCCTGGGTTTATATTGATTTTATATCGCTTCTGACACTTTCTTAAGATGACTTTCACTTTCGATATCTGGCAGTTATTCAACCGTTTGCTTGAGAATGTTATCTGTGATTGAACAGTTGTTCCACTGACGTCCTGATGTTCTACCGTAATGACAAGTATATAAGCGCAAAGTTCTATTTCTCTGCTCCCGGTATCCATCCATCCATCCATCCATCCGTCTTCTACAGATTTATCCTTCACATAAGGGTCACGTGGGGTGCTGTGCCAATCTCGGATGACATAGTACATAGTTTTGGGATTTTCTCGATGTCACAAAC
Organism: Microchirus variegatus; assembly: GCF_963457635.1. Taxonomy (NCBI): domain Eukaryota; kingdom Metazoa; phylum Chordata; class Actinopteri; order Pleuronectiformes; family Soleidae; genus Microchirus; species Microchirus variegatus. Next base: position 10,317,533 of record NC_139803.1, read on the forward strand.
GGTCTAGGAGTTACGGTAATGAGACGTACACAGGCACACATGATCCTCCACATGAGGTTAGTGCCAGCGACCGACGGGGTACACCCTCTATACAGGTTGCCAGTCCATCACAGAGCCAACACATAGACAAACAAATGTCCACTCTCACACAATAAAGCCCAATTTATACTTCTGCGTAAAGTGCTCTGCGTAGGTTACGCAGAGACTTTGCATCGACGCAGAGCCTGTCGAAGAGCCTCTGCGTCGTCTCCGACTGCACGAAATATTTTTAAAGTGTCCGTCACTACGTCAAGGGACAACGGAGACGGCAAGAGCTGCGATTGGTCCTCAGGACAGGCCGAGCTAAGCTGCTCTGTGCCGGCTCACAGTGAGCACCGAGCGTCCACAGACGAGGAGCTGATCCCCGCCGATAACGCTGCTGCCAAACTATAAATACGTCATATCTTAACACACACAGCACATGTTTAGACTCTAAATGGCCAATTTCTCGCCTCAAATTATCTTAAAACTGCGTTCCGTCACACAGAAAAGTGCGAAACGGCTACTGTTTCAACAACAACAGTCTTTCTCTCTTGACGCCATTGCTCACTGTAGCCTGAAGCAGAACAACCTTGCGCAGCGACCCCTTCTGATCGGGCGGGAAATTGCATCGCATGTCCGTCACCACGACGCAGAGTGTACAAAGGCTCGAGGCGTCTCCGTGGTGACGCAGACGGATAACGCATACGCAGTCGGAGAAGTATAATGTGGCCTTAAGAATGTCCAATTAACCTGGGCATGTTTTGGACTGGAGGGAGAATGCAAACTCAAACTCAGAAATGGCCTTCTACACAGCTGTGTCGGCCTCAAATGGGTATTTGAGTATTCCTCTATGATTCCTCTATGGTGAAGTTTACTCTCACCAGCTCTTCCGAGTGTCTTGACATCTTTAAAGTATCAATTTGTGTTTCACTTCCAGACGGTAATGAGCTGCATGCACAAACACCTTGATCACATATGAATTTCTTTTGCCACTGTGTGTGAGAGAGAGAGGACGAGTTGTCAAACACATCGTCATTTCAGCCCCGAGTGCCGCCTCGGGGATTCTTTATTTATTCATTCAACGGTATGTTTGCGTTTGCATTTACATGCCAATGTAATGGGGGGGGGGGGGGGGACAACAACAGAATTAATTAAACTGAGCCCCATTCGTTTGTGTGGAGGAATGAACTGGTAATCCAGCTGAAGAAAGAAAAGCAGTTAAGTGCAGGATTGAATCACTGTATTCGCCCTGGTGCAGAGTTAATACAGCTACAACCACAGCCACACTTCAACACCAACATTTATTTCCAGCATCTCTCCTGAGTGCTGATAATATCATGATGACATCCTGAGCTCTCTCTGCTCTTTATGATGTCATCGCCGCCGGAGGAAAAAAACCTTGATTCTCTCAGATGTCACCTTTTTTTTTTTTTCTTTAAGAATTTCTATAAAACATGTGATGTATCAGTCACAGTTTTGAAATGATTTCCCCAGCAGCTCATGAGAGAAGGACTTTCCCCCGTAACCTATTGAAGGAACCATATAAACCTTTGAGCCCTTTCACATGACAATAGCAAGTTATGGGCTGCTGTGGTGGGCCGATGTGCCCTGAGGAGCAGGAGGAGCTAAGGGAGGCTTTCTGAATAAGCAATGAAAATAAAACGATCTGACAGAACGATTTAGGTGGAGCTTCAAACAGACTGTGACCTTTCAGAAAATTAGCAACCGGGGTGGTTTGGATGGAGCCCCCAGCCCCACCTACAACCACCACAGAAAACCATCAAGATATTTTCCCTCCAGTTTTACATGTCAAGGCAGATACAGATCACTTTTCAAAACACCCTGTCCCCCCAAACAAAGACCAATCTGAAGTGGCACTGCATACCACTCCCATGATCTTGTCTGGCTGTGCTGACTTGAAGCAGTAATGACCCCCCCACCCCCTTCTTCTGTCTCCATGGCCAGGGTCATTGTGTTTTCAGGTTGAATGGTTGTTTTGAACAGTTTGGATTTGCAGGACTGCAATTCATTTGAAGAGACATGGATGTCAACTGTGGCTTACTGGTTGGTGGCAGGATGGTGAAAATGCAACAAATACAATCCTCTACAAATCTCTAGCCTTATCAAACTTCTAGAAACAAGAAGGAAGTCGAGGAAGGAAGCTCTGTTGACATTCGCTGCTTGAGTCGAGAGCAATATTTGCAGCTCAAATACATTGTTTTATAGAACCACTTGTTCTTGTCCCAGTACACAAGCAAAAGCAGGCTACTATCAGTTGATTGGTGGTGATGTGCCCCCTTTTCAGCTTCCTATATTAGGCATTTTCAGGTTTTCCTATACTGGCCAGAAATATTCCAAGTCTTCCATCTATAACCTTTAAAATATTTTTATTCTTTGAGCTGGCAGAGCTTTACCTCGCGTCTCCTTGTCAGTCCTAAAAATGTACCTGCCATGTTTTTGTCATGTTTTTCCTCTCTGTTGTCTTCTTCTTCTTCTTCTTCTTCTTCTGTGTACCGGCTTCCTGTATTATTTCCACGTCAAATCCAGAAGGGAGTGAGTGTGGAGCATGTGTCGAGCACCCAGTTTAGATCCAGTTTAATGTATGCAGTATTTATTCTATCGATGCTCACAAAGACAGGTTGGTTAGAAACAGGTACAGATGACTTATGACGGAAAAAAGAACTACGATTAAAGAGAGGAGAGTTTTAATGATCTATTATCCACAACTGAAGGCATTGGGTCCATTACAAATCGCAATCCATGGCAAATACTCTACTAGAATGAATTATAATCCGTGCTCTAAAAGGATCTAAAGGATGGAGGTTCAGTAATGGGGACATTTGTGCTTCAAATGTAAAAATAGGACATTTAAATAATGCATCTTAAACAAGATGGACAGCCATGACGCCACTGGGAGGATAAACAGTATTTCTGGCAATGCACCAATTTCAATGTGTAGTCGATTATTAACTGGTTGTTATCAGATATCTGGCAGGTAGCAGGCAGCTCTCTCTCCCTCCCTTTAGATTTAGACGCTCTTCCCTACTGTACCAGGATCTAGGTCAAAAGCAGATAATATCAAACCTTAAAGTTACATTTTATTCAAAGTTAACTTTTATGAGCCTCCCCTTTGTTGCATGGAATGAGTTTCTGGCCTATGACACCAGTAATACCATAAAAGAGGGAAAACCTGGCCTGCAGCAGGAACTTAATCCGAGTCTAGTACGAGCTTTGAGTTACACATGTGCTCCGGCACTGAAGGTTGCTGTCAATGATCTTTCTGAAAAGCACAAACGTATCAGAATGCATCTCTTGCTGCTCAGTTTTAACCAAGATAAAGCAGAAAAAAAACACGGCTTTTGAGTCGAGGAAGAAAGTGCAGAAGGCCCTCCTTCTCATCATGATGGGGAAAAACTTGTTATGCCACTGTGTTGAGATTCTTTGTGTTCTTCAAACAATGGCGGCTGAGATTGAACGGGTGAACGGTTACTTTTTTTTTACACTTCATCTCTGTGTGCAACCGCTGAACCAACAGTGACACGAGGATAAGTCTCATGTGCTGAGAGACACAGTGTTTGCTTCCACATGGAGCCGCTGCTTATTATTTCAAACAATGGTCGACTAAGTGGTTAGGATGCAAACCACATGGGCAATATGCCTTCAGCAGCTGGCCAAAGGTTCAACTCCCAGTCGGGCGGACCTTTACTGCCTGTCTCTTCCATCTCTCTAACCTTGTTTCCTGTCTAGTCCACACTGTCTCCATCCAAACAAATTGAAAAAATAACAAAAAACCCTGCAGTAAACAAGCAATCTCGGGAGAGCGAGTTTGCTGCAATCTGTGTCTTTGTAATGGGAAGATTACAGGTCATACAAATCATACTTCTCGACACAATCCATCCTTCACCGCTCTCGCGATTCATGAGGATGGAATATAATGCGCCAAGCGGACCAATCACAGCTGTTAAGCTCTGCCTCGCTACGACGTGCAGATACATTTCCGCTGAGGTGCAGGTCGCGCAGAGACCAACGCACACTGTCGGGCGAACGTGGAACCATAAATCAGGCTTCAACATGTGGCTTTTGTCTGCACAGTGAATGGAAACAATCTGCGTTCACTTCTGATTCAAATTAGGTTTTTATCATCCCCTGCTTTCCTGCTCCCATCAGCAGTGATGGAAACATGACACCTGGGTGAACGCTCAGGACTTTTATTTACATATTAGAAATAACAAATGCCCGTGTTAGTTCAGATAAACCAGGCTTTTAATGATACTGTTTCTAGTTTAACTGAAATTGTGCTAAATCGAACTCCGATAGTAAAGTCAGGGATGGACCTTTCACAGAAGCTCGCGTACCACTGTTAGTACACGTACCACTGACGCTCTGATACGTGCTTCAAAACCAGAACTAAAATTCCATAGAACCACTGCTTCAAAAACTTGCTTTGGTGACCGGTAAAACTTTTCAATAGACATCAAATGCATCAAAGAGCCACAGTGCCACTTATCAATAACATCAAAGGCACATGATACCACATTATATACCACAATATATTTATTATCCTGTATTAGTCAAATGAACTAAATCTAAACTAAATTGACTCAATACTGGCTCCTACAGGTGTAACTTCACACTTACTAGTCCTTCTACTGACAATACAAATGAGTCAACTGCCTTGTTTTTGGCAGGTTTAGCTGTGATCCCATAAATCTACATATCCGCATTGATCATGGTGTAAAAGAGGTGTTTTTGTGTGCTGACTTTATATCCGAAAGAAGAATTTCAAGTGCTTAACCGGGACCACATTTGCTGTTATTGATAGTGACTTCTCCGAACTGTTAACCTGTACATACCCTCAACAGCCCCCTGACTTTGCTTTATCCCCCCTCATATTAGTGCTAGCGGCCCCCGAAAAGCCTTCTGTAGCATCAAAACCCCCTAAATCTGAAAGTCCCTTTGAAAGCAGGGGCCCCCCTGCTTTGATGTGAGGACGGCCACAGATCAGGGGCTGGAAACCAACTTCTGCTGCTATCAACACGCCGCCGCCACTGCTGCTGCAATCTGTATGTCGCTATGTGGAGAATAAGGGGGGGGGGTTTATTCGCTTTGAATCAAATATGTGGCCAAATAAATAAATAAGTGATACGAAACAGGCGCGCGGCGTCCTCCTGCAGAGTCACTGATCCAGAGACAGAGCAGACAGCATCAAGTGACGGTGATGGAACCCACCCACCCACCCCCCTTCCTGTCAAACCACACACACACACTGAGATAGATCCACAAGTGAGACAGGCTGCCTGTCCTCCAGCCGCCCTGACGAAGACCAGCCCTCAAATGACTGGAGGTGACCAGTGACACAGACGCAACAGAGATAACAAAAAACAACCAAAAAAAAACATTTAGTCTGTCTATAAATTACCCAAGACGATAGTGAGCTGAGTGGCTGAGCTGCTGATATAAAAAGCCTTTCACCCCCCCACTCACAACCCACCACCCCCCAGACCTCAGAAAGTAACACAGGGTTTATTTAAATATTGAGCTTCTTAACGAAAGCACGGCTCTGTAATGAGATGCTGTGTTTATAAACACAGGAACAAGGAGTTATACACGTAGAACATGTCGAAACCTCAACGGGGGGGTGGGGGGTGGGTGGTGGTAAGACGATCCTGTGACTGGAATGACAAAAGTCATTAGACTTTGTATTTCTGGCTTCCTCTCTGTGGTCCATTCAAACACACACACACACATATATATATATATATATATATATATATAGGGCGAGAGAGAGGCACACACATACACATACACAAACACACAAACAGAGGCTTGGATTACCAGAGAATTTAAACAACCACATCCCTAATTACAAACAAATGATCTGATAGCAGTGACCATTATTTTACCCTCAGGGTGCCAGGAAGAGAAGAAGAAGGGAGAAGGGAGGGGGGTGCATTATTTGTTTAGGCAGGGAGCTGGCTTTATTAAAAGCAAGTGCAAGAACACATCATATACAAGGGGACATTTAGCCAACATTAAAAGGTGATACACATTACTATATAGAGGCTACTGTATCACAATGAAGTCAATATTTAGTAATAAGGTCAATACATGACTTATAACTATGCTATGGATTAACATTCATGGGAATAATAGAGTCTGACTGTGAATATTGTGTAGACATTATTTTTTATTTGCATTAATATTATTATTTTTATTATTATTATTATTATTATTATTATTATTATAAAGTAAGGGGTTGAGTATTTCCGCAGCTTCAGGCACATGACTACGTGACTGCGAGTAATTATCATGATTATAACACGGTCATGAAGCAAGAGCGGGAAGTTCAGGTGTGAGGTGCGTCACCCTGCAGGTATTCAAACTGAGCGTGTTTGTTACAGAACAGAAGCTTCACACCTTTTCCGCGATTTACGACTTTTACGCACAGATACAGTAAAAAGGTGACTTCCTGGAATAAACAGATACAGATACAGATGCAGTACAGTGTGAAGAGAGCGCACGCAGCTGCGCTTACCTTGGACGAGTGTTCCAGCGCTCATGAGAGCCAGCAACAGGAAAACAGCCGCAGTCATCCTGGTTTAGAAAAAAAAAAAAAAAAAAAGTCGCTCAGGAGAGAGTGAGGAGCGTCTACGGACAAGAGAGGCGCAGTGGAGCCGCTGAGAGTGAGCTGTGCGCGGTGTGTAGCCGGAGGATACGTCGCTGTGGTGGGTGGTGGAGCGGGTGGAAAGTCCAAAACGTAGCCGGAGAGCGCGCTCAGTTTGTGCCTCTTTGAGTGTGTGAGAGAAAATGAGTGTGTGTGTGTGAGAAAGAGAGAGAGGGAGGGAGGAAGAGAGGGAGGGAGCGCAGGTGACACACACAGAGAGAGAGAAACAGGAGGAGGAGGAGGCAACGCTGGGGCTTTTTTCCGCCTTTGGTGCTTTAAGGTGCTGTCGGAAATCTGGCCACTCCCGTACCCCCATTTTGTCCACATAACCAATGAATTATTACCATAAATGATCATTTCAACTTCAACAATTGACAGATAGATAAAAAAAAACAGTTGTAGATTCAACATGTTTATAATTAAATATGACACAAACACATTTCATCCGACATTATGTGTCAATCCAATCTTTTTCTTTCTCCAGAATGAAGAATATGTGTTTTCAATAATGGGGTAAATGGAATAATTGTTTATATTCCATCCTGAGGTCCGCATGCAATACCTCCGTGGGCCACCAGTGGGCCGTAGCCCACACTTTGGGAACATGCACTAAGGCAGAGTTATTTGAGTTAATTATTTCTTTGCATTTTTTATTATTTTATTTTATGTACTTATGATAACAATAACAACAACACAAATATATATATATATATATATATATATATTATTATTTTTTTAATTAGACCCTACAGTATTTCAGATACAGGCCTCTACCAAACGGTTGAGACATCTGTTCATAATAAACCTGGTTTGCATAATTCCTAAAGTACAACATTCAGAACAAGTGACATTAAGTGTTAGTGAGTTCAGCTTGATGCAGTTTTCAATGAGATACAGTGACTTAAAGTGTGGTCAACCAAATGGTTGAGTTGTACCTTAAAGGGTTAACATTCAGAACACTAATAATGTCAATATAATAAAAGTAAAAGAGGAAACAAAGTGATAAAACAAACAAAAATCTAACTAAAAACCTGAAGCTAAACGTCTGTAAAAGAAGTAATGGATGATGTTATTACCACTATTAACTCAATATTTTTAGAAGGGGTTTTAATCATACACTGAATATGCATAACATATTTAATCAGGGAGGTCGTTCCAAAGTCAAGGGGCCCCAATCGCAACTTTCTGCTTTGACTTTGGGACACACAGAAGGATCTAACGTCAGAGGATCTAACGCTGGCTCAAATAGAGTCGATCTTCTTCATGATGTGGCACAAGAACCGGAGCCGTACGAGCTTTAAACTGTGATCAGTAAAAATTTTTAAAGTAAACGCCAAAGTCCACAAGGAGCCAGAGCGGAGAGAAGTCCGGATTGAGGGAGCAATGGCAGCGACGCCATCTGTTCAAACCAGAAAGAAAGACAAAACTCCACTGCAGTAACTCATCAACCATTCATATCACTGTGGGAACTTAGCAGAGCCTTAACTGCTGACTGACAGAGGAAACTGAGCTGATGCATAATGCAGACTGTGAACATGCATGGTCACAGCAACTCCACGCCACTGCATGCTTCTTTTATCAACTCGATTTCCGTGCTTCAGTGTAAATGACAGGCGATAACTTAGCGCTCTGGTCAGTTTGTTCAATTAAAACTCTCAGTGTAGCTTAAAAAAATTATATAAATAACAATTGTTCTATTGTACAAGTGCTGCATTTACAGTCCAGCCAAGATGAGCCCTTTTCTGTAAATAGTTTGTGATATATCCTGTTTTGAATGAATCAGTTTGGCCCAGGTCTTATTATTGAATCTTCAATCGACTCTCCATTATCACAGATTGCTCTATTTGGAAGCTCCATCAATTTGAAGATAATTATTCCCTTTTAAATTTTATTTTCTGCAGAGCAAAAAAAAAAAAAAACACTTTATATTTTTTGTTCACCTTCCCCTCGATGCCTGCTTGCAGATATAATGCTTGCTCATTTTGCCAAGTCAAAATAAATGTAATTCAGCTGGCACTGAATGGCCTTCAATTACAGTTATTGTTGGGAGGTAATTCTACGCAGAAAAGGTCAGAGTTGTGCATCACCCTTAGCTTTTTACTGTCTCTTAAGTCCAGTTGTTCTTTAAAGAGAAGCATCCATGACCTTAAATCTAAAACTCCCAAATTATACAATCACTGGAGGAGTGAGTGCCTCTATTTCTTTTTTTTTTTTTAATTTACATCGTATAAAGAGTCGTCATTTAAAAGAGAACAGTGGTTAAACCTCCACACAGCAGTGGTCCACTAACCTGATGTGCCAGATGGTTTGTTCCACAGCACCATCTGTGGGGGGAGGGGGGGTGGGGGTTTGGTTTGGAAAAGAAACTTGGCAGGTGATCGCATGAACCATCTGTCCATCACTGTCCACAGGTCACTCATGCAAACTAAAGACACCTGAACGTCTCCTTTGGACTGTTTCTGATGTCATCTGCTCTCCTGTGTCAGGATGTAATTGCTATAGCGATGGAACAGAGGGGTAACATGACATGGATCTATCTATCTATCTATCTATCTATCTATCTATCTATCTATCTATCTATCTATCTATCTATCTATCTATCTATCTATCTATTATACTATCTATCATACTATCTATCATACTATCTATCGTACTATCGTACTATCTATAGTTCTGTCTATCTATCTATCGTTGCATCATTCTATCTATCTATCTATCTATCTATCTATCTATCTATCTATCTATCTATCTATCTATCTATCTATCTATCTATCTATCTATCTATCTATCTATCTATCTATCTATCCTACCGTTACATTGTTCTATCTATCTATGAGTTGTGTATCAGTCTCTCTATCATTATATCTATCTATATATTGTTCTATTTATTGTTCTATCTGACTATTTTTCTGTAAAAGTATTCAAAAAGTGAGTAGTCATGGTTGAGCCACAGTGGCTCACTGGTAGGGCGAGTTGTCTTTCAACTGGAAGGTTGTGGGTCCAATTCCAGGCCCTGCTATCGTCTATATATGTGTCCTTAAGCAAGACACTTAATCCCACGTTGTTGTGTGTGAATGGTTATGAAAGATGTGAGAATCTTCTGATTTGATGCGGTGATAACGAGTAGCAAAGACAGTTAGAGGAAATGTAGTTTGTCGTAACATTTTGTGCTATTGTTTAGGAACAAATCGGCCAACTTATAGAATAAGCAGTAAAATCGTCATCGTCAGTGCTCCGGGACATCTTTTGTATATTGTATCCTACGCCGTTAGTTACATATTTATTTTTACTCTTCTGGTACAGCACACTCCACTCAATCACTAAATCATTCATGGGTACATGCACCTTCCATGAGGTTTTTCCACTTCAGACTGCAGCTACCGAGGATGGTGTTGTTCCGTCGCAGCTGTGTTTGTTTCCTCCACAATGTGGAGAACACTGTGTTGTTTACTGTAATAATTGACTTCCATAATTGGTCTTTTTTTTTTTTACCATAGAGAAGCCAAGTGTCATTGTTTTTTTTGCTCAGTGAGACTTCAGCAGCTAACAGAATGTGTCTAATGTTACAGACTGAAGGACACAGAGTCATAGTTTTGAGCTTCTCTGGAAACCAACATTCCTGCGAGCTGTTACCAACAGATACAGTAACAACAGGCAGGTCAGAAAACATCAGAGAATTAAATATAAAAAAGCGCGTTGAAGGCAGAAAATACAACATTAAAACCCCACATTAAACCAAGGGGATCAGGGCTTTCTGGTAAAAGTAATCCCCCCACCCAGCTGGCTTTGATTTGAAACGCTCACACACACACACACACACACACACAACATATGTAAAAGTGCACGAAGCCTGAAGCTGTGCATTAGCTGCTGGCACAGACACGTTGTCTTGTGTGAAGGACAAGGCTGTTGCCATTCAATATTCCTTATTATGAACAAATCCCATGACAAGATTAAAACAAACACACGTCAGTCTGTCTCATAATTCAATACGCTCCCATCTTCCTGCGGCTTTCGGCTTTGAGCCCATTCATTCTTGATAGAAATGCAGGAGCTGAGTGGGTTTTCAAAAAAAAGGTGTAACACTGGTGTTTTATTTAAAACGAGACAAAGGTTGCATCGCACAGACGGATTCTGTTTCTAACACACACACACACACACACACAAATAGTTGGCTGAGAGAGATGGGTGGATGAGCCTCAGCATGCATGAAAAAACAACAGGTTTCATGAATGCCTTTTCCTGCCGCGTGGTGAATGATGATGTGCAGAGTTGTGTGGTTGAACCAGTCTGCCCTTATGTATGAAGAAGCGCTGAGTGCAGAGTCAACTCAGGTGTGCAGGAGAGTTGGTGCCAAACGAGGGAACAGGAAACCACACCCAGTTAGCACATGCAGATAAAACAGAAGTAATAAATATAGTGCATTATCACCTGTTCACATGTATTAGGCCTCTCTCCTTATAGCCCCTTTTCCATCTATGGTCCCAGCTCGCCTCGGCATGGCAAAGCATAGTTTAGCTGCAGATAATGAATGAATATCATTGTTTTATCTCATCCCTAATCTTTATTTATTGAGCAGTTATCATAAAAATAACCACAACAACTGCTGAATATGAAAGTGCTCAGTCACTACATGCTCCGACTTTAATAACCAAGTTATAATTAAATCAACACATTTTTTGTTTTTTTCAAGGAAGCTGATGCAGCGTTCCTTATGAAGTATGTAAATGTTGTTGTGCCCATAGACCTGTTTGTATGAAATGAGGACCCGATGGACGCCTTTCTAAATGCGCGAGCTGTCCTTGAGCTTTGTTTCACCCCTCTATCTTCGCCTTGACTCCTCTGAACAACGTAGCAACATTTCTCTCTTTTTTTTCCCAAGTAAAGGATCAGATTGTGTGTGGTTGAAGAGATAAAGCGTGGTAACCAAACGCTTTATCTGTTCCAGATGGAATTCCTGCACAAGGACATTAGCCCGGCCCTTTGTTTACTAGTATTAACCAAGACCACTTGGTGCTGCAGTTTGGAATGCACACAATTCCCCTCGCTTTTTACTTTTTACTTCTGCTCCATATTCTTTTTGACACGTCGCCCTGCAGAAGTGGAGATAGCCAACAAGAACCCAAATGCAGACGCGCAGCTGTGACCTAATTCAGGGTTCTGATCCTGGATCTGCTGTGAAACTGGCCCAAATGAAATTACGATCTCACACTCAACTCGGCTATTTATATCAATAAATATTTTCTGAACCAAAATGACTTTACTTAATTGCACGTCTGAGGGACGCGCACATGAAATTACAGTGTTTTCAAACCTCTTGCTCTTTTGGGCGAAATGAGGAAATGAGCGTGATGAAACCATTTCCTGGTTTTGCATATGATTAGGTTTGAGCACCGTGAGTAACCCGTGGTTAGGTTTAGTCACAATGTCAGGATAAGGTTCATGAGTCCTCAGCCGGTCTGCTGCTTGATGGAATCTTCCCATGTTTGGTCTCTGGTGCTGTCCTCTCCTCCGCTGCTGCTGCTGAACTCCACCAATGAGAACATTTTGCCTAAAATACTTGTGAACTTCATCGCTATTTGGTCACATGTCAAAAACAAATGCAATCTGAAAGGAGAAATGCATTCCTTACATTACTACTCTTACATAAACGCAACCCAGCTGTGTGAGAAAGGAGTATTTTTAGAGACAGAGTTGCTGCGAATACAGTTTTCAGAAGAGTTCTTTGTGTGTCTGTAAGATTGCAAAGTTTGGCTTGTTCCCTAAACTCTGTGCCTTGACCTTTGACCTGTTCTCAGACAGTGTGACTGACCACAGCTGTTGCCAGTGACTCATTGAGGAGTGACAGCGTGACAGCGTGGACTGGAAGTGAAGCAGCTAAAGCAGTCAGTTGTCACTCAAGTCATTATTTACATTCTGCCTTTCCTGCTGTTATGAGTTAAAAAATACGGACAGCAACCAGGAAAAACAGCCTCAGACGGACAGACAGACCGCATCTGGCTTACAGATTACCTGACACTTACATAATCAGTCAGCAGGTAATCTGAAAGTGAGGAGCTGACAACAGTCTGACAGTAAATCATAAAGAAAACTGACTAATGAGCAAACGAAGAGGAGGAGGCAGGCGGCTGACAACAAAGGCAGTCAGGTGATCAGCAGCAGCACAGGAGAGAAGCTCACTGAGGACACCCAGTGGACAGGTGTGGTCACAACAGAGAAGCATCTGATTCCCCCCCCCCCCCCCCCTCCTCATCCATCTCCATTCCTGCCTGAGCTTCACCAGGGATTGTGAATGTCCATGATTTCATGGAGGGTATTTTAGGCCGCAAAGTTCTGCTTTACTAGCAGGAATAATCAGAGCACAATTAAAGTTCAAAAGAGAAAGAAAATTGAAACGGCTGATTTTAAATGAAAAGCAAATGTTAAGTGGCGTTAACTAACTTAACTAAAATTAAATTAACTGAATTTATAAAAGATGAAATAGACGACAAATAATCACACATGAAACCCAGGGGAATGGGAAATGAAAAAGTACCAATTTATCTTTAAATATTTGAATTATGAGCAAAATACAGGAGAGAAGTCACCCGATAACTTTCTGAGTCCAGTGAATTATGTCGCACAGCAGGGGTATCCTCCACTGTTTTCAGACGCTTTATGGATTGAGATTAAACTATGACTCCCTGTTAATTCAAATTGCTGTGATTTGATTTACTCTGCACGAGTGAAACAGGGAGGGACTGAAAAATCAATGGGACTTATTGATACAAAAACTCACTCTGTTTACAAAACAAAAACACAGTGTTATAGAAGTATGTGTTCTTACAGACAACACTTGAATAATACATAAAAGAAAATACAATTAAAACAATAATAGTTGCAGCTCGATGAGGAAAAACTCTTCTCTAAGTCTTAATGAGATGATTTTAATCACCAAGTTTTCTCCTTGAAGACGTTATATATTTTAGACTTTAGGCCTCTGTTAATTAAATTAAAGAGCATGGTGGTGGGTGGCATAGCAGAATAATTAACAAGTCAATGGATAATGAGTATGTTGTGTTTTGACAGATTATATAAAACCCTCCAAGAGGGAACAATTGATTAAAGTGCCTCCTGCTGGTTTGTCAAAGGCATTACCATAAATGGACAAAATAGTCTTGGAAACAAGGTTTGATTTTGTACCACAAGCGAGTTCAAGATGGAGAGGTTTAAGTGATAATCTAATAATGGAGTGCTTATTTGATCATTTACGTGTGCGGAAGTCTGTGTAAACACGACACGGAACACACGAGGTGTGTACTCGCGTCTGAAAAAAACAAAAACTGCTGCTGCCCACTTCTGCTCGCTGGCAAGTTCAAAGTCCCAGTGATCCTCCTGTCATCTGTTCAGAAACAACAGCCGGAGCGAACTCCTCTGCCTCTCAGTAACTGAGCGTCTCGCTGACGGAGGCTCTCTTTGAATCCGCTGGTGCAGTTTTCAGCACAAGTGAAAAGGAAATTCCATCCTATTATTTTCAGGCAGCGTCAAACAAAGCTTGTCATGCAGATGAAAGTCGCAAGACAAAGACGGAGCGTACACACGCACTCGGTTGGCGAAAGTTTAAAACAAAAACAAGCGCAACTTGAATCAAATTGAAGTAGAATGGGAGGAAACTTAAGACTGTGTTACCTTTTTTTCCCCCTCTGGCTCTGTGGTGGAGATTCATGATGCTACTTGGACACGTCGTCATTGATGAGTTCATAAGGTGTTTGGGATCTTTGAACATCAAACACCTTATGAACCCTGGTGACTCAGCTGGAGACGAGAAAACAAATCCAGAATTCTGGAAATACTGTACTTTACTACGTTTGAAATGGCATCTGTTTATACGGTAAATGTTTGCCTGAATTTAAAATATAAAATATGATACATTCAAGCATCGGAAACTTTAGCAGTGAATGTTGAGGACAGGTGAATGATGAGGACAGGTGACTGTTGAGGACAGGTGAATGTTGAGAACAGGTGAATGATGAGGACAGTTGAATGATGTAGACAGGTGAATGTTGAGGACAGGTGAATGATGAGGACAGGTGAATGTTGAGGACGGGTGAATGATGAGGACAGGTGAATATTGAGGACAGGTGAATGATGAGAACAGGTGAATGTTGAGGACAGGTGAATGATGAGGACAGGTGAATGACGAGGACAGGTGAATGTTGAGGACAGGTGAATGAATGATGACAGGTGAATGATGAGGACAGGTGAATGTTGAGGACATGAATGAAGAGGACAGGTGAACAATGAGGACGGGTGAATGTTGAGGACAGGTGAAGGATGAGGACAGGTGAATGATGAGGTGAATGATGAGGACAGGTGAACGATGAGGACAGGTGAGCGATGAGGACAGGTGAATGTTGAGGACAGGTGAGCGGTGAGGGCAGGTGAATGGTGGTTGCAGGTGAATGATAAGGACAGGTAAATGATGAGGTGAACGATGAGGACAGGTGAACGATGAGGACAGGTGAACGATGAGGACAGTTGAGCGATGAGGACAGGAGAATGTTTTTTATGACTCAAACTTTATTGATTTTTAATTCTTATAACATACAGTAGGACTGTAAGGAAAAGAGAAAATAAATTAAAATAAATAATAACAAAAAAACAAAAAACACAACAACAACAACAAAAAATAAATATAAACACACCTTCTAGAAACTAAACTAGACAGTCCATGACAAGAAGAAATTAAACCAAGAGTGACGTGTTGAGCAGTCTTTCCAAAAGATTACAGAGGACAGGTGAACAGTGAGGGCAGGTGAATGATGGTTGCAGGTGAATGATAAGGACAGGTGAATGATGAGGACAGGTGAACAAAAAGGACAGGTGAATGATGAGGACAGGTGAAGGATGAGGACAGGTGAATGATAAAGACAGGTGAATGATGGTTACAGGTGAATGATTAGGACAGGTGAATGACGAGGACAGGTGAACAAAAAGGACAGGTGAATGATGAGGACAGGTGAAGGATGAGGACAGGTGAATGATAAAGACAGGTGAATGATGGTTACAGGTGAATGATTAGGACAGGTGAATGACGAGGTGAACGATAAGGACAGGAGAAGGATGAGGACAGGTGAAGGATGAGAACAGGTGAACGTTGAGGACAGGTGAATGATGAAGACAGGTGAATGACTAGGTGAACGATAAGGACAGGTGAGCGATGAGGACAGGAAAGCGATGAGGACAGGTGAATGTTGAGGACAGGTGAACGGTGAGGGCAGGTGAATGATAAGGACAAGTGATTGATGAGGACAGGTGAACTATGAGGACAACAAAAAACACAACAACAACAAAAAATAAATATAAACACACCTTCTAGAAACTAAACTAGACAGTCCATGACAAGAAGAAATTAAACCAAGAGTGACGTGTTGAGCAGTCTTTCCAAAAGATTACAGAGGACAGGTGAACAGTGAGGGCAGGTGAATGATGGTTGCAGGTGAATGATAAGGACAGGTGAATGATGAGGACAGGTGAACAAAAAGGACAGGTGAATGATGAGGACAGGTGAAGGATGAGGACAGGTGAATGATAAAGACAGGTGAATGATGGTTACAGGTGAATGATTAGGACAGGTGAATGACGAGGACAGGTGAACAAAAAGGACAGGTGAATGATGAGGACAGGTGAAGGATGAGGACAGGTGAATGATAAAGACAGGTGAATGATGGTTACAGGTGAATGATTAGGACAGGTGAATGACGAGGTGAACGATAAGGACAGGAGAAGGATGAGGACAGGTGAAGGATGAGAACAGGTGAACGTTGAGGACAGGTGAATGATGAAGACAGGTGAATGACTAGGTGAACGATAAGGACAGGTGAGCGATGAGGACAGGAAAGCGATGAGGACAGGTGAATGTTGAGGACAGGTGAACGGTGAGGGCAGGTGAATGATAAGGACAAGTGATTGATGAGGACAGGTGAACTATGAGGACAACATTGAATTGGTGTTAATTGAGGTGCCTGAATGAGTGAGAAAGTGAAAGCATGTGTGACTTTTGCTCTTGTAACGTTTAGACAATTTACTTGTACTTAAGTAAAAAGGTAAATTATAATTTTTTAGGGCTGTCAAAATTAAAATTAATTATTAACGCAGGATGATTAATTTGTTGAATTAACGCCTTAATTTTTTTAACGCATTAACGCACTTTCATCGCGTTACGAGTAGACGTGCAGTTTATGAACAGGCAAGGCGGCGGGCAACTGCTTGGGGCCCCGAGCCGATAGGGGGGCTCCCGACACTTGGAGCCTAAATGCATCAGTGACCAGCTGCACCCCCGTCTCCCTTAAACAACAACGGTTGATTGGCAATGACTAACGCTAACTTGTAGAAGCAGTGCTTCTCCTGCTGTGGGTTTAGTTCCCCCAAGAAAACTATTTAACTTCTATACTTTATATTTTGTTTATAATGTGAGTTATTAACAGTGCAATGTATAGTTTTTTGTTTTTTTTAAGTTATTTACATCATTTTATTTTTTCTATTTATTTATATTGTCTTATAATGTGGTTTTTTTTACAATGTAATGTTTATTTTTTACTAGGTTTGTATAGGTTTTTACAAGTTATTTACAGTATTTTATTGTTCTTTACATTTATATTTTCACATACTTTATTTATCTCTCCGTTCCTACAACAATATAAAGAGAAAATGTGAATTTTTTTGGCATATTTACGAATGGTAATTAATCGTGATTAATCGTGATTAATCCACAGCTACCCTGTGATTAATCTGATTAAACATTTTAATCTTTTGACAGCCCTATAATTTTTATAAGTTAAGAATTTGCATGTCAGTGTGTGTATCCTTTTCCATCTATTTTTCTTCCTCTTTTCCCTCTCTTTAGAAAGCCTTGTATATTTTTGGTGGACAGTATAGGACAGTCATGTATAAGCACTTTGCTTCTCTCTGTGTTGACTGTGTTGATCATTCTCAGATGCCGTCTTCTCTGCTGTAGCTGGTTATGTGACTTACTTTCTGAAGCAGCGTTCTGACCCGCTCTCATTATTATCACCAAACTGCTGTTTGCTTGATGCATTTGGTCCCTGCCTCCATTCTGTGTTAAAAAGAAAAAGTCCAGAAATTGCCGCGTGTGATCTCACATCAACACTTTGAGAAACAATTGAAGCCGTCTGTCTGACTGTCATGTCACGGTCACATCGCTTTGGATCACATTCTTTCATCATCCTGATGGTTGATGTCGGCCTCATCGGTGGACTCCACTGATCTTTCCGCATCAGTGGCAGCATCAGCAGCAGCAGCAGCTTAATGAAAACACTGCGGCGCTCCTGTCGTTCAAAACTCTCCCAATTAGTATAAACGCTGGTGATTGTTCTGCACATGATGATGATGAGCGATCACACGACGACAAAACACAGCTGAAGCAGAAGTAAGCCAGCCCGGTCAGGGGGAAACGTGGCAGGGGAAGTGCATTCAGAAATCACAGAATTTCAGTGTTTTGTGGGGGCGGACATTTTGTCTTGAGGAGTGACAGGACAATGTGGGATCAGAGATTTACCAAGAAGGCTGTATTTTTAGCCCCCTTTTTTCCCTGTTCCTACGCGAGCAGCACAAGGACAGATTTGGGGATGTATTGATTTTGGTGGTGATCTGAAAGGCGTCTGTATTCAGACATTTGTGTGTGTTGGCACCGTGGGAAACTGCCTACCCTCTGAGCGCTTATTCTACTGTTTTGTTTTAATTTATTTTCAATAATTGTTTGTCGAGCTGAAACAATTACTCGATTAATCGATTACTACACTATTTAGAAAATTGATGAATCAACACTTCAGATTAGGGAACATATTGAGGTGTTTATTAACATATATAAGTAGCATAACTAGCCTTTTATTAGTAATCATTAAGCACGTATTAACACCTTATTCTACATGAATTAAGATTTTTCCTACATAAGTTGTTAATACGAGCTTAATATTTACTAATAAAGGGCTAGTATGCTACTTATATGCATGATAAGTAATAAGTAGTTAATGGTGAATATGTGTTCACTCATCTAAAGTGATTCCAAAACAAGATTTATGATTGTTTCAAGCTTCTTTAATGTGAATATTTCCTTGTTTCTTTGCTCCTGATAACAAAGAAATCGTTCAAATTAAATTTTCAATTCAAAGACATTCGAGAACATCATCATAACTAGGTCTGACAAACACTGATCGGCGACGTTTTAGACCGACCGATTAATTGATTAATCGTCAAAATAATGGTTAGTTATTGCAGTTCTAATTATTTGCATGTTTTTTATAGTGAGTGTAGAGGTGACACGGCGACTACAAAGCTGAAAACAACATGCTATGTGCTTAAATGCCAGCTTACAAAGCTGTGCTTGTATTGGCTTTACATTAAAATTGTTTAAATAAATCTTATGGCCATAATTTAGACACCTGGAGCTCAACTGTGACACAACACTCAGATATTAATCACTCAACAGGTCAAACACAGTACACGATAGCACACTTGGGTTTTCTATTACAGCAAAGTGATAGTAAACCATAGTTGAGCATCTTGACCTGTTGTTGGAGGTCCTAACTCGTGTTGTGCCGTGTGCCTTTTCCTGGTTGCCTGCTGCTATGCTCTGTTGAACTTTTATCACTGCTGCTGCAGCAACATCATTCTAACTTTGCAGCTGCACATGTTGGCCCTGGTAGATTTTGGACTTTTAAATTGCCTTTGTACCAGAAATCCTCTCATTCTATACCAAAAAAAAACTGAAAATAAATATCGCACGAGGCACGGAGGCATGTTACAGTATCTCCTCTGCAGCTGGTTGCTCAGTTGCCTGGAATAATACAAAAGAACTAAAAGCAGGGATTATTTTTCTTGGACCAACAATGAGGTGTAATCTTCAATAGGTACAGTATATTAAGGTTGTTTGAGGTTTTTCGGTGAGGCGGAACTTTGCCGGGCTCCAAACCCCGGTCAAAGTCAAAACCGCTGCTCCAGATTCCACGAAACAGAGATGTGGAGAGATCCGTTTGCTCCCGGACTTTCCCACCTCTTTTGTTTAACTTTAACTTCCACTTTTGACAGAGCGGTATTCAGTTTCATTGTAATATTGTGTTTGTGATGTTTTTTTCCAAGTTCAAGTTCAAGAGCAACCGGTGTAGACAGAGAGTGACTGAGTCTGGTTTCAGTGATGTCATGTGAACCTCCATTGTGGTCCTATGTCCTCATCGGGGTCACGGGCAAGTAGAAGACATAACAAATTCCAATGTGACACGAACCAAACACTACATTAATCCCCTGTTTACATTCATTCCCACATCACAGCCTATTATCCCGTCCCATAATCCCTTTCCTTAACCACTCGTCATGTCCCCTAACCTTAACACCCCTGGAGGTTGACGACGACGGAAGGACAAACACAGACGATGTATGGATGTATAGATAATGAAGATTTTGTCATAAAAAAGCACTTTCCCTTAAAAAAAATCACATGGAAAAAGATGCAGAGATGGAGTCAGAGAGCTATAGAAAGTGGAGATACATTCTCCTGCAGTGAGGTTGTTCCATGGATAATGTAGGCTACAGTAGTTTCAATCATTTAATGTACACTACCGTCATCCCATGCTTTATGAATTTACATTTCAAAGAGCTTTCTTTTGCATTTTGAGGGGTCAAGTGTGGTAACTCAGGTCTGGTGCAGAGTTTGTGTTTGTTTTTTACCATTGTCATTAGATAATGCATTAAAAAAGCTAATTTCTGTCAATGGAAGAAGATGCAGGGATGGGGTCAGAGAGCATTAGAAAGTGGAGATACTTTGTGTTTGGGTGAGGTTGGCGAGGATGAAGTAAAATGTTGTAAAACAAAAACACACACACACAGAAAGTGACTTGATTGATAACTTCTTTTTATTCGTTGTTTCGTGTCAACACACCTGCCGTCATGTTTACTCCTTAACTTCCTCTGTAAACAATCATCCCACAGTGGCGTCTCTCAAAACTCGTCTGATTATTTCAGGTCTTGTGGTTGTGATTAAACTGATTTTGACTGACTTTTTCTACCCTCTCTAGAAATCAGAAATGCAGAAGCACTTTAACTTATTATATGATGCAGCATTCTACTAAAACAAAGCATCTCTTTGTTCAGAGGTTCATGCGCGCCGCTCTTAAATATAGACGATTCTACTCAGTACATTTCTAATAAAACAGCAGCCCCACGTTCTGTGAATGCTCCTTTATCTGTGATGTGATGCCCGGGGATTAGTTTCTTAGTTCTTTCCGTTTATTAGTGTCTGAGCCGCCTGTAGAAGACGACAGCCGCACCCACAGCCGCGACCACCACCACCGCGAGGATGCCTACCGCCACTCCGAGTCCCACCGTGGAGCCTGAGCTGGAGTGGGCACTGGACACTGGTGACAAATACAAACATGGCATTTTTAATGTACTTTTTAACTGAGGAACAAACAACATTTAATTATTTCGGTACATTAATAAATAACTTACCTTCATTCATCGGTATCAGTGCTGGAAGAAAAAGGAAAATAGCTTTTATTAAGTGGACCTTTAGTCGTCTAACCCTAACACTTGTAAACTAATCATTATACTGATGGTTAACTAATTAGTAATTAACAAACTCTTCTGGTTACTAAGGCCAGTGTCCATGAGCGGAAAGGGTGCATGAACAGGGAATGATGATTAAAAGTTAATGATTAATTAATAATCACTTCATCATTAAGAGTGTTACCCAGAGTTGCACTCATAGCTTCGGAGGCAATGATGCTGCGAGTCACGATGAAGAAAAATCCAGTGACGGATGTTATTCTGCAGATCGTTTACATTTAAAGATGTAAATACTTGCTTTTGCAGACGGTGTATTTCCTCGTTGCTGCATTATTACCACTACTTCTACTGTATTTCATATTTAAGCTGTGGTCGGCAGAGAATGCGACTGAATTTTATGATTTGAGACCTTGTTGTGAGACACCGAAGTGATATTTTTCTTTGTGCTTTACGCGGACTTTCAGTGTCCGAATGTGGAGAGTTTGCGGTTTTGATGGAAGGTCCGTTCGTGGGTTAAATGGGAAATTGCAACTCGGATGCTTATCTTCTTCACTA
This sequence comes from Microchirus variegatus, assembly GCF_963457635.1. NCBI lineage: Eukaryota > Metazoa > Chordata > Actinopteri > Pleuronectiformes > Soleidae > Microchirus > Microchirus variegatus. The sequence goes on from NC_139803.1 coordinate 10,339,332, forward strand.
AAGTGCTGCCTTTTTATTGTGTTATGGCACTTTTCCATCATACAGCTCTAGCTCTACTAGTATCGACTCGGGCATGTCGTTTTCCACTATGGTGCCTCCTCCGCGGGGTCAAAACTGCTGCGACTGAATCATTAGAATTAATTAGTCAGCACCTCCATGATTCGGCTCACGATCGCCGGCTTTCGGCAGTGCTGTCGCTAAATAGTGAGATTTTAGACATTTCCTAGCTAAATGTCGGAGATTAACGAGATTAAGTGTAACCGATCTGCAGTTTGGCATTGTTCGGTTTGACTCCTGTGTCGGACGGCTCGCTCGTGACTCTTCCAGTTGATGTCGCATTTTAGTATCGGCTCAGCTCGCTTGGACCCTCGTCAGAGCAGGTGTACACAAAAGTACCAGGTAAAAAACAACTTACGGTCCTCATTTTTGGTGACAATGGGGAAGTTCGAGGATAAGGTGGTCGCCTCTGAAACATCACTGGCAGAAACGTCACTGGCAGAAACGTCCCTTCTCCTCCTTTCGCTAGCAGCACATTTCTGTAAATGAGGGAGAAAAAAACAGATGCAACTACTAACAAACAAAGTTCCCACAAAAACTATTTTTTTTTTTTTTCAATTAGTGAACCTCCACTCACAAAAACATCGCAGCTGGTGATCGAGCAGAGTCGTGTGATACAGTGGATGTAATAAGTGGACACCGTCTCGTTCTGCTGCTCGATGAACCTGAAGGCCTTGAAGGAGAAGCGCGAACTGTGACTGTCGCCGTTCTCAATCATTGAGGTCATGCGGTCCTGATTGCACCTGTTTGATATCAAGGAAATCGAGTTGAACCAACGAGGCAGGGGTGGCCCGTTGCCTTTAGAATCTGCGTCTATGAGACTTACGAGACAAAGAAGTTGAAGATTGAGGAGTTTGCTGGGTAAGGAGAGACAGAAGCGTAGCATTGGTCCAGGTGGACGTTGTACCTGGTGGGAGAAGGAAGAATGGTGAGGTTGAGAGACTTTTACACTGAAGACCACTCACTTCATGTCCCTGGAGTGCTAACATCTGAGAATCCACAGATCTAAGAAGTCTGCACTTACTGAGCAGTCAGGTTGGACGCTTTAACTTCTACGAAAATCTCCGTCCTTAGGTCTAATCCATTGCTTGGTATGACGAGAGGATTTAGGTAGTCGAAGTCCTGTCAACAAACATGCAGAGTTGGTCATGATGGTGTTTTTGCACATTATGAAGTCGTATAGAGCTGAGAACAGTTACAGTTCTAAGCTGTTAAATCTAGACATTGCCATTGAGATTTTTCTGACTGGACGTGGACTTTTCAGCATCATTTCCTTGAATGTTCATAGTTTTCTCCCAGTGTTTTCCAGCTTGTTATCTGTCCCAACCCTGCACCCAGTTAATCTAACACCACATATATCTTAAGGACACAACATTTGTGTCAGGACCAGCCCCTCATTTCAACTTACACTGTAGAGTTTCATGTCCAAGGTGCTGATGAAGCTGCCATTCTTGCCCGTCAATGCAATAGAAGATGATGACCTTCATGGGATGTGAGACAAAATGAGGGTGTGTGAGTCTGACTGCATCTCATGTACACCAGTAAATAACTTTAGCTTCACTTGCAGTGTGAAAATGTCATCGTTTTGAGAGAAACTGTGATCGCGACAGTTACGTATCGCTGAGTCCGTGAATTCATTTCCTTTTAACCCGTGCTCACAGACGGAAAAGGGCATCTATGCTTTTGTCTGAGTGAAATGCCACACCATTCGATAAAATATGAGAGCGTGACATTCATCCGATTGTCTCAACAAACCCATGTACAGTTATGGACAGGGAACATCTCTACAAACAGAAGAAGAGCGAGATCTTACACGTCCACCTGGGTGTTGTTGACGAAATACTCCAGAGGGTAAGCACAGGAATAGTAATACTTGAGCTCAGCATTGTAGGTGACCATTCCCGTGGTTGGATCGAAAGACAGCACGAGACCACTGACATTAACCGTCTGCATGTTGGAGATGTCAGACAAGATCCCTGTTCCAGGTGCACTGGTGGTCTGGAGGCAAACGCATAACGCAGAGTCAAACAGAGAGAAAGAGAGACGGTGTTTTTAAAGAATTTCAGTCCTCTTCCAACTTCTACTAACCCAGAACTTGCTGCCGCAAGCGTTGGTCTTGTTGAGTGCGAAGCTGAACCTGACAACAGGCGGGGAGGCTGACTCATCCAGCGTTCCCTTACACTCTGGCTTGTCCACATTGTTGAGAAAGAGCAGGGATTCGTTGTAGCCAGTGTAGATAACGGGGCAGACGATGATAGCCAGGCTAATCGAGGATGTCCCACATATAACTGAAATGTCATCGTACACTAAGAGAAAGAGAGAGAGAGAGAGAGGGAGATGCACATTACCAAGCTTTCTAAACAAACTGTCACATGGACTCTTACTCGGCCGCAAACCTAATTTCACGTCTGTCAGGAGACAGAAAATCCTGGAAGCAAAAAGGTGCCGTTTTGATACCAACAGTGAAAGCTCTAAATGTAATCATGTATTTTGAAAAGCACGTATTTTGACATCCGATAAGAAGAGAACAAACACAGCTACATACTGTACCTGGACGTCGAAAATTACTTGTGCATAATAACGTTTGACTTTTTGCCACCATGGACACCAAGACGAGAAAACCGAGAAGTTTCATTTTAGCCTTTCTTTTTGTGGACATTCCTGCAACAGAAACATTTAAATATGCTTTAAACTAAGCACACACATCTTTAATGACTCTTTAAAAAACAACAACAACAAAAAAGCACCCACCTTTGTGTCACTGCTGATGTCCCCCTTCTCCTGCTTGTCTCCAGCGTGGGACAATGTGTGGAGCTGGAGATTCTTAAATACAGCTGTGGCTCTGTCACGTGATTGGACAGAAACAAGGTCAGTGTCGTTTGGTGTATCCACCTTAACTTTATTGAATGGGAGCCTGTCTTTTGTACGGGGGCTTCCATGGACCATACCTTAAGGTACAATGTCCATGGACGTCACTGTACTAAAGCATTAATGAAACCCTACACAGCAAGACTCATTATGAGCGACCGCAAACAAAGGCCGTGCTCCTTTTCTTCAAAATATAGATTCCCTTAGAATGCTAACATGAGACTTTATGAAGTAAGTGTTAAATCCCTGGAGATCACACCTAATACTTTGATGCCCTTTTCTTTGGTGAGAGTTCTTGCATTCATAATAAAAGCAATATCCTTTAGCGTGACCCAGAGATGATCCTCCGACGTTATCCCAGTGTCCTGAAGAATATTGCGCAGAGCAGCTGTGTTTAGATTTATCTTCTGGAGGTCTATGTTGTGCTTCATCAGGGACACAATGCAGCCTGTGATTTAAAATGCTTCCTCTTGCTTCATGCCACTGTGTGTGTTTTTTTTTTTAACGCAGCTGTGATGGATGCACCGACACTGTCGCAAAAAAAATAACCCCAGATTATGTCTGTTTTTGACACATTTTGTGACGTAAATGAAATCCTCCACACAGGGAGGAGAGGTGTGTGACAAAGTGAGATTTCGACGTGATGCGCGTGCCACAAGCTCAGAGTCAGATCACATCTGATTGATCCGTGCTGCGAGCAACACAGATCGACTACATTCTCTTTCTGCAAAAAGGAACAAATCCTGAGAAGAAGAACCACTTTAAATGGCTGCATCACTGAAGAGAGTTTCAAACTCTGCAGGACTGTTAGGATTTTCTTTCATAATAATAAAAAAAAAAAAAGAGTTGCTGATGTGACCGAAAGATAAGTTTACTCTTCAGAACGCTGTCTACCCAAACCAGAAAACAGCAGTTCAAAGACGAGTGCAGTGTCTGGAATTTGATTTAAACTGCTTTTTTTTCACTGAATAACTTCTGAGCTAAGTTATGAGTAACATTAAGGACAGACTGGAGGTGGTGGGAGGAACTATGGCGTCTGTGTTGTGTCTCGAAAGCGCAGCACTGTATACAAATCTATCAAAACCGTAGACATACGCTCCCAAAGGTGAAGCCAAAACATCCGTATCTCTGTATCTGGATGCAGAATCTGTCAAATCTGACAAAACAAAGTCAAACACAGAAACGCAGAATATATTTTTCAGTGCACACAGTCATGATATAGTGACATCACATCACAGCCGATTGTTACAAAAATACATTTGGTGCAGTTTCTAGGTATTTGTTTTTCGTACATATGGAGCATTTTACTCTTATTAAACCTTGTATGAGGTCATCATTAAAGCCCTATCCCTTACCCTAAAATTGTGACATGATTATGATATGTGAGGTCCTACTGAACGTCTAGGTTTTTTTTTTTAGCTGTAGGATCCACTTGTGAAACTTCTGGTCACCACTTTTTTTTTAACCTTATTCAAGGAAGTCCTGGCCAAGACGGGCAGCAGCAAATACGATAAAAACCCTCAACAGTTACAAATGTACGCAGTTAAAACACGGGCAGAAAACAAATTGTAGTATTCGTAGTAGGAATGGTTGGGGCCAGTTATGTTGGTACTATTCCTAATGGAATCACACCAAAATATGTACCATACCGTACTAAACACGTCTTATTCAGCCATCTTACTTTACTAGCGCTATGTGCTTCCGCCTCGCCTACATCATGACGTCATGACGTAAAATGCGTGGAGCTGATAGACTTAATCAGCCTTGTGTGGAGTCATTTAGCAGTGGTTCGATTTGTACGATAAAAACACAGTTATCTGTATTTTCTTTGGTTCTTACTTGCCTGTTAACGCCTGCTAACGTGTGTTTTTTTTTTTAAGTCAAACCACGTCCTTTTGCTCGCGAACATAAAATGCAAAATCCTCCAACATCGACGGGATCTAAACGTCGTGCAACAGCTGCAGCTTGCTCGCTCTCAGTCTGCAGGTGTCAGGATTAGCGGGCCCCCGACAAACAGAGAAAGCAGAGGACGGAGTCGCTGATTGGAGGCCGCCAGTCGTTCATATGCAGATCACTTGTGGTTTGCTGCTCCTGTTCTCCTGGCATGTGCTGTTTACTAATGGCTGCAGGACAGTGGACGGCCACTGTCGCACTATCACGCTCCCCGATGCATATGCAAATGTGATGTCGCTGGGCCTCGTTTACAAAAACCAATGATGTAAATGTATAATCCTTCCTGTCTTTAATGACAATGCAGCCTCATAAATAAAGGAATATTTATTCCTTGCCGGATCCCGTTCTTCTTACAAATGTATCTTTGATTATGGGATAGGTGAGCTCTAAGCAAGGGAGTTTTAAGTGCTTTGAGTGGCTTTTAATAAGGGAAAAGTGCTGCATAGTTATATTTACAGTGTGTCAAGTTAGACACATAATACATGAGCGTTTAGCTTTGGATTATACCACTTCATAAGCCCTAAAATAACTGTCTTTTTTAATTCTGCTGGAGGAGATAACAGTCCTCTTTTCTTTGGTGTTTCCAGGGGAGCGAGGGATGAAAGGTGTCTCCACAGTTGGCATCTATGTGCCGTAGAGCGCGGAGAGTGTTAAGGATTTTGCTGTGTGTTGTTGGTTAATCTGCTGGAAAAGTCACTCAAGACGATCAATCATTCATTATCTTAAGGACACAAAGGCTGCTCAGTGTGTCTCCTCACTTTTTCACTTTGTATAAATAGAAACGTCGAGACATTTATCAGGATTATCGTAGCAGCACTTTTTCTTAGGGATATTTTTTGATATAGTGTTTGTATTACACTGAAGATCATTTTTGCATCGCACACTTTATGACCTCCTGTCGTGAGGTTTTGAGACAGAATTCACACTGAACAGGTGACTGATAGCACGATATCTTTCATCCACACGTGTGACAAGTGACCCAGAGAATGATGGGTGTAATAACTTGGCTTAATGGGCAGAATTTGTGCCGAAAATGACACGTGTAACAGGTAACGGACGCCGTTTATGTCAGGTACAGAATGTGACAAAGAATCTTTTGAGAATTAAGTCGTAATATTATTTTATCGTTATTTAATTGGTTTATCGAGGATTGAAACTGGACTCAAGGCAGAAGAAGATGTTTTTTTGGTACAGATTTGATATTTAATGTACTAATTGGTATTCATGGATGTGGTCCAAGGCTACTGCAACGCCCTGCTGACAGGCCTCCCGACCTGCGGTGTGAAACCACGACAGATGGTCCAGAGCATGGCGCCGTGTCTGGTCTTCACTGTTCCTACTTAGTGGAGTTCTTTCCAAGACTAATTCTATGTCGCTTTGGATAAAAGCATCTGCTAAATCCTTAAATGTAAATGGGGGGTGCCAAGTGGAGTTTGGACCTGGCTGCTTTTCATTGTGAGCTCTCTGTGGATGTGTCTGGAGTCAGGTGAGGGGTTGATTATTAGATGTGAATATGCAGAACTTTAGGGACCAGAAGCCTTCCAGTATCTATTTTCACTTTCACCAACCAAGTGACAGCAGAGGCTAATTCAGCAGTTGGGAACATGACCTGAAACCACATCCAACATGCACAAAGGGGACAGCTGGTTAAAAAAAAAAAGGAATTAAAAAACAACCCCAAAAAGACCATAGAGAGAAATGTACGAGGTCAGTTGCGTCACATTATCTTTAAGTCTTATGTTTTTATCCATAGATTTTACGGAGGATGATGGATTTCATCACTGGATGAACAGAGACTGATCTCACTGGTGAAGCTGTTTAATCTGTACATTCTGCATCCCTGAAAAAAGTGAGGTAAAGATGTCAGTTTTTTGGTTCACCGCTGCAGCGTTAGACACTTTTGAGGCCGCCGGTTCTGCGACTTTGACAAATCTGATCGACACAATGACGTGGCGTTTGAGACTCGCTCGCCGCATCAGCTATTCTGTCCGCCAGGCCTCAGACGGTCCTTAATGTTGCAGATTTATTCTGTGACTCGGAGTTAAAAGGCAGTTTAAATTAAATATCAGACATGGTTCTTCACTTTGAACAGCCGTCTTCCTATGCAGCTCGTCGGTGTTCTGAAGTGTCAACTTGTTTTTTAGGACACATGGCAACTCTTTAGTTTATAAGAGCAAAACAGGATGTTTCCCCAAAGTACAAATCTATCCCCTTCAGAACTCAGTGATTCAACCATTCACTCTCTAAGTTTTTGGAGAGTGGAAGGATGTCGGAGAACCCGGAGAAACCCCCCACGCACAAGGCTCGAACCTGGGTCTTCTTGCTGCAAAGGCAAAAGCGCTGTGGCCCATATTTCTATCATCTTTGTTTTGTTCGATAAGTTTCACATTTCTAAAATTCGTAGAACCCCTTTGAAGCAACCCAGAGTTCAGTCATATTAAATCATACTTAATAAAGAGGATCCTCTCATCCTGTCTCACGGAGAAGCTTGATATACCAAAGGTGTACACAATCTGGGTGGAGATGGGTTACCTAATACGCGATAAAGAGAAGATGTTTTTAAAAAAACAGAATCTAAAACCAATGTTCCCATGGGCATACTGTGCACTAAAGTTCATCAAAAAAAACAACAACATGAGGCTGTTAATGAATGAACGTCAGGGTGTGGACACCTGAAAGACCTATTAAAAAAATAACCTTATAATTTGCCATGATACATGTGTGACTTGACCTGTAGACGTGAACTTAATCAGCTCTGATGTCACATTTAACCCATCCTGGGTAAACTAGAGCTGTTATTATTATTATTATAGAACTATTATTTTCACAGTAGAGTAGTCGTTTGGCCCATAAAATGTCAGAAAACATGTTTGTCAAACCTGGAAATGATGATGATGTTTCTCCAATGTCTTGTTTTTGTCCACAAAACAAAAATGATTCCATTGTTTTATGATTTCTTTGTTACTTAGAGCAAAGAAACCAGAAAATATTCCCATTTAAGAAGCTGAAAGAATCAGAAATCTTGTTTTAATCATGAAAAAAAGCTTCAAATGATTCATCGATTATCAAAATAGTTGGCGATTAAGTTAGTAATCGCTTAAACCAAACCAAACCACCAAGACTTTAAGTTATTGGTTCTCAAAGTGCGGCCCGGGGGCCAATGGCGGCCCGCAGAGACATTTGTGGCGGCCCGCAATGAATTACAGTTGATAGTTTTAATCCAGGAGGTGCTAAGCTTGTTAAATGTTTATTGGACATTACTGGATACAGACCAATAAGTGTAAACAAAAATACTAGGTATTTACCTGGTTTCTATATGGTGAATTTTTAGTGTATTATTGGGTTATAAGCTGGTAATAAGTAGGTAGCTACAGTTACCCCCAATTACTAGCTATTACCCAGTAAATATATGGTAACAGAAATGTGTTACTTGGTATTAACCTGTAATTAGAAGGTAAGAACAATGGTCAAAATACTGGATAATTACCCAGTAAATTATAAAGCATTATTATATTAATGCTTAAATTACATTATATTAATGCTTATATTACTTAACGCTAAACTGTAGAACTGCAATCTGGTCATTAAAATTATTACAAATGGGATTTCTTTCTGTTCTTTTCCTTTTTTTTCCTTTGGCGGCCCTCAGTCCAATGTCGGGTTCCTAAATTGGCCCTCAGGTATCAAAACTTTGAGAATCCCTGCTTTAAGGCATTAGTCAGCAAATAATATCCACTTTATTATACTTTCTGTATAAATGCATATTGTAGATTTAATTGGACACGACCACATTCAATGGATGTTCGTGAAACACCGGTTTATGAATGAGATTTATTCAGACATGAATAATATTTTCCTTTACTTCAAACTGTCCAGACAGATATCAGAAGGTATGTCCAGCACAATGTGAATCAAGTGATCTAAGGAAGAACTAAAATTCTTCTTTTAAAAAGAAAAAGAAAAAAAAAAGTATTTTGTATTCTGCTTCAATGGAACAGTGACACTGAAAAATATTCCAAAGAATTTGTACCATTTATTTGCGCTGCTGTTAATGTGCAAAGGCCTTCTGGGATAGATGATACACACAAGTACATGCTGAATACAAACACACCGTCCTGAACTTAACAATGTTAATAAATTAAAATCTCAATGATGCTATTATTATTATTATTATTATTACTATTATATCAATACACTAGATGATTTATTCAGCGGTGAAAGCAGAAACAGTCGACCCTGAGGCTTTCTGTTTGCTCACTTCAGTCTCTTCCCAACAGTTTTTTTCAGTTTCAGAAAAAAAAGCACCCTTTTACTCCAAATTATACACCGTGGTAACAATACACTGTGAGCTGTGTAACGGATCCTTTACCTGCAACTGAAAAATGCACAGCTGAGGTATTGATTTAAGTGAAGTGCGCCCACTATGTGGGTTAAAGCTGCACGACAGATGATCACCTGCAGGTTGCCGCGTGGTTCAAACACAATTATCATATGAAAAGTCCTGCTTTACTGCTACACGACATATATATATGTACCGATCTATGAACATTTATCTACATTTAAAAATGACTACATGCACACGTCACATGCGTAGTTTCCCCTCCTCGCGTTGGAGTTTTCTGGAGTGAGTTCAGGTTGTTCAGCTGAAGGCTGCGTTACGAGCTCCAGACAACGTGCTGACCACGGACGGGGATTTGCCTTTGAGGAGGGTGAGCGAGAAGACGAAGAAGCAGACGCTCATGACCCCCAAGATGATCACTCCTGAGATGAGGGCGCCGGTCACCGTGTTCATCTGAAACTCTGGAGCTTTCAGCAAGGCTGCAACAACAGCACAAGCACAAAAAAGGAACAATCAATTCCTGTTCATGAATTGCTCACCTCAGAATACAAAATCGCCCATATGGAAAAACACCCCGCGAGGACTGAATATTGCCGCTGTTTCATTGTTTGACGGCTGGATTTTCTTGTTCCTGAGAAAAAAGTGCACACGCTGGGAGGTCACAGTTGGATTTTATAGAGAAAGACAAAAACGTTTGAGCCATCTGTGCGGGAATTAAACAGCTTGAGTGTTCAGCAAAAGAGAAAGGGAAAGTAGAAATTCATCCTAACAGCAGATAACAATTTCTTCGCTGTTATTAGAGACAAAATATGGACACTGTGCGAGGAGACATACTGCATTTCATCATTGCTTTCCAACTGAAGTGCCTCAAATGGCTTTCAAAAGGAGCATATTTTCTCCAAGATTACACTGAATTTCTTCTTCTTTTTTTTTGTCCAACAATAGAGACAAGAGGAGTGTTTGAGGCCAAATTTGGACCAGTAGGACGAGGAGCTGGTGGGGAGGGGGGGGGTGGACATCAAGTAGCAGGACACAATTGAAGACAGATTCGACACTCAGCCTTGGAAGAGTTCTTACGGGGTTACGGTGACATTGTGATGTGTTTTTATGGACAGGATGTGGAGTGGTGCTGCCGTGAAGAGAGGGTGCTTTGTGCCCAAAGTGGACACTTTAAATTCACCGTAGGTGTGAGTGTGAGAGTGAATGCTTTTTTGCCTCTATATTAGCGCATTTCCATTCGCGCGAAACGACTCGCCTCGGCACAGCACAGCACGGTGCTTTTATTTTGCTTTTCCATTAGCGATAGTACCTTGTTTTTAGTACCTGTTCATGCGAAGTTACCACCGAGCTGAGCCGATATTGTACGTGATGTCGTAAGACTACTGATTGTTCAGAACTGTAAATCACTTAATAAGACTTAAAAATTAAGCCTCATGTTGTTAATCTCCAACAATTACTAAGGAGATGTCTCAAATCTCCACTGTGCTGCGGTCATGGATGAAGAACTGAACACATCTTTATAATGAACTGATTCTAATGCCGCAGTTACAGTGAAAACAACTGATTTACATGTCACTAGTCACTAGTTATAAACAAAGTCATGGCAGTTTCATGCAGTCGTGCTGTGGTGACTCCGCCCACGTTGAAGAGCTGAGGCGAGTCGGTACTGTATAGTGGAAAAACGGCATATGTGTCCCTGTGATGGACTGGCGATCTGTCCATGGTGTGACCCTGCCTTTTGCCCTGTGTCAGCTGGGATTAGCACCAGCGACCCTCATGTGGAGGATAAAGCAGGAGAAGATGGGATGGATTTTTGTGCCCAAATCTAATCTCAGGAATTGTTTTCATCTCCCAAACATCCTCATTTACACCTCGTGGTTATGCAAGTCTGCAGACGTGTGCATAAGTAATGCACTTTTTTTGTTTCATAAAACTCATTCCTTACAAGTGTAATTGAAAATGCGGCTCAGTCGTCAGACACTAAATTGTAGCACACATTCGTTTCTACATTTGAAATAAGGGGAAAAAAACCATTGCCTGCAGAATGCATTGCCCTCTCTTGTGCAAAGAATAAAAGCAATCAGCTGCTCTTGCCCTCTGTGCCAATTAGCTTCTGGGGGAGTTTCCAACTGTCTCTCCATTCAAATAATTTAGGGGGTGTTACGCAGCACAATTACATTTAGAATAGCACAGGCTGAGAGAAAAATGGCACTTGGTGCAACTCCTGCAAGGCACTGACTTTTGCAGGATAATTAGACGACTGCACGAGGCATTCTCCTTCATCATGGTGTTTTTTTTTGTGCGTAATGCTCCCCCTTTCACGTCTTTGAAAGGCAATAAAACATGGAACAGCATGGATAGCCCTGATATGTGGAAGTATTTTATATCAGCGTGTTGTTTAGTGTTGATCATGGGAAAACAAGTCTGTTTTTAAGGAGCACCTGTGTCGCCAAACTTGACGAAAAATCACCGTAATCAAAGCGTTGGTTTTCTCTGCAGCTCAAAAACACGCAGAGGTTAACTCTAAATTAAGAGTAGGTGTGAATCACTACCAATTATTGCTTTCGTCCTGCACATGAGGGTCATGCGGGGCGACAGGGAAACATATAATATAATAAGGATACTAATAATAAAACTGAAAAAGCAAAAACACTTGTAACAACAGAGCGTCTTACCATGCTGAGAGTTGTTGGTCGGCGTTTCGTCTGTGAACAAAAAGGCAAAAGGGCTGCGTTTAAGTAATATATATATATATTGTGTACTTAATTGTCTAACGGTGTGTGTTGTTGATGAATCAACAGGATGCCTTCAGGCACCCGTCTGATTATCTGGGTCATTAGCCAACAAAACTCAGTGTCAGATATCCAGTTTGACACACTCAGGTACTTTTTAATGTCAGTTGGAAATGACAGTATATTTATTATATATTTACTGTATAAGAGGAGAGGGTTCTTAGTCGTGGAGGAACAGCGGTTGCTGGGAAACTCTGAGGAGGAGGTAGAATTGAGGGAGTGTGTTATCAGCACATACCAAAGCGAGTGATGATGGGCCCAGCAGTCAGGACAGCGTTTCCAGATGCTGCGTTTGACTCTTTCCCCTCTGAGACGTCTCTCTTTTTCCTGCTGCCACAGATCTGTGTAAAAAAAAAAATTGTCAGAGGGAGCAACTTTCCCTCCGTGACCACGCATTCATGATACTCATGACACGGATATGTGACCCCAAACATCCCTACCATTCCAGAGTCAGTCTATCCAAGACTTTCTTGGTTAATGTGTTAAGTGAAACATGAAAAACGCTCCATTATTCCGCTGATTTGAATCATTATTGACACTGTTGCATTTATTGTTCGTCTTACGCCATAAATTATTCAAATTTAATGATTCATAAGACAGAGACGAGAAAAGAGCACAATCGCTTCACAGAGAATACGGAGTGAAGATACTGTATAAATTTACAGCTGTGTGGAAGAATGATCAGGGATTCAGACCTTCATTTATCTGATAAAATGTGTGATGCACTGCAACTAAAGACTGTTGTGATCAAACCTTCACCTCTTCATACATGTATAATGTAATCAATACCATTAGCTTCTCACCGATATATCTGACGACTGAATTTCGGGCGAACCCCACGTTGTCTCAGCCTTACATCACATTTTCAAAAATCCGCGAGGCTTACATATCTTATCCCTGCTGGATGAGCATAGAGCCGGCATCTCTGCCATCTCATATCAGCTCAGTTGAAACCAGAGCCAAAGCCAGGCGATGGTGAGACGACGCGATTTGACATATTGATTTGTTTGTCAAACGCTGCCTTTACAGGATGTAAGAACAAACACCTGCAGCGTCACAGACCTTGAGGGCCTTTGTGGAAGCCTTCTGAACCTCCTGAGAGAAAGTGGCATCGAGCTATTACTTTAAGACAGAAGTGAAACAATGGGAATTTTTAATGTAAGCGCTTAGAAAAAGGAGTTTTGTCAGTCTGTGTCATGTCAATCTGGTTTAGAGTTGCATTCTATCGTCTGAGGTTTGGTTCTCACTGGCATGAGCATGGGACAGTCGTCTGATCGACACAGCTTGGTGACACAGTGCAGGAACACCGTCGACATCTTCTGGTTCTTGTGCTTGACAAAGCGGAATACTTCAAAGGCAAAGCGGCCCATTTGGCTCTTCCCGTTCTCAAAGATGGTGGTCTGAGGGTCTTTGTTGCAGCTGGGAGGCGAGGAGTACAAAGGATGGTTGTTAGATGTGTGTGAGAGAGAGAGAGAATAAAAGCAAAAAACGAATCGCTGATGTGTTTGCAAGTGAGACTCACCTAAAGAAGAGATCATAGCGCATATCATCATTAGGGTTTCCAGAGGGCGTGGTGTAGCAGTACTCCATCAGAACGTTCCATCTATAGTTCACAATAGGAGCGAGTAAATCAAGAGTTTGTAATTTCTTAAATTGACCGAGCCTTTCTTTGTAGACGAAGATAAAGCATGAAACTGTGACTTGTAGAAAATTGGAATAGTTGGATTGGATACAATTATTCAAAAAAGTATTTTATCGTGTGTCTTTGAGGGAAACCATGGATTGAAGCTCCCAGGATTTGGGTTAAGTAGAACCATTATTAGGTTCTTCGGCTTGTCCTCATAGGAGAACCCTTCTTGGCTCCAGGTAGAACCTTTTTATAAAGATTCCACCAAGAACCTTTTATTCAGGAAAGGGGTTTTAAAGGGTTCTCTTGATCAAAATAGTTCTTACTGGAACCATTAGTGTTACCAAGAACCCTTGAAAAACCCTTTCTTTGGGAAAGGGTTTTTCAGCAGCAAATGGTTCCAGGTAGAACCTCAGCCCTTGTAGAAGGACCCGTTTGGAACCCTTATTTCTAAGAGTGTACAGAAAATTAGGGATTATCTATCCCAGCACATATATGAGTTGTTGATCCATTGCCTCCTCATCAGTGAGTTCAAATGTGTTATTTTATGACTCATGAATAAATCATGCACACTTATAAAACCAAAGGAGGCAGCAGCAGACCTGCAGTCCTCCTTACAAGGTAAAAATGCAGGAGCAGCAGCAGCAAGAGCGTGAGCACACTTCAAAACATCCGAACTATCAACTTAACAGCCACCGAGGTTGTTTATTCTGTAAATAAATGTTTCATATTGGTGCATAAATCGCCAAACAAACTTGCAAATTCCAATATGTCTGCAAAAAGGCTAATATTTTGATCAGGATTTAGTGATTTGAGATGTGCTGTGGTCGCAGTTCATGTGATTTCCGTGCTGTTTTGCTTTAAGAGACTTTATTTTTAAGAGATTTTCTAAGATCCAGTGGGGAAAACAAAAAAAAATGCCGCAAGAAAAAAAAACATCAAAACATGTTTACCCAAAGCGAGAACTGCAAAGCAAGATTAATGCGACCAGGATAATATCTGTTCTCTCTTCATTCTCAGCCTACCATACCTACACAGCTGCAGCTCAGCCGTTTGGGCCTCAGTACATTTTGTTTTTACTATTTAATGAATGTGTTGCTTAGATGTATTGTGGTGAAATGAAAGACAACACTTTTTTTCTTTGAACTGTAGCTCTGGCAGTGTCATGCTGGTTTGAAAAGATAATATATATATATTAAAAAAAGATAAATACTGTATCTACAAAAATGAACAAATAGTCCTGCTTTCAAAATTACAAATAAAACCGGTTTGTTTAATCAGATTACATTGATGATATATATGATTTAAAATCTCTCACAGAGGAGCTGGTTGTCTGCACTCTGCAATAATGACGTTCACTCGTATAAATCGTATAATAGAGAGAAAAGTGAAGTGATTTTCAACTCATAATGACGGCAGTTTCCAGCAATTACTCTCTATGTCTTGATCTGATCTTAACCATGACATTTCTCTGCACTAGATTTTTTGGTGTGAGGTGCGTTGCCATGGTAAGGTACCCTGGTAACCATAATAACCTTCAGATCCCAGTTAAAAACCTTAACTTTCCTCAAGTTTATATAAAGCCTCAGCCTTTCACATGGTTGAGCCCTGCCTGCCCTCTTTGTGTCATCATTAGCAAGAGCTGGATCTAAAACAGAAAAGGTCCTACAAAGGTGAACTGATGTCAATTCTTAGAATTGTTTTTGTTGTTGTTGTTGTTTATTAGTCTGGCTTCAGAGAAGAGGTTTAAAAGTGAATTTCATTTCATTTCCATGAGTAACTTGTTCTAAAGTTTAGGGGCAGCTACAGAAAAGGCCCCGAAGGGTTTTTAGTCGGGATTTTATCACATCTAAAAGCAGCCTGGGGCTCAGAGGATGGAGTTTGGAAGAAGAACAAGCTTAATAGCTTTAAAACCCAACAATAACATTTTAAAATCAATCCTAAAACAGGAACAGGAAGCCAGTGGACAGAGAGTGCAAAACAGGTGTGCAGGGTTCTGGATCATTAGATATACTAAAACATGGTGTATTTCTCTGCACATTATATGAAAAATATGATGAATAATGAATCGTCACATGATTTCAGCGTGTACCTCTTGTCCAGGTTAGAGGCTTTTACAGCCACGAACACGCGCGTCTTCAGGGTCAGACCAGCCATGGGAATGGACAGCTGCTGCACGTACGACGAGTCCTGAACACGAACCACAAAGCGTTTCAGCAAAGAGTAGAAAGGCAATAAAGGAAGTGTCCGTCAGGAAATAGTGAATCCACATATGTGCTCTTTGGCCCTTCCCAACAAGATTGATTGGTTCACTTTCACTTTCACAGTAGCACAGATGTATGTTTATCAGGTTCATAACGAACATTTTTAAATGAATTTAAGGTTAATTGGGCCTAATTCTCTCAAACTGCGGCACTAAATGTCATCTATTAACAGCTTTAGCTGCATGAAAAGGGTTTATGCACTCGTGATATCAGAAATCATTGAAAGAACAGATTTAAAAAGTGGTTAAAGATCAGCTTTACATTACATTATGCTGCACTAAGTACTGTATCTCTGTCTCCTGAAAAGACGTGATGTTTAATAGAGTGGGGTCGTGAACTCACATTGTACAGCAGGAGATTCAACGTGCTAATGAAGGTACCGTTGCTCTCCTTCACTGTGATCGCAGCCGCTGACCTTCAGAGAAGATGAGGAAAAACGTTTTGTTTCATTATTTCGAAACAACTCGGAAGCGTGTTCCAAGAGCGCAGCTGCAGCGTTTAATAATCTTCATCATCGTGTTCTGATCACAACACCGTGTAGCCTTGGAGCACAGCATGGGCTCTGAGAACGGACTTAAAATGTAGATTCAACTCCGTCATAATTTGGAGGTTTTGTTGTCTCTGAATGCAGAAATTCAGTATTTGTGTAAGTTTTTACACTTTTAATTAAATTTAAAATGCACATAGTCAGACCATGACCTTGTTCAGAGAGATCTGATTACAAATAGTCAGTATTTTTATCTGTATCAGTGTGTGCATGTGTGTGGACATCTCTGTAGTAGGTTGTTTTTGACTCAACCTCTCTCTGTGAGGACGTTTTGACATTGTGAAGACATTTTTGCATCTTTAAAGGGCTTTTTGTGGATTAAGACTTGGTTTAAGGGTTATTGTGAATGGTAGGTAAAATGTTCGGTAAATCAATACTCGCACATTAGGAAATAAAATAAATATTGCAGCAGTGGCTCTACAAACAAATCAACAAAGGGCTCTGAGAAGTGTAAAATACTTTGAGTTGACTTTGAACCTGCCAGTGAGTCAGAGGTTGAATGCCTCCTGATGACAGATTTGCATTCACACATGTACAGGAATGTGGCCACATGTGTCCCCCCACCTCCTGTGAATGTGGTTTGAATTACTGCAGATCTGAAGACACAATCAGGACGTGTGCACGTGCACAAATAACGTCGGTGCCGAACAGAATTTAGTTAAGTTATACTGCATTTTTCATAAATATCTGTCCATTTCCTGTTGTCAAAATGTCCCTTTCGGACTTTTATTTAACTGTCACCCACTCCATGTTACAGATCACTGCCCTCCAACTCAATTTCAAACCAAGTTAATTCCAATCTGTATCTGAAATCTGTATTTCTGCTCATGATGGCAGACAGTTTTATTTTCTGTAGCCTTTTTAACGACACCATCTGCTTCACCATGTCTGCTATAACTTCTGGGGCAAACACCCTATGGATTATCAGAGTGGAAGTACTGGGTACGGCTATTTAACCAGAGTGCTGTCTCTTTTTCATTTTATTGTGTGTATTTATCACATAATATGCATACTCTGCTGCCAAGATGCAGGGAAACCACAAAGACAGCAATTCCCTCAACATCGACAATCTAAGTTTTTGTAAAAATGTAAAAGAGGAGGATCGTGATATAGGAGGAAATGAGACTTACGTGGCCAGCTGTGTGTTGTTGACCAGGTATTCCAGTGGATAGCTGCAGCTGAACTTGTACTGCAGACCTGGCAGGTAACTGATGATGGTGGGGGGATCTGGCGTGTCGATGTACCCAGATATGTTCCCAATCTGCACCAGGGACATGTTCCCATAAGCGTTGGGTCCATGAGCTGTGGAGACCTGCAGTTTGGAACATGATGTGTGGTTAATGCTTCTCCCTGTGGCTCACTAACTGGGCACAGGAGTGAATACCGTCAGCCATACCTCTGAGCACACTAATGCCCCTCGCTAATCCCCCCCCCCCCCAACTCAGTCATTCCTTATCTGACAACAGACCCCTCCAGGAATAGTCCCATTCCGCGCAGCTCAATCACGGAGCAAAATATTGCTGAGAGACGGCTCACAGCAGAGACTCACTTTAAACTCCCCGTACACTGTTTTAAAGAATTGTTTGCTCGTCATCCTGACAGGGCCTCCAGGATCTCTTCGGCAGCGCCGTCACACAGATAACACGAGCTGGACTTCATTCCCATGCAGGAGAATAACACACACTTGTCAACATCAGAAGATGGATACGGAGGACGACACAGACAGCTGAGGTAGAAGTCACATTCTCCTACAAGCTGCTGGAAGCCTTTTTGCAACGGTTAACGTTTCATACTACATCTCCCTGACACTAAAATACACCAGATTTCACAGAAGGACTCATTTCTGTGTAGAAATGTTTGAACTAGACACCAATGAATCGACCAGGATTATAATACGGAACATTTTCTGAGTCCAAAAAAATCTGTCATCCTTGCCCTTTAAATCAGATCCACTCCTTAAGTCCACACTTCTAGAAAGTTCGTTCAAGGGTTTTTTTTTGAATATTATTGCCAAGAGACCAAGAAAAGGGACCAAAATGTCCTTGGCAGAGGTGAACATGTAAAGCTTCACCAGAGTAACTTACAATTATCCAAAAAGGAAAAAAAAAAGGAAGAAGAATCAGATCCCCAATTCCCCAGAGTCACAGATTTGCCTCCGACTGAAACTGGCCTCACTTTCAAGTGTCTGAAAGTGAATTTTACACGAGTAACTACATGCAATAAGTCTGTAAGAAAGCTGATTTTAGTGGAAATTGTCACTTTGTGAATCCATCTATACACAGATTTGAGCAAAGTAGATGAAATAAAGGATGTAGCAGATGAAAAAAAGTGACATAACTAGCAATATATCTGTAGATGTGTACCTTTCTGTATATAAATGTTTTAGTTTCTTCTTCTGCTGGTAATGTGGACTTATTTTTGAGTTTTTTATTAAAGCTAATAAGTAAAATATGATTCTTCATCATACAACCCTGCACTGTCTAGAGTATTTTTAAATGCGTATGATATATTATATCAATGTTATTTTCAATTTCACAATTAATAACAGACATTACAGAAAATGAGGAAAGCTGATAGGTGGTATAATAAGAATACTTTTTATAATAACAACAATATTAATAATAAAGTGTTTTTTTCCCCCAGTGAACAGTTAATATTGTGAATCAAAACCCTGCATCTCCATTTGTTCCGCTTACCACCAGGGAATTACCGCAGGACTCCAGCGACGCCAGGCTGATGCTGAAGATTACGACGGTGGGGAAGGTGTTGTTATTGATGAAGCCGCGGCAGTGGGCGTCTCCATGGCGACCGTTGAGGGCCAGGTCGGTGTCGGAGTAGCCGGAGAAGAGGACAGGACAGAAGTTGACTTTGAGGGTGATGGTCTGAACCCCACAGTACACGCTGATGTCTCTCTCTGCTGCAAAGCCACACAGAATTCATAAACTTTACATGAATTAGTTGTTAAAAGTTGATTTATGGACATTTTCTCTCGCCTTAATGTGACTATTTATACATACATTCTGACCAGTAACTCAGGAATATAATGATGTGAGTTTCTCACCGGGTAAGCGGTTGTGAAAGTTGCCGTCGCAGTTGAATCCATTAAATTGAGCTCCAGCTGATAAGGCCTTACTAAACAGTAAAAGAATCAAATGTATATGATCCATTTCAGCACCTGGAACAGAGTTTTACAGAAAGTAAAATATAAAATAAAATCCAGCAATTATTAAATTACTACCACCTCTAACATATTCTATGCCCAAGATTCCGGCTCTCCTGACAGTTCTGACTTCAAAGGAACACATTTCACGTGGAATCAAAGCAGACAAATGTCACATTGACTTATCTTTGAACACCTGCAGGTTTTGGCATCAAAGTTAAAGTAAATTATGCTGACTAATGTGTTGATAACAATGGTCATTCCACAAGGTATAATGGCATATCTTTGTGAGCACGTCTCATTGTCCCGGTAAGACCCCTTATCTCATCATAGATGTCAGTCACACAAGCACACACAAGAGTCACAGTCCTGAGGAAAATGACAAATTAAAGGAGTAGCAGCAGATGATGTTGTCCCCATAAACTTGATATAAAAAAAAAAAAGGTAAAAACTGCTCTTTAAAAGGTACATCCACTCACCCTGGTTCCTGGAAGCCAGCGAGTCAGCGGTTCTCCATAAGCTTGGGCCAGACGATGGAGTGGTCCACACAGCATCCCTGCCGGACAACTAGAAACAGGACTCAGGAGCAGGGGGGGAAAAAAGGGATCCCACACATAAGAGATTCATTATTTGAACATGTCAACAAAAAAGGGCTGTCCAGGGCGAACATGGGAAAGTCCATCAAATCTGAATGTGTTATACAAATCCTTTCACGGTCGCAGAAACATGAGCAGGTTTTGAAGTTTCCCACTCATATCCTTTCGGCCCAATCTGCCTCTGTCACTGCTCACAAATGGTTTGACGCTGCATGAGGTCCAATGGCGGTGGGGTGGGGGGCGAGCATGGGGAGCAGGGGAAATTATCTTTTCATCGCTCCAGTGGCCCCGGCCTGCTGACTGAGCCGTTCCTTTCTCCCTGGGCCGGTCGGGGGAGTGCAGAGCCAACCGAAACAGGGCCCTCGGCCACGGGAATCCACACTTTTCATGCTTTTTGTGTGTGTGTGTGTGTGTGTGTGTGTGTGTGTGTGTGTGTGTGTGTGTGTGTGTGTGTGTGTGTGTGTGTGTGTGTGTGTGTGTGCAGTCCTCAGTCAGCACAGCAGCAGGCAATCTGCTTGGTCGGAGCTGCGGGCTGCTGCAGGCTTCCTACTGTACCTGACCCCCCCGCCCCCCCCCCCCCAATCTGTGAGTCCTGCCACCGCAGAGATAAAACAAAGTTCACAGAGTTCCAAGGGAGTTCCAACCCCCTTGTCCTCGCTGCCACCATCCTCCAGCAGGCGACCCACGGTGTTTCTGCACAAGATGGAAAGTACAGTGCAGTGAAAGTTGTGATTAGGTGCAGCTAAAAACAAGGAAAAAAGAGCACAAATGTGCTTTCTGACCTTTTGAGAATCCGCCCACTTGCACTTCTCCTCGCCTCATTTTCCTTTGACTCGGGGCTTGATTCTCAGCAGTCTGTCCTGCAGTGTCACAGCTTGTCTTCAAACAACAACAATGCATTTTCTATTTTGCCTGAAGTCATTAGATCGCAGTGGATCAGGTGCCCTTACCTTCTTAATTTGAAGTGATCAAGAGTCCTAAATAGTCATCAGCAGTCCCAGATTAAAACACCTTCCTGAAGCTGCCTGGGCAGCAACTCTCTGCAGCTCTTCTCCTTCACTGCTCTGGTTTTCACTTCACTTGGAGAGTCTAGAAAGTTCAACACTGTGTCTTTTTTTATAAGGACTTTGCTAATCCACATAAATTGTAATGAGGAATAAGGCATGTCGGCCAAGAACCTGGAGATTCACCCGCACACTGATATCCATCTAGAGAGGCCCAGGCCCTCAATTACCCAGAACTCATTTCATCACTCTACTGTATATGCCTGATCGTTGGTCTTTATCAGATGGGGAGAACCTTGGTCCATAGAACACGGCGACCATGGAGGATAAAGATGTCGTTTTTTACCTTTTCATCACCCGGCCAGTGCCAGATGAATTAGCATTGTCAGGTCAAACACAGAGCACGGCTTCACGGAAAGGTTTACGAAGCCAAATCTGTGTGTGCTGCCTGTGTGTTAATGGCCACTTATGTTATAGGATAGCTCACATTTTTGCAGGGAAAGACTATATGCTGGTATCTTGTGCAGAACTTCCATGTTGAGTTCTGAACACAAAGGCATCAATATATTCTCCTGCAACAAAAGTGAATGGATGCATGCGAGGAAAAGTTTTCACATTGCATAGTTTAATTAAAACATACAGTACATCGAGTGGAACTAACTATTTTTCATTACTCAACCTAAATTCAACTGATTCCTCTTGAACTTTTCCCATTAGGGTTTACTCGAGCACACTGTATGCAGCTATACTCATGTATTATAGAACCTAACATGCAGGAATATGCAAAAGATTTTGATCTTGGATGGAATATTAGCTTATATTTCGCAGGGGGGAAATTGTCAGACATCACTGAAGCTGCTGCTGCTGCTGGTGCCTCTCTGGGACAGCATATCAAATTTTGACAAAAAAAAAAGGCATGAATTCCACTCCCTTCGCTCACTTCGCTGGTAGGAAACACAGCGTTATGAACCTGTTCTGATTCCATCTGTGTGTCATGGCAGCATGAATGCTAATATGCTCTTGAAAATAAGTTTTTATACTTAAGTTGTAATCTGGTGTTTCGCCGTAGAAATGTCACTGATACTAATCAGGGTCAGAAAAGGCTATAAGTACAGAAAACGATCCATCAGTTTGTCTGGCTGTCGCATAAAAAGTGCACATATATTCTTTCAATTTGGATTGTATTGATTTGGAATATCTTTATTGTTCCCGAGGGGCATTTTTGTTTACAACAGAACTACACAAAATGCAAAAAAAAAAAAACAGAAGATACAGTAAATGCCATGGTTCTCAAAATGTGGAACGTGTACCATGAGTGGTACGTAAGCTTCCTGTTGTACTGTATATACCAGAGTTTTAAATCACAAAATAATAATTGTAAATTTCAAGATAGATGGCGTCACCTTATCGCTCACTCTATCTAAATCTAATATCACTATACTAGTGTGTGAAGTATATTATGTAAGGAAGAGGAAGAGGATGATGAGAGAGCAAATTATCTTATTGGGAATAAATAATCCTGTGAGAAGTGGCTGAATTTGCTCGGCCTATTTACGCCGCTGTATTTTGACGGACAATATCTATTGATATCTATTTGATTTGACTTAAAGGTGCATTATGTAATAAATCTAAAGCAACTGGCCATAAAATCCTCCTAATATGTCACAGAGACTCAGGAATAATGTTCATATAACAAACTGAACTCACCAACAACAACAGTACAGCCAAAATATTTGCATTCAAAATAATATTTTGCAGACTGCAAATCTTGTTTATGTTTTGAAATCATGTTTTGGCATGTGGCGCCACCTACCGCCGTCTACCAATCATTGCAGTCAGTAGAGTCTCAGCTGCCGAGCAACCACGTGTTGCCAGTTATGTCAGAAAACAAAACCTAAAAGACCTCTGTATTTTGAATTTGAATGTAGTAACCGTTTTTGGCCACATTCTTACATATGGCACCTTTAAGTCCAATAGCCAAAGCCTTCTGAGTGGCTCTCGTTTGCAGGGTGAGTCTCGTCAGGAAGTAACAATTTGAATAGCCACAGGGGGGCTATACCACTTTAAAAAAAAAAGGGGAGTTAATGATCTCATCTGCTAGTTTCAGGTCTTCAGTATAGCACAAGATTGTTATTTATACTCCCATTTAGAGGAAAGCAGTCAATAAAACATGGCACATATGAGCGTGATTAACAGCTAGTATCATCCAATCAGTGACAGATGACCAAATAGCAAATCACAAGGCTTCAAAATAGTCGTTTTTTTGTAACCAGAAGACTGCGTTCACATTAAGGACTTGATGTCATTTCTCTAACGACGATGCTCCTATGGAGCATAATATACACATTGTGGCACAAAAACCATTAATTACAAGTTGCTGTTTTCACACTAACACCAGGCAAAAAAGTGGGCTGTAATTACTTTCCCTCTGAAGGTGACCTTCAGTCCGGGGTTAAGTACCAATATCTATCATCGTGATCCATTAAAAAGTCAAAGCATCTGCTGTGCACTCCTTCATTCATGGTTTTAGGGCACACAGCTGTGATGTTCTCCCCCATGTGAGTTATATGAGCCAGGTCAGAAGCCAGAGGTCTGTGTTTTTCATTCACAAAGTCTTGCTACACGTCTGCTCCGCTGCAGAGGTTCACGACATCTTCAGTTGATCCCAAACGCTAACGACTGTGGCTGCGCGACTTTCAAGCGTCCGCACGTGACCTCTGAACCCGGGACATGCAGTAGCATGCATTCTGCACAGCGGACACTAAAACAAATGATTGTGTTAGTCCAACTAAAACCAGACTTTTGAAATGCATGTAAACGTGTTAGTGTGACCGGAATTGTACTAAATTGAATTTCTCAAACACTCAGATAATGCAGCCGGGAGTCAAATTACTAATGCATGTATACAACCGGTCAGACTCGAGCTCTGCTGTGCATGCGACACAGTTCGCGACCCCTGGCTTTGACCTGGAAATAATAGAAGGAGCAGGTAAACAGGAAAGTAACCTAGAAATCTAGATTGGTGTGTTTTGTGAGCCAAACTTGTTTGTGATGTAATATGTCAACTGGGAAATAGGGGCCTTAAAGCACCTTTACACAGCATTAAGTCTTTGTGTCATGCATACTTTCCTTTAACAATGAAAAGCTTTTAAATGCAGAAAGAATGCAGAAAGTACCTGGTTGACTGAATACGCAGCAGGTACATTTAGTCCAAGGTGTTTTAAACCTTTTGACATAATTTATTCCGCTTGTGATTGAGGAGGTTGTTAATTACAAAATAAAAGTGAATTGTGTTGATAATAGCATTTCAAATAAAATCAAAATGCAAATCAGCCGTGAATATTCACTGCTGTTGCGCCAGTCTATATGTGCATTGTAAACGAGTCTTATTTTCCTTATTTTGCATTCAGATTTTACGACCGTGTATAAGTCGTCCACTGTAGCGTCACCGAACTGCACGTACGTTAAATCCCTTTGCACGTGCATGACACGGTGGGTGTGCAGCCGCAGCATCATTCAAATCCCTTTTATATACAGCAAGATTGTAAATGTCAGCCGGTCAAATGACCTCACTGTTGGTGGAAATATAGCATTTGAATGAGGTTGCAGAAGCACAATGAATCACTGCATTACAAAACTGTGCTATTTGCTTCAGTTTATGATAAAAACCAATGGTGACCTCTCTCTCTCGCTGAACAGAAGGAGAAGGAAAAAAAAGATCTGAGGATCCTTTATATGCGGTGAAATGAATCTAGACTGAGTGCCGTCACACTGAGCCCTCTTTATCAGTTTGAGTGGCACACAAATAATTTAGCGTCTTTGAGAAAATGAAAGGGCAGGTTTCTCGAGGCCTTTGTTGGCAAAAAAAAATGTCATCACTTGGCATGCATACAAGCAAGTCTTTGCATCATTCTTGGGGTCCCTCTGAGAGTATCCCTGTTTAAGCTCCTGCTCCTGGTTGACATAGCCATTATATACATGACAAATACATTATTCATGGAGGGTGCAATCTCTGCTTCTCGTGAGCAGCAGACCTGTTGCAGCAAAGCAAATCAGTAAAGCTACATTAAGCCTGTATATTGCTGAAACTATATTAAAGTCATCAGGAATTATACGTATTATTAGTACAAATTCTCTCTAAGCCGCTGTGTTTAATCAACATCACCCAACCTGCAATAGATAATAGTTTCCCTCAGTTATTGTCCCGCTGCTCAATTGTGGGAACTTAACAGGACTGTGTGCTAATGATCTCAGAGTGATGAAATAAACAGTCATGCATGCTCACATTTGCCAAAAGAGAAACAGAGATGAGACCCTTGGAAGCAGTTACAGAGAATTTCTCAGCAGCGCTCTTAGATAAACCTTTTGCATGAAGATGATCGACAAACTGGTGTTGAGTCGCATTTATTCTGAGGACTCCTGAATGAAGCTGAGTGATGGGACCACAGCAGTCTCTCTTCACAATGTGCAGGAAGTCGAGCCATAATTGCTCACCTTGACCACTAGATGTCCTCAGAGTTTCACCAATCAGGAAGGGAGCTGGGAGTACATGTGTAATCATAGACTACATGTTTTTAAATGCTGTCATTAACATCAGAAATCCTCTTAACTCAGCATTTAAGACTACAAAGCTTTACAGAGAGCTCTAACAGGTCCCACTGAAGAGGTTTAAAATACGAAACAGCCTGTGTAGACCCCATGTGATTAAAGATGGAGGTATCTTTGTTCCTCCTTTTGTTTTTTATTATCATGATAGCTTTAATAAGATAATAATAATTGCAGCTGCTATAAGATAAATAAGTCCACAATCCAAGAACATTCAGGTTGCGGATTAGATTATTTAGAGACTTTAAATCAATCATAAGTGTTAATGTCTCTATATGTTGGCCATGTACAGGATTGGTGCCCTGCCTCACCATGGTGACGACCTTGATGTCAGGGTAGACTAACTTCAGCTCCCCCTGTGACCCTCAAGAGGAGAAAGAGGTTGAAGAGACGCATAGATGAATAATAATGGAGTGGTGTAGTCTATGTGATTTTGGCCAGGATTTCGCTATAACCACTTAAAAATGGCCATTCAACTTATGAATTATACTCGTGTAATTTGTTTATGCAAATGGAGATGACTGTCGTTTTCATTAAAACACCAAATATAATCAAGTTCGTCATTTGTGTATACTCTTTTTTTTATAGGTTATTGTGCTGCTTTGAGTGTGTATATTTTTTGATGACAGTATCCCCACTACAGTAGACCACACTACACCACCGGAATCACCAAGTACTGCTTGTCCGAACTTCGCAGATCATAGGTTCAGTTCTTTTGAGGAACAGGACATTTTTAAAGTTCAACAGCCAACGTGAAGATCGAAAAGAGAACACCAAGAAATTCAGACTGTGATCACAAGGACAAGTAGCTCACTCTGTCGGCAGTAGTCTCGGATCACTGAGGTTGTGAGTTCAAACATTATGGCGAGCTCTTTGAGCGCAATGGTCAAAGTCAACAGTCAAAAGCTCGAAAAGAAGCCGATGAAGACAAGTTGCAGGTGGCTCACTGGACAAGAACGCTGTTGTGAAGACGGTGATATTGTAGGTTCAGTTCCTTTCAGGACCAGGACATTTTAAAGCACATCTTCCAAAGTGAAGATTGAAAGGAAACAAAGAAATATGAACAAAGGTGGCCTTGGTGGCGTGGAGGCTATGTTCCCGAACAGAACGTTGTGTCTGAACAGCAGATGACAGGTTCAGCTCCAGCACTCTGTGGTTGTTCACTGGAACTAAACCTAACATCTTGTTGACTCACGGGGCATCAAACCCAGGACAGTAAATAGGTGTTCGAATAACTGAAGCGAGAGTGTGGAGTTAGCTCAGCTGGTTGAAGAGCAGACTTCACAATGTTCAAGTCTTGAGGTTGAGAGTTCAATTCCCTTATACTGCAACATTTTAAGGTTCCACGTCCAAAGTGAACACTGAAAAGCACCAAGAGCTCCCAAATCTTACAGGGATGTGTGGTGTGGTGGATTTTTTCACAAACTCAAAGTTGTGCCATTCCGGTGGTGGCTGATTCGAGTCCACCTCGCAGTCCCAACAGATGTTAAGAGTTCAATTCCCTTATACTTTAACATTTAAGGTCCCACATCCAAAGTGAACACTGAAATGCACCAAAAGCTCCCAAACCTTACAGGTTGAGCAGCCATGAATGATGTAATATCACGTTTGTCCACCGGAGGGCGGTTTCAACAGTTGAGCAGCCGTGAATGACGTAATATCACGTTCGTCCACAGGAGGGCAGTTTCAAAAGTTGAGCAGCCATGAATCAAATCTTCCTCTACATGTAATATCACGTGTGTCCACCGGAGGGCAGCTTGGATAAATCCATTTGGAATCATCCACTTCCTGTTTGCCATTCAGAAGTTCCACACATGAGGAGCCAGCAGGAGCAGGAGGAGACAACCGGGAGGAGGACGAGGAGCAGCGGGGACAAACATGTGGTAACTGCTGCTTAAAAATGATCCTCACATTTCTTAGATGTTCTATTGACGCTCTGTTTACAACTGTTGTTAACATCCGACCTGAGTGATCTGATTACAGGTGTTCACATACCACCGGCTGCTGCTGCTGCTAATGCTGCTGCTAATGCTGCTGCTAATGCTGCTGCTAATGCTGCTGCTAATGCTAATGCGACGTCACTGCTCCACAGTAAACAAACACCTTTCATTTCATTTGTCTTCACATACAAATGATGTTGTTTTCTGTTTGTCACAGAAAGACAAAGAATCCAGGAAATGTTTGAAAAATGTTCATCAATTTTTCTCAAACCTGGAATTGATGATTCTCAAATGTCTTCTCTTTTTTTTTTTATCCACAAGCCAGTTTTAATTATTTCTTTGTTATAAGGAACAAAGAAAGCAGAACATGTTCAACATGTGTAATAAAATAAAACAATTACAGAACCAACAACAATTAATTGATTATTAAAGTAATTGCCAATTAATTTAGTAATAGTTTAATAATGCAGTAATCATTGCATCCCTACTTGTTTTATATATATTTTTAAAATCAGCAGAGACACCATGATACGATTTTTGAAAAATCATTTATTGCGTTATACTGACAATGCTAGTGAAAGTGAGCACTTGGCACCATCTAGTGGACTGAACTATTCATTTATTTTGTTAGTTTTAAATGCCAATCCACAAAAACTTTGACCTTTATATGTAACATCAGTGTGTGCAACCACAACAACATTAGCTGTACGTAAAGTTGCACTATCGTATGGATGTAGTTTTGTCACCTCTTTCAGGTTAGACACTGGAGACGAATCGGAGAGTTGCATTTACACTTCGGTTCAATATTGTCACAGTGTCTCCAACCACCTCCTGTCGTGGTTTGGCAAATCGGTTAACAATCTGGTTTCTTGGTTTGTGGACAAAACAAGACATTTTAGAACATCATAATTTTCCAGGTTTAAAAAAAAAACCTGATCAACATTTTATGGACCAAACCATGAATCCAGTATTTGTTTATGGAGCAGTAAAGTAGGATTCACCTGTGATTTCATCACCTCAGACGGACGTTAACTTGTCAACAGAGCCTCTGTTTAAATTGTCTGCATTGATTTCCATTGGGTGACTTTAGTGAAAACCACATTCACCTTTTGCTGCTTTTTCAGGCTGAAGCCAGTCCAAGTCAACAGCGGCAGTTGACTTGGACTGGCTTCAGCCTGAAAAAGCAGCAAACAGGCGAATGTGGTTTTCACTAAAGTCTCCTGTTAACCATGTAAAAATGATGTTCACACATTAATCACACAGAAGTCAAATTAATGTGCGGATGATTTTTAAGCAGCAGTTACTGGACACCTGGACACCTGGACCCCAACTGTCTGGTGGACTTTCCAGGGAGTGAACCCCTGTAATTTTTTATGGGTTTTTTAAAATGAATTTTGGGGAAAAATGTGTGAAATAAAATGCCATAACCCCCTCCTCTCATGTCATGTCTGTGGAAGTCCGGGGGGACACAAGCCCAGCCCCGTTCTCCTACCACCACACCACCACCAGTGAGTAATCTCTTGGGACTGCGAGGTGGAATCGAACCAGCCACCACCGGACTGCTACAACCTTACGGTTGTGAATGAAACCACTGCGCCACACATCCCTGAGAGATTTAGGAGCTCTTGGTGTTTTTCAGTGTTCACTTTGGATGTGGAACCTTAAATGTTGGATTATAAGGGAATTGAACCCATAATCTCACAATCATGATGACTGCTCCTTAACCAGTTGAGCTAACTCCACACTTTTTAATTTGTTTTTCGAACTCCTATTTAGTGTTTGCGGTTGAATACTGTATTCAAAAATCAGTCCATGCAAGATTCAAACCCATGCTCACAGGAACCAAGGGTTGAACCCATAACCTCAGCATCCTAACAACTGCTCATTAACCAGTTGAGCTAACTCCACACTAACTTTCATTTTTCGAACTCCTATTTACTCTTTTTGGTTGAATATTGTATTTAAAATTCAGTCCATGCAAGATTTGAACCCATGCTCACAGGAACCTCAGGAGCTTGAGTCATTCTCTTAGTCCCATGAGCTATTTGTCCTTCAGTGCCTTTTCTCAAAATTTGGAAGCCTTTGGAGCAGGAGGCCCTGGTTTGATTCCCACTCAGAACAAGAACCTGGTTATCCTCCCCATGTCAATCTGAAGTCTGGTTGTATGACCATCAACACTGTCTTTGCTTACACACACACACACACACACACACACACACACACACACACACACACACACACACACACACACACACACACACACACAAACTGTGGGGGAGTGTTGGTGTGGAGTGGGTGCATTGTGGGGGGCTAATACACAAACAGAGAGAACATGCAGGTAAGCCCATGTTCCAACAGGGATGCGAACCCTGGTCCAAAGGCAAGGTTGCAACACTGCACATAAGTGTGCTCAACCAGGTGAGCTATTTGTACTTATGTGTTTATTCCCAAAGTTTGGAAGCCTTTCAATAATAGAACATGACTTCACTATATTTTAACTATTTAACAACGTCCGTCCGGAATGGTTGGACATACAGTTAGTGTAATGGTTTACACACTTGTCTTTGGAGCAGGAGACCTGGGTTCAATTCTCGCTTGCAATAAGGACTGTGCTGCATGGAGTTTTGCATTGAGTTTGTGTATTACACCCCCAACTACCACGCCACCCCCCAGACTACCAGTCCCCCCCTACACACACACACACACACACTCCACCCCTCACAGTTAATCAGTGTGTGTGTGTGTGTGTGTGTCAGCAAAGTTAGTGTTGATGGTCATACAACCAGACTTCAATGTGTGTGTCAATCACATGGGGAGAAAAACTGCATGCAGAAAAGGTACTTGTTCCAAGTGGGAATTGAACCCAGGTCTCCAGCACCAAAGACAAGTGTGCAAACCATTACACTAACTGTTTGGCTTTCTGTGCCAGATGGACATAATAAAATAGTTCAAGTTGAAGTCATGGGTTCTATTATTGAAAGACTTCCACATTTTGGAAACAAGCACGCAAGTACAAAGAGCTCACCTTGTTGAACGCTCTTGTGTGAGTGTTGCAATCTTGCCTTTGGACCAGGGTTCGAATCCCAGTTGGAACATAGGCTTACCTGCATGCAGTTTTGCATGTTCTCCCTGTGTTTGTGTATTAGCCCCCCACACCCCACTCCGGCCCCCACACTGCCCCCACTCACCCCACACACACACACACTCCCCCACAGTTAATCAGTGTGAGTGTAAGCAAAGTTAGTGTTGATGGTCACACAACCAGACTTCAGTGTGTGTGTGTCAATCACATGGGGAGAAAAATTGCATGCATAAAGGTTCTTGTTCTGAGTGGGAATCGAACCCATGTCTCCTGCTCCGAAGACAAGTGCTTCCAAATTTTGAGAAAAGGCACTCAAGGATAAATAGCTCATGGGACTAAGAGAATGACTTAAGCTCCTGAGGTTCCTGTGAGCATGGGTTCAAATCTTGCATGAACTGATTTTTAAATACAAAGTTCAAGCAAAAAGAGTAAATAGGAGTTCGAAAAATTAGAATTAGAGTGGAGTTAGCTCAACTGGTTAAGGAGCAGTCGTCAGAATGCTGTGATTATGGGTTCAACCATTGGTTCCTGTGA
Organism: Microchirus variegatus; assembly: GCF_963457635.1. Taxonomy (NCBI): domain Eukaryota; kingdom Metazoa; phylum Chordata; class Actinopteri; order Pleuronectiformes; family Soleidae; genus Microchirus; species Microchirus variegatus. The sequence goes on from NC_139803.1 coordinate 10,370,700, forward strand.
GCATGGGTTTGAATCTTGCATGAACTGAATTTTGAATACAATATTCAACCACAAACAGTAAATAGGAGTTCGAAAAACAAATTAAAAAGTGTGGAGTTAGCTCAACTGGTTAAGGAGCAGTCATCAGGATCTTGAGGTTATGGGTTCAATTCCCTTATACTCTTAACATTTAAGGTTCCATGTCCAAAGTGAACACTGAAAAGCACCAAGAGCCCCTAAATCTCTCAGGGATGTGTGGCGTAGTGGTTTCAGTCACAACCGTAAGGTTGTACCAGTCCGGTGGTGGCTAGTTCGATTCCACCTCGCAGTCCCAAGAGATTACTCACTGGTGGTGGTGTGGTGGTAGGAGAACGGGGCTGGGCTTGTGTCCCCCCGGACTTCCACAGACATGAGAGGAGGGGGGTTATGGCATTTTATTTCACACATTTTTCCCCAAAATTCATTTTAAAAAAAACATAAAAAAATGACAGGGGTTCACTCCCTGGAAAGTCCACCAGACAGTTGGGGTCCAGGTGTCCAGTAACTGCTGCTTAAAAATGATCCGTACATTAATTAGACTTCTATGTGATTAATGTGTGCACATCATTTTTACATGGTTAACAGGAGACTTTAGTGAAAACCACATTCACCTGTTTGCTGCTTTTTCATGCTGAAGCCAGTCCAAGTCAACTGCAGCTGTTTGGAGCTCTTCAGTGTTGGGATGTTCACACAGAAACTTGATCAACCCTCATTTTGGATAAATAATAGTGTTGATCAAGTTTCTGTGTTAACATCCCAACACTGAAGAGCTCTAAAGCTGCAGTTGACTTGGACTGGCTTCAGCCTGAAAAAGCAGCAAACAGGTGAATGTGGTTTTCACTAAAGTCTCCTGTTAACAATGGAAATCAATGCAGACACATTAAACAGAGGCTCTGTTGACAAGTTAACGTCCGTCTGAGGTGATGAAATCACAGGTGAATCCTACTTTACTGCTCCATAAACAAATACTGGATTCATGGTTTGGTCCATAAAACGTTGATCAGGTTTTTTTTAAACCTGGAAAATGATGATGTTCTAAAATGTCTTGTTTTGTCCACAAACCAAGAAACCAGATTGTTAACGATTTGCCAAACCACGACAGGAGGTGGTTGGAGACACTGTGACAATATTGAACAGAAGTGTAAATGCAACTCTCCGATTCGTCTCCAGTGTCTAACGTGAAATGTTTTTTTATTTGTGGATTGGCATTAAAAACGAACAAAATAAATTAATAGTTCAGTCCACTAGATGGTGCTCACTTTAACTAGCACTGTCAGTATAACACAATATAAGATTTTCAAATGCCGTGATAAATCGTATTATGGTGTCTCTTATGATTTTTAAAAATATATAAAACAAGTAGGGATGCAATGATTACTGCATTATTAAACCATTACTAAATTAATTGGCAATTACTTTAATAATCAATTAATTGTTGTTGGTTCTGTAATTGTTTTATTTTATTACACATGTTGAACATGTTCTGCTTTCTTTGTTCCTTATAACAAAGAAATAATTAAAACTGGCTTGTGGATAAAAAAAAAAAGAGAAGACATTTGAGAATCATCAATTCCAGGTTTGAGAAAAATTGATGAACATTTTTCAAACATTTCCTGGATTCTTTGTCTTTCTGTGACAAACAGAAAACAACATCATTTGTATGTGAAGACAAATGAAATGAAAGGTGTTTGTTTACTGTGGAGCAGTGACGTCACATTAGCATTAGCAGCAGCAGCAGCAGCCGGTGGCATGTGAACACCTGTGATCAGATCACTCACGTCGGATGTTAACAACAGTTGTAAACAGAGCGTCAATAGAACATCTAAGAAATGTGAGGATCATTTTTAAGCAGCAGTTACCAAATGTTTGTCCCCGCTGCTCCTCGTCCTCCTCCCGGGTGTCTCCTCCTGCTGGCTCCTCATGTGTGGAACTTCTGAATGGCAAACAGGAAGTGGATGATTCCAAATGGATTTATCTAAACTGCCCTCCGGTGGGGACACATGATATTACATGTAGAGGAAGATTTGATTCATGGCTGCGCAACTGTTGAAACTGCCCTCCTGTGGACGAAGGTGATATTACATTCATGGCTGCTGTTGAAACTGCCCTCCAGTGGACAAATGTGGTATTACATTCATGGTTGCTCAACTGTTGAAACTGCCCTCCTGTGGACAAACGTGATATTACGTCATTCACGGCTGCTCAACCTTTAAGGTTTGGGAGCTATTGGTGCTTTTCAGTGTTCACTTTGGATTTGGGACCTTAAATGTTGCAGTATAAGGGAATTGAACTCTCAACCTCGGGACTTGAATATTGTGAAGCCTGCTCTTCAACCAGCTGATTTAACTCCACACTCTCTCTTCAGTTTTCAAACACCTATTTAGTGTGATGTTAGGTTCAGTTCCAGTGAACAAACACAGAGTGTTGGAACTGAACCTGCCACCTGCTGTTCTAACACAACTTTCTGGTCAGGAACATAGCCTCCAAGCCACCAAGCTCACCTTTGTCTAGATCTTTTTGTCTCCTTTCAATCTTCACTTTGGAAGATGTGCTTTAAAATGTCCTGGTCCTGACAGGAACTGAACCTACACCATCACCAACTTCACAGCAGCGTTCTTGTCCAGTGAGCTATCTGAAACTTGTCTTCATCTGCTTCTCTTCGAGCTTCTGACTGTTGACTTTGACCATTGCACTCAAACAGCTTGCCATAAGGTTTGAACTCACAACCTCAGTGATCCGAGTCTACGGCCGACAGTGTGACCTATTTGTCTTTGTGATCACAATCTGAATTTCTTTTTTAAATGTATTTTTTGGGCCTTTTTGCCTTTAATGATAGCATAGTATAGAGAGACAGGAAACGGGAGGCAGAGAGATGGGGAATGACACGCAGGAAAGACCAAGACCGCTTGGTGCAGGAATCGAACCAGGGTCGCCTGCAGCAAGACTACAGCCTCAGTATATGGGGCAGGTGCTTTACAAACTGAGCCACCGCTGCCCCCTCAATCTGAATTTCTTGGTGTTCTTATTTCAATCTTCACTTTGGATGTTGAACTTTAAAAATGTCCTGTTCCTCACAAGAACTGAACCTATGACCTGCAAAGTTCAGAGCAGCTGTTTTACCCACTGCGCTAGCTGCTCCTGCGGTTCTTTGGGTTCTCTGAGAGCTTTTGACTGTTTACTTTGAACATTGCACTCAAAGAGCTCACCATAAGATTCAAACTCACAACCTCAGACACACAAGTCCGTTTCTTTCAGCACAAGCTATTCTTCCTGGCCTGCAAACAACATGTTGCTGGTATTTTTAAAGTCTTATTTTGGTCTTAAGTTCTAAAGTTGTAGGAACTTCAGATGATTGTAAAAAAAAATGCACGCATAAAGGTACTTGTTCCAACAGGGACTCTGGTCTCCTGCTCCAAAGACAAGCATCTAAACCATTACACCAACTGTTTGGCTGTCGATGTTGGACTGACATTCTTAAATATTTCAATACCCTGAAGTCATGGGTTCTATCATTGAAAGGCTTCCAAATTTTAAGAAAAAGCACACAAATAGCCCATGGGACTAAGAGAATGACTCCAGTTCCTGAGGTTCCTGTGGGCAAGGGTTCAAATCTTAGATGGAGTGACTTTTTAAGCACAATATTCAACCAAAAAGAGGAAATAGGTGTTCGAAAAATAAAGAAATAAAGACAGTGTGGATATAGCTCAGCTGGGTAAAGAGCAGGCATTATAATCCCCAAGTCCTGATGTTGTGAGTTCAATTCCTTTATACTTCAAGATTTAAGGTTCCACATTCAAAGTGAACACTGAAAAGCACCAAGAGCGCCCAAATCTGACAGGGATGTGTGGCGTCGTGGATTTGTTCGCAACCGCAAAAGTTGTGCCAGTCCGGTGGTGGCTGGTTTGATTTCACCTCACTGTCCCAAGAGATTACTCCCTGGTGGTGGGAGACTGGGGCTGGGCTTGTACCCCAAACGTTTTGTTCACAAACCAAAAATGATTGAGTTTGAATGATTTCTTTGTTTTTATGGAGCTATGAAGCTTCTACCTCCTTTTTTATGTTTATTTATTTTGCACAATAAAGATATTGTTACTTACTGTGACATAAGTATGAAAATAGTACATAAATAGTATGTTAATTTCACTACAGAAGAGACTTAATGACCTCTGCAGTTGGGCAAAAGGAAAGACATATATATAGGTATTGCTATCGGCACAAGCACTCATATCGGCATATTGGATATGGGCAAAAAGTCCAATATCGTGCATCCCTAAAAATAAATTTTCTGTAATGGGATAGCACATGATCACTTGCAAGTACAGGTGTAAATGAGCCCCAAGGACAGATTGTTATTCGATTTGTCAAACCACTACAGAAGGTGGTCGGAGACACATTGTGACAACATTGAACAGAAGTGTAAATGCAACGAGTCTCCGATGCGTCTAACGTGAAAGCGGCGACAAAACTGCATCTATACAATAGTGCAACTTTACGTACAGCTCATGTTGTTGTGGTTGCTATGGATGCACACAGGATGTGACGCTGTTTGAGTGGATTATTAGTCGTAGTGGTGGGACAAGAGTGCGTGTGACAATATTATACCGCTTTTGAGACACCAAGTATTAATTTTTTTTTAACCGATGTTACAAATAAACATCAAATTTTTTTGTGGATTAGCATCTAAAAAATAACAAAATAAATTAACATTTTAGTCCACTAGATGGTGCCAAATGCTCACTTTCACGAGTGCTGTCAGTGTAACAATATATGATTTTGCAAATATCGTGATGAATCGTATCATTGTGTCTCTGATTTTTTTTTTTTTTTTTTAAATAATAAATAATAAAATATTATTTATTTATTTTTAAATAATAAAACAAGTAGGGATGCAACGATTACTGCATTATCAAACCATTACAAGTTAATTGTCAAATACTTTTATAATCAATTAAATGTTTTCTGGTTTCTTTGTTCCAGTAATAATAAAAACTACTGTTTGTGGATAAAAAAAATATTTCCAGGTTTGAGAAACACTGATAAACATTTTTCAAAAATGTTGGGGACCAAACAAAGAAATTAATAACATTAACATTTCCTGTATTTGTCTTTCTGAATCAAACAGAAAACAGCATAATTTGTATGTGAAATTAAATGAAACGTTTGCGTTTACTGTGGCGCATTGACGTCACATTAGCAGCAGCAGGTGCTAACCGGAGCAACAACTGTGATCGGATCACTCGGGTGTTAACAACAGGTGAGAACAGAGCGTCAATAGAACATCTAAGAAATGTGTGGATCATTTTTAAGCAGTTACCACATATTTGTTCTCGCTGCTCTTGGTCCAGCTCCTCCTGCTTACACGTGCGTGGAAGGCCGGACTGCCAAACAGGAAGTGGATGATTCCAATTAGATTTATCGAGAGGGGAGTGTGTGGACCGCACTAAGCCAGGGGTCCACTTTTCCTCATTTTTTGTGTTTTTTTGATTTTGCAGTTGCGTTTGATTAGGACCCGAGCACACAAGTGCGAGCACCTATTGTTATTTGCGTTTATGTTTTGTTTGTTATTTGTTGGTGTTTTCTTCCTATATTAGTGATTAAATCACTAATAGACATTTAATCACTAATAGACATTTCTAGGGCCACCATAGAAATGTCTATCCGGAACACTCCATAAAGAATTAATCTATGTAATTCAAACTAATAATAAATAAATGGTAAAACCAACCGATAGTGAATACAGTAAGATGAAAAAGTATAATGACGTCATAAAGGTTAAAATGATAAATGTATTGGTTTATTTAATTGACCGTGGCTATTAGTTTATATGTGTTGTGACAGAAATCATGTTGGTTTTGCCTAATTTCCCTTACATTTCCCTTAATGGAAAATCAGCATTTGATTTGATATATCAAATCAAATGTTGATTTTCCATTCACTGATATACTGTATGCAGTAAATCAAAAATGTGGCTGTCACAGAGGGATTTCATATATTATTGTTCAAGAAAATAATGACAGCATACGTTTATGTATTTAAGTACTTTTATGATGATTAAAAACACAATTCCATCGAATATTAACCATGAATAGGATTTTTTGGTCTCATTGCTATGCTTTGTATTTTGGTTTAAATTTCAAAGTTCAAATTTGGAACTGTTTTTGGAGAGGTGATAAATAAAGGTACAAATAAACTTAAAAATAACTTATGGTTATAATTACTATTATGGTGAATATAATAATCATAAAATTTTAAAATAAAGTCAGGACTCATGAATAACTAGCACATGCTTTGTCGCAACCCCGTATTCCCTTAATTTATTCACATTTCTCATAAAGTGTTCATATTGTACCCTGACCCTGGTTCCCTGACAGTAGCGCCGTTCCCGAGACGCCACATGACCGCGCTTTGCTGTGTTCATACACAGCTGTGACGTCACTCTGGGAAATTATATTTTTTCTGGATTTTTTATGGCCTTTAGGACGGTTTTACAAATATGAATTAAAAATATAGCATATAATGATCTATACACGCCTATGTCCATATCTCGGGTGTCCTGTGGACACTTTTAAAGGCGTCTCTTTTACAAAAAGAAAATTGCTTTTTGGGCCCAATGAGTATTTTTGTTGTTGCAGTACCCAGAGTGATAAATCAAATAACAAATAATCAATATATAAAGCAAATAATGATGATTTCACTCAAAAAAGTGTCCTTTTTCGCGGCCTTTTTTTTGGCTTCGTAACATGGGCTTTTATTGTGGAAATACTGAGTCCGGAAATAGCATCTATTTTTATTCTGTCTGGTTACGGTATGTGAGAAAGACTTGTACGGGAAGGGGAGAAGAAGGCACCTTAGACTTGAGGGAGCGATTGAAAGACTGGGTATGTATCTTATAGTCTTTGAATATAGACGGCTCTCATTGCAGAATCAATCTGTGCGTTTGATTAAAGTCAATTATCTCCTTGGTTAGCTTGCTCGCTAACCAGCTAGCTCACACGCGTAATGGAACGCCTGCGTGTTCCCACTCTCTCTCTCTCTCTCTCTCTCTCTCTCCCACACTCACTCATACTCTCTCTCTCCCCTTCTCTCTCTCATCTCCAGTGTTGTCAGGTGGCACAGAACGTTTGAAGACTTGCACCGTTTTTCTCAAACTCCGGCTTTTCCGCTGGCTCTGAAGACCCTTCTCTAGCGGCTATCGTTGCTTCGACCTGTTACAGGATGTCTGGACAGAGCATTACAGACAGGATAACCGCCGCACAGCACAGTGTCACCGGCTCGGCGATAACCAAAACGGTGTGCAAGGCGACCACTCATGAAATAATGGGACCAAAAAAGAAACACTTGGATTGTAAGTATCCTGTCTGTTGCTTATCACCCGTAGCTGGAGAGTTCCCCGTTCTAGATAACGTCAGGTCGGGGGGGTTTGTGAATGTCTATGGCTGTGAGGCCTGCACATAGGCTACATGTAATGATAACTTAGCAACACTGTGATAGTGGTCTGTTTAAAGCAATGCAGGATGGAGTTTCCACAGACGTACACACGTAGAAATGGCCCCACTTGTCTTAGAAATGAGGTTAACCCGTTGACATGACTAGTAGGTAACCAGTGTGCGTCATCAATAGTAGCTCAACATTGTTCATGCTTTCAAATTGCAACTTGAAGCCTTCAACACTTCTCCTTTAGCACCAGCTATCATATTAACCTGTGTGTACTACACAAGTGTTGACGTGCTAGCCATAGAAACCAAGACAAACACCAGTCACAAAACCAGTTAAAATGAGCTATTATGAGTTAGAGACTAATATGTGTGTGTATATAGCCCATAAAACAATATTTACAGCTGAAATGCTTTCACTCACACTTGAATGTGAGACTTGTTTTATGTTAGCACTAAAGTTGTATTTCACTCTATAGAAAGTCCCACTTATTATTCTGCTACAACAGAAAATCACCAATATCACATGTGTTATCTGAAATTCTAGCTCCTCTTCTTATTGAAGTGGCCGTGTATATTCAGCAGGGTTGTCCCAAGATATCTTGACCATCTTTCATAGCGATTTGGTGTTTATATTGAACTATAAGGAATCCTTCAACAGTCGCTGTCTTTTTAGTGCTGCAGGGGTTTAACTGCAGGTTGACACAGCTTCTGTGTTTCCTAACTTTAAGGTCATGACACATGACTGAGTTTCTATGTTTTCTGAGACACCCATGGTGCTATCAGGCTTCCAAGTCAAACAGGCCATATGCATTGCATACATTTCCCCATTTAGCTTTTGCACGTCAAAACATGCAAATGTAGGGACGACTTCCGATACAATATTGTCCCATTTGTGTTTAAGCTTTTTGTTTCAGCTCAGTTTATGCGTTGAAGCATTAGAAATCACCGCTAACTTTTATTTACTGAAAACGACTTTCTGATGTTCACACTCACTTTAGGTTTTTAACTTTTAAGATGCATCTTAGATATCATCATCGTTCTTCTCACACTTATTCTCAACATGGAGCCGTGCTTGGTTCAAACCTGTCGCTGTTGATGCACAAAGGCCTTTTAAATTATACATTTTCATTAGGTATTAATATGTCGTCCTCAATTTCTGAACCAGCACAAACCAATGCAAACTCAAGTTGAGCATGGTCATATTGATAATATTAATCTTGTTTTTCTGTGGAAAACCACAGTAACTATTTTGAAATGGTATAAAAAAGGATATGATACTTTCAAGATGGAAGGACGGAGGGCAAATTTATTTCCAAAGAGTTTGAGTTTGTCATCTATAAATAATGTCACTCTTCTTTTTCCCCTTCAGTTGTTCCTCTTAAGGACTAAACTATGTTATATTTTGGCCTACTTCTGTCTGCATTGTAAGTACAACCTGGCACAGCAGGCTCCCATGTTTGGCAGCATTTAGGTCCACAAACAGCAGACATGCAGTCTACCTATTTTGCAAATCGGTCATCACATTTTAATTTGAATAGTAGCCATCCATCAGTCAGTCTTTTGTAATCTCTGTTCCACATAAATGGTGGTAGTTTGTTTTGGAATTTGAACAGTGGTACAGTGAGTAAAACATATTTTCAGCATGATTATTGCAGGAAACGGGCAAATAGGTGTTTCCTCTTCACCCTGCTTTGTTTCTGTTGTATACACTTGCTTGGAAAACCTAGTGTACCACTGACTGCAGGCAATCCCCTGGTACAATGTGGAGTCTGCTTCTGTTTACCATCTACTTTCAGGTCTGGATTGACCATGGAGTACTACTACTGTATTTGGCTTTTTAACATGTGGGTTTCTGAATATCCACAACTTTCAGCTCCTGGTGCCCCTGTGACCTTTCTGATTCTAGACAACCAGGTTATATATGGCTCTATGGCTCTTCTGTGGAGCTGCAGAACTGAAGCTTCTCCTTGGCAATCTATGTAGAGACCCACAGCTTGGCAAGAATCTCACTTAGGTTAGAGTTATTTAAAGATTGCTGAAGGGAGTACTTGTACGAGTATGTGTTTGGAGTTTCCTGGCCAGCCGCACATAGCCCCCTGTGTTCCTGCAGTCTGGATTGCAGGTGAGATATGGCCCTCTACACTGTCTATGTTGCATTATGTGCTGAGCACAGTTCACATTCTTTAACACTGACATGCTAGCTAAACTCAGTCATGTAACTTAAAAGAGACTCTGCAGTTAGCAGATGGGGACAAGAAAAGGGTGAGCAAATTAACCTCTGCTGTCTGCTTAAGAGTATTTAGCTGTGTGAAATGATCTTTGGGCAAATTTGCATGGAGTTGGTTCACTTAAGTTTACACCCTAGCGCAGGCTATGAAACGGCAAACATTAGACTTTGGGCTTGTGCTTTTTGTAGCTCCAGTTCTGTAATGGATGGTATTTCCTCCACTGAGAGTTGCCATTAAGAGTGGGCAGCCTGTGTGCATGGCAGCACTCCTTTACTGCCCCAGGTAATTGCCATTATTTGAAGTTGATTATACACTGCTGTTTAACTGCTCAAAGGTCTCATGATGTAATGAATACATAAAGTGAGCAGTGGCTCTTGACCTTTGATACTGAAATTGCCCTAAATCAGACTATCATGTTTGTTGCAGTCAGACTCAGAGAAGAGGCTACTTCAACTTATCTCAGTTTGTTTTTATTTTTTGGAACATGCATCAATGGTAGACATCAAAAATATTATGTAACAATGTTTTCTACACTGTTGAATGAGTCCACCTGCAGCAGTGGTTTGTGCATTTTCTGCTAGTGCAGAATCTTTTTCATTGTTAAATCCCAATATTAAGTCAGTATTGGAGAACATAATGCCATTTAATGAAAAATGCTCCTCATATCCTCTGATGTCTGATAATGCATGGGCTTTGCTTGTCTGACAGCCTTGTCTATCTGTACATGATTCATCTGAGTCAGAAGGACAAATGCACTAATATAAATCTGTACCTTTGCACCCTCTTGGAGTCCCGACATGGTTTCACCCTCCTAGCACAGAATGCAGTGCTGTGCTCATAGCATGTGACCGCAGTGGCATCAAGTGACAGCCCTTAAAAAGAGTGCTGATGTCCTGTCCACCAGCTGTGCTGAATGGAGTGCTCTGTGTCTCTGACAGGCCATGAGATTAAACGGTATCTATGATTGTGCTTGCTTCTGTAGCGGGAGAAAGGTCTTTGTCAAGAAGTGGCACCTGTCTGTCGCCAAGTTTTTGTTTAGAAAACCTGTTTCACTTGATCAATGAAACAATCAGCTCTTCTTTATTTAGAGGCAGCAAACCTCTACCAAGTCTGCTCAGTTTTCATCTAAAATACCAAAATCTAATTTCTTCTTGACAGACAAACACAGGCAAAAAACAATAATGAAGGTTGTAATAAAGCAAGCAGAACATTAATCATCGCAATAACTATATCCAAGCTGAGCTTAAAATGTTTACCCTAAACCTAGTGTTCCATCACACCCAATTTGTATATGCTATGTCCTCAAAATAATAACTATAGATGCCCATTATTTAGCTTTACTACAGCCATCACAATCAGTAGAGTTCCGTTGTCCAAGTATAATTTATTAAGCTATTCTCCTAATGCACACTGCTCCATCACACACACACAAATCTGAGAGGCAAGCCAATCCCTTGACCCTTAACTATCATAAATATTGCTACTTTGTCTCCTGCTAGTTCTTTATACTGTTTGCACTTTAGCCCACATCATGTTCATAGAAGCTAGATTGTAATAGATGTGAAGCAGGAAGTTTTCCCTCTTGTGCCTAAAGTATGTCCTGGAATGAGTAAACAGCCAACAGGAAGTCATTTCATATCCCAAGCCATTCCTAGAGCTCAGGAGATCTGAGATGATCAAATATGAGATTCGCTGTTACACTGTACTTGTACATTTCCCGTAAATTAGTCTGGCATCCTGACTGGTCACTGGAATTCTTTCAACATCCTGGACATGCTACTCTGGGCCGGAGGAAAAAGAATACTTCTTTGTAAATATTACATCTGTTTTTACTTGTATGTGGTTCAGTTGCATTTTTTCAAGCTTTTCCAAAAGGTTGCAAAGCATGTTGCAGTGTTGGCTAACATAACAACAGGCCTTAAAACCTGCAAATTCCTATTTAGATATTGCCACAAGCTCAAAACTGTTATTTGAAAAGTTTGTCTCTCAAACAGTACCCTCAATATTTACAGTGAAGACACCGACTCTGTGATGACCACTTTTGCAAGAGGGATGGACTGGAAATAGACTTTGCACACTGATCTTTTATCTTTTTTGTTTGCTGAAGATATATTATCAGTGGGTACAAGAAATAAGGCCGTGGAAGTGAACTCACCAGTTTGTGAATTCTACTGTATTCAGGATGCCAACAACTGTCTGCTGATGTCAACACAAATGCTGCCGATTAATTTATAGAGCAGCAATCGGTGTGATTGTTAAAGTGGATGTTTGTTCTTGCTTGACTCATCTGCTTCTGACAGTCCATGTGTGTATGGAACAGCAACTATTTTGCACACTTGGGGCTAAAAACGAGCTCATGGCTATTCTGCATTTGCCAAGGAAAATAAAATCTTGGTCCACATTTCTGTAACCAGGAAATGTTTTTTTGAACAAATTGTGTGGAGATCTACCACAGACTGATTCAAAATGAAAGGACCTTGTTTCAAATTTGATCCAAATCCAAAGATGAGTCATCATAGCTAACCTTACATCTGCTACATGCTATCTATACCATGGTTTTCAAACTGGGATGCGTCTAAATCAGTATTTACCACAGGAATAATGCAGTCTGTTGCGAGAGCATGATCTACATGAATGCAGTGCAATAGATGTCAAATGACGTGCACAAGTACAGTAGCATAAAGGACGACTTTGGATCGACACAAAGAGCTGTGTGTAAGCAAGCACGAAGCAAACATCGCTGTTAATAACGTGCACATGGATCTATAGAGCAGCAATGCATGAAAACACTAGGTTAGAGGTTATGATGAAACTGATGGGACGTATGAAACTACGCTGGGTTCCACTGTCTGGATAATTAATACCACACAGCTTAATTCACAACTTCTTGGGCATTATAAGGAAGGAAGTACAAACACTCTGAAGTGAAAGATTAAAGTGCCAATTATTGTGTTATAAAGCTGCAGTTTGTCCCACAGATGACTAATTAAATGTCACTTGGTCCTTGTACGGTCTCTTCTCTGTAGTGGTTTGTGTGCAGCAATGTTTCTCAGACATTTAATGGCACGTGGGCTCTGATTCTCTTGAGGCCTAACACGGCTTATTCGGTCTCTCTTAACTCATATATTTAAATTGAAATGAAGATGTAACATCTGCTGTTTTTCTCAGCCACATATAAATTATTATTATTATTTTTTTAACGGCAGTGCAGGTTTATTGGAGCCTCATTCTCACATCGCACTGCCTTAGATCAGAGATGCAACAGTCAAATCAAAGTGTCTTTTGAAGGCAGAATGGTTTACAAGTTAATCTCTTACAAATAGGGCTTTTCCTGTGCGCTGACCTCACCCTGCGATTGCTGTGAATCCATTGCCACAGAAGCACCTAACCCATTACTTCCTCTTGACAAAAGAGTTTACTCATAACTTCCTGCCTGATCTTGGTCTTCTGTCAGCTTTATCTGGTGAAGCAGCCATCCTGACTGAGCAACTTAAATTCCCCCAGCCTGTTGTATTACTCCTTTGGTCTTAAATCAGGAAACCACATATCTTTCCTCTATGTCTTGGTCTTTCGTGTGTATCGATGTAACTCGATATCTAAAAAAAATCCAGTTCTCATCACAGAACTTTACTCTTTGTACAGAATACCACTAATCTATCCATTTATCCATCCAACATTTGTTTCAAATCAGGAAATGCCCCTAAAACACCTTTAGCAGGGGACAATTGAGGGAAAAGCAACCACTAAGTAAGAGCTTTTTTTATTCGACCACAAGACACTGTATTTAGGAGATATGTAGCCTTATTAACTTTTTAAACATTGACTTGACCTGACCAAATGTGTATTTCTAAAGTCCTGCATGCTTGGTATGGCATGGATAGTTGTCCAAAGTTTGACGATGTGTTGTCTTCAAGGTAAATGCTAATCCATTCAGGCATTCCAGTCTCATGAATGTGGTCTCTCATAAAACATTTTTTGAGGGATTTTCTTTAAATGTTCCACTGTCACTTGGACCCAAGGATGTGCTGATTTGATGGTTAAAGGTCACTGTTTGTCCTCACAAAACACATTTTTGATGTGTTTGTCTCAAATACCTGATGCGCGGGAAGTGATTGTGGATGTTTGCAGTTTTAAGCCCTCTCTTCAGCCAGTCATGGTTCTCTGTAAATGTCTTCTGCGTTGCACACACTTGTGTTCTGGCTAAAACATATGCAAGCCTGTCAAACCCACAGACTTTGTGTGGGTTCCTTGTTGCAGTGTGTTTTTGTGTGGCGCTTATACGGTCAGTGTTGTCGGTGGATTTAAATTTGTACATAGGTGTTGAGGGAAATATATTTTTGCTTTAGTTCTTGACAATTCCAGTTCTGTTTCAATAACAACAGAGTTAAGGGAAGTGAGTTAGAGTGACATTTTGCACCAAGGCCAGTATAAGATACAACCAACAGTCAATCTGAATCTGAAAAAAAGTTTATCTGGTCATTTTGCATATCTTTGTGTCAAATGTTGATTTATTTTCATACTGCTTTTTTGTTAAATGTCTCTATACTTAAACTATATATATATATATATGTACATTTGGCTGAAAATGGCATATGATGCTGATGAATTGTTTCCTGGAGATTACAGTACAACACTAACGGTTGTTTATAATTGGTCCATATGCAAAAGCCTGAGGAAGACCCGTGGAGAAAGTTGGTGGTGTGTTTGTGTTCACAACTGTCATTTCAGTTGCATCTGAAAAGCCTTTTGTTGTCACATGGGTGGCCTATTGTGTATGTAAAGGGCATAAAGCCTTTTGTGTGGTTTTCAGCAAACACTGAGGAGGATTCATGGACCACCCATGTGAAAAGGTCTCTCTGGGTAGCTCTGCCACATCCCATGCAACAGTTAATGTAGTTAAGTTGCACAATATTTTTCACTTGCTTTGTTTTCAATTAATTCATACGTTAAATCCTTCATCTCAATCAAATCATAAAATGCAGTTAAATATTAATTTACACTGGCTGCCAAGTTTCTCTTTGGCTCCGGGGGGTATAAATATTAAATAACTAGGATCATAGATAACAGTAAGTCTGTCATCTATACATTTTCTTTTTGAAGAAAGGAATCAAGACATTTTTTTGCCACCTCCTCAAGCTTGAATAACATCTGATTCCATTTCTTGGGACGATAAATCAGATGATGTTCTGTATCTGTCAGACTCAACTGCTCAAGATCTTTCACATTTATCACAAAGATAGAAATGCAAAGACGTGTCTCCTCTGTTTTGTTTTTGATTGTAATATAAATGTTACTCCTGTGAGCATTTTTGTAAAGCTCACAATCAGTTCTGCACAATTCATATTATTTCATTTGTTTTACTTAGCAGAGTTCCCCCTCTCCAGTTTCTTTAAGTATAAAAGCTACAATGTAAAAAAAAAAAGATGGTCCCGGTTATGGCTCTGCAGGATACTATTAAGGTCAGGTGCGAGACATGCAGTTCAGAATGGACACGGAGCAGCGAGAGTGGTGCTCTCTGAATCTTTGAAGATGTATGGGGTGTCTAATGAGGTCTGGCATCATTGATCAGTCCCATGGCCTTGCTGGAAAGATGAACCCTGAGGCATTTGCTTTCACTTCAGGCCAGATGGTGGTGGCGCCCAGCCATGGCAGCCAGGCTGAGTGTGTGTGCCCCATCAGTCCATAACTCAGTGGCTGATGGGTATGAGTGTAAAGAGTAAAGAAGGATGTTATTCAGACCTGGTATTAAGATTCAACACGAGTGATGTGGTCACAGGTGGAAGGTGAGAGGACATCTGATCACTAAGAACACTGGGAGGGTGGTCTGGTAGTCATTGTTTTAGTTGTTGTGAACAAAAGTGTCTGGTCTGCATTAAAGACTTTGGTACACCGTCATTGGAATCAGTGAATTAATTCCAGTAATAAATAAGTGAAGGAGGAATCGAGCATAATTAAATTTGTTGCATAGGGCGATTTTAATTTCTGTCTCCATAGATGTGCATCTGTCACACAGACCCCACACCATTCACAGCAGACGAACATCAGAGGCAGACACCGCAACCCTGACTCCAGGGTGTTACTCAGCTGCAGATGTTAAAAGACGAAAACGATACACAAGCGACTGTTGCCGCTTTGATAGTGCTACTCCAGTTTCCACAGCTCTGTCTTCACCCATGTCAGAGTTTCACCAAAGACTGAAGCCTGGCGTTATGGTGAAACTACTTTTCCTTCAACTGCTCTCGTATTTCAGGATCAACTGCTACCTCATGCTAGCAATTGTACATAATGGTGGAATGCCTCTTTTGGTTGCTTAATATGTATGTACCCTATTCTACACTGGTTGTGACTTAAAAAGACGAGAGTTGACTTTGGCCTCACAAAACCGTAAATCCCTTTTTGAGTATTTGCTTTTTCCTTTTGAAGTAACAGTCACCTGATCAGGGGTCATGATATGATGATGAAAATGTCGGTCAATCCTGTATCACAGCTTTCTGGAACTGTTTGTCCTGAGAGAGTGTGTTTACCTGAACTCTGACTCACCAGCCTACCACTGCCCTCTGGTATGATATTGATTTCGCTTAGTTTGGTCTTATGAAAAGGAACAGACACAAATAAATAACAGGGGCAAGCGGCATGGTGAGCAAACTTGTGTACTTCCTCTGAAATGCTGTGCATTGATTGTCTCTATACCCGGTTGACTTATCGATTCTCCCCCCTCCCCCATCCTGTCCTCTCTTTCTCTCTTTAGACTTAATTCAGTGCACGAATGAGATGAACGTGAACATCCCTCAGCTGGCTGACACACTGTTTGAGAGGACCGCCAACACCAGCTGGGTGGTTGTCTTCAAGTCCCTCACCACCACACACCATCTGATGGTCTATGGCAATGAGGTCAGGACTTTAACATCTGTTCTCCACCTGTGGGTGGAGATAAAACCAAGATTTTCTTTTAAATCTGATAACGATTGCATTGCCAGTGTGTATTGTATTTAATTGTGTATTGGATGCATAGGTATCATCTAGTAGGAGAGCAATGAAAGAGCCCTTAAACCTTAAAATAACTGTGGCATAAACTATAAATATCTCTGGAGGATATTGATTTGAACTAGCTAAGATTTCCTTTATGCACACATGACAATTTCTTTCTGTGTTGCTGTGCAACTGTTAATCTGGCGCTTGCCAAAAGAGCCATGTGGGACATAAGTAATTCACAAGGCTGATGACTTTTGTTAATTTGCATGATTGTCCAACCCAAACATAGATTATGAATGAGCCGAGAGCAGATTATTCTAGAGAGGGTTTGTGTCTTTCTGATTCTAATGAAATACATATGTCATCACTGATGTGTCATGTTGAGGACTGATTTTCAGGAGTAGAGGTAGTATCAGACTTTATATTCAAATAAAGTCCTTCTACTTGACTCATTACAGACTCCAGGGCCTTCTTCACTGTTCTCCAAAACTGTTGTTGATGCCCAACAATATTGATTCATCAATTAGTTGTTGCAGCCCTAGTCCTGGCCTGCTACAATTTAGGAACTACTTGCGCCAAATTGTACAAGACCAAAAATAATGCTGTCCATTGCACAACTCCACTTGTGCAAGCACATGCAGTTCCTCATCCTTTGTTTTTCTTGCAGAGGTTTATACAGTATCTGGCTTCAAGGAACACACTATTCAACCTCAGCAATTTTTTGGACAAAAGTGGCTTACAAGGTATATTTTACAGTGAAATAAGCCTTCAGATTATATGTACACCTGACAATGACATGACATTTATCTTCACCCCCTTACTACTTGTGTTTGCAATCTAGGCTACGACATGTCAACGTTCATAAGGAGGTATAGCCGCTACCTGAATGAGAAGGCGGTGTCCTACAGACAAGTCGCTTTTGACTTTACTAAAGTGAAAAGAGGGTAAGGAGATTTTATTTCCTTGTTATTGCTAGGAGTGAACTGGTCAGATACTCAGTACAGTCTGTAAAATTGAAATATCTGTTAAATGATTCACTAAACACATTTGGACTGATTTTAAGCTGCAATTTATTTATTTAAATGGGGATAAAAAGACTAAATTAGTCTGATATCACCCATGAAAAGTGTTGTGGAGACATTGGAGCCTGTGTGCAGAATTCTGGATATGTTTTGACACTCATGGGAAGTGAACAGACAAGATGGAATGAATGTATCTCCTCCCAAATGTATTGTGACATATTTGTTAAACGTTGCATAAGGTCATCTGATGTGTGCGGCTTTCAACTTCTGCTGCCTTATTTGAGGGAAAAAAAGAGTTCCAGTTTCAGGACCTCATTTTTAAATCCAGAAGTGTCACACAACAAGGAGATACATTCGTTTGTTGTGGAGGCATTATGATCTTAAGGTAATTGCATCCATGCAGACGCCGAATGCAACGGTTAATTCATCTGCCTTTTGTGTGGATGCATTAAACTAAAGATCATAATTCACATGAAGATACTAATCTGTGTGTTTGTTACATAATTGTATTTTTATCTCTGACCACAGATCTGATGGATTGATGAGAACCATGAACACTGAAAAGCTCCTCAAGACCATCCCTATTATCCAAAATCAGATGGATGTGTTACTTGATTTCAATGTGAGTAGTTCAGTGTAGACTGAACTGGTTTGCATCCAAATGACTTGCTGACTCTTCTTTTATATGTTGCATGCAGTTTTCACAGTGGGTTTTAAAATGGTCCTCTCTGATTCCAGGTCAACGCCAATGAACTGACTAATGGTGTTATCAATGCAGCCTTCATGCTTCTGTTCAAAGATGCCATCCGGCTGTTTGCAGCCTACAATGAAGGCATAATCAATCTCCTGGGTAAAAACAAGTTTGGTGTTGTTGTTGCATTTTATGTGGTTATGTTGTTTGTATTAGTATCCATAGTTATTTTTATTGTGTATTTTAACAGAGAAATACTTTGACATGAAGAAAGTGCAGTGCAAGGACGGACTGGATATCTACAAGAAATTCCTCACGCGAATGACAAGAATCTCGGAGTTCCTTAAAGTTGCAGAGGCAAGTCAGGACCCTGCATTTACCAATCAGGGATGAAGATGAGCCTGGAGTCGTTTAAATTGGTCAAGTTTTCATCTAAAAACAATCCTTTTTCTCTTTTTTTTGCAGCAAGTGGGGATTGATCGAGGTGACATCCCAGATCTGTCTCAGGTAAGGCCATCTTTGCAA
Organism: Microchirus variegatus; assembly: GCF_963457635.1. Taxonomy (NCBI): domain Eukaryota; kingdom Metazoa; phylum Chordata; class Actinopteri; order Pleuronectiformes; family Soleidae; genus Microchirus; species Microchirus variegatus. The sequence goes on from NC_139803.1 coordinate 10,389,592, forward strand.
TGACTTAATACACTAACCTGACACCTTTATAACTCTTTGCTGAGTTTCTTCAACTAAAAAAAGCAGAGATTGGTAAAATTTTGGGGCAATTATGATGTTTGACATCACTTAATATATTCACTTCTATGTGAGAAGTGTGTGGCAGATGCACAAGTTAACTCAGGATGGCTGTTAGTACCAGGACCATTGATTGCCTTATACTTTGATTCACTGACCTCTAGCTTCTTCCTGTTGTAAGCAGTGATTTGCAGTGGTGGTGAAACATGTGGTTATTTTAATCTAGTATCACAGTCACACTTCCAGCCAAGATGGAAAGTGGTGACGAGTCCCATCACAGAATCTAAAGTGGACTTTATAATAAAAATAAATTATATTTGTTTCTATCATGGTAAGAAACTCTTGTTATTTTATCACATATACTGCAAAGCTGCATTTATTGTAAGTGTAATGAGACATATGCTAATGCTTCCATGGTATTTGCTTGAGGTTATTATGTGAGCTCTAATTGGTTGAGGGACCTTCTTCATGTATCATCCAAAGTTTGGCTGTTAATGTCCTTTTTTCACCTCAGCTAACCTCCCTGCAGCTTCAAGCCTAACACGTTTTGTTTTTTTTAATCGGACTTTGCATGAGCTCATGATTGCACCTCCACACACCTTGCAGTCCAAATTTACTTCTGACCTTGCACGTCGTCATACAGCAAATAAAGGTGTGAATAAAGGGTGCGACCCGTCTTCCATAGACCAGCAGCCTGCGTTGGTGTTTCATTCTGTATACAATTTATTTAATCACATGCTCTGTTGTCGACGTGTTATATCCTTGTAGTTGTAGCAGATGAACCAGAATTAGGTTGGCTTTCTCCCAAAAGGTTTCATTATGAATTCTTGACGTTACCACCTTTATTTTCTGTATTTTCCCTTCCTTCTATCCCTCTATTTTCAGTTTACAGTGTGTGTAAGTATCTGAACCTTTTCTCTCTCTCTGTCTCTGTATGTGAAAGTAACTCTTGTTTACTTTTGGCTTTAACTTGGCATGCCTCAGTGTATTTGATATTTTTCAGAGATAAAAGAATCTTGTTAGGCTTTTATAATACGTGTCAGTGATGTTCATGCTAGGCCCCCAGCAGCCTGCTAGACGCCCTGGAACAACACTTGGCCTCTTTAGAGGGAAAGAAAGTCAAAGACTCGACGGCAGCCAGCAGGTACGTCTGCTTTATCTCCGTCTACTTGATCTGGCTGTTCACCGTTCAGGTTCAGAACAAAGAGGATCGTATTAGATTCAGCAACTTGATAGTATTGAACCAATGTAGAGTTAGTTGTGTTTTATGTCTGCAAAATAGTAACAGAATGCACTAAAAGGTATTTCGAAGCATTGATGATTTCCGTGTCTGTCTCTTGAATCAGGGCCAGCACCCTCTCCAATGCAGTGTCTTCTCTGGCCAACACCGGCATATCTTTCACCAAAGTGGACGAGAGGGAAAAACAGGCAGCGCTGGAGGAAGAGCAGACTCGTCTAAAGTCACTCAAAGTACATTTTCTTCATTCACCTACATCTTTTTTTTCAAATTAGGAATGGAGTTGTACAATTAATGAATAACTGATTATTATGACTATATTATTATACCGATTGACAAATAAAGCAAAAATACAAATTCCTTCTTTTTCTTTTCCTGCTTTTGCAGTTCCTGTTAGCGATTTAATTTGCTGAGTTGAGCAGCTTCTCGTGTAGCTTCTCCATTTTGCCTTTCTGTGACATTTGCAGCCCTTCATTGGTAAAATTACTAACGCAAAACAGCAACCAAACAAGCCATGTGTGGATCTTAATGGATGTGATTCCGTGTTTATTCTGTTATTTGTTTCTATATAAATTCTGGCTGTAACCCAAATTGTCACTCAGGGATAATAAAGACACCTTCAACCTATGCTGCTAACACCTGCCTCATTTTTTTTATTATTATTGTAGGAGCAGCGTGTTATGGAGCTCCAGAAGAATCCTGCTCTTGCAACTACAGACTCCTCCCCCGTCTCCACAGTGGGTGGAACCATCAACTCAACTGCTGCCATTGACCTCTTCTCCACCCCGAGCTCTACCAACAGGTGAGAACCACAGATCCCAGTTCAGAGTCATGGCTTCTCTCAGAGCTGTTTCACAACATTACACTTGAACATTTCAACGTTAAAATCAATGTTAAACTCAGAAGAAACTTTGATCCTTGACAGCAACGATGATGCTGCTGTAGCAGAACTGATAAAACTCCTCAGAACAACATGTAAACATGCTATTCTTAGATTATCCCGTGTTTCTGAAAACCGATTGTTTTTGTCACGGTTTCTCAGAACAGAGGTGAGAAGGTTGTGTACTGTAAATGAGTGACTAAATCATACTCTATACCCTTATTTTTTGCTCTCTCCGTCCAGTGCATCCAAAGCAGCCAATGACCTTTTGGACCTGCAGCCAGCTTTCCAGCAGGCGCTGCCTCTCTCCACTGCCAACTCATGGGGAGGTCAGAGCTGCACTCTTCTCCACTTCAGTCCACCTTTTTACAAGCATGCGCACATACAGTGTGGTTTCACAACCTCCAATAATTATTCTTCATTCAAATGACAGCAGTGTGGTTTTCCTGGCAGGTGGAGGAAGTCAGACATTTTACAAACTCTGGCTCCAAACATTGTTGAGTCAATATTTATCAGGGACAATAAGTAATTGAAATACCCATAGATAATATTTATATCTTGTATTTTGTTTGGTGTGCTAAGCCATTAGGTTTGTCAATATTAGCATGAGCTGAAATTAGCATTATACCAACATTTGCATGTCAAATGTTCTTTAAAAAGATGGAGGTTACGGACATGGTCTACAAGAGTAGTATCCACAACCTGTCACAGTACGCTAGCCATCATTCCTACATCTACTTCATAGTGTGAAGATACCCCCACCCACCCAAAGGTGAAGCACCAGTTAGAAGTGGAGGCAGCAAACTGCATTATCTCTTCATAATGTGTGCTTTTCACTCAAGTTTCTTATCAAAAATTGTGTATATAATGAAGTTGACGCCTATTACAGCAGTGTTTGTCTGTAATCTTAAGATATTGGTAAGAATACATGCTCATTCGTGTCTGGTAACTTGTGTTAGGTTGAGTGTCATGAAAAAGAATCAGTTCTTGGGCTTGTTCCACACATAGTTTTCATGGACTTCAGCAGATATGGAAACTCTGAATTGGCCTCAGGTGTTACCTTTTATGGTCGCCTCGTTTATTGTCACAAGTCAGGTTTTGCAAGCAACCCCTGAGTTGACGCTCATTCTAAACACAAACACAATGCACAGCTGTTTTCTTGGAAGCATAGATGTCAGCCCATGTTGGACCCTGAGCTTTCAGATAATGGAAACCCTTTGACCTGCAGATTGCTCTATGAACCTTGATAAAGCTTAGATTTGGGTCCATAAGAATATTACATAATATCAGCCTGTCACTTTATGTTTAACACTGTATTAATCCTCCTCAATTACATCACTGGCATTTCCTCCTGCACGTCTTTTTGCATGCATTTTTTTTAACCATTCTCACACCTCTCCATCATAATCTCTTTCTCTGTTCCTTTTTTTTTTCTCGTCCTCCTCTTCTTCCCCTCTGCCCACTCAGATCCTTTTACCTATGCTGCAGAAGCTGTGGAGGAATCCACTCCAAACTCAAACCCTTTCATCACACCACCACCACCACCCGTTGTCGATGCTGTCCAGCTGTCCGTGGCGTCCTCGGACGCTAACGGTCTGTCCTCTAGGACACCTAACCAAGAAGTGTTCGGTGGGAATGTTTTACTGCATCTCTTTGCTTTCACAGTCCAAGTTTAATTTTGTGTTTGTGTGTTTAACATTGTCATGTGTCGCCCGTGTAAGTTACTCATAAAATCATCCTGGTTAATGATTTCATGTAGGTGACTTCAGTGTGTGTGAATGGAAATACATGTGGGGTATGGAGTTCAAGAGAAGAAGGGAATTAAACAGGAAATGCTTGAAGTGGTTTAGGGTCATTTGGCCAGAACTCTGTGTTTCATGACACTCGTCACATTCAAAGACCTGGCATGCCGCCCTGCTCCAAATATTTGCTTCCTTCTGCAATCAGGCTCAACTCCTCATGTATATATCTCCTCTCTTAACATCGTTTGACTGAGGCTGTTTCATCTCGCATTTTCTTTCTGTCTCTCTCTCTTCCAGAAAGAGTTTAAAAACTCTTTGTTGCATGAATGTCCATCTTCATCAGCAGCTCTTTTTTTTTTCTTTTTGTTCTTGTATTTTTCCAGACTATTACACTCGCTTTTGTGACTCCAGCTCTTTCCTGGCATCTGATCATGACACTGGTGCACAGATAGAGACATTTATCACAGGTACTGAGGTGGATAACTGTGTAGATGATGGATTGCTGCTGACATGCGAGTCCTAATAATGTTGTGAAGCATTTGGGGATAGTAATGACTTCAGTGGGGACAGTTTGTCTTGGATCTTTTTTACAGAGCTTTGCTTCTGAACATACCGCCTGCCTTCCTCCCTGCTTCCTAGAAGTCTGAGGGTGTGAGCCTGCGTTGTTTTGTCGTTGTGTGCTGGCCTTAATTTTTTACCCTGTATTTAGTAGAGCCATGTGATGAGTGCTGGCTTCCTCCGCTTTTGTCCAGCAAATCCCGATCTTTGTTTTCTGTCAGTAAAAATGGCCGTTCCCACAGTTGCTTGGCTTCCTTGCTGCTCTTTCGCTGCTGTTTTTTTTTTTTTTTTTCTGATCTCATATCTACGTAATCTTCTCCCTTTCTTCCTCTCTTGCTGCCTGGTTCTTTGCCTGCCTGCCTGCCGTTGTTTCTGTGTGTCAGACTCCTTCTGTGGGCCAAGCCCTTACACCACCCTCTTCCAATCAGAGCCCCCTGCTGTAGCCGGTCTATTCAGAGGTAGGTACGCCCAAGGTCTGTCAGTGTTCAGAAATCCTAAATGGAGATTATTTCTTAAGTTTTGTGCTGTAGAAAATTAAATTTGGGGATATGTTTTCAGGGATAAAGATGGGAGATGATCTGTCTTTAAGAACATTCAGATTTTTGATGCTGCTGGCAGCATGAAAGCCAGATCATGTCTGATTGAACCAGTGAATCAAATACTATGAGTTTTTCCAACTAATCAGAATCAGTGTTTCTGTGACTTGCCAACAAATAATACATTTAGCAATGTAGCAGAGACACTGTTAAATAGACCCCTCTGTATACAGTTGCCTTTATTTTGAACAAACCAGTATGTGGTAGTTTATGTTCACACAAGGGAATTGGGTAAGGAAGAAAAGGAAGTTCAACCCTTCACCACACCCACATATTACATTATCTGTGTGTGTATAAAATGCAACACACAAGTATGTAGCATTTGGTCATTGTTCAAATGTTCATATTGAGTTAAAGCTACAAAGAGACTTCAACTTTTGTTGGACGGTGCAGATGCTGGGAAGCAGGACAGTGTGTGTTTGTGTGTGTGGGAATATAAACAATGGCACATTGTTTGCTGCTCTGACATGTCATCTTCAACTGGTGGTTGTTGTCCCAAAGGCGGCCTTCTCTGCTCATGATGTAGGCTGTTTGTCTATAAATAAATGTGCCCTCTCACCAACTGTGTTCATGTATGAAGGAGAGAGGGGAATTCTAATGTCAACAACTGACAGGAAGTTCACAGCCTTTAATTGATGAATGTTTCTTTAAAGGACAATGGTCAACCATAATTTTTAATGGCAACTACCAAGTTTGTAGCATTCATACAATATCAAATGTGTAAGCATTGACATTTGTTCTTTCTGCTTGTGGTTGGCTCAGGAGGAACAGGCTCTTTGTGGTCTCTGTATCTGACCAATGATTTTGTTTTGACCTCAGCAGGGTTCACAGCCTCCCCCACGCAGCAGCAGCCTCCACAGGACTCTCGAGGCCTTAATGTCGATTTTGACTCCGTATTTGGCAACAACGCTAATGCCAACAACCTGGATGCCACAGGTAAACACACGCTCTGACACTGTTTCAACTCATTTCTTTTTTTGCAGTGGCTTCCATTCCTGTGCTTCACTGGATCAATTTGAGATGACAAAAGTCAAATAATAGTCCTGGACTTTGACTTAGTTTGTTAGCTTTGGTGTGTGTATGTGTGTGTATGTGGACTGAATGTTCTGATCTTATTCCAAATCAAGCATTCAGACATCGTCAGCGAGTTGAAGTGGCTTTTTTCGTAATGTGACAAAATGATATTGTTTCCTGGAGGCTTCTGCCAGCTGCTTGGTTGCAAGTGGCTCTTCATTAGGCTTTTGTCATATAGACACGCACGTATAAAGAAACGTCAAGCGTCAACACATAATTGGGAGCTGCGTTTGCGCTGTTGCACTTAATTACCCCGGCCAGTTTTTCAATCGGTAATGAATTGTCCTATACAGAATGAAGTGTGGTAGAATAAATCTTTCCGATTGGACGCGTATTTGGAAAATTCAGTGATGCAGTGATTTGACAGGATTGTTCATCTTCTCCCTGCATAATCACAATATAGTATTTGTACTCATGTTCCGTGTGCTGTCTTATTCGAACGTTTTGTAGCATGCACAAGTGCAGGTGTGATGTTATGTATATGATCTATGCTTTCTGTGGCCATTGATATCATCCCATGTATTTATTGTCTATTGATTACTTGGTTGTCATTGCTAAAATAATGAAGAGTGCTCAACACTCATGGGTCAGACTCTGACCACCCTTTCATAAACCTGTCAAGGCTTTTGTGAGGCGATATTGATCACGTTTCATCAAACATTTCAACATAAAATGATAGTTTATTTGATATTATATTTTCTAACAAATAAATCCATTACTGGACACACCAGCAGCTTGCAGTCAGCTCTGCGTTGCCTTTAACACAGTTGTTTAACCCTTTGCCCTAGTATATTGATACCAATGTGGCACATTTAACGTAGTAAAAGCCTCACAGAGCCCCTTGAATCTTTCACTCACTCTTTTGTTCACGCTCACTGGTTTCTTAGCTGCTCACGATCTCATAATCTATATTTTTTTTCTCCTTCCCCTGGTCCTGGGGTTACACACACTCCCTGGGGTCTTGGCTTTTTGCATGGCATATGCATGACTGGGTGAGTTGACTCCACACACATTCCTCTCACTCAGTCTTGGCTTAATGTGTATTGTTTTTATTTCTGTGAGCGCTGCTTTACTGCCTCATCCACGCTGAACACCCTCTCTTTTTGTGTGTGTGTGCGTGTGCATTTTCTGTGTGTTTGTCATCCCATGTTTTGTTTTTGTTGCGTTATCGTCTGTCGTATTTTGTCTTCACTTCTTCTGGGCGCCCCCCCCAACCCCTTCCTTCCTCCCTCTTCCTTTCCCTTTGTCCGCCCCCCCTTTGATTAAGATGTTTTAGGTGGCATCCTTAAACCTACAGTGGCATCCTCACCCAATCAGTGCATGACCCTGAACGGTCAACAGCCCAACAGACTCGTGTCACATGACCTGGACTCTTCACTGGCCAATCTTGTCGGCAGTAAGTTCTTGTTGTGGCCATGACTCTAAAAATGACATTTGAGTCGAGTAGATGAGATATGTGCTAAGTGCTTTCCCTTTGTCCTCTTTAGATCTGGGAATGGGCAACGGCACAGCAAAGAAGTGAGTGCACTTGAGTAATATTTAACTCCCTGTGCCTAACATACCGAACATTACTTTACACTTCAAAACTCCCTTTCCTGTAGTGATCTTCACTGGAGTCAGCCTGGTGAGAAGAAGCTGACGGGTGGAAACAACTGGCAGCCCAAGACGGCACCTTCCACCACCTGGAACCCTGCGACTATGGTAAATCTATCTGCAACCTCAATGTGTCATCTCTACTTTTATCCTCCCAACGGAAAACAGCCAAAATATCGGTAATATTTGCACCAGTGATTCACTTAAAGTCACAGAAAGAAACCCATCTACAAAACCAAGCTTCCCACAATTTTCCCCTGCAAATAACTGTGATTTTATTTATGAAATTATGCGTACAGTACATTTTTGCAGCAGTTTATATCTTTGAATGCTAATCCTTACATTAGAATATAGAGTGGTTACTATTTAAGTAGTCATTAGAACTTGCGAAATTCTATTATTAGTGATGTACAGGAGGCTGCATCAACAATATAGTTGGAAACAAACTTGGAGACCCCATGCCACTAGCTTGCCGTCGATAGCTGCAATTTGGGCCTAATGCTGAATCATGTTTATTTGGCACTTATTTAAGATTGAGTCTATTGTCTGGCTCCTTATAACAATTCCAGCCATTTCTTCTTGCTGATTTAAAATGAAAGGTATTGGATGACTGTGGTACTAAAGGCTGCTTGGACGGCCTCCAGTTTGTCCCCGATTGTTTGTTTATACTGTGCTCGCTCGGCTCCCACGTGGCCTTTTTTCTCTCTTTAACTGATGTCACAACAGTCACAACCTCTTGTGTGTTTGCCTGCAGTGTTCTTTTGAATAGGTTATTGACTGGACAGGTTGAGTGTGTTAGAACAAATTTTTGGCTCCTGTCCATGACTGCTGATTGAGTGGAGACTGCAAAGTGTTTGCCTCCCCGACTCTTGGTTGTTTTTTTGTTTTTAAAACTCAGTGTTTCAGATTTTAGAGAAATACCAGTTAGGCCCGACAAATTTTTGATGATGAATCAGTTACTAAATTAATTAATTAATGTTTTAGTTATTTTTGTTTGCTTTTTTTTGGTTTGTAGACAAGTGAGACATTTCAAAACATCATATTTTCACTGTTTTTACACATTTAAAGACATTTTATGGGCCAAAACAAACAAATTAATCAACTAATTACTTGTTACTTGCATCAGAGGATGCCAGTTGGAAATGAAAGTTTGATTTTGCACATATTTAATGTTCCACAAACATGCTGGAGCGATTGATGAGGTCCACGTTGCCCACTTTGTGACTGGCAAAGTGGGCTCAAAATGGTTTACTGTGAGTTAACCTCGATGCTTGGCTTTATAAGAACATGTACAATATAACTTCTGAAGAGTGTAGGCTGAAGCTAAATCTTGTTCACACCTACCTCCTCTAACCTTATCGCAGAAACATGTCAAACGACGACAGCAAAAGTTGTCAGTGTTGTGTGTGTGTGTGGACGATCAGCTCTGATCTCATCATGCGTAAACATAGCTTGTATGACATTTATCACACCTCCTGGGAAGAGCGTCTGACTGTAATCCATCAGTCTGTTAGTCACTGCGCTCGTTATAATGCAGAAAGGACACATGAAGTCTGACAATGTGACCAAATGTTGGATAAATTATTATTTCTGTTGGAAGCATCTGAGGAAGACTTGGTGATTTACAGCACACTAGCAGCCATCATTCACGATTCAGCAGCCTCATCGTGTCTTTACTGAGCGTCTGGGTCATGCTGAGCGAGCGTCCCTGAACAAACCAAACATTGTAAGTGTGGAGGAATTCTGAAGGATCTCTCTCTCTGTGCAACGAAACAAACACAGTCTGTGATAAAAGTGTCAGTTTTGGCAGTAGTGTCACATCTGACTCACTTGTGCGACCCTCCCCAATGACTGAATAGCTAATGAAACGTATCCTTCCCCGAGAGAGGACCAGGCGTGAGACAGATCTGGGTTTGTCATCACCGCCGAGGCTGTTGTCACTATCAACGGTTGGGGAAACACTATCCCGGCTTTTCCCCTTTCTAATCTCTTTCCTCGAGGAGTGCAGCACCTGAGACGAGCCAACATCTACCTCCAGGACACAACATACACCCTGTGTTTCTGTCACTGGGTCAAATAGAAAACAGATTTGGAGCTGATTTAAAAACGATGATCAAACTATGATCAGAAATCCTTAAGTCTGATTTAATGACTTCTTTTGGAAACTTCACTTGTCATCTCAGCTTTTTTACACTTAAATGACTGAATGTTTTGGGCCTTTTTTGTGTTTTTCCACAAATTCTCTGCAGTAATTTTTCTGTTCAATCTCCTTCAAGCTGCATTGTTGATTTACTCTTGGAGCTTTTTTTACACCACAATTTGCAGGTATATGTGGCTTTTATTAACTCAGTGAAAGGTGATTGACGCCTTTCATTTTGCAATTTGTGCACTTTGGCTATTCCATTTTCTTTCATTGGTTGCTCGTTTTTCAGCCTCACAAATATAAACTACCAATTTAGCACAGCGGCAGTGCAATGGACAAAGGGAAAGTGCCATAGAGAGCAAATAAACTCGTAAACTAGTAAAAGTTTTACTACTTTATTATTGTTACTTTTGATTGTGGCATATTCCTGAAGATGTTTTAAGTTCCTTTCTGTATGAAACAAGAGAAGAAAATGTGTGCCCTGATCACTGTGTCCTGATTCTGTGGGAGTCAACTGAAGTTTCTGTGTCACTTCAGGCTCCATCTGTCATGGCCTTCCCTGCAACCACACCGACAGGCATGATGACATATGGAATGGTAAGTCAGCTGGGACTGAATGCTCAACACACACACACACACGTACACAGCAAACACGCTCTCACATGTTGGTCGTTCCATTTCTTTGAGTGCAGTAATTCGTGGAACACATTCCCTTTAGTCTGACTGTCACAAATGGCTTCAGACAAGTTTTACACCTGAGACTGCGATGTGAAAGTCAAGGTCTGAACTAAAGATGGCATCGGACCAAAATTTGACCTCAAAACCACACAACACTTTTGCACACATTTGCACTGAAATGTAAGTTGATTATGCACACATTCTTTTATAGGTTGGTCTTTCTGTAGCTGTGAGTAGGGATTGGATGATTTTAGTTTTTTTATTATGCATCATAATGAGAAGCTTTCACAAGATTAAATTCCATTGTTAATTAATAAATGGAGAACATATGAGTGATTCTTTTTAAAATCTCACAGGTATTCCAGTAGGACCTCGTATTTTTTATTATCTTATGTAAGATTCTTGTTTTTTTGGGGAGTTTTTTTTTTTTGCTTTAAATCATACAATACAAGAGGTTTCCTATCTATATTGGACAATGCACAGACTGTTAAAATGTAAATAATCAGCTAATGCAATTGTGTTCTCAGCTTCACAGTCTAAAAGGTCTAAAATTACTGATATCGGTATATTCTGGAGTTTGATAGCAGTATCAGACCAGTGGTATCGTGCTATCCCTATAGTAGTAGATCATCACAGTTGCATTTAACTCACACCGTGAGCCGTCAAGCCTTTCTTGGCCTCTATCCCTAACCTTTTTACAGTCTTAACAGCTATTTAATGGCGTAAGTACCAGCCAGAGTATCCTCATTATATTCCCCTAATATCCATGTAGCTGTGAAGCACAGGGCAGCTAATGGCGCACGCTGCTGTAGCCAACTGCCAAATGTATATTAGGAGGAGATGGCATAATTCATCATCCATCATCACTTTTCTCTCTCCTCAGCCTCCCCACATGGGCTCCATGATGATGACTCAGCCCACTGTGATGTACACTCAGCCTGTGATGAGGCCACCCAACCCCTTCGGCCCCAATCCAGGTGCACAGGTAAATGAGAGCGACCGAGCAAAGACTGATTTGACTACAAGATGTGTGATGCTGTTCCTCAGATCTGCTTCCAGAAATCATTGCTGTGTTCCTGAATAATACGCTTTATTTCCTGCTTAGATGCTCTGTAGAATCACTTTTTTTCTCTTATCTCTGGCTCTTGTTGTTTCTTTCACCCCTCCTCTGTCCTCCTCAAGTCACCCACTATTTCTAGTCCATCCAGTCTCAGCCCTCTCAGAGCGCCAGGGAAGGATCCCTTTGCACATCTCTTTCTACAGAATTTTTTATAGAGCGTCTTTAGGTACAGCTCGTCTCCTGTTTTTTTTTCCCAGACTGCATGTTTGACCCTGCCTGGTTTGAGCAGAACTGGCTGATTTTTATTTATTTTTTCTTCCTGTGAGATGTCGCCACAATTGACTCCTCCGCTCGCTCGCTGCTTTGCACTGTGTTCACACATCTTGTCTTCTGTTGAACGAAAGGGTTGATCTGGTCAGTTTTACGTTTTCTTTAAGACCCTGAAGCTCTATTTATTCAGGAGAGACGCTGATGGTTTAAAGAATGTGGGAGTGTTTGTCATTTCCGGCACATGTGCCTGGTCAGTAGCAATGCGAAAACCAGAATGTCTGATTAATTTCCTGGAACGCAAACAATGACCTGCGCTGATGTGACTCATCAGATGAGATCACAGGCTAATTTTAGTGTTGCAGTCACAGTGTGGCCCCCTGTTTCAGACCTGGTATTAACATATACACCCTGAGTCACTACTCTTACTGTTCAGAGCCGGTCAGAGACGCGTGTGAACGGAAACTTTTCTTTTGACGCCGGTTAAAACCACTTCCTCAGCCGGCGTCTGCTGAACCCTCTGCTGACGTCGTTTCACAGGGAACTGAATTATGCATCGACACATTTATCAAACGGATTTAGATGCATCTATACAGTCAGGGGACTTAAAAACACAATTTGGTCTCTGAACAGAAGTGATGCGTATTTGAATCCAACACAGGGAAGTTGGATTCAATCACAGCTGCTCTCATGAGATGCTGCTCACATTAGAGCAGCTTATTTTATAGTAGCCAAAGACCTGTTTGACCTACTTGGATGGACTCAAAATTTAATACGTTGGTGGGAAAAAACTGAACTTTTCTTATAATAACGAGACCTTTTCACACACACACACACACACACATACTGTGTATATGCCAAATAATCATTTAAACAGTCGGCTTTGTCAGCGGTGACGTCACAGACGATGGTGGTCGTTATGGTGACCAATCTGCCGCTTTTCAGACTGTAAGCATGGCTAAAATAATAATGACTATTTTAGGTGACTGTAAATAATTGAAATGCCGAGGATTCTTCACAATTATCCAGTTTAAATCACCGCTCCATGGACTGCTCGCCTCGCTCCAGCCCCCGCGTGACCCGTCCGAGTGAATTTAAGAATGATGAATGTTATCTTTCCTCATTACAGCCTGGCCACCGCTCCGAGAACGAACAATGAATCATTTTGTGGGAGTTGTTGAATTATTAAGGGCTGTTCATATATCATATACAGGAAAATAACCCCTAAATGTTTCGTATTATGTGTTTTATGGGATTTAGCCCCGACGTACTGGCAGGAATGAGAACCAGCAGTTTGGTGATTTAAAAACAACATGATGTTTATCCAAACTCTCATTTTTACACACGTCTTCTTTGAAAATAATGTATTCGTTATGTACGCTGTGTCCTCCTGTGATTCGCTCTCCCGGGACAGGTGTTAGTACCAGGTCTGAGCAGGGACAGTGATTTGGAAATTGGAAAATTATCTGAAAATGACCTAAGTGAACCACGTCTCCTGTGAATAGGACTTCAGCTATTATTTTTTTTACAAGCTTCTCACACCATTTTATTTGCCATTTGGAGGATTTTCAGGCAAGGCTTCGCAGCATCACTAAGTGTTTCCAAAAAGAGAAAGAGAGTAGAGTTAATGTTGTTTTATCTTACAGATGCAGTTCATGTAATGTGGTGAGAGAAGCGGAGGGAGTCTTTCCCATCTGAAGAGGATTCACCAACAACAAAGTCAACGATCAGCGCAAACCCGCAGTTTGCTTGTTAATGAACTTACCTCTCTGAGAGCGAAAGGCCCAAAATTGAGACTTTTGAATGAAATTACGGTGACTCCGAGCAGCTCTGGCCATCTCAGTGGACATTGTGGACCCATCCAGTCATGTCTAACGTCATAGCAGCACCAGAAGAGAAGAAGACAAAGGAGATTATGTATGTACAGTTTTCTGTGGACGGGGACCAGCCCACCACTGTATCCTGGCCTAAGAAAGATTTCTGACATTAATGCTTGTGTATATGGAGGAAAAAAAAGAAAAGAAGAAACAAAGTGGGTTGTCTCACTCTCACACACACGACACACACACACACACCACTTTTGAGTTGTTTTGTTAGTGCTCTTCTCTCCAGGTGAGTCCGAGAGAGTCACCTTCCCCGATTTCCTTCTTAAAAATCGCCCTCAAATCAAAGGCAACGATTATAAACTCCAACTTTATACCACGCATTCTTTTCTTTTTTATGTTATTGTTTGCAGTAGACATTCCTTGTGTATGTTTGTATTTATTTATGATTACCTATAGAGAGGATGACATTATTATTATTATTATTATTATTATTATTATTATTATTATTATTACAAAAAATAAATAAAAAAAATTTAAATGTAACTAGTCACAGACTTCCCCTCACATGGAAGCTCTTCAGGTTTATTCATTGGTATGATTGATTGATTGATGGTAGAATTTGGATTTTTTTTTTGGAGTGATTGAGAATATTTTTAAAAGAACAAAAAAAAAGAAAGTTAATATAAAGTTTAAAGAGATGACACGTTTTGCTGCTGGGCCACTAAATATTCTCTGTACTCTGCATGAAGCCTTGTACAGTTGTGTGTGTGTGCGACTTGAAGGAGTCACACCGAGGATTGTGTAATTATTCCGTATCGCCGTCAAAAAAAAAAATCCATGAGGTCGTTTTCTATGAATTTGGCAAAAAAAAAGCACTACACTCTCTGACTGAGATCTGGAAAAGAATCGCCATTTCTGCTTTCACGATGCTTTGGGCATGCCATTTATTATTCCGTTTAACGAAGCCCCCTTCCCCAACCTCGATGTGCGGGGTCGTTTTCATGCTTGGATCATGTTTTCACAGGGTGTGTTTCGGGACACTGGGGATGGGGTGGGCGGAGCCTGTGAGGTCTAGCCGGGCAGGAGAATGGAGCACTGTTGATCGGTGCTTTGTGTACATAAAACTGATCCTGCCCGTCACAGGAAGAGGGACAGCTGTGAGCTATGAAAGATGACCTGAACATGAAAGTGCCCCTTAATCCATGAACTGAGCATATCTGTTGCATCGTCCCTTCAGATTATATATTTTTTTTGTTTTTTTTCCTTTTTCCAATAAAGTGCAAGCTTCCACACTTAAACACTGCCTCTGTATTTGTTGTTTTAATGTGTTCATGAGAATTTTTCCGTCCTTTAATGTTTCCTGTACCTTCGTCGTCATAGGTCAGAGAGCAGATGGAGACGAGGACGTCAGAACTTTGAAATGATTGTCCACTTGTTTGGCATCAATGAAGTCTCATGTAAGTCTGTGCTTCACCTGGAATAGACGAGACAACTTGTGCTGAAGATACTTTTGTGTTTTCCGTTTGTTTCAGGTCGTTGTGGCCAAACTGTGATATCTGCTTTACATCCAATGGCTCCGGTGAAGAAGTGTTGATCTTTACAAAAATGTTCCGTTTAATTGTCTGTATAACTGACACAAGTGACACTAGTCAGTAGTTGCTGTAGTTTAACCTTTCACTTCCATTGAAGTAGTTAAAATTTGCCAACTCTATCAACTCCACTCATGTCACCGTCACATGACAGGAAGTGATCATATCAATGCACATGGGCACAACCGCAACATTGCGCGAGTAAAGTCAGATGGCCACAAACGGGTTGAAAGTGAATTCTACTCGTCTAAAAAATATATATTTATTAAGCAGCATTGACGGGATAAATGATTCTCACCTTCTTGCTGTAACCGAAAGAGGACCTTATATTTTAGAAAACACATTTCTCACTGTGTTGTTTTGTTGAACAGAAAACACTGAATGAAACAGTAGTGCAGTTGTGGAGGCTGTCGGGTGATGAAATGGTGAGGAGGATGCAAGAGTTCATCACTCTGGAAGAAAACCCACAGGTGCAGCGCACACACACACACACACACTAGGACCTTGTATAGAAGGTACATCCTGCTTGGCAAAGCGTCTCCACGAGCACTGAGCGGCGTCTTTGTTGCTCAGCTACTTCCCCTCAGTTTGGATTCAGCAGCAGCAGAGATGAGGGTGTGTTTGTGTGAGACACTGACTTAATGATAGAAGTAACTGGCACGTAAACAACAGCCTTCCTGTTGATGTGAGGGCGTTCTGCTCTGGTCTCCTCATCATTAACCTTACTTGACTTATCCTTCTTTTCTAAAAATGAGTGTGGTGGTTAAATACTTTGATTTAAAGAGCTTGAATTTCTTTTTTGCAGGTGTCGATCCATCTATAAATATCATATTTCTTTGAATTGTGAGTTGTTGTGATGTTGATCTCCTTCTCATTCCTGCCAGGCAGCACCTGGAGGTGCTCAGGTGCAGGGATGAAGGTCAGTTCTCAGCGTCCAACCTCACACACTCACAGACTTTGAAGCATGTTCATGGTCGGTCAGTGAGGGCTTAGGGCTGTCCACTGTGAGACTGTCGTGTGTGTGTGCGAGTGTGAGTCTTCTGCAGCCAAAGCCTCAAATACGAGTCCTTAATCCCTCATTAAACTCAGAACTGACCTCAAAATCTTCCCTTTAAAGGTCCACTGTGTGTGTATTTGTGTTTAGCCAAAATTGGAGATGATAAAGTTGCACCTGATTGTATGTTTTTTTTGGGGTTTTTTTTTGCATTAACCCAAGTTTGAATCTTTTACATTTATATCACGAGCCAGGTCGGCTTTACGGACTCTGCTCGAACCCTCAGCGGACAAACGGAACATCTTTGGAGTTTTGCTGCTAACTGAAGGTCAACATGTGTTCTCCAGGTGAGATTTATTCAGCTGTAACGAGCAGACAAAGCTCTCCATGGCCTTGCCCCAGCCTTGTTTAATTCCCTGGGTTTTACACTCTATATAGATTTTTAAGAAGTGTTTATTTTTTTGTCAGTTATTCTCTAGGTTAAGTTGTAAATCTTTCTAATGTATTTTAATTCATTTATTTGATCGTGAGGGGTGACTCCTGTGCTCACATCTCAGCAACCAGCAGACGGGAAACTCATCAGGGAACACAAACGTCAAAATTCCTGTAATATGAACAAATTATATTGAAAATGTAGTCGTTCCAGGTCTTTGTCTGGCATGAATTACATCAGGGTTTCTCACTCCTGTTCTTGGAGAGCCACTGTCCTGCAGGTTTCCCTGCTCCAACTCACCTGATTCAAATAAATGAGTCGTTATCAGGCTTCAGCAGAGCTCACTGACGAGCTGATCAATTGAATCAGGTGAGTTTGAGCAGGGAAATCTAAATCTAAAACATACAGGACCAGCAGTGAGAAACCCTGCGTTACATCACATATTTTTATATTCAGGATATTTAGAATAATTAAGTTGGCAAATAATGGAAGCTGCCGTTTAATTCAAGTAAAATTTCTCATGCCCACTTGAGCCAGCATGCAGTGTTAAAAGATGGAGCTCGTCTGCCACCTTGTGGGCGAAAATTCTAGCTACAGGTAAAGTAATTCTGGTCTTTTGTAACATCTTAGGGACATAAACACTGACCTTGTCAGGACCAATAGTCCTCACAGAGGCCAAAACCTAGTCCTAACTTAATTTCTGAGGAACTAGTTTTAGATTTTAATTGTTGTTAAGTTAAGTTCAAAGTTACAATTCAGCCCATTTCCTCCACCTCCATTTGGACCAGTTACTAAGTATCCGTTTGGAATACTACCTCCCCATTTGTATGATTCAAATTAGTCATTCAATCCTAAATTGTCACATTTTAGTCGTGAAATTACTTTATTTTACTATATAAGTAGATTAAAATTGTACCCTTAAGTCACTGTTCCTCGTAGGCCTGACCCCAGGTCAGGGGCATATGATGTCATCATGTCAGTCAGGGGTCACAGCAGCAGCTGACCACTCCCTCTGTTAGGAACATGTCCGTCCTGCAGAGGGCAGCACGCCTCACTGACACTGAGCTCCCCTGTATTTACATAAAATCAAACAAAATATGAACACACATTATGAAAAAAAACATAACAATTCATAATAATGAAATAAAAAATCGAAATTATGAGATTTTAAAAAAGTCATAATTATGAGATAAAAAGTCATAATGTTCATTTAGTTTGTCATGTATTTGTATCAAGAGTGGATGCTTATAACACTTTTTTCACTGTGTCCATCAGCTCCTCCAGCTGCTGCCCCCTGCTGCTGAGTGTGTGCAGCTCCTCCCTCCTGCAGCAGCAGCTGCTCAGGAATCTGCTGTTCGTGGTGTGGTTGTTGTTTCTCAGGAAGGAGCGAGCGGAGGAGAGGTGAGCTAAGTGCTTTGTAACTTTTCACTCAGATCAAAGTGTTGATAGTGTGTGTGGTTTGTTTTTTTTGTGGTGAAAAAACAAACTGAACTGTGGCTTTCTTTCTGGTTGTTCTTGTTGTGGACTGTCTGTGCAGTTTGGTTTTGAAAGCCTGTTGAAAATGAAAACAAAAAGCAGGAAACTGGAGAAAACTTGACTTTCTCATGCAAATGGACAGTGAAGTTCACTAGAGCGGTTTTACGTTGAGACTTCGCTGCTGTTGCTGCTGAAGGTGGGAGATGTTAGAATAATATGACAAACAGTAAGAGTTTACAGTTAGTTTTATTGAGGAACAATGAGGTGTTGATTTTTTTTTTCTTGTGGTTACTTGTGCATTTACTGATACCGATATTAGTCCAATACGGCCATTTTAGACCATTTGTGAACGTTTGAAGCTGTTAACGACACGTTTGTCATTTCAAAGACATAATTCTCCAACTGTGGAACAAATATTGTTCTCACAAAAAGAAGAAATCTATCGTTCTATCTACTGTTGTATCTATTGGTCTATCTATCATTATATTGTTATATCTATCCACCTATCGTTAGATCGCTCTATATATTGATCTGTCATTCTATCTATCCTTCTATAGTTCTATGGGTCTATCTACCTTTCTATTGTTCTACCCAACATTCTATATATCCTTCTATTTATTGTTCTAGCTATTGGTCGATCGTTCAATCGATTTATCGTCCGATCGATCTATCTACCTACCTACCTACCTACCTATCATTTTATTGGTCTATCAATCATTACATCATTCTATCTATGGTTCTATCTATGGTTCTATCTACCATTCTATCTATCGTTCTTTGGATCTATTGTCTATCAAGCTATCGTTTTATCCTTCTATCTGTCTGTCGATGTGGGGAAGTCTGGTGATGAAGTGATAAAGTTACAGCTTCAACACCATGAGTCTTGACACAACAACATTCTACTTTGTAAGGAACTAAAATATACTTTTCCACAGCTTTTTTCCCCCCCTCTTCCTGCTCCTTTTTGAAATGTTGCGAGGTGAAAATACAACTCTCTCCTCACTCTGGTGATGAATAAACAATTACAGCCTACGGCAGCGAAACCACAACCCATTCAAAACCAGTCACATCACCATAACTGGGTCGACCATTTTTTTTTTTTACGATGTTGCTGCCTTATACTGACAAGGAAGTATTTTTTTACCTTGACTTTTTCAAAGTTACATGTCCAGCGTGTACTGGTGGTTTGTTTTTGATGTGAATGAATGCAGCTATTGTTAGAACTTGCAGACATTCCTCCTGAAAGGTTTGTCTGTGAGTAAGAAATGAGTGTTTTGGAATTACATGTCAAGGCAAAGGACCTGTTCATGTTTTTATCAAACTGATGCAGTGGCTCGGGTGTCAGGTCAAAACTTGTTGATCTGGACTTGAGTCAGGAGGCGTCACAGTACATTTTATTGTTTTTTTATTATGTTAAGTAGTTTTGAGTATTTCAGCTGGTCTGTCTGTCACAAAACTTTGCAATTAAATGCTTTTTGCTTGTGTTATAATATAGTAATGTAATCATAATTACTACTAAGTACTGACCACATGTATACATCTACTGTAATGAATCAGTAATTACTACTAATACTCATATAATGATTATAGTTATATATAGATATATTAATAGACATATAATGATGCAAAGTACACATGTAATCATGTAATTAAATATAATCACTACTGAGTGATCCTGAAATAATGTACTACAAGTATTCATATAATGATCTATACTACTCAGAACAATTGCAAACTACTCGGTACTAATTTAATTACTCACTAACAAATTAATAATAGTCTAAATATTTAAAGTTTTAAAGGGTGGTTCTACATAGATACTACTTTTTCTAAGTACTTTTAAAGAACACTTAAAATTTAAAAAATGTAATTCCACACAAATACTGCTTTGTCTTAGTACTTTTAAAGGATACTTAAAGTTTCAAAGTGTAATCCTACACAAATACTACTTTGTCCAAGAACTTTTCACTGCAACATTTTCTAATACAGTTATTACTACTTAGTACTCATGCAATAATGCTGTAATTAACACTGAGTACTTCTGTGATAATATCATACTGATCGTATTGTTTCATCTCAGCTGAAGCCGAACATGCTCCAAACCAGCAAAGCTCCAGCCGAGTGAAGGCAGAACCTCGACATGATCACGCTACACCTGGAGGATTAGAAGAACAACAGCTTCAAGAAGAAGAAGAAGTGTATGAAGAGGCCATGATCGGCCAGTAGATTCATCAGCAGAGTCATAAGCAGAGTAGGCACCATGATTGACCTGAGCTTCCTGACGGAGGAGGAGCAGGAGAAGATCATCTCTGTGCTGAAGAGGGACACTGAGCTGAAGAAGTCTGAGGAGCTGCGCGTGCAGTGAGTACCCTCCGATTTCATAACTGATGTCTTGCTCTTCAAATTTGACCCGCTAAGAGACAGTATTGTGTAAATCTGCTGATGATAAAGTGAAATGTCCAGTGTGCATGCAGTGCAATGTCCTGCAGCCTCAGGTTTATGCGAATTGAGTAATTTTTATTCATTTATATAGTCTAAATCCCCTCAACATGTCTAATTTACACATAAAGGGCTTATTTTGAGGGAATTAAAACAACCAGGAACACATTTTATGATGAGATGAGAGATGATATCCTGTATTGTCCCATCATTGATTTCACCTGAGCTGTAACACTGAGCTGTTTCAATCAGCTCTCCCTCATGAAAGAGATTTTTTATCTCAAATAAGGGTTGAGAAACTGTTCAGAGCATGTTTCTCTGCTGCCTCACTTACCTGAAGTGCAGGTGCAGGTGAGAATGCAGCTTAGCATGTTAGCATGTGTTGGAGCTGTCTATTGTCTGCACGCAGGAAGCTCTATCAGTCTCTGAGCAACAGAGACCACCTCAGGTACCTGACTGGAGACTGGTTCTACGAGACGAAGCAGCTCCGTCATCGGGATCGCATCCATGGCTCGGACATCATCATGTCCTCCATGAGGCACGGTACACAGAAGCCTCTAACGATACGTGAGTCTGCTACATCCTGCGTTTAAGCATTCACTCCAAGCTGATCCTGGGCAGAATTCCAATCATCTCAATTCTCAATCATCTCAGCCTGCTGAACTTGCTGAACCAGGGGAGGTTTCATCCGAACACATTGATGTTAATCATAATTGTTAAATGCAGATTGTTTTAAGCCTCTCAAACCTTCATGAAAGCTGTGATCTGACTGGCACTATTATTTAAAAATACACACCAGGACCTTTAGAAATTGCAAATAATAGTCTATAGTAATAAACATTTCTGGCATTCTTAGCAGGCTTATTTTCAGACACATAAGTAGTAAGTTGTAGTATCTAAGTAGTCCTTTAAATTAAGCAAACATTCCACTCTGTCGTCATCGACACACCTGAACATTTATGGCTTTTAAAAAGACATTTTCATTCACTAAAGGCGTTCTAAATTAAGCATAATAGAGTTAAATACTGAAGAAAGTGTGACTCATTCTCAAATTCACTTCATTCACACAAACTGTTTCCAAATTCAAGGGGCGAGGGAAATTATTCCTGCTCCAAAAACCTCTGATTTCATAATAAGTTTGCTTTAATGAAAGATTTAATATGGTAATTATGCTTGGTTTGAATTATGCTCTATATTTTTGTCCATTTGTGTTAACCTTCACTCAGTAAATGACTGGATTGTGCTCGTGCTGCATGATAAATAATTGTAAATGAACAGACCTCGAGAGTGGCTTTAATCTCATCAGTCCACTGAGATACGTGTGTTTCATGTGTGTTGTGTGCCGCAGTGGAGCTCTCGCAGATCTTGCCCGAGGAGTCCAGTTTTGTTGGCAGTGAAAATAAAGAAGTGTTTGTCCCGCCTGTTCTCTGTGGACTCCTCCAGGAGAACGACACTGACAGGTGAGTACGTATACGCACAACAACAACAACAACAAAGTAAAGCCTTTTCTTTTGACCAGACGCATACTTTTCTCCTGATACTGGAGCTAAAATAATTAATGCTGCTCTGTGTTTACTTGAAGCAGGGGCGTAACAAGCAGAGTTATGCAAAGCAGGAAGTTTCCTTGAGGGCTTGAATTGTACAAACCGTAGAGCCCCTGAGATTAAAAAGTGTTCAAAACATACGAACAAATCAATATTTCGAGGTTTCAGCAGCAAAATAATGTTTGTTTATTGATATTGGGACGCTATTAAAGTGTGTGTTTTACTTATTGTTAGAGGGAAAGGCGGCCACATGGGTGTGTATGTGTGTGCGTGGGTTTTCTCCCACAGTCCAAAAACATGCAGATTTTGGGGATTAGGCAAATTGGACACTCTAACTTGACCAAAGGCGTCAGTGTGAGAGTGTATGGTTGTTTTGTTTCTATGTGTGTCTCTGTGATGGGACTGGAGACCTGTCCAGCAGAGTGCACACTGCCTTTCACCATATGTCAGCTGAGATTGGACCAAAATCAAACAGATATTTTGGTTCTGGTCTGTATTTCTGGACCGTGTTTGTGGGTCTGCAGTGGAAGGTCGTATTGATTTTGAAACAGAAAGGAGACGTGGATTTTTCTTAAACTCAGCTGTATCCACTGACACCAGCCCCAGACACGGATGAAAACAGATGTAAGCCACTTAACAGATGACTCACCTGATAGACTCTTGATAAAAAACAACATTTTCCACCCAGGAACTGCAGTTTGTGTTGCTCTGCAAACTCGCTTACGCCCAAGTCCATAGAGAAAATCCACATTTCTACATCAGTGCACAGAGAAGTCTATCCATTGCTGCCTACATCAGTAATTTCAAATGTCTTATATTGTGACTTTAAAATCCTACAGTAAGTGACACAAACTTATGAAACAAAGCAGCAGCAGCTCCAGGTTTTAAAACACAGGTTTCAGTACAAGTCCTTCAGTTTCCAGCCAGAAATGGTTATCTTACACAGTGAACAATTAGAAATTACAATTACAATAGAAAAACACTAGTATTTAAGTATTTAAAAGAATTTAAATACTATCTTTAAATAATCTTAAACCTCACACACATGCTTAGCTCAGCGTAATGTAAACACAAACATATGAAAAATCACATGCCGCACAGGACGAGGGGATTATTTCTGTGTGAATGAATGTTGCGCTCATTCCAAACGGATACTTAGTAACTGGTCCCACAGCTCTCGAAATAATCTTCTTACAGGGTCAGTGCTCACATGTTTCTGTTTTTCCACAATAATGAATATCACACACGTTCTGCACTTCTGCCTTCACTGCACTTGTGAGGACTCACAAGTGCAGTAAATTATAGCTGGACTGGAACCAGAGAACAGATGTTGTGTTACCATCAGCATACATATTTCTAATCACTTCCTAGAAAACAAATAACACACTCTTTGTTTGTGTCAACAGGTCCCAAAACCAGGACCCCTATGACTCAGAATCTGGTACATTTAAACAAGTACAGTCACCCACAAAGGTAGGATTCTGTCTTTTTTACAACTTAAAACCTGATATTTCTTGAGTTTTGTCTGTTTTTTGACCAGTAAGTATTGCCCAGTTTTGACCGATCACATGTGCACCATATCAATTTTGTATTAAAAACAGTGTAAGTAAATTTGACTGTGTCTCTATGAACATTGGCCTGTTTTACTTGCTCACAGATACATGTCACCACTTGAGTTCATGCATCAACATAATGTCACATTAAAGCGATCTTAAGAGTGTTTTTCTTGTGTCGAAGCAGAGGAAAAATCCCTTCAACAGTGAACTCGGTGCTCATCAAGCGTTAGAGGAGGATCAAACCCCAGAACAGACAGAAGGTACATTCATTTTTAATGTGTTACATATAAGCTGTGATATTTGTGTGCATACTTTTTTTCCGTTGTGGTCTAACGATATTTCGTGTGCTATATTTTGAACTGAGTGGCGTTTGTCGCAAAGGTCGTGAAACCCAAACCTATGTAAGTGTGGTTTTAGTGATGTGTTTGATATCCCGGGTGAATGGGTCCTTCAGCTTCAGCTGCTTCAAGCTTTTGCTTTTGAACAGCATGACGGCATGACCAGTGGTTGCACGGCACTGGCTTCTAATTTCTAACATTTTTTTAACATGAGGTCATTCCGTTTTTGTTTTTTTCATGTGGAGAAAGTAGCAGAAAAGTGACAAAATGAGCCAGCGACCTGGAAACCACGCTTTTCTCACAGGTTTTCAGAGTGAATGGACGTCTATAGACGACAGACTAGCCAGAGGATTACACAGAAATACATTCCTAAGCCTTAATCTGTCCTGTGTGACTCGTGGCTGCTGGATATAATTCACAGGAATGATGAAAACAATGTTTTGTGGGTGAAACGACATGACGGGAAGAAAAACACTGATCCTGCAAGACTGTTGTTAGTTAAGATGTGCACTTTTAAATACGTTGTTAAACTTGTGATTATGATGTTAAAACACAGAAATTACACGGTGTAATTGTGATGATTGTTGCCAGTGAGATGGTGTTCTTGCGGTAAAATGACGAGTTGATTTAGGCCACAAAGGAGCTGCTTCATTTTGTATTTGGAACAATAGAATAGAGGAGCCTTCACCTGGTGCCTGTGGTGTTTTTTTTTCACTCAGGAGTGCAACACAACAATAGCTCTGAGGGAAAACTACTTGTGTCAACACCAGCGTCTTGTTTCTGTTGATCCAGCAGGAGCCACTTTTGGAGATGTAAAAATGCTGAAACCACATTGAACCAAATTAAATTTAGTTTGGTTTCATGTCCACAGGTTGACGACACAAGAAAAATGTGTCATGTTTTTCTTCTTCTCGCAGATAAATTGCTCTTGTTCAGGTTTGATCTGCCATCACAACATCATCTCTCTGTGGCTGGTTTGGCCTTGAGTCATTACAAGTTTGATCCTAGCTTCCAAGGTCACTTGGAAATATTCCACACTTTGCACTGACGTGGCCAATTGTGAGGTTGCACTGACGTGGCTAATTGCCATTTTGGGGCAATTAGCCACACGTCAGTGACCGGATTAGGGAAGGAAATCATGTCATGCGAGATCCTGTATCTCTGCAAACATCACATAGACTTTTAAGAGATCAAGCACAGTAGAGGAGACCTAAAGTTTTACATCTTATTACTAAAAGGTTTTGCATTGTTGGTATAAAATAGTGTCCATTTGTTGTTTTTTTCCAGACGCTTTGCCATCATTTGACTGCTCCATTCCTTCTGCGAATAACCTTACACAAGATGCTAGTCTGGCATCCCAGAATGCATCTAAAAACAGAGCAGTCAGCACAAGCTCAAACGACTCTTTTGCTGACACAGACGGAGCAGAAGGCAGACAGACTAACTCTTCTGGCCCGCGGGGCATCCTCAAGCACCTGTCCAGTTCTAGCTCCGCAGATACTACAGTCTCTGACCTGGACTTGCAGAATCCAGTTACTGTGGATCCTTCCAATGACGCCTGGATAGACACGAAGCAGGTGAGATTCAACTCTATGGTGAGTCAGAACAGTGAGGAGTGGCAGGAAGGGAAGGAGCTGGGAGAGCACAGTTTGCTGGACAATGACTCCAGTGCTCCCTCCGAGATGGACGATAACGGTCTGAATAACTATGACCTTGAGAGTCTTGGCAAGACCAGTGCTGGAACACAAAGACCAGTACTCGACCAGAGTCGAGAAGATTCACATGAAGGTGGCAAAAACGAGGAGAAGCTGTGGGGACACAAAGCTGGACGACACCGGGTTGTTGGTGGTAAGGCTTTCAAAACAAACCAACCAATTAGTCAACGCATCTATAAATATAATAGGGTTACATGTGAATACTAACATTCTTATTCACCCTGCTTTTGCATGTACAGTACAATCATGAAGTAAAATATATACATTACTGCATGTACTGCATGAGCGTAAGACGGCAAGAAAACACATTTTGGGGCTTTACTGCACCTTACTTTTGCACTATGTGCAATATGTCACAACATTATTCATCTGTGTGATATGTTTTGTAATGCCAGGTGTTTTTCACTGCTTCATATACAGTATATATACATTACTGTGGGATGAAGTGGAACAAGTGGGGCTGTTGCCTTGTAGCAAAAAGACTCAGGGTTCGGGATACTTCTGTGTGAATTTTGCATGTTTTTAAGGTCCTCTGGTTTCCTTCCACTGTCCAAAAAAACATGCAGAGGTGAATTGGACACTCGAAATTGACTGTAGGTGTGAATAAAAGAGTTATGTTGAGCTGAGATTTGCTCCAGCGACCCTGTGGCCATAAAATTTGGAGGTTTTACGATAAGATTTTAAAGGCTCCTTCAAACAGATGGGACATTTTTATATTCTCTGATTCGTGAGCAATGAATGATCCAACCAATGGGTGGGTCTAGCAGCATTTTGAAGTTGTGAATGCAGTATTTTTATGGACTATTTCTTCAAAAATCTAATTTTGGTTGGCGTTTTTTATTCTACAAATTTGTAACCCACTTCATCTGACAGTAATACAACAAGATAAAATCAAGCTTTTTCACTTTGTTACACTGTGTTTGCTCGATTTAACCTACAACGGACAATCACTGTCTTTGCAGATGTTTCTGACCACTGGCATTCGAAGCGCCGAAGCCCCGCAGGTTCCAGCCTTGTTGCTGCTGAGCAGGATCCAGGTAAGCTTGTTCACCAGAAGACAGAGTCTGAAGAGGACTGTCACTCTCAGGCTAAGGCCAAAGAGGGGCCGACCCCACACGACAGTCATCGACAAAACCTTCCCGGACAAAGCGCTGACGTTTCTCTAGAGGCTAGGTCAGATATGAAGCAGTCCGCGGTTTCGCCACGGCTTAGACAAAGACTGCTTGGAATTTTTAGAAGACATAAAGAGAAAAGCGCTGAGGTGCAGAGTCCACAGAGAGAAGAGGCGAAGACACAGGAGGAAAAACCAAGAAATGCACAGATTCTCTCCCCAGGTGCTGCAGAAGGGCACAGAAGTGTAAAACATGAATCTAAAGAGGTCAGAACACTAGCACTAGCTGCACTCCAGAACACCACATTTAAAGAAACAGTGGCCACAGTAGATGCAGATACTTGGCAGGATGTAACAGAAGACAAAGCTGTTTGGGTTCCAGAGAAACTATCCAACCTGAGAGCTTTCTGGGAGACGGCAAACACTAGTCCCAGAATCATGTTTTCCAGAAAGGAGACAAATGAAGAAGACATCTCAGGAGCCTCACATGGTCTTCAGACGTTTGTGGAGAGCTTAAACGAAGAGATGTCACCACAAACTGAATTTAAACTTTTAGTAGATGTCTCAAAAGAAGATGGCACATACAGAGCTAATCCAGTTCTTATATATGAAGAGACAGACGACTCTTTAACAGTGTTAGAGTCTGAAGCCTTTGATGCCCAGAGGAAGCTGGAGGGCTCTCGTTCCAGTCCTTCAGAGGAAACACCAGCCAAGATCAGTGAGCTTAGGCATTTCTGGGAAAAAGAAACCACTGGCCCTCGAGTAATCCCTGCAAGATTCAAGGAAGACAACAGAGTTGTTTCGCCCCAGCCTGACCGTAGAACATCCACAGACAACAGAGAAAATTCTGACAAGTTTCTAAAATCACTGAATGTGACAGACAAAGGTTTTGTCATTCAGAGTCCAGAGAGGACACGGACGATGAACTCTGGAGGTGCTGGTGAAGTCGAGGCTGATGCAAAGCCTCAACGACGCCCCCTCAGCCCGAGTAAATCAAAAAACCACGACGATGACGCCCGAATGAGTCCGTCTAAGACCTGCCACCCGAGGGTCCTGCCTACAGAGTCTTCCAGTCCTAAGAGATCCAGGCTGGATGGTTCTCCCTTGAAAACCTTTTCAATCAACATCGACCCTCAACATAATTTGGTCGAAGAGCAGCAAGAGAAGCCAAGACAGATGAGGAGTCCCTCACGTGGAGCAAAGCATCCAGAGGACTGTGACCATTTGCACACACCCTCGACTTCACCAAAATCCAAACAAGCTTCAGAGAAGAGAGTTGGGAGCTTGACACGCCTCGCCAGGTCTTTCATCCCTCAGGATTATCAGCACTACCTCGGGCCACAGGAGAAGGAGTATGTGCCTCCTTTTCACCAAGAGAAAAGTGCAGAAAATGACCTTAGAGACTATGTGGACCAGAGTCCTTTAATCAGTTCTTGGACTGTGCAAAAGAAAGATGTGAACTCCGGCCAAGAAACAGCAACAACCAGGGCCCGGTCCCTGTCTCGGGCAAGTTCAAGCAGTGAGCTTTTGAATTCTCTCTCTTGCTCTCCTCAATATCACGATTGATCGATCAATGGAAACTGACCGTCACGTTTCTTTCTTTAAGAGAAATCACACGAGGTTAACACATTAACATCACAGTGAGTCTGATTTGACTTTCGCTTGCCACGAAATCCTGAAATTCAAAATGTGTGTGTGTGTTCGTACCAATCTGCTGTGATTTGATTCTCCTCTAAACTTGATTTCTCTCAGCGTGTTTTGTTTTACATTGATTTTATGGGTTTAAAACCTGGATCAGATCGTAATCTCAGATTTTGATACCCGGAATACTCCAGTGGAAGATGCTATATTCTAAGAAATCTACAATTCCATTAATTCTAAGTTGTTTTTGATAACAAGGACTTGGATGAATGAGAATCATCAAAGTCACATCTTATCCAGGTTTTAAACGTGTCACAGTAGCTGAGATGGTGAGAAGTCAAGGACGTATACGTCACATAATCAGAATCCTGACTGCAGTGCTGATTATGAGTTATAAAATTAACCATGATTTCTATATTGCATGGTAGCTGTAGGTGGTTGCTTAGTGAATCAACTCGGTGTCTATGTTGAGTCTGCTTTCCCAGAGCTGAGCTGTGTTTCGTTTGTGGCAGGTTACGATGACAGTCCGAACTCCATCATGGCCGCTCTGAAGAGAATATCCACAAGGATGAGGGCGTCCAGAAGTCTGGAAGACCTCACTTCACAACCAAGTAACACAACTCTTTGCAGAACCTGGGTGACTTTTATACAGTTAAAGCTGTAGTGTGTAACTTTTAAATGTAAACAAACAATGTCATTTTGTCATTAGCGCTGTCTCGTTGTCTCTCAGGTGAAGCGAGGTCCAAATATGGCTCAGGAGAGCAAATGAATCGAAGTGTGGATGATGGTAAATATGTAGCCCGCTCTTATTCACTATGCAGAATAATTGGATGTGTGAATTCAGTTGTGTTATTTTGCCATGTAGACCATTTTGAATAATAGAAGAATAGAATAATGGTGAGTGATTTTAACGTGTTGAAAAACCAGGAAGATTCTCTTTCCGTTTTGTATCTCACAATTCCCACAACCCAAATCTAAAGTTTATTGAGTCACTTACTTCTTATCAAAATAACTATACACTATCAATGATTCCTGTAAATATGAAACTTGTTAGCTTTGGCAAAACCCTACACTTTTACACATGTACAGTGTAAATACTGACACCTGCTGGTCAAACATGGAACCACAACAGCCTGTTGCCAAAGTTCTATTTTTCTTCCAGTGTCCTCGCTTTCACCGTCCGCCTCCTACTCGAAGCAGCTGAAAGCCAGCGTGTCGGTGCCCATTCTCCAGCAGGATGAGGTAAATCACCTTTGACCCCCACACCCTAAGTGATTTTTGTCTTTTTTTTTTAACTTAATCTTAGAGTCTTTTCTGCTTTTTTCATCAGACGGACAGTGACGGCACCTTCGACGCAACCTTGTCCCGGAGAAGAAACACAGGCAGCTCCACGTCTAACATAAGTCTGTCCTCGGGAATGGCGTCCATGTCGTCTGTATGTCAACATCATTTAGTGAATGCTTATGATATAAAGCAAATACAATGTATATGTAGGATGCAGAGGAGTTTTAGGGAAATTCTGGGGAATTGGCCCCAGATTTTGGTGGTGATCCTGACTCGGATCTGGAATTTTTAACTTTGTGAGACAGGGGAGTTGGAGTTGCCTTGGTGGAAGTTTATGCTCTCTGAGTGCTTTCTCTTTTTCCTTCAGTGTTACATAAACTTACTTTTATCTTGCCCTATCGCCTGCTCTTTCTCTGGACTTACAAAGCTTTTGGCAGCAAGCTTTAGACATGAGGGGATAATAGAATTAAAGGCTCATGTACAGTATGTATCCTGTATGTTATACATGTCATATATATATATATATACAAATGAGATTAAATGGTGAGAGTTTTTTTTTTTGTCTCTGAGCAGGTGAGCGGCAGCATAAGCAGTATTTTCCACGCAGACTACGGTAACGTTGAGGTCCAGGGAAACATCCAGTTTGCCATGAACTACATCCAGAAACTGGGAGAGTTTCACATCTTTGTGGTGCACTGCAGGGACCTGGCTGTGGCCGACACCAAGAAGCAACGCTCTGACCCGTGCGTAACAGCTGGAAAGACACGGGATAAATTATATGTTGTGTGTAATATTTGTGATTTTATTTACCTTTTCTTTTACAGTTATGTAAAATGTTATCTCCTCCCTGACAAAACAAAGTTGGGGAAGAGAAAAACCACGGTAAAAAAGAAGACTTTGAACCCCAACTACAATGAAATTCTACGGGTAAGATACATATTATTTTTGGCTTGACCTTTATTATAAATACAATAAAACCTGGTTAAAAGAACTATTCATAAAAAAACTGATTTTGTGACCTTGATGGTCAGTTTCCTATCAGGGGTGATTATGGGGGTCAAGGTAAAAGATACTTTATTTATACACACGTAGATTTGAAACATAGAAAACTGTAATAAATATGTAGAAATATGTAAATATGTGTACAAGATACTATAATATCTCCATAGTTCAGGTCCTGTTTTTCCTATAATTAACAAGCTAAAACAACCCATCTTTAGTTTCAGCTTCAGTTAAACTTAACTTGACTTACACTTTCACTGCTCTCTGAGGCACTTTTTTTTGCTCCTTTTCCCCTCTCCTCTCTTCACAGTTCAAAATCTTCAAGGAGTTGTTAAGGACTCACAATTTAAACGTCTCGGTTTGGCACAACGACGTCTTTGGGCGGAATAATTTCCTGGGCGAGGTGGACCTGGATTTGTCCGAGTGGGACTTCAGCAACACGCAGATCAATGAGTACACGTTAAAAGCCAGGGTAAATGCTTAATTTCTGTGCTTAGAGTGTGTGTATGTGTATGTGTGTGTGTGTGTGTGTGATTTTTACTGTATTTACCATGACATTTGCTCACCTCAGGTGTCGGCACAAACCCCAGCAGTGTCTCCTTCACGTCACATGGACGGCAGAGGACAGATGAGAGTGGCCCTCAGGTTCCTGCCTCAGACGTCACACAGTGAGCTCATCGTGCTTCATTTTCTATCGCTTATTTAATTTAAATCATTATTATTATTATTATGAGTTATTGTGGGCTGTGTCGACTGACTCCACAGGCAGCAGGACATCGAGGATGGAGACCGGCGAGGTGCAGATTTGGGTGAAGGACTGCAAGAGTCTCCCCTCAGTCCGAGGAGTGATTATCGACCCGTTTGTGAAATGGTAAGACGTGCACGTCGTCAGCCGACTTTAGCTCTCCACAAGCTAAAAGTGTTAAATCCTCCCCAGCACCGTGCTGCCCGACACGAGCAGGAAAAGCCGACAGAAGACGCGGGTGGTGAAGAGGACGGCGAACCCCATGTTCAACCACACCATGGTGTACGACGGCTTCCGAGTGGAGGACCTCAGGGAGGCGTGCGTGGAAATCACTGTGTGGGATCACGACCGACTCAACAGCCACTTCATCGGCGGCCTGCGGCTCGGTCTCGGCACAGGTGAGACTCGTAACTCTTAAAAAAAGCCATTTTAAGGGGGTGACAGAATGTCCTCACACACAATCAGAGACACAGAGAGTTTGAAAATAAACTCCTGTGTTTTTCCCCCCCATACAGGGAAGAGTTATGGGGTGGAAGTTCTTTGGATGGACTCGACGACAGCTGAGGCTCATTTATGGAAGAGGATGTTAGAGTCAGACAGTGAATGGGTGGAGGATGTTCTGCCTCTGAGAATGTTTCTGATGGCCAAGTGAGAGAGTGTGTGCGTGTGTGCGAGTGTGTGAGGAGCTTCACTGTGAGTGGAAGCAGCAGCCTTAATACTGAGCACTGTG
Source organism: Microchirus variegatus (assembly GCF_963457635.1). NCBI lineage: Eukaryota > Metazoa > Chordata > Actinopteri > Pleuronectiformes > Soleidae > Microchirus > Microchirus variegatus. Next base: position 10,421,900 of record NC_139803.1, read on the forward strand.
TAATGCGTCTGTACAACTATTGATTTCACTGTATGACAAATAATGACGACACCTTAGTTGTTGTAGTGCAAACCCACTTGTTAAATTTGTTCCATTTTAAAGAAATTACACACAATAGGGAAGAGGACACACAATCTTAGGTTATAGAACACGCTGTTTTGATCTAAAGATAATTTAGTGTATATGAGCACTTGTGATTTGTATATAGTCCTGTCCTTCTGTGTGATCACTGCGTCCAGCATTTATATCTCAAATAAATGGAATATTAAAGCTGTCATTTAAATGTATGAACTGTATGATTAATATAGTTTATTATGAGTGTTTTCCCATGACCAAAAAACTCAGTGAGATTATACAAGATATATTTCTGTGAAATTAAAATTGCGACACGCCCCTATTGTGCTACAAATTTTAATTTAAATAGAAGATAGAAATAAAGGTAAATAAAATATAAAATTAAAAGCACTTTAGTGTAAGTCAGTGTGTGTGACAACACACCTGATTCAAATGAGCAGCTCGTTATCAGTCTCTGCTCTAACGAGCTGTTCATTAGAGTCAGGTGTGTTGGAGCAGGGAAACTGTGATATGTGACCAGGAGTCGGCTTTATGTGGACTACATTTAAATGCTGCTCGTGAAAAATATCTGTTTATTCTTACTTTAGAGCGATTCAGCCGCTGCAAATCAAACCCTCGTGTTAGAATGACGCTAAAGGAGAAAGTTTAGTTCGAGTTGTGCTTCGTCTGCAAATGAAAAACACCCAGTTTTAGCCACAAACATCGGAAAGCGTGTGGAAACGGTGAGTCCTTTGTTCCCTAACCTCATTTATTTGCACTTTATTTCACGGTTCAATTTGTAAACCACTTACTCTCTACGATGGCCTGGAAGGGCAAACCATTATTACAACTCTTGAGACAAAAAACAAATGTACTCTTTGTCTTTTTTTACTACTTCTTCTATCAAACATTTTTAATGTCATTCCACAAGCTTAGTATTGGCAGTTTGTGTGTTTTTTGACATAATATTTAACATACAAACATTTGGTATGTTCGCTTTACATATGGACTCTGGCTTTTGTAAATTTGTCTCAAAGCCTTGTAAAAGTGTTTCACATTTTGTCATATTTTTTGTACTTCCAGGCCACCGTAACTCTCCCATACCAAAGCCCATTGTGAAAATAAGTCATTTTATATCTCAGCAAACAGGAATTGTTGGTGCCCTGCTGCCTTTTATCACTAAGTTGGTTAAACAAACTTAAATTTAATTGATTTTTGGTTCAAAGTAGAGCCCTAAGTGACACAGACTCAACTTTTCTGATGGAAAAAGGCCGTTTAACACATTTTATTAGGTTATGCTTTTGGTAAATCACAGAAGAGTTTAAAAAAATAAATGAAATTCTGGCTCCTGATTGGATAAAGTGCTGTTAAAGTTTTGTCACAGGGCTTCCTGTCAGACTATACTGAGCTCACTGTGTTTTGGATGCATATAGTTCTAAGGCTTATGTTAATTATTTTAAACTGTATTCATCAGTCTGTCACCACACACACTAAGCATAAACAGTCATTTTCATATTTCCCACATTACATTCAATGCAGCAGCATCCCTCCTCACCTCTCACCTTCGCACAGGTCTGCTCCTCCCTCATTGGCTGATGTGTCCGGATGCGACATGCGATCCCGCTCTGTGATTGGCTAACACGGCCCGTCAGTTGAGACTGAATCCAGCTAACCAGCTCGCAGCCTCTGCGTTGCTAAGGTAAGTTTAACAGCTGCGTCAATTTCACCACATTTGACTTGGTGGCCAAGGGAAACGAGCTTTCAAAATAAGAGCATGGACTCTGAACCTGTGCTTCCAACAAGATGACGTTATTTATTTAAAACGGACAAAATGCAAATAACCTGGGGACCTACGGAGTGTCCAGTTTGTTCAGTAGCGAGACGGTCAAGTGAATAAAAGCCCAATTTTTGGTGAAAATGTCCTATTTACAATGATTTCATAGAATTTCAAAATAAAATGGTTCACAATAAAATTTGATGCAAAATGAATCTATAAATACAAAAAAATCCAGAAATTAATCTTGGTATTATGTGATGTGCCACATGTGAGTTTCAGACCTGACAACTACATAAACCAGTATGAGACCTTTTACTTACTAAAAATAATAAATAATTCAAATTTGTATTTATTTAATGACTAGGCCTATTTGTGTTTGTAATATCTACATTATTTTGGTTTATTAGTTTTGCAATTCAATTGGTTATCTTTATTTCTAGTTTCTTTGATTTTGAATCCTTAAACTGATTTCTGTATTCTTATCTGCTTTTGCAGCTGTGGTGACTTACGTTTTCTCTCTGGGATTAATAAAATATTCTCATTCTGTTTGTTCATTTCTCACGTACATGTGGTGTTGTTCTTAAAGTGTTTTATAAATAAAGTTGGAGTGAGTCTTATTTTGACGGGTGTAAACGGAAGTGCCGGGGCTCGTCGTGTCCAGCTTGTTGGCGGCGCTTCAAACTGTTGGTGAGGCCGTCAGTTCATTTATGGCTAACGCTACAGCGCAGCAGCGGCAGCAGAAGAGGATCCAGCAGCGGCACCTGGCGAGACGGTAAAGAAGATGTGGCAGCCCGTGGACAGAGCTCTGGTGTCGGGTGACGTTTCCTGCGATAGCGCTCTCACCTCCGCGCGGAACACCATGAACATCCATGGAGTCGTTTGAGAGCCATGCGTTTTCTCCCACAGTTGGCAGCAGCAGCAGGCAGGTATTTGTCAGCCTACAGCCAAGGTAGGAGGCGGCGTCGCACTGGGCGGGTGGGGGGGAAGAAGGAGGAGGCATCGTTAAACTTGGCAGCACCGGTGTTGCTGGTGTCGCGCGGACAAGTCTGGACAGCTACACGCGTGTTTATATTCCCTTTTTCTACGTGTGCGTGAAATATTTACATCAACACGCAGCGTTATAAAAGGGGGCCTTTGAATTTCCGCTATACACACATTCCTCCATCACTTCCAACTTCCACTCAAACTCTGACGAGACTGTCTGTGACATGTTTTGATAACGTTTATTAAATCGTGAAGAGGAAAATGGACAGTTATCTTTTTAAAAACTGTGTCATGTAACGTTAGAAACTTTGTGTGAGGTGATGTGGAGCTTCTCAGACAGAGGACCAGCCCAGGATAGTCTTTCCACACCAGCCGTTTGTCACTGTGGACGGAACACGGAGCATTAACGCACACAACACTCGGACTCGTGAGGACCGGAAACGGGGCTCTGCGTCCGTCCGTCCGTCCGTCCAGCTGTGTTTGGACCAGCACCGGGTCAATCATGACGAGGCACTTCCGTGGTCTGGCATCATCTCTGCAGCCGGTGGACGTGTTTGTGAAGTGGACCACGCTCATCCTCATGTGCACTTTGGGTTAAACTCACCTGAGAATCCCTTGGATTACAGTTGGTAATCTGGGACACAGACAAACCACACACACACACTCACAGCCTGCCACCCCCCCCCCCCCCTCTCCGTTTGTTTTCTGTTTTCGCTGAGAAATAACTTTTTTTTGGCCATGCACTGACTGAGAAGTCATCTGGAAGCCTTAGCGGGAGTCAAATGTTTGCTGAGTCAGCCATGCCTATCTCAAAAAAAGGTGAGTCACTGTTCAGAGCCACGTGGGGTGTTTGTTTTCACCCCCTGCAGGTGTCACCTGATCCTGTGAAAACACTGAGTTAACATGCAAATCGCTGCGCCCTCATAAAGCTGCACACACTGCACATTTCAACTGTGTGTTTCATAATTCACCATTGTTTTATGTAGAGCTCTTTCGTCATCTTTTTATGCATACATTTGTATCCATATATCTTATAGTATTTATTTTAACCCTTTAATAAAGGGATGTCAAACGTAAGGCCCATCTGCCCACCAGAGAGTCCAATACGGCCTGCTGGATGAAAAAATCCTTGTGAAAATTGGACATTATTAAACTCTAATTATAATGTGAAATACTATTTTTCTACTCCAGATACATAACATTGAGCTGACGCTTTCATCCAAAGCAACATACAAGGGAATTGAGAGTACAATGTGCCAGTGGTCGAGTTCACTGCACAGGGGGTACCAGTCTCAACCCCTGAGCTAGACCACCGCAGATATCTATTGTTAAATTTGTTTTGTCTTTTGTTGATCTACTGTGATTTGCTGTGATTTACTGTGTCAGTGGTAATTTGGTTAAATAACTGTAAGAATATGACGTGTCTCAGTATCAAGGAACTGGTATAGCTCAGTGGTATAGTCCACAGACCTTGGTGTGGAGGGCTGGGGTTCAGATCCTGGTCAGGTCAGCTAATACCCACTGTGGGGCCTGCTCCAAACCTTAGTAGACAATCAGCAGGCAGCATCCTAGGATGCGTATTTTGATTTTGATGTTCATTTCTGTTTGCTCCATAAAGTGTTGCTTGAAAATATTGACACAAATCTAATTCCATAGACCTGTAAAAGGCAGTGTTCCTCCCAACTTCCTGACTCTACCTTACCTGCACAAAGCCCCGACCTCAACCCTTCCAGCTCCATGAGTAAACTTTACTGATGCTTTTGTGTCTGCACAGAGCAAACCCCTGCAGCCAGGTTTGCAGAATCTCACATAAACCTCACTGCAACAATGGGTTCAACCTCCTGCTGTCCAAACTCATGCAAATTGGTGTTTTGAAAGAATAAATCTTATTGTATGACGAAAACCAACTAACGCCTGTTATAACGCCCCCTTGTGTACAGACACTGCTCGAGCCTTGGGGCTTTTGGAGGAGTACTGCACTAAACTGAGGAAGCCAGAGGAGCAGCAGCTCAAAACTGCCATTCAGAGAGTGATGGGCGTTTTCAAAAGCAACCTGTTTGAAGCTCTTCTGGGTAAGTCTGTGCACCTTTTTTTGTTTTTAGACAAAACTGTAGTGATGAATGGGAGGAGACAGAGAGTCCTGCACCACGTCAGTCGTCTCTGATTACCCTGACTCATTCATCAAAATAAAAGCGCTATCAGAGCAGTCTATGACATCAATCTATGTAAAGATAGATATAAGAGTTGTATATTTTGTATTTTCAGAAATAACTGGGGTTTTCTGCTCGTAAAGAAGTTAAAATAACACAATTGAAAGGAGCAGAAATCTATTTTTAATTATCAACTGAACAGACAGACCAGAATTACACCTGAATTGCCGGTTGAGCCTCGACTGTATTGTTTTTTTTTTGTCTGTGCTGTTTTATTCATGCGATGATGGACGCACAGCACTCGCTTGCATAAAATGTGCTTCATAAATAAATTTTGACGTGACCTGACTTGACGTTGAATAATTTCTAAATAAAGCACCTTCCTATTTTTTTTTCCTTCCCCCCCCTGCATCACATGCATGGTCGGAATCATTCCCCTCTGCCATGATGTCCGTGTGCGAGCTTTGGCTGGCCCTGCTTTCTTTTTAAGGGATCAGTGAAATCCCCTCAAATATCATTAAATTAATACTGTGCTTAACCTCTAAACTTTAAACCTCCACTATATCTGCTGTAAACTAATCCTGATCAGTGAGACATACACAAACGGTCGTGTAAGTAATCACCGCACAGTAGTGGAACTACGACGTTAAAGTAAGTTACAGTGGCGTCAGATTCTGATTGTTAAACTTCCGTTTATAAGGAGTGAGTTTATTTATTTTTCAGTAACACATAGAAACACCTACATTTCTGCTTGTGGTGGAAATACACAATCCTTTGCAGAAGAAAAACTACCATGTTGTTGTTTTTTTAAGTGATGTGTTACTTAACCTTTCACACCTAAGCCTCAAAATAGCCATAAAAGGGCCAGAAAATGTCCTGTGAGTAAGTGCTTTTGCCCATTTTTTGCAGAATATCTGGCACTTATTTACAATTTACTGCATCTTAAAATAGTGTATTAATGATTTAAAATGAAGAAAAACACTGTAGTTATACACAAACACCAGATTTTACATGTTCAATTTGAAATATGGTCAGTATAACACACGCACTCCCTGCTTCAGTGCGAGGAAAATTACCGTAATAACCACACGTTGGCTTTGACGTGCAACTTCTCTGCTTTCAGAAACCGCAGGAAGTTATGGATAGCACAAAATGTCGCGAAATTGCGGTGATGCAACATGATGCAACGTGTCATCTGCGACACGGTCGGTGTTAAAGGGTTAAAGGTGCCATGTGTAAGAATGTGTACCGAGGTCTTTTAGGTTTAGTTTTTGACGTAACTTGCAACCCGTGGTTGCTCAGCAGCTGAGACTCTACTGAGTGCAATGATTGGTAGACGGTGGTAGGTGGCGCCACATGCCAATACATGATTTCAAAACATAAACATGATTTACAGTTTGCAAAATATTTTTTTTAATGCAAATATTTTGGCTGTACTGTTGTTGTTGATGAGTTCAGTTTGTTATATGAACATTATTCATGAGTCTCTGTGACAAATTAGGAGGATTTTATGGCCAGTTGCACTAGATTTATTACATTATGCACCTTTAAGTAAAAACTTGTTTCTTGTTGCTGTTGTTAGGATTACTTGGAAAAGTACTGAGATTATATTTATTAGATTTTGTGGATGAGTGATGCATAAAGGAACCACTCAATTTGGACGATGAAAGTTACAGCCAGGCGTTCTTCTTCTTTTCTCCTCTCTGTTTGTGTCTTTGTCGACATACTTCTGTTAATTCACTTTGTTGGATCAGTCTTCAGGAGTCCCGCTCACATTTTAGACCATGACAACTTTCCCTGTTTTCACATTAGTGCTGCTGTTGTGTTACAAGCCTGACTTTAGAGTGTACTGGAAGTGCAGTGGTCAGGCTGTGTTGACCTCATGATCTCCCCACTGCTTAAAAGCCCTGACCATTTCCTCTGAAAGGGGTTTTGACACTGATGTCCAAACCAAGTATACAAGTTGTAGTTGGCTTTAAGAGGATATAACACTTATTATTTCTGATATTTTCCCATATTCTCGGGAATAGTTTTTATGGCATGTTGTCTGCGTTGCTTCCTCTTCCTGCCCCGTTTCGTTATTTTAAAGTAGCATAATAGTTCAAAGTCACTATTTTCTCATGTGCCATCATGTGGACAAACTCCCATTAGGTCTAGATTTTCTTTTTTAATGTGTGGATTACATTGTAATGTCTAATCTTTCAGTACGGCTCGAATGCTTGCGTAACGTCCTCCTGTAGCAGATGTTCACTCTTGTATCTTGCACTCTGATGCTGTGCATAAAAAATGTACTTCCACCCCCCTCTTGACCACAAGCTGTCATCTCAAAGGAGCATTGATCATCGTTTATCGTCGACCACTTCGTTAACAAAATACCTCGTATTGATCAGACACCATCAGTGACGTAATGCGGTGACGCGTTTGATGAATCACTGTCAGGCTTTTTCTTCAGTGTGTTGTCATCTTTTGTTTCTCGTCAACAAAGATGGACCAGAAACTTCTCTCTGTGTCATTTGGCCGTGACATGGCGGGACAGTAGGTTTGCAGAATGCGGCGAAACACGGTTACAAATGCCTCCCTGAAATAGATGTAATCATCTTACAAAGCATTAGGTGCTGCTGTCTAATCTGTCCAGTGGCATGGGTGCCCAAGCTAAACCCCATCACTGCTGAGTGGATCTATGTGTGTGGATTAACCCATTCATCATCCCCACTACTCCTCACTCACTCATCTGGACTGTTGAAAGTTGAAAGACGTACTTGTTCATGTGGAAATGACAGCTGAGGCTAATATTTATCAATGTTTATTTCCCTTAAATATTCTTCAATATTCAATTGAATTTATTTCAACACTGTTTGTTCGACATGGGAACCGATTGTTCTCTTTTCATGCTTGAGGCAGATGTGTCCCCGTATCCTTTACTTTGGTTATCCCGGAGTGACCGTTGAACCGACTCAAACAAACCAGAGTGTTCCTCGGCGTGCTTGAATTGACCTCACTGGCATTCTACAGACAGCATTATCTCGAGGCAGCTGCCGTGCCAAAGGCACTTCTCAGTCTAAAGTCGTGGATCGATCGCTTTAAACTGTACTTCCTGGACTTCCTTTGTCCATTGTCTCACGAGAACCTGAAACAAACATGGCCATAATTGCAGCCCTCTTGTGTTGTGGATGGACTGAGAGCCTACTTAGTTAAACATATGGAGCCAGGAGGGTGGGACTAAGAATTTTTGTTTCACGTCTGTATGGGGATGGAGTGTTGTCTCAATTCAAGATAGAGCTAAATTGGAATGGAATGGAAGGAGTTGCTAACTTCATCAGAAGAGAGACGATTTTGATGTCACTTAACTCTCCTTCTAGTCAAATAAAATCTTCAGTGATGTCACTGAGACGCTGAGATCTGTGCGTATGCTTGATAACACAAAGCCGCGCTTGAGGTTTGCTCTGTGGTGAGATTAATATGAAAACACAGTTTATGCGATTAACACTTCTGCTGTGTCATATTTATTAGAAAATGATTGAATGTGTTGGCTTTTAGGGCTAAGGCAACGAGGAGTTTGTCTTTGTTAGAGGGTAGAACTTTTATTTTAGTAGAAATTACTGTGCTGTTTCCTATTTCTCCACTTATATTGTTGTAAATGGTCTTTGAAGCTGTTCTGTAGGATTTCTTCCTCTGTTTTTAAAGATAATCCTGTCCACGTGAAAATGCATAAACAGCTGATTCTGAATGAACTAGCGCACGTTCAGTATTGAAATTAGAGGAAGCTGGGCTTCCCTTGCTGTCCACTGATGGGAACCGTTCATAAGGTGAAAGTTGATAACTACAGTACAGTCATCATTTCCAACGGTCTCAATTTTTGCAGCCCCAGAGTTCCAAACAAAAAGGGATACCGCAGCATTTTGAACGTCTCTGTTTCCAGGACTAAAATACCAGGGTAAGTGTAGACAATGGTCTTCTCCTGAGCAGATCCACCAACATCTGGCCTATGATGGGAGAAATTGACTAACAGAACTGCTTTGCTGTTTTACTAAGCAGATATTATGTGCACATGGCCCCTTTCGGTGGAAAGGATGCTCTTCATGCATTGGTAACAACTGCTGACTCTGCAAAGCAGCCACTATCAATAAATAAATACAGGAAAAAACACATGCCGATATGAGCGGAACGTTTCCGAGATGGACAGATTGCCTCAGATCATCTGTCACATGTGAGTGTTTCCTGTCAGTGCTAATCTGGAGGAAGAGGCTCCGGACCTTAGACTGTGTATTTAAAAAAAAAAAAAAAAAAAAAAAAAAAGGATGATAAAGCACTGCACATGTGGACACCAGTGTGATTGACAGCTGAAATAATCCAATTGTAGCCTGTTTTCATGTAACGCCTGTGAAGTTCTGTTGGCAACACTTCAGATCTTGAGTTCTATGGGCGACGTCAACCCTCTGTGCCAAAACGTTAGTATTGAAGGTGATGGATATTTGCCTAAGTAACACAAATGTATAAAATAAGTAGCAGTAGACCATGTCTACAGCCAGAAACCCTGATTTTCAGTATTGGCCTGAAGTACTGTGATTGGCGATTATTATCATCTTCCATTAGTAATCACTATAATCAGTCGGTAAAGTGTTTGTAGGAGAAATTCACAGACACAAAACAGTCTAGTCTGCGACATCTGGGTAGATTTTTCTTCTTGTTCTTTTTTTTAATACAATTAGCAGGGCGTATTTTAGTCACGATGAGGCTGACCTCATTGTACGGCATGTCCTGAGGGCTGCACTGTGCTGCGCTCGCTGAATTTACTTACTCTTGCGTTGTGTGTGTTGAATATTACATTTCATTTGTTTCATCCGTATTAGGTTGTCGGTGTGCAAAGTGCTCTATCATAACTTTCCCACGACAGCCAGTAGCCTCTTAGGAAAATTGCTTGATGACAACGCTTGTCACGCGGAAACAAAATATCTAATCTGTCCAAGCGATGACTCAGTCTGCTGAAATGTCCCACAACGACGTGGATGAGCTTATTGTGTCAGGTTGATCCTTTTTCTTAAATAAGACATGCGCCTCCTCAGAGATCCTTCCCTCCGAGGCTTCGTCTTCACTTAATCTACTCTCTGCATTAATTAAATCTCTCCCCCGGCAGACTGGTAATACCAGCGGGAGTAAACATCAGGTCACAGTCATGGGTTGGGGAGAAGAAAACGTCCCTCATTCTCCATTGTATTGGATCTGCCTCCATCCTTGTGTCCTCCTTCACAACATCCATGAACCTGTGGTCTTCTTCTGTTCCTTATACCCAGCAGCTCCATCATCAATGTGTGTGAATGGCCCTGTATAGAATCAAGACAAATTGTGCCATTGTGATATAGTGTTTTAATAGTTGGAAGGAAAAAGTCCTCGTCTTTGATCGGCACCTGTGATTTAGTTGGACTCCTCCTGTGTCATTGCTAGGTTTAAAGGGTTTTATGTGTACTTAATGGATTACAGGACTTCGCCGGCGCTTTAGATCGGAGAGGTCATCTGTCGGAGCAAGTTGTTAAGACGAGAGCACATTAAAATCATTCGCCACCTTTGTTTATGTTCCCTCAGTCAGTCTGTTGAGGCTTAACAAGAGCACACGTGAGTCCTAAATTACATTTCAAGCCATTACTGGCTGGTGTAAGGTTTGTTTGTGGAGTGTTAGGATAAACTGTTTGTGATGTTGGACTATATAAATAAAAGTGACTATTATCTGTAATTGCAGCAGTAATAATGTTTACCTTGTGTCATTTCACAACAGCTCTGCTTCCCTGTGTTTTTAAGGAAGATGCTTAGTAAGAGAAGATGTAGAGAAGGCTGCCATCATGTGGAGATACTCGAGTCATATTATACAAGCCCTGTCTCATCAGAACTCCAGTGTATGTGAAATATTTGTGTTCTTGCTCAGATAGATGGACAGCTGTTCTTGTTTTGAGATCATCACTCAGAAATGTCCTTGTGAAGACACTTTTGGCTTGTCCTCACATCCTCAAAGTGCTTTTGACACTTAAGACTTGGTTTTAGGTTTAGGGTTAGAATTGGGTGAAGGATAATGATGTTTAAGGTAAGGGTAAGTGGCTCGGGAATACCTCATTGCTGAGTGACCTCACTCAGCTGTAAGAGTGTGTGTGTGTGTGTTTTTGAACTGAAACATGATAGGAAGAGTCACAGCTTTATAATGGTTGCTTCTTGTGGTGTTTTTATTAATACTGTTGTACTCAGTTGATCTCAGTTGAGCGTAATATGCTGGATATCTTTGCTCTAGATGTATTTTTTTAATTTCACATCTCATTAACACCACATTTTACTACTAAGCCCTGGAATAAATCAAGATATGCAGTTGTTTTAGGTGAAGTTGGAGCTCCAGTAGAGGGAGCCAGTCCACTGTTGCTATGCTGTTTAAACCAGACTATACTGCTCTACATGCTGCTTTGGTTACGAGTGAGTAAGTGATGTATTCAAGTCAATTTTATTTCTATATCCCAACATCACACACACAAACGCCTCAAAGGGCTTTACAGTCTGTGCAGTAACTAACTATGTATCCTAAACTCCACAAAAAGACCCTTTTAACAGGGGATAAATGGGAGATACCTCAGGAGGGAAGCAGATTACAAAAAAAATCACATTTACAAAGAGTATAAATCACAGAAATGTGAAATCTGTGTGAATATTCTGTGATCAGATGTGCTATGCGGTCACCACAACAAGAGCTAATACAAATCTCAAGACTTTAACACACTAAGTTATTCCTCCCACACTTGTGAGGGTCATCACTTTCAGCTGACCCCTGCTGAAGTGGGCTGTGCCGTGCAACCCAGTGTGTGCTGTTGACCTCACAGGAAACTGCGGTAGCCACCCATACGTTATTGTTTCACATTCTTACAATGTTGAAGGATGTGTGTAGGCATAGAAAGAGAATATGATGGCTTATGATTCATACGATACTGTATTCATCTAATGGGATCCACCTCCACTGCTAGATCTCCTAGGATTTTTGAAAAAGCACTGTGTTATAAGAAATTAGATTATTGGCCAATGTCAACGATGATTGTGCAATCTCCATCATTTAAAAAAAAAAAAAAAAAAAAGTTTCAATCCTCCCTCTGGGCCCTCCAGTTTCCTGACTGTGACTGGAGACCAGTGCAAGTTGTGTAATATCCTCATCATCATAGTAGGAAGTGATACAGGCTTAAAAAAGAAATCACAGCTGTGCTCATGAGGTTCATAATTCTCCATTAAGTACAATAATAGTAGAATACAATGTACTACTGATACACTGCAGCACTACAATAACGGTGCAGTTACCAGACAAAAACAACAAATAAAAGCAGATTAACATTAAACTATAACCAGGTTTTAGTCTCAGAAGTCCTTGCCCACCGTGTCCATAGAGATGCATAGTGCCTGGATTGCTCAAGACACATAGGTCTGACCATTTTTAAGAAAACATTTGTTTTATTTTACAATAAAATTCAAATTATCATCACTGTTAATGTTGCTGTTTCTCAGTATTATCACTATGTTCCCCCATTAAATTGAGGTGCTCTCTGGTCTGGAACATTCACATTTTTGTCTCCACTTGTGATGCTGCAGTCCTGTTTATCTTTGTCCTAAAAACATGTCGTTAACGTCTTGTTAAAAAAACAACTCTCCATTTTAATGTTGTAAAACATGCGTTCTGACATTCTGTGCAAACGTCATTTCCATAAGGCAGATGAGAGAGCCAGAGGAGTGAGCAGTCATCCATTAACAGTAGTTGGTACCTTTTGTGTGCTCGGAGAGCGAAGGATTAGCTGGCACCTTAGTCAGTGTGTAGGAGGACTCGCTCTAGGGAGGGGATGCAGCTGGAATAATCATTCCCCAGTGAAGCACAACTACACAGGAGCCGTCACAGTAAGCCCCAGCCCACTCCACCCACCCATTACGTAAGCATGAAAAAAAAAAAAGAAGATCACCACCATTGTGACACAGTTTATGTTGTGAATTCACTTATTGTGCTAGTGGGAATACGCACTCGATAGATGAATCTAGCAGTAAAGACGCATGTGGACCATATGTGTCAGAGAGGATGTGAATCTCCCTGGATTTACTGCAGGGGTTGCCTTGGAAACCCCCCCAAAAAAAGGGTTGACAGCAGCATGCAAACAGTCAGAAGACGAGAAATCAGAGTGCAACCAAAAATGACGACAGCAGTCACAGAAATTTGAAATGCTGTTCACTTTGTAGGTCGACTCCCAGAAATCTTGCACGACAGGGTGCAATGCTGAGGCGGAGGTAGTTCAGTGGTAGAGGGAGTCATCTTTCAGTTTGAAGGTTGTGGGTATGATTCCCACCTCTGCAAGTCTACGTACTAATTTGTCTTATGTTGATCCTGAAAGATTTGTGATAGAACTATAACAGAAACTGCTGTTTTGTGTTGCTACAGAGCTCATGTATTGTATTTATGTGCAATTTCCAGGTATAATCATGTCCAAAATAGTAAATATTGGTGCTAGAAAAGTAATTTGTTGTTAGACCATGACTGTGTGAACATTTGGAAGACAACACTTTGAGCACTTTAAGGTCCGGTGTGTAAGTGTATAATCGCTTTGAAATAAGAACTATTTGTCTTAGAATAATACACCTTCTATAGAGAGACATTTTGATGCAACCAACAACAGCCAACAAGGCACAGATGCTCCCACCATCACTCAGAGAAGAGTGATGGTGGGAGTGACGCGTTAGAAAAAGCCTTTGCCAGCATCAATCTACATAAAGTGGCAGGGCCGCATAACATCCCTGGGCGTCTGATGAGACAATATACAACTGGGCCCACTTGTCTCTAGAGTGCCACCATTATTCCCTTGCCAAAAAAGTCAAACCCATGCTGCCTGAATGACTTCTGCCCTGTCGCTCTGTCACCCATAGCATATCAAGGACCACCTCCCTGCAGACTTAACGTTTGCTCAACATAGGACACCATCCCCACTGTACTTCACCTATGCCAGACTCTTCTTCATCGATTTCAGCTCAGCATTTGATACCGTTATTCCACAGCAGCTGGTGGAAAAAGCTGAGGTGGCTGAATGTGGACTCCGCAACCAGTGCTTCAATCCACAACTTCCTGTCGCAGAGTTCAAAGACCCATTGCCCCAATCCCCCTGTTGTTTAGTCTGCTCATCCACGACCTCGCTGCCACTGGAGGTGTAGCAATCAACATCACGGTGCAGCTCACACAATCTATTCCTCAATGTCAACAAAACAAAGGAGAGGGGCTTCGACTTAAGATGGGTCGGCAAGCTCCATCACACACCACTGACCATCAGTGAAGAGGGTCAGTGAACAGAACCAGGTTCCTGGACCTGACCTTCAGCACCAACACCACAGCAGCTGCCTCCCTGCTCCCTTCTTCACCACTTTTTATAGGAGCATTATTGAGTCTATCTTAACTTATGGCCTCACCTCCTGGTTCTGCAGCTGCTCTGCTGAGCAGGATCGTGAAGACAGCCAGTTAGATCAGTGCTGCTCCCTCCCTCTCCTCCCTCTCCCTCTCCCTGATGGAGCTCTACATCTAGCGCTGCACTCGCAGGGCCACCTCCACCATAAGGGACATCTATCACGTTTCTCATCACCTGTTTCCCTTCTGCTGTCAGGGAAGAGGTACAGGTGCACAAAATGGCACTCTAATATACTGCACTGTAAAAAAGCTGGTCTACACTACTACTTTATCCTGCTGTGCTCAGGCTGCAGTTACATATTCTGTTCTATTTCAGTGTTATCTGTTTTAATTATTTTAATTATTTTGTATACTTAATTGTTTCTATGTGGTGCGTCGTGCACAAGAAATGATGACAAAGAAATCTTGAATCTGGAAATGGAGAAAGATCCTTTGTTGTCCTCATTAGGAAATGCATTTGAGATGGAATTAGCATTCAACAGATAAAACATAAAAGAAGGAAAACAAAAAGGATAAAAACAACAGTGGAATTAAATCAACAACAGTCCCCAATGAGGGGAAATAAATGCATAAATAAGAAGAGAGGAGTCACCAGGGTCAATTAGTTCAGTCCAAATTAAATGACTGACCCTGTTATGTTCTGCAAGGGCTAAAGAAACCTTTCTTTTTTAAATTTCAGGGCTCACAACCACAAATAATTGATCAGATATTATGCTCCATGTGACCTGACTGAAGGTCCCTCAGCTCACACTTTTAATGCACACGCCTCGTGATACTGTATGTGAGGCTCTGCCTGCACATTAGCAGTATACAGTAGATCCACGAAAATGATCAGTGTTCAGTTCTTTCACTCTTTACATCATGAAGTATGTCTCTCTGTGCCAGGCGGGCTAGGTGTTGCTTGTTAGCTCAGTGCCTGAAGGCTATTGCCAGCTCATGAGCTCCCCTGTGTTAGCCAACGTCATCTTAATTGGACCGTGTGTGGCTGCAGCAGACCGTGTGTTTCTGAAAGCTTAACTGAACGTTTCAAATATTAAATATCATGCTGGTGAACAGGCGGTGGTGATTTTGGATTGTGTTTCACCAGTTAGAAAAACTGTAGAAGCTTTCAGATACACTGAGAGAGGACTGGTGATGAGTTCCAGGAAGCAGGTGAGGACGATGATCAGGAAATACAGGCGTCTCAGGAGAAGCAGATTTTGCAGGAAGTCACAGCTGGGCTGTGAAATAATGCAACAATTTCCGTTATGAGCCACATGTCCACCATTACAGTCCAAATACAGATGGTTTTTTTGTGACATGAACCGATATAGATACAGTATTGTTTTGCACCTGCTTTTGTCACAGCTTCTCAGCCTTCTTGTTGTCCCAATTCATTTAAATGTGACTTAATTTTACTTGGATATATTATATTCCCTTCTCAATCTAATATTTGACCACATTAAACATTTTTATTATGGGTGGGAATCACCTGAGACACCACAATATGGTAGTATCACAATATTTAAGTCACGATACGATGTTGGCAAGATATTGTGACTATTTGCAAAATCTCATCCACAAAAAGTGTAATGCTTATTTGTAACACTTGATAAATAAGATAAAACAAGTGTTTCTGCTTTATGATGTAGAAATCTACTCATGCGCTGAGCGTCACTGTGTGTCCATGTCATCACATGTGACCCTGTTGACAAAAATACTCATCAGATTGGGATTTTGGGTCATTGTATTTTCTGGGAAAAGCCTATGGATTAACTGTTAATTCCATGGGCTTAACAGATACTTCCACTGTTCAAGTATAATTGCATATCTCGTGCAACCGCATATCATCAAAAGGGTAAAAACAAACCTGTCCGACAGTGTTCTAAAGCCAGCTTGTGTTTCTGTTTGCGGGTGAACAATCCAACGCTTCTGCTTCACAATGAAAAGAAGAGCTGACGTCGCTGTGAGCGCTTGGCTGCAACAGGCCAACATCACATTACTCTATAGTCGATACTGCACAAGAGTAGGCCACAAACCAAATTAGAAATGTAGACTTATGTCAGTGTGTAAGTGACAAAGCTTGAGAGTATACCTTTAGGTTATAATGTGACAGCTGGAGATCTGAATACTCACAGCTTGCTCCAGTTTTTTGCTGTGATGACAGATCATCTCTGTAGCAGATACTAAAATAAACAACACACCATCTTCCCCATCGATCAAAGAAGGAAATTGTTTTTCGGTCATCGTCTTAGCAACCCACTTCTCACACAACGTTGAATCTTTCGTCTTCACTCTCAGCTTTAAGAGTCAACACTCGAGTCTTGACCAGGGAATTACCGTCATCAGTGAGTCTCAGCCCTGGACTCACTTGTCACACATGCACGCCCTGCACTGGATGTACACTTATACTTTTCTCTGCTGGGCTCACGGTGCCATTTACACGCAATCCATGTGCCGTAAATACCACAGCATCTTAAAGCAGCTCAGCACAAAGAGTGAATGGACTGTTAAAGACGTGGTACTTACCAGGTTTGTGTCAAGAAAAGTTGAGGATATGAGCTATTAGATTTTGGCAGAGAGTGGAGGAATTGAGGCCTGGTTGTCGATGAATCATTGAACCACTTGATCCGTCGGCGGGCGAAGTCTCGTTGTGTTCATTCATTGAGAGGGGAGTTGAGAAAGGACCACTGGCTACGTTAAGCACATTACCCAAGGGAGAGCTGAATTAGAAATCAGCTATGGAGGGTGTTAGGCCATTGTCTGCATTGAAGGGAACAGGCAGCCTCTGTGTCAGAGGATTAGGGTTAGCTGTTAGCTCGCCACCAGGCATCTGGTGCTCACACGGCACAGTGTTGTGACAGGACCTCAGCGATGCAATATGACCGGAGAGAGCACAGAACTTTTACTGCGCTGTGAGTTACGCGTGGCAACTCTGTCCTTGCTGTATTAAAGTAAGGAGGTAAGCTGCATTTGTCTGCATTTATTTTGTAATGTTTTATTTCAAATGTCCTCTTTATAATAGTAAAACTTAACTTTAAAAAAAAAAAATTCATTCTATTTGTTCCATTTTAATTGTATTGCACATCTTGTCATTAGTTGAGTGAAAACTAACTACTGGTTTTTTCCTGTGTAGTCTTGCACACTCTGCTACACACCAGCCATTCAAGAGCTTCTGGGGATTTGCATACATTTTGCTGGATTCCTTTGTAGCCATAATAGTCTGTTTCCATTTGAATTACAACAAGATAGACCTGTGGCCGTCTTTTTCCTTGTTTGTTTTGCAAGAATACGCAAGTAAATATTGAGTCACAGTTGATTTCCTGTGTCCAACACCAGTGCACTGAGTGATTTATGTGTGGTTGTGATAGAGGCTTGGCCTCAGGTCTTGTGGTGAATGCTAATAACTTTTTTTTTCTTCATGGAGATCTATTTAAATGTAAATGCACCTTTTATGTGCGGGGGCTGCTGCTTGTTAAGAATCTGGATCTTTGATAAAAACATGGCCAACCTTTCAAAAACATGTCTGTGATTTTTTGTGGAAACGATAACGGCGGAAGAGAATGCCAAACAAAGAGCTCACTTGAGTCCTATTACGCAGATGCTTAGTGGACGATGCAGTAATGGTGCTCCAGCAGATGTTGAGTCTGTGGCAATTCAGTGTTACAGCAGTGACTCATACTGGCATTCAGTATAAGTAGGCCATGTGGAAATGTCTGCGTCGAGCGACGACCAGTCATGACGTCATCCATAAGAATCTCCGCTTCTGTTTTGAAGCCTTCAGAAACGCAGTTTGGCCAAAACAATGTTGATGTTTTGCAACCAGGCTGATAATACTGTGTATTTATTTTTAATATTTATAGTGTCTTGTTGTTCCCAATGTGTTTTGCCTTTTAGAATCTTGATATTGGATAAATTACACTGGGTTTCACTCATTTGTGCTGTCATCTATTTTCCATAATTAACATGGTTGATATCGTGTGCTATTAAAGAAGACCTGAAACGAGTGACTGAGACCATTAACTCCTCAAGAATTTGTAAAATAATGTTATAAATTAAGAGACAAACGGGCAGTTTTTAGATTTTCAAATTAGCCAAATTCTGGAATTAGCTCAAACCCGCCTTCCCATCTATTTTGGGAATGCTATGATTATCTTCGACCAAATCTTTGTCATAGAAATAATTTATTTCTCTCTCTACAGAAATCTACATGTGAGGGAAATTGGGAAAAGTAGAAACTGTACAAGAGTGGTCTTTTGTATGATTGAATTAAATCCAAACCCTAAGTTTTATATTTGTGTTCCATAATTAAATGCTTTGAGCAGGAAAACACAATCAAGAAACACTTTTTATTGTTAAGACTTAACTCTCAATAAAGAATGTATATGTATATAGCCAACTTATCTTTATGTTGTTCAAACGTTGTTGTCATGGTAATGAGCAGAGAGTGTAACGGAGTGGAATGACATTCACTCAAGTCATGCTATAAATACAAGTTGAAGAAGTTTGTGTGAGTAAGAAAGATCTTCTCTTGCTGCAGACATTTGTGGGTTTTTATTATATTATGTTAAAACCCAGACTACTGAGAGAACACAGACGACAAACTATTGCAGCTTCTCTGCTTGAGAGACTAAAAAAAGGCACTTTCAAAGCTCTGATTAAGCTTTTTTTTAATTGCACTGTATTTGCTCTTTGAAACAAAACAAAGAGCAAATACAGACAAACAAAAATGACCCATGGTATTATTTTTAGAAAGTATCCCCTGCTTTTATTGTCAGATATACGACAGATTTTGTCTTACTTGAGTGTTAATCATATTTCCATCTGTGCACTGTACGTTGTATAATTTCTGTAACAGCCTGTAGTTTAAGCTGGTGTATGCTTACATTTTTCGTCTCTCATTGAAGAGATATGACAAACTGTGACGTCTGTGGTGATGTTCATGTTATATCTCTTTTATTTCCCGCAGATATTCAGGAGTTCTATGAGGTGACGCTGCTGAACACACAGAAGAGTCGTGAGCAGAAGCTCGAGGAGGTCATCCACATGGCAGACAAGTGGGAGAAGAGTGTTTCTGTACAAAACTCAGAGATCCCACAGTCGGCCTGTCCAATAGAGGAGGTAAGAAACAGAAACAGAAACACTTCAAATATACTGTCCTTAAACTGAAGCCATTCATGAGAGAGGAAAGAAAGCAGATGGAGACACAACTTCTTTTGGACGAGCATGAATCAGCAGATGTCAAGGCTCAATTCAAAGTTACTTTTATTGGAGAATCTTGCAAAAAGAAATGCATAAAAAAGACGCACTCATCCAAACATCAGCTCAAACTAATCAATATTTTGTCATTTACTTGATTGAGTTGAAAAAGCAAGAATTCTAGGCCAACATCTCAAAGGATTTCTGTCAATTCTACCATAGCAAGTTTTACTGATACTGTATGATGGAAAAGTGCCATTAGAAGTAATCTGCATGTATGTAGCAGTGTAAACAGGAAGCGGATTGTCTACTCAGACCACAGTGGTTATTCTTTTTTTGGACTGGCTGGGAGTGAGTGGGATCAGTTTACCCATTAGACCAGGTTTTAGTCACAGCAGGAGCGTGACTTTAACTCCACATGCTGAGCAACATGGATTTGTATTCAGTGATTCACAGAAACAGTTCAAAGGCACAGACACCCAAATTAAATGAACAGTTGATGCTGGTGCAGTATTGACAAAATGATAAACTCTTTCGTCAGTATGAAGTCGGCTTCAGGCCCAAAACGTCACTTGGTTTGGAGTTTTATTTTTGTGTGCCGCCACATTCTGTTTTCTAGCATTCACTGATTCACCTCTGAATAAAGAAGCTGGCTACTGCAAGGCCTGTGTTATTTAGTTGTGTCTCGGGGGACCTTCGAAGTTATCCTATCTAGAGAAAGAATGAATGACAACTAAAGAGCATATTACTCACCGAAAACTGAAAAGTTCAGTAAGTGAAGCATTATAACTGCATCATTGTTTCTGCAAATGCTGGCAGTTAAACTAAAATGAGGTCAGCAGCATTTACAAACTCTAATCATCTCATGAAAGGAGCTGAGAACTGAGTCGTAATCGATATTTTCATAACTCTGTGCACAAACAGTCAACTGTTTTTCCAGTGATCTTTCCTGTTGCAGCTTTACAGGTGAGCCAGGTGCATTATTTAAAGCGAGTGTTTCCCATCCCTGGTTCCTCCTCAAGGAACACTGCCCTCCATGTTTTTAGATGTTGCCCCGCTACAGCACACCTGAATCAGATGAACGTGTCGTTATCAGACTTCTGCAAAGCTTCTCAATGACGAGCTGATCATTTGAATCAGGTGTTTTAATAAAATTCGGATTAATTATTCAGCACTACAACCAACCAGTCAGTCTGTCAGCTTGCTTGTAAAAAAAAAAGGAATGAGCTAACATGGTTGTGAGATTAGAATGAATAGTTTTCTACTTGAACTACATAGATTATCGCAGACATTCAAAGGCTTCAGGTATAAAGTAGAGCTTATACACTAGAAGAGCATGTCCATTTACATATGAGTAAAACTTCTTGATTCCTCTGCAATCACTTCTTCGCTTCATCACTTTAAACTGTGAAGAAATAAGGAGGCATCCGAAGGCTGAAGCGGATAAAAAAACGGATGAAAAGAAAACCATTGAACGTTCGGCTTTTATTAAAACACAGTCTGCATCAAAGCAGTCCTTCAATGATCTGCTATAGTTTGTGAAGTGAACTTGTGCAGTGATGTTCTGGGTTTAATATCCACTGGGACAGAAGAGTCCGCATCCTAGAAAGGATTTACCATTTGTGCCTTGTTTTTTTGGTTCTTTTTAATGCTTGAGTAGCAGTGGCTGCAATAGTTGATGCTTTTAGTGCACAATAAACCTCTTTTTTTGGAATTTAATCAAGTATAGTGACTGTTTTTCATGACTGTCACCCTACATTCTTATCCTATTGCTATTACAACATATGTCACTATATTACATTGACTATTATGGAGCAGGAGTTGCCAGAGACTAAAAAGCAGATTTAAAAGATAGAGAATATTATTATTATAAATACATTCAGATGGAAAGTTTCATGTGGTGTTTTGCTGCTCGACAAAAACCCAGACGGAGGTCCTGTGTGGAGACGGCTTGTTCTCATAACAGTAAAAAAATGTGCAACAAATGTTCTGATGTTTGGTCTCAAGCTGTGTTCTGCTGTTACACACACACACCATCCCAATCATGTATTCTACTACCTCACATACAGTAGCACAACATACACAACAAAACGTGGGAGGAAATGCTTTCCTTATGTAACATAATTGAGAATACAGTGTAGTTGTGCGGGGACGTAAAACGTACGAGATCAATATAGTTTGCCGCATCTTTGCTTCGAGGCGCATGAAAAATGGATGCCACGTGGGAAATGTATGCGAGTTTTCTGGATAGGAACTGACAACAGCTTCACAGAATGACTCCATACAAAGACTGAGTCAGTCGGAGCCCACATTATCGTTTATTAACAGTGAAAATGGAAAGGACATAACGTGATTCTTTGTGTTATCAGTCCATCGTGTTTGACTGAGATGATGTTTTAGAAAAGCAGGTCATTCCACAGTGATGATGACCGTGTCGATGTGGATGATTGGTGTCAGACGTCTCTTTTCTCTGTTGTCGCCTCTTCCTTTAAACTCTTGTCAGTAAAAGATGATGAATGTGTGGAGGTGTCCTCAATATGACAGCCATCGGGGTCGGAGGCTACAATCCTCACTGGTACTAGATACTAGAAATGTGTAGACAATGAATGTAGGCTCTTGCACACATGTCTTTGACCTTTGAATCTGTACTTTCTGGTGGAACCGCAGGCTGATGTAATGTTAGTTATCATCGTGCCCTTCCATTTGCCAACTTCCATTTCGAAGCCTCCAGATTATCAATTTGAACGATGCCAAGATGGAACAAGCTGTTAATCATATGGCGTCCGCTCATACGCACATGTGCCATAAACTCTCGAGTTTATTGATGCTATACGGTAAATAAACACCTCCCTTCAAACAGCTGCTTCCCAGGATGGAGCAGTTACCCAAAGACAGACACACAAACATGCTGTCGTTATAGTAGTCGGTTTTGTCTTTGCCTGTCAAAGCTGGATGTGTATACACCTCTGGGTCTGTTTATACCAGGCACGTTACTAATAGCATGTTTGGCTTGGAATGCAACCAGCTTTTGCTAATCCTATTTGTTAATCCCATTTGTTTCAACAGTCAAACCTTGTGTGACTTTTTTCTGCAGCAACAGTACTGTAAAAAAAAAATTGGTCGCGACACATTTTACAAAAACCGATCGTGTGTAGACGGTCTGCAGAAGCTTCAAAATAGCAGTGTAGTCTCGTGTAAAAGCAGGAGCTGCTGGACCACTTTGCTGAGGTCACAAAGTACGACCAGGATAAGGATAAGTGAGGGGGATTATAAGAGTCCTCAGAGACCGATGACCCCACTGTGAGGTCATCAGGACACTGCTGTTATATCCCATGTTTAGTTACCACCATCAGCCCTCTGAAGATTAGTAAAAAAAATGTCCCGTCAAACAATGACTGAGCAGATGGCTCCGTTCAAATTAATCAACGTTTGTTAGAATAAAAACAAAAGCACAGGACTTTGACTTGTGGTGACTCTCTGTGTGGACATAATTCCACATTCTAATGGTTACTGATACAACACAATACATGGGCGGTGTTGTCTCTGTGACATTGCCCATTATTCTGATTTAAAAGGAGATTCTGGATCTGGAAATGTTTTTTTAAATGTGGTTGTGTGGAGGTACTGCTTCTGCTCAGTCACCTGCATGAAAGTCCACAGAGAAAACACATGATTTTTATCACTGCACTGAGGAGTCGTTGATCCTCTGTTGCCTCCGCCAGTGAGTTAAAAAGTTTATTTATAAGATTCATCACAAACTTAGCGAACAAGGCTGGCACAGATTTCATTACGTAAGCCTTTTGTTAAGTAGCTAAAATCTTCTCTTTCCCTGCAAATGTTTTCACTAAATGTGCCAGCTCCAGCCTCAGCACATGGTATGCTGGCAGCTGTTTATAAGATGTTATATTCCATACAGCCACACTTTATAGATATAGTATATGATACTCATATTTATGAGTAATATCACAGCATGATGGAATGGATTGATACACATAAATAAGAAATATGATTAAAGTTGCTGTCTTAATTACTCTCCTAAGGTGGAGCTTTTATTATATAAATAGAGAACACTATCTATTATTTTTGTCTGAATGGAAAATGAACTGCTTTAACCAGAGTGAGGGATAAAGTGAGCCTGCGTGTACCGAGGGTTTGTACCTGGTCTTAGTCTTCCTGGAATTTATTCTTGGTGGCCACAGGCACACATAGGCTTACGCCATGCGAGCCTCTAATTAAAGACGGACACTTCAGGCAACAATGTCTATCTGTTAGTGTTGATTATTGCATAATCCCTACAACTACATGCTGTCCTGCTAATCCATGTGTTTGTGTTGCTTGTTTTCACTGATTATTGAGTAATCTGCAGATTATTTTCTCAATGAATCGGTTAGTAGTTTATTTGGTTTTGAGAAGCACCAAAGTCTTTCCTCAGCGTATAAGATGTTTATAACATGAAGGTTGTATAACCAGGTGCATTTACACCACTCTGTTACTGGTACAGATGTGCTTATATTTACCCGTTTGTTGTTTCCAGCAGAGGGAGCAGAGCAGCTCAGATATCAGCGGAATGGAGCAAGGGGGGAACAGTGGCAAGAGCTCTGAGGTGAGTTCTCCCTTCAAACAGACACTCCTGTCTTTTTGTATACTTGTATTTTTTTAAGGCTCAAACACTAATCTTGGACAGCAAAACCTGGTCCTCATGACTAAGTGTATGACAGTTATGAATGATGCTTTCTTTATGCTGAATACCTGTGTGTGTGTGTGTGTGTGTGTGTGTGTGTGTGTGTGTGTGTGTGTGTGTGTGTGTGTGTGTGTGTGTGTGTGTGTGTGTGTGTGTGTGTGTGTGTGTGTGTGTGTGTGTGTGTGTGTGTGTGTGTGTGTGTGTGTGTGTGTGTGTGTGTGTGTGTGTGTGTGTGTGTGTGTGTCATGTCCTCTATATATACACACATACACCACTGCAGTCTACAGCGGAGGTAAATGAAGGACACTGATACATTCATAAAGAACCTGGCCGGACATGGATGAGTACTCTCCTCTTGTGGAAACCTCTGTGATCTAATATGTTGGTTTCACCTTATCATCTGCAATGGCAACAATAGAAAACTCTATTTAACAAGTGTGTGTCTCCGGTTTTATTTATATCCAGCTGCAGCAGCAGCAAGTGTGCGTTGTAGGAAATATATAGCATTAATTTGAGGCTTAGTTATCAGGAGGAGGTCGAGGTGGATATAAAGGTCGTACTAAAACTAGACCACAATCCTCTCTGTGGTTCGTTTAAATGGAGAAAAGAGAGACTTTGGCTAAGTTAAGGCTAGAATTGTTTTTACGTGTAAATATTTAATGTGTATCCCTTTTAAGGATTGATGACATATTTATTTTTTGCTCCTATCTGCTCGGGAGCAGTAGAGGATACGAAGTGATAAGGAGCTGCAGAGAGTCTTTACTTAAAATATTTAAAAAACATAAATTAAACATTTCCTCCTCACAGATGAAGTTTGTTGACTTTGAAAGTGCAACACTGACTTTAGGAAACAGAATTTTCCAAAGTGTGTCTTGGATGTGCGTCCCCTGCTTTTTCTTTGGTTATGTTAGTGAGTTATTTAGTTTATTTTCCCCTTAGGGGAAATTCGTTCTCACAGTTTCTGCACATTTGACTGAAAAAACATAACAGTTTTGTTTAGTTTAAGGTGGAGACTACTGAAGGTATAAGGCTTTATTGCATTTCATAGTTTTGAATCTTCTTTGTGATGGTAGGAAAGGACTTTCATCCTCAACGGTGAGGTTACACGACTCATATCTGCTACTGTACTTCCGTGGATGTTGTCATAGCGAGGGTTGGGAAACAATTAATTAATAATTAATTGATTTATTGAGAGAACTGCCACACTTATTTGCTGATGATGTCACAGCTTCTTGGGCTGTTATTGCTATAAACCTGCTCAAATAAAAGCTGAGACAAGACTTCATTACAGCCGCCATGATTAAATTTATAATATATATAAAGCATATGTGCTGCAGTTTAGCGCCTACAGAACAAAGAATTTGAAACTGATGAAATACTCAGTGATGGATGAAGTCCCAGCATAATGCATTTCAATATGAAGTTAATATAATATGATTTAGCCTCATTTGAGTTGAAAAGGACAGGCCATTTTTTTAGTTGCTGTGTCAGGAAATGACAATGAAGAATGTGTCGGGGTCAGGCGTAGGCCACATTCAAGGGCAAAGGGTGCAGTAGGGTTTTAAGTAAATCCGTCTGGCAGCCTGTCAGAACTGTTGTCCACACACACAGACCGGTCCAAATTTGTCACACCTCATCAGTGGCAGACCCCGACAAACGAGGTTAAAGTATTCCTTCTCCCTAATGCAATAAAGAAATGCTGCGTGAGCTGCATCACCTGGAGAGATTAGTGATGGGGGCTCTGTGAACTGGAGAATGTGTTCAGTGAGACCAACGGCGAGGTTGGGAAGTCTCTTGTGTCCACAAATGAAAGCAGTAATCAAGGTGAAATTCTGCAACACGCCTCGTCACCAGGATGGCTTCAGCAAACAGGTACTGGAGGAGTTGATATGTGGGTAAATGTCATGCCTTTGGGGGAAGCAGCTGAGGTTACCTGGTCAGTTATTAATTCATAATCAAGACTGAGCTTGAACTTTTCAACATGCATGCAGTTCTATCCTTTTATAATGTTTATTTGTACACTTCAATTCAGATTTTCAAATGAGATAGGATTCAAATCAAGTCTAATTTTCTTTTCAGTGTTAAAATCAAGTGTTTTTGATGCCCACGTTGCATCCGAACTTCATTTCTCCATTTACTTGTGTTGTATCTTCACCCCAAAACAAATTTCTCTTTCCTTTCATTAATTAAGCCTGTATCCACTACCTTGAGCAGAGCTGTGTTTGTGTTTCATGTTTAACACTGAGGCGAAGCAGAGATGTATTTTTATCCTCTGAGAAACACTTCAAAGATTAGTTTTCTGCCTTTTAACTTTTCATGCATTGGCATAATTGTTCCCTGTACTGCTGCGGATGAATTGCATCATGTGTCTGTGACTATGGAGTTTAGATTGAGCTGCATTTGTCACAGCAATTCCATATGAGCTGATAATCAATTATAGATAATAGTGAGTGACAGTTTGCAGTGGTGCTGTCCTGTCCTTGTTTTGTTTGTTGTTTTCACTCCTTAACTGAAAGTTCAAATGCGTTTCATCACTATTTCAAACACAGAGGATGCTTAGACAGCCATTAAAAGATAACATGCATATAAACATGTTTTCAGTCAGCCGGTCGAAGCTTCTGAAGCCTTTTATTTCTCCAGAATTCATTTTAGTCAATTTAGTTTTTTCTTCTCTCTCTCACACACACACGCGCACACACACATCAAAGCCTATCACTGTTACATAAGGAGCTGTTGAGGGATTGTTGTTTGATTCTCTCATTACTGCTATCATCGGCAGTGTTTTGCAGTTTTTGTGCATCTGTGACTCATATTTGGTGCATTAGAATTATGATAAAATGATCCGATTATGCAGACTTTTTAAAGAACAAAACAGCCACGAGAAGGTGTAACAGTGCTCAGTGAGTATTAGTCTTGTATTAAACTCAAATGTCGGCTGAAAACTTGTCCACTTTAGATCGGGGAATTTCCTAAAACCTGGTATTAACAGTGACCTGGACTCTGCACCATTTTCAGATTTCTCACAAAAAAGCTGTGTTTGAACCACAGTTTAGACCAGTCTTTGTCTTGTGAAGTTGAAACTTAAGTCGTTTTTAATGCTGGGAAGCTGGAGAAGAGAAGATGAGTATTTGCTGATTTAAAACAGATTCTTTCACACATCTGAGCTAAAATGAGTGATTTAATGCCTTACACATTTGTGCATTAACATTCTATTATGCCTGAGTCATATTTTCATCGTCGTTAAATTACTGCCCAGCCTCAAATTACATTGCAAACAAACCTTGTATTTGTCATGTTTTTCCACGAGGGTGCTTTTTATGACACGACACCAGCTCTGAAGACAAGTGTCTTGCTGCTGCTGCTGCCTCTTTATGACACTGACCAAACACTAATACACCTGCAACTGCAACTGGACATTTAAGATGCCTTTTTGCGTCTTTAAGCTTCTCTTTGGTGGCTGTATAACACACACACACAGAGTGTGTAAGAAGTCTGTCACAGAGTGAATAAAGGCAGCGTTTTCCCTGGCACTGCAGATGAAATTAAACCTTGGGCATTACCGTGAGGTTCTGCCACAGCAGTTAGCAGCGAGACAGCGAGCATGGGAACGTTGCTCATTCTGCTGAGCTGATGCTTTTGTCCTTTTCCACCTTCCATTGCTCTCTTTCTCTCTCTCTCATCCCATAGCGCTGCTTAGTTGCTTGGCCCAAAGGCAGGAGAGAGAGAGGGAGAGGTGGTGGAGGAGGAGGATGATGAGGAGGAGGAGACATTGAACTGGAAACAAGAGACAGAGAATGAATGAGAGAGAAGCTGAGGGATTGTTTTGGGTTGCTGGAGGAGGCCAGGGCAGCTGCTAAGCATATTTAGTGTGTGTGTTTATATATATGTGTGTGTGTGTGTGTGGCTGATGACGTGCGCTCCACTCTCTGAGATGGTGTCGGAATCCTGATTGCCTTCAGCTCTGTGGAGGAGGTATCCCAACCCCCACGAGTGGGGCCCACGAGCTGTAACGTCCGTCTGCTGTGGCTTCTCTGCCTCCTGAGTGTGTGTGGATGTGTGCGCGGATGTGCGCACGTGTGCTCTCTTCCTCTTCTCCTACTCCCCCTCATCTTCTTCAGGAACTCCTACCTTTTTTCTTTCCCCTCCTTGGCTCCTCACACGGGAGTCTTTTTCTCCATCTTCTGGCTTGGTGTTGCCCCAGCGCTGGCTTTGGTGGGGATGTTCTTGAGCATAGGTTGATCATTTCTTTTTTGGCTTGGCCAACATGGATTGTCTTTGCATTGTCACCACTAAGGTAAGAAAGACAGCATGAATGAGTGATTATAGAGCAGAGAGAGGATTAGAGGAACACCTGGATGGAGACAGAGAGAATGAGCACTGTGGGAGAATGCAGTAAAGCAGGAGGAATGAGGCTGTGTCTGTGTATTGGTTATTTTTCTCCACAGTGTGTGCTTGTGCATGTTTTTGTCTTTTTTGTGCTTCCATCACCTCGTCATCGGGCTTTGAGGTTGAAGAGCCGAATAAATCAATTTTTATTCGTTGTAAGATGCATATTTTACTGCGGGTTATCATCTGCTGACAGGGTGAATTGTCGTTCTCGGTCTGACTGTGTTTGTGTGTGTGTGAAGGCATTATTCACTTCTTCTGTGTGTCTGTCAGCGGCACACAGAGAGCGAGAGAGAGCGCCTGTCTGCTGAGATACGACAGCAGAAGTTGGGTTAAACTTCTGTCAGCTGGCTTGTGTGTCTGTGCTGCTGCAGCCCTCGGCTCACATGGCACACCAGCGCTTTCCCAAAGCTGTTGCAAAGAGCCACTTATAAATGTGGGGAAGCCATACGGCGTTCTTACAATGTATGATTCCTGAGGCGATTCTGCAGAACCAAAGTGTTTTATTTGATGCAATCACAGAGAAAATGAAACACTCCCTTTCAGTGTCTCTCGTACTGTAAGCTGGTTTGAGCACAGTGTAAGTGATTATGGCATCATCGTAGAGAGGGTGGATCCTCCTCTCACAGCACTACTGTACAGGTCTGTTCTTGTAGGACATCTTACACTTCTCATCAAATAATAACATTTATATTCATGAGAGTGCACTCAAGCATTAGAAATGTTAGATACAAAGCATACAGTATGACCTTTGTGTTGTTATTCTTTATCTCCTGTAGGATTTTAAGCGATATAGACATTTTGCACATGGCTACTGCACCAGAAAGCAAGTAAAATTATCTTTTTTATTGTTGTTTCAATGTACAATACAGCAATTGCAGTGGTTTACTTTTTTGACAAGTTTTTATCTCTCCAGTTGCTTGTTCATACATGGTTTTTGCAGTGCTCACAGGGCAGTGAGCTCTAAAGAGTGTCGGTCAGGTTTCTGCATCACCGTTTTAGTTTGGTGTTTTCAGCTCTGCAGGGAAAAGAAAACACATTTCCAATTCCAATTGTTTCTCCGTTATTGTTTAGAAAGTGTTTTTTACGTCCATGTGGCCATAAATCAAATCATAAACAGCATGACAGAAATACAGTAGCTTTCTCTGTAGCTGCTGTAACAGTAAAATGACCTTTTCAAAATAACAAATGGAACATCTTATATTTATAACAATCAAGCGACTTCACTGTATCTGCAATTCAGCGTAAAGTTCTCCCAAAGTTCACTGTGTAGTGGTTCAGTCACTGTCTTCCTACACTGCCAAGTTTGTCAGTAACAGCGCCCCCTGCAGTGAGAAAAGTGTTTTTCTGAATGTGCCTATAGTCCCTTTGTCTCCTGTCAAGTGTGACATGTTTCCTCATTCCATGTTGGAGGGAACACATCGTGGTGAGGGAAACGCAGCTCCATTTAAACAAATAAAGGGGGAGCAACCTGTTTTTCTGCCGTTTGGTTTTGCATCCCCAGTGCCAGTGTCAAGTAAAAAAAAAATAAACGTACAATTTCTACAGTGCCACCGTGGGGTCATAATCTTTTGCCCCTGCAATGGTTACATCGAATATTGTTTTAATGATACGAGCTATTAGCGCTGTGGGTTGCAGCAGCAACAGGGAAAAGCAACAGCAAACAGGTCACTGTTTGCTGTTGCTTTAGAAGCAACTCGCCGACTATTTCCATCACACTAAGGTCACGCTGACGTTCGCACACAGACCCTTTCTTGGTGAACCTGACAGAGCTCTCTTCGTCATTTATGCGGAAAATCTCCACTGAGTGGTTTGCAGCCTAAGTATAGACGCCGTTTGCATCCAACAAGACGATCGAGACGAGCGCCGTGGCCGGAGATGCTAAAGACGGACACATGCAGTCCTCTCTTCCTCGTGTGATGTAAAACACATATATGGCAGGAGCAGAGTTCCCTTTGCTTATTTAAGCCGGTGAATCCCTAAAAGCCCCTTGTTAAATATTCACAGTGGATTGTGCAGGGAAGTCGGCACCGTTACTGTGCTGCTCGTCACCCGTGAATGCCTCGTAGTGAGTGGTCGGGCTTCTGTGAGAAGATAGTGTTGGAACATTATTGCAGCTGGAGGTCGTGATTTCTTTTTTACACAGGCGAGCACAGCGATACGTGGTGGGTGTTGTCGAAGGTTATAGTTTGAATGCATCTGCTTCGCTCTCTGGACGCTCTGCTGTCCTTCAACTGTACACAAATGCTCGTCTAAATGGTTAATCTCTGTATCAGGTCTGTGATAAACTAACATTTTCCGGCCTCAATGGAGCGATGATTGTATGTGCACCTGACAAAATCGTCAAGTATGTGTACGTAATGTATGTCCGTGGGTTTATTTGCATCAGAATACAATCTAAGAGGGTGGGCTGACTAAGAAGGATTAATACTAGGGCAATGGAACTTGGCATGCATTAAGTTCAACATCTTGTGAAACTAACTGCATTGTTTCCTTCCAGATAAACCCACATTTAATAGCTAATTGAGGACTTTGAAAAATGATGATGACGACTTTGTTGAGCCTCTACTTTATACCAAGGACATCCAGGTGCTGCAGCATCAATGGAAGAAGTGACTATTTTGAAAAACAAACCACATTTGGTCAGATTTGACTGTTGTATCATGGCTATATACTGATATTGTTACTTCATGAATGAATAAGCAGACTCTCAGGTGCAGTGTGTATGTTGACAGTGGATAAAACAGCTTTCATTGATGTGAATTTTTATTGTTGTAGTGATACAAGTGCAGGCAGCGCCAGTATATTTTGGACTATTGTTTTGTATTTATGGCCAAACACTTTACTGTCCTGGTTCAGTGCCACTGTTCTCTCACAGTGTTGCTTCCAGATGAAGCTAATTTTAGTCAGTTGGCTGATTTTCAGCATGCATCGGTTAAGACATTAGCAGACTATCATAGTCAAAATGACGTATGGCCATATGTTATTTTGAGTTTGGCTTTATGATTTGAGGAGTATCAATTGAATGCTGGATTCGTTATAGGAAAGAAGTGCTTTTATTATAATTAGAGGTCATTAAAGGGATGGTTTTGACCTCCTTTGTGTTTTAGTTGGTCTACATTAGTTGGTCTACTGCTGCCTCATTTGGTAAGTTTGTGTTACTTGGGTAAATATGAACAAGTCCAGACACCAAAGTCACAAAAAAACACAAAACACAATTCAATTTAAATCCCTAATTGGGGTAGCAGTGATCGCTGATTTAAAATGTAATGCATTTTAATGCGGGGAGTGAGCAGAGCAACACACACTACAGTACAGTTACCTGTTGGATAAAGTTTCCACAGAGAGCACGTCTACACATCTAACTAAACTACAACCACCCTTAAAAAACACTGAACTATTCCTTTAAGAAGAAGAGTAAACTGTGAGATACTGCAAGTTTTATTTATTTATTTATTTAGCTTTTTACTGTGCCTGCAGAATAGAATATACTGCATCCTGCTGTGTGGAACAGAGCTGTAGGAGTACATGACATCATTGTTAGTACTGTTATGCTTTATCTGACTTCAGCCCACACACAACGCTAAACCTAATATTAGACGTCTGCCTATCTCGGAAAAGCATATTCAATTTGGCCATTTTGACCAGTCTGTGTGTCACTTTTAACCAAGTTATCGTACGTTCACTTCCCTGTGTGCTGTGTAGCTCTGCGTTGTGTGTCTTGACTCATAATGAATACATTACACAGCAGACATACGGAGTTGTTATAAAGCCCTCCCTTCTCAGCGCTCATGTCACGAGCCCGTATGACACTCTGTAATATTCCGCTCCACTACGTTAAGTAGCCACCTCTCCATAATGAATGTGCAGCGCGTAATGATATGCAGTTCTCATTCCGCGGCCGTGTTATGTAAAGCTTCGGGGGGCACGTTGAGTATTGTGCTGTAGTTCAACATGAGAGGGGAAACAGGAGGGCGTGGACGAAAGAAAAAAAAGAAGAAAACGGAGGAAGAAACAACTCCCACATGAGCGTGCTGATCATCAGCCACTGTTGCTGTTTTTAGACGATCTCTCATCTGGAATGTGGTGAAAAAGTGCATCAGGCTTCCGTCTGCATCTCTGTTGAAAACAAACATACTGTCGACTGATTCAGTCAAGACGGAGCAATGAATTGTTAATATACTAGAAGGAAGTGCAGTTTTTGCACGATACGTGGCTTTAAATTGGACTAGATATTGTTTAAACTGTTATATTGTGATGGTTTTATATCAGCTATGCATCACCAGCATGAACATCACTTATAATCCTCTTAATTTAGCAACCTCATGGTTGCCAGGTGATGGTTTGGAAGCAGAAAATAAACACTCTCTGCCTTTTCAGATTCTAAAGTTATTGATAATTTAATTTAATCCCTGTTTTTTGATACCCATCCCTGGACCAAGACGTATGTCCTGTTTTTATCAATGAAAAGCGATATAGATAGATTATGCACAACCTAAGGAATAAAGACGACATAAATATATGAATGCGTGGACAACAGGCTGCCGCATACAGTAATCCACACAACATTAGAGTGGGTTTAAAGAGGTGCTTTACTCAGAAGCCACAAAAGAGTCTCTTAAATTACATGAATTATGAAAAGCAGTGGGCAGCTCCGGCTGTAGTCTGCCCGCTCAGTTGTCTGTGCCTTTATCAGCGAGCACTTTCTGCACCTTTTCTTTCTTTTTATTTGTTGTTGCAGTCTTTAAAAAGTCACATATATTCACCTGTCAGAGACTTCTTCTCAGTGTGAAGAAGAAGAAAAAAAAACCTCCCACACATTTAATTTTCACCTCACAAGCACTGAAACACTTTCGTGCTGTTTCTTCTTTTTCGCTGTTTTAAAAATATCACGCGTACCTGAAGATGTTCAGGTTTTTTGAAAGTGTCGTGCTGATCTGAATGCCTCCACAGAGCTATGTGGACAGCAGTGTGACCTCTGTGGGGGACGCTGACCTCTACCACCCAGCAGAGACCAAAAGCATCCTGCTGCCGTCTCGCCACTTTCTCAAAATAGACTTTTTGTTCCTCCAAAGCACATGGCTTACATTGTGATTTTCTTATTACACATATTTTAGTTGTTTCTTTAGTCATTTCAAGGACAATATTTCTCAAGCACAAGAGAAAAAGACAGGCCTGTCCAAGCCTTCGTGGGCCTTCACTAATAATAAGCAGTAATTTTCCGGGAGTAATCAAAATGGCACAACCCTAAGAGGTGGATGTGGTGTCAGCCTTACAAAAAAAGCTAGTTAAAACAATAGACAGTGCATTTATTGTCACCATGACAATGATTTTACCAGTTCTGGTTTTCTGTGCAAAAGAGCAGTTAGAGCTATAAAATATTAAAGTAAAAACATAAAAATAACACTGCAAGTGTGTGAGTATTGTATGAAATAAACAAACTGCTTAAATAATAAATAAAGAGACCAAACTGTAAGAAGATAAATTAATATAAGAACTTTTCTCTGAAAACTATGTAAAATGTGCAAAAGACTTGTTTGTCATGCACAAACAAGAAAATAAAAGAATGAAATGCTCTAAAGGGATCTTCATTTAAGGATAAGGCTGACATGTATCATACTTATTGTTATTATTAGTGATTGAAGAGTATTTTTTTTTCATGTGCACAGTAAAAACACAGGGTCATAAATAAATCAAAGAAAATGGAATACAAAGGAAGAGCAGAGATATTGCACAGTTGGGCAGGTTTATTTTTAGCTGTGGAATCCACTTCTGCAACTTTTTACAGGCACTTCATTGTGCTCTCAGCTAAAGTGCAACTTTATGAAGCCGTCTCGCTTTAATAGCGCTGTGAGCTTCTGCTGCCTCGCCTCATCAGCTGCGACATACAATGTGCTGGAACATAATTAGAGAAACAAATAGAAATCACTGCTTCACTGAGAGGCAGAGAGTTGTGGAGCTGATCAGCACTGAGTGAACTAATTTGGCAGTAGTTTGGATGTAGTGGCTGTTTTTTTAATTGATGTATATTTAAAGGTGACACACTACAGGTTTAACCTTTCAGGATTCAGTGAAAGTAATGCAGCATTGAGCTTCTTGGGGGTCGTGCTGATCATGACGTGCATTTTCCTCATTACTACGAGAGATTTAACGGCACGAAAAGCAAAAAAAAAGAGTTGCATCTCAAGTGGTTAATAATTAACAGTTCAACATTTAAAACAGCATGAGACTCCAACTCTGTCCCATAAACCTGATCGTTGTTCTCCTTATGTATCTCGAGGCCGTGCTTCTAGCTTTTTAACCAGCAAAATGAGCTTTTACAGCCTCTGTAATCGGAAGCAGGAACTGACTAAATGCTTCTCTTCTCGGTGGAAAAAACATGTTCCCCATGAAAGAGAATTGAGAATACAGTTAAATGTCCAGTGTGTAACATTGGCAGAAATGTGATAATCGACCCATCAGTATGTTTGAATAAGTGTACTTTGAAATCAAAATTATTTGGGTTTGTCACCTTGGAATAAGTCTTTTGTCTGCACTTGATGCACAAACCACAGAAGAAGACAGAGCAAAGGGCAGTGAGTGGGGGAGTTGAAAGAGTTGGGAAAGTGTTCATCTTTTCTGGTATGCCAAGGCCACCGTAGTTCCCTTTAAAGGGAGAGGTGAGCGTAGGAGTCCTGTACCCTCTTCAGTCTCACTCATTCTTACACTCTGTACACTGGAAGGCTGCATTTAAACATTCATAACTTGAGCTTTAATGATGAGCAGGAAACTATTTAAATGTAATCATAGTCGTGTTGGTGCTCAGGCTCGTTGTCCAATGATAAAAGTTTCCTCCCACTGCAGACCAGTCTGCTGCGAAGATTTCTGATGTGTTGTGTTGCCTGGAAACAGCCGCGCTTCTCTATGGGGGTGACGAGGACAAACTTTGTGGAAAGGGCAAACAGTCAGATGTCTCCTGGTTCTATCTGCTCCCTCGTTCGCTGTGTTTTGACTTTGATTGTCCCCAGTGAGTTCACAGAAGCGGTTAAGTTCTCAGATAATTAATTGTCCTGGCTCTACTCCCTCCCCCACCTCCACCACCACCCCCTCACACCCCCATCACTTATACAATTTTTCCTGCTGCATCTCTGGAGAATAAGCCGAGTCGACCACTTCTGCCTGTGAATGGAAGATTAGCTCAGTGAAGACTTGAGATGAATTCCGCTTTTGAACTGTCTTTGGAGAACTTCAGTGTGTGCGTGTGTGTGTGCTTCTCTGATGACTCCAAACATCTGCATTTTAAAGATGGTAAACCTTTGCTCTGGAAGGAGAAAAAAGTACTTTTATCAGTTTGTGTAATTGCCTTAACGTGAGAAAAGTAGCTTTTTTTATTTGGTAATAATAGAATGTGATTGAAATGGTGTCGTCCTCCAGTGTTTGAACCTAATTTCTCATTGGCGAGACATCCACCGAGCACCATACTGCACTTCAAAGCCAATTGGAGACCAAACTGGTGTGTATACTGGTGTGTCTGTAATGGATTTTATGGTGGTTTAAATCCTGCAATACATTGTTTTCACAGTCTTTTTCTAGTTCTAACCACATATTCTTTGTGCCTCAACTTTAACACAACCAGGAAATTGTCATCATCACCCTCATTTCCTGAGTAATTCCTGTCATTTTAGTTCAGTGATGTTTCCGTGGTTCTAAACTTGTCTGCGTGGAGATGGTGTTGAGGAAAACACCCTCAAACCCTCGGAGTGTAAATCACAACATTTTTAGCAGCAGTTACATCACACACACACATCCTTGTTCGCACCTGGCGCTGAGGACTTTATTTAGTCTTGCACACCATCTCAGATTAACTCATTCATAACCACATGCTGCATGAAGCCCTTGTCATCGATTTTCCAAGAAGTCAGTTAATCTTTACACTGCTGCTGCTGAGTTTAAATCTATGTTATGTTGTGGACAAAGGCTTCCATTTCAGTTTTAAAAAAATATTTGTCCCAAGGGGCATTTCAAGGCACATAGAGCAATTTTCAGGCAGTACAAAACAACTCAACGAGGTCTGTTAAGTTATAAATCAGAGTGAAAATAATATTTGGGAAAGGATTATTGGGAGTCGAGGAGCTGGGAGCAAAGGTTGTTCTCCTCCACTGTGTCCTGCAGCCAGGACAGCAGAGACGTCCTGAGGGAAGCCACTCTGATGCTGGAGGCAGAGCATGAGAGGCGTCCTGTGCACTGTCCTCCGTTTTTGCTGCTCATGCATGGTGGTGGTGGCCAATAATTTGAGGACAAACTGACGCTTCTCTGCAGATAGTTCATGTTTTTTTTGTCTGATGGAGTGGAGCCAGCAGGTTATGGAGTATGAATAATAAACTGAGAAGTCTGATCTTTATTAGAAGAAAGCAAAGCAATTTAAATGATGATTTCTACCTTTCTTCCATGATTACTAAATATTTGTTATGCTTTGGTAAAGCGTCCCATTTGTATCTCCTTGTTTCAGTAAAGAATCCCTCTTATGGTCTCTGTTGTAAGAATCATTGTGTTGTTGGTCGTCTTCACAGCGTACGCTTTGTTTGTTGTGTTTTTTTTTGTTAATAATTGCAAAAAAAAATCATACTAATACCCACTGTTGGTATCACATTGGATGTTTCCTTTGCTGTTGGTAACAGTTAAACATCTGAGGAAAAGCAGCCATAAAATGTGCTGCTGTGTTTTGTTTGATAGCCACACACACACACACACATTGGTGGAGGTGCAGCCAGTAGATGGGTTCATTATAAAGTTCTTTACTCAGCAATACAGCACAGAACAAGGGAGCAGCAGTGTTACATCTTATTAGTTTTCACAGCTGTGTTACATTTCTGTTCGGTCGATTTTTTCTTTTTCTTCTTCTTCTGACATTTAATGGTTCACGGCAGCTCTGGTCTCCTGTGGAATGACTGGGACAGAGAGAGTTATAATAGGTTTTTAACTTAGTGACCGTGTTTATAGAAATGATTCTCGCTTCACTGTTTAACTACTTAGGTCCACGTCTGATCATATCACCAGTAACTGGTGTTAATGTGTGTTTGAATGACGCTTTAGTGGCACTCCATGTAAATGTAGATGTGCAGTGGCTCATGCATATCGATGAGCATCAGTATTAGTAGCTATAAAATCCAAATGTCACCCAAACTGGCTCATATTTTGTGTGCATATAGCTTGTGTTGCAAGAAAAAAGTTCTCTAAATGTTATAACTTCATGTAAATCATGAACTGGATGATAATATTTTGGTGATAAACTGACCGTGGCTCGGACAGTGTGCAGAGGAGAGTCTCATCAGGTATACACCGTGTTGCTCGGGATCCTGTCGATTCAGCACTGCCAAGTCACTACGTGTGTTCAGAATGCCAACTTTTGTTTCACCTTCATTCCGACTTCTCCACCCCCAGATTTCCACCTCCACCTTTCTGCGCAACTCATCCTCTGTATCCCCCCTCCCCCACCACCACCCAACTTTACTCTCTCTCTGAGGAAGAAATAAATACATTAATATAGAAGTAAGACATGTAGATGGTAAGGGATTAGCTTGGTTCCCTGTTCACTTATTCTGCTGAATCGATGGACAGTTACCACGGTAACAGGAAGGCTGGCGCCAAAAATATATTCTATACAACATCTTTTATACCCCACCACCACCACCACATTCAGTTTGTCGACTGGTGCATCTTCCCACATGCACCACTGTAGTCTCCTCCCAGTGCAGGAAAGCCTGTTACTTCAAATGAAACATTAAAGAGACAATGTTTTTTTTTTTTTGCAATTTACCTTGAAGCTTCCTATTAATTTAAGTGGCACATTTTGTGTCGTATTACCCCCCCCCCCGGTAATACAAACTATAATCAGTCTAACTGAGCTCAGGTGTGTGCCGTCTGCAAACCTACGAGCTGAGCACACCGGTGCTGCAGCTGCTTATCAAGCACAGTGCTCCCACTGAAGTCTGAATGTGTCTTTGTTTGGTAATTACTGATTACCCTTTTAGTGAATTGTCTTACGATTGTCGTCCTGATCTGAGTCTCACAAAATACTGGATAATCAGACAGTTCCCACTCACGTGGCATGGACACATATTGGATATACTACATATCTGATCCAGAACCACGTACTAATGTGACTCAGTTTATTTGAAAATCACAACCTTGGAGAAAATCAAATCTGAGTCACTTCAATTGAAAAATTGTACATGAGTCAGAATGGGAATCTGAGTGTAACCGGAATGTCTTTGATTTGGCAACAAAACAAGACATTTGATGATGTCTTTACTGTTTTCTGACCTTTAATAGACCAAACAACTAATCAATTAAAAGTGATACTGATCCCTAATCCCTGATCACTCCTGCTTATTTTTACCACAAAAGAGCCAGAAAAATGTCCTCTGAATAAGTGATTTTTTTTCCAGAGTAAATTTGAATATCTGGCAGTTATTTACAATTTATTGCATCTTATATTTATATATAATATTTTTGAACAGTATATAACATTATTTACAATTAAAAAGTTTGAGTCTTTGTCTCAATGTGCAAAAACATGCCAACTCTCTCCTCTTTGGCTAAAAAGATGCTAATTTCCTGGTGCCGGCTTCCTGCAAGAGCGCAAAATTACCATAATAACCACAAGGTTAGCTTTCACATGCAACTTCTCAGTTTTCAGATACCGTTGGATTTTTCCCAATAGCACAAACTGTTGCGTAATTACAGTCATGTAAAGTGCAATTGTCAGTATTCTTTAAAAAAAATTACAAGAAAATTATTGGCTGTATGTCAATAACTGACCTGTAACACACCTGTAAGTATGTGTGTGTGTGTTCTTTTAATTCGAAGAAGAATTTCTGTCCTCTCTGGTCAAAACATGCTTGGGTGAAATAGTGAGCAGTTGCTTGGTTTATTCATTTATTTATTTATTTTCAGAGCATCATGGCAGTGACAGAGCGAGAGAACCGCCTGTTATGTAACGCTGTGTGTTTCTGTGAGTGAGCGCGGGTGAGAGCTAGAGGAAGTGTGCGTTTACTGAGATCCAAGATCGTGTAACATGCCGGAAACACACAAAAAAAAAATTCTCTGCACGTTACTGTCATACGTGTGTAAGCGCAAACACACGTGTTGTACACATCATGGATTCTTGTGACAAACATGCACATGTTTGCTTTTCTATTTTTTCTTTCTTTCATTCCCTGTGATTCCTGCAGAAGCAAATCTCATGCAGCCGGCTTTTCTTCTCCATCTTCTTCTCCTTGTCTTCTTCATGGGAGGTTTACATTCACATTTGCACTCCGCCCTCTTGACAGTTCATTCCCACCTGCTCACCAGTGAGCTGGGATGGAGCTTTTCATTGGCTTTTGGATTTTCCACACATGCATCTTGTCGCCTCATTGTGATTAAATGAGAGGAGTAATTATCTCAGAGACGCTGCTGCTGCTTCCACCTCCATCTCGTCTACTAACATCAGCTTCTGTCTGTAGTTTTTGGGTATAATCCTCCGAGAAGACGATTTATCACTTATTACTCGGCTTCCTTCATGGGGCTTCAGCGCTGCCATGTTTTTTGCATGCTACTGTGCTTTGAGGTCAGATTTGCAGGTAAGGATGTCCAGCAGCATGTGTGTGTGTGTGTGTACATGTGTGAGTGTCAAGATCTGAACTTATGAGGCTGTAATAAAGCTGTACAAGCTACTTCCTCTGCTTTATTTTGACATTTATTTTTGAAAAAGCTGTGTGAGCTCGTACAATAACCACTTCCTCCCCAACAGTGTTGATTCGATCATTGCGTCATTCATACTCTGCACCCATCATCATCAGCAGCACATTAAGCTTCGCCGTCACCTCCGCTTTCAACCTTGGATGATTTACAGTAGGACTAAGGCAGCGTAAGTCGGCTCAGTCCAAAGCTTTGATCTCACACTATATTGCAAAGAGCTGGCAACCCAAGAGCAGTGACAGAAATAGTAAACGTGTATACTGTAACATGGAATGCAAGGATGATTTTAATCCTTTCACACTCATTAACTAGGATTTATAAGATTCATATGATTCATGAGTGGATCTTAGGGTCGGGAATCACAGGGTATACCTCAAGATACCAATAATATCACAATTCTGTGATAATCAATATATTTCTAGACAACCACATCAGGATATCTGTCTAAATGAAGAAAACAAAACGTCTGTGAAAAGTTAAAACTGCAGGAATTATTCACATCAAAGTGCATAAAGTCTACGTGATGAACGTGGATGGAGCGTCTCTTAACGCCGCCATCATCTGTTAACATTGGGAGGCTCTTAAATGACTTACGACTAATTGTTTTTAATACATTTACCTCCGCTGCATCAAGCTGCGTCACGCCATTTAATCACATTATTTCATAATGCATATAGTACAATGTGACCTCAAGCAGTGATGTTACTCTGACTCATTTGTACCGGGAAAACAAATAACCTTTTTCACTTTTAGGCTGTTTTATCTTTCTACTGGAAAGAATGAAGAATACTAAGAAAAGAAGAAAACAACGTATTTCTGTATCCAAACCTTTACTTAAAAAAGGCTCCCATTGAATAAGATCCTGTTTTTATGATTAAAATAAGCTAGAAATAATAAGATAAATCATCCTATTTTGTAGAGGCGTTATTATGAGTGACATGGACCGTGACATACAGTAAAGCTTGTGGATGACATGGATCGGCTTCATCTGGCATGGTTGGCAGTTTAGTTTGACCTGACAAGTAACCGTGCAGACCTTGAAGCTAATTTGGTTTAATTCTGCTATGGTGTGGGTAATGAATCATCATAAATAACGAGGTTCTCCCTCCTCTCCCTTTGTTTGCTGTCTTCCCACCGAGCAGCGGGGCTAAACTCAGCATGTTCCTGCTCTGTTCCCCACTTCCCTCCTCACGAGTGTTGTCTGTGATCAATAATTGAGCAATTATTGGCACTGTTTTCACTCAAACCCCCACGTAAATACATAATGCTGATCGTGATATACTGTAAATATTCTCAGCTTGTTTCTGTAGAGGATTTTTTTCTCTTCTCCATCTTGTTACCTAACCTGCTGCTAAAAGCCCCTGTGGGCATGCACAGGAAGTTAACAAGGGATTAAAGAGCTTTACACACAGAGTCTGACGTGTGCTGCTGTACAACAGCGTTTCCCAAAACTTTTTATACAGGGAGACACTTTTCTAAAGATGATATGGTGAGTTTAAATAGTGACAAGAGCAAATGTGTGTATAAAGTAATGATTCTGACGAGGGATGTGCAATAACTCATGAACAGTCTATCTTGTAATGTGACTTCTTTCAATTCAATGTAACAGAGATCAAATATGCATATATATAGATGGATATAATGTGTATGGTTTTTTTTGTTGTTGTTTTGTTTTTAATGAGAAAGTTCAGTTTCTGTAACACCTAATATTATTTTGACTGCAATTTCTACAACACACGGAGTACGTTTAGGTACCAACTTAATCTTGTGTTGTTGAAAACATAAACATGTAAAATTTAATATAAAAGAGACCAAATAGATGCGTTTATGCCGAGAT
Source organism: Microchirus variegatus (assembly GCF_963457635.1). Classification (NCBI taxonomy): domain Eukaryota; kingdom Metazoa; phylum Chordata; class Actinopteri; order Pleuronectiformes; family Soleidae; genus Microchirus; species Microchirus variegatus. Next base: position 10,464,116 of record NC_139803.1, read on the forward strand.
AACAGGATATAATTGTATGTAGGAACTGTGCATATGGATTTTACTGTTCTTTAATAGTGTGATGGTCGATGAGCCTGTTTGCGTTAAGTGTTGCATTCCAGTCTGCTGTAAAAGAGCAGAGTGCAACGTGCACATCAGGTGCAGCATTCAGTCTTTTTCTTAATTTTTAAGAAATTAATAAAGTCGGGGGGTCTTTTCACATCCATCCTTATACAAACTTACCTCACATGTGATAGATTTGTCTTACTTTAGCTGCAGTCTTTGCTCAAGCTGGACAACTCTTGATGGCTTGTGCGTCCATTTCCTTGATGCTGGCTGCGTAACCGTGGATTATTCTGGCAGAAACTGTAACTGTGGTGTGGAAAACGAGCAAACTCCCATGTGTGGCTCATAGATATACTGCAGACATTAATCTTTAAAAGAACAGAGACAATTCTGCATAAGAACAGCTGCTTTCCACCACAAAAACCATGTCCTTGATCTCTCTGTACAACTCATTTCCATTTCAAAATTCTTATTGCGGTACTAGGAATGAGCCCATATGATAATCATTATCAGTACTGGGTCAATACTGGTTAAAATCACTTGATCAGATATCACTCACTCACTTTCACTTCTGTTAAGACGTCTGCCACATTTTTATCGTTTGTTTTGCAGTTTTAACGTCAACATCGCTTTTATGAAAATGTTTTACTCTTGATTTATTGAATCTGTTCTCGCTTTCTCTTTTATCTGCTGGCATGGCTCACTTTCTTTGAAGCCAAAAAGAAAAAAAAATCACCTGCAGGTCATTGTGAAAGTGTGCAGTAAAAAACTAATTGCTGGAATCGTACTGAATGACCTCCAAGAACTGTATCAGTTCAGGTGCTTGACAAAAGAATCGTCCTCTGAGGGAGCCTTATGGTTCTTTAAGTTGTTTAAAGAGGGTAGAAGACTGTATTAGGTTGATGTTGTGATGTCGGGATCATATCGGACACAAAATTTGGTATTGAGCATCCGTATCTGGGACTCCACTAGAGCGGCTTTATGTGATTGAGATTTTAAAAAATGGTCCTTATTTGTCTTTATACTGCTCTCTGTTGTCGAACAGTGCTCATATTTTACTGAAGAATGTCCTTGTCGACAAGTGATACTGCACTGATTCACAGTATGTGGTTCCCTGCATGGGCGATGAAACTGAGAGAAGAACAGATACACTTTGCGGCCTCAGTTGGAGTGAGATGTTAAACCCTGTTCCTCTCGCGCTGAAATAATTTCGGCAGCGTTTTCCTCCTCTCCGTTGTGGCGTTAAGCAGTTAACTCATCCACCTCATGTGAGAACCATCTGTATGCGCACATTTGTTCATTTATTTAGAAGTCAGCACATTCACCAAGTCTTTGGACTTTTTTAAAACATCACCATTAAAGAGGTTTTAATGCAAAAACAAGCAGAAGGTTTTTGATGAAACTGTAGTTGGAAGCTTTCACACATAAGTACAGCAGATGACATTTATGCGCGTTGGCAGGGTTTACATCCTCCAACCAAAAACACCATGGGCATCCAGTTTGCTGTCTTCCACCTACTCACTCACTGTGAATGAAGCGTTATGCTTCTTCCTGTTTTTTAAGCCAAACGTCGAACGACCATTAAACAGACAAAACAGCTGCTGCAGTGACACTGATTTGAACAAGATTTATTCTCCTCGTCGTCACTTTCTGGACTCTACTGTAAACACAGCCTTTCAAACTTATGATCTTACATCACACAGCATCCAACTTTGTGGATTTGTGTGTGTGAGAGTACACGTGTGTGTCACCTCGAGAAGCATCCGTGCCTCAGCGCAGTCTTGTCCAGCCCGTGGTTCCCTCTTGGCTGCTCTCCCGACAGGAGGGTGGGGTGTGGGAGGGAATGGGTTTGCCGCAGTTGCCGATGCAGTGCTGGCTGTGGGGGGAAGAAATTCACTGCTGTCCCAAAACATTGACAATGCTTGCATGCACACACACACACACACACACACTACAAACACAGACACCGGCACAATGAGCAGTGAGTCTTAAGTGCTGCCCGGAGAGCGGGGAGTAGTTTTGAAGAGAACACTTCCCAGCTGTAGGGAGGCTACTGTAGCAGGTTGAATTTACACACACGCACAAACACACACACAGAGTCAAACACACAGCTTTACACAGAGGCATGCAGGAGGAGAAGGGAAGGAGTGTGGAGGTAAGGAAAGACTTTAAGGCAGCTCTTAGTTCAGCATTTACAAGTGATTTGTGAGTGAGAAGTTGTGTCTGTGTGTGTCTGTGTGTGTCTGTATGTGTGCACTGCAGTGTTGGGTGGTAACGAGGGTGAACTAGCAGGAAAAACTGCAGCAAAGTCTGTCACCAATATATTTCCTTCAGCCTCCGAGTGGTTCATGCATGTTTATCTCTGCACCGACAGTAACTCATGGACCTAAGTCGTCTGTTTTCAGTCAAGAGCAGACAGCTGATGTCAGGAGGAACAACGTCGTGCTATAATTGCTTAGTTAACCAGCAGGAATCTATCGCTTACAATCGAGTTAATGTACGGTTATTGATTGTTAATAGCTTGATAATTTGTGCATTTTTTAGATTGGAAAATGATGAATTATTCAGCCCTTGTGTCATGGTTAATAATACCAATAATCCTTCAGATTTGTTTAGCACATTTCATGATACACAAGGCCACTGTGCAGAGTTGGTGGAAAAATTAATTCTGGGGGATAAATAATCGAGTTTGTCATGAACAAGTGGGTTTGAAGGCATTGTGATTCATTGTAAGTAGTGATGGCTCAGTAAATTGACTGGGAGCCCACTATGAGGAGTGAGTGTTCAGGTGATGTGATGAAATCCACCACCTGGAGTCAGAGCTCCAAGAAAGTCATGCTTGAATGTTTTTTTAAAGCATTGTCCTCCCATTATTTCCCCAAACACACTCTGTCACGCTGTTGTCTTTCCCCCTTCATGCACTTGCCTGAACGTAGCCGCCAGTGTTTTCACCTGTGGGCCCAGTAAATCCTCGCCAAACCTCCTTATAGTCTTTTGACAAGAGAAAGCAAAGCTGGTCCTTCTCATGCTGCTGTTGCTGCCCCAGCACGCCAATCACCCACCATTCTTTCATGGCTGGCCTCGACATAGACTTTGCACTTTTGTGGTCCACCTGGAGCGTCCAGCAGCTGAGAACAATGAGGTAGAGTCGGTCACGGATGCTGCAGCACTACTGGTCTTCATTCTGCTCAGTGCTGTCAAGCGATCAAGGGGTTTGCATCCAGGCCCAAAGCTCCAGTGTTCAGCCTCACACCAAAATCCAACCAAGTCAGACTGACTGTTTTTTGGTGTCTAAACCACAAATACTGTATTATATCCTACAATATGTTATAAAAGCTTAAAAAATGGATTGGGACCATTTTCCCTGTGCAGGTATCACCGTTTTGGTTTCAGTCACTTTTAGTTTGACACACTGAAAACACAAACTGTTGGTTTTCTCATGTGTCTGATGTTCTGTTTCTGCAAATGTCAGCTCACAAATCGACAAATCAACGATTACTTTAATGTGTTGTGAGATAGAAGTCATGGACACAACTGTGAAGATGACTTTTCTCAAGTGTGGGCGAAGCATTATTATTATGTAGCATCTTACATAAGATGTAAATCATCCTAAAACAGGAGCAGTAGTTTGTGATATTGTGGAGCAACTACTGTTGTTTTCTTTGGACAGATTTTATTTCACTGCATAATATATTAGCTCCGGCTACAGCAAAACAACACAGCATGTTTTGAGTCCAGCGTCACGTGTCCTGAGGATTGAGTTAAATGTGGCAGTCGTGGTCTCACAGGAGGATTAGGTGAGCTGGGTTAGAGCCTCTGAATGGACAGGTGTGCATGTTTTATAGTGAGGATAATCAGAGCAGAGAACAGCAGTGTAACTCACAGACCATAATATAGTGACTCTGCAATAATCTGTGTTTTACAAGACAGTTATGTAACAGTACATGTTAGTATCTTTCTCACTGAAGAATACAAAAATGGCCTTAAGCAGATGAAGTGCAAGGTTTGGAGTTAGATGTAAGGTCTTGAGCAGTGGGAGCCAAGTTTCTATGGTTACCATCGTCTTTGTTGTCTCTTCTGACCAAAGCACAGGGAGCATGTGCAGTCAGTGTGTACAGTTTGGATAAACTCAAACTGATTTTACTTCACATGGTCCACTGCAGAGACATTAAGATGTGGAAAGTATGACCCGGGCCTTAAAACAAGATCGCTTTCATTGCCGTCAACATTGGTCACCTGACTTATCTTCATGTTTCCCTCATTAATATGACAAATGTCTATTGGTACACTAAGTCACATTAGGAGAACATCTGCTACAGCTTGAGGATTTTCAAATCTGACTTGATTTTAAAAGTGTGGGAGACCACAGACGCAACAAACTCTGTAGCCAATTATTAATGTTTTAATCCTGAAAAAGCACAAGGAGCCACTGTCCTGCATGTTTTAGATGTTTCCCTGCTCAAACTCACCTGATTCAAATGACCGGCTCGTCAGTGAGCTCTACTGAAGCCTGATAACGACACATTTATTTGAATCAGGTGTGTGGAGCAGGGAAATCTAAATCGAAAACATGCAGGACAGTGGCTCCCCAGGACCAGGTGTGAGAAACCCTGGACTAGAGTCTCACTCATCTCACTACCTATGTTATTACAGGGTTTGTGAATATACCAAACATGTCTGATACTTTAATTTGAAATCGGTGAGACTCATGCGTCCAATGGTGTTAAAATCCCATCTGTTAATCCCTCACACTACAGAATAATTTGGCCAGATAGCATGTTCAAATTAGACTCAAATCGGAAGTCGCCCACGACTGTCTGAAGGGCCAGATCGGGACCAAAATGTGGCCAATTATCTTCTAATGCAGATTTATAGGCTTCATCTATTGTCCTGAGGCTTTGGCATTGTGATTTTGGCTCTGTAGCCTCTGTCGCCTTCAGGACATGACGAATGCTCTCTTCTTCTCATTTACTGCGTATGCTGCAAATACTATCAATGAGATTAGTGATACATTACTATTGGCAGGACTCATGTTGTTATCATGACAAATCTTTCTTGTTTTTACCAGCCAGCTGGTTCTGTCTAATTTGTGTTTTTGTGAGCTGTGTGTGTGATAACGAGGGAAAAGAAAGCATGTTGACTCCTCTTGCTTTTTATCTCACGGTCTCTCTGTCTTTGTGAGAGCCATTATACCGGGCCTTTGGCCCATTCATGCTTCCTCTCTCAGTCTTGCTCTTGCTTTCTCTTGTTAGAATGCTGGTATTGTTTCCTGGGGAATCCCCCCACCCCTCCTCCTCTTTTGCTTTTCTGTACTGGATGTCAGGGAATGTAAGGTAGAGACATGGAAGAAAGAGGAAAGGTAAGACATGGGATATAATCCCTTGAAAGATTGTAACAATAAACCGCTGCCACCGCAGTTTATCCGTCTTTGTGTTTCACCCAGCAAACAGAATGAAGAATATGCTCCTGTTATTTAAGGGGACCCAGGCCATACCTCGCTCTTCTTCTTCTTTTTTGTACAGGACACTCTTAGAAATGCAAGTGCAAAGTAGAACCATATAAGGTTCTTCGGCTTGTCCTCATAGAAGAACCCTTTTTGGCTTATAAAAAGGTTCTACCACCAAGAACCCTTTTAAAACCCTTTATTCAGGAAAGGGGTTTTAAAGGGTTATCTGGATCAAAATGGTTTTTACTTGAATCATTAGTATTACCAAGAACCCTTTCTTCGGGAAAGGGTTTTTCAGAAGCAAATGGTTCCAGGTAGAACCTCAGCCCTTGTAGAAGGACCCTTTTGGAACCCTTATTTCTAAGAGTGTAGTTGCTGCATTGTAAATGTAAATGTATTTTTTTGGGATTCTGTGTGTTAAATTTGAAATTTGAACAGTATAACCAATATTTAGAATTTTTTTTTGTCTCAATGAAATTACGGGTGGAATTACCCTAATGAGCACATGTTGGCTTTGATGTAAATACAACACAAATTACAATACAAATTGGACACAAAATACAACTATCAACTAATCACAAATGACACAAACATAATACAATTTTCCTTTAACAATTCATTTATCTGTCAAGATCATGATGCATTTATCTGCACCATTGTTTGTCTGAAACACCCATGAGACTTCTTTGATTTCTTTGACTTCTTTGATTTCCTCAGCGGTTTCTGTCTGAATGTTACTCACTGAAGGAAAACTGTGCCTTCATTATCTTTTATTAAAAAAAAGAATCAAAGCTTTAATTCATAGAAAATCAGCATGAAGAGGAAATTAACTGGCATAATGACTCATTAGTTGGTTGACTGGGAATATGTGAAGCTGAAAGGGGGTTAGGGTTAACTGGAATATATACAACTCATTATGCAGTTAAAAACCATTACATGATGTCATAATGATAGAAAATCAGTTATTTTAATCTTCTACAATCAATACACATGGAAACATAACTTGTATTTGGGTCCAGTTTCACTGTTACAGTGTGATGTCATGCATTGGCACACAGCAGCGTATATTCTTATGAATTTGTGTCACAGTGTGACAAATATATGGCAGCATGGAGCTGACATGTTTCCACGCTCGTTTCCTCTGGAATGAATGCATGTGTAATTGGATCATTACCCAGTGTGGAGGAAGTGTGTGTGTGTGTGTGTGTGTGTGTGTGTGTGTGTGTGTGTGTGTGTGTGTGTGTGTGTGTGTGTGTGTGTGTGTGTGTGTGTGTGTGTGTGTGTGTGTGTGTGTGTGTGTGTGTGTGTGTGTGTGTGTGTGTGTGTGTGTAAAACTCATTTACTCAGGCTGTAATGCTGTTATGGTCTGAGGGTTGTGAATTATATATATAAAAAGTGGAATGATAATAGTAGGTCTTAGTATTAAATTAGTATTACATGTGAAAATTATATATATATATATATATGTGTGTGTGCATGTGTGCATTCTTAAAATGACTTTTGCAACAGATAATAATATTCCAGAATGAGCTGTGAAAGTCTTTTCTACGGCGTTCCCGATTAATTAATCCTCAATGACCTCAGTAACTGTTCATTAAAGTTGGCTATAATTGAGTTTTTAGTTAACAGCCCCTGCACCTGAAAGTGTATGACATTGTCTGTGTTACAGCTCCATCTAGTGGTTCATTTAAAGTAACACAGTGCTGTATAACTGAGAAATGCACTATAAGGTGTATTTCTTAAGATATATTCCATAAAAAAAAAAATAGAAACATTAGCTCATAGTTGTTTATAGATTTCACTTGAAAGAAGTCTTTATTAAATAGGAAAGTATGTCCAGTGAGGTTTACAAGACTATCAGTCACAGAAGTGTCATGGATATGCTCGTTGACCAGAATATAACCAGATCTCACACAACAATAACTGAGATATCAGTAATGCTCTCACCCTCCTTAAGTTTCCAGTATCTTTTTTAGAAGATCTAGATTCAGAGTCAAGAAATTACTTAATCTGAATCAGGAATTTCCCACGGGAGCAGGAAACCCAGTAGTGTTTTGTCTTCCCCTCAAAGTTCTTCTCTCGTCTGCAAATGTATTATATATTAAGTATTCAGCCAACCAGCTAATCTAATCTCAATGTTGTATGGATTCATTTTGGTTTTTACTGTCTGCAAATCTCTTCCCTGCATTGGTATAGTTTGAGGAAAATCCTGAAAGTGTTGCAGTCAATGAGGCGTGAGCTTCTCTGCGATAAAGGGTCATCTTTGTTGACTTGCATCGACTACTGGGCGTCAGTGGCACAGTATGTAGAATAAAGACTGTGACGATCCTCTCTAATCAAGCATAATTGTTCTGGTAATAGTCTGATTTCCACAGAGATGAGACTTCAGTGGAGGAAGAGGCTGGTCAGGGTTAAGGAGCAGGAAGAGAGGGAGGAGGGGGGAGTATGAGTCTAAAGAGATGTGAATGTACTGTATTTGTGTCAGTAAAAGCCCGTATGCAAAGCCTCTCTCTTTCGCTCTCTCGTCTTGTTTTGTTCTCCGTCGGCTTATCTCCTTTTGTCTCGGCGCTCGCTCGGTGGTATTTTTTAATGTCTCCCATAGTGTCAAGCCCAGAATGCACCCCAGTGCTGTGCCATTGCAAAGTTGCCTGCAGCAACAACACTTTGTCGCTGATGTTTGGATGCAAGGTAGGTCGCAGAGTCCACTTTTCTTTGCGTCAGAGCAACAAACAGGTAGTGATGTTCACACTTATTCATTCTCTGTTGTTTTTAGAGGTTGCTTTTCCAGTGTCTTGTCTCGCTGTGGAGTCAGAGCACTGAGTATTACCCTGTTGTCCTATCAGTATAAATGTGATATACCTGAAGAAGTAAAGCTCTAATTGGTCACAGGTTTGTGTCAGTGAGAAACCTTCTTTTTTTTAAGAAGCAGTGCTAAAATAAACTTTGTTTTACTCGGAGATCCTTGAAGCTCTGCTAATGCTTACTGGGGCTTAATGAGGGCACAACTGATGTAATGTTTCTGCTTCCCTGTTCTGTCACGCTTCATTTCTCTCGCTGGTGACAGGTCAGAGTTACTCCGATGACTTAATGTACTGTAGAAGTCAAACACTCAGACACAGTGAGTCTTGGATTTTTAAACTTTTCACTGTGGCCTGTTTACATTTAAACAGTTTGAAGGGAAAATATTGACCACGGTAACACACTTCACTTTGCCATTATGGATTTATGAATTCACATACATTTCACACGTTACTTATAGAATGTATTAATAATTGTCCCACAATAACAACTTGAACTGAGGGAGATAAAGACCACTGGATGAAGGATTAGAATATTTGCATGTGAGATCGACAGATTTATGAAATACAGTAGATTTAATATGCATTCAAAATACAGCTTTAATTCCAATACTTTCATAAGGTGAACTGTAATCTCTCCATTTTCTATTTTCCTTTTGGCCCAGGACGACTATAAATACATGTTTTTTTTACAGGTTAATCAATTAACCTGAAATGAAAACAGTGAGATGTAAAATCATGTGATGATACACCTGCTAATTTGATCATCCTTTGTTATTCTAGCTTGAGGGATTCTAGTTGACGTTGCTTTTACTCCTGTGTTTGTAAAATCACATCCAGTATCAGTCTTTTTTGTTTTATTTAAACCAGTTTTATCCATATTTTGAAGAAAGGAGGTGAATAAGAGCTTGTTCACTTAACACCTGTCAATCACATGGCATCCATGCCCCAGTATATGTCACAATTTATTGATTATTTGGTTGCTTAATATGAGCATTATTTACAAAATGGACATTGTGTCGTATTAGAGAAGACTATAAACTATTACAATTCTTTTGAATTTACACATTTCATGTTTGCAGCACTTCTATATTGGCTTCACTTTGCAGAGCTGGAGACTATGTCTACTTTTTATATGCATCGAACTGTGAATTCTACACATATACACATGCATTTAAAAAATGAGCTCATCAACAAAAAAAGACTAATCTTATGGATTAATCTTTGCAAATTCTGCTTCAGTAGTGAAACGCTTCTCAACATGAGTGTTAATAATACGCTGTATCTGTGGGGTTGGCCGGGCTGTGCTGTGCTGTGCTGTGTGCAAAGCCTAACTCACGTGTGGTGCCTTCTCTCCTCTCCTCTGCGTTATCTATAGCTCTAACCGGCAGAATTATGATAAGATGTAGATGTGTGGTGGCATCGCCGAGGGCAGGTTCAGAATGTGTGCAGATTTAGCGTGGATTCTCCTCATGGTTGTGTGAACTGACCTCTTTCTGTGGCTTTACTCTCTCTCACACACCCTCTGTCCCTGTTCTCTGACAATGTCCTGATTCCTACGAACAGTAGGAACAGGAGAGCTGAACTCTGCACATATATAGAGCACCTGCTCTCGCTGCTTTTTAAAAAAGACAATTTTTGTCGTTGTCATAGTTATTTTTAGCTACTTTTAAAGTCTTTTTAGCGTCAATGTGCGTCATAGTCTTAAAGGAAATGGAGACTATTGTTGTAGCAAACTCTATTATAATAGTCCAATGTGTAAGAAATAGTGACATCTAATGGTGAGACTGCAGATTTTTTTGTGCACAATAAATTTAAAAAGCACACGACATCCTCTGTAAATAAAGCAAGGCCTTTGCCTGAAGTGCATAATCTAAGGCAATTGAAACCAAATTTTAAAGGGAGTACACACTTATTCAAACATTCTTTATGATTACTTTATTTAATTCATGCCTCATAAATGTTTTAACCTTGATATTTGATTTAGTTTAAGCTTTAGTTTTTTCCTTAGACACAAACCCAGTGTTTGAGAGGGTTTGACACCAGCTGGAGACTTACTGCACCATCTGGTAAAAACATTATGCTGAATGAATGACTAACTCGGCTTTTTTGTTTTAACTTTTATTTTTTCACGTCACCGTCTTTGAAATTATAATTTACATCAAGTGGTCTAAACCCTACAGTGTATGGCATTAGAGTTGGAGTTTATGAAATAAATGAAGTAAAATGCACAAAAATAAAACATAAAATCACTTCCTGCTGGTAGTTTCTATGGTCAGTGTGCAGCTGCTCTGATTATCTTCCTAGTTTATTATCAATGAATCCACTGGCACAGTTCTGCACTATGGGATGTTGGCTGGCACAAACTACAGTGAGTCCATCAGTGTGCTTGCACTTGACTAACAATAATATATGAGCTAACTGATGTTCCATAACATGTGATTACGAGATGAATCGTATATATTTGGAAGTGCTGACTGTGTAAGGAGAGAGAATACTGTAATATCAGACATGGTGTGCTTGTAGTTTCTATCTTGGGGTCGTCTCCGCCTCCCCGGTTAAAGTTGCTGTGCTCAGCCAAAGAGACACCTGCCTCCTCCTCCTGCCTAAAGCAACTCCCACTGCAAACATCTGTACTTGGTATCTGCCACAGCACTTAAGCAGATGCACAAACTCCTGCTGGCCACATCATGTCCTCGTATTCAGAGAAGACCGAGAGCAAATTATGTCCTGTGTGTGTGTGGGATCCTGATTTTCTGACACAGCTTCAAGGGACTGTTTTAGTTTTTTATGGTTCAGGTTAGACTCTGGTGTAGGTCAAGTTTTTGATAAGGATCAGACACGAGCGTTGTGATAGTTCAGGTTTGGGTTTGAGGCTGCAGAATCATGCATTACCTCACTGAGATAATAATAGAAGAAGAAAGATTGTAAGCTGCGTCAGATCATGTCCAGGGTGCGTTACCCCTGAACTGTTGTGTCCTCAATTTCAAAAAGTTGATAATCTGCTACCACAATGCATTTTAATGCCGACTAAGAGGATAAATGTTGATAACAGAGTTGTTTTGGAAAATGACCCATTTATATCAGGACCGTTCAGAAAAATAAGAATGTGTTCCGTATTTCAAAGATAAAGGACGTGTCTCCATATTGAACAGACTTCATTCCATATTTTTTAACATCAAGTGTAAAACCATGACAGAAATGTTTAGTTCACGAATGAAGATTGGGCGATTTGTATGAGGGTAAAATAAGAGCAACGTGTGTGAAGTGCAATATCTATAACAGTATAACTGAGTTCCTTATTTTATTATTAGCACCTCTTTAGTCACCCGACATTTGTTTCACGTTCATTCTTCAAGATCATACACGAGATAACTCAAGCGTAAGAATAACAGCTCTGGCAAATTCACAGAATAAATGTCTATTTATAGTAGTTGCCCTGGTCGTTGATATGCAGCTGGCCCAGAGCTGATGTTCCTCACATTAGAATACATCTCCTTGCATTGCTGCCTGTAGGCATCATCACAAATAACTGTTACAATTTGGGTTTTTTTCCATCTCAGAAATGCAGTGAACCACAATCTCAGCTTCTATCCTGAATCTGATGTGTTCACTTATCACTTTTCAGCCACTCTGTGCAGATAAAGCTACAAACCCATATTCAACAGAGTTCCAACAATCAGTATGACTCATTGCCATGGAACGATATAACACAAAGAATCTTGTTCCTCCTTACCTTTACCTTAGTGGCTCAGCAACAGGACACAACTCTTCTATTCTGCACATGTGGCATTCAGTTCCTTGAAACTGGAACCAAGTGCTTCAAAGGTCCACTGTGTGAAAATAGGTGATTTCAAATTGTGAGACTTCATTTGATTGTGACAAATAAAGGACTCGTACACTCATCCCTCCTTTTATCATATGTGGCAGGGAACTGCAGTGACCTTTGCACTACAGAAACGTCTGTAGTGCGTCATTCTAGTATTTTTTGTTAGAAGCATTTGCTTTAAAAGCTAAATACATGTTATAGTACATATAAAAGGCAGAATTAGAATGATACAAACATAGGTATTCAATTTCTGCCAATAAACCCTCTTAAATGTCTTAAGCTATTTTTTACATGTTTCAATGTCTGTGTTGCTGTTTGTCATCATATGTTTTGTCCTGCATGCCTCCTGTTGTGTGAGTTCTTGCTCCTGTGTGAGTGCGCTGGTTGTTGATCCTCAGACGTGACTTGGACGTGTAACTGTATGGACTTTTCTCTGTGTATCACACCTGCTCCTCTTGTTTGCTCTCGGTGGTCACACACGGTCCTGTTGTTCTCTCCAGAACAGGCCACCAGCAGTGCAGGGCTCGCTTCACAACGGCCAGTCCCCACCCTGCATGAACCCTGCCTTGATGAACGCTCCCTGGGTGAGAAGGGGGGGGTAGATATTTTTTTGTGCATACAGTATCATCCTGTTAATCCACCCATGTCATTATCTCTGTTATAGGATCTTATAATTGAGACATATTTCCTTGAAAATCAACCTTAATAGAGAAGAATACAGTGGAAGGCATTTGCTCTATGAGCCATTGGATTTCCCTGGGGACAAAATTCAGTCTTGGTTTTAATTGAATTTTGGATTATTTTATGCTGTGATGGAATCAAATGTCCTATTTCTAACTTGTTTCATAACCACAAATACCGGTTTATTATAAATATGTTTATAATCCTTAATATCAGCAGCTTTACAGAGCTGAACTTGAAGTCGTGTTGATATTACAGGTCACAGATTTGTTTTGTTTGCACGCTGAAATGTGATTTAAAGTGTAAAAAGTGCATGGAATATACATTGCAATGAGACCTACTTGAATAACTACAGTAGCAGAATAAATAGCTTTCATTTTTCTTAAAAATCTAAATTTTTGTGACATTGATATCCTAAAAATGAACCAATTTATTTTGCCATAAACAGTAAGGAACAGTAAAAACTTAGTGCAGCCAGTCAAACTCATACAAATTCGACAAAGACCAAAGGCATGATGATAGGATTAATTATTTTGATACATTTCTATGCCATAAACTGTATTAGCACATCAGCTTTCATAGATTATCCATACATTGTCCATAATAATCCATCCATTTGTTCATTTTCAACATTGTATCAAATTATATTGTCTATATGTAACTGTTTCACTTGTAAACAACCATGGTGATGCTAAATATCACATACATGTACTTTAGTCCTGTCCAGACAGCAGTAATCTCAAGTTTCTACTTAGTTTTTTCAATCAGCATTCTGTCTTCATCCCCCTGTCTTTGTCCTTGCTCTTCTTCCTCCCTCATGTCCTCCTCCTCCTCTTCCTCCCTTTTACCCGTCTCCTTCCCGCTCACAGCAGTACCATTACCAAGAAGACGACTCCCCGCCCCTCGACCAGGGATTCCCGCGGCTCACCAATGAGGCGCGCTCTCCCGAGCTGGTGCACGTGTCTCAGAAGAACCTGTCTGAGATCGAGAACGTCCACGGCTACGTGTCCCACTCCCACATCTCGCCACTCAAGGTCAGCACAGTGCACTCAATCCTCTCTTTCACCATAGAGACCATGATCCTCTAACCTTCATCCCAATCCAGTACCATGAACGTCTGCCAACATGGCCTCTCTCTCTCTCTCTCTCTCTCTCTCTCACTCTCTCTCTCTCTCTCTCTCTCTCTCTCTCCCTCTCTCTCCCTCCCTCCTATATGCCCTTTTAGTTCTTGAACATGGAATCTGTCTTTTCTGCTTTTGTTTCCCACGTGAAAGCAAACACACTTCTTTGTTTTGGCGTTCTTGCTGTGACTTTGTAGTTTTTTAAATGTCATTGGAAAGAGAAACTTAAAAAAAAAAACACACTCCACCTTCACATCCTGCCACGTCTCTGCCGTCACTCCTCGCAGCTCATTGTCTGGATTCATGAAGAAGTGGCATTGACGTGCTGGACCCTGACGTCTGTGTCTCACTAAGCTGAATTAACCCAGGTCAATACAATGATTGTGCTAAAGATAGAGGCTGTTTTTTTTTGTATGTGTTTTAGCCAGCAGAGGGCAACGTTGGATGTGAGGAGAGGAGAGGCTTTTTATTGTCAGTCAGTGCAGAATGAATCACATGCATATTTTTCTGTGTGTTACTTCACAGAAGCACAGAGAAGAGAAGAATTAATTTATGATTTGTAACTGAAACACATGAATCTATAACGTAAAAACCAGAGAGGGGAAAATAATAAACCTTGTGGAGATTAAAGCAGGCGTACGAATTGTGACTATGCAATTCGTCTTCATCTCTCTCTTCGGAAAAAAAACTTTTAGTCTTGGACTGGAAACATCATGGATTAAATAAACGTTCAATTAAATTATATAATACAGATTTGGAGAAGCATTACACATAGAAATCTGTTTCCTTTTAAGTTAGCTCAAAATTCATTTAGGAGATTGTCAGGGAAGGAAATAAAAGAAATTCAATTAATCTTGTATGCAGTCACTCTGATCTCATGTGGCAAGTCAGAAGCAAAGTCTGGGTTGATTATGTTTGGAATAATGTTGGTGAGAAAGCTTTGTTTCCGTGGACACATTTAAACGTCTTTATTTCTCTTTGCTGCCTCTTTCTCTTTGTGTTGATCCATTAACGATTGCGTGCCGCTCTAATGGAAACGCCAGCAGCTCTGTCCATTGTCATTCATCGTTCAAATCTAACTTTATTTTTATTTCCTTGCACATTTTTACACTCTATCAACATGGCAACAGTGACCTTGTGTTATTTTTTTCCTCTTGTGCAGTCAGTCCTCGAGGGGAATGATGTCTAAAATTTACCACCACTGTGTCTGTGTGTGTGTGTGTGAGGCTCTTCCTCATGAACAGAAATAATGCAGGAAGCCTGAGTGATCCACTCCACATCATCCTCATTCAATCTTAACCCACTCCCACTTCTTTCTCTCTCTCTTTACCCCAAGTCAACTGGCCAGTGATCTTGTCTCTCGTTTCTTACCTGCAGCCTGCACTGGTTACCCGTTTTGATCTTGCATACCCGAGTGTGACCACAGCAAACTACATGGCAAGTTTTATTTTATGTTATGTAACTTTTTATTTGACCTCAAGGAAAGGGAAACCTGAGTCCCTTCACTTTGTGTGTGTGTGTGTGTGTGTGTGTGTGTGTGTGTGTGTGTGTGTGTGTGTCGTTATGTCTGGGTCTCTTAATCCCTAGAAGAATGATGCTGCCTTGCTGTTGCATGGATTTTTGCTTTTTTGGTGTTTGGTGTTTGGTGTCCATTCCCTGAAGAAGCAGGCTTGATGTTTTTTTTTTCAGCAGGCCTCTTTTGGCCTCTTTGTTTGTCACGATACTGAGTTAAAGTAACTCCCCTCATGTGTGTTCGTGAAACCTTTTTTGCTTGCCATCAAAACCCCCCGTGTGCTTGTCGTGGTGTCTCTGTGATCAGGTGTTGTCTCTATGAATAATAACCGTATTTGCTGATTTAACCTGCTGTTGAGATGATGAACCATTGTTTTTCCACTTTTACGTTCATGAGAGTCATATTTTTAGTTAAGGTTGTCTGACAGGAGGGATGGAACATGCACTCATCAACCAATAATTTCATTAATTTCCTATCAGAATCACAGTTTTCACTTTAAGGGTCTTTTTTTAATTATAAACAATGAGTTAAATTGAGTTAATAGTGCGCTTCATTGGTTTAGTGTCACATGTGCATGTGCGTTTTGTTGTTGTCGTTGGTCCGCTAGAAAGTCTAAACGGACTGTTTGTTGTCCATATATCCATATATGTTAGGTTTTGGTTGGTTTTGACTGTATTTATATATTTTTTGAAGGGTTTTAGTCGGTGGACATCTGGATCTTAAGTTATCAGAGAAACAAGATGAGCAAATGTTGGCAGCAGCTCGACACATGTGGAGGAGAGGGAAGGGGAGGACATAAAAAACATCAAAAATGCTCTAGGACAGCGGTGGTAAAGACAACGTCTTACTTGCAACTTTGAGACGTTAACAATCTCTTATTATCGATCTTTGCCACGCTTTGTATTTTCCCTCAATTGAGTCTGTTGAGTCAGAGAGGCCGAGGTAAACTGCGTCAACTTGGTCGTCATCTCGGGCGCACGTGGTTTAGGTTGCTTGGTAACGACAGCTGCAACAGGAGTGCAGTCCCTGTCCGCCTTGAACACACACACACACACAAAAAACACTTACAAAAGGTATTTGGTACACTTTGAGACACTTCATGTGAAAGAGGTGCAAATGAACACGGCAGTCACAGCAGTTTATTATGCGAAATGTAGCCCTATTTCAGTGCTCCTGTGGTTGTATTCCAATATATAATTTTTTTATTATTATTTTTGTCCTTTTCTCAGGACATGCATACTCTCAATGAGTCATATCCCAAGGACGGTTACAGCGTGAGCTTCATTGTTCAGTTTAACTTCATGGAAAAGATTTTGATCAACACATAGTGAAGGTGACATTTGGGGCCAAAACGGATCAGATTTACAATTGTCCTTAATCGTGTCCTGTATAAAAGAGCTTCCTTGTCGCGGTGATAAAGAATTTCAGCGCCTTATGTCAGAGGATGTTAATGATCATTATTATTATTATGAGTTGTTTAACAGCCGTTAAGAATTGCAGCGATTTTAAAAATGCACAAATAAATCAACTGACAGTGTCTGTTTTGTTTGGCTGCACGTAAATTTTTCTGGACTCGACGTGCTGTGTAATTACTTTTTATAGCAGCGAAGGCCGTGCATCAAACAAGTACAAACACAGTTAGCAGCAGCAGAAGAAGTCAGAGTGCAGCCGTACTGTGACTCCTTGGGGACGTGGACTTTTCAAGTGAGTCCAACAGCGTGGTTGTTTTTTTGGACATGAATTTACTTACTATAATGGATTTGGTTAATTGTGAAAATTGTCTGCTTCGTTAGCTACATTAGCACAGTTATGTGTAAATGTATGTGTTGGTGTGTGTGTTCTGGGGTCACAGTTTTGACTCATGTAGAGCAGGGGAAAGTGAATTTTAGCAGCAGCTTGTGGAAAATTTTGCATCTCACCCGTCCCTTTGTTTGTCTGTTGTGGTCCAAAATGGCTCCTGGTATTAATTAATATAAAACTCATTTTTTTTAATACATTTTCAAAATTGCACTCTTATGTTTTGCTTTTGGACACTTTATCAATTGAAGATGTCACAGAGTAGTTGAAACACAAAGCCCTAGGGGTTCTCGACCCGGTCGGAACAAGGGCCATTGTGCATGGAGTTTGCATGTTCTCCCCTTGTGTGCGCAGGTTTTCTCCAGGTTCTCCGGCTTCCTCCCACAGTCCAAAAACATGTAAGATGGGGATTAGGTAAAACTGGACACTCTTAATTGACAGTAAGTGTCCAGAATGTGCCCCATTTTGTGCGAAATGTCAGCTGGGATTGGCACCAGCCCCTCCCCGCACCCCTCATGTGGAGGATAAAGTGGTAGAAGATGGATGGATAAGTAGTTTTGGCATAGTGGCTGTTGCCTTGCAAAAAAAGACCTAGGTTCACAACAAGGGTCTCTCTGTTTGCATGTTCTCTCTATGTCCAAAACAGCCTGTAGGTTTGAATGTGAGCGTGGAGGGTTGTTTGTCTCAGTTTGCCCCGCGATGGACCTTGCGACCTGTCCAAGGTCTCCCCCCCGCCTTCCGCCCTGTGTCAGCTGGGATAAGCTCCAGTGACCCGCGACCCCTCATGTGGAGGATAAAGCCGTAGACGAAGGATGAATTAATGAACACATAGTTTAACTTCTGTGCTTTATTTTTGTTCAGTCCTCAGCATTGTCACATACATTCATCTGCTTTGATAGCTATTGACTTTCTCTTGTTGTAATTTCCTGGTGGGTTGGTTCTGTCACCACGCCGTGACTACACGTATACTTAATGTGAATTAATGGGGACGGCGAAATGAGTAAGACGAGTGTGTCGGGACGGGGAGTCCTGGTCACATCCAGGACTTCGCTCTCTGTGCTCAGCCTTTTTTTTTCTGGTTTTCTCTCAGCCTTGGGACTTTTGAATGAAAAATGGCTTTAATACAGCTGGTGTAATTGTGAAGGCAGCAGGGAGGCAAGAATTATCGTTTGTCTGTGACCTGAGGAAGTGCAAAGCCCCCCCCGCTCCTTCGCTGGCCAAATCAAGCACCCATAGACTGGAGAGTGTGACTCAGCGTAGACATTATTGATTCAAAGTGCTGCATCGTTAATCGATTGCCAGCCTCTTTCCATGGTAATACCAGCTTGTAAAACCACATGCATTTCTCTGGCAGCAATTTTGTCTCTGTCTGTCAGGCAGAGGTGAGCAGGTTTGCACATTTTCTACACCTTCAGTTGAAGCGGTGTACGTTAACGGCACATGAGTTATGTGAGCTTAATAAAACAATTAATGCCTTTGCAAATGACCATTTTGTGGCACTAATTTTCAGCATTATCCTATCTTACTTGGAAAAAATAGCCGTAGCCATGCAGCTACCTGATCCATATGGGAAAACCTGACTGGTTTTGCAGATGTGCAAAGTGCAGCCATGTCCTGTCAAAGCGATTTAATGCACTTTCGGGGGTCATAAATAACATTATGTTACATTTTTAGTAGTTATTCTTCTAAAATAATACACGTTTTTATTTAATCTCACGTTTTAGTGCACTTTTTTTGGTTTTAGTCGTTACTTTTTCTCCTGCGAATTACCTTTAAGGCTTTGGTTGATGTGCGCTCTCTGCTGGTAGAAGTCAGAACTGCACAGGTTTTACTAGTTTTGAATCATTAAAATGGCAATTATTTGACTCACAGTTATTCAGTAAGACCTAGATTTCTGACAATAAACAGCTCTTTTATGAAGTTTTATGGCCCGCTATGGGTCACAGAAATCAGAGCAACAGTTCACTATCCTTTCAGCAAACTTTCACCCCATCGGAGTGAGATTGCTTTTTCTGATGCACTCCCTGTTGTCATAATTCCTCCTCTCTGGTCTTATCCACACAATGGGAAGCCCTGATTGCCTTCTCAGATTGGCTTTTCGAGCCACCCGTGTGTAAGTGGCCGACATTGATAACAATAATGCCACTAACTGTGCAGCAATCAGGATCGGAGAATCATTTTCAGTCCGGCGTCGCGCAAATACGCTTCCATCCTGATGACATTGTGTTTATCGTTGGTAAATAGCTAAGGGCTGTCATTCAAGACTCACACCAACTTTAGTGTCGGACGTCGTCTCTCTGCCTCGTGTACAGAAACGGTTTGTTTTATAGCAGAGACAATTCAAGGGTTTGATGAGTCGGTGATACCAGAGGCCTGTGTTCCTGTGAATATTTTTAACCTTTTTATACGGCAGTGTAGTGTGTGCAAATGATTAAACATGAACAGAGGACACAGACTTGTCATAGCGAGAAGAAAAAGGTAAATAAAGCAAATAAAAAAAAAACAATGAAAGAAATATTCATGTTCTATTTGTACTGTAGTTATTGTAGTAAACAAAAGTTAAAGGACTCCAAATCACACTAAATCCTCTTGATTAAGCATGTAAAGATGCATGGCGATGTCTTTTCCCTGATCTTAGAAGCACATCAGAATGAAGAAGAAGGCTTCTGGTTGACCACAGCAAATAAAACTGACAAGCGACTTTTGTCCTTGAAACTAAAAGTTAAACGTCATAATGGCAGAAAGTAGTTCCATGACATTTTTATGTGAGGGCACTAGATTGTGTTTTATATATCGCTGGGTTCCTTCTTTTATTAATTCATTTTGTGTTTGTGAAACACCTTTACTGTCACGGCACAGACAGCAACACACACACACAGGCAGGGGTCGGTGCTTTCATGACGAACATTAACGCGCCTACAGGCAGATGGGTGAATAATGAGCAAGCGAGCAGGATCCTATGCAGCAGGAAGACTCTTATGAAACATATACACAAGTGAAGTGAGGGCAACCGACTGGACAGGCAGGAGACAGGAGACAGTACGAAATTTAAAAAATAAAACAGAAAATGAGTCCAGACTCACATGCAGAGGAGCAGACGGTGACAGCTCCTGGCACAAAGTCAACAAGAAAGGCCAGAGTGCATGTTTCTGTGCAGTGACTTGGTTATTTCTTTATTTTATGATCTCTTGTTATTCTTTTATTCTCAGCCTCAACACATACTATATAAGTATGTATACTATATATGTATACTATATATGTATGTATATATATATATATATCAGGGTGTCCGCACATCCTTAAAAAGTCTTAAATTCATCTAAAATTTAGGCCTTAAAATGTCTTCATTAAAAATGTCATATGCTGGTTTCAAATACATTATTATTCTTCTCGAGCGACCCCGAGAGGGAGATGTAGAGACGAAACGTACAATATTTTTTATATTTTGTATTTTTGTATATCTTTTATGTATACTTGAGTTGTAATACAGCGGGATCCCCCAACTATCGCCTATATTTATAGTGTTTTTTCAGGTCTTAAATTTCATTCAAGGTGGCATTAAAAGGTCTTAATAAGTCTTAAATTTGACTTTATATACAATATATAGCACACATATATAAATATATATCACATATATAGATGAAAATGAAAATGAAGTGCCGGGAACGTCTTTCATTAGACCGACAACAAGGTGGAACTGAGACTGAAAGAAAAGCATTAACGCCACTTTTCATTTTCTCAGCTAATTGTGAGACTGATAAGAGTCAATCCGAAAACTGACTGCGTGTAATTAATTAAAATGCAGCACACAACTTTCCTTTCCTATTGTCAGTTCATCACGCCTACCTTTCAGGTTTGCAGACCTACATCATATTCCTCATTATGCTTCATCATAGAATTAGCTTGTGGCCCTGAAAACGCAGCCACTTCATTTTAAAGTGCTGTTATATTAAGGTGCAGTGCACTTTCCATGAAGACAATACAAATCCTGCTCGTCTAAATACACAGTCATAGAGGGATTTGACAGATATTGGCTTAGATGGCCTTTCTGTGAAAATGCTCTTTTTTTTTCATCAGATTGCCTAGTTTGTGCAAACGAAAGGACATAAGACGCTCTATGTTGCTCTATAAAACGACTACTCACTCTTCCACTGACCGATGACCAATGACTCTCGTTGTTAGAAAATGTTTTTCGAAAATGCTGCAGGATGGATTTTTCCTTTGCAAGTTGCTGCTTTTTCCTACACACAATGCAAGAATCGCTTTGGAGAGTCAAGCACACAATAAATGCCAGTGTTACGGATCATATAAATGTCAGATTTTTAACCCTTTAAGGTACTACTCAACCATTTGGTCGACCACACTTTAAGTCACTATTTCTCATTGAAAAACGCATCAAGATGAACTCACTAACGCTAAATTAATGTGACTTGTTCTGAATGTTGTACTTTATGAATTATGCAAACCAGGTTTATTATGAACAGACATCTTAACCGTCTGGTAGAGCCTGTATCTAAAATACTGTAGGGTCTAATTAAAGTAAGTAAATAAAATAAAATAATAAAAAATGCAAAAAAAAAAATTTCCCTTTGCTTTTTTCTTGGTATGTACCTTAAAGGGTTAAAGAAAATATGTTTTCATACAAGATTTAAATGTTAAGCCTCGGTTAAACTCCATAGTAAATTAAGTTTGAACAAATGTAACATAACATGTTATCCCTTCACTCTCCCACGCGTTTCACATGCTCTCGTGTTGTGATTGACCGCTCAGGAGGTGGAGGATGTGTCGTGACAGAGTTCTATTTATGTGAAACGCATGTGTAGCGCCCCCCTTTTCTTTAACCGTAGGCGGAACAGGAAAACTAACATGTATGTAGGTTTGAAGAGTGGCAGTGTAGTAGAATGGAGTTGGTGTCGAGTGGCTGATTAAAGCTCGGTGCAAAGGAGATTAAAGGCTGCCACAAGTGCACTTTTGTAGCATCCGTTAACAAAGACGGATTCAGTAGAATGTTCAAGTCTTTGTCAGGTCTTTTGAGGTCAGTATGAACTGGTTCAACAATCATGAGAAGGTGTTTCTCTGTCACATAAAGGATCACATAAAATCAAAACACATAAAGAAAAGAAACGGAGACACAATGAGCCAAAAATGCAAAGCGTGAGTGGCCTTTCCTGCTGATGCTGTTCACAAGTTCCCATCAAACCGAGATTGAACATAATGATTCCCTGCGAATAACCCCACAGAGTCGTATATATATGTCGCCATCTGCGTGAAAGGTACAGTACTTTCTGCCCACTTTCCCACACACTATGAGATTTCCCCCAAAGTGATTTGCTGTTAGTGGTTTTTTCGGCAAGAGGTCAATTTTGTCCACTTTATCTATTTCCTTTAACATATTCTTTTTTGTTCCTTTCTCTCTTCGTCCCTGCTGATGGAAAACCCATTTGTGAATGAAAATGAACATGAATTAGAGGTGGCGACAACACGCGGAGAATAAAAAAAAAAACATTAGTAGGTATTTCTTTTATATCGTCAGGAGAGAATTTTTCCGACAAAAACAGAAGAGCGGATAAAAGAGGTCAGCTCTCAGACAGAGGAGAGGAAAATGGAAAAGCCATTGAACAGAACAGCCATTAGTCCCAAACAGAGTGCTGTTGTACCTTCTCAGATCATGAGATGGAGGCTGATTTTAGCTGAAGGCTGCATCTAATGCGGGGCATGTTGGATTTGCGATGACCCTTCTTCTTTTTTTTATTATTAATTCAGGCTTTTAAAGTCGACTCTTTTTGTTTGAGCAGATGTGGCTTTAATTCATTTCTCTTGTCCCCAAAAAAGGTCCTATCTAACCTTTTAATAATGGTAATAAACGGAGAAATAAAAAACATAACATCTGCACATTTATACAACACTTTTTTTAAATTTTAGAAATATATTTAGCAGAAATATCATGATTCTGTGAGTGTGTTTGCACCCTGAGTTCACAACATTGTGTTGGATAACCTGTGCCATGAATAATTTTAGATGTGTATATAAATACCTCAGGGAATACTTCATTATACTGTATTTTTACAGCTGCTGTCTTCCTGTCTGCTCACCCCTCCCTACATCACTTAATGAACACATTTGATGAGAAGGATGAATTAATTTAAGGACAAAAACAGCTTAACTTCACGAGCAGAACGGATTGCACTCTTTGCCGACTTCCACTGACAGCAGCTTAAACTAATAGTAATCCTAGTTTGAGTAAACAAGACAATATGTAAATTTGTAGTTGATGGAGCGAGTGGAGAGAGTCTGAGAAAATGGCATGCTCCATTTTTGTGACACAGGTGTTAAGAAATAGAGTCTCAAAGTGCAGGATCAGGATTTTGGTCTTTAAACCCACACCACTATATCCAATATTAATTTAATTGAAGTGTCGTCCTTGAACTTGAAGTGTGGGTTACACCACTTTTATCTGCAGGGCCGCCCAAGTGATTGTCCTGATTAATTGTGTAGTATCTGTGGCCAAAGCAAATGTTTCACCCCCACACAGTCATGTGGCGCTGTGTTGTATGAATTAAAGGTCGATTGTGCCAGCAGTTCAACCTCTCCTCACTGACGAGAGCTGTTCTCACACCTTTAACTGCATTGAGATGTTATCCTTAAGCCTGAATAGATTATTAGTAATTTGTTGTTTGTCTCTTTAATTGCACTGATTTGAATTCCTGAGAAGCAGAAACATCAGTGTCATTGCTTTCATTTTAAAGACAAACTCTGTAGCACGACAGAAATCACAATCATTAGAAAGCTTTACCAAAAAATATAAATACACATTGATTAATCTCAGCTTGTTCAGTTTAAAAAAAAAAAAAGAAGAAGAAGAAGCAAAAATCCAATACTAGAAAGCAAACATTTTATCTCTCTTTACTTTTGGCACAATTACTTACTCAGGGAGTCTGACTCAGCTGAATAAAAATAAAACAAAAGCCATTTTGATTAGTGAGGACCACACCGCATTATTATTATTAGCCAAAAAAGAGGAAAAGTTGAGCTTTATGTTCTATACAGTTCATGTTTATATTATGCAGGGCAACAAAAAGACCACTTATATTATGAGGAGAATGTTGGCAAGGAGGGTGGCTGCTGTCCCTCAAACCACGGGAGCTCTTGGAGAAGAGAATATGGACACTTGATGCCAAAAAAAAGGCTTTTGCATTAAAGAAAATCCAGTTAAAGGTACTCACAGATGCTTAAAGCATTAAAACACACACCAGTGCTCCAAACTTCTACTGGTGCAGGTGGTTGAGAGAAAAATTAAGTTATTGAACTATGGATCTACACTTGATATTTATACTGGAATAAAAGTGTGAAATCAAATCAAATCAAGCAAACTAAACCAAACAAAGCAAGACACAAAGGTTCAATGGTTGCTGTTGCTTTAGTACGAGTTACAGGGTCAAGACGATTGATTCACCGTAGGTTCTCTCTTGCTTTATATTGAAGCTGATCTGCACTGGTGTCAAATTCGTGACACATACTTAGTCATCATGTGAGCATCAGCGCGACACTGCCCCCCTTTTTCCCCTATACATCATCAAGCACCCACTTCACACACGGACTTCTCACAACACCGATCTAAAACGTGACGATCACACACTTGTGTTCTCACGTTGACTCTCTTGGCATCGGCTTAAACCGCTTTACGTTGAACTGTTGCCGTAAGTGTAATTATTTTGCGCTATGCAGACCCATAAGAATATATATATGTCATTTCTTTACCTGTGTATCTGTCCGTGATTGTACGTCTCTTGTGTTTTAACGCGTGCAGACCTATGGCACATTCATTCAGCAAGTTCAGGTCAATGGACTGGCTCGATATGCCAATCTGGGTCAGTGCACAGCCCTCTAAGTTTAACTGTGTGTGAGTGTGTAATTGTGTGTACATGTATTTGTATTTGATGCCCCTTTAAGACCCGTTCTGCCATTCCAAAACCTGGTCCTAATGTGGGAGACCCTCATTTCTGAGGAAGTTTGTGGCTCAGATGTGACTTGTGTAAGGAATGGAAGTTAATGCAGTGTCCTAAGACGAATAGCTTTGCAAACCTGTATGTGTGTGTGTAGTGTTTCTAAGTGCAGTAACGCAGGTTGGTGTTTACATATTGCTATGATTTGATTACAGATGCAGTAAATAAATACATTGTAAGTCTCTCCCCGTCACCAAACAGTGGCTGTTGACAGTATGAGCCTCCCTGCAGTGATGTATGATTCTGCAGCATTCAGAATGCATTAAAACCACATTAGAACTGTGTGCTAAGATGATAAGTTTCTTTCCAGATTTGTAAGAGAAAACCATTCATTGCTGCAGTCATTAACTGATCTGTCAGATCGATCAATCACTGAGTAACTGGCTACTAAATAATTGCCTTTAATCACATGCTTGATTTTATATTCTTTGGTTTGAGTGAATAGAACTTCTGTGACAGTAAAAACCCAATACCTTTGTTTTGTTTTTTGGCATTTTTCACAATTATCTGACGCTTCATGGACCAAATAATGAACCTTTTAATCGAGATCAGTTGCAGCCTTATCGCCGTCTGTAAATAAACATATTAGTTATTTTTATTATCGTATGTTTCATATCCTGTTCTTTGGAGCTGCAAGAATTGGAAACAGAAGTTGAGGATGAACAAATGTAAATACCTAATTTCTATGAAAAGCATGGTGGTTAATACAGGAAAGTACTCTGAGCTGTGGTCGTCTGTATACTAATGTGTGTGGATAAGAGAGAAACGTGTGATGTTGTGGGGAAGATGTCGATGTCAAACAAAGACTCGTGCAGAAGAGGAGCTCATCTCAGCTCCACTTGGTCTTTGTAAAGGTTTTTTACGAAGGATGTCCGAGCAGCTCAGTCTGTAGGGTGGCCTTCAGAGCTTTATAGTTGTGTATTTTGTGGTGATGTTAAACTGCACTGCAGTAACCTTAAAACAACATTGCTTTTCAGAATGTGTGGTTCCATAGAAAGAGAGAGAGCATTACCATCAAGGTGTCTTTCATTCAGTCTAATTTTCTCTTATTTGCTTTCACTCCCACTTGAATCGGAGGGAAGTTTTTGCACAACAGTTAGCGATGTCGCTCCCTTGCCCATGCAAATCATACAGCCTTGATTTTAAAGGTTTTTTCTCCGTTTCTGTCTTCCTCTCATCAGTATCAATAACACAGCCTTTACGACCCTATTTGGTCTTTTCACCTTTACTCAAAAAAGAGATGTTTTCATCTGTTATTATAGTATCAGGGGAAATTAGGAACCAACACTGCTGGAATAGTTGAAAAGTATGATTCAGCTACTTTAATGAATAGGAAATCGCTGACTCGTACTTAGTTTAAAAACTTCTGAGTCACGTATCACTGCAAATATTTCAGCTCTAACCTTTACAAAGCTGCGAAGTTGAAGTGCCGTTGTAATAACTTCAAATTGCTGTTTATTTCCTCATGTTAACCTCAATGAAATTGTAGCAGCTTCATCAGTGCTGAAGTAAGACATGTAGATGTGAAAGTCGTAGACTGTACAAGGCAAACACTTGGTGTGCATCTAATGTACACTTTAGATGAAGTAGAAAACATCACATCTTATTAATATGAACAGTCTGGGCCCACCCGGTGGCACAGTGGCTAGCCTTTCTGTATGGTGATTGTATGTCCTCCCCTCTTGCACATGTGTTTTCAGTCCAAAAACATGCAGAGGTTCACTGGACACTAAATTAATCATAATTGTGAAGGTCTACCCACCTTTCACCCTAGTGTATGTCAGTAGGGATTGGCTCCAGCAGCCCCACGACTCTCGAGTGCAGAATAAAGCAGTAAATGAATGAGAGAATAAATAAACTGTCACTATTATATTCTCTCAGACACAGTCACTGAAAACATCTTTAACCTCAGATGTGAGAGAATGCAAATACAGGTGGCCGACCTCTCAAACAAGGCCAAGGGTGGGCGGCGCCGTGAAATTTGCCTCATCCCGATGACGCTCGTCTTCCCACCACACACACACACACACACACACACACACACACACACACACACACACACACACACACACACACACACACACACACACACACAGACCCATTTGCACACACTTACCACAACTTAAGTGAGACCCTGGGGACACAAGGACCCTGCACTCCAGATGGCTCTGCTTGACAGCCTATCACAACTCTCACCAGCAAATGAGGATCCTGCCGCCCCTGGACCATCCAACCTTGACACCATCCGAGCTTTCAGCAGCAGACACAAAACAATACACACCTTCCCTCTAATATTCTGTCACTCCTATTATCAACCTAATATTATGTATTTACTGCCGCAATAGACTTGTACTTAAATGAGTTGTTCCACAGTAAAAATACACATCTGTGGAGCAAATGCATTCATCCATTATTTATACCAATTTGTCCCTTTTGGGTTGTAGAGCGAGTACAACCTGCACAATTGGACAATTCTTGATCTGCTTTATATTTCACTTGAGACAAAAGCCCGGCTGGTAGACTTTGCTGACATCTGTAACTGCAAAAACACCAATAAAAATCAAACTGGCAAACTGCTCAAAATCAGTCCCCAAAACTGGATAAATGTGATACACGTCATTAATAATCAATGAAGCGGAGAAAATGAAATCATCAGTGCAGCTCAAAGATCCGGCTTTTGTTGGCTAAATGTCAAGTTATCAGCCCTATTTTACATTTCAGTAATTAGCACTGATTGAAAAGGCACCAATATATATACACTAAAGTTTAAAATTACAATTTTTCAAGGCAGAAATCCATCTTTTTAATTGCCTCCAAGTGGTTTTGTGTGAATAATCTGGAAGAGGATGAAGTGAGTCTCTTATTCTGCTGCTTTTGTCTGGACCCTGTGATGTGGTCCAGTGCAGGAGCTCTGAACCTCGGTCATCGGTTTTATCGCGACAATAACATGTACTGATAGCAGCTCTCTGCTGGACCCATATACGTTGTTTTTAGGATTTTTAGATAGATAGATAGATAGATAGATAGATAGATAGATAGATAGATAGATAGATAGATAGATAGATAGATAGATAGATAATTGAACACTCCGTTATGGGACAAATCAGAACAGGAGGAGTTGGGCAGAGAGAAAAACAATGCATCCACGTCATCCTCCCCACCCTGTACTTAATCATTGTTCAGCTGTGCGGTGTCATCTTTCCTGGCAATTAGCTCGCAGCGCTCCCACTCCTTAGTGACAGAAGGGCAGCCGTGCTATTACAGGACGTGAGTCTGGAATACGCTGTCAACACACGCCCCGAATGGGAGGAGCGCTCTATTTTTCCTTTTTCCCGTGCTTCTGTTGCAGAATCATTTGAATGCAAAGCAAGTCGGCCCCTGCTGATGAGAGAGGGCTGGATTTAAAGCCCAGAGGTAAAATGCAGAACGTATTGGTCCAGAGAAAGATGAGGGGAACTGCATGTGACAGCAGTGCTAATAAGACTCATTATGAGGTGTTGTCGGCCCCTGGCACATTAATGAAACACATCTTTACTTGTGATCTTTGCAGTTTACAATATACTGATCCATCCTCTCCCCTCACACCTCCCTGCACTGTACAACAGCAAATGCATCTATTCCTGTCTTTAATCACATCACCTGCACCCCAAACCTTAAACTTGATTTATCGTGGTATAGGGTTGCAGCAAACCTTCAGAGACCAAACCATTATGCAGTGTAATTACACATTGAGGCCAGGGTGTTTTTTTTTTTAACAACAAGTTTCCGAGGCTGGTGGAGAATTCTGATGCTGTTGTCAGGACAATGTTGGAGACGGTGTCTGTGTCTGTGACAACACATCCAGCAGACTCTTGTGTGCCTGTGCAGCGTCTGTCTGCTCACGCCGATCACCTCTGACTGCTGCTGCAGTGAATGACAGGACATAAACATGGTGAGTGCGCAGCAGTCGTCTGCTGTGCAGCAACGAGACAAGAGGAAAAATGAAGTTGCCAGGATGTTACTCCTCTCATACAGTATTCATAACATAATACTGTCCCGCTGTAATACAAAAGAAACACTTGCTCTGGGGAAATTCTGTGTTTCCGTTATGATAGATCTGTGTAGTTGGTTTGAGATTCTTACAGTTTGATAACCTTCAGCAAAAATATCATGGAATTGCAATTATGACACTAAATGTCACCGTCTTCTGACACCACAAATGGATCATTTAATTCACAGCATGTCATAACTACAGGTCGTCTTGATCAACCAATAGGTACTTTTTACCTTACCGGTATTTTGTCAACCCAACAAGGCACAAGTGTTAGTGAGGTCAGAGTCATTGAAGCTACTTGATGACAACATATCTATGGTACCGTGTTGCTGTTATTTATACAGCTAGGGGCTCCTATTTTACCGATGTCATAACTCCTGCATTCGACCCATTGTTGTGTTTCATTGGACAGTCTTGTGACTCAACGCCCCATGCAACCTCAGTGATTCCAGCATTTGATTAGTCTCAAACATCTACTCTGTAACATGGAATCTACAATATCGTATTGAGTTTCAAGCCAAGAAGGAAGTGACTAAAACCTTTTATTTCTTTAATGACCATAAGGTGTCAAAGCCACTAGTTTGTGTATAAGTCTTTGGGACAATGAGATTACTCCTGACTGGATTTATAACACCAGTAGACACCAGTTTAAAGTCTCAATCACTAGTTTTGAATCTTCTTCAATACACCATTTGAGTCAAAGCACAGTGCTTATTTGGCCATGGACAGCACGTGATTGACAGATGGTAACACCCAATAGGTGCATGAGTGCCAGTTTAGGTGGACCTGCAGTTGGCCAAAGTACTAACTGAACCATTGGGTGACTAGAGCAGGACATTTTTGGAGTAGCATGTTTGAGGCGTAAAAAAAAAAAAAAAGGTTGTTCAGTGTGAATAAACTGTGAGATTGAGCCTGCACTGACAGCTGCAGCAAAATAACGGTACAGATGGACCGAAGAGACTGAAGACCGTAAAACATGGCCCGTGTGCCCGCAGTGAGAAATGAGGCGGAGGAAGAGATCAGCTGTGATATCTAATATAAACTCATGTTCATTATAACATATTTGAATAAAAGAAGACTGGTATCAGTCTGATACTGGTTAAAATCCCTGGATCGGATATCAGCATTTTAGCTGAGTCATGTTGTTGGCTGCTCATTTCTTCTTTATGGGAGAAGAATATGTGTTGCACTGTGACTCTAATGTGTTGTTAACAGCTTCGTAGTTTAAAAGGTATAAACTGACTGTGTCTAACTGATAATGGTGTTGGTAGATACTCGGCGTTGTGATATCGGTGTCGTTATTGGACAAGAATAAGTCGTATCCGTCCATCCTTGCTCTGTATGTCGCTCGCGAGCAAATGTTGCCTTGCAAATTTGGCAAAATTAAGCGCACACGCCAGCTGCTCTCGCTGAGATAATGTCCAGATTGTTCATGCATTGTCTACTGTGAATTCAGAAAATCAGACGACTCAATGCCACGTCGAAGAAGAGACAATCAGGCACTGTAGATTTGCTTGTCTTTTTTATAATAAGATGGGTTTTTTTGTTGTGTGGAAAATATAAGACATCATTTGTGATGTTTCAGTAGTTTTAGGTGTGTGCTGTGATTTACTTCAGGAGGATGAGTGCTGCTGTCGTAGGTATCGTGACAGCAGAGCATCATGCGCCCACTCCTTCCCCCCCTGCACCTCTGTAAACTGGGAGGTGCCAGCTGCGATCTCGTAGCAAGTTTCCATTGGTGCTCAAGATGCTGTTTCCACGTGGAAAGCATTAGTCCCTCCTCCCTTTCTCTTCCTTAACCTTTCTCTCCCTCTGTCTCTCTCTTTCTCTCCCTCCCTGCTCTTGCTTTTATGGTTAACAGAGACCTGACTTTGCTGTGCAGACGCTCTCCCTTCCTCACCATCGTCCTGTCTTTTCTTCCTCCCTCCCTCACTCCCTCCCTCTGTGTTTTGCTCTCGCCTGTGTGCGCTATACTCCGCTGATAAGGACCACTCAGTCCAGATGGGCAGCAGTTAGAGCCATTTGGGCTGTCCCCACAGACCAGAGAACATTATAATTGCACCTGTCGCTATGTTTGCCTCTATTTGGTATGCCAAGAAGCTGGGGAGACGACTTGTACAGAACAGCCGGAAAGCTAAAATGCTGAAAGACAAGGTAGGTTTACTGCTGAGCATGCTTGACTGATTTATGAAAGATTATGAATAGGAGAACATGCAGCATTGTGTCAGGTCTGTGTTATATGACACAGCTGAGCTCTTCTTCATATGTCTGAGATGCTGTAATTCATAGGAGGTTTTTTTTGTTCCTTTAAATGTAAGAGGTGTGATTTACGTTGTGCTGCAGCGGCGGCCGGTGATACTTCACTTCACCTGTTGATAAACAGTGTTGCTGACGTCTGGGGCTAAATGACTTGACTTTACCCAGTGACGTCCTTTTCGGTCTCATGTAATAGAGAGGATGAACACTGAAGGACAGTTTCCCCTTTTGTCCAGTGGAACTCAGAAGCTCTTTCTACTTGCAACTTGTTAAGTAACAGCAGATTTGCCTTTCTCAGCTGTTCTGGCCCCAAGCAACATTTTTCTTCACCAACGTCTCAGGGAGAGTCTGCCTTTGGCATCGCCAAGCTTTCACAAGTATAACAGAAGTCATCTGACTGATCAACCTGACTGCAAGTTAACTATACAGATTCTATTCCTGTCAAAGTCAAAATGACAAAGGGACTACAAATACTGACATGGTTGCAGATTTGTGCACTTAATTAAGGATTCTGTCCTTTTCTGACACTGGTCAGGACATTTCCTTGAGATTTTCTGCAGATATTTTGTTGACTCCCTGACTTTCCATTTAGCAACCAAACCAAATAAATGATTTCTTCTGCAGATAGACAACATTGATGTCTAATGAATCTTAACTTCCACATTTTGGACACTTCTGTTGCTTCTCTTTCAGCCAAAATATCACTCATATACAAAATCTATCCCCCATATTTTCTGAGAACATTCATGCTCTTAAGTGGATGAAGCAATGTCTCTCCACCGGTGCTCTAAGGTCAACCTCAGCACCTTGTCGACTCCTTGTCAGCGTCTAACATGTCAGTATGTTGTTTGTTTTCTGCAACACTTAATTACCATGAGCCAACACTAATCTCTCCACACACTTACTGTGTGATGTATTGAGCTGTATTGTCTCCAGGGTCTGCTAATAGGATTTAGACTTTGGCCTCGCTTTCTTGTGACACACAGTTTCAGTACTGTCTGATCAAGACTGTCTATGGTGGTTTCTTTTTTTGCCAAGTTGTGTCACCAAAACTTAAACTTGCTGCGTAATATCAACTCAAGTGTTGATGGTGATGTACCATTAGCCTTGTGGCTGCTTTCTTCATCATGTACTGGTCAAGCTTTCAACAGAGCTCTACTCCACATCCATCATGTCCAGTTTCATAGAGGATGTATACTTCATTTAGAATGAGAAAAAACTCCATTAAATGCCCATAGAAACCATTTTCACCTCAACAAAACAACAAAATCATTGAAAAGTCACCCACACTGGGTACAAAACATCATCCTCAGGACATAGAACAGGACTGCAGTACATCATATGAAAATGCCAGAGTTCAACGCTATATTTATTTTCTTCTTATGATTGAACCCAGAGCTAAAGGAAAAACAACATCCACTGCAGTGTCTTCCATCCATACATCTTTATCCTCCACATGAGGGTTGCTGGTGGCGCTGGTGCCAATCTCAGCTGACATAGGGCGTAAAGCGTGGTACACCCTGAACACGCCACAAGTCCATCACAGAGTCACATGTCCAATTTGCCTTATCCTCAAATCTGCAAATCTGTTTTGGACTGTTGGAGGAAACTGGAGAACCTGGAGAAAACACATGCACACACAGGGAGAACATGCAGGAAATGCTGGTTCTTCTTGCAAAAGCAAGAGCACGAACCACTACACCAACCGTTCCTTTTGTGATCCTGGTCAAGAGACTTTTAAGCCATGCCAGAATGAGAAGATGACTTTGCTGCTACACCCACATCTGCACTTTCTCAGGGAGAGTTGATCATCCTTTCACCTTTCCATACACAGCTCACTGTAAGTTCATTTTGTTCGCTGGAGGGTTCCTCGTTTGACTGGATTCTTCTTCAGCAGGTGGTGGTGAGACAGCAAAATTAAACTCTTTTAACTACCATGGGGTCCCCCTGTCTGTGCTCAAAGTCACCTTCTAGTTCACTGTGAATAGGCGAGGTTAGTGAATCCCCAAACTTCTTCCTGCTTTTTAAGCAAAATGAGAAATAGCTCTGGCTATAAGCCAATTTTTTTACCTTTACGCCATCTGGGGCCCATGGGGCCCTTCCCTCTTTTTCCTTTTTGTCATGCTTCGACACACTTTTGTCATCGTGTCTCACAACTTCAATCCAACCCAAGCTACGTACATGGTGTGCGTAACCCCACCTCCCCTCCACAGCGAGTGCGTAGCAAGGCCATGTTTACATGAACAAAAAGTCTGCTGCTTAGCAACAAATGCTTGCGAGTGTTGCGTGTGTGGGGGCTTACATAGTGCTGAAGTAGAGTGCTTGCATTTTACCTAATGGCCTAAGGTGCAGGGTGGATGGGACCAGTAATAGACACAGTGCTTTGAAGTGAGGCTTTTGCAAACAATGTCGGATTCGCAGCAATATACAGCACATACATGGTAAACAGTAAATCTAACGGCAGGATTCAAATTTTCCCTTCAAGAATCCTTTTTCTAAGTTACAGATCTGAGGTGTATGAACCTCAGAGCTCACTGGTTGGACTGTGGTGGCACAAAGTATGTGCTTATCAGAGAATGTGTAATACTAACATGCGTAAAACACTGACAAAGGCACATGGGAGTCGATTTTCCTCTTCTCAGAGCAACACCTAATTGTATGTCTGTGCTATTTCAGACCAACAGCATTGACTCTTGCATTTCTTAGTCACATATCTGCTGCTGTTGCTGTTGCTGACTGTGCTTCCAGAACTTGAACGTTTTCCAGTGGTGAAGAATTTAGGCTTGTCTTGGCTTTAAATCGCAGGTGATGTCACTGTTTTATTGTTTTCGCCGTGCCTTTCCAGAGAACAGTTTCTCAGCGTTGCTGCCTTTCAAAACAGTAACGGCACTGTCGACAACTCAGAGAAGAATAAACAACACCCGCTGAGTTTAAATTCAGACTATTAAAACGAAATTGCAAGTCATTTTTTCCAGTTCAGGTGATTGTTGTTTGGCCCTTTGCTCCATCTCAGCAAATATCTAAATTGTTTACAGTTCCTCTGCCGGAACAAGAACCACTTATTATTCTGTTTTGATTAAAACAGACATCTCACCTGTAGAAGAACCAGTCAGTGCAGCAGAGCTTTGAAATCAAATTGGAAAGTAAACCCCTTTTCAATAATCAGATATGAATTATCCATGCCGCATCTAAATGTAGCTCGACGTCAACTCCCTCAAAGAAAAGGCGTCTTTAATTTCCTGTTTCTCTAAATGGCCATTATTCACACTGCAGACTGTTATTGTTGTATTTCATACAGAAAGTTGCTAAATTTAAAATGTATTTTCTTTTTTTTTGTCAGAAATAATTGGAGCAGAACATTAATAACAGAAGTGTCCACAGTACACAGTGTGGTTTTCCACCCGACGTCGTGGTCATTATCTGCAGCTTCTCGGTACATGTTTGGTCTGCAGCCTCCCGGAGATTCTCACATGAAAGCTGTGTGTGACAACAATTCAAAGCACATGTATTATGTAATGCTAATGAATGGCAAAGTAGAGGGAGAATTTAAGAGCTCTGTCTGAATTTGTACGGCAGGAGCGGTGCATGTGGGGTGGGAAATTAGATATTTACATTTTCATCCTGGCTGATTTTGCAACCACTTCAAAATTACATTGTATGCGTCTTACAATGGCTATAGCAATACACCACTCCCCAACAACCTCTTCAAACTAATATCATACTCTGCTTTGAGCTGCTTTTTACTCCAGAGTGGAGGCTTTATTCTTTCTTTTATATATATATATATATATAGTTGGGCGTCCTTGTGGCTGATTGGATATGTTGCATAACCACAACCTTGCTGGATAGATTTGTGCACTCCTGTGCCGTTGCTTTTCTCGCCACAAAAGAAATCAAAAATATATATTGGAGAATAGAATAAAATGAGGTAAGTTGTCATTGTCGGGGCTTGCTGAAATAGGCGAGTCCAGATTCTCATCACAACACATAAAAATTGTTGTGATCTTTCACAAATCTCTGTTTGACCTCTTGCTGTTAACAGGTGGATTTTCAGTCTTGAAATTCCAATTTTTATACTGGCGGGGAGGGAGGGAGTGTTGATAAAATAGGTGGATGCAAAGGAGTGCAGTGGGAGCAGTTGAAGCAAATAAAAGAAGGATATTTAGACGTCACATGAGTGGAATGTTCCTTTCCCTTTAGTATTTTCACCGTACTGGAAAAAAAATAATAGAAAGAACAACTGTTGAGACATGGATACGGAGCAGATGAGGAAACCGCAGCTTTCCTCCACTCAGTGCAAGAGGCGAATATTACTTTAATAATTAATGAAAGCAGCGACAAATCACTTGTGTCGTGTTATCCTTTCAATACGGTGACAGGAACTTTTTCTGCCACTATTTGCTTTACAGGAAACACATAAACGTGCATATTCTTTAACTGATAATTTGAAAATGTGGTTAAAATTGGCTTTAATGGAAGTCTAGCTATCGTACGAGAATGGCTTTGGAGTGTGTAAAATGCATAAATGACAATGTTTTAATGAGCACGTCAATTTAGTACTCGTCTCCACAAAGT
This sequence comes from Microchirus variegatus, assembly GCF_963457635.1. Lineage (NCBI taxonomy): Eukaryota > Metazoa > Chordata > Actinopteri > Pleuronectiformes > Soleidae > Microchirus > Microchirus variegatus. Next base: position 10,500,213 of record NC_139803.1, read on the forward strand.
TCACTTAGTCATTCACTCCCAAAGTGGGTGAGAATCCCCGCACATCAGTCTTCCTTTCCCTCTCTGTCACTTTGTCGCTGAAAAACCATTCAGGGCTACCTTCAAATGGCAGCTCGCTCTCCAAACACACGGGATTAATCTGTGTCTACAGCTGTCCACAGTGGGCTGTGCTTTATTCCAAAGGACTTAGCCTTGATCACAGCAACCCCCACAGCAGCTCAGTGGCTGTCTGCTGTCAGAGATATCATAATTACAAACTGAGTAAGCACAAATAAGCCAACGAAATTGTAAATAAATATGACAGAGGAGGGGGCTTTGCGTAATACTGCAGAGATGCAATATTTATTTTATGTACAAGTTTTGTTTTCAAAGCAGATAAAAACTCCAGTTTTTCAAAAGTCATAGTCGAAGTTAGAATGATCATGGGGACTAGAAGGCGGCGTCGCTGTAGTTGGAGAGAAGAATTGAAGACTGTGCCCGAAATCTCATGTGTTTTCTTTGAGCAGGCAGCGTTTGTAATCTGCTGACAAAGGTTCAGTGTGGAAGGGTAGAAAGAAAAAAAAACTGCTGAGATTGCCTGTGCAGTGTTTCAAACTCCAATCTATGAACATAAATTGGAAATGCTTATAGCCCAAGTTTAACTGTTGAAGAAAAGTGTGAGGTTTGATGTGGAGCAGCTGCAGCTCAGTGGGAATGGTCTGAGTCACGGTCGAGAAGGATTCACTGTCAGCGTCATCTGAAAAACATCCCTTTCCCCCAGAGCCTCCTCGAACACACTCATCACCAACAACCCTGGTTCTTGCTCATCTTTAGCTGGAAATGGTGGTTTTCACCACTGCAAAAGCCCAATATATATAAGTATATAATATTACTCATTAATCCTAACCCCTTTCAAAGGTAATGTTTCCAAAACTAATTTGCTCCAGTATGCCTTATATTACTTTTCTGTTTTACTGCTCGGACTTGGAAACCGCTCTTTTCTGCTTAATGTACAGACTTGTGGGCATGTCGGTTTAATGTGTCCTGCCAAAAATTCTCTTTTTGGTAATTACAGTTCAGCTTTCCAATATGAACAAGCATATTAGACTGTATATATATATATATATACCCACCAAACGAATAGTATAGATCAGAGGTTCCCACAGGTCTGGGCCTGGTACCAAGCCTTGGGCTGAGCCGTATCTTTTTTGGATTTTTTTGTTCTGGAAATGAATTGTTTTCCTTAGAAAGATGTATGTAGTATGTAGAAAAAAGACTGAAAACAATTCAGCAACGGCAGCATCACGACGTAAAACACAAAGAAAGTTTTAATATCAACCAATTAATCTGTTAATGATGTTTAAATGGCCAATGAAAGTCCCAAAATAACTCCCTCTTTCTCTCCCTTCTGTCTTTTACCAGTTTTTTTTACTCATATAACGTCATCGTGACAAAGCAGCCATTTGCTGCATGGGAACCATCTCCTTTTTCGATAATGGATCAGCACTCCAGTAGCCTGATGGCTCAGTGGGTTTTTGAGAGGGCCAGTACAGAGTAGCTGCAGAGTGTAACATGAGTTATCTCTTTTATTTTTAAGCCTTTTCGAGATGTCTGCTCCCATTTGAGTAGGTTTGAGTCTAATCCTGCGCTCTCTCGTGCTGAAACAGAAAGTCCTGCTGCTTCCAGGTACCATGGGCCTGAAGCCTCAGTTGTTCCAACATCCATACATCTGTTCAAGAGAGCCAAGTGTGTGTGGGAGGAAGATGGGCACGGCTGGTTTAAGAGAGAAGAGGTCATTGAAAAATGTGCAAATGAAAGAGAAAGAAGACGACGTGAGAGGGGGAAGAATAGGAGGAGAACCGGGCAGGTAGTTGAAGCTGAAGCGGCTCATTTCTGTCTTCTCAGACTGAGCCTCTCTTCTATGATTGCACCAATCACAAGAGTCAGACGAAAGGTTAAAGTTGTTTTATTCGAAGAATTCTATCAGCTTGTAGGGTTTGATTTACATCCCACTAAGTTGTTTTTCTCATATTGTAATTCTTCCTCACATTTTTTGTCCTTGAGTACAAACAAAACGACTCAAAACTGTTTTTATATCTTAGCAAGGATACATCAATGACATCATGCATTCCTTAGCTCCTTACTCTAACCTTAACCACAACCAAGTAACCTTAACTCTAACTCTAAAACCAGCTCTTAACCAAAATGTCCCAACAAAGACAAAACTGGACCAAAAATAAATTAATTTTCCCCCAAAAAATAAATCAAAATCAGTTAAATAAATCCATTCAATCCAATAACATTGACGACACCAAATAGATTTGAACATCAGCCCACTCATTATATTTCCTAATACTTCAATAATATACCATGTTATTATGGTGTGTCAGTGTTCAGATGGGCGTTTGTGAGGTGCCTCTTCTGGCTCCATCTCTTTTCCTGACGTGCTTCATTGATCTGTTTCTAATCTAGTTTTGGCTTTCTGACAGCGCTGGCTTCCCTCAGGCATTAATTATGCCTCCATGTGAGTTATATCAGTGGGCTTCAGCACCCAGCTCTCTGGCCTGCCTAATCCAACCAGATCCACATCTTTGGCCCAGCCACTGCTGCTCTCATCCAATCAGATATATTGAATATGTGTCGCAAGTGTTTCCCGTGGCCTCCACCCCCCAGAGCGATATCACCCATCTGTCCTCGACAGTTCCGATACATCCATTGTCCTACAATTTAAAGAATGCACTTAGTCGCACAGCTGTATAGAGAGTAGATGTGTCCAGTTCAGGCAGGGCCTTTAATCTACCCAAACTGGACGAGAAGCTGGAGTTTGGTACTGATGGACTTTTTTTCACTTCTGAAGATTCTTCTGGACTCAATTTCTTCACTGGGATGTCTTTACGAAGATTCTTCGCTGTTTTTAGAAGCTGGTCCTTGGTGACCTCACTCAGTTAATGTACATTTAGATGTACAAACATTCACCATGACCTTCTTAGCGAAGCGTCGGTGGGACGCCTTGACGAACAGCTCGTCTCTGGGCCACACGTTCCATGGAGGAAGCGTTCCGAACCTTTTGCCCCCGCCGCGCTCTGAAGGTGTGGGGACCCTGAAGAAGAGACTGTCCATGGACATCCTGCGGGGATGGGCCCCAGACTTCGGGAGCCTGAGTATGGGTCTGAATCTGAGTTTGAACTCAGTGAAATGGCCCTCGCTTGTTACTGTCTGCAAGTGGAAAGAGAACCTGACAGGGAAGCTGAAGAGGAGACTCTCTGGTACTGATGACGAATCACAGGTTAGAAAACTTGATCTTGAAGGGCCTTAATTATATAGTTTGGGATTTAGGGCTGGGATTGGCACCAGCAGCACCGTGACCCTCATGTGGAGGATAAAGCGGTCGTAGATGGATGGACAGACAAAGTTCCATCATGACAGTGTCAGTTAAAATACACTGAAAGAAAGTCCGTTTATGCAACAGTAATCAACCGCTCCTCTAGTTTCATAGTTAACAATTTGTACATGCTGTGTAATTAGAAAAGTGGCTTCCCATCCAACAGTTGCCTTAAATTTATGGAATTCATTAAATTGCAGTTATTTCCTATTAGGGTTCCCTTGTATCTGCTAATGGAGTTGCTGACTGGTGATCTGTCACATCAGCAGCCACTGGCTGTTTTATAGGTTTTCAACGAGTTCATTTCCACGGCTCTGAGGGTTGTTTCATTAAAGCAAGGTAGGAAATGTTATGTCTTCTGTATCTTCCATTTTATACTAATGCTGGGATTTAAACTAGTGTCATGTTTGGCAAAGAATGTTGTAGATGTTTAAGCAGGTGAACCTGTTGGCCAGTAAAGGATGAGGTCAGTCTCACTGTAAGCACCATCTCTACTGTAGCTATTAATGGGATATTAAGACCATTCATCTTCTTTTGTGTTTCTCTGTGGGTAACAGTAATGGTGATTAATGTCAGAGCCCTTTTAAATTCATATTATGAGCAGTTTAAAGGTGATGTATGTAAACTATGTACAACATCAACCATAAGCATTTAAAGAGTTACAGCTATCCCAGTTCAAAACGTGATTCATGAAGGTTGCCAGATTGTACAAAATACAGAAATAAGACGCTGCACGTATACCCCACATTTCACAGTTTTCATGCACATACGTATCTGTCCTATTTTAATAAACGTTGATTTGGTTAATTTATGACTTTAAGCAACAGGTGGAAAGTGAAAGAGTGTCTGCTTTGGAGCAGCAGCAGATAATTATTTAATGAAGAGAGGGCAACAGAAGCTGAAGGCTGATGCTGAAGCTCCCCATTTTGCTTCTCTGTCCAGGAGAAAAGTATTCATACCAGCATGTCTGTCACAGTTAATCGTGAAAATCATCTCCTTATTCAGATGTCTGTATTTACTCATGTATCCGCTGCACACCCTTGTTTTTCTTCTCCTCTGGTCGAGACTTTTTTGAGAGGGGTACGGACTATGGAGGCTTTTTGGGTTTGGTGTCATTCAGCATTTCCAACACTATATCCTGTGTTGAAGTGCTACTAGCTGTGTTATTGGGTGTATGAAGTAATAAAGGAGGTGAGAGTGGGGATCACATCACTAATAGCAGCCTTTAATTAACTACTTTAAGTATTATTATTAGAACTATGACAGATGCTTGCCATTTACAAAGTATATGGTCGAAGTTATCCAACACGTTGTTGTGCAAGCTGTTATTTCATGCTATGAAATATCTCTCAGTACGCTGACTTCATCACATTAATCACAGAGCAAACATATGTTGGATGCACAAGGTAATAATTTAGCACTGAATGCTTCGCTTGCTGCATGAGATGACTAATTCAGGATTGAGCCGAGCCAAACACTCCTCACTCCTAATGAGTGCCCTCATGGTGTTTTTTGGCTAAATGTATTCCTGGTATTTGCATATGATGCATCAACTAACAAGTGAAAACAGGCTGAATCATGAATTTTAATTTGAGAGACTGTATTAAATAATACTCCCAGTATCCCTCACTTTGCACTTTTGTGAAGCATGTCACTAATCTGCTAAATAAATGTAGTTTTATTAAATGTTAATTCAACTAATTGTAGACTGGTCTTCTAGTCGCATTTGAACATTCAGTGCAGGACAAACATAACCACATAGCAGATTTGTGGTTAGTGCTGTTGCCTTGCGGCAGGACCAGTCTGTGCAAGAGCCTTTCTGCATGGAGATTGTCCAAAAAACATGCAGAGGTTAATTGCACGCTCTAAATTAACCGTAGTGTGAAAGTGAGAGTGAATGGTTGACAATGAGTGAGTGAATTAATTAAATTGTCATCATATGACCATGGAGACGTGTTTATTTGGCTATCAGACGGTCAGAAATACGACTGGTAACTCTTTACACACATTTGGTGACATTTTGGGGTTGCCATATCAAAGGTTTTAGTTTTCAGCTTTTTGTTTGATTTGAACAAACGTTCCTTTGTTATATCTGAGTTCAATGTAAACAGATCCTGCAACAACATACTGTATGGACCCGTATTCTTGTAAGAGAGAGGAAGGTACTGTCGGGTATAAGATGTATCAACAGACAGCCTCGACTTGGCAACTACTAAGTCTCAGCCATACTTACCTTGAGCTGTTTATGTGCTCTGAGTTACCACTCTTTGTTGAATGCTGAATGCAACACAATGCCACTTTGTTGGAATAAATGACCGAGGCAGTGTGCCTGTCATTCTCAGCCCTAAATCAAAGGCAGGATCTCTGCGAGTCGAGCAGAGGGGGTGGGGTTGACTGGAAGACGCGCACACACTCTCTGTACACACACATACTGTAAGGCGGTCACTTCTCTGACTCAGGTTGACTGACTGATTCTCAGTTGTTCTAGATTTTCTCTGAAATACATTATAAGTGATTGGTGGGGGAAAAACAGTGTATATGCATTAAAGATGTAAGTGTAACTTAGTGCTGGTTAGTCAGGCCTTCAAGTTGAAGCTGAACTGAAAGTGCCCCCATGTGGCAAGTTAGATATATTGCAGAAAAGACAGTGGATGGCCTGAGAACCTCAGTGCACCTTTAGTTCATGGGAGGATGAAGGTTATTGTTTTATAAATGTATGTTTTAATATTAATGTATCCAACTTATGCATATTCAATGTACAGTATATGTCATATTTTGCAGTAGAAAGGTCAGCATACCTGAAGTTTCTGGCTTCACGACAGCTTCTTAAATAGAGTTTTTCAGTGAAAATGTTTGAATAATAGTCATTTTGTCAAGAGTTTGGGCATAAACTGGTTAATGATGCTTTCGCAAATAACCACACTCCAAAATGTTGATGGCATAGGATGGAAAAAATGGCCTATTAAAGCAGTTCCACTTTGCCACCACCAGCTCCACCCATCATTCCATTCCGGTGAAGACTGTGGTCCTTAGCGACAGAGTGCTGAGTGGATGAGAGCTGCTAAATCAAGTGGCACCGGCTCACTAAATGACCTGTCAAGATTTTGATTAGCTCATCTTGGGTTTGTGTCAAGGGTCAAATTTTCTGGATACAGGGACAATAAAATCCAGGCACACACATGCACACACATTTGCTTGAAACTCAGTATAGTTGATTGGCCTATAGTGTTATATATAGGAAAAAGAATTGGATGTTAAATAATCAGAAATGTGCACATTAGATAATCATGTATGGTATGCAACCATATTTCACTTGAAAATGAATCAGTTAATTTATGCAAAGCTTAATTTTGTGGGTGTAGAGTGAGTATGGATCTTGATAGGGTGTCTTAATTGTTTATTGGTAAAACATCTTCCATCAGCAGGTTTTACTGAGATTGAAAATATTTACAGAACATGTTGATTTCCATCAAGCCAGACATCACTGTCAAGTAGAGAATATGCTTCAGTGAATAAAATTGAAAACAAGACCAGGCCCAGAACGTAACCTTGTGGAACACAGGCGAACACGGGCGTAGAATAATAAGGGAAAAGGCATCACGTGACATGTAAATGAAAATGAAAAGTGCCACTATTGTTAAAGGCAATAGAGGCAGATATATTTCCTGTCAAATGATAAATTGTGTTTATTTTTATTGTTGAAGTTGCTGCCTTTTTAAAATTTTGTTTGGTGTATGGGTGGTGAATCATTTCTAAATAAACGGATTTGGCTTTCATTACATTGACAGTGCATTGACTTGTAATTTATTCCTGGATGTGATGTGTTGGATTGCTCCTGGCAGTAATAAATAATCAAATTTAAAAAGTTCAAATACTGAACGGTTCCTTCACCTTTTCTGAAGCAAAGATTTGAGTGATTGATTGATTAATTAATCTACTGCCTTGTCCTCCACATGAAGGTCATGGGGCTGCTGGTGCCAATCCCAGGTCGCCATTCCATCACAGACTTTTTTATTTATTGTTTAAATGTTTTGACGGATCACCGAAAGTGAAGTAATTCACAAAATTGAGGTTAAAGTCTTGCAAGGATGGGAAGGGGTTGTTTGGTGGCAAGTGATAAAATAACCAAAAGCAGCAGAGTGTGTTATAAATAATGTCCACTGTGTTTTACTGCTGCAGCCAGTATGTTTTTTATATAAAGAGAATATTAATACTACTAGGAAAACCCATGTTCATTTTTTTAGACCCTAACGTGTACTAATTTCTGCCAAAAGCTCAACTAACGCTCAAAACAATACCATGTAAGTAAGTAAATCTAATTTTTCATAAAATAGATTTTCTTAAAGCATAATTAATCATTTAGTTTTGTTCTGTAGGAACGTACTGTAATTTTACTGTGTCGCTGAAGATGTATACAGTCATTCATCATGACTTTAGTGTTTGCTTTATTACTTGGCTGTTTTATAGTATGGGTTATTTAGTGCAGTCCCTCCCAGATACTGCGGTGGGACCCACAGATGAGTCACAGTAAATTCATTTTGGGTTTGCCAAAGATTTTTTTCTTTTTCCTGCCTGTTTGTTTTATAACATAACCTTAAAAAAATTATTGTTTATCAACCATATTGTATATCTCTTGCTGTCTTTAATCTTACACAGAAATGACAGTAAAATATTACTCTTGTCACAACTTACAGTATATTTAAAAAGTTTAGCAAATATTCCATGCTGCATTTTACCTGTTACATGTCATGTAGAGGTTCTGAAGAGATTGCCTCTTAGCAATGATGAATTCTGTGATGCCTCAAGGGCACCTGGGATTACCTTCAGTTCGACAAAATGGAGGACATTTATTAAGCTTCTACAGCTCTTTTCATCTCACGTCCATTTGTCTATATTTACTAAAGAGAGCAGATGCGTCTCAGGCGATATCTACCTTCACTCGCTCCTGTTCAGATGTGCAAAATCACATAATATGAGAGACGAGAATGGAAATGTATGCCGGTGGCCTTTAAACCTGACTGACCACTGCAGTAAATGAAACTGTCTGAAATGAGCGTCTGGGAAAAAGCAGGTGAAATGTGCTGCAGTATTTTCTCTCACACACACACACACACATAGCGATAGTGAGACAATTGCCTGGCCCAAATGGAATGGAGCATAAAAGAACGATGATACGATCTCTTTAATAGTTCAGACAATGAAATGCGTTTGCAGCAACGGCGACTATTTCAGCAAATTAAAACGCACGGCGTTAAGTCAATTTACAGCAGCTTTTGTGGTTTCCACTCAAGTGTGATGGTAATGTGTTCATTGAACAGTATATTTTGAAACAACATAAACATTACTATTACTACTATGACTGTAAACATTAGGGTCTGTTGAAAGGGACATTTTATTCATGCAAGTTGGATTTTAAGCAATATATTTGCTACAGAGTTATAGACTGATTATCTTTATCTGAAAATATGAAAATTGTGATTAAATAATCCAAAATGAGGATGACATCAAGGTGAATATTAGGTGAAAGTCACACACCAAAGTGTCAGTTCTGCCAGCTGCAACTTTCGAGAGGTATAGATTAAACCGGAGTCCCATTATTTTGCTTTGGGTGTTAAGTTAAAACATAATGTACATTGTCGATGCCTTCAGATAAAACACAAAACCGAGGCGAGGTGTCATCAGCCCACGCAGACAGGAGGAGACTAAGAGATTTCTGGGTCCATAAAAGTGTGCCCAGTGAGCTGGAGAAATGAGATGTCAGCAGAAGAATAATATCATTTACTGCAGCGTCGTGCATCTGAGGGCTGGATACACTCATAAAGTCTTGTCTGGCTCTTGTCTTCCATTAGGTGCAGTCTCTACCTTTTGATAAGACAGTACGTGGAAATATTCTGTTTGACATAAAGGAAGATACACATACCACCTCTGACACTCGGTACGTTTACATGCACAGTTTAATCAAGCTAAGGCCATAGTCCGACTAAGACAGGAAACTGAGCAACTTGCCGAGTCCAAGTATACAGGCATTTATTGGCCGTGTATGTCTGACTCCGCCTCTGTGGGTGGCGCTGTATCTCTCTATAAGCTAGTGCATATTGAAGCACTTCCCCTTTGACCTTTACGTCACAAAAAGCAAACAGTGAACAAAAATTGGGGAGGATATTTTGGTGCATGCCAAGTCCAACTCCAGTCTAAGTGTCTACATGCAGGAGTAATCGGACTGTGAATCTCATTATCCAAGTATGTTAGTCCAACCGTTAGTTGGACGAATGTGTTTACATGACATTAAGGACACAAAATTGGACTTAAAATGCTTTTAGTTGTTTTCCTTGAATCCAAATTTTAAAGAAAACATCCGGCTAACACATACGAATATTTTCTCTTTGGTTTGTTCGACATATTACTAATAGGGATAATTAAAGTGAAAATATCCTCCTTGCATAACACTTTTAAAGGGCCAGTGTGTAAGAATTAGTGACATCTAATGGTGAGACTGCACATTGCCCTTTCCCAAGCACTTCAGGGAACTATGGTGGCCTATACATACCAGCATGGACACTGTTCTTCTTTGTTTGTGAAGTAAACTTCTGCTTCAAAATGCCAATTGCACTCTCTGCTGTAGAAACATGATGATGCAAGATGGCAGCCTCAGTGAAGCCCAAAGTAAAAGCCTCATTCTAAGAAAAACAAATTATTTTTATTGCTCGACGTTACACTTTTATGAATCAACTTTAGTTATGTGGAGGTCTTTTTAAAGAGACTTATGGCACCAAAACATAACCTCCTTAATGGACTTAATGCCACATTAACATTAGCTCATGTCTTACCTCGTGCACTAAGACGGGACACAGCATCATAGAACATATTTCTACGAATGCTTTGACCTTCCTTGTTCTCCGTTGCTCATCCTCGGTTGCTGTGGTTACCGCTGATGATAATGAGGCCTCCTCTAAACTGTCGTAGCGGTCCAAAGTAACCTCATACTGACCTTGTCTGTGTACAGACTCACACTGGTATGTGACTTAGTAAATTAGTAAATGTAAAAAGCAATAAACATAACATTTTTATGAACCACATGAACATATACATCCTGCAAACCACCAGTTAATTATCTATTAATCCCAGATGTCCTCACAGTGTTTCTGAAGAATAATCTCTACCTTCAACGATATGACATGTGATGTTTCATAATGGAGTTTAGTCTCCAGCTGGATGGTAATCATCTGCATATTAGTATACAGAGTATACAACACTAAGACTGTCACTTACTGTAAATATATCATTATGTTTGTCCAGGTTTATTTGTAACGCTGCAGGTAAACCAGCAGATCAATTTGAAGTTATTAAATTCCAGCAGCAGTGAGTTTGATTTTTGATTATTGTATCAGTGTCGTGTGTAAATTACAGTATGTGGGGAGGATGAAGCACACAACGCTGATGAGGTTTGAATGATTCAGCGTGTACATTATTGATGAATGTCAGTAAATGTCACCGTGCACATTTTATGTTTCAAACATTGTATGTATTAAAGCTATAGTCAGCAGGAGCACGAGAAAAATATAGATATTAAAGGTTAGTTCGGGCTCTCAGTCCAAATAAACATGGACAAACGATGGCAATATTATCGAAAATTGCCTTGTTTAATATCTGTTGACGTCAACTCCTGTGACTCAGAACGCAGCGATGCTACTGCATCCAGAGATAATGAAAGTAGACACTTACAGGCAAACCTGTAAACACACACACAAAAGAGTGAAGGAGCAGCGACGTCAAAGAGCAACCGAGCCGAAAGCTCTCTATTTGTTGATTTGTGCATTTTTATTTTCTGACCAACCATCCATCCGACCATGTCCCCCTGCTGCCCACACATTCTATCTTTCATTGTTATGTCATACACACACACACACACACACACACTCTGGCCGCCCACTGATGCTCTCTCTCCTACAAGGCCATGCTGTTTGCTGCCTCAGTCAGCGTTGATGAGGTATTATTCTCCATCACTGACTGTTTTGTGGTTGTCGCCTCTGGTAGAATGGGAATGGGTAATGATAACGCCCCCGCACACACACACACACACTCTCAAGCATCCCGTAACACACCATGTGATGGCAGCAGCACTGTGTGCTGGAGAAAGACTAAGGTGTGCCTGGTGTCTTTTGTGGCATGGAAAAGCTGCCATGTTTGGTGACGTCATCTCCGTGTGGGAAGCCAGAAGGGGCAGAGGATTCATGTGTGTGTTCATGTGTGTGTTCATGCGTGTGTGTGTGTTTCTGGCACTGTGATTATTTCACATCACAGATGATGTTGATGATAAAGCAGCTGGGTGTTTTGCAGCAACTCGAAGACCACTGACCCTGATTTTATTCGCACTAATGCATCGGCTGAGGTGGAAGTCAAAACATGCAGTTTGGTGATCAGATTTAATTGGCGAGCCTCTGGTCATTGTGATACCTTTCTATTTTCCAGCTGGGAAAATGGGCTTTTGTGGCTTTGATCTTAGCGAATCCCCTTAGAAAGTTCTTAAAAGACAGAGGACTGTCTTTCTACTTAAATTTAAGCCATAAATTCCAGGCATAGTATGAGATAGTGAAACAATATTATGTGCTCCCATTAAAGCCATAACTGCATAGGATATCAACTGTGGCTTGTTGGTGGAGTTTTGCTGTAGCCATGATAATTATAATTAGCACATTAATCCTTGAGTTATGGACAAATACATGGGTGACAATGATCTCCGACCACCAAAATCTTGTTGTACCTGGTTGTGGGTGTCTGTTATATAGGAAAAGCATACTCAAAAAGTCACTGTGACAAAATAAATCCTTCAACAAGAGCTTAAAGTATGTTATTTTTGGAGGACAGGGTTGTTTTGGCTGAATCCCTCAACATGTGTCTTAAAACACAACAGCTGACAGTGTTTTTTCTCTGAATCAAATGTTAAATGGCCATGATTGAGCTTGTAGTTGGTCGAGCAGGTTCCACGTGTAAACCTATTTTTTTAATGAAGATTTTCTTCAACGTCAGTAAAGAAAACAAAGTGAAAATTTAACGAGCTGTTCTGAAAGTGGGCGGCCTTTTCTAGTGTCAACACCAGGTCAAGTGTGGTTGTGTGTTTTTCTCTGATGTTGCGTAATGGCCAGAGATTTTTGTTTTTGCAGAAGTGGATTTTACCTTTGACATTTTAAAAAAATAGCCATCACTTGAGCATTTTATTCTGAAATATTACAACTAATTAATGTTAAATAGCACATTCGTTCAACTCACAAAATCCCAGGTGTTCATCAGTTTGATGAGGTAAATGCATCTTGTCCCAGTGCTGGTGCTGTATACATACTACTGCTCCCTCAGTCAGGTGTGTTTTCAGATGAACACACCATACAAGTAGTGTTATATTATTTTGTCCACAAAGACCAAATGGAGGCAGAATAAGACCATTAACACACACGGAAAAAAGTTACACACTACAGCTTTGCATCAGTGCTATAGTAGCTATAGTAGCTATAGTAGCACTGCGATGATTCAGAGTACCAGCTGTTGTGTTGAGGGATTCAGTCAAATGAGAAGTTAATGCAACGACCCCATTGACACACTTCAAGCTCTTGTTGAAGGATTTTATTCGCCATAGTTTTCCCAAAGAACAGAGATTCCTGGCTCTCAGTTCCAGCCTCTGCTGCTGCAGCACAAGTCCAGGGATTTGCCTCCATCTCCCAGCAGCAGCAGCAGCAGCAGCAGCAGCAGCAGCAGCAGCAGCAGCAGCAGCAGCAGCAGCAGCAGCAGCAGTAACCAGCTCTGTTTCTGCCTGGAGATGGGGATGCTGTCAAGAAGTTGATTCATTTATTGACACTGGGCTGGTAGCCAACACACTACTCTCCCCCATCCTTCCTCCTGGTCTCCTACTCTTCTTATCTACCTCTCTCATTCTCTCTTCTTCACCCCCCCCTCCCCACCGAAACCCCCAAGTCCTCACTCACTCAGCGCTGCCCTTTCCCTCCCTCTTGCTCAATTTCACTTCCATCCACTATCTCACTCTCTCTTGCTTTCTCTTCCCTCTTACTCCCTCCCCTTTCACTCTCTCTCTCTCCCCCTCTCTCTCATTTATCGTTCTCCTGCTCCAGAAGCTCTGACACACAGTCACACACAAACACACACTCACACACACACACCCTCTGTGTGCCGTACAGCTACAGCCAGCCACTTCATTCATCATTCATTTTGTTAGAGTGAGCAACTCATACATCAGGCAAGAGCGTTTTGTGTTGTGTTTGATGACTGTGGCAGTAAAGGACGAAGAGAAACGGGAGTGAGAGACAAAAGTAGTGAAGTGAGCAGAGGTTGAGCGTTGAGTGGCATCACCATGACTCTTTACCTGAGCAAACAGCAGAGCTGCTTTGCGGACCTGGACAAAAGAGGAGGCTGTGGGGAGGAGGCGCCGTGTTCCCTCAGCTGGCATCATCAGCACCCCAACAGTCAGCGCCAGCATCACCCGAGCCAGCGCTATCATTACGGATGCGTCCCCGGCGGGGCCACCCTCCCGCGGAAGGGGGGTCGGATGGCGGCCTGCCATTTGGACAGCATGTCCTCCAGGAGTCCAAGCCGCTTGGCAGCGGTGAGAGTGAAGGGGGGTAGCTGTGACCTGTGGCCCTCTGAGTGTGGCTGCACCCACAGCTGGCAGGAGCCCTATCAGGTAAAATGATGCTGCTCACACAGCTGCAGGACGACACATCTGGACTGGGATTATGAATTGTGGCAACTAACAATCGCTCTTAGTGTTGTCCTTAGGGTTAGGGTTAGGACCTGGTGACCTAAAGCAGTCTGTGGACCCCATAACATATATGTTATGTTATATGGGTATAAGTTATATGACTGGCAGTAGGCGACGGTGGTTAAACTTTTCGTTGTGAAGGCCTCATGAAGTCTTTTCGTACTTAAAAATATACGCTGCGGTAAAAATGATTGTGACATGATTGTGTCTCATTAGTGTGTGTGTGTAGCCTCGGGTACCGTACTAACTACATTATTGTTATAAAAAGTGTATCAACTCTGCTCCAGATTTGCCGCTGTTGTTTTGTGTTTTTTAAGCCTCCCCCCAAAAAAATAGAAAGGTTTGGAAAACACTGCTGGTTGTGTTTTAGTTTGCAAAATCTGGGGCACTGCTTTACTTCTACTTCATTATTGGGTTCTCAGTCAGTTGTGAATGAATTGTGCTATTTACACAGTTTGTCTGTTGTCATCCATTTTGAAAAAGATTATATTTCTTATTTTGTGCTCAACAAACAACTGCAGAGAAGAAAATCAGCTTCCTGTTTACACCTGTGTGGAAAAGCTGCTGGGTACATTTTAGTTTTGCATGTTAGTGTGGACGAGCAGAAACAGAAGCATTCACTTTCTGAATGAAATGTGCTTTCAGTTTCGGTTTCACGTCATTGTCCTCCGCTTCCTCTTTTTACGATTGTTAATTCTCATTTTCTAAAAGGGATGAAATGTTCACACAGAAATTAAATGGTCATCTGATGGCATTTGAAAATACTTTACTTTTTTTTTTAAAAATTTTTAAAAATGCAGTCGTACGGATGCAGCCGAGAGTCGCACCACATTTGTTCTGGTTTAAGCAGCGTTGTTATCACAGCTCGATGAAGTCGTGTCCCCAGATGAGCATTAACAGCAGCAACAATGAGTGATCGCTCAGCGTTAACCTTTAAGAAATATACTGCTAAAGTAAATCTCGACTTGTCTTTTTAATTGCCGGGGTGTGTCACTTTTGTGCAACTATAGCAGGAGTGGAATTGCCTCAGGCAAGGCCAGTGGGGTGGGGGGGGGGGGTGTAATGGGAGGCCATCCATCATGTAACAGAGGCAAATGCAACGCAGGGAAATTGCACAGGGGGCAGCACTCCGCAGCACCAGTGCTCTCGCTGTTGCCCTGCTTTAGAAATGTTGAAAGATGACGTGGAGGTAGAGTGGGAGAGAAAACACATTCATACTAAAGTCAGTTAAAATGCATGTTTGAAATAATAGTGTGACATTAAGAATCAGACATTAGACTCTCCGTTCACTTACTGAATCGTAACTAAAGCAAAAATACTCTCCTTCCTTTCACTTGAGTAGATAAATCATTCATTGTGCGCAATTAGACCCATAAAAAGACGTTAATATTATCTGTTCTGATCAGTTATGGCCGGATGACCTTCCTCGTTCAACTTGATTTCAGTCCCATTTACTCTCCTCTCCTCTGCTGCAGAGCTTATCTTTCCATTTCCATCACACTCCTCCATCATTCCTCCCCCCTCCCCTCCGTACTCTCATCATACTTCCAAAGACATCCACGTCGTATTTTGTGTTGACTATTTTTACACGAGACGCCGGTGAATTATTGATACACGCCGCTGTTTTCTTAAGCCACTTTACAAAGAGGTGCCGCTGAATTATTGAGCAAAACTCGACGTGAGCACAAGACTGCTGAAAAAGTACAGACAACCCCCCCCCCCCTCCTCTGTGCCATCTGAAGTATCCCATGAAGTATCCCATGCAGCTGTTGGGTGTGTGTCACGTGTGTTCTGAGTCTAAATTCTTTAAGAAAAGACTAAACACAACATTGTCGCACACCAAGGTTCAAAAAGGGGGCCAGTCTCCTTGTGTGTGTTTACTGAATAATTATGCATGAGGAAGTCGAACATGAAGCAAAGCATCTGGTCTGAGAGCATCAGCCAGCTGTCACATCCACTACAAATCTCTCAGCTCAGCCTGTACATTTGACGATAGGACACTGCACTGAAAACGCTCACTGTACAAAACATTTCATTGTCACTATAATACTCCGAAATTGAGATTTAATGTTATGAAACTTGTGGTACAGTGGTATTAATGAAATGTTGATTCAAATATGGCAGAAAAATGAAAACCAAAGATTTCATGATTTATTTCCCTTTAATTTATTAATTTTATTGTGAAATTAAGTGGTTACAAGACAGGTCAAACTGGACAAGGCAATATGGAGGTGCAATATCATAAATCCTGGCTTCTATGTTATGTGGCTGTGCAGTGGTGATGTATGGCAAACAGAGATGGAGGAAGGTGGGAGGTGGACAAACAGATAGATAAAAAAATAATATCGATGTCATGGAGAGGTGAGAGGACAGGGTTCAGCATGGGGGGTTAGAGGACGGATGAAGATTTACAGTGTCTACATACACCAATATTTTATCGTTCCATGAAACAGACAGTCAACATATCATACTCAGGGTTGTAAATGTTGCTGTTGTTGCTGCACCACTGCATTAATGTGCTGTTTGGGGCCATTTGGTCACATGGTGATGTTTAGGAAGCATGAAGAAGAAGAGAAATGAGTCTAAAGTGCGGCTAAGCGTGCGATTGATGCGCTCAGTTGAGCAGCCCATTCCTTCACTGTGGTCTGTGTGTGTGTTTAAATATACATGTGGATTTATACCATAAGTAAGTCCAAGATATGAGCTGTGGAGCATAATTCTGCGCAGTGCTTCAATCTCCTGTGTCCTAATTTGATAAGTTAATCCTATGCTGTGTATTTTGCACCTCAGGCTGATGGCATCCACTTCCTACTATGAAAAACTAGCACTAAAACTAATACAAACTAAGCTAAAAACGAGCAAACCTGCCCTTAAACCTAAATGAAACTAACTAAAATTAGTATAACCTTGTTTATACTTATTCTTTCATATACCATACATGTGTACACAACAATCTCACATTTATTCTGATTTAACGTGACTGCATGTATCCTCTTGTATATTAAAGGTTACACTCTCTTCACTGCAGTGACGCTCGTGAGGTGAGCAGGCATTTTCCACCTCGCTGACCCGTGTGACTGCAGGAGACATGACAGTCAGTGGTCAGCAGAGAGACAGAGAGAGAGAATCTCCTGACAGAAATATGATTAATGACACACTTTCCTGACCTACAATCGCATTACTTGAGCTGCCTGCTCTCCGGCACAGTAAAGAGAAATTTGCTCTACTGTACGTGAGCCAATTTGTGTCTTTCTCTTTCTTCGTCCATCTGCGTCTGAGAAGTACGGTATTATCTGATGTATGTGACAGGAGGCCACTTGCTGTTGTTTTCTGTTGATTGGAGTCAGAATTGACATCATCTTTTTGTTCTGTGCCATTTCTGCTCTCTCTTTGTCGCTCAGAGAACGAATGGCTCTGCAATTATTCACTCGATTAGTGTCCGTGCGCAGCAAGTCATCATACCTCTCCCAACACTCTACAGTTCTGCACAGCAAACTCCCGATATTCTCCCTCCTGTTAAATTCACAAGCCAGTCCGTCTCAGATGAGAGAGGAGTCTCTGGCGTTTAGATTGGTTTAATAATTCACACGAATGGAAAGCGTCAGGATTAAGACGAGAGGTGGCGATTACTCACGTCAACTCACATACTGTATCATCCGGACATGTTGAGATGTTCCTGTAGCGGTAAGAAATGCATGTAAAAAATAGAATAGAATAGAATTTAATTCTCAAGTAACATGAGATAATCACAGATCTTAAACAAAACAGGAAAGAAACTCAAAGATAATAGTAATAAGTTCACATTGTGTTCTGTCACGGTCACTTAAAATTGATTCGTTAAGTGTATCCCAGTCTGGTGTCGTAGTAATCTTTTTGTTGTTGCTGTTGTTTCCACTGATTATTCATGAGAGAGCACACTTGGATAGAGTCGGTCTAATCTTGAAAACACGCTGATGGGATAATTTCCGTGCGAGGCACACTCCATTATTCATGCGCCTTGAAAAGATGATAATTGTGGCAATTAACCTTTAGATTGTGTAGATGATTTTTGCTGGAGATGCTCGTATAGACTTCCTCAATACCTGCTCTGCCATTTTTATGGTTCACTTTCATTCCTTATTTTGCTATATTACTATTTTTATTATATTTTTCTACATATTTTATAGTAAAAGCAAATTTTTTGTGACAAGATTATTGACTCGTAACTTGTAAACTACCTGTCTGATATTGTGTATTTTACACTCACGCTGCTGAAACAACAACACCAGAGCCTCGAGGCATGGACTCCACAGGACCTCTGCAGCTGTCATGTGACATCAGGCACCAAGACGTTAGAAGACAGTAGATCCTGTGGGAAGTCGTGGGTCACACTCGTTTTTATCAGATAGGCATCACTGTGTGCACAATCTTGGGTAATTTTGAGTTCAGCTCAGCGTATTATCAGGTTCTTTAAAGCCTTACTGAACAGTGTCAGACTGCATTTCTGCATTTCCTGTGTTCATGTCAGAAACACGTATGAAAAATGAGGAAAAATTCTATATTGTGTGGATCTAAACATCTGTAAATGTAGATCAGGGCAGTGACATTATGGACTCAGTTATAAGGAAGGAATTTATAAACACATTTACAGTCTAGGAATTGTGACTTTAACTATGATATTTAACTCCATGCGTATTTCATTCTTTATTCTAATGGTACACAGGTGACGAAACAACATTTCCTTTTGTTTCGCCCTTGATTGAGTTGTATTTGTGTCATTTAGACCAGGTCAAATTACATATTCCCTGACGATTCTCTCAGTGGATCCGTGAACACTATGTTTCGAAGTGAGTCTCGTGCATCAGCCTCATTATTGATGGACTGCAATCTGAACTGCTGTTCATCCCATGTTCAGTCACACTGTGGCCACAGCTCAGAGTTCCTCTCTTGGGATTCAACCATCTGCTCAAGTATAATCAGAGTGTGTGTGTGTTGTGCTGCATAAATTTATGACAGCAATAATATTATCTGAGTGCAGGTTGAGCTTCCAATATACAATACAGAACAGAGAGCACTGCAGTCGAGCCAATACGGCTAAAGCTTCGTCTTCCAAATGATATTGCGGTTTTTAATTTATTGCAAGCCATGGAAAACTTTTGAAAATGTTTTTTATCCACATTATTTCACCATTTCACCAAAGTGCCATACTTGTTTGTTTTAAAAGCTTGTAACCACGTCACTTACCTGTGCCTGAATGTGGTTTGCAGGAACACAATGGAAACTAATGATCTTGGTATCTGGGTTGAAAAGCTGTTATTTGAGCAGAATTATTTCCTTGACTTCCATAGTGTTTTCCTTCATTATCATCAGTGTCTCCGTAAATAATCGCTAATATCTATGAACAGGTACAAGTATTTTCCCATGCTTTCATCGCACACAGTATGAATCCGTTGTTGCAATCACAATACTCGTGCCGCATCTTTGATGCTACGGGTGATGTAATCTTTGCTGTCGAGGGCGGGGGCAAAAGAGGTTGTCACGTTTACGCGTCGGAACAATACAAACTAACCACTTCCACTCATTTACTGCCCATGTTCTCATCCCGCTCTCTTGTTAAGCCCATTCAGCTATAATAACGCCATCAGAGTGCTGAATGCACAAACGGGGAACGGGAGTATTTATGGTGCCGTGCAGCAAATGGAAGTCTGTTAAATTGTTGATGATACAGAGATCCACAAGCTTGTACTCTGAAAGTAGGACAGTGGTGGGTCTCACTCTTGTTTTCCCCCCTCTCTCTCTCTCTGTCTCTCTTACAGGCCAGTCCTGCTCCGATAATCGTCAACACAGACACTTTGGAGTCGGTTCCTTACGTGAGTTTCAGTCTTTGTTTTTGTCTTTTCCATTATTCGATGATCAAAACATCCAGCAGAAGAAGAATGATTCCTTTATGCTGGACGACTATGTTGATTGTGCAACTTAATCTTGATAAAACAAATGAGGTCATTGTGCTGAATTAAATGACGTGCATAAGACCCTCTAGGGCTTCATCCTGAACACTTTTCATCAGCAAATATATTAAATTGCAAAGTAAGAGTAGAAAAACGAACAAATTATCCAATTTTCATGAATACACTCACGTGTCAGAGCTTTGTCCACAGACTGACGAGCCAAGATTACATCACCCGTAGCATCAGATAAGCGCTGTTTGTGCCGGTATACACTGTTCCTGCTGGTGCTAATTTAGTCTTTAGGCCCTTGATTGCTTCCGCGAGCTCTGATAATAATTTCTGATGCTGTCGAAGAAAAAAAAAAACACGATGCTCTGCTGGGAATATGACGCGCGACATCACATAAACTTCCTGTGTGAATGTATAATAATGGAGGTAATTAATCATCTCGGTAAGATATAGAACTAACTGTAACTAATCTCCATATTGCCGGAAAATAACTAATGTGACTGAACTGGCACTTGAAACTTGTTTCCCGTGAGGTGGGGCCTATTTAACACAGAATACACAATTTTTGATGAATAATCCTTTATGAGTCTAATTTAACAGAGTTATTCATCAGCACTGGCATGAGTGTTCGACACTGGTGAATTGTGTCTCTTAATTGTATTTTTTCTGTGTTTCCTCAGGTCAATGGCACAGAAATTGAATACGAGTTTGAGGAAATCACTTTAGAGCGGGTGAGTACCTCGGATCTGACATCTGTGTTTCACCTCAGAGCGTCTTCTGTACAAGGATGTGTCAACAGTAGAGTCGTGATGGTAAAACAGTTCTGCTGCTTCACCAACAGCTCTGCCCTCTGTGTTTGGCTCAGTGAGCAGTGGACTATCTAATTTCTCTCCAACACATTATTCATCCAGTTACAATAATTGAGCTACAACAACATTAAAAAGTTCAAATATCTTTAGAACTAGATCTCAAGGTTATATTTGTAAAATATGTACAACGGTCACTGCTATCTTCACTCAAAACATTGTAAATGTCTTATAACACTATGTTCATACACATACACATACAACATATTTTTATAAACATTTCACTCATTTTCGTAGGTCAGCAACAGATAGAGAAAGTGAAAGTGTGTCTGCTTTAGAGCAGCAGCAGAGAATTATGCCATGGTGATGAGGGGAAGACAAGGCGACAACATCTGTCTTCACCTTCCTCTCTGCTTTCAGCACTCCATATTTTAATGCATCTAACCTGCACTTTCTTCTCTGGTTGAGCCATTTTTGAGAGGGGTAATGAGGTCTTTTAGGTTTGGTAACATCTAACCTTTTATTCAGATTCCACCTGTGCAGGACCACTCAGCTCCACCTAGACTCACACCCACATGTTATTCACTCAACCACGCACACCTGCAACCCATCTCACTCACATGCAGACACACGGAAACACACACACACAAGGAAAAAGCAGTCACGACCCTGGGGTCGTAACAACCAGATACATTAACAGGCGTGCGTCTGTTGCATTCATCAGCCCGGAGAAGCCGAATCCCAAATTTGATTTAGTGGGTCCAGACAGCAGTGTCCTGCAGACGCAGACAGTGGGCTTTGTAATCAGGAGAAGCTGCTGTTTCCATCAGCGAACAACTTCATCGAAGCTGGCCTTTCATTTTGTGATTGAGCATCCGGGGAGTTTTTATTTGCACAGGCAACACTTCCAAATACAGTATGTCACCGTGGAGTTGTGATAATAATAATGAAGAGCAAGGTGAGAGGCAGTGACTGTGGCTTTTCTTTTTTTTTTTTTACTGCTGAAGACACCTCTGACCACTTTATAATCACACTGAGAGCAGTGTCACTAAAGTATTAAATTATGCATCTATATTGGATGTACTCTCTCCAATAAATTGCAGTGCTTTTATGAAGAATTAAA
Source organism: Microchirus variegatus (assembly GCF_963457635.1). Taxonomy (NCBI): domain Eukaryota; kingdom Metazoa; phylum Chordata; class Actinopteri; order Pleuronectiformes; family Soleidae; genus Microchirus; species Microchirus variegatus. Next base: position 10,522,204 of record NC_139803.1, read on the forward strand.
AGTCAAAGAAAGGTCAGCAGAGTGCGTACTTTAAAGGCAGGGAGGACGCAGGCGAGAACATTTTGTAGTTGCTCGTTCAGAAAGGTGTAGAAAGAGCAGGTGTACTTACTTATTTTAAATCAGATTTTGGAATAACACCCAGAAACTAAGAGCTGTAATAGGCCAACTACAGGATAGGGATATAAAATAGAATGATAATCACAGTGAAAACATCACTATTGTCATCTGAGAGCGAAGTGAAAAGATTTTTCACTGAATACCAGACAACTTTTATTGCTATCCAATGAAATTGACTGTTTCTATAATAGTATTGCAAACACAGGTCCATAATTTTGTCCTTTAAATGGTCTAAGAAACACACTGTAGCTCTGACTCCTGTCCTTGACCACAGGGTAACTCGGGGTTGGGCTTTAGCATCGCCGGAGGGACGGATAACCCGCACATCGGTGACGACCCTGGCATCTTCATCACCAAGATCATCCCTGGAGGAGCGGCGGCAGAAGACGGACGCCTCAGGTCAGTCATTTACACATCCACGCACACGTGGGAGGTGACAACAAAACAGGGTTTTTTAGATCCAACAGGAAGAAAACCTATTAAGAGACGTTAACTGCAGATTAGATAGTGTATACTCCTCCACTTCACAAACCTGTCATAGAAAACAGTGTCTTTTCCCATCATTGTTTATCAGGGACCAAAACCCATTGCTTATATTGGCTCTCATAACTCTGTCCCTATAGATGAAATGAGTGGCTATCAGAAAACCTCCACCATTTTAGAGAAATAACCACAATTCCCATCATGAAATGTTCTCTTTTCTTTCTGTTGGTGACTGACAAATAACGAATATGACGATTTGAACTTGTGCAGCACTCAGTTCTCAAACCTATGTGGGTCGGTTCTCAACAGGAGTCATTTCTGAACATGCACTATTTTGAGATCTCAATCACGTGTCCCCTCAGTCGATGTTCTGTGGCCCTACATATTTTACTTTAAATATATAATGACAATATTTTCATAATAATAATACATCATTAATATTAATAATAGTATTTTTCTGGATTCAGTTTTATTTCTGCCTGGTTTTGTGATCAGTAGATTCCGTCTGCATCATCGTCATGTTCTATTTTGTGAACTATATATCAAAACAAACACATTTCCACTTTGAAATAGTGTAGAATATCATCCTGGCTATTTTTAATTTACAATATCATGATGGATTATAAAGATAAAACTCCAAACTGTTCTTCACTTGACCAGACCAGAAGTTCACTGGCCCCCAGGTCATTTTGAATTTGAGGTCCCTGATTTTAGAGTTTAGGAGTCCTGTGAAAACACTTTTTGTCAGTTTATGTGACTGATAGCTCTGACATATTCCAACATATATTGACCATGACCACAATTTTGACTTTTTTGTACAAATATGCCGACATATGAGACCACATCAGAATTTTGGGTCAAAATGTGGTGCTTAAAACTGTGCCTATGAATTGAAATTGTACTATGTGTTTAATTGGAATAGCATGTATAGGATTTTATTGATCAAACTTCTGTCACTTTGCCATAGATAAAGCTCTATTCTGGAACTAGTTGTGTGTCTGTACCAGCCTTGTGACTACAAATGAACAGTGAGGGTAGAGCTACCGTGTGTCAGATCCTCTGATATCGTCGTTTATGAAGCAGCAACACAACCTGAGCTCATCCATTACTCAACAGGAGTGAACGCTCACTCAGGGGAGAACGGTGCAGCCGCCACAGCGCCCCGACACCTGAGATCACAGCCTGTTTAGTATTTAACATGAACACTTGAAACTAGAGAGGCACAGCTTGACTTTTAAAAAGTTTGTTGGAGCTTTTCTGATGATAATGAGCCCATGAAGGACTCCACTGCATGCGTGACGGTGTTAACAGAATAGGTTTTACACTTTATTTGAAAATAGGATGGTGGAAATCAGTGTTTTCAAATCTCAAGGCTCAAAAGGTAGCTCAGTATTAGCACAGGCAGAATATACCGTGCTAAGAAGTTGAGCAGAATGCTGAGGGGGGGCGAGTGTATAACCCCAAATGTATCATTAAATACATACAGAATCATATTTTCTTCCACTTAAATGTTAGAAAACTTACATTTTCCAACAAAATATGGATATTTCTTAGTTACTTTAAGAAATGAGAAGTGTTATAACTGCACCATCATGGTCCTGTTGCACGTAACCATCATTATCAGTGTGAACACACTCATGCATTCACAATAGCCAGTCCATGTATTGAAGTATGGCCATGTTCACTGGGGAAATCCAAATGTGTAAATATTATAGAACCAAGCCGTATCTTTAACGCCGCAGAGACATGTATAATATGGGAATATGATATTGCCCCAGTGCATGCTGGGTAGAATAGACATCACTTCTCTTATGTGACTGTTATCACAGGATCGGTCCATCACAGGTCACACACAAGTCCTGCAACTCCATTTCTCTATGTTTATTCAGCCTTTGTTTGAGCTTCAGTGTTTTCTTGAAGTTGTCCAGTACGAGTCTCACTGTCTGCAGGAGAGGTGATAAGCATGCACGGCGTCGGTTCGAGCAAATCACAGAAGAAAACAGGGCCGGGCATAAATCACACTTAAACTAATTGACGGTCACCCACTCCAAGGTGGGCACTGAGACTTTATGCATTATGGATGCAGGGAGCTCTAATCTCCATGAGGAGGGTAAGGCTGGCTCGGGGATTTTGTTTTCTCTGTCATTAAAAAAAAACACTTCCTGTCAGTGCTGTGGGACACTGTAGCACAGCACTAAGCATGCTTAATGCACCCTGCTCGGCTTCAGGGACTGCTTGAAGCATTTCAAGTGTTTTTTCATGGAGGCTGATTTTGGAACAGTTGAAAGCGTGTAGTCAAGACTAAACCCACCTCAGCTCCCCTGTTTAATCACTGAAATGTTTTTGAGACACTCTGATTGCATTTATTTTGGCTCGGTTTGCACTTTTCTTGAGTTTTATTGAAATATTTATTAGTTTTAATCAGGTTGGTACATGATTAATCGATCGATTTGAAGCTTTTTTCTTGATTAAAACTTCAGCTTCTGAAATTTGAATATTTTCGTCATTTCTTTGCTCAATAAAAACAAAGAAATCATTCAAACTCAATCATTTTTGGTTTGTGGACAAAAACAAGACATTTGAGAACGTCACTATTTCCAGGTTTGACAAGCACTGACCAACATTTTGTTAACGTTTTCTGACTTTTTATGGACCAAACGATTACTTGTTTAATCCTGAAAATAATCGTCAGATCAATCAATTATGAAAATAATCGTTAGTTGCAGCTCTACTCAATAGAATGAATAGAATAAAATAAACTTTATTGTCATTATACACAGGTATATTTCTCAATAAAGACTAGAAGAACCTATATATAAGTAATAAATAAGAACAATTTAAATAAAAGAATGATAATATTAACAGTCAAAGGAAAATTAGCAAATACATCAAAAAATAGATGAGGAAAAATTCATATGAAACTTTTTGGCACATAATTGGTCCATTCATTCATTTCTGGGGGTGTAGTTGATTTTTAATTCTACAGGCTGTGATTGCCCTGACCATACCAACCCAAAATGTTCTAAATGATGATAAAATAGTCTTACCTGTCTCCTGTGTCTGAGTAAACACAGTCTTATGGACTCTGGCAGCATCTTACCGAGCCACTTACTCATATATTTTTAAGACATTTCCTCCAAAAGGGTTTAAAAAGTGAACAGTCTCATAAACGGTGTAAAAAAGCATTTATTCTCAAACAAACTTACCACTATCACACAAGATTTGCAGCCACACCTCCTTATCAAACACATGTCTATTGAAAATAATGATACACTCTTAATAGAATACAAGGACTGTGTATTAAGATGGATGACATGACAGCTCCCAAAAGTGAAGCAGATACATTTGGCGCTTGTGCGAGTATGAGTGCACTGAGACCCAGCTGATCTCCACGATCAGCCCCAGGAGACTCGTGTCCTTGTGTGCCAGGGCATGAGTGTTTTCGTCGATGCCTCGGGGGGCTGGGTTTAAACCGAGCCGCTTGCCGACTCTGATTTTAACTTCACTGTGTGCTCACACACGTTCACATACCTCCTTGTGTTGTAAAGCACTTTTATCTCTCTGCCACACACTCGTACATAAATAAATAGAATCTGCACTGTGTTGTTTGCAAACTGAAACCACTGTGCAAGCACATGGGTCATCATGATCTACTGCCAACAAGAAAACATCCCTCACTATATATATATATATGTGTATACTTGTATTTGTGACTTATTTAGGATTTTTGTCGGGTCCAGTAACTTCTGTCTAAGATGTTATGTTAGGGTTAGGGTTAGGCGTTAACTTCATGGTTAACGTTGCGAAAAGGTTTTGTTTATTCTGTCTAAATGAATGAAACTCATTGCAACAGGTGTTTTTTCAAACATGGTGTGTTTGAGGTCCAAAAAAACGTAAAAACCTATCTTTGTGAGGACAATTTGACCTTGTGGGGTTATTTTGTCTGGGCCCCACAACTTTAATGGTTAAGACCTGGTTTTTGGGGTTAGGATTAAGCTAAGGGTTAGGGTTAGGCACATGGTTAAGGTTAGGGTAAGATGCTTGGGAATGCGTTATGTCTATAAGGTGTCCTTGATATGGTAAAATGACCATCAATAATAATAGTCAGTCATCACAAGCAGAATTTTTGCTCTGATCTGCAACTCAGCTGGATATGTTACTGTAGTAAAGCCATTTAATTTCATTTAACCTGTATTTCTAAAGGGAAGATCCTTGAGATCAAGGATGTCCTGTTACAGTATTGGGAAAAAAATGGAACATACAGAGAAGCTCACAGAACAATAAAATGCAATTAAAAAATGAGTGGTAAAAAAAAATTAAGTGGGACAGAGCGTTTTATGTCATTCTGTGAGTGCGTAAGATAATGGTGTTCGCTTGGCTGTAACAGAGCAGTAGACAGATATGGGAGAGGGGGAGTTTATGACATTATTAATTGCTTTATAGGTAAATATGACACGCCGTAGCTCTCCTCTGGAAAGAAAAGATGGCAAGTCTACTATTTTCATATAAAATGCAATGATGGGTGAGGGACCTGTCAGTGGTTATGAGCTGCAGAGCACGATGAAACGCAGCATTAGAGTATAGTGCATGAAGCATGACATGAACTCTGGAAAATGCCCACCAAATTGGGTCTGGACTCTTTCCAGAGTTTGCCATTCACACATGAAAAATGCAGTAAGAGGGTTTTCTGGGTCAAATGTGTTCACAACAGCAGGAGAATGTTCACGAGCTCTCCAAGTGATCGGCGTATTGTCCTTGGATATTTGTCTAATGATCTGGCAGCAGAATCTTATACATTCTCACTGCACTGAAGTCTGGACAATGTCCCTGAAGCAGCTGACACATACTTGCCTCCCACTTAAACATGATGGTAGTTCTAGGAGAATACAATGACGGCTTGCTCGTAATAATAACAATAATAATCGATCCTCACTGCTTCCTTTTCCAGAGTAAACGACTGCATCCTGCGGGTGAATGACGCAGACGTGTCCGAGGTTTCTCACAGTAAGGCAGTGGAGGCCCTGAAGGTCGCCGGTTCAATCGTGCGACTGTATGTGCGGCGCCGCAGGCCGATGCTAGAGACCATCATTGAGATCAAACTCATCAAAGGACCAAAAGGTGGCCATATATAACAGCTTTTATTGACTACACTTCAAATTGACAGCGTATTCAAAGCAAAATAAAGAGAATACTTTATTTATAAAGAATGATATTGATGCATGTCTTCTGTCTTACACACACAGGGCTTGGCTTCAGTATTGCAGGCGGCGTTGGAAACCAGCACATACCTGGTGACAACAGCATATACGTCACCAAAATCATAGATGGAGGAGCAGCGCAGAAGGACTGTCGGCTACAAGTTGGAGACCGGTTGTTAATGGTGAGTTAAACAAGAGTGAGTCTTTGTCTGCGTCAAAAAATATATATACTTCAACTACTAAAAGAAGTTCCTCAGGTGATCCACAGTCTGCCTGTGCAGTCTCTTCTGATGTTTTCCTCTCTCCTCAGAAGACGACTGGAGAAGATATCTTCCACCCTGTGTTACTACAGTGGTCATCATCATTATAGAGAGTGATATCAGAGAGACTAATGATGTTCCCATAAATCAGATTATAACAGTGCATTAACTAGACATGTTCATTTTTAAGGTAGCATTAACGAAACCTTGTGGCTCAGTGGCTTTCTTTGGGGAGGGCCTGTCTATTGCTTGACCGGCACTTAATTTAATTACCATCCGACTGTCGCGTTCTCACCCGAGGAACCATCTGTCATAATCCAGTCTCCTGCGGGCAGCGATCGCCTTAGACCGATCAGGACGGAGACACAGTGCAGCCTGAGTAGAACACACAAAGACGCCTTTGCTCCTTGTCTGCGCAGGTGAACAACTACAGTCTGGAGGAGGTGTCTCACGAAGAGGCAGTGGCCATTTTGAAGAACACGTCGGACGTGGTCTACCTTAAGGTGGGGAAACCCACCAATGTCTACCTATCAGATCCCTATGGGCCTCCTGATATCACACACCGTAAGTGCTTGTCTCTTGTATTTGTTTATTTTTAGTTTACTTCATCTTTCTTTAAAACCATGTTACCAGACAAAAGATTCTGTAAATATAAAAAGGCGTCTCGGACTTTAGAGGCTCCTGTTTCAGCAACACAATCCCTCCTACTATAATCTTACACATTTGTTGTGGTGCACTTAATCCGTGCATGAGATTATATAGAATCCGTAGGGCCCGTGAGCCTTCTGGTTTATGTTCCTAGTTTGACCAGTCACATTTGACCAGACTTTGGTTGCTGGAAGCTAAAACATCTATATTTGTCAAGCAAAAAAGGTGCAAAAAATTGACAGCAAATCACCAGTATTTTCATTTATTTTCTGTCAGAGAAAATGCAGCAAAGTTGAGATATATATGTAGTTTCCAAACTCAATTCTAGTCTATATTATTGCCATCTTCATGTTGCTCATTGGACTGTGTGTTCAACAAACATATTTGTGCTTTCTACACTAGGGCCGTCACCTTTTTCCAAAAATCATTAAATATTACATGACATGCTGTCCCTTTACGAAGATATTTGGATATTCCCCACATCATCTATGGTGCAGAACCTTAAATACTTCCACATGCTGCTCATAGTAAAACTTTAGGTGAAGAAGTTAATCCTAGTTCTGATTTAAAGTGGATTGAAAGCCACTTAACTGCTGGACAATGTGGTAATCTGCATATTTTGAGCAGAAATCTAAAATTTTGGATACATTTCAGGAAAAAGGTGACAGCCCTAGTCTGCATAAGAGGCCCCAAAGAGCAGCAGATGGATTAAAAGATAGATATAGAAGTTACAAGTATCACCAAAGGATAATTGTGCTTTATGGATTTATTTTGTGAAATTGATCACTTAAAGCAACAAATACAGCAGTCAGCAGTTGGACATCAAAGAGTAAAGATAAGACTCTTTTTTGTCGTAAAATGTTTGTTATTACATCCATTTTTATAGTATAATATAATCAAAGTATACAATCTGAAAGTAACGCAGACATATTTTCTCGGCATCAATAGAAATGTGTCTATTTGTGCAGCTGCTGTTCTCAATTAACTTTTTCTCACTCTCTCCACAGCCTTCTCTCCAGCCATGGAAAATCATATCTCTTCCCCCATCAACAGTGGCACTCTGGAGTACAAGTCCGGTCTCCCCCCCATCTCCCCCGGGAGTTATTCCCCCCTCCCCAAGCACTTACTAGGGGAAGAGGATATAAACAGGTTGGATGGTTTTTCCTTCTTACGGTAATTACCTCCCTTCCTCTCTGACGACTAGAGCTGCAGGTAGAAGCGTTTGTCTGCCCTGCTCCTCGTGTTATCTCGTCTGATATGTGTCTGTGTGGCGATTCAAAAAGCATTCCATACTCTATGGGGAGTTGTGATGCCATTTGAACGGATCTCTGGATCACCTGTTATTTATGTAAGACCCCACTAATCCCCGTAGTCTGTGTCAAACGTGCAGTGTTTTTCAAAGATGGCCTCAGTGAAAATGGGTTCCTTGATCCCCAATCGGGCAATGAAACAATCACAATATTCTCATGAAGCTTAAATATTTATAAAATAGCAGAAACAGCTATTTGAAAAACACTGGTCTGCTGTAGTCCTGTATTTGTGTTTGAAATTGTCTTTTTAGGATTATTCTTGGATGTCACACATACCAGTTCAACCAAGGGATTCCTGCTTCTCACCCATTGTCAGCTGGAAACTCTATCTTGTGAGGGAACAGAAAGTGGATAAGCACTATAGATGAGGGATGAATAAATGGTATAAGTGTTGTTTGTTGTAGTTTTCTCCACGGCGTGGCTCTAACAACAAGTCACTTAGAATGGAAGCAACAGCTGAATTAAAAGACAGCTGCTCTTCAGACGCCGCCAAGTTGGATGTAGCTGCTAGATATTGCTTCTCTGGGGTCATCGTGTTAATCCCACCTCGGGCATGCCAGGGATTTGTGATTGATTCCCTTTTTTTGTGCGTGTCTGCAGAGCGAAATCAAAGTTAGGAGAAGAGTTTTGGGCATTTGATTCCATCCCACTACTTTTAACTCTTTCACGAGATGAAGAAAACTGTATATTGTTTATGCATATAAGACTTTTCTTGATAATAAGGGATAATCTGTTGTATCACCGCTCTGGTGTTTTGATGTCGGTGTTTTCAGTCATTCTTACAGCTGCTCCCCATCCACACAGTGCAAAGCTTAACATGTCTTCCAGGGTCTGAATCAGAGCCAAACATGAGCAGCTCTCCACCTCAGCTACCCTAACACCTAATCCCAGAGCCAAGCTGCCACAGGGCTTTGGGAGTAAATGGGACACATTTGCTATCATGTCAGATCTCTAAAGAGTGAAGCTTTTGTTTGTTTGAATGATTTCACAGGTTCCACATTCCTCCCGCTGCTTCTCACATTGTCCGAGTAGCACTCAGCTCGTCTATTTATTGGCGATAATGCGTCACGGCCGTTTAATGAATGAACCGAAGCAGATTCTCAGCGTAACAACATGTTAGGAAATCACAGTAAGCAAAATGAAAACACAAAAGATTTATTTGCTGTCGTTCTGTTCCAGACCAGGTTGCGGGAACAGTGCAGCAGAACGATAACAAAAGCTCATTTCAGAGGATAACTGAAGGACACCAGTGTTCAGCTTTGTTGAGTGAAGGATTAGTTCTTCCATTCTCTTTTGAGATAAGAGGTTTAGAGTTTTTGCGCTTGCCCAAGGTGCATCCTCGACAGCCTCTGAGATTACCAAGCTAAAGTGTAACATTCGGCACAGACAGAGAGTGAGAACACACCGATGTTGCTGAATCATAGTGAATTGGTGTATCACAGGCTGCTCAGACTTTCCTCACTAGTTCTTACTAACTGTTGTTCCTGTGCGCTTAGTGTCTTATGTCGTTTTGGAGCCAAGCGTCTCATTGACTGAATGATCCACTGTGCTCTGCTTAGGATCATTGCCACATTTCGTATTATTGTCCTTTGAAACGGCACAGTGTTCTTTTTCTTTGACGCCAATATTCAAAAAATGGCAACCTTTTCTCACAAAACTAACTTCACGCTACAGTCGAGCCATTCACTGAGTCATACATGTGCGTTCATATATCACATCTACGTGCTGCACTTTTTCTGTCACACCCATCACACAGCTCCCAGCACAGCCCCCAGAAACAATTTGAGATTTAGTGTTTTTGCTCCAGGCCACATCCACATGCAGACGAGAAGAGCTATGGATTGAAAACAACCCACTCATCCACAGCCACTATGGTTTTTCCACATCATTGCATCGCCTAAGTACTCCTCTTTTCACCTCCAATACGTCAATGTTCAAATATGAACATAATCTGAGAGGAAAATACCGTATATCCCTCATGAAACCTAACTCAAAGAAGCAGCTCAGCAAAGTTTTTGTGAGGCAGGGTAGAAAATTGGCAGCAGCAGCTGTGCGAGCGCTGCGTTCAAGTCTAATGAATAAAAGAAAAGCAGGTCAGCTGTGCGGTCTGTGTCCTTCTCAAGGTCAGTGCGTTAGGTCTGATGAGGACTGACTGGCTGCCTCAGCTCGGCTTAATGCAGTATGAATGATTCAGCAAGAGAGACAAAGCCAACTGTCCAGTCCTGTCCCGCTTCCTCACCTCACCACTGGGCTGTGATTGAGTCTCAGTACGTGCTCTGGGTGTTGAATGTGAGGCAGAATCACGGCTGGAATAAAAAAGGTTCATGTTTGTTTGGCCACAGTAGCACGCTCTTCATTTTGCTGTGTGAAATCTGAAGAAGAAAAAAAAAAGCAAAACAGTCGAGTGGGACGGGCCGGAGGGATGACTTCATTTTGTGCCGGAGTCAGACTTACGTACGTTCTCTGATAGCGCTGCCATGTTGATTAGTCATGTTGAAAGATGATCAGTGAAACGACCAAAGGCTCTGCAGGGCGGGCGGCTTCATATCAGCAGATGCAGCGGAGGGTAACGTCCGTGGAAGGTGCCGTTTGTGGAGACGCGTCACTGCGAGGAATGGCCGTGATGTGTGAAATAGTGGAGCTGTTATTGTGGCGATGATGATGATGATGACGATGACCATTTTTAGGTCCTTGTTTCACTCTTTAGCTACAGTTGGCGAGAAGGGAGAGAGTTTGATGAGAACAGTCGGTCAAAGAAAGAAAAAGGAAGATACAAGTTTGCTATTTGGAAACCACTGGTCTGCTGTGGGATTTTTCTTTGGACGTCTTGTTCCTATGGCTTTATAATCAAACATAACTTATTAGTATTTTAGTCCCTCAGCAAAAAGGTTGTTCATTTGAACCCCAGTTCAACAAAAGGATTCCTGCTTCTCACCCAATGTCAGCTGGAAACTCTTCAGGAGCAGGAAGAGGATCAGCAGTATATCCCTTTATCCTTCTATAGTTCCCTCCTTATCTACAGTTGAGGCAAGAAGGGACAGAGTTTCTTTGTCAAGTTTTCACGTTTGATTAGGACGCAACAGTTGGTCAGAGGAGACAAGTTCGGTGTTGTACATTCAAAGCAGGCCAAACAGTGACATCATTACACACTAATCCAGTCCATGTGACACTGTTCACACCCACGTTCATGTGTAAGTCAGACCTACACGCTGTCTACGCATCCATCTACTCTAATCTGACTCGTATCACACTCTGAGGACACTCTGATTTCATCCCTGACGCATCCCTGAAACACGTGTGTTTCGTTGTCCGCTGTCTGTTTTTGTTGCACGTCTTCCAAATTGTCTCCTCGGTCTCTGTCTTCTTGTCGTTCAAAAAGCAGCGTTTCATGATAACAGACGTTCACCACGTGGTCGGGTTACCAACAATTTACTTTTTCCCCCCACCCTGTCAGAAATCCTTCACTAGATGACGGAGAGGGTCACAGGTTTGATTCCCAGCACTTCCAGTTGAGGTGAGACCGTTTTACCGTGCTCCGCCGCTGTGCACTGCATGCTCCTGCATGTTTGTTACTGCATGCTTTTTTTCTCCTTCTTCTTCTTCTTCTTAAGAATGGAGGAACATTGACATTTCTAGTGAGAGACTAATCTAACTCTCAGCTGATTAATCAGGCAGATATCTATCTGGCATTTTGGGACAATCAGCATCTGCTGATTAACAAAAAACATCCTTTTAATCATGATATTTTCTCTAACTACTATTTAAACATTAGTTCCTTCAATAAAAGTCCAGAGAGTAAAAAATAACTTTTTTCTTTTGCCTGAACCTGTTGTTTTTTATATATATATATTTTGCATGCCTAAATAATATGACATTATTTTAAACTTAATGTTCTGCTAAAACAACATTCAAACAGATTCAATCACAGGCTCCGTCACTTCAATGGCTTTATGAGTCGCAACCATATTATTATTTTATAATTATAATATGTCAGTAAGTTGTAAAACATGGCAGCTCTCTGACATTAATTAGGATATTTATTTCTCCCCTATTTCTTTCGCCGTTACGCCTCACTGGCCCCATTCAGACCTGGTGTTAATATGTGTCCTGGTTAAGCTGATCTGCAGGAGTGAGAACACACTCAAACACGTCACGAATGGGTCTTCAGATCTGAATGCATAAACAGAACACATTCGGAGGTGGTCTGGGACACGTGACCACATTCCTTTTACGTGTTTGGATGCAAATCCAGAGACCGCCCTCTCACATTGTTACAGTGAACTCATAAGCCCCCTTTTTCACCAACATTTCCAGGAACTTATATACCTGGGGGAAAATAATTCCCGGTAATCTGTGTGGTTTGCGTTTCCACTGCACCTCAAAGTTCTGGAATAAACGACACTAGGTCATTTCTTGTTGTTGACTCCAAGTCCCTGTGAACCTCGTCGTTTTTGCTCCATATTTTTGAGTTTCTTTCTTCGTCTTCTTTTAACGGTCTTGTTTTTGTTTAAACAGCTGCAAAATATGTTTCTGACTTCCTGTTAATCTGAAAAGTCCCTAGTTGCGAGTAAGTACTTCTTACGGTGAAAGTTTGGGGTCGAGGGGAAGTCTTCAGTGGAAACGCGCCATGGTTTTTCAAAAATCCTGGGTAAATGAGAAAAGTTCCTGCGGTGGAAAAGGGCTTTAGTATTTCTACATTTGATGTCTTTGTGGCCACTACACAAATTCAAACTTAAATCTATCCACTGTGACCAGATCAGATCTAAATGGGGCCATTGTAGCCCCCCGATTATCCCAGCCTGTCCCTCCTCACCTCTGTCCGCAGCCACTAACCTCTCTGCTCTTGTCTCTCACTCCACTTTAGGCCTCCTGAGCCAGTTTACAGCACTGTCAACAAACTATGTGACAAAGCACCCTCCCCCCGACACTATTCCCCATTGGAGTGCGACAAAAGCCTCCTCCACTCCGTCCCCTTCCCAAACTATCACTTAAGCCTGTTCCCTGAGTCGGACTTCACCAGGTACTTTTCACCACCTCCACCTCCATCACCTCTCTGTCTCTCTCTCAGCACTCCACCACTGTGTCCCATGATCCTGATTCTGTGTCAATGGCATGTCGTGTTACCCTACCTTTTTACGCGCACCTGTCATGCACTCAAGTTGCTTTCCCTTCTGCCCCGCCCTCAAGTCCAAAAGTCTGAATCCGACTCAAACCAAACTTAAAATACACAAAAGTCAGAGTAACACACCCAGGTGATGCTGCTGGGAGTCGAATTACTTCTCAGATCCAAACGGCCCTGGGCCACATTTTCCACCTCTCTGGCTTTGACCTAGAAATAAAAGAAGAAGCCGGTCCACAGAAGACAAAGAGAAAAACCCTGCCAAACCCAGACTAGAGCATTTAAAGAGTTTAAGACAGTTTATGACATAATATATGCCTAATACTGACAAGTCCACAGGGGGCACAGTGCCTCCCAGTATTGTGAAGGCAGACACTTCATTCAATAAATAGACTGGGACAAGGATAGTCGTCCATTTACTGTGAATGTAAACGTACCGACTGTCTTTTGTGTTCTCCTCTCTCGTCCGCTCTCACGACTCTTATCTTCCACCAACACATTTTTCCACTTTAGTCAAAGTCGAGCTGACATACCATAAACACAGGAACACATTACCAGTCGCACAAACACAAACATGTCACGTTAAGACGCTGTGCTTCACCCATGGCTGAATTTGTGTTCCATTCACCGTGATTAAGAAGGAAAGTCATTTACTTGAAATTAGGGTAATGTGCTTCGTTCTATCTCCCACCAACCATAAGGTGCTGTCCATTCAGGTAAATCTGCTACTAACCAGCTGCTGTGAACTCACAACATTAATACAATACTCATATATGGGTGTGTGGAGTTTGCAGGTTCTCCCCATGTGTGTGGCATCTCACCTAATGTCAGCTCCAGCTCCTCCCACAAAGGTGGTGTAGATACTGAATGGATAAAAAGTTATTTATCTCGCTCCGTTGCTGGACAAACAGACAAACAGCAACTTAAACTTAAACTTAAAGTGTTGTTTTTAGCTTTTTATAACGCGTTAAGTGTCTTGTGTGAAAACTTCACTTCAGGTGGATGTACTGTAGGTTCAATAAGTAATATATTATTTACAATATCGATCTTGCTCATACTGTGTATGAAAGAGAAGTATGTCTTCATTCAGCTCCTCTCTGTCTCTCTGTGTAGTTTTTCAAATCTGAAATGAAACCAGACATCTGCCCTGAGGCTCAGTGAAGCCTTTACTGTTTTGCTGTATTTTCAAGTTCTCTCTTCTCACTTGTGGCCAGATCATGCTAGACTAAAGAGAAAGATATGATATTACATACAATAATAAATGCACAATTTAATGATTACAGTCCTTGAGAAATGAAACAACGGGCAGTAAATGTGTGTTTCCTCTCCACATACGTTCTCTGTTGGTTTATCTGCCTCTGCTGCAGCTTTCTCCTGCATTTGACTCTTATCCATTTATGAATAAGACAAACTGTGTTTTCTTTCTGTAGGGCATCAGAACTGGAGTAATGTGTAAGCAGAAGTGCAAGGACAGTTGACAGAGGGGAGGGTTGTAATCATAATAATAATCGTAATTATCTGTGTTCCGTTAGAATAGCCTAAATCTGTTTGCGAATATACCCATACATAGTTCAAGGCCTGTTTTTCAAGGTTGAGTTGAAAACATCTTGAGTTGCTCTTTAATTGTTAAAAACACCAAGTTTATTAAATCCAGAGACAATGAATGGGTCTTTAATCAGTGGTGAATAGGAGGCTTGTTTTGTTGAGCTGCTGCGTGAGTCACTGAAGAGCAGAAGATACAAACACCACAGCTTCATGCAACAAAGCCTCAAGGACTTTCACCAAACATTCTTAAGAAACTATTTTCTTCTTAAAGCCTCACTTATACAGTTTGTTTTTACTCGGCTGCTGACGTTCGTAAATGTTTTCTTATCCAGGATTTGTCCTTAAGTGACAACAGAAATGACAAACACTCAAGAGCAGAAAAGACAACAATAATTGCATTTTCTTCAATTTTACAGATGTAGGATTAAAACCCTCCTATTTCATCATTCATCATCAGTATTTTGCGACGTGATATAGTCTAACAAACAAATGTAACGTCATTTTGTGATTAAATTAAAAAGGTTGAGGATACTGATGAATGTGGCCTGATGACCTTGAGTGTTATTACTGCTTCACTCTCCTGTAGTTCACACTTTCACCAGCAGATGGCAGCATTTCTTTAATTATGATACTACTGAACTTATCTGTTCTCCTGAGGAGATTTAAATACATGATAACAAACATGGTTAGGTAAAAGAAATCTTGGTTTTACAACTAAAAGAATCCCCACTGTCACTTCCATCATTGTTTCTCTATGTACACCATATCCTCTTATAATAATAATACTATTTCACCACATGTGTTCATCTTAGGTGCAATGAGTCAAATCTTAAAGTTTGGTGTGTTTGTACACACCCCAAAAAAATGATGTGTGAGAGATAATCGGAAAGAGAATGAGTGCATGACTGTGAGCACACAACCAGCTTCCTTTTCTGAATTGGGGACAAGTGATCCTAAAGTAGAGCACCATCCCCCTGTGGAGCTCCACCAGGAGCGTGCGTTTGTCTGAGCAGAGCATCACTCCGGCCTCCATCAACCTTCCAGCTGCAGCGTCGTCGTCCATCTCCGTGTCCACCTCCCTCCACAAACCTGAGCTGAACATGCAGAGACCCTCCGACTCCCCCGAGCTCATGTACTATCTCAACTGTCTGTACAGGGAACCCAGGAAGGTCGTGCTCCACAAAGGCTCCACGGGCCTGGGCTTCAATATCGTGGGCGGCGAGGACGGCGAGGGAATCTTCGTGTCGTTCATCCTGGCGGGAGGCCCCGCCGATCTGAGCGGAGAGCTGCGGAGAGGCGACCAGATTTTATCGGTGAGTGCGCAAGAGACACACATACAAGTTGTTGTGAATAATCTGTGTACCTTTGGACTTTATTATGTCTTTTTATTTAAATTTAGGATTTAAAATGTAATTCCAGACTGGTTTCACCACTCTGAGAACAAATACGACTTAAAACAGTAGACACCTGCATGTTTCCAGCATAGCAACAGACAGTATAATAGTCCTATTGGTCTGGATTAATTTCCAGAGCTGATAATCTGGTTAGTTTTTGTTATTCCCTGCCCCGTTTCTCCAATACTGAGTCTATGGACTGTTATTTTGCTGTTCTAAACCTCACTGTAATTATTTTTGTTTGGGTTTAAAGCTTTAAACCTAAGATAATTATGGTTAACTTTTGTCAGCAGCATACATACTGTAGTTATGAAGACTTTATCAGTTGCTTGCAACTTTTAGCGATGGATTATGACACAAAAATAGCATTATTATTATTATTATATATATCTATAAATTACAGGAAGAGCTGAAGATGGCTCTTTATACTTAACTCGTATATTTAATGAAACTACTTAATTCATCATTAATTGGCATCTGCCCTAAATATACTACTGTATTCTGATTAATTATTAAAGATGCTTGTGTTCCAAACTACAGAGTGGTGTGTCAGAACAGAATTAAGACGGTATTTGCTATTAAGTAAGTAATTTAAAAGCGATAAAGTTTTCCTCGAGTTGTATCCTCTTTGGTAATTCTCAAATATCTGCCCTGCATAAGACAGATACATAAATTTATTTATGTAAAGTTATGTGATATTGTCCTTCATCTTGGAATTTCTCAAACAGTTAATATTAGATTGGTGAGCTGGTTTAAGCATTGTCCAAATTTCATCCAATCTAGCTCCAATTGAGTGGACATTATTGGCGTATATATTATCTTCTTAAAAATGTCGTCTTGTCGTCATGATGTCCCACTTACAGAACAGAATGTTCCCGGTTTGAAGGGAACAGAGTGACATTAGAAAACATGCAGGCTTGTATTGTGGGAAGGATGGCGTTAGGTAGAGCATTTTGAAGCGAGTCCAACAAACACTCATTTAAAAAAGCTGATGTCAGTGATGTTTTGGCAAACATCCTCCTCCTCCTCCTCTGCTGCTGCTCCCTCCTTCATTCATCACGCCACAAGCTCTGACAAACAGCGCTAACCTTTACGAGCAGAGAGGAACAACACGGGTGTCATGTGACAGGTTACAAAAACACTGTATGATGATGATGATGATGATGACTGCATGGCTGAGATAATGAAGGAAGTTATTGTTCTGCCTCGTTGTTGCTAATTGTCACTGTTTTGGCTCGCACAATATGCAACAAATGACGTTGTCTTGTTGCATGTTGGTGTTACGGTGCTCCAGGGAATCAGTGTGGGACTGATGTGTGGCTGAAAGCAGGCAGTTAACGTTCTGACAGAGGAACAGTGGCCTGGATTTGAAGTCTAACAATAACTTGACCTGTCTTTTCCCACGTATTGAGCACACACACTCCTCAGCCTGTGCTTCTCCAATGGGGCTCACTTTTTTTGCACCTTTAGTCTTTGGTCTGCTGCCAACTCAAGACAACTGTTAGAAGAGAGACTTATTAAGGTCTGTGCATACTTTGCAAGAACAGAGAAATGTTTTCCCTCTCTCTCTCAGGGCTAAAAGAAAAGAATGACGTCATTATTTCCTTGCAGCCCTCGATTAGTCTTCCCGAGAGTTCTGCACTTGAGTTTCTCTTGAAGTATGTTCTTGTCGTTGCCACGTCAAGAAAAAGAACACGTTTCTCTGCTGTGGCGGCGTTTGCACAGGCCTTTAGAGGTAACCGTAAACATTTCAAATCAAATTTCCGTCCTCTGCATGGCAGCTGAAACAGAATCATCCTTGGATTTCCCTCTCTGAGGTGACCATTTTAAATGCGAGGAGTTAAATTGAGCCTGTCCATCTGAGACTTTGTGGAAGCCGATCTGCTTCCTGCTCGTGGGATATAAGGGGAACACTTTCTTCTCGGTTTTCTGTCAGAGCCCAGAGACCCTGAGGAACCGAGGAACATAGTTTTTATTTGACTGACAGCAAACTTTCCTACTATTCCACTACACTTTATCCAGTCAGGAAACCGAAATCCACACAAGGAATAATGAATAAATGCCCCTCCTATCCAAATATGTTCTCTAAGGTGACTTAAGGAAGCAGCAACACATAGGAAGTTGACCAAAATAAGATATAGCTGCCTGCTTTCCATTTTTTATGTCACTGATGAACTAGTCAAGCTGCAGGGAATAATGGTCATTCCAACATTATGGTGTTTCCTCATGCCCTGAAATGTGTTTTTATAGTGAATCTGACCTTTTTGCTTTCAGACATAAACTGTCATAACATCATATCTGCATCCAAGTCAGATTTTAACCTCATTAACCACCAAGGCCATTGTGAACATTAGCACAACCTGATATTAAAGAGAAAGCCTTGGACTTGCACAGGTGTGAGGTAACTGTTCTGTATAACATAATGCTTATGCAAACTCCCATGAACAATAACCCTGTATATTTCACCACATTGTTAAAACAGGTAAATGGGATTGACCTGCGGGGAGCCACGCATGAACAGGCAGCAGCCGCGCTGAAAGGAGCAGGACAGGTGGTCACCATCATCGCCCAGTACAGACCAGAGGGTGAGTCTGAGCACACGAAAGAAAAGAGCCATGTGGTTTAAACGCTCTGGTAAACCCACAAATGTGCAGAATAAAGGGGAATATAATGACCCAGGGTCTGCTCCACATGTATGAAGGATTCTTTCATATTCAGGCCAAGTTATGGCTGGAAAAGAGAAAAGTGTAGTTCTTACAGTTTATGAGAAATTATGGCTCATGTTCTTTTATGGACAAAAGACAAACAAACCCACAGGGAGACGGTGATGCCTGCATCCTGTATCCTCTCTGTTATGTTCCTCAGAATCTGTCGGAAACCCAGTGTTTCCTTTGTCTCCTCTTTAGAAAAGAACTAAAACAAAACAACCATGGGCGATAATGTTAATTTAAAGTTTCTTACCAACCTTTTTTTTTCCCCCTCAACCTCATTAGTTTATTTATTTCCGTGTTTTGATTCACTAAACAGCATCCTGTTTGTGCGCTTGCTGTATCATTAGCATGGAAATTGTAATAACCCGTTCAGGGCACAGTCGCGTCAAGTCAAATCTCCCAAACACTGTCTGTCTGTCAATCTTCTATAAATGAACATGCAGTGGATGAGACAGCTGTGACCAGCCATGTGTCTCCTCTGGTTAGGGTCAAGCGCAGCAGTGTGTGTGTGTGTGTGAGTGCAGTGACGCGGTCACAGATCTGTCAATGTCACCGAGGTGTCAAACTCACAAACTCAGAGACCAGTGGTGCTTTTTTCAGTCTGTATCGAGGTTACTTAAAATCTGTTGAGCGAAGGATTCACTCCACCACAAGCTCACATGTGACTGACTGGCCTCTGAACTCCCTCTGAGTTGGACTAACAACTGCTCTTCTCTTCTTACCCATCAGAACTTGCTCTTTGCTCACCGCGGCGGGCCCACTCTCCTGCACCAGGTCTGTGCCATTGGCACCTGTGGCTGCTCTGAGCTTTTCCCTTTTCTTTTTCTTTAGCATCATTCACTAGGACTCGGCTTCAGTGAAGAGTCACTCAGTGAATGCCATCACAGACAGCCTGTTCACTCCCACTGAAGCACACACACACACCTGATCCTTACCTTGTGTCCCCAGCCTGTTTTGATTCTCACTCTCTACCCCGTCACTGCACTTCAGACCTTTCACCTTTTGTTTCTGTGCTCCCCAGGTCATGAGCTGTCAAACCACCCTTTCTTTTACCCCTTTTTAAAAATGTTTGAATGTTATAAAAATGGCCATCGTCTTCCGGTGTGAAGTGAAGCCCAGAAGTAGCACTTAGACAGTTAATGGTCTTGGTCCCTACTTTTAACTCTTCTTCAATATAATGTAATAGAAATGTTTGTAAATGATGTTCCCATTTCGAGGAAAATAGATGCATGGTTTCAGATGACATCTGTGAATTTACACAGCAGGAGTTTATTCCACAGCCTGAAGACTAAATCCATTTTTATTTTAAAAAGTCTCTGGTCACGAGGAGGTTATTTACTCTTGTGTCGTATATCAGTCTAGTTTTATTAAGCGCTCTATTCCAACGTAATTAAAAAAACAGTACAAACCACCCACAGTGAGGTCATTGGACTGCAGTTGTGGCAGAGTTGGCAGCATTGGATATTTTACAGCCTCCATAAATTCCGTGTGCATGGCCATATGTCTTCTTCTTCTCCTCTGGAGCCCAAGTGACGGCTGCTGAATGTTAATTTTAAGAAGCAGTAAACACCTGTGAAGGCAGAAGCGGCTGGTTGTGGATCGGTTCAGGTGCTGACTCTTTGGAGGGTGAATTTAAAGGTTGATTACATCGCAGAGCAATAGGGAAATCCCCAGTAGAGCAGACCCCCATCTCATTTATGGCTGGCTGTGTCCTGTGAAGGAGGCGACCCTGTGAATTGATTGGATTGTCTCATTAGGTGCAGAACTCAGCAGATGAAGCTTGTTTCTGCACCGACTGTAGCTTCGACATTAAACAGCTTATGTTCCCTTTTATTCTCCCCTGAAATGTCTCACACATTGCCTGCAAGAGTTTTTTTTACACACTCTCACCAGCAGAGAGAGCGATAGACGTCTGTTCTCACAGAGATGGAACGTGCAGTGTTGTGTTCCCCCCCCCTCCTTTTCCCCCAGTTGCACTTGCCACGGCATGCATGGCTTGCACCAAGCTTCCTCCCTCGTATCAAAGTCAGCAGTCGTGCACAAGGATGTCTTGTCTTGTCTTTGTTGTAAACGTAAACTGACACTTAATTTGAAGCAATTTGACTTGTGTGTGTGTGTGTGTATGGTTCTAACAGCTTTGCATGCTTCTGAATGAGCTTTCAGCTTCTTAGCTTAAACTTTCTTTCTTTTTTTTTACATGAAATGTGTCTTGATTCTTAAAAGGTGCAGACGCCGGTGGTAAAGGAAAACAGATAGTTCAGGGACAAGTGTTTTACTTGTGCATTCACACACATCCTCAACCACAAACACACAAAAAGCTCAGAACCAACCTCACTTTTGTATTAATTTAACACTTGATCAGAGGTAAGAATAAAACGAGAGTGGTGATATATTAGACGTCAGTGGACGCTTTAAAAAACAGTTATTCTGTTGGTCTGTCCAGTTCCACTTGTCTCCGCCCCTGAGCTGCTTATAAGCAATGACAGTAGAGACAGAGAGAGGGAGAAGCAGAGGTGTTTCCCTTTCACTCAGCAGAGTCACACAGTTGGACTGTGCTTTGAGAACAGAGAGAAGGGAGAGCAGACGACAGCATTGGACGATTTAACGTCATGGTAGACATGCAGACAGGTATGTGGAGGAGTTGGAAAAGAGAGTAAACAATGCAGAAAAATGTCTTGTTTTTGAAGGAAATCGTGATTTTGCAGGTGATAAAACCAGGATGATGTGGGATTTCCTCTTACTCATCCTCCTCGTCAGGTTCAGCTCTGTTATTGTGTAACCGTCTGTGATGAAGGAGCATGCATGTGTGGTCGTTTGTTTCATGAGTTTTAGCTGATTAGCTGATTTCTCTAGTCCCGGTCGTGCAGTTGGTGGTCGGTCACATCGTGACTGATCTTCATTAAGTGATTATGAGATATATGATCATAGTAACCTCTCTCAGGGTTCTTAAAGCATTGTGTTGTCAACACAGCGGTGTGTTTGCTCATCCCGACATCCTCCGTCACTTTGCTGAGAGCGACGTAGGTCGTGGCCTCGGACGTCACATGTAACCGGAGCTCACGCAAAGAGGCAAACAAACATGTTCAGGTGGTAGTTATGAGTGAATATCACGTTCTATTTGCAGCAAAGTTTCAGTGCAATATTTTTTTGAAAGCTGCTTTAAGACGGGGATGTACACTACTACTACTACAAAAGAGTTGCAAAATTAATAGAAAATTAGAAATAATTATTTTTATTCAAAATAATAATTCTGCTTTTGTCAAAGAACCAGCAAAACTGTTTTCAGCTGTGCTAACATCATTGCACGAGGGTTTTCTAGGGTTTTCTAATAATCCAATAGCCTTCTAACTTGATCAGCAAACACAATGTACCATTAGAACACTGGAAATGGGCCTCTATACACCTATGTACATATTCCATTAAAAACAGACGTCTGCAGCTAGAATAGTTCTTTACCACATTAACAATGTATGGAGTGTATTTCTGATTAATAATATGTTAAATTCATTGGAAAAAAGTGCTTCTCCTTAAAAAATGGAAGGACATTTCTCAGTGAGCCCAAACTTTTGAACAGTAGTGTATGTGAGAGCACATAGAACACATTCTCTAGATCTTGTCCTTCCAGCTTTCTGCTCAAATGTTGCTCAAAGCCTAATAACAACCCACTTATTTGAATGAGGTGTGTTGGAGCAGGGAAACATGCGACTAAAACATGCAGGACAGTGGCTCCCCAGGACCAGGAGTGAGAAACCCTGCTCAACATGAATCCATACATACTTAAATAAGAGAAATTAGTTAACTCTAAAATAGCAATTATGCACAGCAGCATTCACAAATCGTCCTCATCGACCTCACATAAATCCTCCTCCCCCCTTACAGGCACACTGTCACTTTTAGCAGCAGCAGCAGCATCATTAGGTTGACCTCCTCCTCTTTCCTTCCCTCCTTCCCTTCCATGCCCCGGAGTCTTGAGCGCAGACCAGACTGTCACTCGTGATCCACTCTCATCTTGTCTTGCAGAGTACGGGCGTTTTGAGGCCAAAATCCATGACCTGCGGGAGCAGATGATGAACCACAGCATGAGCTCTGGGTCAGGGTCGCTGCGGACCAATCAGAAGAGGTCGCTCTACGTGAGGTTGGCTGAGTTTTAGAGAATTCAGAACATCAAAAGACAGCCGCTCCATGGCCTATAATCACAATTCTCTGTGTTCTAAAACTATCTTTTCCTCGAATGAACAGAGCGCTCTTTGATTACGAGAAGTCAAAGGACAGCGGTCTGCCCAGCCAGGGCCTCAGCTTCAGGTACGGCGACATCCTCCACGTCATCAACGCCTCGGACGACGAGTGGTGGCAGGCGCGCCGCGTCACCCCACACGGGGACAGCGAGGAGATGGGCGTCATCCCCAGCAAGAGACGGTGAGCGGCACACGTGTGTCTCATGTCAGTGTTTTGACAATTATACAGGTGATTGAGTCCAGAAGGAGGATTTAGAATGAGATAAAGAGTTCTGTATCATCATGTGATTTTAATTGGAGAATTGGAGCATTTTAAACTCATTTCCCTCCATTTTGACTCCTCACCAGCATCACTAGTTCATAACTCTGTGCTTATGTGAACAAAAATTCAAATGGTGGACACTAGTATTGCCCTTGTTTCCATTGCCATGAACAAATCTGGCCAAGGAAAGACACTCATCCATTATAAAAGTCTTAAATATGTGATTTACATCATATAAATTGTCTAATTCTGATATATTTGGCTCCTCCTAATGTTATTTATCCTGTTTTTGTTTGTTTTTTTACACATATACATTATATCCAAGTAATATTGAAAGTGAGTACGCGATTCTCACTTATAACAAGGTTTAAAGGAGAGAGGAAACTTCTAAATCTTTACCATTTTAGTATTTATTCTTCATTTAGACACATTTCTTGATTTCTTGTATTTTAATACAGCTGTATTCATTATTATTGATTATTGAGGAACCATCATAGGCCATGTATTATACTTTTAAGACGTTCAAAAGTCCATTTTTGGAGACCTCACCAAAATGTCCTGTATTTGAGTGTACAGTCGTGTCAATGTGAACACTTCGATTTGACTAACTTGGCTCTGTGCTTGGCAGGGTGGAGAGGAAAGAGCGAGCTCGTCTAAAGACTGTGAAGTTCAACGCCAAGCCAGGGTCGTTTGACTCTAAAGGGGTAAGTGGCTTCATGAAAGCTGCGTTTTGGGGCAGATTGTGTAAAAGAAGACAACATTGTTTCTGTAAAACTGTTGTTCTCCTGTTCTCCTCTCCAGCTGTTATTCACAACTTATTCTGAAAAAGTGACCTCAGTCAGTTTTAATTGTGTGTATAAAGAGTATTTCTTCACCACTGTGAGACACAGCCACCGTATATTGACAATAAGTCAGTGAATGCTGACACTCCCCGTGCTTTTTAACCACATATTTCCTCTCATACTGTTGTGTTTCAATAATGTACTAACATGTCGATCATCACTCGAGCTTGACTCTCCCCAAACTCTACAAACACGCTTCATTTTCTTTCCTTAAAAATAATGAAGATGAGAAATCGGATTCATTATTTGAATTTCATTCTCTTGCATTCCATTTTTCTCTCTCTATCATTGCATGTGTCTTTACTTTGAATTAACCTCACCTCTGTTGTGCCTCTCAAAGCATGAACTCAACATGTTTTTTATATATATATACTTTTAAATGGCTCTATTGCTACTGTGGTACATCAAGAAGTCGATCATGTAGGATTATTCTCCCAGATGTGCAAAACATTTCTATTTCAGCTCTGTATTCATTCATGTTATAGTGAATAAAAATTCATGTGGTCTTCCAGTTGTAAAATGAACTCCTGTTTTGAAGCCTTTAGATTCACAGTTTAACCAGTTAAACTATTTTCCTTTAAACTGTAACATTATTTACAAAACTGACATCACATTCTATGGAGAACACCTGAACCTGGTGATTGAGACAATTAACTCATCAAAAATGGTTTTAGGGACGTTATAAATCGAGTGATAATTAGGGTAATTTCCCTATAGACCCACTCAGTCCCTGGTGGCTAACTTCCTTCTTTCATCACACTTTACTTCCTGGTCTTCATTTTCCAAACTGGAAGACAACGTCGACTTTTTCATTATTACTGTTATCTATAGCAGAGGTGTCAAACTCAGTGAGTGTCTAGTGTGGTCAAAAGTGGAAAAACAACTGCCGGTGGACAATATGAGCTAAAAAATTTATATTTGTGATGATATTTTGCATAATTTTATAGTGAAAGTGCTTGTTTTGATGTGGAACGACCTCACTTTAAAAAACAAGAAGTGAGAAGTAAATGTAAAACTGAGTAAAACATCTAAGCTAAGAAGTAATAATGAGGATAGCTGTATTTAAAACACAAAACAAGCTTATGTATGAATGTACTTTAATGTTGAATGAATGTCTTATTATTACTATTATAAAAGATTATTCTGGAGGCCAGAGGAGGAGTTTGACACCTCTGATCTAATTAAGCTGGAGAACTCCTTGATGTCTCTCATTGTGCGAGCCGTGCGTTTGTTTTGTCTGCATGAACGTGACACACGTGACCTGTTTTTTTTGCTCCATGCTCTCTCTCCCCTCTCACAGTCATTCAATGACAAACGTAAAAAGAATTTCATCTTTACGCGAAAGTTCCCCTTCTACAAGAACAAAGAGGGTGAGCAGGACGGCAGCGATTCCGACCGTAAGTATGAGCTCGTGTAGACGTGCGAGTGTAGATGACGCGTGAGGTCAAAGGGTCTTAACGGGGGGGTGTGTCTCGCAGGTGTGGAGGCTCGGTGGACGCCTCTTCCTCCTTCCTGTTGTCAGTGTTTTCTTTCTTTTTTCTGCCGGAGTCGCAGTCTTAAGATTCTGCGACTCAGACTCTGATCAGTCTGCAGGAGAGAAGCCAAGTCAGTGCTGTTTTATCAAAGGTTCAGCCCAGGTTTCCTTCTGGGATCATTTGTATTCAGTATCTACATTTATGATGCTGAATCTGGCTCCCCCTGCTGGCTGCTCACTGTCTGGACAGGGTAACAGCTCTCTGCCTTGAACCTCTTTTGCTTACGTTGCGGCTGTCCTGTCCTCTCCTGTCCTCCTTTCCTGTCTTTCTTCTGCTCTGGATCTCTGTGGATGGACAATAGGACATCCTGGGGATGGGTGATGATGGGTATGGGACAAAGACGTTCAGTAAGTCGGTGCAGCAGCAGCGTTCCCTTCACTTATGTTTCTTATGTTTGCGTCGTGGTTGCATGCTGCATTTGTTGGCCTTGTCTTGCTTCTCCGTCTGCAGAGTGTTGGTCTCTGCTTCACTAAACTCACACTTTCACTCACATTTGATATCAAATAGTGATAAGAAATATATGGCATGGACTTTTTACACTTATAGTTGCCTTATTTTCACTGGTGCATGGTAGTAAATGATGTTTATTTATCTTCAGGCTGAGTATCACATCTGATTCTCCCCCATTGATTTATTTTGCAGTTGACATAGTCCCGATTTGTGTTGGTTTATGAGTCGATTTAATTCAATTAGGCCTGATATGATTACTGAATTTGATCATTGATTAATCAGTTTGAGGGTTTATTTTACTACTTCCAAACCTCCTTAATTGCTTCTTAAATGTGAATATTTTCTGGTGTCTTTGCTCCACATTACAAAGAAATCATCAAAACTGAATCATTTTGGTTTGTGGACATCATTTGTTGGATTTTTTGGACCAAACCACTTATCAGTTAATCAAGAAAATAATTGACGGATGAAAATAATTGACAGTTGCACCCCACTTTAGAAATCCATTAATTTGAAGATATATCTGTGTCCTTACTGAACTTTAACTTGTATAAGAGATTTCCGTAAAACTCTTGCTACATATTTGTACATTTAGATCTCTCTAACCTGGTAAATATTAATGTTTACCCTCAAAATTCACCCCAGATTTGTTACATTAGTTTATCTTTTGTTAAATTTGGATGACACAGTGCAACTCTACATTGCAGTTCTAGGTGATAATTCCCTTTAAGTCCAAAATAATACAGCGTAGACGTGATTCAAGTAATTATTAAGTTGTCCAACAGAGGGGGTTATGAGCAGAGCTTGGCCTGCATCTTGCAATAAATATACATATTTTTTCAACCCTTGTTCATATACTAGATTACCGTTCACACTCGTTATTGAGTTCTAGTTACCAGATAGTTGTTTTCACGTTGTTTTTTAAATCAACTCCCCCCTGACTTGACCCCTGTCCTCAGATGTTGATGTTAGAAACACGTCTGCATGATGTCGCCATCAACAACTCAAATGCATGTCAGTCTGAGCGGACTTTGGAGCTCATCACGACCGTGTCTGTTTGCTTTGTTTGTCATATTATATTATATATTGTCTATTTTGTATTGTAAACATATTAGACATTTAAGATTCAAACCTTTAAAATGTGAAGAAAAACAAAGAGCTTATCTCACTGAAACAACAGTATAATATATAATGTAATGCCCTGACAGATAGTTCATTGATTTCTTTATAAATGTTTTCAAATCCCATATTGAGTTTTATATCACATTATTCCAAGTGTCTAGAGCTGGAAAAGTGACCTATAATAAACTCCAAATACACATAAGTATTAAAACTTTGTTGACTTGTTCGGCTTTGACACTCACACCACATGATTCTGTTACATATGTGCATGTGGCATGTTGATGATGTCACTAAAACTGTATGTTTTTGCTCCTTTATAATACATTTATATACTATCCACTATGTTCTCCACCAGGGAGTCAGGATGAAGTCATTCTATCGTACGAGCCTGTGATCCGACAGGAAAGTAAGTCTTTATTTATCAGCGACTGTTGTCCGTACTTATTTTTATTCAGATTTCCAAAACCTCCATTGTGCTGCATTAAAAACATAAAAAAAAAACTCTGTTTTGTGTGTGTCCAGTCAGTTATGCCAGACCCGTCATAATCCTGGGTCCGATGAAGGACAGAATCAACGACGATCTGATCTCAGAGTTCCCAGACAAGTTTGGGTCTTGTGTGCCACGTAAGTATTCGCCTTCATGGACCACAGAGCTCTGAAACCACAGGTAGTTTTGTTGTGTGTAGAGAGTCATGTGAGATTATTTATCTTTGTGTGCTACGTCACCAGTTGTGATTCAGTGGTTGAATCTTTACTCATTACATTCATTCATTCTGTTCTGGTTCTCCTACTCTATCATTATTTCATTTAAAGGACATTTTACTGGATGAACTCTTTTCCATATTCAATCTAAGAAGAAAAAGCTACATTATACATCTTTATGGTTCATAATCTCTGTGTTCAGGGATAAAAATGCCTGAACGTTTCTGGAAACAGTGGTGATTTCACTGCTACATGCTAAACACATATCCTAAACTCACTGCTCCGTCACAGTTTAGCTTTAAAAATGAAATATTGAGATAGAAAACTGTCAATCACAAATTGATATACAAATTTGTGGGAAGATAAACAAGAGAAAGGGTTGTTTTTTCAGTGGATGTGTTGATGAATTGTAACTGACCAGCCACTAGGGGGCAAAACATGCTGATAGTGAAAACTTTTATTGAAATGTTAAGTCTACAAAGACCATAATTGTTCCAAATTGCTATGTGTCAGTCCTTGTTTTACTCTTTTTTTGTCCTTTTTTGTTCCCTCAAATGCTGAAATATAGTAACTATAATCATTAATGCCTGTTTATGCAGAATAAATGCATAGAACACTATCAGAAACTACAAAAAGTGTTCATTTTGCTTCTCCTATGGGCAAAAAGATATCCCAGAATATCAGAAATAGAAAAAAAAGATTAATAAGAAGTAAAGCAAAACCATGATCGTCGACTTTTTGACATTTTAATTCTCAGTTAGTCTGTGTTTGTGTGTGTTTTTGTTTGTGATTACCTGCTGTTTTTTTACCCAGAATCCCCCTCATTCTATTTAATGTGCTCTTCATCACCCAAACAAGTTTTCTTTATTATTATTTTTGCATGTTTTTGATTCACCCATCTCTTTTTTTATTTCAATTTTACCCTTTGAACCATATAAAGCTGCTGTCAGTTCAGGGCTGCAAGGTGAGTGCATGAGCCGAGCAGATTCTTACATTCATTCTTTTATTTATTTATGTAGAAAAATGTAGTCTTTTTTATCCTTGTAAATACATAGAAATCTTCTTAACTAAAACTGAAGTAGGTAAAAACAACAGTGTAGTACAGTAGCACCATCCTGTTCTGGATGAAC
Organism: Microchirus variegatus; assembly: GCF_963457635.1. Lineage (NCBI taxonomy): Eukaryota > Metazoa > Chordata > Actinopteri > Pleuronectiformes > Soleidae > Microchirus > Microchirus variegatus. The sequence continues at coordinate 10,551,267 of NC_139803.1, forward strand.
GCAGCAGATTTTACATGTGTACATTAATTTAAAGGCACATTCACACTGATGTCATCAGTGTCCACGCTTGTGTGTATTCATTTCAATCACACTACAATGTGAATATTTGCACATTGAACCCTTCAGTGATGTTTTGTCGCAACGTTTCACTAATATCTCATGTGATACTTACGTTGTTTTTCTCTCCGTCGCCACAAAGACACCACTCGGCCGAAGAGAGACTACGAGGTGGACGGGCGCGATTACCACTTTGTGATGTCCAGAGAGCAGATGGAGAAGGACATCCAAGAGCACAAGTTCATCGAAGCGGGACAGTACAACGATAATCTGTACGGAACAAGTGTCCAGTCTGTGAAATACGTGGCTGAGAGGGTGAGGGAAGCTGTGAACGCTGACAGAGACACAAGAAAACAGCTTTTATTTTGTATTCTTTTTAAGATTTACACAGATTTGAATATTTTGTAATAGGTTATTTTTGTGTTGTGTAAATGTTTGCCTCTGATTTAGGGTAAACACTGCATTCTGGACGTGTCTGGAAACGCCATCAAACGACTACAAGTAGCACAACTTTATCCCATCGCCATCTTCATAAAACCTAGGTCTATCGATTCATTAATGTGAGTATTCAGCTAATATTCTGCTTTTATTTTTGTTTTATATTGTTTTATATTATTTTATAGTGTTTAAAATTCAGTTATGCTGCCACAGAGTTTAGTTTGACTTGTCTTATCTTATTTTTTGGAACAAATAATCTGTCGACTGTGTTTAAACACAACAGACTATAAGTGATTATATTGTCCTCAAAATGTCGTCGTGAGCAGCCAGAAAACACTTAAGATGTCCTTTAGACCTTCTTAAATGTACGCTGCAGTGTGCCATAAATATTTAATACATGTTTATATACTGTGTAAAAGCTTTTGGAGACGAGCTCTGTGATCTATGTGTCTTTGCTCAGGGACATGAACAAGAGACTGACAGAGGAACAAGCCAGGAAGACGTTTGACAGGGCGATGAAGCTTGAGCAGGAGTTTGGTGAATTCTTCACAGGTATTTTATTTGTATTTCTTTATTTACATTTTCTTGTTCTTGGTACAACACAAGAATATTGTGTGTATGTGTATGTTATATAGTCTTTTCAACTGATTTATGTTTTTTCTCTGCTTAAATTCATCTGTTAGACTGTGCCATAATTTAAACTCCTCTCCAAGATTGAAACACACAGTTTCCCTCTTCAGTTATATCCTCCCCTTGTCTCTCTGTCGCTCATTTTATAATCTAATAATCCAGTCTTGTGTTAACTACTGTAAGTGCCCTAAACCTAAACATCCATAACCAGGTAATAGTTATCGTCACTCTCATTTATTCCCTCATTTATGCCTAAAGAAAGTGCCAGAAACGGTGGAATTATTGTCTAAATATCCATCTGTGGACATGAGGACAAACTATACTTACATAATGTAGTTTAGCTGGTTTATTAGTAGTTTAGATTATGTCATTTCATGACTGAACTGAAACATGAAGCATTGTTATATGTCATTTTTTTACACACTTACAGCATATTTCACGTCTTTCTGATGTTTTGTTGTGTAAACATTTGAAAGCTGTGATGTTCCATGAGTTAAAAAACATGTATTTGTTCTAAATTTCCAAGAATATGTAAAAAAAAATGTCTGCGTTTTCTTTGCAGCTCTGGTTCAAGGAGACACCTTAGAGGACATTTACGAGCACTGCAAACAGGTGATAGAGGAACATTCAGGACCTTATATCTGGATCCCCTCAAAAGAAAAACTATAATAACTCATCAACTCTGGAAGGAGGGGGGAGGAGTCTGGACTGCTAGGAAAAAAAAAAGAACTCCATCTTGTAAGATACGACGACGACGAGTCTTCTGTTTCATTTCATTTCTCTCTCTTTAGTTATTGCTTTGTTTTTATTTGATTTGTTTTTCACTTCACATGAATGTTCCTGAATGTAAAAAAACAGCAACGTGTTAGGACATTTTAGCTTTTCAGACGTGTGTGTGTGTGTGTGAGAGAGAGTGTGTGTGTGTTTGTTTGAAGAAATAAAGGGAAAAGAAAATGTAAAGGAAGTTTAAATTACACTTTGCTTTGGAAGGAAAATCGGTTTTGTGACTGCGTTTGCCCTCGCCCTCTGTTCACAATGCAAATATTGAATCTGAGTGTTTTGTCTGATTTGTGTGTGCACCCTGAACACAGCACTGTCTTTGTTTACACTGCCATTCCTTCCTTGAATCACTGTATTTATTTCTCTGACATGATGATGATGTTTTATGGAAAATGTTTTATTCATTGTAAAAAAAAAAATAATAATCATGTTTTCTTTTCTTATTTAAAAAAAAAAAAAGAAAAGAAGAAGGCGAGTTTGTTCGGCTGTTGCATCGACAATGAAATGATAAAAGGGAGGAAGCTGCTATCCGCTGTCGGAGATTTAACTCTATATTTTGCTACTTAAATTGCTAGAGGGCACAGAAGCACAGGATTATTTATTATTGAGAGACATAACTTTGATTAAACAGTCATTTACAGAGCATATTTTATTGGTGTGGTGTGATGATGGATGGATGGGGGGTGAAAGAGAGTAAAAAAAGAGGGAAATTGGACAAAATGCAGATACCTGAATATTCTTTTAACAACACTGTGAAGACGCTGCGCTCACATTGCAAGCTTCAGTGCTCCGTTTGGATTTAATGTGCAGATTTTTGCTGTTTGACAACATCACAGTGCGTCACTTTTGAAGTCTGTGAATTCGCGAGGGAATGATCACATGACGAGTGTGAGAGACGAGACGGGGACGATAATCCAACATAATTCCAGTTAAATAATCACTGACGCAAAGTGAAAGCGAGAGACAAAGAGTTCTAACCTCGGCTGTAGTTGCTTCCCTGTTCACACCAACGTGTCTGTCACTGTCTGTCATCAACTTTCTCTCCTGGTTTCTTCTGTTTATTTTTAAATGTATTTAAATGCTCACTTATATTTGAGACGTGTGCTGAGGCCAGGGTACGACAAGCATCTGTGACGTCGAAACTGCAGTTACAGATATCTGTAATTCACTTGTATGGACTTTGTCATAGATATCTACAATTATCCACAACTTAATTGTAGAATATATCTTTAATTATCCTCAATTTAAGATAAAGCATTGTCCTTTTTAAGATATCTTGAATTAAGCTTCACATAGTCTGAATTTAGTTGTTGATATCTCAAACTTGACATTTGTGATATCATCTTTACAGTTTTAGATACCTGCAAATCAGTGTTTTTCCTCGTCAAAATGACGTCACAGATATCCGTTATGGTGATTTCAGGTCGTCAGACATGTTTCCTCTGTTACCTATGATGACACGACATGGTCTTTGGCCGTCAGAATCATAACTGAAGAGAGTCCAGATTACGTTTGACTCGCTCTGTTCACGCTGTCGTGAAAATAATAATAAGAATAATAAGAGCCTGCAGTGTGAACGTGGCCTCGGGAGATAAAAGCAGCTCGTTCCCTGGCGTCTCAGGACGTCAAGATTGATCAGTTTGCTTCAGACACCTGTGGCTTGTCTTGTTTGAAAGGCCATACAATAATAATAGTACCTCGCTTTGTTAAAGAAAGTAAAAAAAAACACATACTTGCAGCACTTGGATTGACTTCATGCATCTAAACGTCCTGTTTCTGTTGCACTCACTGCTGCTCTGTTGCCACTGGCTGTTTTTATTCCCATGATGATAATTTTAAATGATATATAATATATAACTATATATAGTATTTTTTGATTTTGACAGCATGTTTCACCCCCCCCCCCTCCCCGCTGTGTGATCTTTTATCTCTAAGTTAATATTGGGCGTTAGATGAATTGCAGGTACGTTTCTAATCAGATGGGACGTTTTCAAAAGTGCACTTATTCATTGTTTTTGTGCGAAAACGGGCACTGGATAATAAAGGAACAGCAACAGATAAGATGGCGCACATGAAGGCTTGAACTTTGACCCCTCCCCAGCTTGTATGGACCACATACTGTACTTGTTGACACACGTTTTTTTGTTTTTTATGTACAAATGACATGGATGTGTGTGTGCTTTCCAGATTTCTGCCCTCATTTTCTTTTTGCGAATGTTTCCCCTCCTCCGTCACGTATTGGTCACCACTTGCCTTAACAGAGTAGGTTTACTGTATATCAGAAAAAATGCTTCTATTAATGTACTTTGTTTTTTCCTCTAAGTCAACACAGCAGTAGTACATCACCCTCCTTCACATCTGCACCTGAACGAACGAGAGTCCAACGCCGAGGAGGTGTCGAGATCTTGAAGAGATATTTTATATTTTGTAATTTCACCTTGAAAAAAAAAAAAAGCATTTCGTTGTGATCACGTCAAGATTATGGCCCTTGTTGTTTTGTTTTTGACATGTACAGGAGAATCTTACTATCTTCACATACTGGCTTGATACTAACGCTGAACCTAATACAGAACTTCCAAAGTCATTGTGACAAAAATTGTAACTCATGAGACTTCACAGGCCATTGTGTGGGGGTTTGTGTGTGCGAGTGTTAACGGGATGTCTGACTTTTGCATGTTGCTGCAGTTTTCTCTATCTCTAACCCTGACCCTCACCCTCTCACCCTTATGGATGTGCAATATTCGTCACTGAACTGAAGGTCGTTGCTTTGTTTTAAAACATGATGATGATGATGATGCAAACTGCAGATTTTCAACTCAATCAGACTTGTGTCTATTTTAAAAAACCCAAATAAAAACACTGTTGTAAGAGGTGGTGTCCAAGTCACTAAGACGCATGAGGGGGGGAAAAGGTGAAATATTTCAATAATTAAACACAAAAACAAAAATTAAATCAGGTGCAGACATGGCCACCGCTTTCCTAGACGAGTTATTTTACTTTTCTGTGAACCAGTTTGCAAAGTACATGCAGTTGGGAGCCATTTTCTAATGCTTCACAGTGACAGAAAGCCATGGGAACAGTTTTTTTTTATTATATGTTATTATACTGCCCCCTACTGGAGTCTTTTCAAATGTCATTTTTTTTATGTCAAACTTAATTTTCAGGAAGTTTCACACTAAAGTGTAAAATTATCTAAAGTTAAACACTGTGGTATTATCATGGCAACATTAGTGTAGTAAAAAATTATTTAATTATTATTACTATTATTTTTATATTACTGTCACATGAGGCATTTAAGTGAGAGTAAATTATTACCATCTGATAAAAATAAAAAAGTGACATCTGTATTACTTTCTTTATTACTTACATTAGATATAATTTGTGTTTTAATTGAGTTATAAATTTGGTTATAAGTTTGGTTATAACTGGATGAATAAACATTTGTCATTTTAGAGGTCATATATAAGGTCAAATCACATTAAAGCCAAAGGAGGAAATGATTAGATTTTGGTGTTAATCCAGATTCAGTTCACATTTTGAGTGTATTGACACTGTGAGTAACTGAGTGGCCTTTTTTCTCTTCTATTTCACTAGTTTATTATTTATTTATCCATCCATCCATCCTTTGCTGTTTGCTGTGCCACCATCTGTCCACAAGAGGGCAGAAATGTGCCACTTACTGAAATGGAAGAAATAGAATTAAATAGGAGAGTTCAGTGTATTCTTCACCTGTTCATAAAAACAAATGAAGCTCGTCACAATGTTTTAAAGATGTTTTGATGAAGATTTTTGGCTGCATTTATAAGAACATCTTACTTTATTCAAGTGAGAATGTTACTGTGTCTGTGCACATTTGCTAATCACTCCAACGAAGCAAAACCACATGTATCACAATAATGATATTCCAACATTGTTTCATGGTTCCTGGGAGGTTTTGTCAAGGACAACGCTGCGATACATTGCCTCTGACTGAGTTTGGTGCAGGAGAATCTGTGAGCTGCAGAGCTGCAGGAAAACACAGTAGAATGAGTCCTGTTCCACTGTGACACTATTCAAGCAGGAGAGTATTTAAGAACACACTTAGGCAGGACTTTGTGGCATTATTGATTTATCATTTCAGAGTCAAAGTCTGGCAAGAGTTGACCGAGGCACAAAGTAATCATGTGCAGAGTTGGGGTGGAGTAACCAGTGTTGATCTCCTCTCCCATGCAAGTCTGACTCCTCCTCAGTGTGGAGTTTCTCAATGTGTCTGTGGTTACACCTTCTTACACCTGGACAGAAGGAAGTCCTCACTTGTGCCGTGTGTGACTGCGACTGTATTATACGCTGGATTTCACTGGATAGAATTTAAACGCTGGTTCTGCGGGTGCACTTCCCTGTTACCTGGTGATCACCGATGATCACTGGGTGTCTCTGTCTGGTGTCGCCGACGTCTGTTACTGCCACCACATCCTCAATCCTCACCACACTGACCTGCTGTGACCATCCAGAACCACAACAGTGTCTGAATCGTTGTATTTTGGTCCCTTAATCAGCTTAAAACTTGAAGGTTAACAGTTACAGAGACTGTGATTGGGATTTAAATTGTTAAAATACAGGAACCAGATATAACTATAACTGTAAAATAACTGTATTTACATAGGTACATATTACATATTATAATTAGTTGGTCTTATTTTGTTCATTTAAATTGATTAAATGTGCTTCTCTTTTTTTGTGTAATTCCACCCTATGTCCCAGAAGACCAGAAGAGTCCCAGCCTGGCTACCAGGGGCAGCAAGTTGGTTGAAGAAAGAGAGAAAGAAGGGGGGTAAAAAAAAGTACTAACTGTACCACATGGGGTTGGTTACCAGGGGCGAAAAGCCTTGTTTGCATTACCAGGGGCGCAGGTGAGATTGGAGTATCTCGGCTGGGGGGGGGGCGGTGCTTAAGAGTGGGTGCCCGGGTTCGAGAGAGGGCACCTGGACACTGTTGGTCATCGGGGGGGCCGGAGGTGGAGCTAACCCTACTTCCTCCTATGCCTTTACTAGAATCACTTCCTGTGTGCAGTGAGAAACACTGCGACGACCACACAGAGCGACAGTTTTGGAGCTAATTTGACAATATTTGGGTTGTGTTTCTCTTCAAAAGTTACACATTGCAGCTTTAATTCAGTGGCCTGCTCATGAATGGAGCTGAATCTACTTTATCTACATCTTCCCATGAAGTGCATGGTTGAACTGTGTGTGTTGCCGAGGTGACTGAGATGACAAAAATCTCACCATCTGTTACAATTTAGGTTGTTCAGTTAATGTTGATCCACCTCTCTGTGCATAAATCACAGAGAGAGAGAGACAGCCTGTCAACATGGACACTCAACTTAAAAGTCATGTTGTTGCAGAAAATGCTCATTGCACATTCTTCAGGAGATTAAAACACACTATGTAACACCACAACACACAGCAGCAGACTCCTCATAAACAACAACAACAGCCACTAACTGTATGTTGTTTGTGTCATTTGTGTCTTACTTAGGCTTTAATGTTGCCACACGTGTCCCCCTGAAACATTACATTTTCATCTCAAAACACTGGAATATAACGCGGCCAGGGATTGGTCGAAGCCCAGTGTCGATCAAAGGGAGAGTCCACTCACATGTGGCATTACATGACGGGGGTGGATGTGTCCGCTGTGTACAGTATGCTGCACACACACACACAACTAGTGATACATTTAAAAAGCGACGGCTTTTTAACGGGGAGGATTTTTCTAAAAAGAGAGAAAAACAAACAAGGACTCGGCTGCTCGTCCACCTCGCCGCCGCCGCCGACAGGTACGTGGTTCACTGTTGCGCCGCTACCGCCGGCCGCGATGCGTTTGCGGAACAAAACTGTGAACAGTTATTATCACACGCACTAAAACACCCAGGAAGCTTCCAAACAGTGGCCACTCAACAGGGACAGATTGGACGCGGGGTCTCGGTGAGCGGTTATCGGCGGCGCTCACTGACCTTTGTCAGCGCAGAGATGAAGTGAAGTCAGGGGGGGAATGGTTGTACAGGCGAGTGCAGGCCACTTTGTATACAGAGACCGGGGGAGGGGAAGAGGGATAACACACCGATGGCACAGTTGTTCTTCCTCCTCGAGGAAAACGAAAGTGCTTTCTGTGACTTTGTGTGACTGAACAAGAGTGTGTTTGTGCGGGGGTTTTAACGCAGGCGCTGCGGTGTTTGCGTGGCCCCGCGCGGGTCGGCTCATGTGCCACCTTTCTCCCCCCGACCGACAGTCACATTCATCATCTCGTGAACTGCTGCGTTTCTGTACCGCTGTCAATTCACACAGGGCAACACGGATCATTTCCGGTTCCACTTGTAAACATAAACGTTTTTTTTTTTTTTTTAATCTCGCTACTTGACGTGTTGTTGGAGAAGACATAAGCAAATAATTTACAATTTAAAAAAACTTTAAAAAACTTAACTCAATAGTTGAAAGTCCTGAGAATGTCCTGTGTTTAATGACTGCAAAAGTGAGTGATACTGTACATCAGGGGTTACCCTCAAAGGGCCAGATGCAACTGTCACACAGAATAAATGTAACTCAATGTAACCAAATATAATGTAAAATAAAGGTAACAACTCTGTAACATATTGCTAAATAACTTTCTGTATTTATGACTTATTCAAGTTAAAAATATTAATAAAAAATATTATGCATTATAGATGTAACCCAGACATATTTTAACACAGATTTTTACTATTTTTTGACGTAGCTTGACACATTGCTGTACATGCATTTCTTTGAGATTGACACTAAAGCTGAAACGATTAATCGATGAATCGATTATTGATCGATTACTAAATTAATCGCCAACTATTTTGACAATCGATAATCGGTTTGAAGCTTTTTTCATTATTAAAACAAGATTTCTGATTGTTTTAGCTTCTTAAATGTAAATATTTTCTTTGTTTCTTTGCTCCACATAACATAAAATGTCAGAAAATGTTAAAAAACTTTGATCTGTTCTCGAATGTCTTGTTTTGTTTACAAACAAAAATGATTCAGTTTTAATGATTTCGAGAGACATTCGAGAACAAGGTTTGGGTTTTCTCTTGGACATATATCTCGACTTAATTGTTTTTACTTAAAGGCAAACCTGTGCAAATTAAAGTGCTGACAAAATAAAATATGAAAACACATAATGGTTAAAATGCAGTCAAGTATCGCACTTCCAAAAAAAACATACTTTAGTAAAAGTAAAATTACCAATTTTAAAAATTACAACTACACAAAAAACATTTACAGTTACAGTAACGCAGGTAAATATAATTCATGATATATCATACATTATTATACATATAATACTTTCATATTATCCATACATATCTCCGGTCAAAGTAGCTATGATTATTTTTTTTTGTATTTTACTCTAGCTGCTGCAATTTCTTAAAACCTAATTCTAATAATTTATTGTTTGTTTTATTATTATTATTGTTTCTAAAATGATGCATGTATGTCATTTAAATTTAAATTGCATTCCACAAATATCTCATCCTCTATGAATACTATCTAAGTAAATGCACAAAATCAGAATTTATCATGGTAAAGACACACTAATAATAATGTATACAACATAAATACACAGATTGCTTTTTTAATCAATCTCTTTAATTGCTGATTTACTTATGATATTTATCTGATGAGAAGGGAAGTGCATTTCTTTTATTTCGGTGACCAATCCCCCGTCTTGTGTTTCCGGTTTTCGTGTGCCGTGTTTGAGCAGACTTGACGCAGCCGTGTTGAGTGCAGCCAGTGCTGAACTGTTATGATGTGTCAATAAGTTAAGACACAAAAACAAGAAAGGTGGACGACATCAATGATGAGAGGCCCGCTCCGGTACCTGAGCAGGATATCAGAGGTATGTTCAGACACCCGGGCCACCATTTGTGACGGACGGCGTCGCTTTGAATGATTTCCCCGTGTCGCTGCATGTTTTCTCCACCTCTCAGTCAGTCACTCTGAGGAGAGAAAAAAAAATTATTATCATCGCCGATGTGGACATGATGTCCGCCTGCTCGCTTCTCAATTCCCCGTCGACATTTCATTGACAAAGCTGCGTTTGTGGAGCACATTGTGCTGTCACCGCGACCAACGTTTCGCCCTCGTCACTTTCAAAATCGCCGTGTAAAATAAATGGCAAAGCAACTGTTTCCCAGTGAGGTGGTGGTGGTGGTGTGCTTCCCCGCTCCTCCGCTCCTCCTTCCCCCCTTTCTATCCGCATCAAATACACGTCAAAACCCCTGGTTGTTGTGTGGGGGGAACGCAGTTGCCCCGAACGGCGCCGACAAACTCCGGCGAGCACCGTAGTTGTTATCGGCGGCTCCTCGCGGAGCTCCGTCCGTGCGCGAGGAATTCGTTGCATGTTAACTGGCGTGACACCTCCAGTTAGCAAGGCTGCGCAGCTAGCAGGCTAACGAGCTACTTTTACATTCGTAGTAACAGTGCGAGGAAATGGAGCGAGTGTTGGGCAAAACGCTGGCCACGGACGCGTGTGCCCGGACAGAAAATCCCCAGTTTAATTAATCAGTGTGGCCGCACTGCTCACGCAGTGGGAGACATTTCGACGACATTGTGGCCGGAGAGTTTGACAGGAGTGAATTATCCTCCTCCCCCCTCCACCTCCTCCTGCTCCTCTTCCTCCGCTGTAAATGTACAGTACTCGGGGTTTCTCCTCCAAACCCGAGGCAAGATGGACTCTCATTCGGCTTGTCTGTCTTGTCAAAGCTCCGATCGACATTTTGCACGGTGATGAGGGGGGAGAAAAATGTCTGCTCAGAGAGGGAAGGGAAGCTCGCACGGCGATCGGGTCGTTTTGTGACCCTGACTAAAAAGTGTTTTTGCTGTTAATGTGCGGGAGGAGCTCGCTCGACTGGCTCAAGACTTTACTCCCAGCACAGTCACAGTCCCATCGGGCATCAGCAGTTTTACCTGACAACACACACACACACACAGCAGTGCTCACTGTGGCTACTGTCGTGCTGCGTGAGATGCATCCAGTGGTTGCAGCCAGGTCTTTGGCCTGTACGTGTTCTAGTTCTGGTCATCAACTCCGATTCGATCGTTAAAACGATGTAATAACATAAAATCTGACACTTGATTGGTGCCACAGTGACACAATTCCATACATTGTTGTCATAGTTTCAATGGTAGGATCTTTATTGTGTAGCTAAAAAACAAACAATGCCAGCTTGCTTAGAACATGTTCACTGTTTCACCTTTGACAACAGGAAAGTGAAGTTTAAATCAGCTCACTGTGCCGCTCCAGAGTCCATTGATTGTCAAAACAACCATTTTACCTCACAGAAATCAGGAGATACTGCTCTTCTGCTGCCTCCATTTTAAAGTTCTGTTGTGTTATCTTTGTTGTCTGACAGCCTTCATCTAAAGATGGGGACAGACTACAACATTTTGACCCCGATTTTGCACTAGTTGGGGACAGGAATCTGTAAGTGTGTGAGGGGAAAAGACTCAACAGCCGATGAAAAAGAGTATGTGGGACACAGGAAGTAGCTCCAGAAGACGATAGGTAGTAGCAGGAATATCAAAACAATGATGGAGATGTTTGTTTACCCTTTAAGTGACACAGTTTTGCCAAATGACACCCGTGTCCTAAGATCCTTGGTCTACGTGTACTATATAAAATGATCCGTTTTGAGTAGGAATGTAACGTCAAAATGTCACAGTATTCTGATGGTTTCCATGGCATGATATGTATTGCAGTATTATACCTCTGAGTAGCTCTTGTTGTTCACCTACGTATGGTGAGAAAGATGCGTTCTGATCGGTCAAGACAGTGTTTAACGTTTTCAGATTACGAACGATCTGCATCCAGATTAGCCTCCATGTCAAGTACTCTGTATCCATATTCACAAACCTGGAATTGTTGGGTACAGTGGGCATGCACACTGTAAACAGTGTTTTCTCTTCTGCATTTGTTTTCTGAGTTTTAGAAAGCAAAAGTAACCACAGGGATTTCAGTGTTTAGAAGGTGAAACTAAAACTAAAAGTAAGTTTTTATGGAGCTGAAACATTTGGTTTAACTCTATCATTGTGTACAAATATCTTTTATATCAGCCCATCCAGATTAAAACAGAGAGTCGTGTGAATGGCAGGCATATCTGGAGCAGAATTAATGCATTATTTAATAATGTCGATGCAGCCTAAAGGATGCCCATGTTGGGTTTTTATGCCTGTTGACTTACCTCCTAAATTCTTTTGTTGAACTCTGCAGAAAATGGCTACAGGTCTTTCTGGCAGTGCACTCACCAGAAAGACCTGTTGTTTGATTCTGTCACAGCTCCACATTAAGACACTTTTGTTTCCCCCCGTGATAACGTGAATTTGAATTTGCGTGCTCCACTCTGGTGGCATCATTTACTAACAACAGAAACCCAAGTTGTGGAGCACATTTCTCTCTCCTTGCAGCCGGAGAATTGTTGCAGATATGTGACAATGTAACGCATGACTGAGAACACTGTCTTGTGTTTTATAGGTCATCGTCATTGCATGACAAAAGGCAGTGGCAGACTCATCTTCATCACTCATACAGCATTTCCATAGTTTCATCTTCAGTAAGTATCCCTGTATATGCGGCATTCGTACATACAGACACCGGCATGTGGCCTGGATCACGTCCAGATCAAATAAACAGGTCATTAAATCACTCATTCATTGATTAATATATTTCATTTGTGTCATGTTTGGAAGGCATCCAAAACAAGTGCAAACATGGCAGTGAAGCAAAATATACTCACACATTTAAGGTCCTGTATTTTTATTTTATTTTGATTATAGGGATTTTTAGAGTAGAGTATTTTAAGGTTACTTCTACACAGTCGAGTGTTTCATATAGGTAACTGTACTCAGTGCCTGCCCTGTGCTGACATGCAGCTGGGGTGAGCTGGTGCAAGCTCAGTGAAAAAACATGACTGCAACTGGAACGTAACAAATGCCTTACCTTTAGAAAATCTATGCCAGATTAAGCGTACGTTGCCTTCAAAGAATGTGTATTATTTGTTGTTAAACAGCATTTTAACAACAGGAATATGGCGTTTTGTGTCTCTTTGTAAACGGCTCATTGCTCCACACCAAATTCCATTCACAAAAAACAGCTTTTTTTTACCTGAAAGAAAAAAGGAGATATTGGTCTCCTGCTGCATCCTAAGTAACATAGTCTTGCCAAATGCAGCAGCAGCAGTGACTTATCAACACCTGAGTCCTAAAATTAACATTTTTGTCAATGGACTTTGGTGCATTTTACAAAGTGACACAACATCCTCTTCTTGTTGGATTATTTTACACACTGTAAAAGCTCATTTCTACCCACCACTAAAATGATTAACACTGCAGTGGGACCCGGCAGCAGAAATGTGGAATACAGGCATATTTAGTACATTGTAATGTGCACAAATATGCACTTCCAGACATTCAAAGCTAATTCTTTAGCTATCTCTGCCTCTACGATACATCACACAAGACTATTTATGATGCTCAATAGGATAAATATCGTCCTATGTGTGGTTAATACATTGTCCTTTTCAGGTGCGGTAGTACCATGAAGGGTGGCGGAAGGGGTAAGGAGCCACCTGTTATAGGAGAGGTCGCTGGCAAGCGCCCCAAACGTAAATGCCTTCAGTGGCACCCACTTCTCTCCAAGAAGGCTCTGGATTTCTCTGAGGAGGAAGAAGAAGATGATGAGGAGGAGCTGGAGAAGGTGAGTGTGCTTGATGGTTGGAAGGGAAAAAATTAAGAGATCTGTCAGTAAACATTGCATCTAAATATGTTTTTTTTTTTGTTTTTTTTAGCAGCCATTGTTGTGCGGCCAGGACCAGGGCCCGCAGATGGAGTGCGGAAGCACAACGGAGGACATGGAGGAGGACTCGAGTGAACAACGAGCGCGGCGGCCGATGAATGCGTTCCTCCTCTTCTGCAAGCGCCACCGGTCTCTGGTGCGACAGGAACACCCTCGCCTGGACAACCGCGGGGCCACGAAGATCCTGGCTGATTGGTGGGCTGTGCTGGATCCCAAAGAGAAGCAGAAATACACTGACATGGCCAAGGAGGTGAGACTGTGTGTGTGTATGTGTGTATGTGTGTATGTATGTATGTATGTATGTATGTATACATATATGTATATGTATATGTATGTATGTATGCATATATGTATGTATGTATGCATGTATATATGCATGCATGTATGTATGTATGTATGCATGTATATATGCATGCATGTATGTATGTATGTATGCATGTATATATGCATGCATGTATGTATGTATGTATACATGTATGCATGTATATATGCATGTATGTATGTATGTATACATGTATGCATATATGCATATATGTATGTATGTATGTATGCATATATGTATATATATATGTATTTATTTGTATCTGTATATACATATGTGTATATGTATATGTATATATATATATATGTATGTATATACATATGTGTATATGTGTGTGTGTGTATGTATATACACATATATATGTATGTATATGTGTATGTGTATGTATGTATATGTATATGTATATGTGTATGTATGTATATATGTATATATATATATATATATATATATATATATATATATATATAAAAATGCGTGTGTGAATGTATGTGTATAATCTAAATAATGCTTTTAACCCAATGAATTCTGGGTGATCTTTCAGTACAAGGACGCCTTCATGAAGGCGAACCCAGGCTACAAATGGTGTCCCACCACCAGCAAGCCAGTGAAGACTCCTTCCTGTCAGCCGGTCGGCAGCCCCCGCAAAAAGGTCTGGTCCTTCACTTCCAACGCGTCCAAGGACTCCACCACTGCCAAAAAAGTGCCCAAAACTGACAGCACGCCACAGTTAAACTTTGCCATGGCAGGTGCGTGGCCGTGTAATCCAAGATTCTTTCTTCAATATAACGCGACGTCTTATTATTATTATTGTTGGACTGCTTGATTTATACCACTTTCATTTCACTTTAAGATCCTACAAAAATGGGAGGCCTTAGCATGCTGCTATTAGCTGGGGAACATGCCCTCACAAACAAGGAGGTAAGGTCGTTATAGCGAGCCACACATGGGTGCTACCCTCCAAACACCAAAAAAAACAATGACGTCTTCTCAATTTTGCTTTTGACTCCGAGTCTGTATTATGCTCCTCTCTAGATCCCTTCCAGCACTAAACCTAGTTTACCTGACACAGCCAGTGAAGAGAAGTGTTTCCCTGGGGATAAGGAAGAGGTGAGTTTCCTCAGACCATATTCATCTTCTCTCCCGTGCTCGTGAGATTTAAGACCGCGTACTTGACGACGGTGTTGTCTTACAAAAGCTGGGTTACTAATGGAGTCTGAATTGCAAAAAATTCATACAGTCAGTCCTTTTTATATGTACGTGGACATTAAAGCTTGGGTAGGCAACACACTAATTAAATTACATTTCACTGTAATCCTAATCTGAGAGAGTATCTATTCTCTGTACTCATTACTTGTACTTTTCTATTTGATAGTGGGTTTCTCAAATCGGTCACATAGAGCACAACCACCTTAATTTGGTTAATATAACATACCCTTGCCATTCTTTTATGCACCTAGGGACTTCTTCAAGTAGAAGCACACAACACAAACTAAATAACAGATTACAAGTTCATGATATTTGTATATACTATGTTGCACACAAGTCACATGTTTCAGCTCGTTTTCTTTGAATCAGCAGATGTTGTCTGGAGCGGTCCCGAACAGTGAGCTCGATGTTACTGAAAGCAAGGTCAAGTCTGCCCTTTCTCCTCTGGCAGAGGTAATGTTTTAACAATTTATGAAAGATGCGTCATTTTGTAATAACTGACCTGTACTGTGATTTAGAGAGAAAACAGTGTTACTGGTTACATTAACAGTGACTTCATTATGGAAGTTTACATCTTCTTACTACTGACAAAGGATGTTGTACGTTCACAGTCGTCTCAGTCTACAGCACCTGAAGGAAAACCATGCAGACAGTCGGCTCTCTTCCAGCTCGCTGAGGTGAGTTCTTCCGTTTCATTCTTGAAACTGATCAAGATGAGCCTTAGTTTGTTTTTCTGTTATTTGTGGCAATAATGAGGGAGAAAAAGTGTTTTTGAAACCATATTTGTGTTGAGCTTGACTTTTGAGTGGTCATCTCCAGTAGAAAGCACACAAGTATTCTACAGTTGTGGGCATTCTTTAGCCACATGGTTCTCAATCTGTGGTGCATGGACCACCAGTGGTACGCAAGCTTCCTCTGGTGGTCCTTTTTGGAGGAAAATCAGAAACACAGCTCGACTGTATAGACTAGACATGTGATCTGAGGAATAATAATAATTAGAGTCACCTTATCTCTCACTCCATCTTAACCATCTTAATCTAATTCCACTATACCAGTGTCTGAAGTATATGTGAGGAAGAGGAGGATGATGAGAGAGCAAATTATCTTGGTATGAAAAGAACCAGTGCTTTAGCTCATTCCCTGCTCTAACCTAAACCATGACAACTCAATGTCTAACTCCAACTTTTACCCGAACCCTGATATGATTATTGTATTATTATTATTATTTACTATGCATATAACTGTCATATCAAAGCTGGAATAGACGACATTTTGTTTAAAGTCTTCATTATCATGTTTAAATGGATTATACAGCATAATGGGGACAGAAAAATGACACCATTTGTGTTTATATTGATCATCTGTAAGCCTTGCTTAGAGCTCATTATTGATGATGTAATTTACAAATTGCTCCAGCACGTGCTGTATATTTATTTCATAGTAGTTTCAAAGAAAATACCTGTGTTCCTACTGGCGTCTCCTCCTCCTCTGCTGTGTCTTTACGACAGTGACCACACAGGAACTGATAGGGACACAAAAGTAGTCTGTTGGCCCTTTAACTTCATTATCCCCCCAGCATACACTGACATGCAGGGTAAATCCTTGTTGAAACCGGATATTAGGAGCCGAGATTGCTGTTAATTCAGCTGATTAACTCTTGAGTTGTTTTTTTGTTGTGTTTGCAAAGATGTGCTTAGCGTCTGAAGCTGGAAAGATGGACGCCGCTGTATCTCAACCGGAGGACAGCTCATCCGAAGCCTCTATCCTGCAGACCGCACCGACGCCGGAGATCAAGGAGGAGAAACCAGACACTAGTAACTGTCCTCCCTCTTCTCACACTTCGGCCCCCTCACCCCCCTCAGTCTCCTCTGTCACTTCTACCTCCACTGAAGCCATTCCCCAACAACTCAGCAGCCAAAACGCATGTGTCAAAAAGAAGGGCAAGAAAAAAGAGGCCACCACCAAATCATACGACAACAGCGAGAGTCCTTGCACGGCAAAGAAGGTCTTAAAAAAGCAGAGCAATGCAGAATCAGACGTGGATAGTGTTTTTAATACGATTGAAGCCGTGGCCAAAGGGGCATGGAAGGACACGGAGGAGAAGCCCAAGAAGAAGGTCCAGGGCAGCCCCAGTGGTGGAAGCTCTGGTGCTGGTCTTCCCAAAAAGAAGAGCAAGCCCAAAGTGAAGGCCTCTGTGAAAGAAAAGGAGGAGAAGATGGATTCTGACAGTGGGCCGTGTGGACAGAACAGTTCTCCTGAGGTGGAGATGAAGGAGGAGGTGACCCACGATAGCCCCAAGATGGAAGCAGAGCCAGCAAGTATGGAGAGCACAGAGGTTCAGGGCACCGTGGCAGAACTCCATCACTCCTCCTGCAACTCTTCACCTGCTAAGCTCCAAGATGAAGACAAGCTGAAGGAGAGACAGAGCGAAATGGCCTTCGAGTCCGGCTTGGAGGGCCGTGGCGCCAGGAAGTCAGAGCGGAGCTGTAAAGGAGCCTTGTATAAAACTCTAGTTTCTGAGGGGATGCTGACATCACTGAGAGCCAACATTGACCGAGGTATTTAAGTTTAGAATAAAACTCTGCCTGTTTTATAATAGTTTGTGTCGTAAATGGTGACGTGAGCGTCTACGTGCAGGTAAACGAGGAGCTTTCCGTGCGTCCGACGATGCTAACTGGTGTGATGACAGCTGGGCTGTTGCACAGTTGGGACCTAATAACCCCAAGAAGCTGAAGAAGTCCAAGTCCAAAGATGAATCTACACCGGGGTGAGTTTCTCACAGTCTCCTCTTGCTCCTGGGGATCTATGACAGTTTGCATCTGTAATGTTGTGTTTGTTGCTTCTCTTCATGCCTGACAGTGGTAGATGGTCAGCTCCTGTACATTTACTAATGTAATAGTGTATTACTAATCCCCACTGTTTCTGTTGTTACTAATCTCTGCAGGCAAATATATAAATTCTAAGTGTGTTTTTACATGAGCGTTTTTCTTAGTCTGTATTCTGAGTGATAATAAACTCTGAACTTCACTCGTCAGCCTCGGGAAACTGGAGGAGGAGTTTGAAAAGAAATTTAACAGCCTGCCACAGTACAGCCCGATGACATTTGATAAGAAGGGCACGACTGTGGCAAAGAAGAAGAAGCCTGACAACGCCGCCGTTCAGGAGGAAGCCTCTAAAGTCGGAAAAGGTAAGAATGGATTTAAAGATCAAAGATGATGGCTGTTTTTTATATCTCATTCCATTCATGGCTCACTCTTTCTACACCTGTGATGTTCACGACAAGTTCTCAAGCAACATTTTTGCATTTCCATGCTCTTTTTTTCGTTTTTCCCTTTTTGTTCCTTTGCTATATCAGGGCCATCTCCATCTCAGAAAAAGACTTCATTCCACAAGATTGTTAGGAAGCACAAAAACAAAAAGGAGAAACCAGGTGCAGTGGACAAAGGTGAACTGGAGTGTTGATGTTTGTGCGTTACACAACAGGATTTTTAACACATTCATTCACCAGTGAGCCATTACCTGATGTGGAGAGTTAGAAATTAAGAAACAAATAAGAAGATAATGTTTATTTCAACAGGTCAAATATCCGTAGACTTGTATGTTTATCTTCTATTGTGTTATATATTTGTCATTATTTCATTAGAATTAGACAATTCTCATCCAATTTAATTAACAGTCATTAAAGAACTTGTCATAAGGACTGTAACATTTCTGTGTGTAGCTTTTCACGTCTGCATATGTCCAAATCAGTCACGTAACCCCTTTTCTCCACAACAGTGCTACAGAGTGACTCCACCGCGCTGGACTCAGCTTCAAAAGCCAAATCATGTGCCCCTGTTGCCATAATGTGCCCAGACGTTCAGGGCACCGCTAGTATGGAGATGCTAGTAGGTAGCCAGAAGAGGAAGGCGAGGAAGACCAAGATCACACACTTGGTGCGCACAGCCGACGGCAGTGTGTCTCCAGCTGAGGGTGAGCGACAACTGAGCGACTCTATATGTCATACACTGTTACTGGAAATGCTCTTTTAGTCATTTTTAACCTCTAATACACGTGTCAAACTCAAGGCCCGGGGCCAGATGTGGCCCGCCACGTCATTTTATGTGGCCCGCGAGTGATTAATTGGTCTTAAAAATCTGTGTTAAAATAAGTCTATGCTGCTTTAAGGCGTGTGTTGACCATAAACTACATTTCCCATAATGCATGGCGATTTCGTTACCCGCAAAGTGACGACATAATGAAGGTGTGTGAGCAGGTCTGCCCCGACCAGAAACAGACTTTAAAAACTGTTAGTTGTTGTCGAGAAACACCATCGCCGACCAGGTTACATCTATAATGCATCATATTTGTAATTTGAATAAGTAATAAATACAGAAAGTTATTTAGCAATATGTTACGGAGTAGTTACCTTTATTTTACATTATATTTGATTATATTTAGTTAAATGTATTCTGTATGACAGTTACATCTGGCCCTTTGAGGGTAACGATTATGCTGATGTGGCCCTCAGTGAAAATGAGTTTGACACCCCTTCTCTAATATGAGTAAATGGATGCCAATCTTTTAAAAACAAAAAAACAATACAACTCAAGTAGTAGTTCCTCATTTGAAAAAGTGTGTTTTATTGACTGTGGTGTCTTAAGCAGGAACCAATGGAAAAACAGACTCCAAAAACCATTTCCATATTGAAAATGACCCTTCCTCAAGACGACTGCTGATAAGTGACCCTGATAATCCTGACTTGTGTGCATGTTTGTTTCCCCACAGAGGACAAAATGAGGGACCTGAACCAGGAACAGGATAAGAAGCCATTACACCAACAGAATTTATGCAATGAAAAAGGGTGCTACAGTAATCCCGACGCAGAGGAGGCTGAGAGGAACACCCTATCACAGGAGCTACCTGCTTTCTTTAGCTTGGCAGCTCTTGCTGAGGTAGCAGCCATGGAAAATGTTCACAGGTGTGACACAGTACTATGTTTCCATCTCACGCAATGTCTTTTTTATATGCTTTAATTTAACAAACACGCTCTCTCTTGTTGTATCTGTTGCAGAGGACAGAGAGGCTTGGCTGAGAGTCAGAAGAAAGAGCTGACGCAGACTCCGGTCCTCATCTCCTGCGCTGACCAGTGAAGCTCCACTGCTCCTTATGAGAGGCCACGACTTGGACATTGACAGTGGAGCTTTACTTTCCTCTGTGGTAAGCCCACACTGAAGGGGAGACTTGAACAGGGAGCTTTGGACAGACTCCTTCCTCCTTGTGATGAATTTGCTTGAGCTTGGGTTCACGGTGGGGAGGGAAAAAGAGAGACCTCCTTCTTCTTCTCCTCCTCCACCTCCTCTTCCCTGCTCCTCGCTATCTCAGTGTTTTCCCTGAAGCCTGTCTTTGGTTTGAGGCAGGATGCCTTTTTCTGAAGTCCTCGCCCCCCCTGTAGATGCTCCGTTAAGGCCTGTGGAAGAACCAAGCTGTCCCCTAGTGCATGGGTTCCCCTATAGCGATGGTTGTCATGGGTTTCTTGTACACTGTTCTGTCAAATAGAGGCCATTTTAAAAGGGTCGAGTCTTGCCGTTTAAATAACAGCATTTTTAGTTTAAGAAATTACCTGACAATGCATTCGTTTTTCTAGACGAACACAGCTTGCTGTCACCTTTTTACCTCACACAAAAGCCTACTGAAGAGCTCCCTACACCTCCGGTAGAATACCTCTGTATTTGAATAGCTCTTATCCCTTCCGTTTTCCCTCCAGCTTCAGCCCAAAATGACTTTAACCAGGGTAAATAATAATAATAATAATGATGATGGATAGGCGTCCATTACCAACTACTTGCTTAGTGTTTCCCGTTGGTGCACTTGGTGTGGTGTATCCAAACTACAAATAAGTGATGGCTGAGTATTTGATATGTATGTTAAAGATGATCCTGCTGTCAAACAGTACATGGTAGCTGGTAGACATAACCGTGTTTGACTGAATGCTTAAGAATACACGTGTGCATACCTTTTGCATCTGAACTAGAGTTCACTATGTCCCTGTCCGGCTCCAGAAACACTAGCTTGGCTCAGAAACTGCTTCTTCGTGATGGGGAGATTTGTGTGAAAGTGATTCAGATTTAGCCTTAACCCCTCCCTCTCTTTGCCACCACTAAAGCCCTCAACCAGCTTCTTCCTCACAGTCCCGAGTCAATGTAATGTTTATTTTTGAATAGTGATGATGCAGTTTTTTTGTCAATACTTGATCTTTTTGCTGTTTGCGTAGCAGTTAGAACGGTCAACTCCTCGCGCGCAACTTATTTCAGATAAGGTTTTTGTCGGTTTATTACGTAAACACTGCACTAATTTGTAGCTGAAGTTTGAGTTGCTCTGGGAAGGGCGATGAAAAATGCCTTGTCTCCACCACTGTTCTTACTCTGGAGCCTCAGTCCTCTGTAGTGTCTTCAGTGTCCTGGCTAAAGCCGGGGCCACAAGCACAATGTTAAAGATCAGGAGTTAATGTCAATGAATTGAATGTTTTTACGTGAAGGCTTTTATTCTACGTCTCATAAAATGAGCAATTTGGTTGAGAAGGCATACATATTATTGTCTGTTTTTAATGTGTGGAAACCAGCTCTGGTTCCTCCAAGAGCTAATGGAGACAAGGCATTTAATAATAATTTTCCCCCTTTTGTTTCCTATTAGCCTTTTGAGATTTTATTGCCAAGTAATGGTCTACGCAGAGGTCCCTTGTTGTAATCAATACTTCACGTTGTTTCGCTGCATCTCTGTGTTCTGTATGTTTCGGTCACAGCGCAGCTTTTTCTCCATGTTTGCACACACTGTACACATGATACATGCACACGATGAATCGCTCACTATATTTTTTGGGGGGGTTGGAGGTTTTGTTTTTCTTCTTCACATAAATATACATTATCATAGTGCTTTAGTTCGCTTTGCACAGTGCAAGCCATTGAAAATGATGAATTTCCCCAAGCACAGTGGTGCTATTGTCACATTCTGAATAACGGAGCGCCACAGACTGTCCAGCGATATCCGTCACCTCTGTACATCACAGTGTCCTGTTCCTCTGTGTAGACCAATACTGAACCCTCGATGGCCTGTTTTTAAAAAGAAAAAATGTTCCTCAGTTTATGTCAAGAGGACAAAAATGTCTACAAGGGTGATTTTAGATTCAGTCCCATTTCTAACTTTTCTAACTTTCTTTTTGATTGTTCCTCTGCTTGATGCTCTTTTAACTCCTCTTTATGAACTTCAGAGTTTTGTTTTTTGTGTTTTTTTTCTCCCTGAGGTCAAGTTTACTGGGTTAAGACTGTTTGTCGAAAAAAAAAAAAAAAAGACAATTACTTACTGACCCCTTTTCACCTCTACGGGAGTGCGTTCCACAGCGTCACCCTTTCTCTGATTCGTGTTACACTTAACGACAGGACCAACGTGCAACAATTGAATGGGTCTTAGAGAACTCGTGCATCTTGAAAAGAGTATTTTTCTTCTTAAAAACCAGTGCGTTGCTACGTGGCAATAGTGTTATGTTAAGGTAGGCCCTTGTTTGCAAATACTGCAGCACATACAACAAAAAAAAAGATAGAATTGCTTTCTAGATTTGTCTTTAAATTCTAAACTTAAGTGCAAATGTTTCCCAGTTGTTATGACAGTATGCTTTATGATAATCTAATAGTAATAAACAGCATATATATATATTTTTATTCAGGTGATATAGGCATAAATGAGCTTCTAACTTCCTCTCTAAGCATTCATAAGTCAGTATAGTCGGTATAATCGTGGCACAACAGCTGTTGTATTTGACTATTTTTGTCAGACACATTGTGGTTATATGAAATCGTTTGAGTTTTTTGCAGCAGCTTGGAAGTAAACTGCTGATTGGGTCAGGACTAATTTCATAATACGTCCCATTGTCTGACAGAGGTGGAGAAATTGAGCTGCGCTATAGTTTTTCTCAGCTGCTTTGGTGGATTTCTAGAAACAACGTATATACTTACTTTACTTTATATTTTTGGGGGGTTAAGACTTTTTGAGCAGATAACCGGTATAATACATCCATCTTCTACCACTTTATCCTCCACATGAGGGTCGCGGGGGGTTGCTGTGCCAATCTCAGCCAACATGGGGCGACACAGGTAAACCCTGGACCAGGGCTCTGCAACCTTTTAGGATGAAAATATAAACAAAACCGGTTTGACCCACAAAAAGAAGATAATAACAATTTATTTTATACTATAAACCAATGATAGTTTGTTGCATTTGTGAAATTTAAGAACTACAAAAAGAAAACTCTCAACCTCTTATAAAGTTGAGAAAATAAATAAAATGCAGAATGGTGTAGACCTAGTCCTTCCATTGTTCCAAATTAATGAAATTAAAAGTAATGTAGTTCAAATCTGCCTGGCATAAATAGGTATGTGGATCCAAAGATGGATTCACATTACTGCATTCAAGTGTCTGGAATCGCTATAGTATAATATATCAAGTCTGTCAAGGCTTTTTAATATTGTATTTGACTTAGACATTGGATGTGATGCACCAATTATTAAAACACTTTTATGTATTGTCTTGATCTCTAAAGCAAAATAGTTTTTAAAACTTCTAGGAGCCACTGCAGAAGGGCTGAAGAGACCCCTGGACAGATCGCCAGTGCATCACAGGGCCCTAGTATAATACATTATTTAAAAAAAAACACCACATAGGTTATTGATAATGTTGGAACAGTAGTACAGAATCATTGGCATAAAAATTATTTAAATTGTGTTCTGCGAAATGTGCAAAAGCAGCTGAGAAAAAAAGGGCAGAGAGTTCGGGGAGAAGCATAAAGGGCTGGAACCAGATGACAAATATGAAGCCATGATGTCACAATGGGAGATTTCGAGCAGGATTTATGTACTTTCTATTGAAAGTAGTTGTTTACAGCAGCCCCACGATGCTTTTTCACCTACTTCCAGCTCATACTCGTGGGTTTTGACCTCGTCCTGTTCAGACATGAGAGACGAGTTACATTAAGGATGAGAACATCCGAGCAGTAGACTGAATAGGTCTTCCACTGGTGGAGTGTAGTTCTTTGCAAAGACAAAGACGTCGTCTTCCCCGCCCCCCAACAAAAAAAAACACAGAGATATATTTGCTTATTAGTTTTATTGATGTTTGCCAAAGAAAATGAAGAAAAAAAATTACTATAATCAAATGGTAATCCTGTTAAAAACATTAGAGAGAGCGAAGGAACGCGAGCGTAAACAGTTGCACTGCATTTTCTAGGTGTGTAAAATCTTCAGGTAACAAATGTCAGCACAATTCATCCTGTGTATCTAACGGGATTCTCTCGGCGGAACGAAAGTGCAACAACAACAACAAAAAAAGAAAGAGCACCACTCAATGCCTCTTTTAATATACAGTATTTGCACCTTATCACCCAAACCAAAATCATCATGATCTTTGAAAAAGATAAAAAAAAATATATATAGAGATATAAATTTTTACCCACTCCCTGGAAATTATGCATTTTAGCTCTCATATATATGCGAGAATCTATAATAAATCCTCACATCTACAAAACAGCCATAATTGTGTCATTATCCCCCAACCCCCTTAACTTTTTCTATCTAGAAAAATGCTTCTATAAAGTTGAAAAATCCTATATTAGTTATCTAAATGACTATAATACCCTTTTGTGCTAGTACTGTCTTCTTGAATGTAATCATTTTGTACCTGTATTTTTCTAATTCAGTCTTGATTGTACTGTACGTATGCTACGATGGTATACTGTTCCTTAGGTGCATAGTTACAACCGTTGTCGCGACAGGATCGGTGCTTGCGCTGCAAACTCAATGGAAATGTGTGACGATATTTTTTAAGTCCAAAGGACTTCCTGTACCATGATGTGAGCGTTCAGAAGAGATTCTGAGAGATTCTTGCTGTTTTGAGGAGTGGTGGGACTCGAGCTTTCTCCCCCCCCCCCTCCCGCTCCCTGGTTTGCTATGTTGTTTTGTTTTTTCTTTACAGTAAAAAAGTGTAAAAGTCTGTCCAGGACAGTTTATGAAAACAGGGGTGCTCCTGCAGTCAGACAGAACAACTGAATGCTTGAGTCTCAACTTATTTATTACTGTTCCTTTTTTTTTTTTGTTGATAGGTTTAGTCGAATAAACAACTGAATATGCACCCATTTATACATGAACATGTATAAGATTATCTTCCCTTTACTGGAATGTAGATCATGGCTCTGTTTTGTTTTTGTTTTTTTCTGTGAAAAGGAGATTATGCCTGAATTTTTGAGTCTCCTTCCTCTGGTAGGTTTTACAGCAATGTACTTTTATCTAATTTATCTCATCAGTAATCATCATGACGGGTGTGTTTTTGATTGTTATCGCCCACTTGTTAAATGCAGCCTTACTGGAACCCCCTGCTTAGTGAGGGATCCCTCAACCTCCCATCGCCCCGCCCCACCCACAACTCTTATGTCATAACACTGTTTGCTGATGCAACTATTATTCCTTTTACTTTCTGCTGAAGCAATTATTACTTCTTGAACACCTATTAAAATTACATCTATTCCAACTGTGTGAAGCAACTTTCTTGTTTATGCAGATCTTTTAAACTGTGATGATTGATTTTTTAGATGTTTGGTCTATTTACTGTCGCATAAATCATATCTGTAGCTCTGTGTGCAGGAGCAGCTCCACCTGTGATTAATCAATGTCCTAATTGAACAAATAAAAAATGGCAGCTGCAATTAGAGTAGGTTAAAAACATTAAAAACCCACCACCGTAGGAAATGCTGCCATCTGCTGGACGTATTGTTCCACTTCACTTTTTAAAGATCTAGTTGTAGCCGTTTCTGTAAGCTATTGTATCAAAATACAGTATTCTGATACATTTATTAGTAAAGAGTTTTGGTATTTTATTTTAAAAATACATTAAGTGTTTTTTCTCATGATTACACCATTACATTATGTCCACGTTATTGACCAATCAGCAGCAAAATTAAGGAGCCGACTTACTCACGTGACTTTTGTGTCACATGACAACGCCCTGTTCGAGCTACTTGGCTAACGCTAACACAATGGCAGCCTTCCTACAGTGGAGGAAATTCGTCTTCTTTGACAAGGACACGGCGAAGGACCCCGTTGATAATGGGAAAAACTTTGCTCTTCCAAGCGGAATATCGGCCTGCGACTCCGGCCGCGGACACATTGTCCTCGGAGATATCCTTTTAAAAAGCACCGAGCAGCTAACTCGGCTAATGTTATGCTAGCTTACTGACAGCTGATGCTACTACCACTCGGCTAATGATAACCTGGTTGTTTATACCGGTAAAAAAAATAATGACGTAAGAGCTGACAACACAGAGTAACGCTGAGTTAAAGCTGTTTAAACCGTTTAACCTAGACTTGTTGTAATGTACGCGTTTGGAAATGGCGTCATAGTGAGCTACGATTAAAATCCTCACATTTATACTTCACTGCTGAGTCATTATTCAACAAAGTGCTGGGCAATTAATGACAACAACATTTTTATCCTAAATACCACTGTCTTATTAAGATCACTACTATTCAGTGAGGTGGATTTAATGTTTAATATGCCCAGTTTAATATGAATCATTTTTAAATGGTCTTCATGCTGATTTTGGCAAAAGTAACTTAAGTTATGCTTCTCACAGACAGATGTTGTGCATGCAAAGTGTTTGTATTTTTTCTGCTTGCCCTGTCTACTGCATCTCTTGCAACAGTTCCGTAAGATTGTCCTTAACATTCTTGACGTTACATATGGATGGCAAGATCTGGCTCATGACCCGCTCCCTGCAGCTGACCTTTTTCCAGGCATATAAGCTGCGTGTTACACACCTTTACCAGCTGAAGCAGCATAGCATCCTCGTGTCAGTGGGGCAGGACGAACAAGGAATAAATCCTTTAGTAAGTTTGCAGTTTTCCACAGAAGCTCAAAGGTTAGAGCTGAGCTGTACTGCACTGGTGATTTTAATGTCAAGTGTTTGCATTTCTCAGGTAAAAGTCTGGAACCTTGATAAAAGAGACAGTGGAAATCCTCCCTGCACGAGGATTTTTCCTGCAATTCCCGGTAACAAACCCACTGAAGTGTCTTGCCTGAGTGTGCACGAGAATCTCAACTTCATGGCAATTGGTAAGACACAAAGAAAAAGCTCTGTTCCCTGTCGCATCCATGTTTCTCCTCTTCTCACATTATAATGGCTGCTGTTGTTTTTTTTCTCTCTCGATAGGCTTCACAGATGGAAGTGTGGTTCTGACCAAAGGTGACATCACCAGGGATCGTCACAGCAAAACCTTGACTCTGCACGAGGGAAGCAGCCCAGTAACTGGCCTGGCCTTCCGCCAAATGGCAAAGGTCACACATCTGTTTGTAGCCACTCTGGAGAAGGTCCATGTAAGTCTGGTCACTCTCAGGATATGAGGCTCTTGGCTTCTCGCAACTTCCTGAGAGCGCTACTTTCAGCAGAATTTTAGAGACTACATTCTGACTTCTTGTCAACTG
Organism: Microchirus variegatus; assembly: GCF_963457635.1. NCBI lineage: Eukaryota > Metazoa > Chordata > Actinopteri > Pleuronectiformes > Soleidae > Microchirus > Microchirus variegatus. The sequence continues at coordinate 10,579,048 of NC_139803.1, forward strand.
CCTTTTTGTGTCCCCTTGCTCAGTGCTACACGCTGTCCATCAAGGAATACCCTAAAATAGAGCTGGACACACACGGCTGTGCACTGCGCTGCTCCTCCCTGGCAGATCCCTCCCAGGATTCCCAGTTTATTGTCGCCGGTGAGGAGTGCGTCTACTTGTATCAGCCTGATGAGCGAGGCCCCTGCTTTGCCTTTGACGGACACAAGCTTTTTGCCCACTGGCACCGTGGATACCTTTTTTTACTCATCAGGGATGCAAAGTCACCCAACAAGTAAGGAAAATACTGAACAGGATCTGTTTGTGTGTGAAGTCATTGCAACCGTGACTAAAGATGACTAACGAAAACACGTTTTTCTTCTCAGGAGTGGGTTCGGTAGCAGAGAGAACTCTCCGTCTGACAAACAGCTCCTGACCATCTATGACCTGGACAACAAGTTCATTGCCTACAGTGCCTCTTTTGATGATGTCATTGACGTTGTGGCCGAGTGGGGCTCCTTCTACATCCTGACCCGAGACGGAAAAATGTTCGTTCTTCAAGAGAAAGACACGCAGACCAAACTTGAGGTGAGTCCAGAGGCCTTTAATAATGTTTTATATGTGAAGAGTTGAATCCCTTTTCACCAAGCTTGTTTCTCTTTTAAGATGCTCTTTAAAAAGAACCTGTTTGTGATGGCTATAAACCTGGCGAAGAGCCAGCACCTGGACAGTGACGGGCTGTCTGAGATCTTCAGGCAGTATGGTGACCACCTCTACCTTAAAGGAGACCATGATGGTGCCATACAGCAGTACATTCGGTAACATCTGCATCACTAAACCACCCAGATTTTGAAGGATGAACTGCCAACTCGTCTTAAATGTATAGAAACCACTGTTAAAACATCCCTGTGTTTTTCCCCACAGCACCATAGGAAAATTGGAGCCATCATATGTGATTAGGAAATTCCTGGACGCGCAGAGGATCCACAATCTGACGGCATATCTACAAGCCCTGCACAGGCAGTCGCTGGCTAATGCTGACCATACGACGCTGCTCCTCAACTGTTACACTAAACTGAAGGACAGCTCCAAGCTGGAGGAGTTCATTAAGGTGAATAAATCAGGAGGACCACATATACCACTAGTAAGGTATACTGCATAGTTGCTTTATTATGAGGTGACATCACTGCATTCATTGAATGTATTTCAACAGAGTAGTGAAAGTGAAGTCCACTTTGATGTCGAGATCGCCATCAAGGTTCTCAGGCAGGCCGGCTACCACAATTACGCCGTCTTCCTGGCTGAGAAACACATGCACCACGAATGGTACCTGAAGATTCAGCTGGAAGACCTCAAGGTAAAAAAAACTAAATAGAGAAAGTGTATTGAATATTTCCAGGTTGTCAAAAAGATAAAGTTCTGCAAAAAACACGTCTACGACCACACGGACATCTGGATATTTGTTTTATCTTTTTGAGGACAGACATGTATAAATCTGTGAAGTAAGGGACTGACACAAAAGTGCAAAGAAAAGAGCGAAGTAAGCTTTTCAGATTGTTGCCATCAGCTTTTTACCCATAAAACTTGAAACCAAAATGACATTTCTCTGAACCTGCTTCTAAAAAACAGATTTTTAGTTAATGCTTTATGATCCAGTTGAGCTGTAGCATTTCAATGTTTTTTTTTTATCCTGGACAGAGCTTCCAGTGCAGAATGTCTTGGAGCAATTTATCCCACTGTTAAAACTTCCTGTATTATAGCTACCTGATTAATGCGCTCATTTGCATGTGTGCTATGACACTGCTGCATCCTTGCACTTTTTTATAACCGTCCAAGCATCCGTGTGTGTGTGTGTGTGTGTGTGTCAGGTGAGGTCTTATCTCTCCACACTCTACTTTGTGTACCTGTCACTGAGGCTCTGACTCAGTCCGCATTACCTCTAAGGGAAACGCAGTGTAAAACGATTAACACATAAAATGAAGCCGTTAAAACAACTGTAGGTCCACACCCTGTTTTAATACTATGCAGGGATACAATCGAAGAAACGGCTTTGTAGTAACTCTTTCATCTTACTACCTACGCCCAGAACTACCAGGAAGGACTGCGCTACATTGGACGTCTGCCTTTTGAACAAGCCGAGAGCACCATGAAGCATTACGGCAAGACGCTGATGCACCACGTCCCTGAAGGCACCACATCGCTCCTGAAGGGCCTGTGCACCAACTACCGATCGAGCGGAGATGGTGGCGACAAAGAGAGCGAGGAGAGGCGGCGGATCAATAAGGTCTGTTTGCAGTGGTGTATTTCCCCTTTTTGTGTGTGCATTTTAACAGCCCCCCGTGCTCCTATAATCATCGTTTATTTGTTTTCGCGGTTTTAAGGCCAACTCTGAGGAATTCATCCCGATTTTTGCAAACAATCCTCGGGAGCTGAAAGCCTTCCTGGAGCACATGATCGAGGTGGATCCCCGTTCTCCTCAGGGAGTGTACGACACGCTGCTGGAGCTGCGGCTGCAGGACTGGGCCCATGAACAGGTTCCAGAGGTCAGTTTGAAAGCTGCAAACTCGAGACTAATCCTTGTAAAAGGAAAGAGATAGTTCAGGTTTTTTTGATATTTTTGATATGGTTCATATTCTATTTATAGCCTCTTCAAACAATTAGTCTTTCTCCTAATATCCACAGTCACCATGGTTTCACTCAGCTTACACCCACCTGTATCTTTGCAGAAAAATGTATGTATTTATTCTGACTTTCCTTCTACGACAGAGGAAGAAGGTCCTGCAGGGAGAAGCGGTGTCACTGCTCAGGAGCGACAACACCGTGTTTGACAAGGCCCTGGTCCTGTGTCAGATGCACAACTTCAAAGAGGGCGTTCTCTACCTTTACGAGAAGGGAAAACTGTAAGTGATGGCACACTGCAACATCTGAACAGCTCGATACTTTACACCTCAATACACCTCCTGTGTGCAGATCTAAACACAGAGATCCTAGAGCCATGTTAACCATTTACTCTGACGTTTAAAGGGAAGGAAGACTGGATAAGTTGTCACTTATTCTCTCAAATATTGAGGAATAAGTGACAACATGTTCTTTAAATAAAGGGAATATGACTCAACAGGCCTTCTATAACCTCCCCCTCATCCTCCCACCTACAGCACAGGATTGAGATTCTTAACGGTGGTAGTCTGAAGAAAACTACTCCTATTTGTGTCTGTGTGCAGGTACCAGCAGATCATGCACTACCACATGCAGAACGAGGAGTACGGAAAAGTGGTCGAGGCCTGCAAGCGCTATGGCGACCAGGAGGGCTGTCTGTGGGAGCAGGCGCTGGGATACTTTGCCCGAAAAGAAGAGGACTGCAAGGCTTACATCAGCGAGGTTCTTCATCATATCGACCAAAACAACCTGATGCCTCCATTACTCGGTGAGCTGGAGAACGTTTGATGATATTCATGTCATTAGAATTAGCTCAAGTGAATGTTAAGAATGCATCTTTTTTTTCTTGCCACAGTGGTGCAAACACTGGCACACAACTCGACGGCCACGCTCTCCGTCATCAAGGACTACCTCATTAACAAGCTGCAGAGGGAGAGCCAACAGATCGAGGACGACGAACGCAAAATCCGCCAGTACCGTGAGGACACGGCTCACCTTCGCTCTGAGATCCAGGAGCTCAAAACAAGGTTGGTAATCATCAGTTTTTGCCGCTGAAATCAAATCACAGTCCGAGTGTAACTGTTTTTGACCAAATATGTCCACACAGCGCCAAAATCTTCCAGAAGACCAAGTGCAACATGTGCAACAGTCCCCTGGAGCTGCCCTCGGTTCACTTCCTGTGCAGCCACTCCTTCCACCAGCACTGCTTTGAAAGCTACGCGGAGAGCGAGGCCGAATGTCCGACGTGCACGCCCGACAACAGGAAGGTCATGGACATGCTGCGCGCGCAGGACCAGAAACGAGACCTGCACGACCACTTCAACAGACAGGTAACTATGATCCAACTGTGAGTAGAAAAAGAAGCTTAAACAAAGTTCCCCACTCCAAAATATTGTTGCAAAACAGTGTGCACATTATTACATTATTTTTGGATGTTGCTCTATGTCAAATGTGTTTGTACTTAAATTGAAAATGTGAAGTATTTTCAAAAAGCAAAATATGATCCAAAGTCTGTCATAGATCAAAATCTACCCATGATAATACAGTACATTTTTAAGATTTGATTATAAATTAGAGGCTTTTTTTGGGCCCAGATTTGCTCATAATACACGGAAAATACACTGAAATGACTGCAGATGAGTGGTTAAGAACACCACTGATTAATATGGGCATCACTGATTCAAATCCCTGTGTCCTCTCTGTGGTTTTCAGTTACGCAGCTCCAACGACGGCTTCTCGGTGGTGGCCGACTACTTTGGTCGAGGCGTGTTTAACAAACTGACTCTGGTCACTGACCTGCCTGGAAATAAATCAGTCGGGGGTCTTGAGGTGAACCTGCAGAGGGACCTTCTCATCCACACCAAGAGGAACTGCTAGACGCCTCGCCCCCCCATCGTCATTACGCCCCGTGATCGGTTAACGTCGTTTTCCAGCTCCGACCGCATCCTTCGCGTTGTGCCATTTTTATTTAGCGGCAAATGCATTTGCCTGCTTTTCGCACCTGCTGTGGATGTGTGAGGCATAACTGGGTTTGTCGTCAAGAGTCGCGACTCCCTGGAGAGATGTCTAAATGTACTTACATTTGAATCATGTAATAAGGAGTCTTAATACAACGCTGAAGCACTACTTGGAGAATGTTGCTTTGGTGTTTGCTTGTAGTCACGTGATCATACACTCGACATTATAATTATGGATAAATCATCTGCTGCGAATAAAGTCATTCGATTGCTGTCAGTCTAACTTAAAAAATTAAAACGTTACACAAAGACAGTATTTATTTTCTCTTTATTTGTGATCCTGAACAATCCTTTTGTGCAGCCCTTTAAAGACACATAATTAGTCATATGATGACTCAGCTCAAATTACGCATGCATGTTTGTTAAATAACTATCAACTGTGGCTGCACTATGCAGCCTTTTCTCGTTAAAGGTGGACAGTGGTCACATTGAGACCCATGTAGTGACAAAAAAAAGGGGTTAGTTTGTTTTCTTAAAGGACTGTTTGACTAAGTGTTATCTTTAATTATAGTGACTTGTTTGCTCAGAGCTGCTCCTGGAGGGACACACAAACCCATTGTGACATTGCTGTTTGTCAAATGACCATTATTTGATGGTGGAGGGTGGATGGTCTGGTAGTTACAGGTAACCTGGGTGTGGTTCACAATGGAACCGTCTCCTCCTCTATGTTTCTTTCACTGTCCCTTAAGGCAGAAGAAACAATAGACAATGTAAAAGGAAATCCTTTCAGGAGCGAATAAGACTGCATATATTAACACTTTTTGTAGATACTACTTGGACGTTAGCCCTCAAGTGACAAGGAAGCTGTGGCCTTCATGTACCAGAGAGGATGTGTCAGTTCGGGTTGCCATAGAAACATCTTAGCTGAAGATGGAGGCCTCTGTCAAGCAAGACCATTTCCTTAAGTTCTTACAAGGTTACAAAAACGAATTGATTGCTTCAGAACAGTTGTCGATTTATGCAAACATATTTAGTATATTCAATTTAGTAAACCCCTCTAAATGTTACACACTGGACCTTTAATTCTGTTGTTTTTGTTGTTAAATATTCCCCTTCACAAACAGTAAAAACACTACAATAAAGTGACAGTGAAATGTGTCATCATCTCTACACAAATCAAATGAATGCACAACACAAGCCATTCAGTTCATTTTAAACAGGCCACATGCTTTGCTCAGACATTACCTGGAAATGTCGTCATTCCAGTCCACGCCCACTCTCTCGACGTGGACCAATCGCGTGAAGCCAGAGAAGGTTTTCCGACGCCACTCACCTCACGTGGACCAATCGAAGAGCAGTGCGTGGAGCGAGGTGGGCGGGCTCTGGGACTCAGGGTCAGTGTTTGCTGTTGCAGCACTCTCGTGAAGAATTTCACAGTTAATTACCGGAAGTAAACGACTCGTCCTTTTAAAATAAAAGCACAAACGTGAAACGGCGGAGTTTTTATTTTATTTTAATTACAGCAATGTATGAGACCGTATGGTAGTATTTTGTGCACTATTAAAATCTAATTTTAATGCCTGTTATTTCGGCACTTCTTAGCGGCGCCGCGTTTCGCTGGGTGTTTTATTATGATATGTAAACCGGATGCAGTATGTTTCGTTATAGTTCGCTTGACCTAGTTTTTTTCTCTACCGGCAGCGGCTCGAGTGGATCCAATGAGGTGACGCCGCGTTCCGGGCCCGACTGCTGAGAGCGAGCCGGCGATAAGGGGGAAGTAAAAAAAAACTACCACAGCGTGACAACAAAGAGGCTGTGAATCAAAGGCAAAGCCAGGAACAGTACGCCGTGAGTCCGTACGGTCCTGCTATTTGCCCCCGTCACTCTTTGGTCTGTCCGTGCCGCCTGAGGGGAGGTGAGTTCCGGCTTCCGCAGCGCTGTATCAGTCATGCTTTCTTATTATTTGCGGTATTGACAGTGCAGTGAGCTAGCTAGCAGTAACTGTCAACTTCTCACAGTGCAGTGTGTGTGTGTTCTGCCGGTGTTCAAGTGCTGCTAGCTAGTTTGTGGAGGAACTGAGTTGTTACTGGTGAATATTGAGCCGCTAAAGTAGTGCCTGTTTTTACCTAATAAAACAGCACTATTTCTCGAACATGCTCCGTTATAAACCGTGGTTTGACTTAAGCGTCAGTGTTGCATCCATGCGTCACTGCCTGGAAGTTTCTATGCAAGCTCCTCTCTTCCTGAACCTGAGACACTCGCAGTGTTGGTCGCATTGTGAAGACCTGACAAACGTGTGCATTGAGCAACTTGCACACTAGCACAATTGTACATACTTTTTTAATTAATATGAACCTGTAAGTCGGCAGTAAGAGCTTGACACCGGTTAATGCCACGTGTTTGGACATATCCTCACCTGTGTGGCTGGGATCAGGTGCATTAGATGCTCGGGCTCAAGACAGACATGGCGACACTTGGCAGAAGTTCATCCCGGTAGATCCGTGAGGAAACAACCACGAGGACCCACATGTTTAGTGACTGGACTGGTTTTTCAGCAGACTGGATGCTGCTGCTGCTTAATTTATGGAACTGAGACGAATTATGTTGCTCCCACATCAGATGTCACATTTCAGGACCTGAATGCCTGGTGTAATTCCTAAATATTCTTTCAAAAAATGACTAATAACTTACTAAATGTTTACTTGATTACTATAAAAGCATCAAAGCGGAATCCTTGTAGTTTTACTTCCTACTTAGTAAAAGCATCATATAATCATTGATATTGCTGAGATCAAAGCAGAACACAGCTTTCTGTCTCTACATATAAAAGAAGAGTAATGATACTTCACAATATCAATCATTTCTGTCAATAATGAACATTTCATATTTTTCTCCATAGTGTGCAATCACAGCATTTGCACCCTGGCCTGAACCAAATAATACACAACACAAAGGCTGTAATTTGAGATTCATGTTTCTTGCACAACTGACCCAGGGTTTATGTGTTCCACTAAGTGGTTTCAGTAATTGTAATATCATGTCGACACATGCTAATTCTCCACCATGTTTCAAAGTAAATATTTAACTGATAAAAAATGCCATAATGACACTATTAAACAATTTAACTTGTTGTAATTTGGCTATATCTGTCCCTGAAGAAGAAACAGAGTACAGAGATCTGTAATGATGTTTGTATGAATAAAAGATTGACCTGATCTGTGAAAATCCCCCAAAATATTTTTTAAATATTCTGTTTTTTCTTTGTTTAGGTTTATGCAGCCCATCATGGGGGTGAGGAAGCTGCCCCTGATCGCTTTCTTCTGCCTGGTTCTGGCCATGATGCCCTCTCACGCAGCGTCTGTAGCTGTGATGTCGGTTGACCTGGGCAGTGAATGGATGAAAACCGCGTTAGTGAAACCTGGTGTGCCAATGGAGATTGTTCTCAACAAGTGAGTATAACTCATAATGGCACAGTGTCCAGGTTTGGACATTGGAGGAAATTAACGTTGTGTTTGTTGTCTTTGTCTTCAGGGAGTCACGGAGGAAAACACCCATCGCCATATGTCTAAAAGAAAATGAGAGACTTTTTGGAGACAATGCACTTGGAGTGGTATGAATGAACTCTTCTCAGTTTAACACTTTAATCGCCCTTATATATGAATAGAGATGTGTTTCATGTATGCTATTTATGGTTTGTGTCTTGTGTACGTTTCAGTCCGTGAAGAACCCCAAAACAGTTTATCGACACCTCCAAAGCCTCCTGGGCAAAAAGCATGAGAACCCACAGGTGGCGCTCTACCAGAAACGCTTTCCCGAGCACCAGCTGCAGAAGGACCCAGTCAGAGGCACGACTTACTTTAAAAACTCAGAGTGAGTCTTCGTGTGTTCCCTTCTGCACATTCATCACGTCTTTGTAGACTTTGTAGCAAGAGTTGCTAATTTTGCTAAACCTTTCTTGGGCATATTGTCCAGTCTTTGCTAAATAGAAGTTCCAATAACAGGTTATTGTAGCCAACTTTGTAGGTTGTTAAGGTCTTCTTTTTCACGTTATAATCCGTGTTCGTTCACTGGCATAGAAAACACAATCCATGCATGATAAATCTTCCGATTAGCCCCATTCAACAAGAATGAGAGGTGTTTCATTTGACGTCTCCACCACGCATGAGTGAGTCGGGCCTAAAATAGATTGTATGTGTTACTCTCCTGTATCAGGCTGTGCTGCCCACAGTTTAGGTACTTGTGATGAGATTCTTTTCATTACTGGTCACGCAGAGTGTTTCCTAATTACATGATTGATGAGGTAATAATTATAGTTTCCGTTCCATTAGAGAGATTCAGTTCACACCGGAGGAGCTCCTCGGGATGGTGCTCAATTATTCCTGTGGGCTTGCTCAAGATTTTGCAGGTCAGTTGGCTCAAGGACGCAGATGTATCATTGTATCACATTTCTGGATGTCAAACCATTTTTTAATCCTAATCTCTACTTCCAGAACAACTAATCAAAGACGCAGTGATCACCGTCCCGGCCTTTTTCAACCAGGCAGAGCGCAGGGCAGTATTGCAGGCTGCTCAGATGGCCGGTCTCAAGGTCCTGCAGCTCATCAATGACAACACAGCCGTGGCCTTGAACTACGGGGTCTTTAGGAGGAAAGATATCAATAACACAGCTAAGGTGCATATTCAGCGTTTCTCCTCAGGGGCATGTTTAAGGTTCAGTCTGGTGATTATTCTGTTTTATAGTCAGCAAATCTTATATGAATACAGCAATAGTCGATAATGATTAAAAAAAACAAAAACAAGAACGTATAAAAACACTCTGTAGATTGTAATCCAGTCTCTTTAACACCATAATGATGCCCTCTGTTTGACTGACTGTCTGATCTTGCCTCTTTCAGAACATTATGTTTTATGACATGGGCTCAGGCAGCACCACAGCCACCATTGTGACCTATCAGACAGTCAAAACCAAGGATTCCGGCACCCAGCCCCAGCTGCAGATCCGAGGTGTTGGGTAAGTCCACTACTCTATTCACACCTGGTGTCCACAGTGATTTAGTTAAACCATCAAATGACCTTTTCCTCTGATGGTCCATAAAGGCAAAGTTGTTGTTTCTGGCTCTAGGTTTGACCGTGGCTTGGGTGGATTTGAAATGGACCTGCGTCTCCGGGACCACCTAGCCAAACTGTTTAATGCCCAGAAGAAGAGCAAGAAAGACGTGATGGAGAATCACCGGGCCATGGCTAAACTCCTCAAGGAAGCCCAGAGGCTCAAGACTGTCCTGAGTGCAAATATGGAGTTCATGGCTCAGGTGAGTCTGCCTCTAATCTCACATGAATGCATGAATTACTTCACCCAGCAAACAAATGAGCCATAGTGTTTCCTTTTTTCCAGGTGGAAGGTTTGATGGATGACATTGACTTCAAATCAAAGGTGACCAGGTCTGACTTTGAGGCGATGTGTTCCGATCTCTTTGAAAGAGTTCCTCAGCCTGTGCAGGATGCGCTCGCTGTTGCAGAGATGAACCTGGTCAGTATTCTAATTGCTTTTCTCGGTGAAGTCTTTATCAATTTCACTCTCTCCCGTTTCTGTGTGCCTGACTTCTTTATTCTTCTGTCAACAGGATGAAATAGAGCAGGTGATTTTAGTCGGCGGCGCCACCCGCGTCCCCAAAGTTCAGGAAGTGCTGCTCAAAGCTGTCGGGAAGTATGTGTGAAACCACATGCTTTCATTTCATTTAAATAACTTTTCATTTCAAAAATAGCTGCTACAGGTGTGAATGTGTGTGTTCTTTCATCACAGAGAAGAGCTGGGGAAGAACATTAACGCTGATGAAGCTGCAGCCATGGGCGCCGTGTACCAGGCTGCTGCACTCAGCAAGGCCTTCAAGGTCAAGCCTTTCATTGTCCGAGATGCGGCCGTCTTCCCCATTCAGGTCGGTTGCTAGTATTGTGTATCTGCCATACCTTTTATTATAGTGTTTCAAATATAAACATACAATGACTTGACTCCATCAGGTGGAGTTCACCCGTGAGATGGAGGAGGACGGTGTCAAATCCTTGAAACACAACAAGCGTATCCTCTTCCAAAGGATGGCGCCCTACCCCCAGCGTAAAGTCATCACATTCAACCGCTACAGCGATGACTTTTCTTTCTACATCAACTACGGCGACCTCAGTTTCCTGAGTCAGGAGGATCTCAGGTTTGATATGAAGACTTTTTTACTTCCTGTAGCTCTTGAAGAACAGTCAAGGCCTGATTGTAGTAAAAAAAAAATCAGAATAACATACATCTTTTATTTGAGGGAAACGTACTGTACTGTGATAGCTTCTAAAGAAGATTACATTTGTTTTCATTGTCTCCTGATTTCCATATATTTGAGTGTGAGAGTTGTTCTCCCCTGACCTTATTGTTGTCGTCATGTTCTTCAGTGTGTTTGGCTCTCCCAACCTGACCACGGTCAAACTTTCTGGAGTGGGCAGCAGCTTTCAGAAACACATCGACGCAGAGTCAAAGGGCATCAAAGCGCACTTCAACATGGACGAAAGTGGTGTGCTCGTGCTGGACCGGGTCAGTTCTGCTATTCTGAACCAATAAAAGTCTTCATTGAAGTTTATTTATATCAAAACCCTAAGCCATAAGCAAGTCAATAAATGTTGTTATACATCCTCAGTTTTTTTGCTTGTCACTGGGACATTAAATGTTTTTGACTTCACAGGTTGAGTCTGTCTTTGAAACGGTTGTGGAGGAGAAGGAGGAGGAATCGACTTTAACAAGTAGGTTTTCGTCAACTTAGAGGTCGTTTGGTGAAACATACTGTAGATGACAGACTGACTGGAGTTCTGAAACTCCACACCAGAACTTCGCATTCAGCCATGTTATCTACTAGACATCAGATCACTATTGCACCTTAATCCTTAAATATTAGAAGTTGTATGTTTGACTTGTTAATGGAGCCAACGCTTATTTTTTCTTCCAGAACTGGGAAACACAATTTCCACCTTGTTTGGAGGAGGATCCTCGGAACCAGTGGCAAATGTAACTGAACCTGTGCAGGTAAATACAACTTGGATTTTATTTTGTTATGTTAGGGGTAAGTTTTTTTTATTTTTATCTGTACCAATTTTGACAAACTGATTATACATATGCAAAAGTTATTGGTGGTGTTGCTTCCTCATGCCTGACGTTGTTCCCCGATGTCTCACCTAGGACGAGGAGGAAGTGCCTCCAGAGTCGGTAAAGGACGACAAGAGCGAGTCCGATAAGGAGAAGCAGGACGACTCAGAGAAAACTGAAAAGACTGAAGAGAAAAGCAAGGAGCAGACGGACGAGGCAGGCGCCAAGACTGATGCCAAAGTAAGATCCTTCACAACCTCCGTCTTTAGATTGGTTAAATAAAGTAAATCACTGAAAGTAAATTCATCCTTTTAATTTAAAGGAGGAAAAGGACGGAGAGAAGTCTGAAAACACCGAGCCAGAGAAGGAAGCGGACAAGACTGAAAAGCCTCAGAAAAAATCAAAGATTTCCGAAGAGATCACAGTGGATCTGATCATCAACGACATCTTCAATCCCACCGCAGATGACATCTCTTCCTCTAAAAAGAAGTAAAGCAGACATTTTTCACCGTCTGTGTTATTCACTTCTTCTTCTTCTTCTTACGTCTGCCGGCTGAACAAGTCTCTTTATGTTTTCAGGCTGCAGGATTTGACAGACAGAGACTTGGCCAAGCACGAAAGAGAAAAGGCGCTCAACACGCTGGAAGCTTTCATCTTTGAGACGCAGGTAAGCAACAGATGCCGTCTCCTACTTTTACCTTTTTTATTTGGCGTAATTCCGGGCTGAATACGCAAAGACTCCAAAAGTTGATAAAGTCAAATACTGTCACCAAAACTTTGTTTCACAAAATCACCTCCCCTCAGGACAAGCTGTACCAGGACGATTACCAGGCGGTGGTGTCCGAGGACGAGAAGGAGAAGATCACAGAGAAGTTGAGGGAGGCGTCCGAGTGGATGGATGAGGACGGCTACACGGCCACCACCAAGCAGCTCAGAGAGAGGATGTCGCAGCTCAGGAGCCTGTGCAAGGACATGTTCTTCAGGGTGGAGGAGCGAGCCAAGTGGCCCGAACGCCTGGCCGCTCTGGAGAGCATGCTCAACACCTCCAGCTTCTTCCTGAGGTGAATGTTTTTAAAAGGGAAAAAGTGATGAAGCAAGAGTTTACATTGACTGAGCTGGTTAAATCTGTAAATGTGTCATATTTAAGGGTCACCAATTCTAGTGTTTAGATGTCAGCATCCAATAAACACAATTAATAATAAGACGACTTTATTCAACATCTTGACCTAAACTCAGTGTCGCTGCTGTTGTTTTTGAAGGAGTGCGAAGCTGATTCCAGAGGACGACCAGATCTTCACTGAAGTTGAGCTGAATATGTTGGACAAAGTCATCAATGAAACGATGGTAGGTGGTGAAAAGAATAATGCACTTATACACACACACTGTTCCCACATGATAGAGACTGTCACCTGACCTTTGACCCATTTACAGCATGGTTTCAATGAATCCTTCAAAAATTCTGTCAAAGAAAATGTTCTTTTCAAACTGCTGTAAAGCAAGTTGGTTCACAGGGATGAGCAGTAGGTGGCGCCAAAGTCTGTGTCCAATAATTGTTGTTCTTGCCCCTTGAGGAGGATTGTTGTAGTTTCTTATCAGTCCACAAATTCCTCCTCGTCCAGCACAGAAAACTGTGATTTCTAAACGTCTTCTTTTATTCACTGAATCAGTTTTAGTTGCACTCATTTGCATATGCACCTTTATCAATATGCTAGCCTTTTCCATATATCTAGAGCCACAAGAGCTTAGCTTAGCATGCATCTTAAACTTGTGGAATTATGACATTAGATAAGAGTTGTTTTTACTATCTTTTCAGATTTGAATGGGAGTTATAGACGCTGATACAAGTGTTTAAATAAGTCATTGCTCTGACTTCAACAATGCTTTTAGACCTTCGCTCGAGGCATATGCTCTCTATCTGGATCGTCTAAGTGTTTCTGTACTACCTCTGCTTTAGAGCCTCCAAAATGTCTCTGAAACATCTGTATTTTTCAAGTTCAAGCTGAAATAAACATTGCTCTGTTTGCTCCAGACGTGGAAGAACGAGACCTTAGCCGAGCAGGAGAAACGCTCTGCCAAAGAGCGACCGGTTTTGCTCTCCAAGGACATCGAGTCCAAGCTGGCGCTGCTGGACCGCGAGGTCAACTACTTGCTCAACAAGGCCAAGTTTGCAAAGCCCAAGGTCAAACCTAAGGCCAAGAACAGCACAAGCTCCGAGAAGAGCAGCAAGACGAACAACACCAGCGAGGAGAAGGTCATCCCTCCCACAGAGGAGAGCACGGACGCCAAGAGCGGTGAGTCAAACATTCCCATTTCCCATTTCCACACATAGAACTTTCAATAAATAATACTTTATATTTATTCAGAAACTGCAGAAACCGCAGAGGAGGTGCAGCCAGGCGAGGCCCCGCCCACTGAGGAGAGCACGTTAGACTCCGACAGCCAACCACAGCCCACAGAAGAAGAAACAACAACCACAGGTCGGTCTGCAAATCCAGTCGCTGATAATGGCGGAGAACTTTAGGGGTGGACAAACAAAAACAAACAAACATTGAATGTGGTCCAGTTCAACTACACGATCAGAAGACTTTAACTGCACTGAATGACACTCAGTCACACACTCAACACAACAACATTATTATTATTATTATTATTATTATTTTACTGTAGGGCTCTTGCAGTTGGTTTCAAACCTTTCAATAGATAATCGTCACTCGGTCCAGTCATAACGAGACAAGTCCATGTCTTGGTAAGGGTGTGTTTTTTTTTAAATTTAAGATTCAAATTGAACAAACTAAGTTAATTATTAGTGTATTAACTCTCTTTCTCGGTGTGCACATGGAAGAAGTATTTTTTTAATATAAAGACACGCAGCACGTTGTAAAGAATTAAAAAATGTGGTCCTAGAAAGTGAAATCTGTTCCCTTTATTTTTCTGAATAAACCCAAAATATCATGAAACTGAAATGTGACGATGTGGTAAGTTTGTTTCTTGATTTGACGGAAGTTGAGCCCGGCTGCTTTCTGCTGTAGACACAGTAAAGCTGATTATTTTCATACTGCCTTAACTCAGTATGTGACGTGTAACTCTCCAGGTTTATTCTAATTTCAGTCAAGCGCTTTTGTAAACAGCCACAGGGGAATTTGATAGAGTGGGATGTGCACTCTATTATGCAGTATATATAATATATCCTTAGTTGCAGCTTGACTCTCGACTTCAGCCAAATCTGTAAAGTAGGACATTTTGTAGGGGGAAGTGAGATGTGATCAGATCACACAGGACAGATGTTCCTTTACCTCCGACCGAGGCTTGTGTGTTTTTAAATTTCCCGCTCATTCGGTGTCGTCTGTGCTCTGTACAGTGGTGGCTAATGTGATGTCTCATACTTTCAGTATTCACTTTTCCCTCCTCTGTCCTCATTTTTACAGGAGAAGCACAGGAGGAGGCCCAGCCTGACAAACACATAGAGGATGAATTATAACAGCTGGAACTGGGGGGGAAAATCACTATATTTATTGACAGTGTATAAATGTTCAACTTCAAGATCATGTTGTTGTTTTTTTTCCCTTTTTTTTTTTTTTTGAACTAAATGGATGATTGCCGGAGACCGCGCTCATCTCTTTATCTCCTTTTCATCTCCTCGGTCTTTAACGGATTCTGTACAGTGGACACTTCCATAATAACCAGGCGTTTGATGAGGATGAGCGCGGCCGTAACACATTTCACTTCCTGTCCTCTGTACTGTATCCTCCTTGTGTCCTTTTGGAAACCCTTGCTCTCTTTTTTTTTTTTTCCCAACCCCCCCGGAAAAATTTATTTTGACCTATAAGTTATTTGAAAATTTGTAGAAAACAGACAAAGTGGAAGCAAAACTGTATTGTAAGTAGAGTAGAAGTGGTTAATTTGAGTGGGGAAAATGTTGTTGATCTGGTTTGATTCAATCTCCTAACACATTAACAATAATGTTACGGTCAAGTTTATACCTTATAAACAAAAACTCAGCCTTTAATAACCCACCTGTGCTGATCCATCACAAATTCAAAAACGCTGAGCTCTAATTTTGTCACAAATCTCATGAAAGACTCCGTTAAAAATGCTGCTGCTGCTTTTTAAGATGTTTTGCAAATCAATTACAGTTGCTTTTCTTTACTTGTGATCCAGCTGATGATTATGACCAGTATCATCCTGGTGCTGACACCAATTATGGGATGAGTTAATCCCTGGGAAATATAAATAATGATTGATATAAGAACTGTACTCGGTGGGCTGTTATTGAAATTAGATTAAATTCTACTCAAACATGTTAACTGGCGAGGTGGGAGAACTCGACATGTATATATTAACGCACAGAAGGTAGAATAATCTGATTTAAAGAGAAATACTGACTTTTTGCCCTTCAGAGAGAAGTCACTTTCATTTTTTTTTTTTACTAATTAATAACTTTAGTCTCAAAAATAATGAAATAAAATGCAGAAATGCCATATAAGGATGATGTAAAAATTCACTTCGCTGAACCAAAATAAGTTTTCCTCATAATAGCCGTTGAAATTTTTTGAGATTTGTCTTTCAACAAACGGTTTTCGAAGTGTCATTGGCAACCAAACGTGAAGCTCTTTACCTCAACACGCTCCGCACTTGGGGATCTCGCACCAGATGTTGGCGCCACCGGAACAGGAAGTGTGGCTGGAGTGAGTGCGTCCGTTGTTCGCGGCCTGCTCTGTATTGTTGAAAGCGGAAGACACGCGGTGTGTCTCTCAACTGTTGATAATAATAATAAAAGAAAAAATGTTTTTCATTTGATTGTCATGTTGTTTAATATAATAGCGCCTGCGCTGTTTAGCAGATATAGAATTACTTTGTTGAGTCGTGATATTTAAGTGAAGTTGTTCTTTCCTTGTAGCTCATTTTGGCGGTGAATAGCGGCTCGGCATTCGGCGGGACAATGACGTCAATGGCGGCCACTTTGATACCCGAGTGTCTTCAGGACAAGTCTTGAGTGTCCTGCAGTGTGTAAGTGAGACCCCCACACACACTGCCAGGAATTAACTGTCATACACTTTAGAATTACTGCCAATCAGAATATCTGTGGAAAATGAGAGATACTTTTAATAGACTGACTCATTTAAAGTGGAAAAAAATATGAATATATATTGTTTTTACAGCAGTTTTTGGCAAGGTGGCATTTTCTGCCGCGAGGAACAAACATGTCAAAATGATGTTGTTGTGAATAGTTGTTTGAAACAGCTGTGAGTGAAAAGGCAGCCAAAACATGCTTTTATTAACATTATTTATGTACAAAAGTACAGATTCTGAGCATCTGAGCTGTTTATTCATACAAATACTAAACTAGCCAATAATTTTATTATAGTACACAAAGTCCTGAGGATACAGTGAGGGTTTTCATACTCAAAGGTCTATTTAAGGCTTAGAAACCACTTTAGGGGACTTTCCGGCAATCGGAAACCCCGCTCATTAAGTGCTTCTACATCCAGGAGGTTGGCTTTCTTCACCCATTTGTACACAACTCCATTAAAATTCAGTAAATTCAGCAGATGTGAACTGAATAGAAACATACAAGCGGGTCAGCAGGTCTCTGAATTTACTCCAAAGATAATGACTGAGGCGTTGTTGTTCCTCACACGGTGTTGTTCCTCACACGGTGCTCACTACACCATCTTCTCCAAGGATTGTGAGAAGATGAACTCTTATCAAACATCTTTATTGGTCATAAATGTACAAAACAAATAGCTGCAGATGTAGAAAGTTAGAAAATACCCTGACTTACAGTACCTACCTATCTCCTTGTTTTGTCGTAAGACAGCCCACAACCCCATTATCCAAAACCAGAGATTTAAATAAAAGGTGAAGGCCTAAGGCAGTGTGTGCATGGTTGTGAATGCAGGACAGGTACTGTTGCTTCTTGGGAACTAGACTTCTTTCATTTAATAGCAGTGTAAAACAACACGACTCCGGCTACTGTTTCAAAGTTTTAAGTACAGTATGTTTTTCACACAGGCTGAATGAATGAAAGCATTAAGGTCAAAGAGACAAGGAGCCTCTTTTCCCTGTTGTTCGCTTATTTCAATATGGGAATACAGCTGCTGTATATTCTTTTATTATGTTTTAATGGGAGGATCAGGTTTTTTAATAGATGATAACTACCACAAATTTAAAAATCAGTCATGAAAAATGCAGTTGAGTGCACAATATAACATTTCTGACTATCTTAAGTGCTATTTAATAAATCAGATTTAAGTACGAGGGGCTGGAAAACAACATTGAGCAAACTAATTTTGGCGACCGGGTCTTGAGTGGATGGTATTGTTCATTTCAAGTCATCCCAAATGGACATGAGTCACTCCGGCGTGCACAGAATCGTCTTGCCTGCGGCGTTTTTCGCACTGTACGTCTTGAGAGCGATGACGGCGATGAGTGTGAGGCAGATGAGGCCAATGATGCCCGCTATGACCGAGACCACCACCACCATATGATGACTTTCCTTAGGGTCTGGGGGGAGGAAAGAAACACCAAAAATTAGACCAAAGGGAGCAATCTCTTGTCTATATGTACTCTGGTAAACATGTAGGTCCAGTGTGCAACATTTAAGAGAGTATATAATGTTTTTTGTCGCTTTAAATCAAGCCTTTAATGTGTACTTAGGTAGGGCCTTACTTTGCGGACGCCGCCATTTAGTGCCGACATGTTTCTACAGCAGCCCACAGGGACAAACGAGCCCAAGTGTGCATTTTGCAGATTGAAATTGAAGCTTTATATGTAGACAAATATAATAAATTGCTATTTGGTTCACTGGAGCTCTCTAAACAGTTAAAGTCATTGACAAATACAGATAATCTATTTTTGGCAACCTATCCTAAGTTATCGTATGTTCTCATATGACGGATCACGTCTTTTAAGGGGTTACAATTTCAGAAATATTATTAATATTTGATTTGTATGTTGCAGGCTGAAGTAGTCTTAAAAGATTAACTCATTTAAAGTGGAAAAAAATATTAATATAATTTTTACAGCAGTTTTTGGGAAGGTGACATTTTCTGCCAGTAAGAACAAATTTGTAAGTTTTCCGCTTCCAGCATCTCCTCTCTACTCTCTGTGACACATCACAAACGTGTTTGGTGAGTATTCTGACATCTGTTTTAGTTGATGAAATAGCAGCTACGTGTACAATACATACCTTCAGATCCCGACATATGTCCTGTGAAAAGAACAAATGAAAAAAAACAGGTAAATTCAGACCCATGCGACAGATGTGATTCAGCAAAATAAAAACGTTATTGTTGTAGTACACATATAGGTTCTTACCTTTCTCTGACTTGGTATAAATGGGGCCTGAAGTGATCGTGGCCGAGTCGCTCACTGTAGTATCCTGGTTGTCCTCGGAGCTGCGGCGCCTCCGAGAGCTGGTGCAGTTCTGCAAATAAACAGCGATTGTTACTTTGTTTACAGGACAGGATTTTAAATAGAAATGACAAGAATGAATAACAGTTCCCGGTTGCCTCGAGTCCCTTCCCAAGCACATCAGGGAACTACGTTGGCCTAAGATGACCTGAAACTAGTCATTGAAACCATTAACTCCTTAGAAACTGTTTTACGCAGTCATAAATCATCATCATAAAAAAGGTGTTATTTTTGCAACCGGCCTCTGTTGGCACTGAGACAGGCAAGAAGTGAGGGTGTTATTGAGTTGCCCGCTGACCTGGACGAGAGCGGGGCAGATGGAGTTCACGCAGAGTCTGGTGGCACAGTGGACATAGTAGGTGGAGATGATGTCGTCTGTGTTTTCTATAAAGCGGAAAGCCTCAAAGGAGAAGCGGGCCTCCTGCTGGTCTCCGTTCATCGCGACAATTGTCTGGATGTCCCGGTCACACCTTGAAGGAGGGGAGGAGAGATGATGAAGTCAGAAAAACAAACAAAGCCATTGATGTCGCTGGATTTTTCAAACCCTTTATCCCTGGTCCGATCACTCACCCAACGAAGAGATCGTGAAAGCTGTTGTCGATAATAAAAGGTGAGGCTGTAACATAACATCGATCCAGGAGCACGTTGAATCTGAAAAATAACAGTTGGTTAAAAATTACTTTTTTTTAAATAAAAAATGACAGACATAACCTGAAGAACACAAAACCACTACCTGTTGCTGAGGTTCGAGGCCCTCACTTCGACAAAGATCCTGGTCTTCAGCTCCAGACCTTCCTGAGGCATCAGCAGTGAGGACGAGTAGCTGTTGTCCTTTACGCCCAACAAGACAAAAACAAAGGGAAGAATGGTTGTTTAGACTGATGATCATGTTCTTCCTTTCAAGACAGTACCATACAAATAAATATCAATGTTTTGGCTTCACTCTCCAGACCCAGCGGAGACGATGTCCACACGATGACCACACGATGTCTACACGATGTCTACACTCTACCCCCTATATATTCTAAGGTAAGCCGAGCAGTTTTCTTTCTCTAATTCCTTGATTTAAAGAAGTGAGTCGTACTTGGGAAAAGACATCTTGTTGAGGGGTGATTGAGGTAGTTTGATTATGATATGTCTATTGCCGTAGTTCCATCATGGTACGGTCCAGTTTGGAATGGGAAAGCCCAGTACCTTTACTTGGTAGGCAGGCTGTGTGTGGGATGTGTCCGATGGCAAGATGCGTAGTGCGATGTTTTACTGGCGCGACGACAACAAACAACATCATTGTACGAGACACAACATACAACAAAGGAGGACACCCAGCAGCTCGCTTTTTCCTGCTCAGTCTGTGGCTGAAGAAACACCGGAGACATGGGAGTACCGTACCATTTACTCTGGTACACCAAGGTAACGGTGCCAAAAATTGGAACACTTGGGGGCGGTTATTTTGGTACAATTCCTAATGGAAACACAAAATAATATTTGTGCCATACCATATCAAAGCGATCTGGGAAATCTGGACGTCTGACGATTCATGGGAAAGAGACGTGAAACAACACAATTTAACTTCACATAATTTTGCGACAGTGCACTCACCGCGTAGAGTCCCATGCTCAGTGTACTGATGAAACTTCCGTTATTGTCTTTAATTACCAGATTGGCCCCAGATCTGTTGGAGGAGGAGGAGGAGGAGGAAGAGGAGGAAGAGGAGGGGGGGGAGAAAGTTCTGTCAACAGCTGGAAACATCGACAACCAGGTCATCATTCATCATTTGATACTTAAGAGAACAACACAGTGAGGTGAGAAGCACACCTGCTTGAAACTTAACACACACAGGTAATAACACACCTGAGAACACTGCTGCCCCTTGAAGACTATAACTAAATAAGGTAACGGGATACATTTTTATGTATAGACAACGTATGTCATTCATCGTTTGTTTCACGGGAAGGTTTTAATAAAAAAAAACAACTTGCAGTTCTCACAATCTAGAATTACATCCATAGCCATTGTATAAACTGTATATATAGACATATATGTGTCTCTTTTAAGACTCTTGTTTCATGAAGTTTTGTCATGTAGTGGAATAAATAAAGGCCCATTTGTACTCGAGAGAGATTGAGCCTTTCATACGTACTTTGCGTTAATTTCGTCCGTCACGATGACGGAGGAAATGCCGCAATACCACCTGAAATCATGGAGGCAGTATAGAGTATAAACGACGAAGAAGCACCTTTTAGTTTCGGTGAAACAAACACAGCGGTTTTTATTTGACCCTAACGTTGCATCTAGGGTTAGGGTTACGGAAATATTGAATAGAAGCATTCCCCATTATTAGAAATGACTTACATTTAGTCTATTTCGGATCAAGCGCAATAAAAAATAGCCTCTTTAATGGTCGATATGTTGACGGCTGTAACTTGGTGCCTTACCGTACCAACGCAAAAGGCGCACAGAGATATGTTGTGTAGTGACGGGGATAACATTTGGGACAGATGGACGTAAAACAGACGAAATGGAGAATAAATGATCCTTAATAGGAGTATTCTCCCTCTCTCTCTCTGATCTGCTCTGTGATTGGCCAAAGTCTCATGTGAGGTGCTGTGATCAACAAAGACTGTAAACCGAGTCGTACTTACACGCTCATCTGAGTGTTGTTGATGAAGTACTGCAGAGGGTAGCGGCAGGAGTACTTGTACATCACTTCTTGGTGATAGGTAATGGGATTTTTGAGCGGGTCCTTGGTGCACGCCATGCCTGAGATGTTGATGTACTGGACGTAGGAGAATTGGGAGAAGTGTCCAGTTCCCGGCTCCTGGATTTCCTTCGAGGAGGGAGAAGAGTTGATGTTTGTTGAGTGCGTCAGTGGTGTTGGTGTTGTTTTGAGAGAGTTGAGCTTAGAGGTCACTTACTGCCAGCTTGTTGTCGCAATCACTGATGCCCTCGTTTGTGATGGAGAAGTTGAACTTAACAACTGGCGGGTCCGCGGCCCAGTCGGCCGTCCCTTTACATGCCTGGTTGGAGTGCTGTGAGTTGAGGGACAACAGGGACTCATTGTAGCCTCTGAAGTAGATGGGGCACAGCAGGATGTGAAGGGAAATCATCTGAGCGCCACAGATGACTTCAATGTCCGAGTTTGCTGAACAGAGTCAGGACGAGACCAGAATCAGTTTTCAGGATCTGGAACAGGACTCTCCTGAGAGACTAATGTAATGTCGTTTGTTGTGGCCTTTTAATGACATCGTCCACTTTAGTGTCTGTGAGTGTGTTGTCTTTTGTTTCGTGACACAGCTCTCTCCCCCATTAAGTATAAATGCACGGGGGAACGACGCCTTCATCACTTCTCAAAACACCTTGCTGCCAACTCTATATTCTTATTTAGAAGCATTGAGATTCACCATCACTTTTAAAATGAGTTTTAATTCATTTTTACAGCAGGTTTGCTAGTTTTATTTTTTCTGTAAATGCTTAGTTTTAGTTTAGTTTTTATTAGTTTTAGTTTTTTTGTAATATCGAGTATGCTAGATGCAAAAAGGTCATTAATATTGTTTCATAAAAACCCAACAAAACACGCAATTTTAAAAAAATGTATAAGGACACATGATGATCAAGTAGCCTAAAGTGCAAAATATGCAAAATGTTCAAGGTAACAACAAGACTAAAGACACACACGATCATAAAAACATAAATAACAATAAATAACCCTCGTGAAAAAATTTAAAGCATCTTATTATGAATGAAAATGTTCAAAATTGCCGTCAAAATATATATCATATGAACCCGAAAGGCTTAACTGTGAAATGAATTAACAAAAACGAAGACTAAGCTCATTTTCACTGCAATTTCACCCTCAATTTTTTTTTACGTCATTCCAGTTTCGTTTAGTTATCAATTTTGGTTTTCATTATTTCGTTAACTATAATAACATTGTTCTCACGCCGCGGTTCTCAAACTGGCTTTGGCGGTAGGGTTGTTTTTTTGGATATGAACAGCGCAGCTTCCTGCTGGAAGAGCATTATTTTGGTTCCATGACGGGATTGTGTGACGTCAGCCACCGTAGCTGTGGCTGACTGTGTTAATCTCGCCTGATTAGTGGCTTCACTTGGGTTTAATAATCCTGTTGCTTGACCGTGTCTTGAAACATAACTGTCACTCTTTCAGTACTGTAACACAACTCACTTCAGACATACAAAAAAACACACTCCTCATATAGCCGCTTTTAACTCTGCCGACGCTGATTAGGTTGCAGCAGGAAATAAAAGGTGTGAAAGGGAGAGGAACGTGGAGAAAGAGGTGGGGGGAGAGTAGTGATTGTGTGAGCACTGACCTGGACTTCTGAAGGTGGAGTGTCTAAAGCAGGGGTTGTCAGCTCGGCTGAGAAGGAGTGTGGCAAGATGATACGTAAGAAGGAGCAGCCACATTGTCGTTGACCTGCAGGGACACAGAGATGACAGACATGGACACCATCTCCTCCACATGTTGGCTCGAGTAAAACAGATGTTTGCACTTATTTGTTTATCTTTTGTGCCGCTGATAAATGAATTGCTGTATTTATACATTATGATCAGTTTAGTGGAAGAATATAGACACTTTTACCCTGAAAGTGTTATATCCATTTGGCAACCAAAAATAAGATATTTCAAAGTAAAAGTCCTGAATTACAAACGTGATATCAACTAATTCAAAGTAAAAATGTGACTCTGTGACTCACAGGTCATTGTATCCTCAGTCATCACTGTTTCAACAGCTTATTTTTGTTGAGTTTTTTATTAAATAGACACCTTATATTAAATAGTTTAATCCATTTTTCCTAAACGGCCACTGACAACCCTCATTATAAAAACAAGATTTCTGATTGTTTTAGCTTCTAAAATGTGAATATTTTCTTCGTTTCTTTGCACCACACAACAAATAAACAATTAAAAGTAAATAATTTTGACTTGTGGACAAAATAAGACATTTGAGAGCGTCATTGTTTCCAGGTTTGACAAAAAAAAATTCACGTTTTTTTGACATTTTATGGACCAAACGATTAATTATGAAAATAATCGTCAGTTGCAGCTCTAGTTGTCAGATAAATAATAATAATAATAATAATAATAATAAAAAATCATCAGGGATCAAAAGCCAAATTAAAAGACTTTATTACAGTGTGTTTATAATATACTTTTCAGGTTGAGTGATAATCTGGTAACTAGCCTAGGAGTTGCCAAATAAATGTAAAAAAAACAAACACAAAAGAGATTAAATATTGATCGTGGAGTTGTGAAATGGAAGGTTTTAGTCCAGTACTTGTGGAAACACACAATCACAGGCACAAAATAGCATCTAACAGATAAAAAAAAACAAGCACAAAGTGATGTTGAGGATTGAAAATGTGAACTAGAGTTGTTGTCTTACCTTGTGTTGATGTTCTCCCTCCACTTTTTTTCTAAGTACGACGAGTGTGTGCGTGTGCATGTGTGTGAGCTCCGTCCTCCATGGCCCACATTTATACTGGCCTCCTTTCAAGGAGATGATGATGATGATGATGATGATGATGATGATGGGAGAAGCCCACAGAGAAGATGGGGAAGAGCAATACAAGGCACAAGCAGATCATCTGTCACGCACGCAACAATAGGAGGGGATGGTGTTTTTTTGTTTTTTTGGTCTTTGGTGGTAAACAAAGTTAAGTGTCTATAAATTGAACATGTCATCTTTAGTGACAATGACCTCATGTGCTAAATCGCTTCCCACATATCCAGTCAGGAAAATTCAACGAAATTAAAAACGAGAAGAAACCCCCCACGAAACAAAAGAGACAGAAGACGTTAATATCTGGCTAATAATACCTTGTTTTTA
Organism: Microchirus variegatus; assembly: GCF_963457635.1. NCBI lineage: Eukaryota > Metazoa > Chordata > Actinopteri > Pleuronectiformes > Soleidae > Microchirus > Microchirus variegatus. The sequence goes on from NC_139803.1 coordinate 10,604,011, forward strand.
TCCAATAATGGCTCCTAAAATGGGCCATTTTGTGAACTCTTGTCAGTCTTATACCGTGTTTTGACACTAATTTTGCCAGCGGCGGTCAGTCTTTGTCTGGGAAATGAGGGCTCCTGCCCATCATCTCGGAGCAGGAGAGGAGGACACACCCTGTCAAACAAAACCTCCTACAACTGTCACCTGAACCACAGAAAAAACCCTTAAGATCCCCCCTGCAGGAACCCTGAAGCTAGCCCCTGGAAAACAATGGAGGGGAGATGATCTTACGCAGAGCTTAGCGTTGAGTAGTCGTTGGAGTCGTGCGTTTTCCCCCGTTCAGCAGCCATTGGTGCGTCCGAGTGGGTCAGTCACTGAATCCTCGTGACAAACGCTAAAGGGGACATGATGTTTACTCAAGTCCGTGTTTCTCTGGACACCGTCCATGAAAAATGTACATGTCTTGGACTTTTGAATTTGAACTGTTTTCCCAGGATCTCCAACCCTACCTTTAATAAGCCAACCATGGCTGATTAATACGACCTGCTGAAGTTCAAACTGAGAATCAAAACAAGGAAGATGTGTGGTTTAAGTGGCTTTGTATGCAACTTGTTGGTACCAGATTTTCATGCACAGACTCTGTAGGGTTAACAGAGAATAGTCTGAGCGGCGGTGCTTTGGGCAAAGATGCTTTTATTTATGCCAGCGGTCAGAGGAGAATAACTAGCCTGGTCTAAGAAGTAACTCAAATAACCACTTGTTACAGCCAAGGTTTGCAGGAAACCGTCTCTGAACGTGCAACCTATTGAACCTTGAAGCAGCAGAAGACCACACACTTATTGCTAGTGGCCAGAGAGAGTATATATAGGCTTTTATTTATACTTATTTGATATACACGCAGTCCAAAAACATGCCGAGGTTAAGTGGACGCTCTAAATTGTGGTCGTAGGTGTGAATGTGAGTGTTGTTGTTTCACCATATGTCACGCTCCACGTGACCCTTATGTGGAGGATAAAGCACTAAAGAATGCATTATATCCTCTCAGATCTTTGTATTTCTGTCACATACTGACAATTTCATTGTCTCTGGAAAGGCGACGTTGTTGCCACGAGACATACAAGTGCGTGCAAGACTTTGAACTTGAACATCATCTTCCCGGAGGTTCTGTTTCCCCCGTAAAACTTCTTTTGATTCCCGTGTCCTCATTACCTCGGGGCACGGTTCGCAGGTGACTGAAGCCGCTTCGGTAACTGGACCCGTCTCCAAGCGTCACATGGATTCCTCTTCTTGCCTTTTGTCGACTGTGATGTGCTGCGCGTCGATTAAAGTCGGGCCGTGTGAGCGAGCACGTGGGTGACTTTAAATCGCCCATACGGAAGATCTACTGAATCCAATTAACAATAGTGGAAATTGAACACTGTCTCATCATGCATCATGAAAACGTGGCTGAGCATCCCTGAAAGTCACATGATTTTTATGAATGGCACCTTTTAAACCCAACATCTAATGTACAAACACACAATAATGTACTTGTACTCTGACATATTCAAGTGATTTCAGTGCAGTTTTGTTTTGATGCAGGTTAATATGTATGAGATGTAAGATAATGGTTTATGTTTAATTGAATTTCAGAGGGAAGCATCTAAAGAGCTTTATACGCTCACTTTATTAGGTACACCTGTTCAGCTGCTTGTTATGGATCAACCCAGTGCATTCCCTAATGATAATATGACCCAAGTGACAATTAGACCCACATCACTCACTGGTGGTTAAGTTTATTTCCAATGTTTGTCATCAAAGTGACATCAGGTCATCTAATAAGGTGCATTATTATGGTGCAAAAACAAAATCAAAACATTGATCAGAGTTTAAAAAGCACCGATTGGTTTTTACATTCAAATCATTCTGTAACTCTTTAAAAAATGTTGACTCAGCTCAGAAAAAACACAGACACTGTTTGTTTGTTTTTTTAAACAAAATGGCAGACAGACTACAACAGTCCCAGTATATTCGGTGCAAGGCCTGGGTTAATTTGGCATTCGCGCTCTCTCTTTGAAGACAGCCATGGTGCAAAACATCACAGACCATCTCTCTCCTGTCGACACTCTTATTTCGAGCTCGTGTACTTGGTCACGGCCTTGGTTCCCTCGGACACGGCGTGCTTGGCCAGCTCGCCGGGCAGCAGCAGGCGCACGGCGGTCTGTATCTCCCTGGAGGTGATGGTGGAGCGCTTGTTGTAGTGCGCCAGGCGCGACGCCTCCCCGGCGATGCGCTCGAAGATGTCGTTGACGAACGAGTTCATGATGCCCATGGCCTTGGAGGAGATGCCCGTGTCTGGGTGCACCTGCTTCAGCACTTTGTACACATAGATGGCGTAGCTCTCCTTCCTGGTCTTGCGGCGCTTCTTGTCTCCCTTCTTCTGGGTTTTGGTCACAGCTTTTTTGGAGCCCTTTTTGGGCGCAGGGGCTGATTTTGCAGGATCAGGCATTTCTCTTCTCCCCCCTGTGCAGGTGTCAGTGACAAGTAAGGCAGCGAAACAGCTGAGAGGACGCCGCCCCATTGCTTATTCTCGTATTTATAACGTGGCTCTGCAAATAAGTGTGCGCCATTGCTTTCCCGCGATTGGTGCGTCCTCCGCCGGAGAATGCGCATTAACGCAGGACGCGCTGTGCCATTGGTTCGTGCGTCTCAGATTCGATCGACCAACCAGAAACGCGCAGGCGGTTTATATAGTTTCACCCTCCTCTGTCATTACGTAGACGTCCTTCTCTGCGTCATCTTTGTTATTCTCCAGCAGAGACTTGCACACGCTAATCACATCACCATCATGTCTGGCCGAGGGAAAACCGGAGGCAAGGCGAGAGCAAAGGCCAAGTCTCGCTCCTCTCGTGCCGGACTCCAGTTCCCCGTGGGTCGAGTCCACAGGCTACTGCGCAAGGGCAATTATGCGGAGCGCGTCGGCGCCGGAGCTCCAGTCTATCTGGCGGCTGTGCTGGAGTATCTAACCGCTGAGATCCTGGAGCTGGCAGGCAACGCAGCCAGGGACAACAAGAAGACCAGGATCATACCTCGGCATCTCCAGCTGGCCGTGCGTAACGACGAGGAACTCAACAAGCTGCTGGGGGGAGTGACCATCGCTCAGGGCGGCGTGTTGCCCAACATCCAGGCTGTGCTGCTGCCGAAGAAGACGGAGAAACCTGCTAAGAGCAAGTAACCGGTGTTCCCGTGTTCACTCGGGACAAGCTCAGGCTCCGCTCGGTGCCACTTTTTTCATACCAGTGTTTTTCTGTTTCGTTTTTGGATAAACCTTTGTAAACATGGGGGCGAGTGTCAGGTTGAAATCACACTCGCTTCCCCATCGGGACTCTTCATAGACTCTTCTGTTGTTGTTTTTGTGTGGAAAATGGAGGCGCGCTCGCTCTCTGGAGGCTGGGGAGGAAGAAGTCTAAGAAGGCCGCGGAGACAAACCTGTTCTTATTATGGACCAATTCTGGAGGGGAGGGGGACGCGGGTGTTTTTATTTTCGCAATGCTGCTACAAAAAAGAACGTGCACATTTTTGTTTGTGTTCATGTCATGTTTCAATAAATGTCCCCGCAGCCTTTTGGCACAGGGCGAATTAATTTAGTCTGGCATTTTTTTTGTTTTCATCCGGGAACTTGTACAGGGCGCATGAACGCTCCTGCAGCCGTTTACCCTGCTACAGTTAAACACCAAGGTCTTTATTTAGATTTAGTCACTTTGCACCAGTTTGGAAACTGTTCTGGTTCATAATGTGTGAAACTCATCAGTGCTGCAGCTGATGTGGAAGCACAATGCCTCGTTTTTGCATCTTGTTCCTATTTATAGTAATGCAATTTAATGATTTGTAACCAAAATATCCAATTTGTTTATGCTCCTGCAACCTCTACCTATCTTAAGTGGATGTATTAGTAGCTGTCTTCATATTTTCATCACAGCTGATTCCAGGAGCTTTTGAAAGCTCTAGAATGAAAACATGCAAATTATAAAAGCTATTTATACTTCTGAAAGGACTGTGCTCATGGGGAGGTCAGAGTGCAGGGACGGTGAGGGATCACTGCAGCGAAATAATTCACTCTTTAAGTTATGTCGCCGTACAGTTGCACTTCGCTGATTTGTACTGCATAAAAGCCTTTTATCGACTTAATAACATAGCAGCTATAAGAAGACCTGAGTATTGTTGTTTTTAGGTGATGCACCTGGCATTTTGACATGATTACAGCTGATAAGCATTGGCTAATGCTTCTGTCAGACCCTTAAAATTATTGAAGGGTCTTATTTAACCTTTAATTAGATCATTTGTCACATACGTTTTCACACAATAAGTCTGAGTATTTGTTTGTTAATGGAAAACTAACTGTAAGGTGTAAAACACATGGCCATCTATTAATAACTTGCTACTCGTACAAGCCGTTTAAAAACAGATCAGGAGCCTCGATAATGACAAATAATGTGTCAAAAGTAAAGACAACTTTAATGACTTTTCCACTTTGATGAATTAAAATATGACAGTTGCAAACTTATTAAGTATCTGATCATTTCCAATCCAAAGAGAAAGGTTGTCTAAACATGGTAATAAGGTCAGACATAATAATCGATTGTGTACATGTTCGTACTTTCAGATATTAAGTCAATCATTATTACAACCAACATTAATGCAAAATAATTAATGTGAATTCCCACATTCAATGATCCTCATAATAACTGAAGATGTGCATAATCCAATCCAGTTTATTCCTAAAGCACATTTAGCCAAAGTGCTGTATGGTAATAATGCAAACGGCACATTCAAAGAAAGAGAATAAATAACACAAGGTGCATGCATTAGTCATTATTTATGACTTTTCATGACGCACAGAATGCAATTAACTAATGACTTTACACTGGCAATATTTATGCTTTTTCTTCTTTTTTTTTTTAAATTCAGTATGCAAAAAAAATGCAGACACTCGATTAATCAACTTCCTCAATGGTTGGACCAGTGGATCCAGTGGATCGTGTGCCAGTAGAAGCACCTCCTCCTCCTCCTCCTCCGCCTCCTCCTCCAGGGAAGCCACCTGGCATGCCGCCGGGCATCCCACCAGGTATTCCTCCAGTGCTCTGGTACAACTTGGTGATGATGGGGTTGCACAACTTTTCCAACTCCTGTTGTTCATGTTCATATTCCTCCTTCTCTGCAGTCTAAGTACAAACACACAATTCAGCAGGAAATCACATGCTCAGTTGAGCTTAAGCTCCTGTGAATGTCCACAGCGATTGTTATTGGTTTCAGGAAAACACCGCCTTAACTGATTTGCATCAACCCTCACCTGGTTCTTGTCGAGCCAGCCGATGACCTCGTTGCACTTGTTTGAGATCGTCTGCTTGTCGTCATCGCTGATCTTGCCGGCCAGCTTCTCATCCTCCACCGTGGACTTCATGTTGAACGCGTACGACTCCAGGCCGTTCTTCGCGGACACCTTGTCGCGCTGCAGGTCGTCCTCTGCCTTGTATTGCTCTGCTTCCTGGACCATGCGTTCGATGTCGTCCTTGCTGAGACGACCTGGCACAAAACAAGATTATAATTTAATTATAGTTATTAGAGTTATTTTCTCATTTTTATACCTTTGTCATTGGTGATAGTGATCTTGTTCTCCTTCCCAGTGCTCTTGTCAGCAGCAGAAACATTCATGATGCCGTTAGCATCAATATCGAATGTCACCTCAATCTGAGGAACACCACGAGGAGCAGGAGGGATTCCGGTCAGCTCAAACTTGCCCAGCAAGTTGTTATCCTTGGTCATAGCACGTTCACCCTCATAAACCTGTTGGGTGTGAGAAGTGTTAGCAGGCAATGATCAAACTATGCTATTCAGATGAAAGTCTCAATCCCCCATCTATCGGCAGCCTCACCTGGATGAGTACACCGGGCTGGTTGTCAGAGTAGGTGGTGAAGGTCTGGGTCTGCTTTGTTGGAATGGTTGTGTTACGTTTGATCAGGACAGTCATGACACCTCCAGCGGTCTCAATACCCAGGGAGAGAGGGGTGACGTCTAGAAGCAGCAGATCCTGAACATTCTCAGACTTGTCACCGCACAAGATGGCGGCCTGGACAGCTGTAAGTAAAGTTGAAGGGATTAGTCATAAGTTAGGGGGTGTGCTTCATCAAAAACAAATTACTTACCAGCTCCATAGGCGACAGCTTCATCTGGATTGATGCTCTTGTTGAGTTCCTTTCCATTGAAGAAGTCCTGGAGAAGCTTTTGGATCTTGGGGATACGAGTGGAGCCACCGACCAGCACAATGTCATGAATCTGTGCCTTATCCATCTTAGCGTCACGGAGGGACTTCTCCACAGGGTCCAAGGTACCACGGAAGAGGTCAGCGTTGAGCTCCTCAAAGCGAGCCCTGGTGATGGAGGTGTAGAAGTCAACTCCCTCATACAGGGAGTCGATTTCAATGCTGGCCTGGGTGCTGGAAGACAGTGTGCGCTTTGCTCTTTCACAAGCTGTGCGCAGACGACGGACAGCTCTCTTGTTGTCGCTGATGTCCTTCTTGTACTTGCGCTTGAATTCTGCGATGAAGTGGTTCACCATGCGGTTGTCAAAGTCTTCACCACCAAGATGAGTATCTCCAGCGGTGGATTTGACCTCAAAGATGCCATCCTCGATGGTCAGGATTGACACATCGAAGGTTCCACCACCAAGATCAAAGATGAGGACGTTCCTCTCTGCACCAACCTGGGAAAAACAAGTGTGAGTTAGTATAGGTGGACATGAATAATTGTACATTTACTATCTTACATTATTACCTTCTTGTCCAAACCATAGGCAATAGCAGCTGCGGTGGGCTCATTAATGATTCTCAAGACATTCAGACCAGAGATTGTTCCAGCGTCTTTGGTCGCTTGGCGCTGAGAGTCATTAAAGTAAGCAGGTACTGTAATAACGGCATTTGACACAGCCTGAAAAAAAAACAAATAAGTGTGATGGCAACAAGTCAAGAAAAGCTAACAACAGCTAAAGGCCAAGAGAAAGAGAACTTCAGCGCATGTCTGAACAACATCTCTGTAAATCAACTGTACGCCACTTTATTGTGGACTCACCTTCCCGAGGTAGGCTTCAGCAATCTCCTTCATCTTCGTCAGCACCATGGAAGAGACCTCCTCTGGGTAGAAGGTTTTGGTTTCACCTTTGTATTCAACCTCCACTTTGGGGCGTCCGCTATCATTGATGATATCGAACGGCCAATGCTTCATGTCAGACTGAACCACGGGATCCTCGAATCGTCTGCCAATCAGACGCTTGGCGTCTGTAATCAAACAAAAATGTAAACTCCAAACCCTAACTAAAAACTGTTGTTTTCATGATCTTACCAAAGACTGTGTTGGTGGGGTTCATGGCAACCTGATTCTTGGCTGCATCTCCAATCAGCCTCTCTGTGTCGGTGAAGGCCACGTAGCTGGGTGTGGTCCTGTTGCCCTGGTCGTTGGCGATGATCTCAACTTTGCCATGCTGGAACACTCCAACACAGGAGTATGTGGTCCCAAGATCGATGCCAACGGCTAATCCTTTGGACATGGCTGCTCTGGAAGAGTGGAAACAAGTCACTTTATATCTTATTCCAGGAGGGGGCAGTAACACTCAATTCATCTACCTTATGTCAGTGGGTGCCTCCTTCTTCTTCTAATAATAATAATTTGTGACAGGCTGTGCACTGAGAGGTGAAATGCTGCCCTCTGCAGTTCAAAGTCATTTCGCTGTAGGAATCAGGAATTAGTAATGTTTCATTCCTGTGTTTTGCTTGTCTTTGATGACTCAAGCCAAGCCATCGACTGACTCAGCATCCACACAGTGACACATCAAAGAAACCCGGAGACGTCCCTTGAATAAACAGAATTTTCTCAGAATTTTAATAAATACACAAGTCTTAATATCCAATCCACAACAATTACAAACATGCATTTTTATGCATTTTATAATTTAATAAACAGGACATTAGTAAATTTTTCTACAGTGTGATTTAGAACGATCTATACATGTTCCCCCATATTTACAGGCAGTAAATGATGTATGGCGTCATAACAATGCAATATAGAACTCGAACAGGTCTTTAGTCTTGTATAGTATTGATTTTTACAGTACAATCTAACATCATTTGTGTGCAATTTAATAGTAAAACCCCAAGAAATGTAGTTTCTATTTAGACATAATTTATGCCATAATTGCCTTTTTTAAGCCATCTGTAGTCCATGGAAATAGAGTATATTCTGAATAGAGGACAAAGAGACTATAGGGTAAAAGTTGTGTCATTTACACTTGTTTGCATTTTCTTGTGCAGGACTACGTCTGCCTCCACACCACAGTGGATTCTGCAGCATCATAACAGGAGTTCCATGAAACCATGAGAGGGCGACACTTCCCCTTACAGCTGAGACAGTAGGTTGAAGTTTCTCTGATGCACTATATCCACATCCATGCATTCATGCACCAATCGTTTTGATTGATAGGTGTAATTTCATTACAGCTTATGCCTCTCATAGCTGCAGACATCATTAAAAACAGCTTAGTGTGGCAGAAATGAAATGAAAATAAACCCGTATGATGACATTTGGCTGTAGCACAACTACAACTTTTCAGGAGTAGAAGCCCAGAGAAAAACATTTATGTCCTACCTGGATGGAGCTGTGGTTTCAGACTGTTGCAGTGACTCTCCTCCACCAGATCAACAAACACACAGGCAGAAGATTCCAGCATCACTGGTGTATAAAGCCTCCCACGAGCCAATCAGCTCGCAGAACTCTCAGCTTCCAGTACATTCTGGCTCGTTCCATTTGAGCCTTCTGTCCTCTGATTGACTAAAACCAGAGATGCTGTTGAATAAAAAAATTATATATATAAGAGAGAGAGAAAAATAAGAGGAAAGTTCCAGGGATTTTCCTCACAGGTTTCAGTGTAGAAGTAGGGAAGTGATCATCAAACTAACCTCGAGAGGAGAGGTGTCAAACTTGTGGTTTGAGGCCCATATGTGGCCTTCCAATCCATTTCCTGTGGCCCACCCTTGAATATCAAGTTATCAATTATTATTATTTTGATGATTAATTTTTATTGTGAACTCAAACACTTTTATTTTGAAATTTTGCTCCTGAATAGTTGCATTTTCCCCCCCCCAAATGTTTTTTTTTTTCCACTTGACCAGGCCCCGACTGGCCAGACTACTCATTGGCCCCAAAATCGTCATCATATTTATTATGGTGTGATCACGGTCTAATCATCACGCCAACGCGCATTAGGTGTCGACATCTGTGCCACAAATAAATCGTTATACAAACGAATTTAAGGTGTTTTTTCTTTCCGCTATTTAATCAGCATCAGTCACTCTTCAAACCACGGTGGGACCTACTACTAATTCTGTCTACTAATCTATTTATGGTAATTGTCGGTGTGAGGTTGCAGCTGCAGTACTGCATCATATTTCAGTCTTTTTGGGTATAGTAAATGTATCTTAAAACTCATTTATTGTCTGTTTTGTAGGTCTTTAAGGTCGTATTTTTCTTTATTTTATTAATCTCTGCTGCTCCAGCTGTTGTTCTATTTAAAGTGCTTTATAAACAATGTGGAAGATAAGTGTGAGTAACTTATTAATGTGGCATGTTTCAGGGTTTAAGGACGATATTCAGTCAAATCTAAAGCGTCAGAGATGGAGAGGTGGGGCCAATACATGTTTACTGTAACAGACATGAATCAAAACTAAATTAAATGACATTACTTCAACATTATTGTCCCATTTTACAGATCCTCGCTTTCAATGTAAATGTCCTGCTCGTGGTGCTAGATGAAGAATGTATGGATTGTTCTGTTTGTGGATGTTAAGCAAAACTCAGGGGGTCTTCATTAAAAACCCTTTTTATTTACTGTCCAATCCAGTCCAACTTTCTTCATAAAGTGATTTAAAGCAACCACAAAGGATCAAAGTACTGTAGAATTCATAAAAGGCACAAAAGGACTAAAGGATAAAATCAACTACAAATAAAGGAATAACTGACATGACATGAAGTTTGACCTTTTACTTTCACTGTACGGGTTTTACATGAGAATCCCTAAATAAAATAAACGAGTGGAAACCACACAGCGGTGATGTCACGGAAGGCCCCCTCTGCCACAGTACAAATACAATCAAGTGTTGAGGAAGCGTATCAGTGTGACCGTTAGTGAGTGAGCGAGATGGAAGTGAAGCTGTTTCTCACTGTTTTCATGCTCCTCGTACGGGGTGAGTAACTTACTTTCGCTTTGATTCTTTTTGTGATGAAAAGCTCAGATTAGACTTGATGGAATGACTTTGCTTTTGACTTGTTCATACGTGTAATCGCAGTAAACAACAAACACTTGTCTGGGCAAATATTCATAAGAAATATGCACGAAAACCTCAGTTTGATTAGTTCTCAGTTGTTCTTCTTTTGCTCCTACTCTACACTAATTTATGGATTTTACACAACTTGTTATTGATGTTAAGCGCATGCCGTGAACCTTGTGTTGTCTTTTTTTAATCTTTTAATTGTGGTTTTTGGGGCAGGCTTATCTAAGTTTTAGTGTCTCATGTGGAAGAGCGGTGCTCAAACTTTGTTTATGCCACGTACCACCTGAGAAAATATCACCAACGTTAAAATACAGTGGCGTTAATAAGCCGAGCAAAGTCAATATATGTCTCACACTAGTAAAGTGACATTAGATTAAAGATGGAGCGGACGCTAAGGTGACTCTAATTATGATTGTTTAATTTACTATCATTGTTTTTTGTTGTTATTTGTTTCATTCTCTATGCAATTTAGTCAAAATACCACCAGAAGAAGCCTTGCGTACCACTGTTGGTACACGTACCACAGTTTGTGAACCAAGGTTTTTTTCTGTTTTCCTTTTTATTATGCTTTTGTGTGGAAAGTGGGTTTTTAAAATTTTAAAATCAACATTTTCTGACCACATAATATGACATACATATATGACCTCATTTGTCAACTTTAGTATGGACTTAAACTCAGACGTTCGGTAACTACAATATATTATCTACAGTATTTAATTGAATTTGTTCCAGCTCGTGGTCAGTTTAACCCACACGTGAGAAAGGTCTTGACCCTTAGAGCCCACTGCCTTCTCCACTGGTGTCATCTCATGCCCACAGACACACAATGTTTTCCAGACACCTCGTCACAGGAAACAAACAAAACAACAAGCCCCCCTATCCGAGCAGCAGCCCACAGGCCAAGTTGATATTTTCTCTCACTGTGACATGACTTCCTGTCCTCTATAGAACTGCATTAGTTGTGGTACAAGGTTAGGTGGGGGTTGGGGGGGGGCTGCTTTTGCAGTTCACTTTTTCACACCCTCGTTTACACTCACACACTTTCACACTTTGTCACAGGCCTGGTGGAGAAGATGAGTCAAACACCTGTGAAAAGCTGTGTTCGGACCTCAACCTCTGTTTCAAGATACCTTATTTATTTATGCTATATCTCAATCAGTTTCAAATATCAATGTATGTTTTCTTTCGTGCTGGGTGAGCTTACGGCGGGAAACTCCGTCAAAGCTAACGCATTTCCATGACGACTGACCTGAAAAAGACGAGCGTGACGTCTTGTTTATGTGACTCCGGATATTTAAAATTAGTCTCTAAAGTAACGCTAAACTTTAGCGCTGCTCTTTCATGCGACTGCAGGCGCGCTAACGGCACTAAACAAGCTAATGCAGCTAACGGAGCTAACTGGTAAATGGTGCCTGCACTCCGGTGTTGCGGCACGTAAACATGAAGTAATGTGCGTCTTTTTCCGGTCAGCATTAACCTAGTGCCCAGCGCTAGTTTTCCTGGTAAACTGCCGTGGGAATAATACACAACTCCTTATATGGACATCCTGGGTGTGTGTGTTTATAGGTCACATACTCAGGCTTTAAAATTGTGTTATGATTCATTTTATGTCACATTTTTGTGACTGTGAACTTTTTCAGTACTTTTTTTGCTCAGCTGTGTTCATATAGTTGGTGAAAATGTCATCGGATTGCATAGGTTTGTTTCTGAAAAAGGGTTAAATGTGTTGGCTAGAATCTGTGATAACCTTCTGACCTCCTGTTTATCCGATTGCAGCTTCACTCTCGGTGTGGCAGCGTGAGACCGTGATGAAAGGTCGCACTCTCCACTTGCGCTGCCCCGTTGCTGCCGCTCACAAGAGCACGGTGGAGTGGAGGAACCCAAAAGGAAACATCATGTTCTTTAACCACCACAGAGGTGACGACGTCCTATTCATAACATCGACTAAATTGAGCTTTATTCTTCAGAATGACAAGAATGTCTAATGTTTCCTCTTTCTCTTGTTCTACAGCTTTAAAGAACAAGCGATACAGGATCGACAGACTGTCCGTGTCGAAGTTCTCCGTCAGTGTTTCCGACGTCACCTTCAAAGATGGAGGCAACTACACGTGTACTCAATACGGCGACACCACGGTCGAGAAGAAAGTGGAGGTGACCGTGTTAGGTAATGTCGTCGCAGTTACCGATCACGTTATTTCGAGGATGTTAACGTTTGAATGTTTTTGACGTCTTTGCTTTGGCGGTTCTTTTCAAAGGTTATCCTAAAGTGAGCAAAACAAAGCATGATGGACAGGAGGTGGTGAAATGCACCGCTGAGGGGAACCACCATCCTCCACAGATCTCCTGGCAACTGGACCATGGGCCTGAAATTCTGTGTGAGTTTTTATTCCCCTGAGCCAAAGGAATGAATTTTGTATTTTGTGGCTTTTGCTTTCATCTTCCTCTTTTTTTCACTCCCATTTACATCCAATATATCAAAATTCCCACAGCTTATGCCCAAGTCCATCGTGAAGAGGACAGATTCGTCTCCACAGATTTGATCCATCTTCAGTCGATCAGAAACAGAACGACTGTGACATGCCTCGTCCGTCACCCAGCTCTGCACTCACCTTCTCCTCTGATAGACTTTGTCAAAGTTGGACCACGGCGTGAGTACAAAATCAAGTATTTTAATCACTGTTATTGTAAAATTAGGATAAAATGAACTTCATAACACATCACTTAACAAAGGGAGATGATTGAGGAACTGTGTGTTCAGGGAAAGCACTGGAGAGATTTTCTTTTAGACTTTCTCCATGACACGGTCCACACCGCATGACTGTGACAGATATAAAAAAAACAATCTCGTTTTATTTCCTCTTTCTGTGTGTAGTAAATAATTTGGCTTCCTGTAATCACTTTGACTTAAAGGCCTTTTTTTTCTGTGACAGCAACAATACTCAACACCTTAACTACAACGGCCACGTCCATCGCTCATTATCAAGGGTCAACACAGGTGCTGAGGGCGACATCGGCGACGGCGACGAGCAGCCACAGCTCCAGACTTGAAGATGCGACAACAGCGTCCCTCGCAACCACAGAAGACACGGCGAGCGAGTCTCCGTTGGAGAGCCCTGACACGATATCGGACAACCCCTCCAGCGAGGCGATCACAACGCCCACCACCACCAGGTTTCACTCGCATCTCAGCACAACTGGTGAGTGAAACTTGCTTTCACTCACATGTGATTTTCTTTTTGCGTGGGCTTTTTTTTAGGTTCTTTTATGCCAGAATAATCACATCATCCAGTCCAAGTGAAAGTCACATTGACACAGCAGTGCATACGTTACAATACCTGTGAATAAATAACACTTAATCGCTTTTAACTTATACTGTAGCTCCTATTTATTGCTCTAAAAATACACAATATAATCTATTTTTAACCCGTAAATTGCCGTGGGAATGATACACAACTCCTTATATGGACATCCTGGGTGTGTGCGTTTAAAGGTCACATATTCAGGCTTTAAAAAAATGTGTCTTAGACCGTTTTTCTTTCATTTTTAGGCGTTAAAACGACATTTTCAGTCCTTTTTTTGCTCAGGTGTGTTTATATGGTTGGTCAAAATGAAAATATAATGTCATCCTATTAAAAAAATAAATTAAAAAAGACACTATATTGCCTACTGTATATACTGTACTAGTAGTGGGAAAAAAACAGCCTAAATATATACTGTATTTATTATCCATTACAAACTGTCATCTTGCTGGGTGGAATTTTCTGATCACAAGTTTCACAGTGGAGTTTTTTTTAAACCCACACTGTAGTCGTGTTTCCTGTGACGGAAGTCTCACACTGTAGTGTGACACTGGGCCATGTGAGGTGTATTCATACACTCTGATCTGAGGAGGAGGAGGAGGAGGAGGGAACATATTGATATACAAAAATTATTATTAAATTAAATTAAATTTCCTTAAATTATCTCTTCAAATAATGCATTAGTTGTTTGGTCAATAAGATTTTCAGAACAAATATTGACAATATCCTCAGACTGTCCTTCAAAACCCAAAGAAACCAGAACATATTCACATTTAAGAAGCTAAAAAATTAAATCTGCACTTACCCTTGGCTTATATATATTTATATATTGTACTTTTTTTTTGGTATTTTCTTTATCTTTACTGTCTTGCTGCTGAAGCGATGTAAATTTAAGAACTATCTTATCTTATCTTATCTTTCACTTCAGGAGATAATTTACCCTTTTATTATTTTACTCTTTTACTTTCATGTTTTTATTGATTTTGTGTTTTATACCGTGTTGCTGTGCCTTTAACTCTCTAAATCCTTGAATAGTAAATCATGAAAATAAGATGTTGAATGTGTGTCCTTGGCAAACGTCTCTCCAATGCCATCTAGTGGCGATTCTGCACACCTACAATTCCACTGAGAGAACCAAAATGACTTAAAGCTCAGTAGAGTCTGTGTTAATAACTGTATGTTCCTTCTTTATGATTCCTTAAAGGCCGGACTTCTGTGTCTGAGACAACAGAGGACATTGTTTCCTACAACGGCACAGAGAAAAACACAACAGGTAAAAGATTATCTTGTCTCACACGTAGTAAAATAAATTTAAAAAAAGGTGTGATGAGCTTTAATAACGATCAATTTTTTTTTTTCCAGGAAGCATCGATGACCCACGTACACGAGCAGGAAGTGAGGGGAGTTCGTCGTTGCTGATTTTCTTGGTGACGTGCCTGATTTTCTGTCTTCTGGTGGTGGTCATATTCTTTGCCATCAAGCTGAGGAGAGCACACATCGTCTGGAGGAAAGGTGAGCAGATCACTGATACTGAAGCTGACGTCAGTGGGACCTTTAGTCAAGGCCTAGGGCCATAAATGTACACTCTTAGAAATAAAAGTGCTCAGTAGAACCATATAAGGTTCTTCGGCTTGTCCTCATAGGGGAACCCTTTAAACCTTTATTCAGGAATGGGGTTTTAAAGGGTTCTCTGGATCAAAATGGTTCTTACTGGAACCATTATTGTTACCAAGAACCCTTGAAAAACCCTTTCTTTCAGA
Organism: Microchirus variegatus; assembly: GCF_963457635.1. NCBI lineage: Eukaryota > Metazoa > Chordata > Actinopteri > Pleuronectiformes > Soleidae > Microchirus > Microchirus variegatus. Next base: position 10,619,400 of record NC_139803.1, read on the forward strand.
AGCAAATGGTTCCAGGTAGAACCTCAGCCCTTGTTGAAGAACCCTTTTGGAACCCTTATTTCTAAGAGTGTATGCAGTGCTTCATGTATGTTCAAAAATGTCATATAATATGATATACTTTAATGTACTGTTGTTAAAACAGTCTATGTTGTTACAGAGAATGTGGAGTCTGATCCGTCAGAGGACAGCAGCAAATCAAAGTCAAGCCAGGAGGACAAGAACAGCAAAGGACAAAGACGAAAAGGTGCATTGATGACTCATAGTTTTTATATATGGTCGATATATTTTTAAATTATAGGAATATAGGACTTGGTTTTGTTAACTTCATGTAATGAATTGTTAACTCCACGTACAGAGGACCATACATTTTTTAACATAATAACAAATCTAGGTATCTTTAGGTATATTTACATATGTAAATAGTGTTGTTATTGAATTATTTGGTTTTATTTTTTAGTTGAAGATCGGCTCATTCAGTGCACATCTGTTCCAAGTCATTACGAACAGATGTATATGAGGTTAGAACCGGTTTAATGTCAAAACCGGTTCAATGGCATTAAACCGGTTTTGACATTAAACCGGTTTTAATGACTTTCAAAGCCAAAGTCACATTAATTGCAGCAGCAGCCATAGGGAAGATATGACGAAGCAGAATAGTTGAGGCCAATGAGAGATCCTGACTTTTCTTTCAACACTTGTTCAAACATAAGCATTCTTTGAAAACAGAGAACCACTTTAACTATGCAAACATATAACTGACTCACACTGGGAGGAAAGACGAGTTCTTTACTGAATTAATATTTAAAGAGGTAACAAAAAACTTCTGTGTCCCTATGTTTGGTCTTTCCAGCTTTTCAACAGACATTTGCTTCTGTTTCATGAACGAAACCGAGTCCTCCTCTTAATTCACATGACAAACTTCCTGTTTCTGCAACCGTTTCCTGACCAGTCTGTTTGGTCTACTCTCACAGAACTCTTCAACATAACAACAGCTTTTACACGGTACGTCTCCGAGGAAGCAGCAGTGACGCCGTCGAACCCAGACGCTGTGACACAAATGCACACTGTCGACATGGAGCAGACGTTTCAACCTCATCTTTCAAACAGCATAAAGGAGACAGAGCTATGAAACCCAGACAATAAATCATCACACAAAAATGTTTATAATTAAATATCTGTTGTGTCCTGTATATATGCTGTGTATGGTGTAAGAATAAATTATATTTTTTTTATAACTTGTTCAGAAAGATTTTGCTGCTTTCATTTATAATAGATCAATAGATCACTGTGAATTTGCCTTTCCATGCTCTAAAAATAGTACAGATTCATTTTTCGTTCAGCTTTTTTTGAGTTAAATCTTTTGATCAACTTCAGTCCTGATGAAAACTAGAAAATATTGAACAATTAACCCTTTAAATGCCAGTTTGAATGATCCAAATGGCATTTAAAGGGTTAAAATCCTCAATATTATTTTTAGTTTATGAGGTTTATACAGAAAAAAATACAGATTTTAGTGGACATTTTTGTCCTTAATGACTTAAGAGGCTGGTAAATTAAAAGTAAGCCTGATGGTTAATCAGATACAGTTATCTTAAATTAAGATAACATCGATTCTGTCAGTATAACTTTTCACATGTTTGCTGTAGTTTATAAATAAGTGAAACACCTGTTTAGAGATATAGTCCAGAGGTACACATGTTTATAACTGACCCAGTGTTGTGTACTGTATACAAGCTGTGAACTTTTGTTTATACGTATAATAATAAATTATATTTTTCTGGAACATTCTTTCTTTTGACCGTGTAGTATTTCAACACAGGTTTCCACTGCATAACTGGTTCCAGGAGCTCAGGGCATGACCAGTAACTAGGAAGTAGAAGCCTGCATCACATGGTGTGCCTACAAAGTATATCTTTGAAATATTTTTTATTTTTAATCAAATTAATAACATTGATCTTTCCAGATGTTTCCATTTTCTGTCACGTGTCGGCTGAGTTTCTTAGAAACAGAAAGTGAATGAAATAATATGGCAATGTGTCATGATTCGGTTCTAAGAATGAAACACTGGTTAAATATGGTCAAACCGGAAGTAGACGAGGATGACGTCAGTCAGGTTTTATTGGTTGACCGTGGCAGAGCGGACAGAGGACTCGGCCTGTGATTGGCTGTTATCTCAGTCTTATATAAGGTCCTGTTTCCCTTTTTCCTTCCCTTTCCTTCTCATACCGGCAAGGACAAGCCAGCTCCACCACTCCGCTGTCCATCACCACACATTCTAAGTCATCCGCGGTCCAATTCATTTGGTAAGTTTCTTTTTGTTGAATATGGTGTTTTTTAATAATGTACGTAGTTACGCTAAATACAGGCAAACAAAAAATATTTTTCGTTCTGTTGCCGCAGTGTCCTTTTGGCATTGTGCTCTTTAATTGACGGCAGTTCCTGATAGGAAATGGTCACAATAGAGCATTTTTGTGAATTTAAGTGTAGTGTTTGTTCCATTATTGAAACGCCATGGCTGCGAAACAAAGGATGCGGATTCCTCTGTAGGCCCGGCCATGTTGAGCGCGTGCGTCAGCTGGCTTTAACGGTTCCGCGGAGGGGGGAGGGGTGAGGCAAGATGTTCGAGAACGTTCGAGAACAAGGCAAGGCAGCAACAGCGGTAACTTCCGGTTACATTTAAGAATAAAAGTGTCTTTCAGAAAAATGACTTAATTCGCGCTATGTTTCGACTTGTTTGTAGTATAGTAAATCTGTTAATTCAATCGGCATATTGTATATTTTTATATTTTTCTTAATGCTTCGGCAACTTCCGGCGTGGACGCTGTGAAAACTTGATGCCTCATTGTCACATGGGACTGACGAGGCGCCATGTTTCTGCAGTGCCCATTTTGCCCAAACTGTCGCCGGTGTCAACTACTGATCGCACTATGGGTGTTGGAATAAATTTAAATATCGCATACGATTACTAAAGGTGGATGCTTTTCAACGTTTTTGGCGTAGGATTAAAATTTAATATTGATAAATCGATTATTCCTCTGTAAGGTTTTTTGCGTTTTTGAGCATTTATCTGCATTCTCTTAAATTAGCTGTTGCTTATGTCGGCTGTCAAAACCAGACACTTCAAATTAAGTTCTATCCTCAAGTTGTTAGTTTTGATTAAATTAAATAAAGGCAGAAAGTGTGTAGCTTGAATCTCCTGCATTATTTTTTGTAACAGTAATTTATAAACACTAATGTAACGCTGCATACGCATTGTAGTAATTGTTTTATTTATTTAAATTTTTAAGGAATCATGTCTAAGGGACCAGCCGTTGGTATCGATCTTGGGACCACATACTCCTGTGTCGGAGTGTTCCAGCATGGCAAAGTTGAGATCATCGCCAACGACCAGGGCAACAGGACCACACCCAGCTATGTGGCCTTCACAGACACAGAGAGGCTGATTGGAGATGCAGCCAAAAATCAGGTTGCCATGAACCCCACCAACACAGTCTTCGGTAAGATTCTCGTCAATTTATTGAATAGTACCAGGCTTGTTTTCTATCTACTCTGAGCCTGATGAAAGTATTTGACTTGTCATTATTTGATTATGAAAAATTCTTTACCGATGTGGAAAGAGTTTTTTTTAAAGACGTCTAGTGGTTTTGAGTGACTTAATGAAAGAAATCACTGTGATGATGGTTTTTCCTGCCATTCGTAGTTTCCACCAGAGGTCGAAAGACCAAAGACGGCCCAATCCTTCCTTGGATGTCTGAGTGATTTCTTTCATTAAAGTCCCATTTCTGTCCCCTCTGTCTTGGTTGTTTTATGTTTAAAGAAACCCTTTTCTCCCTTTTAAGATGCCAAGAGGCTGATCGGCCGCAGGTTCGATGACGGAGTTGTACAGTCTGACATGAAGCACTGGCCATTTAACGTCGTCAATGACAGCACTCGCCCCAAGGTTGAAGTTGAGTACAAGGGTGAGACAAAGTCCTTCTACCCAGAGGAGATCTCCTCCATGGTGCTCGTGAAGATGAAGGAGATTGCTGAAGCCTACCTCGGAAAAGTAAGTTATTTGGCATAGCTCTGGAAACAAAAATTACAAAACATGTATGAAATATTCTAAAATTTGTTTCATTTCCTTTCAGACTGTCAACAATGCTGTAATCACAGTGCCCGCCTACTTCAACGACTCCCAGCGACAGGCGACTAAGGATGCTGGTACCATCTCTGGCCTCAATGTTCTGCGTATCATCAACGAACCAACTGCTGCTGCCATCGCCTATGGTTTAGACAAGAAGGTAAATACAACATCGTACAACTTTATTTGAATTATGGTGATTAAAATTGTGGTGATTTTGGTGGGCTAACATTGATGTTTTTATTAGGTTGGTGCAGAGAGGAACGTCCTCATCTTTGATCTCGGTGGTGGAACCTTCGATGTGTCCATCCTTACCATCGAGGATGGCATCTTTGAGGTCAAATCCACAGCTGGAGATACTCATCTTGGTGGTGAAGACTTTGACAACCGCATGGTGAACCACTTCATCGCAGAGTTCAAGCGCAAGTTCAAGAAGGACATCAGCGACAACAAGAGAGCTGTCCGTCGTCTGCGCACAGCTTGTGAAAGAGCAAAGCGCACTCTGTCTTCCAGCACCCAGGCCAGCATTGAAATCGACTCCCTGTATGAGGGAGTTGACTTCTACACCTCCATCACCAGGGCTCGCTTTGAGGAGCTCAACGCTGACCTCTTCCGTGGCACTTTGGACCCTGTGGAGAAGTCCCTCCGTGATGCTAAGATGGATAAGGCACAGATCCATGACATTGTGCTGGTCGGTGGCTCCACTCGTATCCCCAAGATCCAGAAGCTTCTCCAGGACTTCTTCAATGGAAAGGAACTCAACAAGAGCATCAATCCAGATGAAGCTGTCGCCTATGGCGCTGGTAAGTGTCTTGAGCATAGTGTGCACTTTTATCTCCTTTACTGCTCAAATTATTAAATCAATTTTAGCAGCCAACCAGGAGTCTTAACAATCCTTATTTTGTCTCTGTAGCTGTCCAGGCTGCCATTCTGGCTGGAGACAAGTCTGAGATTGTGCAGGATCTGCTCCTTCTGGACGTCACCCCTCTGTCCTTGGGTATTGAGACCGCTGGAGGTGTCATGACTGTCCTGATCAAACGTAACACAACCATTCCCACAAAGCAGACCCAGACCTTCACCACCTACTCCGACAACCAGCCCGGTGTGCTCATCCAGGTAAGCAAAATAATAAACTTTTTATTTCAGCTACTTTTGATGTCATGGTTAACACAAGACATGGTTTTTAATGGTTCATGCCAACACTTCCAACAGGTTTATGAGGGTGAGCGTGCCATGACCAAAGATAACAACTTGCTGGGCAAGTTTGAGCTGACTGGAATCCCTCCTGCTCCTCGTGGTGTTCCTCAGATAGAGGTGACATTCGATATTGATGCCAACGGCATCATGAATGTTACTGCTGTCGACAAGAGCACTGGAAAGGAGAACAAGATCACCATCACCAATGACAAAGGTATAAAAAAAAATTAGAATTGCACTATCATAGCCACAGTGGTCTCTCCCAGAAAGAAAAATGATGTTAATATTTCCTAATTCATGATAGGTCGTCTCAGCAAGGAGGACATTGAACGCATGGTCCATGAAGCAGAGAAATACAAGGAGGATGATGAGGTCCAGCGCGAGAAGGTGTCTGCGAAGAACGGACTGGAGTCGTACGCTTTCAACATGAAGTCCACGGTGGAGGATGAGAAACTGGCTGGCAAGATCAGTGACGACGACAAGCAGACCATCTTGACCAAGTGCAACGAGGTCATTGGCTGGCTAGACAAGAACCAGGTAAAAAAAATAATTTGAATCTTGTCTTGATGACGTGACCCGCTTGACTAGAAACTAAACTATCTTTTTGTTTCTCAGACTGCCGAGAAGGATGAATATGAGCATCAACAGAAGGAGCTTGAAAAGGTGTGCAACCCCATCATCACAAAGCTTTACCAGAGCGCTGGTATGCCAGGTGGTATGCCTGAGGGCATGCCCGGTGGCTTCCCCGGCGCTGGCGGTGCTGCTCCAAGTGGCGGTGGATCCTCCGGCCCTACCATTGAGGAGGTCGACTAAAGATGCAACCCACGCGAAACGTTCGCCACCTTAGCTGCTACCTCTCTTGGATGTTTTAAGAAAGTAACCCTCTTATAGCGCACGTTCCAACAAGCTTAAGAGTGTAATTTAAAATAGTAAAATCAGGGTTCGGGGAACATGTTGCATCATTTTTGGCACAACTGGGAACAACCTGCAGTTGGTTAAATGAGTGTTGATTCACACGTGTGTTAATGGTCTCAATGGTGGCACTGATAATAAACTTGAAAACCCTCCTACTCGGTTGTCCTTTCTACTCTGTGGTGTTCGCTCACTAGCTTTTAGTTCCTGATCTACTGCAGAAGTTTATTCCTCAGTCTTACTTGGATTTATCTTGTATGTACTGATAAACCCTGCCTTGATGATAGACAAAACACGCTAACTTGGCACTACCTCCTGAATTGATCTCATTGAGTGACTTGCTGCCATGGTCTTAAGTTAACCAATTTATTATGTATTGGTTTGTCGTGTCTATGCGTTTCTACCGATTACAAAGTTATGGGTCTTGTTTCCCTGGTTGTCTCTGTGGCTCGGATTGGGTCTTTGGGTCTGGTTAAAATTTAGGAACCAGATCATGTTAGGATTTGGATGAAAGTGACAACTGAAATGTACATCTTAAGTAATCCTTGAAAGATATGAGTTCTCGGATGAACGCTGCAAAATTAACAAAGATGATGCTGAACAAAATGAAACCTGCAACGCTCAGGATGTTACTCTGCAACTATCTCCTCCTTTTACAGCTGGTTTTACTGGTAATACAATATTTTATTAAATATCTCAGATGGGCAAACGTTTCAATACAACTAGTTAAACCCTGACATGTCCCAAATTTGAGTTTTCTATCTACCATTTTAGAAAGATCTGCAGTTGCATTAATAAACATAATTTAGAGATGAAATAAATTACCTAATGTGCATTTACACAATCATCTAAAAGGTTTACCATACAAAAAGTTAATTTGATACAATTGTATTAACAATTCGATTCCATTAGGGCTGAACCATTTTGGGAAATTAAGTGCTTTTTATACCCTCCAGTGTAATGGAAAGGCCCTTTCCAATGAAACAAGTTATTTCCACACATTTACAGCAAGCATGCAACTGCTCTTAATTTGTATTAATGTATTTATAGTATTACATGTAGTTAAAATTTAGAGTGATAACTGAATACTTGAAAAATGGTGAAAAAGTCGTTTGTTTTTCAAATTTGTGATTATACTGAAACTCCATAAAAGGGACTCAGAATGTCATGAACAAATGCTGCAGTATTACTGCGACACCTTGTGGGAGAACACTGCAACTACAGGTGTTGGTGAGGAAAAAAAACATTAACACAAATGAGCACATTTATTTGCTCTGGAATGTATTTGAGACTAAAACAACTGTTCAAATTTAACCAGAGTAACAACAGTAATAGTGAGAAGCAGGCCTGAGCGGTTATGACATAACTGGCATGTTCTTCTGGATTATTCCATCCTCTGTATTCTTCTTCTTCAGCTCTTTCTTGTCAGACTGTAGACTGAGACAGGTGTAATGCAGTTCCGGATTCTTCTACCAACACACACAAGGTAAGAGCTTCCCTTTCATGTGCAACAAGAAAGGAAAGTGTCGCTTTTATCGATCTTTTATAATATCCCTCCTGACACAAAGGCAGCATTACACAAGCTGTAAAACACAGAAGAAGAATAACTATAAATACAGTTATACATTTTTAAGATTGTACTGAGGTGAATAGATTGAGTCTTAAATTTTATTCCTTTTTGGGTGCTTATGTTCTTAACTGTACGGCTATAATCTTGTCAACTTTTTTTTTTAATCAACAGAAATCATGACAAAGGAGCAAGCTATTGGTATCGATCTTGGGACCACGTACTCCTGTGTCGGAGTGTTCCAGCATGGCAAAGTTGAAGTCATCGCCAACGACCAGGGCAACAGGACCACACCCAGCTATGTGGCCTTCACAGACACAGAGAGGCTGATTGGAGATGCAGCCAAGAATCAGGTTGCCATGAACCCCACCAACACCGTGTTTGGTAAGACAAGTTTCATACAGGAGTCTTCTTTACTGAAGCTGATGTGTTGAGATGTTTAAAATCAAACTTCTTTCAGATGCCAAGAGGCTGATCGGCCGCAGGTTTGATGACGCAGTTGTGCAGTCGGACATGAAGCACTGGCCATTTAACGTCGTCAATGACAGCACTCGCCCCAAGGTTGAAGTTGAGCACATGGGTGAGACAAAGTCCTTCTACCCAGAGGAGATCTCCTCCATGGTGCTGGTAAAGATGAAGGAGATTGCTGAAGCCTACCTCGGAAAAGTAAGTTATTTGGCATAGCTCTGGAAACAAAAATTACAAAACATGTTGTATGGAATATTCTAATATTTGTTTCATTTCCTTTCAGACTGTCAACAATGCTGTAATCACAGTGCCCGCCTACTTCAACGACTCCCAGCGACAGGCGACTAAGGATGCTGGTACCATCTCTGGCCTCAATGTTCTGCGTATCATCAACGAACCAACTGCTGCTGCCATCGCCTATGGTTTAGACAAGAAGGTAAATAAAACATCAGAAATGTTTACTTGAATAATAGTGGTGATAAATTTTTTGGTGAGCTAACATTGATGTTTTTATTAGGTTGGTGCAGAGAGGAATGTCCTCATCTTTGATCTTGGCGGTGGAACCTTCGATGTGTCCATCCTGACCATCGACGATGGCATCTTTGAGGTCAAATCCACCGCTGGAGATACTCATCTTGGTGGTGAAGACTTTGACAACCGCATGGTGAACCACTTCATCTCAGAGTTCAAGCGCAAGTACAAGAAGGACATCAGTGACAACAAGAGAGCTGTCCGTCGTCTCCACACAGCTTGTGAAAGAGCAAAGCGCACACTGTCTTCCAGCACCCAGGCCAGCATTGAAATCGACTCCCTGTATGAGGGAGTTGACTTCTACACCTCCATCACCAGGGCTCGCTTTGAGGAGCTCAACGCTGACCTCTTCCGTGGCACCTTGGACCCTGTGGAGAAGTCCCTCTGTGACGCTAAGATGGATAAGGCACAGATCCATGACATTGTGCTGGTCGGTGGCTCCACTCGTATCCCCAAGATCCAGAAGCTTCTCCAGGACTTCTTCAATGGAAAGGAACTCAACAAGAGCATCAATCCAGATGAAGCTGTGGCCTATGGAGCTGGTAAGTGTCTTTCATCAACCAGTTCATCTTTCCTGCAGTCCATAGTCAGATCTAATCATTTTTAATTGCATGTGCAAGAATGACATCGGCAACAATAAGAGCTGCTTATTTTGTCTCTGCAGCTGTCCAGGCCGCCATCCTGACTGGAGACAAATCTGAGAATGTGCGGGATCTGCTGCTTCTGGACGTCACCCCTCTGTCCCTGGGTATTGAGACTGCTGGAGGTGTCATGACTGTCCTGATCAAGCGTAACACCACCATTCCAACCAAGCAGACACAGATCTTCACCACCTACTCTGACCACCAGCCTGATGTCTTCATCCAGGTAACCACAACCATTCACTTTTTATTCAAGCATTTTAAATCCCGAACCCTCATCTGGGTCTCCAAAGTAGCAGAACCATCTACTCCTTTGAAAAGATCCAGAGTAGGGGGAACTCTCTTGCAGGCCACCTCAACGATGTTCAAGAGATAAGTGTCTCCTTTACATCGGCTATCGGGACGTGCCTGCTCACACTTCACACTCCCAACAGGTGTATGAGGGTGAGCGTGCTATGACCAGAGACAACAACTTGCTGGGAAAGTTTGAGCTGACTGGAATCCCTCCTGCTCCCCGTGGTGTTCCCCAGATTGAGGTGACATACGATATCGATGCCAACGGCATCATGAATGTCACTGCTGTCGACAAGAGCACTGGGAAGGAGAACAAGATCACCATCACCAATGACAGTGGTATGAAAATTTTAAATTTATTCTTATCATAATCGCAGTCCACAAAGAATAATCAGTTGTTATTCTTGCTCATTTCACCACAGGTCGTCTCAGCAAGGATGCCATTGAACGCATGGTCCAGGAAGCAGAGCAATACAAGGCAGAGGACGACATCCAGCGTGAAAAACTGTATGCTAAGAACAGTCTGGAGTCGTACGCTTTCAATATGAAGACCACTGTGGAGGATGAGAAGCTGGCTGGCAAGATCAGTGACGGCGACAAGCAGACCATCTTGAACAAGTGTAATGATGTCATCAGCTGGTTGGACCAGAACCAGGTAGATACAGTTTTCTCTTAGTCCTGATGACGTGACATTTGCTTGAAAACTAAAGTGTTCTTTGTTTTGCAGACTGCAGAGAAGGACGAATATGAGCATCAACAGGAGAAGCTGGAGAAGATGTGCAACCCCATCATGAGAAAGCTGTACCAAAGCGCTGGCATGCCCGGTGGCGTGCCTGGCGGTACGCCTGGTGGCGATTGCTCTCAACCAACCATTGAGGAGGTCGATTAAAACTGTGTTGGATTGCGTTTAGTAATTGGAAACGTTTTTGGGAAAGCCAATCTGAATGAGTCAGATATCCAAAACTCACATTTTCACAACTAAGGCTGTCCCCATCACATAAATATGTTTTGTCTAGTTTTGAGAAATTAGCTGGTCGGCTCATTTAAATGTATTTCATCAATGTGGGACAGGGACAAGTGCAGAGACGAGAATTAAATAAAGTCGATGTAGAGACAGGAGAAGGGAAAAAAGTCCCTTGTTTCAGTGAATATATATATATATATATATATATATATACTGGACACAGTAAACACACACCCTTCATTTAATTTCCACTTTACATACAAATGATATAGTTTCCTCTGTGTTACAGAAATCTATTGATCGAGAAAATTTCTCGATTAAAGTATTTGACAATTATTTGAATAATGGTTTAATAATGAAGCAATCCCTACTTGTTTTATTTATTTAAAATCAGAGACACCATGATACGATTTATCACAATATTTGCAAAATCATATATTGCGTTATACTGACAGTGTGGTGATAATGAGCACTTGGCACCATCTAGTGGACTGAAATGTGAATTTATCTAAAAAAAAAATGTTCACTAAAAAGTTTGATGTTTATTTGTATATCAGTGAAAATAATATATACACAAAAAAATTGGTGTCTCAAAAGCGATATAATATTGTCACACACACTATCGCGATAGCTCACCGTATTTGTTTTTCCTACCAACACCACCACCACTTCTAATAATTCACTCAAACAGCGTCACATCCTGTGTGCAACCACAACGACATTAGCTGTACGTAAAGTTGCACTATTGTATAGACGAAGTGTGTAGCGGATAACGATCTGTCCTTGGGGCTCATTTACACCTGTACTTGCAAGTGGTCATGCGCTATCCCATCACAGAAAATGCATTTTTAAGGAGGCACGATATTATACCTTTGGCCCATATCCAATATGCCCATATATCAGAGTGCTTGGGCTAATATCTATACCAATATGTATTTCCTTTAGGTCATTGAGTCTCTTCTGTAGTCAATAGTATTAACATACTATTTTTCATACTTATGTTGCAGCAGATGTGGATGTGAAATATCTTTATTTTGCAAAATAAATAAGCATAAAAAAATAGCTGTAGGGGGTTCTAGTCATCTAGTCATATCAGCAGATCTCGCCGTTTTTGCCGGTGCAAACTCTTTAAAGCCAATATCTGCCCATACCGATAAAATCATGCATCCTGACACATTTCGATGTTGGTGTAATGGTTTGGATGCTTGTCTTTGGAGCAGGAAACCAGAGTCCCGGTTGGAACAAGTACCAAGAATTTAAAAATACCAGCAACGTGGTGTTTGCAGGTCAGGAAGAATAGCTCGTGCTGGAAGAAAAGGACTTGTGTGCCTGAGGTTGTGAGTTTGAACCTTATGGCGAGCTCTTTGAGTGCAATGGTCAAAGTCAACAGTCAAAAGCTCAACGAGAAGCTGATGACGACAAGTTTCAGGTTGCTCACTGGACAAGAACGCTGCTGTGACGCCGGAAATGTTGTACGTTCAGTTCCTTTCAGGACCAGGACATTTTAAAGCACATCTTCCAAAGTGAAGATTAAAGAAGATATAGACAAAGGTGAGCTTGGTGGCGTGGAGGCCATGTTCCTGACCAGAAAGTTGTGTCAGAACAGTAGGTGACAGGTTCAGTTCCAGCACTCTGTGGTTGTTCACTCGAACTGAACCTTAAATCTTGCTGACCCACAGGGCATCAAACCCAGGACAGTGAATAGGTGATACAAAACTGAAGAGAGAGTGTGGAGTTAGCTCAGCTGGTTGAAGAGCAGGCTTCACAATGTTCAAGTCTTGAGGTTGAGAGTTCAATTCCCTTACACTGCAACATTTTAAGGTTCCAAAGAACACTGAACACGCCATGCAGCAAGGTCCTTATTCCAAGCGAGAATGGAACCAAGGTCTCCTTCTCCAAAGACAAGTGTGTAAACCATTACACTAACTGTTTGGCTGACTGTGCTGGACGGACATCAGTAAATAGTTCAATACTTTGAAGTCATGTTCTGTTATTGAAAGCCTTCCAAATTTTGGGACCAAGCACACAGGTTCAAATAGCTCACCTGGTTGAGCACACTCGTGTGGAGTGTTGCAACCTTGCCTTTGGACCAGGGATCGAATCCCGGTTGGAACGTGGGCTTTTCTACCTGCAGTTTTGCATGTTCTCCCTGTGTTTGTGTATTACCCCCCCCCCCCCCCCCACAATGCCCCCACTCACCAGCACCACTCCCCCACAGTTAATCAGTGTGTGTAAGCACAGTTAGTGTTGATGGTCATACAACCAGACTTCCGTGTGTGTGTCAATCACACAGGGAGAGAAACTCCCAAGCTAAATAGCGGACACGTAAACTTAACTCACCTCTAACCAGTCCTCATTTCACGTGAACCAAGTCAAACCATAACCGTAACCAGTCTTGCTTCCGGTCTGCGCTCAGTTTCCCCCCCACATTATGTTTACGTCTGCGTCACGTTTCCATGGTAGCAGAGCTCGACAGCTCGACAGAGAGAAAAAGGTGAGTCTCTGAGCTTCACCACACACTTAAATTATGTCAACGTCTTGTTAATGCGACACATACACGATATATTTTACCACACGAATCGAAAGGGACGCGTCATTTGTCGGTGTCTGCGTGTGTGGCGCGAAATAGTATGCTTTACGGCACTAGCTTCGTGTCCATCATGGCTATAAGATACAGATAACACCGTTTTTAGCTACACGTAACGCGTCTCATGCTTGCTTCTATGATTTGGGATCCTCTTTAGAAAGAAACTCATCCTTTGAGGTCAGGCTGAGGTCAGTAAAGTGTCCATGAATACTGACAGAAGATTTTTAAAGTCGTCTCCAATTCTCAAACCTGGAAAGGATGATGTTCTTAAATGTCTTAGTGTTGTGTGTAGTGTGTAGTGTCTTGTCGAAAAACCAAACCAATATTCAGTTTTCATGATTTCTTTGTTATATGTAGCCAAGAAACCAGAAAATATTCACATTAAGAAGCTGAAAACTTGCTCTAATTACTTAAAAACACTCAAAAGTAGTTGACGATTCATTTATTAAACGATTCATTGAGTAATTGTTAAGAGTTTGATTTGTGCACATCATTTGATCTGGAAATGGGTCACTGTGACATGGCAATTCCATCTGCCTTTGGTCTGTGCTCTACATTAATTTCCTATGAGACATTTACAAAAAACAAAAAAAAATCTATTCATTAGAAAAGCCACAGCTTACCATTTTTGGCCAAAGTGCACATTTGACGTATGTTAATCTGGCTGAAGAGGAAAAATAAGATGAATAAACCTGATTAGTGACTGCTTTGATCTTCAATGTCAGCAGGCACCAAGGAGACAATTCCACAGGTGTGTGTGACATAAAAGGAAATTGCCCATTTATCGATCTTTCATACATAATTCCTTATCTGCACTCAGACTAATGGACGATTAAATACATAACAGTATGGATGCAAACTGCCATCAATCACCAAATAAGAAGTTTCGCCTGCTGTTCATTCTTACAATAAAAATATGCTTTCAATATATTTACCATGTAGGTGAACAGGTCTCCATGCATCTACGACCAAACCAAACCATGGAGGAAACACATGGACAGATGGATCCAGAGGTGAGGAATGAGCAGTGGAAGTCGGTGGAGTCCGACACAGAGAGCTTGGCCCAGGAGAGAGCCGACCAACAGCAGCTTCACGTGTGCGCTGACAAGGAGAACGCTGAGGTGTCACAACCAGACGAAGGTGAAGATGAAAATCAGGGTTACGACAGCCTCGAGGAGTCGCCGGACCCCAATGCCGAGAGGAACTCCCGACCTGTACAGACTGAATATTTGGACACACAAATGGATGGGAAAGAAAGAAGGTACGTTACACACTTTCAGTTTTGTCCATCACTGCAGGTCAACAACATACACACACACCCAGCATCAGGTAGTTGTGGTCAGAATGTGTTCTCGTGATAGCAAATTGACACGTTAATTTATATTGGAACGATGGACAATCATTTACGAAGCATGCAAATCGCCAAGATGGACGCTACATTCAAAATGGCCGACTTCCTGTTAAGTTGAGGCCATCGTCCTAATGGACTTTTTTGTTTGTCTTGGGCTATAACGGGTTTCCCACCAAGTTCCATGAAATTTGGTGCCGCTTGGCTTGCTCCATATGCGTTTCACCTTAGGGCCCGAGGACTATGAGAATACTGCATTTTCGCCACCCCTGACCGCCATGCAAAGTTTTTAGGCACTTTAACCCCCTCAGAAATGTGTGCGATGACACTGAGTAATAATAATGCTAATATTCTGAAGGAAAGCAATGGGTTTCTCGGTGCTCGGGCTGCACAGCAGGGTAGACTTGTAATATGCAAACTTAATGCTAGGAGTGGATCGAAATATCCACTTAGTGATATGTCGTCCCACTTCCTCGTGCAATACAATAAATCAATAAATTGACATGCATGGCAAATATAGATATTGTAATTTACAAATTAAGCCACTCTGAAGTAAACATTCCCTACTAGTTTCACTCGTCAGTTCTTGGTGAAGACGACGATTAATGGTCTGTACAAGACTAATCTGTCGATTATTTTCTAGATTAATGCGAGAGCTTGTTTTGGTCCATGAAATGTCAGAAAACGCTGAAAAATTTGCAGTTGATTTGGTGTTTCCTAAACCTGGAAATAATGATGTTCTCAAATGTCTTGTTTTGGTGGTGGCAGTAAATGATGTTCGTTGTCCTCGGCTGAACCCACTCTATTTCAAAGTTTATCGTCCCATCAAAAACATGTATTTATTATCATTTTGTGATTAAAAAGCTCATTTCACTTAGGATAATTGTACAGATTAGTCAGGTGTGATGACAATATGGCTGGCGGCGTTAATGGCTCGTTGTATCACATCAAATCCCGCGGTTTCAAACAATATAAGCTGTTCACCGTAATGTCTCTCTTCTGTGTGACAAATTAATTACAATTAAGCAGATAATAGTGCTGCTTAGATTGAATACAACAAGCAGGGTACGGCAGCAATCAAATCTTTTACTTTCAAACAGCACGCGCATGATAAAAGATAAAAAAAAAAAAAAGAGCCTTCATTCATTCACTCAACAATGAAACTGTCGGCTATTTAATGAGATGCAGGCGCTGATTGTGTGTAGCAGGGAGAATAGCCTAATTCAGGTGCTTTCATGGTAACAGCTTTCATTTGAGGGAAATTAGATTTTTGTTTTGTTTGGGTGGATCACAATAAGTGGTCACTCGTGGTCCATTAACGGGGATCATTGTTGCCGTGCAGGAGATCTCCTTTTACTCCTCTGATGGAGCAGAGCAGAGCAAGGTCTCTGTGGTCGAGGACAACACCTCATCTGTTCCTGCGATCCCATCGACTCGCACCGCCGTCTCCTCTCCTCCTTCAGACCCTGGCCTGATAGTCGTCTCCCCCCGCACAACACAGAATAGGGGCATTCTCCATTTTCCCGTCATTAACCTGTACAGATTGATGCCCGCCAAGAGTGGGGTGTGCTTCCCCCCCAAACGACATTGTTTCAAAATAAAATGAACGTGACATTTTCCTCACAAAAGACTCCATTACGTTGCATTGAGGCAGCGGACGCGGTCCCATTCCCATTATCATGTTCTCATAGTCCTCTCTACTGCCTCCTCAAAGCGGGTAAGCCTTTTTTTCCACACAATGCCACTGCATAGTTTACAAACCCCAATGGGGCATTCCTCATTCAAGCAAAAGATTTCTATTTAAGCAACTCCATTCTTGCCTCCTCGCTATATTTTTTCTCACTCTCACTCTCAATTTCACTGGATACTGTATTGTATGTTTGTGTCTGCATCTTCGTGAAACAACGGCCTGTGTGGTATGTTTATTGCCGCATGTTGTTTACAATGCATTCTCCAACTTGTTTGAGTCTGAGACATCCCTTACCCTTTTGGCCTCATCGACGTGAAGGGCCCTACACCTCCACCTCCACCCCCCCCCCCCCCCCCCAACACCCACCCACATCACAGCAGGAGAATTAGGCTCCCCCTCATCCTCCCAGTAAGCACAACAAAGAGGCTCTCTGCTATTTATTTTAATGAGATCTTTTCATCACCATCAGAAAGAGCATTTTAGCCTGCAATTTTCGGGCCATTTCATAAGCTGAAAATTGCCGTTTGTGAGCCATTCCCCTGCTAGTAGCTCTCAAATACGCTCTCATTAGTGAGCCTGGAGGTGAAAATACGAAAATTATCTGTAAATACAGGCTCGTAATCCCCCTCATCTGTTTCAATTTCAGAAGTCTGTAATAAGGCCTCGTACTTTGTTTGAGGACATCATCATTCTAATAACAGTGTAATGCCTCTTGTTCCTTTGACCTCTCTCAGTACAGGACTATGTGGCGTTCAGGTGTCGGTGACACTTCCTTTTGCATGTATAATGCAGCCCCTGACCATGACATTACCTTAATTACACAAAATATTGTAGATTATAGATGTATGGACAGTTCTCTTTAGGTTTTTACCACTGTTGTGAAGTTGCAGCCATAAGGACATGGGGTTGTCATCAAACATCCATGTGTATCATGGTCAAATCAGGTCAACAATGTTCTCTGCAGGGTTTTGGATTTGGAATAATGCAGTTCCTCACTCATCTTCTACTGCTTTATCCTCCACATGAGGGTCGCGGGAGGCGCTGTTGCTGATCCCAGGTGACATAGGGCGAAAGCCGGGGTCGCAACCTGGACAGACGAACAATCATTCACTCTCAAACTCACACCTACGGTCAATTTAGAGTGTCCAATTTGGCTAATTCCCCAAATCTCCATGTTGTTGGCCTGTGGAAACTGGAGAACCCAGAACCCTTACTGCTGTTCCTTTTACGTCTCAAATCAAATTGCGTTTTTTCCCAGAAATTCCATACCAGTGACCAAAAACAAACTGACTATATAATATATAATATAATATACAATACTCACTATGACTGACTAATGCAAAACTCTGCTGTTGTTTATTCTGTTGTCATTCTTTAATCTTACAGTCAGCTGCTCACCGAGGACACCACCTCCTCCTCTGATCTGTCTGGCCACGTCTTTGAGAGGCTGCAGATTTCTGCCAGGGAAAACGATCAGGAGGAAGTTTCTGAGGCAGTGGAAATAAAAGGGGGATACAGGTATATTGTGGTCACAAGTCCGACCGATGTGGCGACTCCGCTTATAGCTGCCGACAAGTCCAGTCAACCGTATCACCTCCATCCAGAAGATGACCACACGAGCACTTCAACATCTTCCCACTGTGACAGTTCAGTGGAAAACAGTAGCACGTCCTACACGACGTCAGAAGAGTCGCATGCTGCCGAATCTCAGACAGAAGACGCCCAGGAGTCATTGGTGACGTCCTCCGAGGTTTTGTCGAACAAAAAGCAACACAGGAGGGACATAGTGGACCGCAACAAGAAAACCCTGGGGCGCATTATTCCCAAACGGGGCTCCTATGTGAGAAAGCATGTGTACAAGGAGACGATGACAGACGACATCATGGAGGTATGTCGTTCTCTCAACAATAAAATCACACAGTGAGAATATGATGATACACAACAGGCGAGGAACAGACTGCAGTTACAGAAACAGACAGCAGGAGCTGCACTAGTACTGATAAATAAATCTTGGGACAACTCAGCTATTGTTCTGCTAAGATGGTTTAGGATTAGGTTTGACTGGGAACATACGACAGAAAATACGACGGGACGGGAATATTTCAGGTCTTTTTAAATCCCTAGTGGGAAATGTGACAGTTTGAATTTGCATGTATCTGATCAGTTTGGTGACAGCCTCCGGCTTTACAACTTAGCCTTTTCGCATGAACTTATATCTATTCTGGCATCTTTGAATATCTAGCTTTTAAATTATTGATTTATGTTTAGATTAAAAAAGACAGAGACATAGGAGTTTGACTTTAAATGAGACAATTTAGGATATAATTTAGTTCTGAATCCATAGATAAATATTGTTGTTTCTGCATCAGCCTTGTGTGTGCTTATGTAGTCGTATTATTGGTAACTGTGTGTATATATATATATAAATATGCCATCTTAGACAACAACATAGAGAATATAGATATAATCTTTGCTCTGACTCACTCTGTAAAAATTAATTTGGCTAAAGAGCATCGCTGTTTTTCATCTGCCCTCTCTCTCCTCTCCACCATATGTCTGACTATGCGCTGCATATTACGAGTCGATGTGTACGAGAACATCAGAGACGCATGGTTACCAATAGGCTCTTAGACGTCCCTGCACCTGGCACAGTGGCATAATTGGCCCGGGATGGCCCGCATTTCCCATTTGTTGGGTCACAAGACTGTTTTGCTGGCTATAATACCCCCAACCTTGTTCACCCATCTGAGCCCCAGCCCTCCACAATGTCTCATATCATCACCATTTACATAGTCAAGAGCCGTTAGCTTTGTGCAATGGTAAACAGAGCCAGAGCCTTTCCCTCTCCTGAACCCTTGTGTTTTGTCATTTTCCTTCTGAATTCGCTTGTTAGTTTTCCATCGCTCTGTCTCCCCTAAGACATCTTACTTAATGAGGGACACAAGGCATAAAAGACGGGGGCACCAATTTGCACGTAGCCTGTTTTTTTTTTTTTTGGGTTTCATTACAGGATTAATCTATGAATGGGTTGTGCTACAGCAACAGTGTAACATATCAACAAAGCTAATCAGAAATAGGGGAAAAGGTAATTCTTAAACCGTATGTTAAAATAAAACAAATTCTGGTGAGTCCGCAGTATATTCTTGGATGAAATATGACCAGTTATTTTTTGCGTGCTCCAAACTGAAGATCAAATAAATTATGCATGGGATTATCTTTAAAACATAATTTTAAAAAATATATCATATTTAGGAGTTGGGGAGAGAGAGATGTAAAAACCAAAAACAACATTTAAGTCATTAGTATCACGAGACATCGCAATGCTTCCACCCAACCCTCCCTTGTGTTTTGCATCTGGCAAAAGATAGCAACACTCCATGCACAAATCGCATCAGTTTCACAAATCAATATGAGTCTAGACAAGCCAGTTGTTACCGAGCCCTTTTAAAATGAAATGACCCATTTGGTTCTTTTTGAAGGGAGCGGCCATGTGAGGGCAGCTTGTTACAATTAGACGTGTTATTAAATGTACACAATTTCCTAATGCAGCAAATGTTTAGCCCCGGCCAAGTGGCAGAGTGGCCGCAGCAGTGATTGGCTTCATCGAGGCTCGGGCCTCCTTTGATAAAGACAGAAGTAGGAGATCAATCTTGTGCTATTGCACTCAGCCCTCAGAGTCCCTTCTCCTCTCGCGGGCCCTCACTTCAAAGCCAGGGGAACATAATGTACAATCTTTTAATAGCTTTAGACCAAAGCTCTGGGGAGCTCTCTGCCACTGTATACCCTGCCTCAGTCTAAACACCTAATCAAGATTACCTGGGCTGGCCACAATAGCAGCTAAATGCAATTCAAGATCCACAGCCCCTTTGAAGTCATCATTGCGGAAAGCAGATGTTTCCTGGGTACAGGAGGTAATACAGCTAGCCGCAATTGCCAGACTTTGTTGTGACATCGTCTCGCAGAGAGGCAATTACGGGCCCAATTTAGTAGAAAAGATATTACACAGCTTACCATGCTCAACATGCAATACTGGCAAGATCATTTGCTCCAACTGATTGGGATTTTTATAATGGGCGACAAAAGGCAACGGCAGGGGGAACGGATAAAGTTGAGAGGTTGCGACTTGTTTGTGTTTGTGTGTGTCAGCGTGTGCACACATGGTTGGACACTGACACCTGCTCGTGAACTTCAAACAACTGCTCTGCCATCTCGACGTCTCTCCGACCATTTGAAAAGAATCTCCCGTAAATGTTCAGTTAAGTACCAAAAGCGGCAACGTGACAAGTTTTCCCGTCTTCTCCCGGTACATAATAGTAGCATTTCAGCCCGGTTAGACACGGTCAAACAAAAACACGTCCGCTCATTCTCGTTGACCTTCATCTATTCAACCTCATAGAATTACTGTGGAAAAAGTCTTCAGTCCGTCAATAGCATTGATCCACTCAGATGGTCTTCCGCCAGTGGGGGGAGTCCTGAAGTTAACTAAATGATTTTCATTACAGCACAAACGGGACATATTTCCATGCCACACACACACAAACACATTAGCGCCTCAAACAGTAAATCAATGTAGTACGATGTAGCTGAAGTACTCGGTCCTTCATAGTAATGGATGTAGGTTTCAACAGATGAGCACTGTTCGGTTCTCGTATAGAAAGAAAACCACGTTTCTAACCTTTATTTAACCAGGGAAATCCCATTTTCAAGGGAGTCCTGACAGTTACAAATTTACGCAGTTAAAACACGAGCAAAAAACAAATTACATTCATTAGCACATTATGAAAAACAAGTGCGAGAACTCTCAGTTTGGGTTTGAAAGCGTTCAATTATGTCTTCACTGTGTTCTGCTTCAAGGTGCTTGACGTTCTTGAAGACACCACAACGGCACAAGACCAAAACCACGGCTCTGAGTCTGAGCACAAAACACCTCAGTTTCCGGTAAGACCTCCTCTACTCCCTTTTGCTTTTCTTTTTTTTCCCCCGAACAGAATCACACTATATGTTGCACCTGTGTGTTTCTGCAAATCACAAATAAGCACAAGCTCATGTTTCAGCACTGGGATCAACAGGATAGTGTTGTTACCGCTTGCCTTCTTTTGGTCAGCATTTTGCCTCAATTTGCCAAAACGTCACATTCAAACATGTTTTTTTTCCCCTTTCCTGAAAGTACAAATTTAACATTTCCCAAGATCAACGTTTTTCTGGGAGACCAGGCTGTTCTTTTTCCACCGCAATCGGGTCAAATCTGTTTTGCTTTGCATTATTGTGTGGGTGTGTTAAATGCTCTAACAACGGCAGAGCCGTTCATTAATGGCACTGTTCTTACGCGCTCGCCAGAGATGATTGCCGCTTTAATGAAAAATAGAAAGGAGGAGTGGTTGTGAAATAAAGAGAGGATTATTATTGTTTCAAGCACTCGAGCAAGCCAACGCAAAACTGCCAAGTGGGGGGGGGGAGTATAAATATGCTCCCACTGGAATGGTTTCCCCGTCAAATCAGGAGCATTAGATGCATGAGACATACACTCATGGAGCTCGTGCTTAATAATTTGTCGCGGCCATGTAAAGAAGAGCGCCGGCTCTTATGCCCGGGGTAAAGTGTTTCCTCTCACTCAGAGCTCATGTCTGTTGTGGGTTTTTTTTGTGTTGCAATGCATAGATTAGAGTTGGTGCTTTGTGTGTCGAGCCACATTTTGTCATAGCAAACGCGTTGAGATGTTAAAGGTATAAACATCCACAGCAACAGCTTTTTAACGTAACGGTGGATGAATGAGATTGAAGAGGTCATTTCTGGGGGCACTGAAGGGATAGTTTGACCGAGTCCAAGGAACATCTGTACATCAAGCAGTTAGCTGGCTTATCTCTGCATTAAATCTTAAATCCGAGTAGAATTTGAATTTTGTAAACCTTTCACTCACCTGCACCAAGGTGCAGAGAAACTGGGTTCTTTTTGTCATGTAAACACGTTAGACCATCTAAAATAGTTCTAGTCGGACTAACGATGCGATTCAGAGTCTGATTACTCCTGCATGTTTACGCATAGTCAGACTGGAGTTGGACTTGGTGTTTTGCTCAAGCACCAAAATTTCCTCCCTGGTCTTTTACCCGGAATCTCTCCCGGAGCATAGATCTCGGCGGTGGCGTCTTTCTTCGGACAACATGGGCTAATTTGTATCACGATTAACATGTACAACAGGTACGAAACACACAGAACCACAGCACGATCCATCTCTGCATTTGCCTTGGCGTAAAGGTCAACAGGAAACTGATTCAATACGCAATAGCTATAGAGAGATACAGTGTCACCTACGGAGGCGGAGTCAGGGGTACACGGCCAATAAATCAATTTTCTCCTCTGCATGTGTACTTGGACTAATTGCTCGATTGCCTGATTGCCAGCTTGAGTAAACAGTGCATTGTTAACACACAGTATTCAAGTTGGGTGTGGACATATTCCATTCTAATGAAACTCTACCTTTGGATCACCTAGATAAGTGAGAGTAAGGAGTATTACAGCCCACCTGGACAGCAGCAGAAGCCTCCTGTCATGGCCAAAGCCAAGAGAGGTTCCTTGATATCACGATCCACTGTTGTCTCTCAGCGTAAACCTCGGAAGAAACCGCCTTTACCCACCACCATCAACGTCAACATCAGCCTTAACAATACGTCCCAGCTTCTGCCACTGCTCCAGCCGACAGACCAGGACGCCGCCGTCGAGTTAGCGTCCCCTCACGGTGCTCCTCACTTGGGCCCCGTGTCTGAACTTTCCACAGAGTATCAGCAAAAGGCAAACCCTGGGAAGTCCACTCACATGTCGCAGGAAAAGCTAAATATGGAGTGTAGCCCTGAACAATGCCACAGGTGAACCCTCTCAACTGTATACAAGTGATAAAATACATAATTTAGCGTGGAAATGATGACTTGAATCACCTAATCTATTCTGATTTGTGTCGCAGTGTGTTGCAGTGGCCAGTATCCCACGCAAATGACGTGCAGACTGAGCGCTTTACACAAAGTCTCCCCGAGACGCCGTCCACCGCTGCTTCATCGCAGAGCCGAGGCTCCTACATGGTTCTCCCGCCCATAGGAAAGCAACTGACAGGCGGCGAGTCCAAGCTCTACTTCCACCAGAGTCTGAACAGGGCCTATCTTATCGACAACAGCAACTCTGAGAGCTACCTGCTGCGGATGGAGAAGGAGAGGGTGTTGAGAGGGTCTTACAAGGTGGGTGTTGTCTGGGAGTTTTTGTAAATCTGGTATAGGGCTGTTTGTTTCATGATCAATTTGACTGTTTTCTCAATTAGTCATTGGCTACTAATCTCATATCTCAAAATGATGATGATGAAGAACCTTTGTTATAGAGGAGGAAATGAAACCAGAAAAGATTCTTATTTTAAGGCAAAAGTGCGTACGAATTAGTGACATGTAATGGTGAGACTGCAAACTGTTGGATATTGTTCTTCTTCCTTTGGTTACTAAGCTTCCATCAGGACGATGTAGAAACACAGCAGTAAACGATGGCAGCTTCCATAAGACAAGGCTCTTGCACAAAGTGCATATAAAGGGCATATTCCAAAGCCTATCTTTTTGACTTTTTGTTGAAATAATCCTTGGGTTTTTAGCTCTTTGTGTCTGGGTTTGGGTTATTCTGTATTTTTTTCCTTGATTGTCTGCCCCACCCCTAATTAGTGTCACCTCTGTTGAATTAGTTTCCTCTGCATTAGTCTCTCCTCAGTGTTCAACTTCAACTGAGTTTTTTCTCTTTTTAATCTGTGTCATTTGATTGCCGTTCCACACTGCATTACTTTGTTTTTGCCTTTTGCGTTTTTTAATTAATCACTCTGCACGGTGTGCAAAACATCACACGCTGGACATTAATCAACTGATTAGCGAAATATAAATGGATTGATTCTTGGACAACAAAAAGGAAAACATCAAGCTGTTGGTTCACCGTTACATCCAAATAAGACATGCATTGTTATCTTATTATATGGGCGTTTTATCGAACAAAAGTGACACATGAATTCTTCACTTGAGTGGCATTCCCCTTTAATCCTCGCATACAAGAGAGGTTACACAAATAAATGCCCCTTTGAAGTCCCAAATAATCCCCTCAGCTGTGTTCACGGAGAGGGACTGCTTAATCCAGCAGGAGTGCTCCAGCGACAGAGGGCATACAACACCAGGTTAATTGTCTAGCTCGGCAAAGATACACTTAATCGCTGTAAGATGATGAATGCGTAAAGCGCGGAGCTGCCCCGGCTCTGAAAACCATTTGAAGATGTGTTAGAGGCTGTGGTTATTAGACGGGACAGAGTCTGAGGCAAAGGGGCCACTAAACATGCCCCGTTTTCACTTAATGATGAGGCTGTAGTTGTTGACCGAGGCTGTATTCACACTAATATATTCTTGGAAACAGTGATTTGTTTCTTATCAGTGATGAATCGATGACCAGCGATGATAACAAAGTTGATAACACTTACCTGATTGCCTGATTTAATCTTTTAAAAGTCATCGCTCAACAAAACTTTTCAGGTCATGCTTCACAGGTCATCTCTGTGGCAACAACAGTCTGTTCTTTTAGGTATAATTTTAATTATAAAAGTGTACATCCTCCTGTTTTTGTATAGATAATGAATAGCAAGATATAGAATGGGGTTGTTTTGATAATGGATGGAATCGATGCAGTTGCTTCGTGAATTGAAGAGGAAGATATTTTAAACTGACTCCTACTGAGAGGACCACGGGAGCACAGAAAAAAAAAAAGATGGTCAGAGTGTTATGGTCCAATCACCTTGAGTGACTAGCACTGTAGCCTTGCAGGGTTTGTGACCCGGTCAGACAAAGGGCCTTTCAGCCCGCAAGATGAATTTGTGAATCTAATCATAATATGATATACTATTTCATCAAACGTTTTGTAAAAAAAAAGATGTAAAACCAAGGGAAACATTTGGAGATATGGTTGTTTATAGGTTATTATACTATTATTTTACTGGTTCCGGCTCACTTGACATCAAATTAAAATCTGTGTGGCCCCTGAACCCCATTCCCGAGCTCCTTACCCTAGCTTTAACCATAACAACTAAATGCCTTACCTTAACCTAAACCCTATTCTAACCCTAAACCTAAAACCAGGTCTTAACCCTCACTTGCTATGGTTTATTTGTTTTTTGGTCCTTTTGGTCATGCTATAATACAACGTGACCACTTTTCATACCACACGATAAGCTAACAAAGCTAAAAAACACAATTGTTTGCCGGATGCACGAAAAGGCTTGAAGTCATGATTAAATGCTTAGGGTTGTGTTCACCATTCACGCTGGAGCCTTCACATCGTCCTCCTGCGGTGCCCACCACTCCCCGCCCCCTTGACCTGGTATCGCTCCCACCATGTTAGCCATCATGTCTGACAAGATTACAGGCTCAATTTGTAAAGCAGCCCCGGCTGCAGTGGCCCGGGCATGAAAGCAGATGAGTGGAGGGGAGGTGGGGGTTGAAAGAAAGGTACCCTGTTGTGTCCGAGGCCTGTGGTTAAAGCAAACTGCAATCCTTCTTCTGAAAAGGAGCCAGTGCAATCTGGAATGATTAGCTCCTTTTTTTTTCAGCTTGGGGTTTGTACGCGGCCACGTACACATTGGTCACACACATACAAACCAACAGCAGCACCTGAGAGGTAGCGTCAAAGTCGTTCTACGCTATTTTATTTGTGTCTTCCACTTCCACAAATGCACTGTATGCATATAGAAAGTACGGAGGATTAGGGCCAAAATGAAGAGTAAAGTGGTCGAAATATTACGAGATTCTTTTCTAATGTATTATTTTTAAACGGCAACAGAGCGTAGATGTAACCAGCGATAGTCCTCCTCCTCCTCCAGTCCACAAAAGAGATGATTTTCTCTTTTCGTCCAAACAGACGTGCACGATCTCTTCTAAAGATAATGCGGTGCAAAAGGATGAAGTATTTTCTAATTATTTGTGAAGCCCCAATCACAATGTAACTTCACGAAATGCTCAGTCTTGATTCTCATAAGAATTCTTCAGTTTGGCCCGAATACGCTGTCGTAATAAGACACTAATTTGGTTTTAGTAATGACACAAATTTGGGAGTTAGTGGAGCAACTGTTGTTCATGAAATGATGTCCCCAAGAAGCTCTTCATTGCTCCATGCTCCAAACAAAAATCCACAAATCTGGATAAACTTCCGGCATCCGGATCATATTTCCTTTTCGAAATGAAAATCCATTCAGTTTTTATTTTTGCACATACTTCAGCGTGTACCAACGCTGCTCCTCCTGGAGCTACATCACTATCATAGCTGCAAACATAAGTGAGTGTATGTGTGTGTGCGTGCGGCCGAGCATGAAAGAAACCTTGCATAACTGTCGATGCACATAAGGTCACTGTGACACTTTTTCGATCAGATTTTGAATCGTGTAATTCCCCCCTGAGATCAGATATTTCATCAACCTACAGATACAGAATCTCAATATACTTTACCTCCTAAAGACAAATCTGGTGGAAATATTAGAAGTATGTAAGTGGCACGGATCACGTAAGGTGCACCCTTGGTAAATTGCAGTAGGAATAATGCACAACTCCTTATATGGACATCCTGGATGTGTGAGTGTTTATAGGTCACATATTCAGGCTTTTTTCTTTTCACACAAAAAAGTCACAAAATACTGCATATTCTAGCATCTGTTTATACTGTCTGTTTTAACACAGTGATGGAGAAAAGCAGCGTAAATACTCTGTGGGTTAAGGTTTGAATACACGTGATAAAACTCAACACTATAACGATGTAAACACATATTTTACACAGGCTCCTTTTGCATGCAGAGGACAAACATATTCACCATTTTAAAATCAGTGTATTTGCTTTGTAATATCTTGAAATCAAGCGAGTAAGTTTCCATCACTTGTCTAATTACTGTCTCAAGCTTTCAGCAGTCAGGTGAGTCACTGTCCTCCTCCTGCTGGTGGCTCCACTAGGTGGTGGAAATTGGTAGTGGAGACCTGGTCAAACAAGCAGGGAGGAGAGTTAAGATGTTTGTCTATCATATTGTCACTGTGTCATTTTTTTTTTTATATATATCTATCCAGGAGGCACAAGTGTGGCAGAAAGGAGACATAAACCAGCGAGACGTGCGCTCCGACTACACCGCTGTCGACAACAAAGTAAGTACGTTGGGAGACTTCCACACATGGATAATGATGTTGTCGGATGATGCAACGAAGCAGACGGCTGCATCTTTGGCTCACCTTTGGTTCATGAGATGCCTCAACTTTTGCATTTTGTCCTGAATTAACCACATTTGGAAAAATGGGGTGTGGGTCTGACTTAGAACTTGTGACTGCATTCGAAAAAAGAATCATGTTGATCAATGTTAATACTGAAGTGAATCAATGTACGGGCCCTTAGAAGTGTAGATAACTGCAGGGGGTCAGACAATCAGCTCATTTGATACAATATATGACATCTTTAGTGTACGCTATTTTTGCAGTGGTTTGTTTAAGGCTCCAATGCAGAGTAGACTGTTCTTTGCACAGAAATACACATTGTTTTCATGTAAATGGTCATGCCATGCTTATGCACGTAGGAATATGTTGACAAAATGTCGTGCCTAAGAAAAGGCTTAGGCTGTCTGAAGCAACAGCCTTCAGGTAATTGTACAAATCAGTCCAAAAACAAAGCAAATTGTGCAAATTTTTTGTTGCATGATTCATATTGCAGGATTTCTTGGATTTGGGGTGTCCGGCATGACTGACATGCATTTTGCAGCTTTTAACATATGACCCATAAACACCTCAAAGTGCCTTTGACAGAATACAGAAGAACGAACACGGCTATAAAAACCTGTCAGACTACTGTAGGAATTAATGTAGGAATCTTTAGGGACAGTGAAAAAGTGTTTCTCTCGTTATTTCTTCAGTTATTTCTGGTGAAAACACCATGAAGGTGGTTATAGACCGGGTCTAAAATGACTTTTGGAATATTAAATTCTGTGAGCTGACAGACCACAATCTCAGTCTGGATTTTGATGTTTCTCTCGCTGTTGTCTTCCTCTGTGTTTCTAGGTCAACGCCCCTGGTCACATTTCAGTTGGACGAACATGTTAATGTGTGTTTTAAGTCTGTGTACGTCATGTAAACGTACTGACTGACAGCTGCCGGTGCAAAGCCTAGTTTTAGTCCAGTTAACACACACACACATGCAGCTCCTGTAAGTAATGTAGTGTTGAAAAGTTCAGGGTTGCGGCTGCGTGTGTGAAAGCAGCTCCGCCTCGTTTCCACTGACCCTCTCCCAGTTGTCCGAGTTCACGAGTTCATCAATGCGCCCATGCTTCCACAAATAGAATTAAATATACAAAGCAAATGAGAGTACCCCTAAGGAGTTAAGTGCTCGTTGTGCTTTGATATATCTTTTGTTAATCCCCCAATACTAAAAAGTGAGGCTGTTTGGCCAATTTGCACTAGATCGAGCCCCGTGCATCTCCAGACCCGAGCCTATTAGTGAATGATATGTGTAAACGTTGATAGACCTGGTGAATAGCTGCCTATGTTTGGTTTTGTTTGGCCGCATGGAGAGGCTCTGCTGAGGGTAGACACAAAGAAAAGAGCCTTAAAGGAGGAATGGCTCAGTTAATTAAACCTCCATTTATAATCTGCTTCTGTCTCTCTCTCTCTCTGTCCCTCTGTCCCCTGTCCTCCCTCCCTCTCACACTCTTTCATCATCATCATCAGGCTGAGAAAATGAAACGACAGAAGCTGTATTCAAACGTGATCCGCAACATGAACAAAAACATAAGTAGGATTCCTTTTCTACCAGCCAAGGACCAGGAAGGCAGTGGCAGGAAAGTTCCCAGGGCGAAGGTGTGTGTGTGTGTTTGTGTTTACTTCTTCAGAGTGTGTGTGAACATATATGTGCATTTTCAACATAATTGCAGAATTAAGCTCTTTAACGAAAGGTTTGCCTTTTAAAACCAATGCTATCTTAGATATCATTCATGTGCAAATTCTATCAGTAGAAAGCACTATTTTAATTCTTGGTCTGTACTTTGTAATATTCACGTTACATTCCGACTTTATTCCCGTAATTTTGTCCTAACATTGCGAAGAATAACGTCGTAACATTACGAAAATGAAGTCGTAATGTTACGAGAATAAAGTCGGAACATGACGAGAATACTGTCGCAATATACCGAAAGTAAAGTCAGAATATTACGAGATTAATGTCGTAACGTTGCGTGAGCAAAGTCGTAACGTTACGAGAGTAAAGTAGTAACATTGCGAGAATGAAGTCGTAACATTACGAGAATACTGTTATAATATGACGAGAATAACGTTGGAATATTACGAGAGTAAAGTCGTAACATTACTATAGTAAAGTCGTAACATTACTAGAGTAAAGTCGTAACATTACTAGAGTAAAGTCGTAACATTACTAGAGTAAAGTCATAACATTACGATAGTAAAGTCGTAACATTACGATAGTAAAGTCGTTACATAGCGAGAGTAAAGTCGTAACATTACGAGAATAAAGTCGTAACATTGCGAGAGTAAAGTCTTAACATTAGGAGAGTAAAGTCGTAACATTACAATAGTAAAGTCTTAACATTACCATAGTAAATTCGTAACATATCGAGAATAAAGTCGTAACATTGCGAGAGTAAAGTCTTAACATTACGAGAGTAAAGTCGTAACATTACAATAGTAAAGTCTTAACATTACCATAGTAAAGTCGTAACATAGCGAGAGTAAAGTCGTAACATTGCGAGAATACTGTTATAATATAACGAGAATAAAGTCGGAATATTACGTGAATAAAGTCGTAACGTTACAATAGTAAAGTAGTAACATTACATGAATAAAGTCGTAACAGAACCTTAGTTTATAAACCTTATAAAGTATTTCTTTATTTGTGAAGCCCTAATTAAAATGTAACTTCACAAAAATGCTCGGCGTTTCTCATCTTGACGCAGGTTGCAGCTGATAATCTTGAGTTTTTGCTTGAATAATAATGAATAACCTCTTCCTTTCTTTGTCTTTTTTCCACTTGTAGGCCTTGGAATATGCCAAGACCATCGCCAAACCCCGTGTGAAGCCTCAGCTCATCCAGAAGCAGGAGCACCAGCCCGAAGGCATCGCTCACCTCCTGCAGGGTTTAGACGTTTCCGAGCTCAACAAGATGGAACTGCTTAGAAAAAGGCACGAAGAAGAAAAGGCGGCGGTGGCATGCTTCAGCAAACATGCTGTCTGATGCAAGGTGCAGTTCACACAGTTTGTTTCACCCAATCACTTTAAATGCAGTTAAATGGACTTTCAAAACACCTAAATTACCATGACTTACTCAAGAGAAATTGCTTAAGGTGTGTTTTGAAAATTGGAACTGACCCAGGTTAGTTCTGAAGAACTGATGTGATTTGACCTTAAAAAATAGCATCAACTACATAGAAATATTGGCGCCCCAGACATGAACAAGTTTGAAAACTCTGGTGCAGTGTTTTTGGGTAGAAAACGTTCGGAAACTATGACAATTTGTTCTTTTTGAGCCACAACTCTTTATCAGCTGTGAACAAAACGCTCAGTTAACACTTCCAGTTTCACTTTTGACCTCATTCTCTGACACAAATCACGACAGCAGAGAGAATCAGATTCCTGTTTACATCTGCACGCAAGCACATGCTTATTGTACCTCAATGATCGTTTTTCGGTGTTCTATATCTTCATATATATACTGTATGCTTGTGTGTAATCACTTCAGTGCCTTCGGAAGGTTTAAATGTATTTATTTTGCGACTTCTGTCTTCTGAAATTCTCCATATGTGCACGCGTAAGTGTTAAGTAACACTAATCTACCAAATACTGAAGTTTTTTGTTAGAAAAAGGCGAGCTAACAGCGAGATAAAGTGTCAAACGTGTACAAATTGGTGTAGAATTTATTTAGGTGAGATTTTAGTCGCTGGTAATTGTGCTCATAAAATTACACCTCAAAAACTATATTTTTTGGGTGAAGTGGCCCTTTAATAATATGTGTAATAATAATAACATGTCATTGGACGTATGTAGAGGCATGTACAGGAAAGACATGCTGCTGTGGCCTTCGTGAAATTGTGCAATATCGCTGGCTGTAAAACGCTGCATCCCTGCCGCCTTCTTTTTCCTCAGTTCACACCGAAACTGTTCTTACACCCATTTTCCCATCTTCTTTTTCTGCTACTACTACGACAGGATAGTTCATTTCCATATCCCATTTAGTCCCAATTTGTATATTTTAGGGATGCCACTTTTTTTCGTCTGATACCGATATCTCAAACTCGAGGATCTGCCGATACACCGATATCAGTCCGATACGGTCATGTTAAGACGTTTCAAAGCTGTGAACGACACAAATTTTGTGCCGTTTCAATGACGTAATTCTCCAAAATGTGAATGTGAGAATGAGAAATGTTACGAATAATCTTTATTTATATAGAAACAGCCGCACAACATGACTCAGCGAATATGCTATTGCAGATTTTGACTGATCCTTATACATGCATATTTATTTATATAAAGATGTAACGATGTTTAATAGAATGAATGTAAAATGTCAGATGGGGGGGTGTGGGCTGTGTGAGACAGCTCTAATGACAGATGTGTGTCAGATGTGCGATTGTCTCGTTGTCGTCGTCACGTTACTGTTTGACCTGGAATCTTCTCCGCGCCGTCTTTCGTGGACCCCCGTGTCGTCCTGTTGTCTTTTTAGCCGCACGCTCTCTAAGTAGCAGCAGCTCCGCCTCCCCCCCGACACACACACACACAGCACTCTCAAGCAGCTCATTTCACTAATTGAACCCTCAGATCATTATCAAAGCACTATTTACCTTTGTGCAATATTTTAATTAGATTATAGTCTCTATTTAACCCATCATGGACTCTTTGAAGCCCTGTGTTTTTAGTGTTAAGTCCTCAGATGTGTGGTTGAACAAATGACCAAGCCCTTTTTAATTTAATGAGAATCGCTGCCCAGCCACACTGAGTCTCTTTGCATCCTCCTTTTTTTTTTTTTACTCTGCTCCCACCTACTCTTTTTTTTTTTTTTTTGCCATTGAAATCCAGTTAATTGAAGGAGTCTTTCACCGCCATACATGAAGGAGGCCAAATTAGCATCCCTTTCTGCCCATTGGAAAGCTAAGGCAGACGTGGCTGCTTTGATGTGAGAAGTGTGCTTTCAGTGGACGGCAAGCTCCCTGAAAATGAGCTGATGGCCCTGCTATTAGGGCTCAAATGCAGATGCGTCCATGTGTTGCAAAACGCTTAATCTTTTAATTGATCACCTTCTGCATGGCCTGCTTCCCTTTCGTCCTGCAGCTGCCTGTTAATCACCATCACATTTTAAAGACCAATTGGTTCTGAGAAAGACAGTGCTGTGAATCCAGGGCAGAGGTGAAGATATATATACTGTGAGGAAAACATGTAATAATAAAGATAATTTAACAGTTTGAAAACAGGTTTGAAGTGTTTTCTTCTTACTTCCAACCCCCGTATGTCCAACTTTTTTCAATGATAGTAAAACAACAACACTGCGACCCTTCCCTTCCCTGATATTATCCATTTAGTTTAGACTATTCCAAGATTAAAATATAGAAATTAATAAAAGAATAGCACAGAAATTATGAAAAATGATTTCTTTTAGGTTTGCACGCACCACATTTAATAATAATACACGAGACAATCTGCAAATAATAGAAAGTTCAAAATAAAATTTGCAAATGTGATTAAATGAATTTGTTCACTGGGTATCTATAGTTTTTTATAATGTTTTATTTTATTATTTCCACAGCTAATAATAATAATAATGGACATATATTTGTTATTAAAACAAAACAAAAACAGCTGCTTATAACAACAAGATTCAAATTGCCACGTTTTATTCACTCAAAAAATGTGCATATTTAATTTATTTGTTGAGAATATTAAAACATTAAGTAAAATAATTAATATTTGGATGTTGGGGTAAAAAATGATAATAAAACATAAGCAGTAATTTCTGTTTCTTTTATTAACAGTAATTTTAACACTCAAGTGTACAGGGGTTTTACAAAATAAAATAAAAATATCTGTTGACTGTCAACAACAAATGAACACATTTATGTATGAATGGATGACACTGACTATTAACTATATAATTAACTCTCTCTTTATATATTTAAATGTTCTGAGGACAGTTTGAAAATAATATAAAAAAGGTGTTAGTGAATATTATTTATCATTATTTATATAGACGTATTTTATATATAAATAAAGAGGGGGGAAAAACTGTTGAAATGTTTTTTTTATAGAAGATATAAGTGCAAAGGGCGGTGGAGCAGTATATAAGCGTCTTTATGTTATACAGCAATAAAAAGCAATTGTATAATAATGATGATAATAATAATAATAATAATAATAATTACAGTTTGGTCTGTACAGACAAAACATTAAACGCTTACAAAGAGGTCCATAAAGGGCGATATAGTTACAAAAAAAATAGATATAGGCCCGTTTTGCATGATTGAATATTTACATGACATTATTACAGCATTATTAATATCAGAAATGTGATCATGTGTTGTTGTTTTTTTTTGCTTATATTTACAGTGTTTGTATTTACAACGCCTGCGTAAAACAAACGCGCAGCCTACTGTACTATAGTAGATGATCCGGGGAACAAGCGTCGTCCTCGATGTCCACGTCGTCGTCGTCCTCGTCCTCGTCGCCGCGCTCCTCCTCGTCGTCCTCGTCGCCGTCTTTGTGGTTCTGCCGCCGCCGCTGCAGCGCGTACGACTCCACGTCCAGGTCGAGGCCGCGCTTCTTCAGCTCGTCGTGCGCGCCCTTGTCGTTGGCATCGCTCTCGCCGGAGTTCTCCGCCGCCGTGCGCTCCAGCTGCGGCTCCCCGGGAGCCTTGCGCTCGTCCTGCGCCTTCCGCAGCTGCTTCTTGTGCTTCATGCGCCGGTTCTGGAACCACGTCTTCACCTGGACAAGAAACACAAGACGTTAAGTATATATTATTATTATTATTATTATTATTGTTATAATAATTGTTATTTATATCAAATATTATGCTGTTATTGTTTTAAAAAAAAGCATATTTACTGATGTTTTGCTTTTCCAAAATGTAATAAAACTATATATATAATAATATTAGAGAAATCTAGGCATTAAAAGTCATTATACAAGCCAATTTTAGAATTACATTTTTTTTTTAAAAGCACTTTTGACGCAAATACAAATTAAAAACACAACAATATTCGTATTCTAATTGTATTATTATCCTCATTGTAGGTTAATTCGTTCCATTAAATGTTCTTCTGATTCCGTAATAAATAGATAATGTACATAAATAATATAAATCACCTGTGTCTCGGACAGGCTGAGCGCCGTGGCCAGCTCCACTCTCTCCGGCGTGGACAGGTACCGCTGGATTTCGAACCTCTTCTCCAGACCGGACAGCTGTGAGTCGGAGAACACGGTCCTGGCCTTCCTGCGCCTGCAGTGTTTCCCCGGCAACTCCGAGTGATGCTGGAACAAGGCCGGCATCTGCATCCCTGAAAGGAAACGGAGGTTCATTGACATTTATATTACATTTTTATTTAGTATATTTTTGGCCATATTTATTGACATAAATAGACACGTGTTGGTGGATATTTGGTTATTTCGTTGCCTCATAATTAAACACTTTATATGTGTATGTGTCCTATTATATTTTAACAGTATATGTGGCACATGTCAAACTTCTTGTCTTTTTGTTTATTTGTGTTTTAGGTGGTGTTTAGGTGGTGACACCTGTTGTAAAAAAGAGGCCAGTTTAAGAATTTAACTCTTACTTTTAATGTTTTTTTTGTATCATAATACAATTTAAATTAGAAATGTGTATTTTAAAATGTGTATTTTAGAAGTATAAGAGATAAGGCAACATAAGGCCAGCAGAACGAGTAGAGAAATAAGAATTTCCTTTTTAAAACTCGTGCGTAAATTTAATAGAAATAATAAAAAATATATATTTAACAGTATTTTTAATGCTTTCTATGCATTATCTACATATTAATCCACATATTCCTCATTATTAATAATTATTTCAGTTTATTTCTTTAAATATATCATTTCTATATCCTCCTGACACCTGTGCCTCACCCTCCCCCCAGATGTGAACTCGCCTCTTACCAGATGTGAAGAAGTGGTACTGATGCTCCGGCTTGTGCAGCGGGTGGTGCGGATGCGGCGCCAGGATCGGAGTGGGCATCAGCGGGTATCCGTACTCCAGGATGGGCATCCGCGCGGAGAGGGAGCTGCAGAACGGCGAGGGCATGACTTCTCTGAGCGGCTTGGGCTTGTGCAGTAAGATGTCCTCGATGAAAAACGACGTGGACCTCTGCGTGGGCGCCGCGGACGCGTAGCTCATGCTCATGATGTAAGTTAGTTTTTCTTTCTTTCTTATTCTTTCTTTTTTTCCCCCTTATATTTTGTTGATGGTTGTTTTTAAACGCGCATCAGCATCAGACTTTCCCAGGCTTTAAATGCAGCCCGAGTGTGTGTGACCGCTGACATATAAATCAGTGGGAGGGTGAGACTTCCAACAAGTAGGCTTTTCATTCAGAGAAACTCGCGGATTGGCGGAAATTGATTTGGGCTTCGGCCAATTAGAGCTGAGCATGTGAGGTGGAGGGGAGGCGGCGAAGGCCTGGTTCTGCTCTCTGATTGGCTGAGGCCCTTTGGAAACTGAGGGAGGGGAGGAGAGGGGGATCAAACAGATTACGGATAAGCAGCGCACCTGTGACCATGGCACAGTTCATCTGAGCAGCCAACTGAGAATCACAGTTGTTACGGTGTCCTAGCAACAACGTTGATGCGTGTCATGCAGAAAAGTCACTTTTATTATCATTATTAATATTATTATCAACAGAAACTTGTTGGAAACTTTTTTTCCTGTGCACTAATTGATCATAAACACATCAGTGCATGTCAGTGGTGCGTTCAAAGTCACTTTATAATGCAGGAAAAAGAATGGCGTCATATTTGTGTCATTGAATGGATTAATAACTCGACTAGAGTATAAAAGTGGGGTAAAAAACAACACCTGTTCAGTCATGGTTGGGTAACATGACCTTCAAATTATATCACCATAAATATGCTAATATGGAATTACATATCTGTTCACAATAACCACATATGTATGATGCAAAACCGGTCATTTTAATGTTAATTAAATAAAAAAATTACAAGCGAATGTCTTGTAACTTTTATAGCAAATACATTTAGTATTATATTCTATCTATAATCTATCTCCTCACCATATTTAAAGGACGAAGTAGTCACATTTTCTTTCTTTTTATAACAAGATATTAAGTATTGGACTTTGTCAATAAAACACACACAATAGAGTGTTTATGTGACCTCTCCTCCTCACAGCCCAGACTTCACTGAGGTTTTATGTAAATGTCTTATTGCGACTTCTTTCAAAAGTAATTTCATCCACTGATGACTCTTGGACACCAGAGCTCGTCTCTGCTTCCTGTCTGCAGGCAGGTGCACGGCAGGAGCCCCCGCGTGTTGCCACAGGAGAGCCGTGCCGCTCCAGGTCTGACTGGCGCGCTAATTTCCTCCCAAATTGGCTGTAATTGTTGGTATTAAAATCCGGGAGAGTACAAGTGCCGCTCCTGTGCCCATTTGTGACAGAAAGCGGTGCGCGGTAATTTGTTGATACGGTGTTGTCATCACATTTCCAATCAGGCCAGTTAATGCGAAAGTGTCTTAATGTAGGCAGAATTCACGCTGCAATGCTATTAGGCAATTAGGCCGAGGGAGATGTTCGAGCGGAAGTTGTAATCCTCGGCCCTGAAAGGACAGGATTTCCATTTGACCAGACGAAATTCATTACTGGACTTCCACTTTGTTCTCCTGCATTCGATTGTAAACTATATTTCGTGAGCAGAAAATGTGAATGAGGACAGGAAAACGAAGCAGTCGTCTCCATGCGTAAATGGAGACGACTCTCCCATTTACGCACTTATTTAATGCTGCACCATCTTTTGAAAGCCTTCATTAAATGTAGAATAGATTTTAAAAAATAGTCAATTATAGATCACACAAAACACATTTCCACCTGCGCGTCCATCCACCGAGGATTACAAGTTGCTTTCATGGAGGAGGGGGGGGGGCGAAATTAGAAAGTAAATGAAACAAATGGCGGTGAAATCGTCTTAAGGAGCAGTTGTCGAGGCGCGCCGATAAGCTGATTTTCCTGTGGCCATTTCATTAAGTGAAAATTTGAGCCGCTCAGGTGGTGCGTCACTTGGTTAAGTGGCGCGTTTGGATAAGAGGGTTTTTTTTGTGCCGAAACTTTACGCACACATGTGTGTATATGCGCGTAAACATAATATATTTATTTTATGATGTTTTCTGGGATGACTTTTGATACATCATACATCATGTATTGGGATTATTTATTTAATTTCTTCTAATTTCTTATTTCAGTAATAATCCAGGTCAACTGGACAACACTTGTTTCTATTTCCCTTTTAAGTTTTCTCCATTATACAAATAAACATAAATATAAATAACAGGTTAGTGTTAAAACCAGGCTTTTTTAAAATTTAAATTAAAAAGCTTTAATTTGGTATTGGAATAATTAAAGTTTACCAGTTAAAATGTGTTTAAAAGTGACATGTTAGCTATATGGAGCTGTAGTATTTATGTTATCCAGTTTGCAATTTTTTTTAGGTAAAAAAGAACGTTTTACATAAAAATGGCTTAAATAAATAAATAATAGTAACAAATATCTGATGGAGACTCAGCATTTGATGTGCTGCCATTATGTCAATGAAGAGGCATGTGTGTGTGTTCAGCTACAATTGCATTGCCTTTAAACTGCACCCAGATTCTCTTGTTAGACACAATAATATTATAAATCCATGCCCTTCCCTTTTACTCCAACCTTTATAAACAATAATAATAATGATAATAAAAATCAACCATGTACATAAATGCAGTCAAGTGTAACACATGACGAGCCTGTGTATATGGAAAAATAATGACTCATGTTTCCTCCAGTCTTTCTCTTTATTAATTTAAAATCAATGAATCTTTTGATCGTTTATGTTCTACATGCAGACATGCCTCCATGCAGCTCTCGTGATCATAATCCACTGCTTGCTCGGGGAGGATGGTCGAGAAGTCTAATGGGAGTTAGTGCTCCTGGGGCATTCGTGCATCCTATAGGCACACATATAGAATATACCTGGAAAAAAGAAAGAGAGGTCAGGGCTTTAGTATCGGGAAATTTAAACTAGATTTAATCATAAATTAACTTTTAATCACCAAACACATTGTGGAATGTAATGAATTTGTGTAAAATTCAGTTTCACGACATGCAAATGTACATTTCATTATAATGAATTGCAATTTTAGGACATTGACATGAATTCTGAGACTTTTAGCACCAAACAGCATCCATGCAGCAACATTACATAGTCGTATTATGTGTATATGGCACCAATTTAATCCTGATATCTTGATTTCGACTGCTTGAGTCTCACGTTTACCTGAAAAGAACGTGAGCACCACTGACACCCAGCCGATTATATAGGACCAGGAGAACCTCCAGTTCCCATAGCGTTTCCCATAGTAGTTAATAGTCACACCAGTGTACACGGCCATCGCTAGAAACACTAAAAAGCCTGGACAGGGAGGGAAAAAAAACAAAAAATTCAATAAATCATCTCATTGATACTTCCTGAATCATAATATTTGGTGGCTGAAATCGATTTAAAACAAATAACAAAAGTAGTAGTAGTGGAGTTGCACTTACATGAGATGAAAAACAATATGCCTGCAGCAAAGGTTTTGTCAAACCTGTCGAAGGATGAGTAATGAATGAAGGCCATGATGCCGATGATGATGCCGATGAAGCAGGCCAGGAGGGAGAGGATCATGAGGGCGCGGGTGGCGTCTAAGTGGGCTGTGGGCAAGGTCAGAGGTCAGTCACCGGCGGGGTCAGCGCAAAATCAACAGAGGTGAATGGGCGAACACGTCGCCGTGCTCGGGTCGACCTTAACTAAATCAACGGTGGAACACAAGGGTGGTGAATATGGATAGAGCAGATTTATACATTTATTGGATGTTAAAGGCAATAAAGATGCATCTTAACACAGTTTTCTTCATCAGTAACTAGCTATAGCTTACCAAACCTTATGTAAATGTGGATGTTAATGAGCTCTGCTGCTCTTCCAGTCAGAAACTCATGTGTGTTGCAACAGGGAAGGAAAAAGCAGTAGATTATAATAAGATTATTATAATTATTATAAGAGGCCCAATGCTACTGTAGGGGCCCCATGCTTTAGTGCCCCTAAAACGCTCTTTAAACGCCCCTGCTGGAATTGTTCCTGCAATTATGACTTTTTTGTCTCCACCCACTGAGCTTTAGTTCAGCTTCGCCAGTGATATGATTTAACCATTTAACACAGAGGTTTCAAACTCGCGGCGCGTGGGCCACTTGTAGCCGGACGATCAATTAAACGTGGCGCTCGTCAGTTTTTTTATTTACAGATTCATTTTTGAGTTACACTTTTTTTTTTTCAACTATTTATCGTTCCATGTCAAAAACAAACACTTTTATTTAGAAATTCTACAAAATATCATCTCAAATATCATTATATTGTTTTCTCCGTGATCTCCGATTTCCTCCCACAGTCCAAAAACATGCAGATTTGGGGGAATTAAGCAAATTAGATTGCTAAATCGGAGGTTTCAAACTCGCGGCACGTCAAGTTATGAGTTATTTTGTGTGTTGTGCATCATAAATTTGTTTGTTATTATGAACTATACATCGTCCCGGAGCAAAGCGAACACTTTTATTTTGAAATTCTGCAAATTATGGTCACCAGTATCATATTCCAATATCAATTTTGAGCTGATATTAAGCTGAATTTTCCTCCTGACCAGAGTAGATGCTCAGTAACCCTCAGGTCATTTGAGTTTGAGACCCCTACTCTGTGTTGGACTGGCGACATGTCCATGGTGTACCCCACCATTCGCCCTATGCCAGCTGGGATTGGCACCAGCGCCCCCCTGTGACCCTCATGTGTAGGATTAAGCAGTAGAAGACAGACTTCCACTCAAATTAAGTTCTTTTTCCAAGCAGTGGAGTCGCCCCCTGGTGCCTCACAATTTTTTTTGAATTTCCACACAGTCTATCATAGATAGCTCTTCCTTTAGCCATCAACGCTACTTGGCTACACACTTACCGATGCTGTCACTGTGCGGGAAACACTTCCCCGGCATACAGTAGCGCCACAGGCCCTGGTGCATGTAGTTGCTCGACTGCCGATACTGCATCCAGTAATCGGTTGCTGTGGAAACAATCAAGAGGATGTTCCCCACGCCTGCACAGAACAGCCCTCCACCCATGAAGCTGTACATCCTGCACCTGCAGACACACACACACACAGACACAGACACACACAAAAGGAACATAAGGTTGCTTAGACTCAGTGGTCAATGGACGACCCCCCTCCTCCCCTCCCCTCCCCTCCCTTCCTCTCCACACACTCGCACTTCAGGGAGAGAGGGTGTAAGTGTCAGTAATTGCGTTGTAATGAACATATTATTTCCACTGGATTGGGCTGTGGGGTCACACCGGTATGTCTGTGTATGCTCCACTTTGTTCTCTGGAAGATCAGTCCCTGAAGAAGGCTTTACATACACACACACACACACACACACACACACACACACACACACACACACACACACACACACACACACACACACACACACACACACACACCAACTACTATCAAATCCAGTGATGCTTTGATACTTGATACATCTATCGCTCATTGTTCCACCTGGGTGCAATATCCTGCAGCCGTCCTCTCTTCTCTCATGGAGGGTTGTCATTTTTTTATTTATTTTGGGATGGTGGTGGGGGGTGGGAGGGAGATGATAGAGACAGATATATCTTGTTATATCTGGAACCTGAATGGGATGCTCACTGAAGAGCTCTGTAGTTCCACATTTCCCACCCGAGCGTCCTCTATGGCGAGCTCCAGCAGCTGTCTCAATCTAAACCAAAGCACCCTTTAAATCAATTGGATCCCCATGTATGTAAAAAAAAAAAGGAAAGAAAAAAAGCATGATATCGTCTCATACGGACAATTTTAATAATTGGATTCAACGTCAGGATTAGTCAGTTTATTATTTCTCAATGTAATCGATGTGAAGAAACAGTAAAGTTCATGC
Source organism: Microchirus variegatus (assembly GCF_963457635.1). Taxonomy (NCBI): domain Eukaryota; kingdom Metazoa; phylum Chordata; class Actinopteri; order Pleuronectiformes; family Soleidae; genus Microchirus; species Microchirus variegatus. The sequence goes on from NC_139803.1 coordinate 10,660,978, forward strand.
CCTTTAATTTTGCATTGCACTTCATGGGGATGGGTTTGTCTTCACTCACACAATCACATCTTTTTCAACTTTCAACAGTTATTTTTTAAACTATCAAACGACAATATGCGGTTTTATTATGTGTACCGATAAATAAAAAGGCACTCTGGTCATCTGGACACGGCGAATTAACGTTTTCAATTTGGAATCATGAAAATACTTGAAAAAGTCGTCTCGCTCGCCAACATGCGATGCAGCTAGTTTATTTTGAAAAGCCACAAGAGGGCGCTGCATCTTTTCTGTCATTTCAGGACCTCACGATTTAACCCTTAGCGCTCACACGGCATGGCATGGCACAGATCTGTGCCGAAATTGCTGCGGGAATAATACACAACTCCTTATATGGACATCCTGGTCGGCAACTTCAGCTCTTCTGATGTGTTGTTGTGTTGTTGAGTCAAAAGAGTAGCAATAATTGTGCCAAAATCACAAAATAGACAATTTTTCTTCATTTTTTGTTCATAAAATCGAGCCAAGCGAACTTCGAATTGTGACGTATTTCCAAATTTCGCAAAATTCAGTCCTATTTTTAAATTTATTTTACTACTTTTTGCTCAGGTGTGGTTATATTGTTGTTGAAAATGGAACGATCTATGTATTTTTTTCCATTTTCAACAACGATATAAACACATCTGTTCAAAAATTCTTAAGTACATTTAAATTGAAAAAAGCAGCCTATATGTTGTGTTGTAAGGGTTAAAATTTATGATTTTTGCAATAATTAAGATATTTGTAACATTTTCTCCACTGCTCTACAAAATCTACTAATCAGTTAAACATATACAAATCCACAGGAACTTCCAGAAGAGTCACATTGAAAAAGGTTCCATTAAAAACTCTATAATGTTGACATTTTCCAATTTTCTAAATCTCCACATGGGGAATAAAAGTAAAAACAAGTCATTCAAACATCCAAATATCAGCAGTCGACGGCCAAAACTGAGTTTCTCTTACCGTAGTTGACTCCGTCAGTGAAGACACGTGTAAAGACAGTGCTGCCGGACAAATTACAACAAGGCTGCAGTAATGCCAACACAGGCAGTTTTACAGCGAGCAAACAGCTCCAGGATTTGACAGGGTGAACACAGGGGGGGACAGGACAGGGCCACGACAAACACCAGCGCTGAGACAATGGCCCCGGGGCCGAGCGCGGGCCAATCAGCGCGGTCCGCCACTTTCTGTGGTTTGGGAATCTGCTGAAAAAACAGAAAGAAGCTTGGCAAGCTGAAGTGATACTGATGACTGTGTGGTTTTAATTGAAAGTGGATTTAGAGCGAGGGGGGGGGGGCGGCATTGGAGGGCGTGAAATGCTGATTTTTGCCTTGTTTGAAAGCAAACACTGTCACAGTGTTTGAAAAGTAAATATTCTACTTTAAAATCTGAATATATTGCCACACAAATACGAGTCAATCGTAAAAATCTATTCCCTTTTTTCACCATTAACTCGACAGCAACAGCGTGGTTTTATCACTTATTTTCATCTTCGAACCAGATTTCATCACTTTTGGCAATCTCTCTCATGAATAAGTAGAATATTATAATCATATTATCTTCTTAACAACCTCATTTAAACACAACATATTTATTTACAGGGTCAAGTGGTTTTGAGGATGCATTTACATAGGAAATATTTACTACCTGACATCTTTTTAAGACTAAAATGTTACACATTTAACCTTTAAGGTTAAAAAAGTGACTTTCTAAGTAGCTGTGCTCTTTACAGTATGACACTGTATTTCCCACTGTTTCCACTCTTATTATGGTCTATTATTAGTCAAACAAACTCTTTAAAACTGCATCAGCGATCAGACCATTTGCAGACTCTGGAAAATAAGATAAGATGAGAATAAATAATAATAATCAACATGCATTTCCAAGAAAGATATTAACAATAAGACAATAAGAAGTTAAAATAGAATGTAGAACGTACATTAAAAACAGTTTCCAGTATATGTACAATATGGGCTTGATATTTACAGTACAAATAAAGATTGAACATGGGTATAACTTAAATATGTCTGGGAAATTGGGCACTAATATGACGAGACAAACAATGTGTTAACTCTTGGTTCAGATCTAAATATTTCATTGTTTGTGTTAAGTTTGCTGAAGGAAAAAAAAGGGGGACAAGAGTTCATATGTGACTCAAACTGTGGTCTGAATGTCTACAATTTTGCCTTAAATACTCACTAATATGACACTAACTTTGAAAACTGAGAGCATTCATTTGTCCGTAATACGTCCTATTTTCTTCAAATGTCAAAATTGGCTTTCACGATTGCTCGCAACGAAGGTAAACAGGGCTGGTCGGATGTTTGAGGAAGCCGCTCACGCCGGCGCTGCTCCCTTCACCGCGCTCTAACCTGATGTTTCCTTCATTCTGACCATCATCTGGCCGCGAGTTTGCCCCTGTGTTGTGCTTTCTCTTTCTCATATCCTGCCTGGCCCTTTCTTTGCCTTCGACACACACACACACAGGCACAAACCCTGAAGATGAAAGGAGAAGAGTAGCTCCATTAACTGCATTACGGCAAGTTGCTCAGACCAATTGACAACAAAATGCCCCCAGAAAAAGCATTTTTCTCCCTGAGATTTGAGTGCTGTACTTACATGTAACTTCATTTTTATAGACTACAGCCTATTTTCTTCCATCTAGAGTGTGGCAGCCAGGAGGGCATTTGATATCCTCCCATGCACCATCAAAGTGGACAATATGCCTCTGTGACAGCACAGAGCAAATCCACATTTTCTTGAATCCATCCAGCTTTTGAGAGATTAATTTTGTTATGGAAAGTCTACATTTACACAGTATCATCGCCGGGTAAGGAGCTCATGCGGCACAATGCGACACAGGTAATTACAAAGAGCGTGTGTGTCTGCATGGAGCGTCGTCGTCGTCGTCGTGTGGGTGAAGTCACAGAGCTTAAGCAACAAAAAATCCTTCCTGCACACACGAGGCTTGTTGTTGTTGTTGTTGTTGTTGTTGTTGATGTTGTTGTTGATGTTGTGCACCTGCTGCTGCTGCTGCGTGATGAGACTTTATGTCGTCATATTGTATAAGCTCTGTCGATCAGAGTAATTCTCCACTCCATTTTGTAGTTACTGGATTACACACGTCACTGCCTGGCTTAGTCATTTGAGTAAAACAGAGAACACACATGGTTTAAAACATATGGTATATACAGAGGCTATTGGAAGGTACAATATAGAGTGTCTTATATCCTTTTTTGATTAAAAATTATATAATTTTCACCAACAAAAAATACTCAAAATGTTCAAAAAAACTGTCTAAATTTGTGAAATTTGGTCCACTTATGAACAAAAACAATAGAAAAATGAGCTAATTCCGTGACGTCTGCACAATTATTGCTACTTTATATAACCACTAACAATTTGACATAAAATGAATCATAATTTTGACTCAACAACACATATGAAGACACATTTTTAAAGCCTGAATATGTGACCATATAAGGATGTACATATAAGGAGTTCCCACGTGAGCACTAAGGGTTGGTTAACCCTTTAAAGTACTACTCAACCATTTGGTCGACCACACTTTAAGTCACTATATCTCTTTGGAAAATGCATCAAGCTGAATGCACTAACACTTAATGTGACTTGTTCTGAATGTTGTACTTTATGAATTATGCAAACCAGGTTTATTATGAACAGACGTCTCAACCGTTTGGTAGAGGCCTGTATCTGAAATACTGTAGGGTCTAATTAAAAAATTAAAATAAAGTATATATATGTCTTGATTGTTGTTATTGTTATCATAAGTAAATAAAATAAAATAATAAAAAAATGCAAATAAATAATTTTTCCTTTGCTTTTTTCGTGGTGCGTACCTTAAAGGATTAACAAAGGGTTAAAACTAGGTTGTCTTTCTTTGAAAAAAGAAGAAAGAAACTGCAATCAAATCCTTTTAACTAGATATGTGCTTTTCATCAGATTGCATATTTCTGCTGAAAAAAAAAAAATATAAGACACTATATTGTACATTCTTATAGCCTCTATATACTGGGTTAGGGTTTGTCTCTGTACATTCAGTCCACTTCCTCCTCACATTCACAGATCCTATCAATGAGAAGCTTCAATCCATCCATCGCTGTTACATTTACACGTATGAAGAGTGAGAACAGAGATGTGAAAAATCCAGCATGTGCTTTTCACCAAGACACAAGGCCAAAAAAAAAACCAGAGAGAGAGGGAAAAAAGAAACTGTAATGGCCTCTGAAAGTTATGGACATTAGTGTGTAAAATGCTTTTAAATCTTTACGTCGCCGCCACGCTTTGCCTAAATGCCCGAATCAACTGCTCTGAATGGAATTTTCAAGCCTTCAAATGGTTAATTTGTGCAAAAGTGCTTTCAGTGTTTGCACGGCAAATGAACGGCAGCTCTAATCATAAGAGCACGGCGGATGGCTGTGCCTCTCTGCAGCCACCCGTGAGACGGCCGTGTGGACGGGGGAGAAAAACCTTTCCACTTAACCACTTAAATGAATATATCAAGAAACTAATTTGCCATTTTAATTGCGTGATTTAGGAAGACGCTACTTCACTTGCCCCTCTTCCATCTTGGTTGATTTCCAATGTGAGCGCACATTAGATTGATCTATGAAAGACTGCAGAAATCACAACACTTAAGTCTTTTCATTTTCCCCCTCTAATTAAATAATTGAAATTCTTGTCAGTGTCTGCACTTAAGCCGCACACAAACATCGCAGGCATGCTGTGTAGCTGAGTGAGTCGTGAAGACAAAAAAAAACAGAAAGGGGGCTCGTGTTTATCTTCCTTTTTTCTTTTTGTCTTCCAAGAGCCACGGATTCATTCCATCTGTCAAAGCCCAGAAATAGCACAGTACATCAATTTTGTTGAGATTTGCCCATCCCATTAAGTGATTGCTTGCAGAAATGGCAGGGGACATTTCTTCTGATACATTCCCTGAAACAGCGCTGGCAGACATTAAGGACACATTATTGAGTCCCATTTTCTCCCAGCCACAAGGATATCCATTAGAGTGGCACACAGCCCTAAATTTTTCCATTTTCTCCCTCACCAAGCTTGACTTTACACATTATTTCTGCCTCTGTTTTGTAATTTGCAGCCACAAATTATATCAGGGAATAGCCATCTCGTACCATGTAGCTCCTCTTCCCAGGGCTATTTGCCAAGACTTGATTTTGAAGTGTCAAAATGGGTCCATCGTTAGGACTAATCATGACTGACAGCGGGGTGTTTTTAAAGTCCATACAAGTTAGCCCACACTGGAAACTTTGTGTGTGTATTTTGTTGCAGTGGAGAGTGACATGCTCTAAACACACACACACACACGGATACATTTATTTGCGTTTTCTTCGACTCCCCTAATAAAAATGTGAGTGTGAGAGAAAAAGTAACTGCATCGCAGTGGGAGTATGTGAATGAATAATGTGATCTAATTCGGCGGAAAATGCAGCGGCAAGGCCACTGACGGAGGCGGTGACTGTGCGACGAGTTTGCTTCTGTGCAAGCTGAAGATCTGATTCTTGGGGATTTTCAATAACTCGTCATGTCGGTGGCTTTAAATTCCACGGTTATTAATTATAGTAATATTTTCAGACGGCATAAAGGCACGATGTAGCCAGGTTTATTCCTCTAATTCCTACTTGTTTTGGTTCAAATACTTTAAAATGACAGGATGACAATAATAATCCGGGTATAAAAATGACATTTCATGGCATCAACAAACTATGTGTTCAGCAAATAACGGGGTGAATAAACTGTGAAGACGACACAAATGTTCATATTATAAGAATAAAACCCCATTAGAAAACAACAACAATGACATAGCTATTGAATAACTGCATTTTCTAACATCTCATACAGATAAATCTGACCAACCTTTTGTGTGTAGCGTCGGAGCAGGTATTTGTGAACGTCCACTTGGACCACAGAAATTCCCATGTGGCCACACACGGGAGGTTCTGGAATCTTTTCACACATTGTCATTGAAAATCAGACAGTGGATGCATTCATTTCCCCCCACAAATAGCTTAGATTTCTACATAAAGAAAATTATTTTGCATCATTTGTATTCATACTGTGTAGATAGATAGATAGATAGATAGATAGATAGATAGATAGATAGATAGATAGATAGATAGATAGATAGATAGATAGATAGATAGATAGTATAAGTATAAACTTACTATATACATGTAATATACATTATATATATATATATATATACACATTAAATTTGTCTCTGAAAACAATGTCTTTATTTTATTTGAAAAATGATTACTTGATTTGAATATTATTTGCACTAACTATAATAATAGGCTACTATTACTGAATACTGACATCCATGCATCCACTGCTACAACTATACCACTACTACTAATTATACTAATTATACTATATAATAATAGTAATAATCATCATAAGAAGAAGAAGAGTATCAGTTACACTGATGCAATGCTCGCACATTCAGAGACAACTTCCATCCCATTGTGCCATGATACACGACAATGCCTTGGAGAGAGAGAATGCATTCAAGACCAGATCCACCACCAACAAACAGGTCAAGCCTTTTCCGCCGTGTTGTGGAGAGCACAATCACAGAGGCATCAGAAGGCAGCTCAAAGGCCACAGGACCCCCCCGCCGTGCTGACATTCTCATCGTGCCTTGCCCATTAATTCTGTCATTGTTGCTGCCCCGGCCTCCCGGAGTCCTATCAAAGACTCAATAACCACTGCTTAACCAAAGTCCACTGCCAATTCTCCCCTCTCTTTCTGCACTCTCTCCCTCTCTCCATAAACCATCCAGCAGCATGCGGGTGCGCGCGGGAGCGACTGCCTTTCACTCCCGACATAGCTGAGTTGAAAAGACCATTATTACCCTGTAATTGTGGGAGTCAAACCCAATTAAGCAAATCTGTATGGGGGCAGATGCCGCCTTACCGCCTCCCCCCTCCCTTCCCCTCCCTCCAACACTTCGTTTACCCTTTCCTCCCGCTTGCTTGTCACTCCACTTAGGCCGACTTGATCTCTGGTGCGGGCTGAACAAGCGGCGGCTCGGACCCCCTGGGCAGCGGGGACATGCTGCTAATTGAGTTCTTGCTGGTCATTTGCTACTTCCAAATGAGCAAGAAGAAAAACAGGAAGCCGTGCGTCTCGTCGTGCTGCTGAGGCCTTGAGAAGAAGAAGAAGTGTCGGTGGAAAGCGAGGGCGAAAAAAAGAGGCGAATGAAAGACACTTAATCCACAGGGGAAGACGGTGAGAAAAGAAGGGCTTAGGCCTGTTCGGCTGCTCCACACGACGGTGAGGGGGTTTCCAACGCCAACAGCAAATGCTCTCATTCACACAACACGTTACCCCCCTGAGTCTGACACTTCCTGTCTGTGAGCGGCCTGGCTCTGAAATTAGGAAAGTAGAACTAAGGCAATGTTCACGCTTCATGTGGATTACATCCGAAAACACATTTTGTTTCTTTGTGCTCTTTTCCCTCTGACACACAAAGCAGGTGTTTCTGACACGTACTGTTCGTTTCAAGAAGGGCTTTTCTCGTGAGGGAAATTGGGACTGAATTCCCATAAATTTCCCTCACACTTTATTTATTTCATCTCGTATTGTATTTATCTAACTCGGGGAAGTCTTGTGACTCACTGATTCTTCATAAACGGCAAATAATTCTTCAGACATGTATGTAAAGTATGTATTTACATGTTTATGTTGTTCTTTTATTGACAATACTTTAAATGGGAGACATTAAGTCATGATTTTACTTGCACTTATTCAGATTTTATGATCCGTTTAGTCCGTTAATGTTGTGAAGCACGTTGAAATATTAAGTTTAGCTTGTAGCTGTTCTGCATATGCATTTACATTATAATGTGTTGTATAATTTTAGCATGTAGTTCTGTGTTTTAGTGTCGTTTTAACCTGTTGGGTCATGTAAAAGCCCAACTTGGGACAACAGTTGCAAACTAGCCATAGCTATAAACTCTTATGTACAGTTGCATTAGTTCTATTGGAACTATATATTGTCCCCATTTAAATTCTATTCTATTCTAATTAAAGATAAATACACATGGACGTTCAAGACCAAAGTCAAATCTGTCCTTTCCCAATAATAATAATAATAAACTAAATTCAAAATGGAAGTAATAAAGCCTAACAGGCTTTATAATGCCTAACTGACGTCTAAAATGAAATAATAATAAAATCAGGTAAAACTAATTCATTCTGGACATATATTTTGCGTTAATAATGTAAAACAGTTTGATTTCTTTTAGTTTCATCACTAATTCACTTCCTGCCTTTGGTGCAATCAGCTCATCGCTCGCACCTGTTGTGCAACGCCCACTCTCCTCACCTGCAGCTCGTTAGTTTGCCTGTACATTATTCTTTTGGCTCACTTAGTTCACCTCATAACTGCTGTATTGTTTTATGTTTTTTGCCAGGCTTGCCAGCAGCTACTGTACTGACCTGTTCCGTGTCCTGACCCTGGTTTCTCGCCCGCTGTTTATCAGATTTATTTGCCACATTGGACTGAATCTGGTGTTTTTTTTGACGCCTGGAAAGGTAAGCTGAACGCTCCTGTGAACTGACTATCATCATCAGAGTTCTTCTCTGCCACCACACTCCACAATTAATGTCTTAGTTTGTTCCATAGCATTTAGTTCACTTATAATAATGTTATTATACTTACTTATTATGACAACTACATAACCCTTTAACACCTAAACCTCAAAATGTCCATGTGGACTTGTTGTTTTTGCTTATTTTTACCATAAGACGGTCAGAAAATGTCTTTTTTTCCCTTTAATAATGCAAATTACTGCCTGTTAAAATAGTGTTTACGATACGTTTCATTTAAAAGAAAACATGAACGCCAGATTTTGGGTGTATAAAACATATTTAATGTAAAATTGGTTTGAGGTTTTTGTCCCAATGGAAGCTAAAAAATTGGAAGCTTCTGTACGTGCACGCGTTTTTAGACTCTGATTCACCGGCTTCCTGCAACGGCGTGAGTGAAATTACCGTAATAACCACATGTTGGCTTTGACGTGCAACTTCTCAGCTTTTAAGAATTTTTCTGATAGCACAAACTGTCGCGTAATTACGGTAAAAGAAAATATTCCCAACAGCCACAATGTATTGAAGAATAAAATGTAAATCATGAATGGACTTCTTTGTGGAGATATTTATGGGGAAAAAAAAACATTATTTTTAGAGACTGGTCTTTAGTATTGTTAAAAATAATAAGCAAAAACATGTTATATATGGTCACGTGTTTGCCTGATGTTAGTATTTATATTTCCTTTGTCAAATCCCTGGGAATTGGGATGTGGTGTTAAATAAATAACCAGAATAAACGTGTGACCCTGCACTGAACAAAAAAGGTTCTTTAACTGCATTAATCTAATGTAATATCATATTAATTTCGACCTTTGCACAAAATGGCTCATTTGCACTATTCTATATTTGCCAATTTATTATAATACAGCATTTTATACTGCTTTTATCTCATTATTTATCCGTATATGTATCTGAACGCAAGCTAGAAATAAGTCACCCACTATAGAAAATATGTACTGAAGTGGAGGATCAGGGCTGTCAAACAGACCCGGCAATCAATCAGTCAATCTTCTCCGTCTATTCAACAGGTATTGAACTAATTACACAGCGAGAGTGGCCACAATGTGAGAAAAAACAATGATTCATATTGAACAGTTACTGCGGCCACTTAAGCCCCTGTCCTGCACTCGTACCAAGCCCCTGAACAAGCGGGACATTGTCCGGGGGGTTCGGTCCCAGTGGGTATCACACCAAATAAGAGCACTCATCCAGTTGATTTGAATGTGTGTGTGTGTGTGATGTCACCATGCCTCCTTTCAGTAGCTTCAGAAAGAGCAGGGTCATCATGGGTCAGCAGACGCACACACACGCGCTAACAGGCTGCATATGTGCGCGCCACTGTGTGGTTGTTCGCTGGGCGGGTTTGTTGTTTTTTAGAGTTCCAGCAGGATCTTTTGGGGGGTTAAGATATACACCAGCCCAGTCCTGGACCTCATGTGGTTCTGCACAACCCCAGTCTTCCCCCCTCCCACCTCCACATCCCACAGTACACAGACACTCTAAAACCTGGGAGTTCTCCTCCCCACTGTGACACAGCTTAATCCCCTTTAAACCCTACAAGTCTAACTATTTGTCCTCTATAATAAAAACAGTAATAATAGTAATAATAAAAGCTGACGATCATATGTCATTTTAATGTTGAGTTACCTCTTCGATAGTGAAAAATATTAAACATAACCCTTGTTTTGTCCCATCATGATAGTAAACAAAACAACAAAAAATTAATGATAGGTCACCAGTCGGATTTTTATCAAGTGGGCCAGAGCAGTAAAATAAAATAAATTACCCTAGATTACACAGTAAAATTACATATTATAAGCATATTATGAACAACCTGTAAATGCTTGTTCCTAAATGTAATATTTACACACATACTTAACAACTTAGGCACAACACATTTAGTCACAGGGATATGGAACTGACAAATATCGTATTAATCTTAAAAAATTCATCCTGCCGACCGGATTGCACTCTCTAGTGGGCCGGTTCTGGCCTGCGGGCCGTATGTTACCTTATTCTAAACTTAATCCAACCCCATTTCAAATCTGTAAATTGTAACAGTTACTCAGAAATGAGGTTTAGCATCATTAGGACCAGGACATGATCCTAGAGTAGATTATAAAAGGATTATAAATATGATTTTTTTTTCATCAGAATTCAGATTTAATCACACATGTTGCCCTAATACTTTTTTTAACGTAAAATTCTGACGTTAATCTCACAATAAAAAAAGTCAGATTCTGACTATAATCTCATAATTCTGAGAAAAAAAAGTCAGAATCTGACTATAATCTCAGAAGGTCAAATTCAAATTTGGCCCTAATCCGCTCCCGTATTTTGTTGTCAGAAGTGGTTTTTTTTCCAAATTATGAATAAACCTCATGTTTTTCCAAACTTTAACCTCTGACACGGTCGTGTTGTCCGGGTTTGTGTAACATCAAACCCGACGTAATCTAGATTTGTCTCAGGTTTAATCAGTCGCATGCATCAGGAAATATCTAATCTCTTGTCAATAAATCGATAAATGATTGACCCACCTGCACATTCTGCGGCAGGGCTTACTCACGGCAGCCCGACCTCACTTCTTCAGACGTATTAATCACTGCACTCAGTAACTGTCAGCGTGGTTTCCATGTGTAAACAGCCAATTAATATAATATCCCCTCAGATGTCTCGATGCTGTTGCCACCTCCGTCAATCAGGGCTAATGGCAGCGAGGGAACAAATGCAGCACTTGGAGAGACAATTAAAGAGGCCAACAGTCAGTAATTAAGCAGTTCATAAGGCAATCTCATTAATTATCCCCTTCACTGGCTGCTGCATTCTCCGGACATCCTGATTACATGCTTATTGTCTGTGAATCCTATGACGGAGAAATGTTCCTTGCCGCACTTCCTAATGGACTCTAAAGGAGGAGTCGTTTACAAATGGCTTTATTAGGCAGAGTGCCCGCGTGGACCTTTAAAATGTTACTTGAAAATGCAATTTCACCTGCCGTTTACAGGAGGCTTTCATGCACTTAAGAAGAGGTCACACTAACAGCAATATAATTAGAAGTCGGCCTTTTACGGAGTCGGCCTGATTTGAAAAGCGTTACACACCTTTTCTCCTCCATTCAGCATTAATCAGTCACTTTCAGGGGGAGATTGCCAGGCTTGTGAAAAGACAAAATGTCATTCGGGGGCTTGGCCGCTGCATGAGGCTCCTTCTGGGAGTGGATTTGTTAGACGTATGTATGGGGAGAGTTGAAAAGCTTTGTGGTGTGTGTTAACCTACTGTAGGTGAGGGCAGACTTTTGATTTTTCTGTGCTGGGGAGAACTGAGGGGGTCAAGCAGCACTTAAAAATCACAGGTGTCACTTCAGAACAAATGTGAAAGAAACTTGATTTATACAGCAAATCACCTGCCTTAAAAAAAAAAAAAATTAATTTGGGAGCTTGAAAGCATATCCAGAGAAGAAAACGCTGTTCTTTGTCCCCCCCCTTTTTCTCTTCATTTCAATTCATGCACATGTATGAAGAGAGAAATCCATAATGGCGATTTGCGACGCTAAAACAATCACCCACAAGCCCCCGCGACAAAGCCAACACACAAACTATTAGCACGTTTCCCGTGCTATCAAAGAACCTCTTAAATGCAAGCAAATGCTGAAATCTAGCAAACCTCCTCAAAGCACCGGCCCGGCTCACGTCGAGCCTGTCAGCGGGGCTCCGAATGCAGATAAGGGAGAAATGGAAAATGGAGGCCAAATTGACCCTCGCACAGCGTGTTAAGTCAGTTTGTATGGGCACCTGGAGTGGCTGTCCCCCTCCCATCAATAAAATAATTTAAGAACACATTATACTCCTTTAAAAGGGCCCATTTGTCAGACCAGGTGATTCTTAAAAGACCCTGCGGATTAGAGACGCCCTGCGTCAGGTACTTTTTAATTCAGCCACAATCGATACGACTTAGGCGACTGTTGTGTTGGGAGTGAATATTAAAAAAGGCTATTGCAGTTAAAATGTCTCTTGTGCATGAAGTCAATAAAAAGGTTGGTGGGGCCGGAGGTGGAAGCCATATACTGCACGACTATTCTACAAGTAAATCTTATTGGAGATAATAATGCTGTGTTTGTAAAATGATATACTGTCACTATGACCTACATTCAGGCATAACAGTGGGAAACTAGGAAAATGAAAGTCTTCAGATAACAATTTTTTTTGTTGAGTTTTTTAATATGTTTGACCAATCGGGTAAATGTGTGAGCAAAGTCAGCTATACGGACTTTTCTATATGACTGTACACAGGCAGATTTATTTATTCATAATAAAATAAGATTATTTGCTCTCTCATCATACTCCTTTTCCTCACATTGTACTTCACAAACTAGTATAGTGAAAATAGATTAAGATGAAGTGAGAGATGGTCATTTCTTCTCATTCCAGTTAATGCCAGTTACTTTAAATCCTATCCAGCAAGTACTGTATACTGTACTTTTATTTTCAGAGGATTACGGCCACATATGACTTTTTCTTTGGAAGCTAAATGAACAAAGAGAGAAAAAAGATGGAATTATGAGGAAAAAAACGTCAGATTATGACTTTAATCTCAGAAGTCAGACTGTTTTTTTACTGTATGCATGCAGTCGAAATATACAGTAGAACAGTATTTCTGTTTTTTTTTCAAGTACACTCTTAGAAATAAAAGTGCTAAGTAGAACCATATAAGGTTCTTCAGCTTGTCCTCATAGGAGAACCCTTTTTTGCTCCAGGTAGAACCTTTTTATAAAAGTTCTACCAGGAACCCTTTTGGAGGGATCCTCCAAGAACCCTTTATTCAGGAAAGGGGTTTTAAAGTGTTCTTTGGATCAAAATGGTTCTTACTGGAACCATTAGTGTTACCAAGAACCCTGGTTCCAGGTAGAACCTCAGCCCTTGTAGAAGGACACTTTTGGAACCCTTATTTCTAAGAGTGTACCACGAGAGGAAGCTCACGTACCACTGATTTGACACATTTTGAAAACCATGGGGTGTAGACAACAGAGCTGATTTTTTTTTTGCCTTTTTAAAATAAGAAATGGAAGAGTCTGCCTGTATCTCCAGTTATCCCAGAATAATGATGAACTGATGAGCTGGAAACTCATCAACTTGCATAATTTTCCACATATTATGGCTTTAAAAAGACAGGAGCATGGAACTTAAAAGCGGCAGCTGTTTGACTCCATGAATAACAATGTCTTAATATGCTGTTTTATTCTCAAATGATTGTCCATGCACACGCTGATCATTGCATCTCAAACGTGTCTGTTTTTTGTTGTTGCACAACAACAACAACAACAACAACATAATTTTGCCGTCTGCATGGAAGTGAGCACATTTGTTATCCACACCGCTGCCTCGCTGCCTCCTCTGAGCTGTCGTTTTCTGTCTGTTTGTCAGAGAGTGGAGGTTCATAGCAGCTGAGTGAGCCAGTGATTTGGCATCTTAGTGAGTGTGTTGGGGCTAATCAGACAGAGGGGCCGCTGTAATGGACAGAATCTGGGCAGAATCACAGCTAGACCTGACGCAGTAGGGAGCGGGTAATACAACTAATTTCTCCACTGTCTCAGCCGCCGCACAGACGGAAATGGGGTCAACAAAGGTGCGGGCGGCCTCAAATGAACAGCTGTTGCCTTTCTCTGTGTCGAGCTGCGAAAGAGGAGAGTGTGAGTGCAGCCCAGCTCGTGCCCCCCCGTCTGCTTTTTGTGTAAATGCAGAAGAATGTATGTACAAATTAAGGCCAGGACCTGTGCATATTACTTTCATTCTTCATCTCTGAAGCCTGGCCCATCAGTAATTGTATACTGTGGGAACACTCAGTGCAGGTGTGTGATGAAATGTGCATAGGGTTACCGATAGATTCCTTTATTGGCTGAGGTTTGTGCATTTGTGATGGGAGAAACAATTGCCTATTATAAGGACGCCTCTCGTAGGGAAACAAAGTGTTTAGCGGTGTGCATTGCAAAGGCAGCGGGTAGCCGCGTGAAGTGTGCCTCTTTGTGATAAGATGCCGCGTATGTATAAATGCAGATATTAAGGTCCAATTGCCGGACGCTCGGAGGTGTCGTCGTCTCCATTCTCTGTGATTGGACATGCAGAATTCTAATCACAAAGGAAAGACGCGCGATGCTGCGCTTCATCGAAAAGCCCCAGGCAGCTGTGTGTGTGTCATACTCGACAGATGAGCTCACAAATATGGACCTCACACCTTGGAAAAACTACAGTCCTGAGTCTGTAAGACTTTCATTGTGCTGGGTGATGCTGTTAATAGTACTCATGACAAGAAAGCGGGTTGAGACAACAACATCAAAAGTTTCATGTTACGTCTACCACACAACTTTAGACTGAGAGTTGGGAGATTTCTTATGGTGTTATTGGAATATTGTGGTATTTTAGCATTAATTTACAATCAATTAAAACCATACTGAAGTACAAATACAGTTAAATGTACACAAACATACTTTAAGTAATGTGTCACAAAGTTTCCTGATCTTCAATTATTATTCCATCCACTGCTTCACATTTAGAAACACATTTAGTCACATTTCACATCAAACAACTCATATGCCAAAGGTGGTTAGTCCCATTAAAATTGTGTTTTCAGGAAATAAACCCTTTACATTACACAAGAGTGGCTCCTTTTCCATGAGGTCCACCATTTTGTACTGTTGTTTTTGCACAATAGCCCAGAATAATCAAGGATTTTTCATGTTTTAAAGCTTTTTGCAGACCACTATGGTTTCTCAAATTATACTTCTCCTAAATATTTTGTGTGTGTTTTATGGCCATTAGCATTCGTAATGTTGCATTATTGTTATTTTTCTCAAATTCCCTTCCATGCATAAGGCAACAGGTATTCAGATGGATCACATTTACTCCCTGTATAGAATCCTACACTCTTGTCCTTTATAGTAACGATTCTACATAAAAATATTCCTGCATTAATGTCTATTTTTTTGGATTGCGAAACAATATTATTTGATTAAAATCCTCCTCACGTCCTGATAGCCGTCAATTAATAGAATCTGTCACCCTCGCGATACTGTGTCAAACACAATCAATTAGTTCCGACTTAATGGATTTCAAGGGGCGGAGCATTAATATTGAATGCGTTGGTTGCAGTGTAGCCTAAATAGCAACCTTTTAGCCAAGTAGTTTATTTTATAATCATATTTAATAAGTAGGTTATTTATTGGAGCTTGTAAATGGTATATAATCAGATAAAAAAGTGAATAATCTATAGTCAAGTAAACCTCCTGAGTGATTGTACTTGGTTACTTTTTCACCTCTGCTGCCAGGTTCCACATCACTGTGATCAAATGAATCACTGACCAGTGAATCCTACAGCAGACCGAAAAACACAACACGTCACCGTGATGCCTATATCTTTTCAGTCCAGAGGGGAACAATAACATTCACTCAAGACAAGGACAATAAGTTGTGTTTTTCTGTGTCTACAGCGTGTGTGTGTGTGTGTGTGTGTGCAGAAGAGGTGGAGGCAGCGAGTGGACAGATGGCAGCTGCTCGAGCAGTTATGATGAAAACACCACTGAGAGTGTTTGGGTGGCTGGCAGATAAGGAGCCGTTGGAGAGGTTTGAATCACTGGAAACGATGTGCTGCTGCCCCAAACACAACAAAACACAGCAGTGCTGCTGATCCTGGCCCTGATACAAGAAATATTCCTTTCATAAATCACGAGTGGGCGATAACTAGTGTTATTGCAACATATAGATATATATATATCCTTTTCAAAATCAATCCATTTTCTAGTTGGATGTTGTAATTCCGTTATTCAGTCTGTGTGATATTTTTGTCTTCTGTTGTTGTCACTTTTGGTGACAGTTTAGGATTAACGTAACAAGATGTCTGCCAAACAGCAGACCATCTTGAGACCGGATAAAGACCAAATTATTCAAAGTTTTCTTGTCAGGGGGACAAAACCCAAACCAAACCATATTCATAACCAGGATATTATGATTTCTTTATTTTTGCCCAAAGAGCCAAAAGAAGTGGTTAAAACACTGCAAGATGACAATCTTAAGAAGACATGATCATTTTCACAAATTGCCTATTCATCCATCTTCTACCGCTTTGTCTCAAATAAGAAAATAATACGATAAAAATTATGCTTTTTTGGGTTATTTTAGCGACCCCCACATATGTACAATTTGTCTACCTTCATGGTAGCCCAACCCCGTTTTTATGGTAGATCAGCGCCCATTGGCTCCCATGTAATTCGGTGCCAATCCCAGCTGACATAAGGCAAAAAGCGGGGTGCACCCTGGACCACATATAGAAAAAAACAACTATTCACTCTCGAATTCGGTCAATTGAGAGTGTCCAATTTGAACTAATCTGCATGTTTTTGGACTGTGGGAGGAAACTGGAGAACTCACACACGTGGGTAGAACATGCAAACTCCATGCAGAAAGGACCTTATTTTGTGAGACTATAAGCATGTCTGTAATTAGTCTTTTCTCACACTGACTGTTCATCCTCCAACATGCTCGTTCTGCTCTATATGTGATTAAGAATCAAATAAACCAGGAAATAATTAATTGAGAGCATTTAACCTGGAAACACAACTCTAATAGACAACTCAGCCAAAGAGAGAAAGAGAAGTAGTGGGAGGAAACAAAAGAGAGAGAGAGTGAAATGCACATGCCATCTACGGCTGAGATGCATTAAACCTTCCCCATCAGGAGTAGTAATGGATTAAAGGCCGCTGTGGCTCTGCAGTTTGCCAGTCAATATTCTTTCGCTCTCCTCCAACCTAGCCCCCACCGCACCAGCCAACACCTCCCCCGACTTCCTCCCTCCCCTGCTGGAAGAAGTTGATTTGCCGTCAATTGCCATCTTGGCTGGCGCCATTAATGCACGCCCACAAAAGGATGACACATCGCATTATCACCTCACTCCCTTTCAAATTAATGCTGAGCGATGCCTTGGCGCAGCTTGTGACTGGTTAACACTATCAGCTATTTGTAGGGATTGTTCCCTAATACACAGCGCCTAAAGATTTCATCAGGCATTTGATGACGGAAATAAACCACTGCCCACAGGGAAATTGGACTGATTAATGGAATTATGCGTTGGAGGGGAGTCGATACAGGCTGCAGACACTTACATGGGGATGAGCAGAGCTGTCTGTCATTGGCCAGACTGGAGTGTTCTTCTCATGGCCGGAGCACACTCGCCCCGAACAGGGCCCTGGGTTACGCGTGTTGAGTGAAACGTGTGCCTGCTAACGGCTCTCATTCTTAATGTCTACGACCGTATGGATAAAGAGATTTAATGTTCTTCGTCTCCCCCTGAAAAAAAGCACTATAAATCTTATCATGTGGGGCAGGAGCGGCGCTGAAAGGCCACTTCTTCTGCTTTTGTGCTCTTATTCTAAGACAGTTTGGCACTCTCACGTAGTCAGGCCCCCCTCAGCATTGTTAAGTGCTCTCTTAGTTTGCCTTAATGCACCTTTTAGACTGCAACTGAAACTGTAGATGACCCCCTTCCTGCTACCCAAACCCCAGTCTGCTTCAGCCTCACATCACAAGCTGTTTGCGCATTAATTGTTTTTTTGTTTTTTTTGGCTTTTTGAGGAGAATATGGATAGGTTTGTGTGGCACCATCACCCCAATGTCAGAAGGAAAGAATTAAAGAAATATTATAAAAGCAAATTCAATTCTATCCAAAAACAGCTGCATGTTTGTGGTTCAGGTTAAGGCGACTCATTTCTTTTCACCGTGATTGACTGAAGGCAGTTTTCCGTTGCCGAAAGAGCAATTAGTCATTTTAATTCCTCTCGTCTTCTCTCTGCTGAGGCCAAAAATAACAAATGCAATCAATTAGATTACGTTCTTTTGTTTAACTGCACATTTTAATGTCTGTGACAATAACAGCAAAGTAATTATCAATGGATTAGATTTAGAAATCAAGCAATTTCAATGACAACGTGACTGAATCTTTACTCCAATCTGTTCAATTTCTGGCCAAACTTTGGTTTGAACCAGGTTCAGACATTTTAAATAAGTATCTGACATATAGTTAGTGTTACATAGTATATTATGGGTTGGATTTAAATAGCATGCCACATTCAGAAACATTTAATCTCCACTTCCCGTCAAGGTTAGGATTGGTGTTATTATGAAATAACACATTAATAGTAATATAATAATATAATAATAATAAGTAAGTAAAAGGTTTAGGGCTGTAGTTTGTTATTTGTAATGTTATATGAAGGAAAATTAAAGAATGTTTTTAAAATTACACAAAAATCCCCAAATTATACAGAAGAGTGGTTGCAACAATTAGAGCTCTTAGAAATGGTTTGACATCTTCATTTTTTATTAAAATAAAACTGCAGATCATTATATTTTTGGATCGAGGTTATGCCAAACAAAAGTACACAGTATATAGACCCATGTATGGGTATAAACATGGGTATATACTGCGTATAAGCCCCAGCCTAAAATGGAAATGTCCATGTTGATATGAGGATGTCAATGATGGTGAGACAGGGAATTATAGAGACTCAATTTCAAACTTCACACAGCGAAAAAAAACAGATGTGAGAAAAAGTAGGAAAGTATAGCTTCAGGAACCACTGTGGCTGTGACTGTGGTGTGGCTACAAAGCTTTAACAGCAGCGCCCTCTAGTGTGCCATCAGTGACGAGCAAGTCAAAGCCAAATTTAGTGAGAATTTAATTTATGAAGAAGTTGAGTAAAAGCCTAAGGATGACGGTGTGATCTTCAGGTAGAAATAATCAAATGAATGATGGTCAAGTTCCATTTAGCATTCTCTTACAGCTCAAAAACAGCTATGTAAATAAAGTAAAATAAGCCCCTAACTATGTATGTAAATGTCAAATGTAAAATTGCTGAATCAGATCAGACGACACAGAATAAAGAATGGTGGAAAGTGGAGGAGAGTGATTGATTGAGACCAACAAATCAGAGAATATACACAAAATAGTAGACTTATGAAGACAGAAATGTCTTGTTTGACAGTTTGACATAGTTTTTATGTCCTGCAAATCCAACGTTATTGTCAGTTAAAAGTGCAGATACATCATTTCCCCGTCTTATTTTAAGCTTCCCACACTGATGTTATGGCGCAGCAGAGAGGCAGTCTCTGCAGGGACATGTCATTAAAGATGTATACACTATAAATTGTAAAAGCAGCTATCGCAGGATACCTTTGGTGACAAACTCAACGTTATTCATTACTCGGCTGTCGAGACGTCGCGTTTTATTCAGTCCATGATGTTTCTTTAATGCAGGGGCAAAGCGGAAATGTCATTTAACAATGTTGTAGGATGTAAAGGAAATTGACATTGTTGTGTGATAAAGGATAGAAAAAATATAGTTGCTTAAACTCTTCAGATTAAAATAGGCTTCACTGTCATGGTACCTGTTCATAAAAGAGACGTTAAACACGACAGATTAAACATCTTTAATGACTCATTTGTTTTAACCAGCCATTTCAACCACTGATTTTCAGTTTATTTTAACATTTAAAATTTAATTTTGTTTACATAATACCACCATTTTAATATAAAAAAAGCACAAAAAATAATTACTTTGCATATACTTTATGTATTTAGTGTTATATTTTGTGAAAATACACTTAACTGGTCAATACACAACCCATTTTATGTACTCTACTTAACTTGTACTTGTACTTACTTGTACTCTAATAACCTTTCAGTGTTTTGTTTCGAAAAACTTCACCATACTTTGCTCATACATTATTTATACATATACATATACATATACATATACATATACATATATATATTTATGCAGAGGAAAAACCAGCAAAATAGAACTGTATATGCCAAACAAAGGACGTTAAGCCATTACTGTGTTGAATAGAGATAGAATTTTGCGAAAATATATGACATCTTTTGGTGATTTTAAGTCACTTTATGTTGAACCATTCAATGCTCAAGCAAATGTATCTCGATCAGACGAAGTTGTTGCTTTAACGAATCCACAAAGGCAAATGCTTAAAATCACAGAAAATAACAGTTTGGGATCCGGTTTAAAAGCAGAGGGATGAGCTATACGGGTGCAAGACCTCTCCGTCAAATCCTCTTAGTCAAGGCTTCTCTCTGCAAAGATCTACTTTGCTGCAGATCCGGCTGAAACTGGAGTCTAATACTCCATGTCTGGAATTAAGCAGACCTTTCACCCGTTAACCCTTAACTATCAACCAACACCCGCTCTAATTAAACTTCAACTTGTTGACAGACCCTGGTCCCGGAAGAGTTTGGTGAGGATGAACATCATTTCATTCTCCTAATGTGAAACAATTGCTAAAAACCCTTGGAGGAGAGCGGAGCGTGGCATTCTGGGAGTCCTTGGCAGCCTCTCTGTGACTGTAGGGTGGAGAATAAAGTGAGTACAAGTTAATCACTTCATATTCCTTCCTCCAGGTTTCATCTGCTCTGCCCCTGTGATGACTAGCAGCTGGCAGTCACAGACGCAGACCTGAAAGTTATGGCAGACAAACAGACTTAGCTTCTGGCCTCAGATGATTTTCGGGAAACAAAAGAACTGCACCCTGAACCCCCTGCAGACAGTGTTTTTAAGCTCCTGGTGGTTTGTTCCCCGAAAATGCATTAAATAAATCCATTTTCCACTGGCAAGTTGATAATGAGATTAGATACAGACTGAGGCTGTGTGGAAAGTGGGCCGAGGAGAGCAGCAGGCGGAGTCTGAGCATCTGATGATGATGGAGGATGATGCAAATCAGGTGAGGAGGAGGCAGATATGTATATAAACAGAAAAGTTAACATATTCTTCTTTGGGTCAATGAAAAGTGAAGTAATTTGCTATTAAAGGGATAGTTTTTTGGATACTGCTGCCAAGAAACAGCAGCAAGCAGGAGGAAAAACTGATTTAAGCCACTTACATCAAAGGCTCACTGAATAAATTCAGTGCAAAGCCAGTGTCCAAATCTTTTTTTCAGGGTTTAGATGACACGCCCATAATTCTGTCCTTCTCTCAATCCAAGTGTTTTGGAAAAGTTTAGGTGAGCACTAATTGTTGGTAAAAAGTTGATGCTTAATTTCCTCCTGACTTTTTTTTTTGCTGTTTCTAACCCTAGAGTTGAGAGTTATAGTTTGTAGTTATTAAACCTGTAAAACCTGTAAATATAATCCCTTTTCTCTGTCTATCTTCTCTTAAATCATCCATCCATCCTTCCTTATGCAGTTAGTTTGACTGTCAAAAACACATGACATCGTTTCACGCAGAAAACGGTAAAATATAGGTTTTTATATAATTTACTGTCTTGTTGCTAAGAGAAAATATCTAATTAATATGAACATCATTATGATGACTGATGGCCCCTGCTTTTGTTTGAATATTTTATTAATTCCGGAGGATACGGTGTGGTCACACAGTTGTTCCATGCCAGATTAAGAGATATATACAGTTATAAAAAAGAGTAATACAGTATTATAGTGCTCAATTTCATATTACTGATTAATCCACATTGAATGAACATCAGACAGCATCTAAATAGAGGATAATCCTGTTCACTCATTGTCAGGAACATAATGTCTTCCTTCTGACAGATGTTTATTGACCTCTGTTGGTGACCAGTGGAAACAGCAGCTCTGTTTCCTGGTAAAAAAAATGCTTGTGCACTTTTGTGCGTCAAGGTCGTTACAGCTCCCAACAATTATCATTTTCTGCACGTCGTCTTTTCCTGCTTCACCCAGACTGTTTCATTTAAACAATGGAGTGTCAGGTCACCGCGTGTTAATAGATGGACACGGTGGGGCATCACAAGGAAGTCCTCAGAGTACCTGTGGTATTTGCGGCTTATTGAACCAGAATACCGAGACACAAAATGGCCTTTTCATCAAGTCTGCTGCTGCTGTGGCCGCACCGTTTCACTGAGAGCAGTTCTTAGAGATAATTTCACATCTGTGACACTGCAAACAAAGGAAACTATAGGAGAACAGAGTGTAATATCCTTTGCACTGTTGAGCCTCAACCAAGAGTGACTGATCCACTGAACAAAAGTACAGTGTTGAGATGGATCAAACAGGACGGCGTCAGGCAGCGCTTTGGCTGTTCATGCTCCAAATAATCACATCTTAACTTTGTATAGTTTGGTTTATTCATTCAGCAGCTGAGAGATGTTTACAGACTTTCTTATAGTTTAGTCTATTTACCTCTTTAAAAAATAATAATAATGTGCAGGTAAATCATTCACATTGCTTTAAAAGCTGACTGCACATCAGTATGTGTCAGGAAGGTAGAGAGAACGGATCATCCTGTATCGGTTGTGGTGAACACTAATAATGATCCTCTCTGTAGATCTGACTGTCCAGAGTGGTGATTCCATCTGACGTCTAACCATCATCTCCACAGTCCTGAGCCTGTTCAGGTCCCTCCTTCAAAAGAGGTATTTTGTTTGTCTTTTTCTTTTTGACTTACATCATTTATCCTCTGCTTTCCACTTGTGTCCTTTAGCTCAAGTACCTACAAGGTCATAGTTAAAGCTGCAGTAGCCGGCAATTGCTTGAGGAATTGTCAATTGTAGAGTTTTCCCCCCACAGGAAGTTAAATTGCATTCAGGCTTTTTCTCCTCCTCATCCTCCCTTCCCTTCTGCTCTGTGTGTAGGAACGATATTTACATTTCTTTCTCTGTCTTAAAGATTATGTAAGTCACTCTCTCTTCAGTAACAATATTACTAACATCCATCCATCTTTTTACTGCTTTATCCTCCACATGAGGGTCCATCCATCCGTACATTGTCAATCAGGTCATGGAGTAGCAGTTCTAGCAGAGGGGCCCAGACTTCTCTTTCCCTGGCCACATCTTTCAAATCCCAGGCGTTCCCAGACCAGCGAGGAGATACAGTATAAACTCTCCATTTAGTCCTTGGTCTGCCCCGAGGTCTCCTCCCCAGTTGGACACGCCGGGGTCACCTCCCTGTGGTGGAATACTTACCAGGTGGCTCCTTTCCATGCAAAGTCCATGAGGTGAGAAGCTCAGAGCAGGTTTCTATTGGGTCTTTTTATAGGGTCTATAGAACGATTACTAAACTAACAGTTAAAAACACACAAAATCATTTTGCGGTAGTGAAAAATCAATCACTGTTGCACCTATGTTGTAATTCTTTTGTTAAGCCACCAGAGGGGGGCATTAGATTTGAGAAGTACAGGTCATTCATTATCCTCAAGGGTGTGAAGGAGGCAGGTATATAATTTTTCTTGCTTAAATGTGAGGCCCTTTTACTATTTTACATTTTAGCTCCTTTTTGCGAAGATTTGTATCCCAATTTACCAAAGTTGTATAATAGAAATTACTTATTTGATGCTGAACACGCGTTCCAGAAAGGATGGTACAATCATATTGATGATTTTTTACATCAATATGATGTAATTAGATTTGCTGGAGTTGAGTTGAGACTTAAACACGTCCATTTGAGCGCCCTCTAATAAACTGTCCTGTGATTGGTTAGATTCTTCTCTCACGGGCCAGATTTCTCCAAGGCTGGGAACAGAGCCGCCAAAGAACCTCTCAGATCACGTGATTCCCATTATGCTGAAAGGTCGTTATGGACTTATTGATCACAAAGGGCAGCGTATTAACTCACATTACTTTGTTCTGGTGGAGAAGGCACACCTCACTGTGTTTATGAGCCGCCACATTTGCTCCCTCGCAACACCGTGAAGTAGTCCTTAACTTCCAGAGTGACTGATGATTCATCATCTAAATATCTTCCATATGTTTGCTTAATAGTCCTCCACAGTAGTTTTGTGCTTCTCTCATTCTCGCTAACATCGTTTTCTGCACCGCGTCGGCAAGTCATTATCCTCCAGGTGGTCATTAATGTTTCATCTAATCATTTCATCTCACCCCTCTTTATCGTAATATTGGCTGGAGGTTTGAAAGAAGGGAACTACAGGATGGCAAGGAAATAAATATTTCAAAATAATATTTCAAAATCTGCTAAAAACCGGAGGCAGTTGATTTATTCAGAGCAGTAGGAAGCGCACAGATATCTCCCACTAACTCTGTGAGGAGCATTGATCGGAAGCAGCGGGGTCGCACATGAATAGCGATACGCTGACAGAAAAGGGAAAACACAGGATAAAGTTAGAAATATTTTTCTTTATAGATGTTTTCCCTGTTTTTGTGTTGGGTTTTTTTTTCCATGTCGTTTTCCCCCCCAACTTATACCACCACACACCGCTGTTCACAGCCGGAATATGCAAACAAACACGACTTCAGTCTACAGTTTAAAGGATTTCGCCACCGAGTTTCCACTGGGAATCAGCATCATATGGTACAAAGCCTCTGTCTCATATGATCACTTTGCGCTGTCTCCTTTCATTTGATAAACTGTTTACTATTTCCACCCTTTCCCCGACTCATTATTCAAGGTAATGCTTGCTTCACAGCCCCCATTAACTCCAAGCTGCTCCGAAAATGCATGAAAAATACCCATGAGCGACTTTTGCTAAATGTATGCATGGCTATTTCTCCCCGCCATCGCAATCTCACAGTGCTGCTGCAGCAGTTAAATACCTTTCGTATTAAATCTGAACAGGAGAGGTAGCCGCAGTCCACGCGTCAGCTGACACCAAATGACAAAAGCCCATTTCAAGCTCAAATATTGATTCGGCAGCCAGAGTAAACCCATCATCTCTGGTTGTGCAAGCACATGTGACAATTTACAAACATGCATGACAGATACATTACAAACAAATCAGTGGCTCGTTAGCTAAAGAAAGAAAATAGAAAAGAAAATGCAGGGATGGGGAGGGCGGCCAGACAGAATAGACACAGGTGTCTCTAATCCCATGCTCTGTGCTCTCGTCTGCTGACGTATGTCAATGATAACATTTACTGGGATGAATTCCTTTCAAAGGCAGTTGTGCCACAGTGAGGCAGCAGAGGGTGCTCAACTCAAACGTTTGAGAAAGCCTCTTGCTTCATATCACTGCTGTATGTGTGACTGGCCAGTGTACATGGAATAAACTTAATAACGTTTACCCTTATTTAACGTATATGCTTTAAATTAAAAAAAATATATATTTTTTTACTTTATTTGTTTAAAACCCTTCAAGGTACGACTCAACCATTTGGTCGACCACACTATAAGTCACTATATCTCATCGAAAAATGCATCAAGCTGAACTCAGTATAACACCTAATGTCACTTGCTCTGAATGTTGTACTTTATGAATTATGCAAACCAAGTTTATTATGAACAGACATCTCAACCGTTTGTTAGAGGCCTGTATCTGAAATACTGTAGGGTCTAATTTAGAAAAAAATTATTGAAAAATTACATAAGTAAATAAACTAATAGAAAATGCAAATAAATAATTTTTCCTTTGCTTTTTTCTTGGTCCGTACCTTAAAGGGTTAAGTTGTAATTCACCTTTAACCTTTAGGGCACAGATCAGTGCTGCAGGTGCATACTTGGTCAATTGCAGTGGGAATAATACACAACTCCTTATATGGACATCCTGTATGTGTGTTTATAGGTTACATTTTCAGGCTTTAAATTTTTTTTAAGTCAAGTCAAAATTATGATTATTTTATAGCTAATTTTTTAGTTGCCATATATAGTAGCAATAATTGTGCAGAAGTCACAAAATTAGACAATTCATTTTTATTCATAAAAACGAGTCAAGCGAACTTTTCAGTACTTTTTTTTGCTCAGTTGTGTTTATATAGCTGGGGAAAATCTGATTGCATAGGTTTTGCTGAAAAAAATAAAGCTATAAGATACATATACTGTACATTTTAACATAGTAATGGCAAAAAAGCAGCCTAAATGCTCTGTGTTCTAAGGGTTAACTATTGACCGCACAAGTCTCAACAGGCAATTCGGTAAATATTTGCTCCAAAATTGAAAAGACTTTTCAAAGATATTGTTAAAGTGTTTCAAAGTATGAGCCCACTGACAGCACAGGCACAACTTTATTGAGTCGCAAGGAAAACAGATTTAAAGCCACTTAAAAGAAAAGACTGACTCAATAAAACTGGCACCATCATCGGCCGACACCATTTTAAGAATATCAGACCGCTTTATCTCACTGGAAACTGAAGTCTGTGTCTGTAAAGCCGCTCAATCGTGAGTGCAAAAGTTTAAAGGAAATCAATGTTTTTAGCTGATGGAGTTACTGCTGCCTCTTTTGGTGAAGTTACACGGGTCAATCCCAACGCACACTTTCAAACACAAAAGTCGCAAAATCTGTTTTTAATGAGGCAACAGTGGATCAACAATGCCTGCGTGACACGGGGTTCAGTTTCCATTTAAAAAAAAAAAGAATTCCTAACACCGTGAAAAAGCAGCAAACATATTCTTCAATAGCAGAGTGAGTTTTGTTAAGTGGCTTCAATGTGTTTTCAGTTTTTCTGTCTGTCTTCTGTGAGTTCTTAGCCAAGGGTAACAGAATATCAGAAACCTTTTAACTTTAAGAAAATGTTTAAGAAAGGATTTTATTAGGTCTCAACCGCTGACCTTCGACCATCAAAGTCTAATCAGTTCCTCCTTCAGCGAGCGTTTGTGCCAAAGGATTCCCTTGAGAGATTATGACCCTGGCAGCATGGACGCATTAAAAAAAAAATCCCACTTCACTTCCTCAGACCTGCGAGATAAACGCATTAACACACACACAGAAAACCCCTGCCTTGTTATGCTAATAAAGTGGAAAAGACCAGAATATTTTATTGCATTCAGAAAAACAAAACACACAAAAAAAATAATCATATCCACTCCTTCCAGACATGGAGAGAAGGTTAAATGAAGCATCTCATTAGGCGTTTTAAATGTGTTTTCTAATATTACAAGGCAACAACCCTGGCAGCTCCTTCAGCAAGATGAGAAGCCTTGAGAGAGGAAAAAACAAGTGTAAAGAAAATGTTCCTCATGTTCAACAGAGAGGTTGCAGCCTGTTCTTCTTCTTCTTCTCTGTGCTCCACACCTTTTTGCATGAGAATGGATTCATCAATAATGAAACGAGACAAATGAACCATGGAGAGAGGAGAAAGACCATCTCCCTGTAAAGCACGTGCGGGCATGAATACACACATCACGTACAGTGGTGGGATGGGAGGGTTGATTGCCTTTTATAGCAAAGCAATGCTAATGACAGAAGACCTTCTGTGGATTAAAGGTTATTTTTATTGCTCTCGACAACCGATGAATTTGTAAATAGCTGCAAGTGCCTCATGTTTCTTTCATGTGCAGGACGTGGGACGGTCGCCCACACTGAGAACACACTTGTGTACTTATACATAATGTGGTTTTGACCTGTTGCCACTGCACGCCGACTCTGGAACATGATGGATGGATGGATCCATAATTTGAGGTTAGTGTCTCGCAACCCCTGCGGTGGACTGGCGACCTGTCTGGAGGGATGCACCTCGGCTTTTGCCCTATGTCAGCTGGGACTGGACATGTGGAGGATAAAGCGCTCGATGATGAATGAATGAATGTATGAATGAATGAATGTATGTATGTCTTGCAACCAAGTTCTTCAAGTTTTTACATTCACATTTCAGCATGTCGACTAGTTTACTATAACTCTCCTGTCATTTCAGATTCAGATGGCAATCATCTCACATGGCTTCACTGATTTCCTCCCTACCTGTGGCTCATTATCCCTATAGCAGCAGTACATTATAGCTCTCTGTCTAGTGTGTCTGACCTGTTTGGTTTTTTGAATTTCAGCCTGACTTTATTCATGATATCCTGAATTCTGTGTTGTGCTTTTAGGTTCAGACCTCCTC
Organism: Microchirus variegatus; assembly: GCF_963457635.1. Taxonomy (NCBI): domain Eukaryota; kingdom Metazoa; phylum Chordata; class Actinopteri; order Pleuronectiformes; family Soleidae; genus Microchirus; species Microchirus variegatus. Next base: position 10,689,438 of record NC_139803.1, read on the forward strand.
ACTTGTTTCAGGTTAACATAATAACTATGACACCATGTGCACACTGATGTTATCAGTGGAGCTTGTGGCATAGATAAGGACATTCATTTGACCAATTTCATGGGTATATATGCGGTTTGCTTTGGGGACAAAAAAGCCAAAAAAGGGGAAAAAAATCCACTTCATAAAAACATTAATCTCCTTTAACCCTTTAAGGTACGCACCACAAAAAAGCAAAGGTTACATTATTTCTTAGCATTTTTTTTATAATTTCTTTTAAATTAGACCCTACAGTATTTCAAATACAGGCCTCTATCTAACGGTTGAGACGTCAGTTCATAATACATCTTGTTTGCATAATTCATAAAGTACAACATTCAGAACAAGTCACATTAAGTGTTAGTGAGTTCAGCATTTTTCAATTAGATATAGTGACTTAAAATGTGGTCGACCAAATGGTTGAGTAGTACCTTAAAGGGTTAAACCATGCAGACCAGGGGTGTCAAAATTTCACATCATATCATATCATAATACTCTAATTTTCAGTTCCATACACCTGTGGCTAAATGTTTTCTGCACTTTGTAGCTCCACTGTGCTCTGTAAGTTGTAATTCACCAACATAAGCATAATATTGTTGAAATTGCACTTGTTTTTCCTCAAAAAATGTCAGATTTTGCTCATAATATGTTTTGTAAAAAGATACTTCATTAACCTTATGTGAACCTGATGTCTCAGGATCATGTGTAAATAAACTCCACTATAAGAATTGTTGTATCTGGTCATCAAATCCAGTTCCAGTCACAGGTGTAGCAGCTCAGATGCTTCATATAACTGAGCTCACGTATTGAACATCATGGCTGTCTGCTCGCCCTGCTCACCTCTGCTGCCTTATACATCAATGACTGCGCTGTCCTGCCAGCTGCCTGTCAGACCATGGGTGTGTGGATAATGGCACCACGGAGGTCTCATTGCCAGTAGTGATAAGCTCACGTAGGAGAGAGACTGAAGGCAGGAGATCAATACATGTCCAAAAGTGGTGCGCTGGCTTTACTTCTGCACAAACTCATTTGCTCATCCTCCCACAGAAGTTAGATTTGATTACATTAGCAGCAGAGCTAAAGCTGTAGCGTGGAACTCCGAGGTCTCAAACACGCAGCCCGGGGGCCGCGTGTGGACACCCAATCTATTTCACTCAGCCCACCATTGAATATCAGGTTTTAATGAAAACTGGCCTTCAACCTGCTCACTGTTAAGTGTTTGATAATGATCCTGCAAGTGCGGATTCGTCATGGTTGCGAAGATGTGTCCGTCTGCAATAAATGCTTCTCAAATTCAAACATGAGTAAAAGTTGGCCTTAAATCCAAGCCAAGCTAAAAATATCACTGTATATCATAACACATGGTTGCTCCTCTCTTGCTGCTGTGACTGTTTAACCCGCAGCAGGTAACGGAGCAGCTGCAATGTGATGCAGAGATACAGGCTTTGACCTGCTTTGAGCTGCTAGAGAATACATCCTCCTCCTGGTTCTTCTACAAGTCAGATAAAGTTGATGTAAAAGTAAATAAAAACGTTATCCTACAATGACCCTCTGTATCCTGTGGCACTCAAACTGCAGTTACACTGATGTTTAAATATATATTTTTTGTTATATATAAACAATATTTTTGAATAACAATAATAGGTAACGCTTTCTTTTACAGTCCCCTAATTACCAGGTATTTACCTGGTAAATTCATGGTAACACCAAAGTGTTACTAGGTAATTAACAATGGTAATAAGAAAGTAAATACAGTGAAACTGTTGCCAAAATACTGGGCATTTACCTGGTAACTATATAGTTAATTATAGCGTGTTATTACTGCTGTTAATAAGAAGGTATGTACAGCTAAACTATGGCAAAACTATGGTAAATGTAAGTGTATTATTGGGTTATAAACTGGTAATAAGCAGGTACCTACAGTCCCCTAATTACTAGCTATTTACCCAAGGGGTAATCTAACAAACCTAACCCTAAAAATGTGTGTAATTACATGGAAACAAGCTTGGCTTTCTTTTACAGTACAGTTTTACTTTACTTACCGAGTACATTACCGTGCATTACCCAGTATTTTGGCAACGGTTTCACTGTATTTACTGATCTTATTACCCTTGGTAATTACCTAGCAACACTTTAGTGTTACCATGAATTTACCAGCTAAATATCAGGTAATTAGGGGACTGTAAAAGAAAGCGTTACCCAATAATACATTAGGGTTAATTTAACCACATTATTAAATGTATTCAATTAAACATTAAGTTATTCATTAAATTAACACATTCAGGTGTTTATAATGTTACACGTTACATGGTTTGTGTTCGTATTATATTATGTTATGCCCCAAAGTTACAGAGGTTGATTGAATGCACCACGGGTCACACAGCACTATGTTTTCCGATTTCAAGAAGGTCCTTAAACGCCTCATTAAGAGTCACGGCGGAGTGACACACCGGCGGTTTGACGAGAACACTCACATGCGACAGGTGCGTGGCTAATTGCTAACTGCTAACTTAAGAGTTGAAATGTTTGAATTGTTTTGTTGATGTGGAACTGATAAACTTTTATACAGGTTAAGATCGTGGTTGAGCTGCGTCTGCTGAGGAGACCATCGATCACAGAGGGAACTTCCACCACGGGTCACCCCGATAATGGAGCATCCAGGTGAGTTGGCTTGTTAGCATTATTGCACGAAGGCGGCCATTTCCACAGCACCAAACACTACTACACTAGAATATAATGTTGTACATGACCACTGTGCGAAATACGGGGGTCTTAAAAAAATTTAAAATGTAATAATTTTATTAATATGAATTTTTTGTTTTGTTTACTGTACCTAATATGTCCAGTATTCGTGGTTCAACAAATTAATTCACATATATGTTCTGTTTTTGTCTGGCAAAAGCAGCACTGATACCTTTAAATTCATTGTCATGTGATTATGCAAATTAGCCACATGGAAGAGGAAGACGTGAGCGAGACTTAAGAGTACGGAATGTCTCAGAGAAGGCAAACTAATTTACTTTCAAACTTTGGGTTCACCAACAAAAGAGTGAAAGAGACACCCGCTGGAGTAAGTGAAGATAATGCTGCGCTCGCAACCAGCGTTAGCGAGCCCTCCTCCCGCTCCCAGTCCCCGCTGAAAGCGCCCCGGAAGGTGCTAATATTGTGGTGCCTGCTGCTAGCATAAATGAGCCGCCGCCTGGTTGGACAATGAAGCAGGTGAGTGAATGGAAAAACAATGCTATCTTTGGCTTGACTATCAGGGCGGAAAGTTAGGATGCTTAATGTGCATGAAAACTTGCTGATCTCGGAAAAGGTGCCGGGTATAGATGACATTAACGCGATTAAAAACATAATGCTAAATGGGACTGTAATTAATTAATTGCAATTATAATTTGACACCCCTGAATGACACACAATGAGACGTTAGATCAGTTCTCGATGAAAAACCGAGAGGAGCTTTTAATTCATAGGTAATTCAGAACTGAACCAGCAGCATAGGCCATATTAATCAAGCCTGTAAAAGTCTTAAAACACAACAGCGCCATCTTGTGTACAATAGAGCCAGAAAAAAAGCAAGAGTCACGGAGTCTGTGTAACTGTCCATGGTGCTGATCAACTTGGCAACGGTAAACTATTTGTCACAGCAGTGCATGTAACTGTGGTGCTGAAAATCGTGGATAAAGGCAGGAGTTTCCGCGTAACTTTTAGTATTTAGTATTGTTACCCCTTCATTTATTTGTTTCGGGGCAAATACCTTTTTGGTCTCACCAGCAGGGGGTGCTACAGCACCCCTACTTCCCTCGGTACTGGGTGCAGAAGAATGGGTAAATGGGGATGTTAGCAGCCCGAATGCAAAGAAGCTACAAAAATATATATAAATACAGGGACAGCCAAGCCCATGCATGGAAATAGCCCAGTTAAAAGAAAATAAACCCTCACAAACAGCCTTATTGATGCGCACGCCGATTTACTAAAAAAACAAAACAAGAGTGTCATTTATAACAGCTTATACCTTAGCAAAGGAAATGTTATTGTATAAAAAGCTCGAACCGCTCATTAAAATGCAGGAGCTTAGTGGAGCCGGAGTCTGCAATATCCGCAAATCTGACCATGCTTGTGCAGAAATGATCGGTCACATTGCAGTTTGTCTCCAGTGTGAATGAAATGCAATAGTGGGTGTCAGTCACAATCAAGTGTAGTACCGTTTACGGGCATCCTTATGTAATTGTTTATGTAAGATGTGATGTTGGTGGTAAGGGTGATGTAGATGATGTGTGGTTGGGTATAGGCCTGTGTGGTTGTGGCTTTATATTTGACAATATCATGCCTTGCAAACCAATTTCTGAAGCACTGTCTTTTGCCTCCCCAGGTCTGCACAGGGTGACATGCTCCAGTCTTTACCATTCTTTCCAGCAGTGTCAAGTTCAACCACACACACGTTGTTTTTTGTTTTAAAATGTATTCGATCTTGTGGCGTTTTAGTTCGTGACATTCGAGGATGTAATTGGAGAACATTGTCTTGTCCGTTTTCTGTTTATTGAACATGTTTGTGCTTTTTGTTTTTGCACTAAAAATAAAGCTTTTGTTGTTAAAGCGGATTGTTTTTGAATTTGATCAACTGAAGTTTTTATGTTAATTGTATTTTTTTGAAACATCTTGCAGTGTAACTGGAAAACATGTTTTTTTTCCCCCTCAAAATTTTTGTCATTTCACTTTTATTATAACCAGGCAAAATGTAAATTATTTCATTTTTCATTTTCTATTTTGCTGTTTTAATTAATTGCTTTCCCAATGGTGCTGTGGCCAACAACTGACAGGGAAGATACAAATGAACACCAAATGGGAGATGAGACCCCTCCCCCCCGATTATTAGTGGGTATTTCGTACAGTGTCCATGACAACATGGTAAGTTGTTTTATGGTCCAGTGATACATGATACATTTGTTGTGAGATATTAATTGTAAGGCAATTTAATTTAAGATATTTTATGATAAATGTGCTACAAAACAGGAACAACGTATTTCTTCACAGTATTTGCCTTTCTTCACAACAAAGTTATTTCGTTCATAGCCATAAATTGCCACACAGCAGACTATTTCTGGACTTAAAATGGGCAGAAATAATAGGGTAAGAACTAAATGCATAGTTGAATGTCTGTTGGTTGGCGCAGAGCTTTTGGAAAATTAGGCCATTCTAAGGGTATCCAAATTATTTTACAACATATATTCTTGATGGATATGTTTTTATAACTTTGTATCTTGGCAGTGTGTAACCTTCACAAAGGAACGTGTCACATTTACAATTGAGCGATGCTCTCCAGCTAAAGGGGGTGAATGAAAACTCCGGAGCGATCCGATGTGATTTTTCTCCTCTCGAAGTGCGTAGTGTAAAAGTTCCTCGTACAGTTCTCGGCTTCACTTTAGCGTCGTCATCCACTTTCCATATGTCCGATATCGCCATCACCGTTTAATGAGAACATAAATGGTTTAATCAAGAAAAACCAATAATGGATTTCTTTCTGTGGCACTTTAGCAAACTCATTAACTCACAACAGATGCAACCGATCAGCTCTTTCTCTCATCATCATCATCGTCGTCATCATCGTCTGTCAAGCTGTAAACAAAAGCCCTTATTCTCATTACAACACATTTCCGCCATTTCAATGACTTCATTCTGGAATTACGTCTCTGCTGCTGCTTGGACACATCGTGTAATTCATGGTGAACCCAGAGCTAAACGGAGTTTTGTATCTTTAATCGTTAGCCCCTAGTGATCAGCTGCTGAGAAGTCATGCAGTAATCCATGGATCCTCCCCTCTGGACCCACAATCATTTTGAGACTTTTTCAGAAACCTCTCGAAGGTTCTTGTTTAACTTCTCTGAACTGCGACCTTTTTACCTCAAGGAGTCTGAGGGTTCACCGAAATAAACGAGTCCAGACACAACTGCACTCTGATATATGATCTGTGTATTTAGCTTTTTTGTACGCACTAATCTGTTAAGTCTTTTCATTTTTAACCGGAGCATACAATGACCTAAACGATTGATTTTATTAACATTTTATGAACACTAAGATATATTAATACTTAGTCATGGGGGGAAGCTTTCTGTGATGACAAAGGTGAAAGGCTTTGACCACGATTGACACGTTCAAGTTAGAAGGGGGGTGAATCGTGCTTCTAAAGTTGTTTATGGAGATTAAATGATGCACTTCAGCAAGCGGCAGTCCAGGTGGCCCGGCACGGCCTTCCAAATATAGTTAACGTCATGATTAGTTCTTGGAATCTAATGGAGAGTGCAATGCTGCTGGGGATGGTTTCCATGGGGTTGGCAGTTTGACATCAGCGGGCCTTTGTTCTGCTCACTCGTTGGGGAAACTTGGGGTGTAAAGTCCTTGATTTTGTGGCCCGCATGCATGCTGTTGTATTTTTGTCCATTCCGATTCCGTTTTTCACATTTGATCTGGCATTATTACACAAGTCAATACAGTGAAAATACTGTTATGCTGATTGAAAATCAGCGCAAAATCCGCCAATACGCTACCATATGACTAATTCTTAGAGTCTAGACCTTCAAGGCACACAAGTCTTAATAATAAATAGGGTTTCCTCTTAACCACCTTTGCTGTTTTATTCTTGACAAAAAAAGATCTGGTACTCCATCACCAGTATAACATTTCTACAGCTACGAATGATGATGATGACGGGTGCTGTCAGAAGATTAGAGAATCAAACAGCCTATATGGTAATCCAGGTCTTGATGTAAAAGCTGATCTGTCTGTGAGTTGAGTAGTTGAGTCGTTGAGATACTTGTAAAAGAAATAGCCTTTTATTGTGAAAGATATTACGGATCTAGAAATTTCACTCAGTTAAATCAGTTTCTCAGTCTTTCTTGAATCCCAAAAACACTTCAGGAGCCAAAACTCCAGATCCCTCTGCTTGCACTGTCGTGAGTTTTGACAAAGTTATCATACTTTATGAAATTATGGTGCAGGCCAAAAATAGGCAAGTAACCTTGGAAACTGTCAAATTATAATTTGCATTATGTTATGCAGTTCCATTTCACATAGTGTACGTACATGATGAAAGGTAATTATAACCAAAAAAAAACATTGTTTAAGACTTGTTAATGCAAGTTTCTGTTCAGGAATTGAACATTTTTGAACTTAACTCCAGGTGATCATGGAAATTAAGGTGATTTGAATTTAAAAATTTCAAAACAGAATGTGTGGTCATTTTGATGAAGCTAAAATGAGGTCACTTCTTGGGACAGATCTGCCGAGTACAAATCGTCAAACATCAGGGACCGTACATAGAAAACGGGGACATCTGGTCGCCCTGCTTAAACCTGTGTTGTCGTAAGTCTCGTATCACAAACCCAAATTCGTTCAGTGCACTTTCTTAATCCACTCGACAGCGTTGGTATATAAAGATGAATAAAGCAACACGGTGTGGCTTCAGCAGTCAAATAAGGTAAGATTACTGCCGCAGCACCGTCACTTAACTACATTCAAAGCATGCGTTCGCCTTCACACTTTCGCTGCATCGTCTCATTCTGCAGACTGAACTGGAAATTATCTAATGTCTCTGCACGGCCGAGTCACCTCTGCTGTAAGAATGGCATTTATTTTAGCTGTGGTCCAGAGGACAGAATTTCATTAAAAATGGTTTTCTATCACTTTGCAACTCTTGAGTGCTTGCTTTACGGAATTACATGCCGTAAACAAAGTCTGAAAAGCTTTTCAATAATCAGTCAGAATTAAACAGCGGGGACACTGACATTATCAGTCTACTTTCCTAAAGAGGAGAAAGAGGAGCAGGAGGAGGGAACACACTTATGTTATTCAGGGTGAGGATCATATGTACGTTTTTTTTGCAAACTACGGATAATGTGTGAGCTCGTGCACGATTCTGAGCCAAAATGATGTTATGTGCATATCAACGTGATGGTGTTTTAACTGCGTGTGCTTTTGGCTTAAAAGAGGAAATGAGGGTGATGATAACCGTGTCTTTGTTATGAATGTTGGGTTTAGGTGCTTTGAGTAACACATATTTAGGTTTATGCACAATAAGCAGCTAATTGGAGATAGGAAAAAATTGGATAGTTGTTTTTTTTCCCCTCATTCTGTCAACATACTCAATCACATCATGTCCCATTGTGTATATAAGTATGTATATATAGTATGTGTATATATGTATAATCTATCTATTTCCCACATGCCACTGTATATTTTAATTTAAATAAATTCCACTTTTAGCCCTTCTGACCCTTTTATGGATAAAATAAGCAAAAAATAAATAAGTCCAGATGGACATTTAGGTGTTAAAATTGCAATGATGGTGCTTGTGTACTCTCAATGTACTTGAGTTGCACTTATTCCCAAGAAATGGCCACTGTATCACAGGTCTTGAACGGTGTTCTGCTGATTGATGGATGTCTTATTATGTTGCACACCACCCCCAACCCATCATGCTTTTATGTTTTATAACATACACATGTTCTGTATAAAAGTGAAATAGTTTTCCAGGAAGAACAGCCTGCTTTGTCCTTAATTCAGAGAACATGCAGAGGAGAAAAGTATAGCTGCTGTGTGGAAAGAGAACACTTGTAATTTACATTACTCACATTATATTTTTTCCTGCACAGCACTGCCTCATTAGCCCACACACACGTAACTTCACACACCTACGTAAATCCGAAGAAAGCACTGTGCACTCTTTGTATGTATATATAAAAGAAGAGCACCACTTTCAGTTGCCACATGTAGAATTTTAATGGGACTGTACAATATTCTACAATCAAACGTTTGTGTTTACGTGGCGTTTTAATCTCTTTTAGACACTTCCTGTTTCCTCAGGTTGGATCGGTGGGATATCGTTTGTGGCAGTATGTGTGTGTGTGTGTCGGGGTGGATGACAACTTGGTTTTTACAAAAAAACAAAAAAATAAACCTTTCTGGAAGGCAGAGCTGCTGTGCTGGGAGACGTAATGGTTCAATTATCATACACAAAACCAAATACTTTCTATATAAGTGGTTTTTATTATAATCCACCTGCTTTGCCTTAAGAAAGCCGGACCATTTTCATATGGTTGTTTATTATTATTATTATTATTACCAATATGGTTCAGGAATGTTGACATGTCAGCGCAAAGATTATTGGGTTTTTTGAAATGGAAAAAATCTATTTAGTTTATACAGGAATTGTGTAGCTGATTAGAAGATGTTTTTGGGATATGTAGGATACTAACGTGATTGCAGAGAGTGTCAGGGTAACAGCAGGCATGTAAACACACTCTTTTTTTGGGGGATTTTCTGAGCTTGCAAACAGGCAAAAAAACTGCATGCGTTCTCACTCTAGTCGCACTGCCGTGTATCTGATATACATCTTATCTCGGACCACATACCGAAGTGGCACAAATCAGAATTGATGATTGGATTTCCGTGTCCACGGAGATTTGCGGGGTGGGGGAAAAAGTCACAGCAATGGAAAAAAAAATGTGGATGTGAGTCACTTCAGACTGAAATATGTGGTCATTGAGTCTAAGATGAGCCGAGCCTGCACACGACTGATCACTGGTGATCACTGCACAATGCAGGTTGTTCTGAAATCATTGTAATTGTGGATAAAAGTGGAGCTTAATGAGATCAAGGTGGCTGTTTTGGACACCAAATTTTCAATCAGCTGCTTTATTCAAACCGAAGAAAGAATTGGATTACGTCCTCCCTCATTTGGTTCCTCTTAAATTGGTGTGAACGCATCCTGGTTTGCCAGAAAGCACCAAGGTTCTCAGTCTCCAGAACGGCACCAGAGCCACAACAGTAACTCCTTACTGACTGTAAAATGTCAAAGATGTGAGTAAATGCTTGGACTCTACAGGCGGACCACAGCAGAGGATACAAAATAGGCTTCAGCCAGTTTTAAGATAAAAGAATGATTAATTAAACACGCTGAATTATCTTCAAGACTCCAGATTTCCACTAGGTGAATGATTCCAAACTGTGCAGTTTATCCAGATCTAACAAAGAGGCAGTGGGGGCCGTCTGAACACGGTGGGCATGGCAGGTCGGTGATTATTTTTTCTTCTCCCCTCTTGTGTGCAAAACACAAGAGTTTACTGGAGAGTAACTGGAGCACAAATATCTGCCAACACTTTAAAAAGCCCGATCTTGCAATGGTAAATAAAGCAGTGCCTGTATCCACCTGCTTAATTGGATCTGCTCCAAATTCTAATGGGTTCTTTCTTAAGTCACGTCCCGTGCCTCCTCTACATTTTTATTTCGGTAGCATCTCAGCAAATCCCACTGAATGTGTATTCAGGCGGACAGCCACAAATCTTCAGAAAAACCCCCCAAAAACAAACAAAGACGGAGAGCTTGGCTGAAGCATTTCCACCACCTGGGGAGCGACCTTTTGGCAGAGATTTTGGTGGAAGAACCAAACCTCGCATACTGCTGGAGCTTGTAATATCAATTCAATGATAAAGCTCAGGTCTGTATGTGCATTGGCGGGAGATCAGGAAAATCTGGAAGCCTCGCCCAGCTGGCAGCACACGGAGCTACGTCCACAACGATACATTTAAGCTCTCGTCATGTTACATTATGTTAGAAAATAATGGCTGAGGATGAGAAAAAACAAGAAAAGTTCCTCTAATAATCATTTATTACCTGTCCTTGAGTTGGAAAACGCTTGTCGCCTGTGCTCAGAGAGAGCCTATACTATTTCAGATGTTCTCATCATCACAGCTGACTGAGTTTGTTTATGAACTTCAGTAGATTTGACTGCAGGCTCACTCCACACGATGGAGGTCCAGAGACCCATCCTTCACCCTCATCAGACAGCTCTCTAATCAGCTCCATCGACTGTGCCAGTGGGCCGCGCAGCAGCAAATACTGCATGTGTAGTGGGCTCGGACGAGGAAGACGGCATCGGAGTGGACAGTCATTCAGTGGAGACTCTGGTAAAAGCGCTCTAATTCAGTGTTACTCCCGTCCGTGTCTGAAGTATGGAGTGCATATTGCTGCTCGGTCGGCGTTGGATGAGGAACAAAAGTAATTTACCATCAGCAGTGTGCCTTGAATGATATTAGAGATGGAAAACGCTGAAAAGAAAATCGTGTAATCAGACCAGAGTGTGGAGATTGGCTAAGGAAATAGAAAGAATAAGACGGTAACAGATGGAAACGGCCATGAAACGCCAAAGGAGAAGAATCCTGTATCTGTAAGGACTCTGTAAATGCATTTCCATCAAACCCCATGATTCCATACCAGTACAGGTGTCTTATGGGTAAACAACATGGAGTGCCTGGGTAAAATCATTACCCAAGCGTCTTCCAATCAAAGACAACAAATAATTACTGTGATGAATGTCAGATAATTAAAGATTGATTTCTTAGTTGTTTTTGCCCGTGAGTAAAAGTTGACGCAACGCAGTTAATTGTGGGTTTAGACCTCTTTGCGGACAATTATTTTTAATTAGAGAAACCGTTCATTACTCTGAGGTAAAACGTTAAAAGTGGTCGTGTGTGTGTTATGTCTCGGTGTGCACTTTGCACAATTCATAATCATCATCATCATTATTTCAATTTTTATATTGCATCCCCTTAAATAAAAACGATATTGCAATAATTGCTGTTATTGAATAATTGCCCCAGCCACATTTGAAGCACTGAGCTGTTCATCAACGGATTTAATAGTGATGAAACTATAACCTCCTGAATGTGACACCAGTGTTTTTAGCCTTTTAAGTTTAAGCCTTTAGTTTTAATAATCCAATTTTTACATGGCTTCACGGCAGTTTTTCATTTTTATGAACTATTTTGATCGGCTATAACTTGAGCATTTTCTTTTGTTTTTATACAAAGTAAATTTTTAGTTGTACAGCGGATGCTTCTGTCTTTTGTTGTGTTTGTTCTACACGTCGCACAATTTGTTTTTGGCTCATCGTGCTTGCTGAACGTTCAGATTGAAACGCCACAGCTTTTTCCATCACCCCCGTGACTGTTTCTTTGATGCACACGGATCAGAGTTCTCCCTGCATTAAGATTCAGCCCGACCATTGTGCGCGCTGTAATATTCCGCTCTGAATAAAGCCGCCTTTGTTAATGGCTCCATTGAGTCATTCACAACGCGACGTACAGGGACAACCTAATTATTGATCACAAAGCCGAACGCTGCGAGCGGAGCACATTTTGATAACGAGTGGTGCCAAACTTGCATGCGATTCAGGGACACATTTTATTTGAATTGATGCTCCAAAGTGGCTGTTAATTCACCAAGGTTGGTGAAATGGTCCTGGAATAGATCTGCCCAGCCTTCACGAATGCATCAGATCCGTCAGAGTTTAATTTGACCCCCAACTGTCCACCATTTATCCTTGTAAGTCGAACACTTCCTTAGTCAGCCTTTAATCTTATTCATGCTTGATAATGAATCATATCTATGCTGGTTATTTCCATCCAATTTTCGTGCACACTCTATTCCACCCAGTTCCTTTTTATCCTATCTGAACGTAGCCACGTTATCTTTAATCTTGCTTGGCAGGTAAGGTTTAGGGACTTTGTTCTTCGCTAACAAATGACCAGGTTTTTCAGATAAGCTGTTGCTTTCATCTCCGTCAGCTGATCACACAGTGGCTACATCTGCATAAAAATAATACACTCCAAATGGAAAAACGGTGCTGAAACCCTTGAATTGCCGGGTGTTCAAAGTGCACGACAAAAAGATTTGAGTCATTTTTCACCTCATTACTTGCCTATCATGCTTGTAATTTGTTTAATTACTTTGAATAATCATCCACTTGGAAAACGCTCCACATGTTAAAAGATGTAAAAGATCTGAGCCATTTATACTGCTAACTCGGGACTCATTTGCACTGATACAGGGCGACGGAGAAGCCAGGAGACCTGGAGATTTAAGATCCTGCTCTCGCTCTTGGGCACTCAGCATTCAAATTTAATTAAATTTGGGTCTTTCATCAACTTAACTTCTTTGTTCAAAAGTTCACATTTCCTTTTTTGGCGTGTCTCTTCCTCTAAAGCATGTGGTCAGAATAATTTCTTACCGAAATACGTATATAAATAAATCTGTGTCTTAGGTTTCCGGTGTCAAAAACGTTTCTCCTCAACATAAAATCATGTTTTTTTTTAGAGGGCTATTGCAGTGAAATATGATGATCTCAGTATCTGGACAGAGGAGACATCCCGTGTGGCCAGTTTGTGGATTTAGAGCTGAACAAATGAACCCAAGAATAGATTTAACTCCAGTTAAATGAGCCATACTAATCGTCAGGGTCGAGGCATTGTTGAGGCATTATAAGTGATTTCTTTGTTGGGGTTCTTTGAAATCTCAATTGATTTGCCCTTAGGATGTGCAATATATCGAAGATGCACATTTTGAAATGTGCAAAATGTAGAAAAAAATATTAAACGGGGAGGAAAAGGATAACTTTTATGTCCTTGTGGTTCCTGGTGCGTTGTTGGTTAGTCACCGTTGTGTTGCCGAAGAAATAGGGCTCTCACATTCACACCTATGGTCAATTTAGAATTTAGAGCATTCATAACATAGCTTCAGTTAAATGATTAGAATAGAATAGTTTATGTCTTCTGTGCTGATGAATGTGTGTATGGAGTATGAAACATAAAGTTTCATAAGTGATGAAAAAATTGTTTCTTTTACCCTGCGTCTAATACCATTTGACATTTGAATGGGAGCAGTGAGGCTCTCCAAAAGAAATCAAAGTGAAAAAATGACATTAAATTAATGTTTTCAAACGTTAAATCAGAACGCGGGTTTGGCCAAATGAATCCACATTACACCTCTTCTCTTAGATGCTTTTGAAGAAGGAGTAAACTGTAGGTTTCTGGCCTCAGGCTCGACGATCAAATACCCAGTTTGTAGATACATTTAAACGCCTTTGAGTCATTTGTGTGCAGAAGCCTCTCCGGCAACCTGCTGCCTGAGGACATTAGCGAGGCAATCTTTAAATCCTGTTTAAGCACATTATTATCACTTCTCTTTTATGAGCGTGAGCTGTCCTCGCTATAACAATGCTTTACACCTGTGGCGAGTCGATGACTTCTGTTGCGAGCTGCTGTGCTTGTTGCAACAAAGACATCAGCGTTGAGGGTTTCTCTTCATCAGCTAATAAGGAAAACTGAATATTGTAAGCCCACGGCAAATGCAATTATATTATTTACCAGATATTAATCAGCCATGAGGCTGGAGCTTTGAACCAGACACAACTGACAGTAATCCCCCCTCGCTTGACCTCACTGTGAGTGAGGTCCGTCTTGATGGCGAGCCTATCAGATGGCCAGCGGTGATTATCATGCCAAACAGCAGCACAAATAAATGTCAGGGAAAAAGTCAGGCCATTCATTTGTCTCTCTCTCTCTCTCTCTCTCTCTCTCTCTCTCTCGCAAAAGCCTCATTTTACTCTGAGAAAGATTAACTGTGGCTGCTGAGCCTTCAAACACATGGACGTAACAGCTGTCAACTCATCAGTCACAATTCAGGACATCATTAGCAGGCGTCGGGGCCTTCCTCTGCTCGGGAACAAAGCCCATGTGAGCCCAGCTCTTCACCACCCAAAGTATGTTTTTTGGGAGCATAAACATTGCGATGCAGCTCCCAGCATAATGGAAATTTCCTTTCCTTCAAGTCCTAACAAATGCAGCTTCCCTGCCACCCCACCTTATGACATCCTCTTCTGTGCAATCCCCTGTGCAGTTCTGTTGAAAGTGAACCCGACTCTTAACAACATATGGATTAACATGATTGGGGGGGGTTTCTTTTGTATGCAATACAGGCGGCGATGCTGAATAAAATGCATGTAAATACAGACCGCCTGCGACACATTCATCTGTTGCTCCCTTTTCTCGCTGCTGATCCCGACAAAAATGGGCTGAAAATCATTTCCCGTCCCTCTTTCCCCGGCTAGATTTCAGCACAGTTTCCATAACGCTGAAATACTGTAACAATTGTGCTTTCTCTAGCGAGGCTGCTGCTGCTGCTGGGAGAATTGCAAGAATAGATAGCTGGTTGCTCTATCCCGGTGTACAAGCAAATAATTTGACGTGGGGGAATTTTTTTGCTTTGGGAGGCCCACAGGCATGAATCATAAAAAAACTACTCGGGCTACTTTATTTTGCTGCATGTTGTACAGAATCTGCCTCGGTCCATTCTGTCAAGGCGGGCTGAAGTTGAGATAAGGTGAGACGGCTGAAATATGCATAGCGTCATACATCGCCCGCGATGGATGTTCACACAGAAGGGCAAGTGAGCCGAGTTAGTTATGGGATTGCGAGCCCAACCGTTGATTCTTGAGGGGTGACAATCTGACACCGCTCACTTCTCCTGTGAAACCAACGATCATGTTCAGCTTATTTGGCCTCTGCTCCACACCTCGGCTCTTTCATCCAGAGCCAGAGTACAGGGCAGCAGCAAAGGTGATGGCGTTCGAGCCCTGTAAAACAAAAAAGTTTTGTTTCACTTCGTTTTGACACTTGTTTTATATGCAACATTAGAATTTTGTATGTGAGTTTCTGTGCTCAGTGTGGAGGGAAAATAGTCCGACATAAATAAAGCAGCAGACCACAGTTCAAGACCTAACATAGGAGGTTTTGTAGTTGGGTTAGTCTTGTTGGGAGTGGTAGGTCAAGAGTTCATAGATGAGTGCTTGTCTTACCATTTGGCCAGAAATTATGTCAATATTTGCATGGCTGCCAATGTAGAAATTAACGCTAGTTCTGAGCTCCAACCCGCGTGAAGATATGGAATATTGATGAGATGAGAGGGCTTGAAGTTATATTTTGTTGTGATTCTCACAAATAAGGACGTACTTCATCTTTTGGCTCATCAGCACCACATTACACCAAGATTTTAATGTCTTGAAAGAAAGAATCACACAGACCCTTCAGTGGAGGAGAAAATAGCTAATTAGAAGTCGACTGCAAGGTTACATCTGCTATTTACTACTAATAATAATATATTTAATTATATAATGATAAAATCTCATAAAATAATTATTTTCTTTCGTAATATTGCAACTTTTTCCTCTTCAGTTTGGACCTCGTTTTTGCTCCGAGAGTCACTGCAGAATAAACACATTCCCACTGGATTCAAAAAATCCATTTAATCCTGGATTTAAACAGGTTTTTCACCAGTGGGAATGGGGTATTAGAAGCAATATGCACTCTGTGAGAGTGTGGGGGGGATAAACTGACACGACACAATACTCTCAGCACTGATCCTGAAGGTTTGTAGTTAGAGTTTAGACACAAAGTCGACTTGTTTAGCATTACGAACATTCACTCGAGTGCATTAAGCGCGAAGTGAAACTGACTTGGGCATTAAGAAAGTGGACGGTCCACACATTGTTGAATCGGGGATTCATGGTTCCTGTGCGAGGTCTGAGCCTCACAGAAGCATGTTATTGAAATTTCCTGCTGAAGTGACTGATGCTGTGGTGACAGTCGATGGCCTTCGACTGAGGCGACTGTATTTCAGCGTGTGCTCAGCACTATAATAATGTATAGCAAATTATAAATGTTCTTCCCACAGTGGATGTTAAGAATGCTCATGGACAGTTTCTCACTGAAAGTCATAGATGATGGATAATTGCGGTTGCCCTCCACGTGACCCTAGCTTCACATTCGTATACCTTTATTTAAAAGTAATTTTTTTTTTCAGATTAGAAAAAGACCCTTTCATTATATTGTTACATGCAACATTTCTATGCAGGCTCAAATGGAATTGAAAGTAAGAGCCCTGAGCATCAGAGAGTCTGGACACAGGCCGTTACTGTGGATTAATCTGGTAGTTGATTAATTCTACATGCCCAGATCAGATGCTTGGACACCAGCCGTCCACTGTAACTGCGATATCCGCTGTGCTGCCCGTAACTGTTACTGATCCTCGGGTGTTGGCCGGCTCACTATTTGTGTGAGTGATAGTCCGGGAGCGTAATGATAATCCATAAGGCTTTACTTTGGCATGTGGAGTTACGCAGGGCTGTCAAATAATCAATTGTGCCCCAGTGCCTTACTTCTTTTTGCCAAACATTCGTGCCATTCCTGTTGGGATTTGTCTCCTCCGATTTCTTCGATTGATCCCGGGGCTTTTATAGACACATGGGTTTGACTGCCGTTGCACTTTGCTGAACTCAGGGGCAGTCGAGCTCGGCCGGGCTGCTTAATGATTTCTTTTGTTGCATATTTATCTACTGAGATGGCTGTGTTTTCAGACCAGAGTGATACTAATAGTGCATCAATAATGTATCTGGTGGCCTCGCGAATGAACTGTTTGATGGACAGCCGAGCAGCGACCGCGTGGGGGGGAATGCAAAGGCCCAATTAAAACCAACACATTTTTGAATGTTTTCATAAAAATAGGCATTGTACATCTGCTCATGAAGACTTTTTTTAATGACATTTTACTTACAGTATGTTGTGCCGGCGACAGCTGTGCCTGAAGGCATCGTATTTCCATTTGTCTGTGAATCTGATATCTCCAGAGCATCTGTAGGGAATCCTTTCAAATTTGGCACAAACATTTACTTCGATTCGAGGATGAACTAATTACATTTGGGTGGGCGAATGTCAAGGTCACTGTGGTTTCACCAAAGTCTCCTGAAAATTGAATTCCTTTCAAGTAAATAAGTACATGTTACATGAATGTGGATAAAAAATTTAGAGAATTAAACTTTTGGTCAGTGGAAGCAGACAACCAGTGAGTGGGAAGTGTTTTTCTCCCCCCTGCTATTCTTTTTTTTTTTTTCTCAGAAATGTACCTTTTGGTTTTAATCTGCTATTCTCTTCTCAGCAGCTCCAGCACTAGCTGCATTAAATATTTCAAATATAGAATTTCGAATTATGCAGAGAACACATCTCTTTCCGTGTCATTAACAAGTCTGTGTGCTTTGTCATATATTTACATATTGGGAGTTTTTTGATCCAATATTTTCCGCCGTGTCGTTCCCCAGGCGCGCCTCTCCGTTTCCTCTTCATTCGACTCGCCACGGTAGCAGAGCGTGATGCTGTTTAACTTTACTAATTTACACTCTGCAATACAACAACCGCCGTCTATTAGCGATCACAAACAGTCCCGCGAGGAGAGTCACATACAGTATGTTGCGGGAAACACATGCAAATGTTCCAATTATGTTGAGAGGGCTGTATGAGATTGAAACGGCTTCTATTGAGCAGCTGTTGCTCTCGTCTCGTGATGTTGAACTGTCCCTGAAAGCATCAGAGGAAGAGCTTTTTCAAAGAGAAGCTATACACATTAAATCAATATTAGTCGAGACAATGTACATCTATAGCTGTGCTTTTCCAGCACGAATCATGAGGCTAATATTTGACAGATTATACGTCATCCATTCCCTTTTTACTTGTTTGAATAACTTAAAATTGCCAGTACAACTGCATGAAATGCTCGTCTGCACTTGCCATAAAGTGATTGCAGCTCCTACCTTGCAATGTAAAGTTTTTATTTTGGCATCAAAATCACTTGATTTCATTCATGAGGCTAATATTTAACACACCTGTAATTGTTGGAATACACTTAAAGTGCCAGTACAACTCATAACATGTACATTCCCACAGCAGTTTCATGCAGCCGTGCCATGATGACTCCGCCCACGTTGAGGAGGTACTATAGCACGTGTCAAACTCAAGGCCCGGGGGCCAGATGGCGGGCCACGTCATTTTATGTGGCCCGCGAGTCATTAATTGGACTTAAAAATCTGTGTTAAAATAGGTTTATGCTGCTTTAAGCCGTGCATTTACCATAAACTACATTTCCCACAATCCATGGCGATTGCTTTACCCGTAAAGTGACGGCACCACCACTAGATCGGAGTGTATCATTGTATATGCATCATGCGACTAGTGAAATTGAATAAGTAATAAATACAAAGTTATTTAGCAATATGTTACGGAGTAGTTAGCGTTATTTTACATTATATTTGGTTACATTTATTCTGTATGACAGTTACATCTGGCCCTTTGAGGGTAACCATTATGCTGATGTGGCCCTCAGTGAAAGTGAGTTTGACACCCCTGTACTATAGTAATGGAAACGATACCAAACCGAGTAGAGTCGAGCCATGCTGGAACTGCATAGTGGAAAAGTGCCATTTGTACTTTCTAATGGGAACATCTAAATGAATGAAATACGCACAGCAGTTACAGCTGCAGTTGGAAGAGTCTCTAAAAATACTTCCTATTTGAACTCGTTGTTAGAATGTTAATGTTCTGGGATCACAGCTCTCTCTTGTCTTGAGCTCCTGTCATCAAGTGAGCGCAGACAAACACAGATTTCTTTTGTAATTCTCTATTATTTTCTGTCTCATTGCACTCACTGCGAATAGCGAAGGTTACGACAAATTACCCTCCCTCCAAATAATTCACAATTTTATTCAGTTGTATGTGAGTTGATGTCGGCGTGTTCCTTCCAACTCCTGTTCCTGCGGAGTTAACTTTTTCCTTTTTGCTAACCTCATCTCATGCATAAATAAAGTCTTATGCAAGCACTAAACAGAATAATGCTCTGTCAGTAGGCTGCTTGTTAATACACCGTGTTGTGTGACTAAGTGTTCATTAAGCAGAACTAATTCTTCTCTCTACCATGTTTCTCATTATGTTTACTCTTTCCGGAATAAGACGAATGCTTTGAGTGTCGTGTGTGTGTTCATGGATGACGTTTTGTCGTCAGAAGCAGTTGTGTGCTATTTCGTCATGTTTTTTTCCACACGAATCTGCACTGTGTGACTAATGGCGAACTGCTAAGGCTACACTTTGCAAGTGAAACTGATTACGACTTTAGTTTCGTCGTAATTAAGCATTTATTTCTGGCCTCGTCCAAAGATAAAGATAATAAGCACAGAGGTGTTTGGACAGAGTGGAATGAGGAAATAAAAGTCCCAACGGGAGACAAATTTTAGATTGATGGCTGCGATGGTGACTTTGAACATGACTGACAGACTTTCCAGACACCTCACTGATGTCTGTTGAATGTGCAGCGCGTACTTATGCATGTAAATGACTGTTCAAAGCATTCGGGGCACAGCGTACAAAAGAATGAAAATCAATGGGAAAAAAAAGGAAAAAAGTCACAGTGAAACATTGAATAAAAGTTTCTGAGACCAATTTCAGTTGTATCTTAATCTCTCTACAAAACATTGAACGTGTTTAAAGTGATTGCTGCTCTTTTTTGCGTTTTGTCAGGTAGCCCACAGTGCTGTGCGAGTGAGAGGGGGAGTGGCTACAGTAGAGCAGCGAAAGCCGACGTGCGCTTCTTTTACCGATATATTTCACAATATGGCACTTCACTTACTCGTGGCCGTAGCAAGACACCTGTCAAGTTTGAAAACAATCGGACCATCGTTTCAAGAGATATGAGCATAACAATCAGACAAACAGACAGACAGACGACATTCCTGGAATTTATCGATAGATTATGCGACCATCCCCCTCCCCTTTTTTTTTATACCTCAAATAAACTACGTAAAAAGCAAATAACAGCTTGGAGAAAATACAATTCTTTTGGAGCATAATTGCAAATGCAGATTAGTTGTGTGGGAACCTCATTCTGCTGAACTCTGTGGGGAAGATTTTAGTTGATTTACAATCAGTTCTATACATCAAGAGGTGGATAAGAATCACTCCCTGCTACACATATATATATATATATATATTTTTTTTTTTATTGAAACAGAGGGGAGTTTTCTTTTCATTGCTGACTTCAGGAACTGAATTTACAGCTTTTAGTCACTGCCAGCAAACATTAGGCCCGTCGGTTTTCTGCTCAGTCCGCCTACCTGTTGACTCTCTCACTGCCCTCGAGCCACATGTCAAACTACACACAGTCAACTCTGTGCTGTTTGTGTAACAACACAGCAAAAAGTACTGGTCCTCTGAACCTGAAGGACACAATCATAACTTCAGCTGGATCCAGGAAAGGAAGGATTTTATTTATCGACTACCTCCTGTGGCTGCAGTAATTGAAGCAAGCTATAGACGGGTAACTCTCCATCCATAACATATTGAGAAGCCCTTCGGTATCTGTAGCAAGGCATTTTACAGTCTCATCAAAGGACACTTGAAAGCTATTTATCAGTAGCAACAGCACAGAGGAGGTGCTTCATCTTGAGTTACACAGAGATTGAGAAACATTTACCCTTATATTGGTCTGAGGGGAGTCAGTGAGATTGGGCTGCACTGATACATGCTCACAAACGCAGACAAATGACACAAAACACACATTTAATTCCTTTCATAATCTAGTGTGTACATCCTCCATGGAAACAGGGAGCACTATGACGCATCTACCATCCAGGAGTAAATGTCGGAGAGGTAAAGACAGTATATGCAGGGTTCCCACAGTACCGTAACCATCAAATTTACAGGTGAAAAACACAGGCCAATGTTGAAATTGTCAAAATTTTCCATCATTTTTTTGGATTTTCTGTGTGGAGTGTTCTTTACAATCACCTTCACAATCATTCTGCTCTTTCACAATAGAGCAGTTGTAGTCATACACTGAAAATTCCAGCGTTTTCATCTTCTAACTATTTAATTATTCCATCATCTGCCCTCCAATGTTATTGAGCAAGGACTCCCTTGGGTTCAAAGAAACAGACTCATCCAATAGACAGACAGTTATCTATCCATCAGATCCATATTAATGTGTATCAGGGACTGTTAAACCACATTGAACACGAATTGACCCACAGACACTAATAAGACACCAGCTCTTTATTGCTGTTACCTGGATTCGATCTTGCTTGCTATGGCAACTGCAAATGGAGATTGGGGAGTTGTATCTTTGTATATAATGGAGATAAACAATGAACTGACACCCAAACAACAAAAAACCAATTATAAAAAAAAATCTTCATTGATCCATGTATCCTTGTTCTTAGCTGGCGATACATTCACACCAAACACGGTGGATCTTTATCCAGAAATTCCAACCAGCAGTCCATCCATGTGAAACATCAAAAGTCCATTTGAAGAAAGAATTATGTGGAGAACAAAGCCCAGTGCCTATGACAGATGCTTAAGAGTTTTTTTTTTAAAAAGAGCTCAGGGAAACAAAGCAGGCAAGCATACAAATAAAAAGGTGTTTGTGTTGAAGCTGACTAAAGAGCTGGAGACTCTTTAAAGGTTTTCCTGTCACCCACGGTATGTTAACAAAGCATGGATGGCATTGCAGTTCACAGAGCACTTTTGTGAGCTGTCTGTTGTACAGATATACGGTGCCAGTGAAGGACTCATCTTGTGTCAAAAAAAAAAGCACTGCTGTCTTTAAACATCCATTGTGTATAGGGTTGTTTGCGCAAGCATAGAGTTGCTTTAATTGTTTTTATAGCCTTCGAATAAGCCTTTAAGACACCTACCTTGCTTGGGTGCACCGCCATTTATCTACATCAATACATACATTTAATGCAGAGGCGTATTATGTACAGTGTACACACAGAAGAACGACATCCTTTCTGGTTTGCCAAAGCAACTGTAGTTCCCTGACACACTGGACCTTTAACTAACAACATAGTTAAAGAATGTAAATATGTATTTCTTATCAACACCGATTCAGGTTTTCCGTTCTTTTCAGTGTTGGTATAAAGCCCCCCCCCCAAAAAAAGACCCGTAGAGGGACACGACCTGCTGTGATTTCCGCTCTCAGGTCGATTGATTGAAGTCAAAGCGCTCGCTCGGTTCTTTGAAGTTGTTATCTCATGTCGGACAGCGTTTTCCCAGTCGCAATTGAAATTTGCGTTGCTTTGTAAACACCCACTCTTCCAATTTAAGCACATTAGTGGATATAATAAAGTTTTTGTGTAATATCCCATGTTCAAAATACAAGTCAGCTCTCTATGCCTTACATGCACATACAATGCAAAGTGACACTCGGTTGTGTTCTTGAGTGCTATAGT
The DNA here is from genome assembly GCF_963457635.1 of Microchirus variegatus. Classification (NCBI taxonomy): domain Eukaryota; kingdom Metazoa; phylum Chordata; class Actinopteri; order Pleuronectiformes; family Soleidae; genus Microchirus; species Microchirus variegatus. Next base: position 10,712,395 of record NC_139803.1, read on the forward strand.
TCACTGTCAGCAGTGGTATTGCTCTCAGTCCTGGAATGATGATAAATTGTGGGCTGACAGTTTTCCATATTTTCCCCCCTCTCATACTTATTTCAGCCACTGCTTGCAAACATTTAGCCTAAATTTTTCTGCCCCTGTGGATTCACACAAATGTTTTTTTCTCTCCCCCCCCCAAAACTGTCACACATAGTTTTTGCCGGTTACTGGAGCTACTGCACGAGTCTACTTTCGGATGGACAGGTGAAAAATGGTAGTTATTATGTGCACAGTGTGTGGATGCCTCCGGCTGCTACTTTGGCTCATATAGGTGCAGCAGTGAAAACTTTAAAAAGGACCGGGTGTGATTGAATATAAATTGTGTATGCTGACAAATCACTGCACTCTGATCCAGTCACATTTAGTCTCCTTGCTCTGAATCAGAATGAAGCATGACAAAAAAAGCACAAGGGGCGAGTCTTCTATAATATACAGGAGAAGTGTTGTTTTAATAGTTAACTAACTTTTGTGATGACCAAATATTAACATTAATCTTCAGTGATTCGATTGCGTATAAGATGATACAAAAAAAACCGAGTGAAACAAAGCATTATTGGCGCTGCTGTAAATCATCAGAATGCATTCAAGTCAGGGCGTTTACATGCCTGTTAAAAGTCCAAATTAGTCGGAATAAGACAATTATGTTTTCTTAATGTCATGAAAATACGTTAGTCCGACTATAATGGAGATAATCTTAGTCAGACTAACATACCTGGATAATGCAACTCATAGTCTGATTACTCCTGCATGTATACGCTTAATCAGACTGGAGTCAGACTTGGGGTTCTGTGTATGCGGTCTTTGACCCAGAAGGAGATATGATGACATCGAACACGGCAACCGCAATAGCCACGCTCCATCTAATTTGTATCATGACTAACATGTATAGCAGGTACATACAGAACTACAGCATCATCCATCTCGGCGTTCACTTCGTTTGTTTTTCTGTGACGTAAAGGTCACTAGTGAGAGATATAGCACCACCTGTGGAGGCGGAGTCAGAAGTGCACGACCAATAAATCGAGTTTCTGCTCCTCTGTATGCGATCTATACTCAGACTCTGCAAGTTGTCCAATTGCCTGTCTTAGTCAGACTAAGGCCTTAGCTTGAGTACTGACTGTTCAAACCTCTACTTATGACTAAATGGGGTCTTAGAGAAACATTTTATTTTCAAGATGGGAAAAAAGTTGATTCTTAGAACCATCATAACAATAATGACATCTAAATAACCAACTTATTTTGGTTTTGGTTACTGGGTTAATATAGATGGCCGTACATATGGTGGAGACTGGTTCATTCACTGGCTCTCTGTTGCTATTATCTGTATAATGTCATACGTTATTTAACTGTTCTCTTCATCATGTAACTGCACTTTGACACAGTAACTTCTAACCTTGAATTTCCCCGTCAGACCGAGAGCTTTACGCACCAGCTACAGCTACTGCTGTGCAATCTGTCCATTATTGTTACTGTAGTTGAAATGCAGTCCATACAATCCTCTCCCTCATTTGTAGTATCACAGTGTGAGAGGCAAAATGGCTGTTTTTGTCAACTGTGATATACTCTTGGCGCAAACCAAGAACTCGATGTGGAATTAACTGTCGTGGCATGTGGTTGTGGTCAAGGCGAAATTTCAAAATGACACCACTTGGGTCTGACTATTTGTGGCAGTGGAGAAAACAAAAAAAAAATCAAAAAGTGAGCTGTTGAGTGCCTCAGTTGTGACCTTGCTGCATCTGCTGGGGGTTAATAGAGCTGTTTTATCAGTGCTAGTCAACAGATTCTCTGTAAGATGCTGGGATTTTTCTAAAGTCAGTAATGTTTTGTACTTTAGGCGTTCAGTCCCAAGACAGCAAAGCATTTATACAACAGGTTTCCCATGGGTCCTTGAAATCCTTGAAAATAACCTTAAATAGACATGGTTCATTGAAAATGCTTGACTTTTGTGCAAGAAAGCACATTCAGTTCTTGAATTTTAGGGAATTGGTCCTGGAAAGTCCTTGAATTTGATGTCTGGGAACCCTGTATATCAGATGTAAAATGATCACAGTATCAATCACTTTATATGCTCACCTTTTGCCAAGAGCTAAACCTCTCCATGGTAAGCAAAACGATCTATTGTGATGGTGGATTTCACTTAAAAAACTGTAAATGTATTAAGTTAATTCTTGCACAACTACCAGGAGTTCGTGAATGTGAGGCGTTTTGCTCAAGGACACTTCAAATTGAGGCTTTAAAGAGCAGAGCAACCTTTAAGTCAATTAAGTTCAAATCGATTTCATTTGCACAGACCGATATCGCAACTTACATTATACACAACACTTTATATCGTTGATACCTTACAATAATATACAATATTATATCCATAAGGTTCACACAACGTTGTAAGACGACTGCAATCATAGAGCCAAGCGTTACTGAAAATAGTCCATTGAAATGGTTCAGGAACCTCTTTGTTAAACCATCGGCATTGCAATACATTGCGTTTCCAATTCAGTTCACCTTCACGACTGAAGATGATGGGTTACACCGACTACAATTTAAAGCTAGGACAAATAATTACAATATGACATTCAGGCTTATGTGGCAGATGTGCCATCATAGCAGCTCTCTACACGTTCCTGTCAGATCTCTCACAAACTCATGCATTTATTCTTTTCTTGCTTGGAAGAATTTATGACCCTTTTTTTATTTGTATGAAGCTCCCCAGCGTTTAAAATGGGTTGAATGAAACAACAAAGCTTGAAATTTGTGGGGTGCACCCTCACCGCGAAGGAGTTCTTGGTTAATAATAATAATAGACACTGAACTGCAACTTATTGTTGGTATTTGAAATGAAAAAGAACGACAACGTGCACCGCATTCAACTGGAAATTAACCAACTGTGTCCTTCACTGACGGAGAGAAAAATAAGTAAATTGGATTTATGCTCAGGACAAGTAACGGTATCAAGAGTCCAGAAATAGAATTAATAAATGTCAAATTCAATTCAGAACTCGGGCTTTTACAGTAAATTCAGTAAACACGGACTACCAAGCTATCACAGTGCAGTATTTAAATCCAAATGATCTCTCCTACTGCAATAAGGGCCACATTCAGGATAGTAACTTTATACTGGAAGTGGGTTTTATTTTAACTTCATCCATCGGAATCGAAGATGGAGTTAAAGTTAAATTGTGGTGTGCGGCGTCGTAGCTAGGAAACACATTTTCACAATATTCTAGGACGACTTAAAGTGCCACGTAATACATGAGCTATAAGAATTTAGCATTCTCATAACAAAAGCGTGTACATACAGCAAGCAATCAAAGACTTGGGAACCAGTTTATAGGTAAATTATCACATAATTATCATTATAATATACACACATCAAATTCTCTTCATTAATCCGGTCGCTCTACCATATTTCATTAACTGCTTCTGCACGTCCTCATGTCTTTCCTACAGTATTTTGTCCCTTACATAAACAGAAAGTACTTTTTTTTCCTGGTTTAATGTAATGCCTTTAAAGACCTATTGGGTTTTACTTTTATAGCTCATATATTGTTGTATTTATTGTATTCATGTCACCGGAGGCCCCTTTTGTTTCCATTGCTTTTCCACTTTATACACCGCAGGCTCCCTTCAAATTTGAATATAATCAGTATGAGACATTGTTCGGCTTGTATTAAGCCTATAATAATAATAACTTTCAGTGAATAAACTTGTCTTTTTTAGACAGTTCACACCAGAATTACACCCCCGTAAGACCTTGTTCAATCTTTCTTTTTTACAGTTAGTTAACTTTTCAAATTAAAATAAAAACAGGCACCAGTTGGCTCCTCTCACAGTATGTGAGTGTTTTCAGACCAGTGAGATTTAAGTCATTGTTTTGTGGTTTAATCTCACTTGTTTTTGCAGAACATTCTGTGTTTTGGGGTTTTTGGTAAATCAATGAGAAGAATTAAATAAAAAAAATCACTCCAGCTTATTCATCTTTAGCAGAAAACAAGTCAAATCCAGGATAAAAACCATGCACAATATGCACATTAGCATATTCATGGTGTCATTGCACTGTATTTGTACTCGTGTATTTGCCTCGTGTCAATGAGTTTGTTTGCACATCGCAATCAGATATAATGTGCACTAAGGGGGGGCTGGCAGAGTAGTGTCTGTTTAATGTCTGCTTCCAATGATGTGGACATCTGCATTCACACACACAGCTCCCCCAGGTCTAATACCTAGAAATATTGGAAGTTTGCAATGTGTGAGAGCAGCTTTCACAGTTCACAGCCTGAGTCTGACTCTCTGTCTCTCACCGAACAGAGAAGGTGTTATGTTGTGTGGCAACACGAGGAGCTATTGTCGGCGACACAAAGTAGCTCTGCTTTGTCCAAAAATTACCTCACGTGTCCTCGCATCCTTCCTTTTAGTTGCGAACAAAAGTCTGCAAATCTGAAATCCAGACCCCTGAATAGAAATAGACAGAGTCATGTCTTGTTGAAGTTGCCAGAGATAATGAAAAAATCAGAGCTGGTGATGAGTCATCTCTTGTCAGTGCATCGTCTGGAGTTCTTTTCCTGAGAAAAATCTGTGTTTTACTTAGAAACCATAAGAAATGTTGGATTTGAAGGGTTTAAGTAAAACATTGTGCTGAATGACCCAGTTTGGGACCCAGTTGAGACCAACTGGAGACTAACCGTTGGCTGGAGTCAGTGCAATCTGCTCTTTTTGCATGTTTTTTTTTCTTCCTTTTACTTATTGAGGTTGAAATCTGAAGGCTGTCCTGAATAGCTCCTGGTCTGACACGATCTCTGTTTCCGTAGTCAAGGTGAGCTCTTGTTTTTCGACGAGCATCAACCTGTCAAATACAGTCGATCACCGCAGAACAAACGTCTATTTCGTGTAACTTCTCAAACCACTGCAGCTGCACTGTTTGTTGCAAACACTCAGTTTAGCCAAATGAGTCTCCTCAAAGCTCCAAAGCCCCCCCTGAGGAAGCAATAGAAACAGAATAATAACATTGTTCTCCTGCAGCAGCCACTTTATGACCCGGAGATGCCGTGGTTAATTAGTGTCCCGGCTGAAAATCGCTGCCAGTTTTGATACAAACGACGCACATTAATGCTATGAAATATTTATTCTAATGTAGCCTTTCACTGCAGGAAACACATGAGGAAGCCACAACAGCACTTAACTACATGTGCCGTTACTGTACATACAGTGATATGATCTTGTGGACAGTGTTCATGCACCGATTCTAGATTTGAGTTCAAAACAACAACACAATATGTAATATTATAAAGTGACAAACACTGAGGAGGAAAAATGGAGCTAAAGATCCCAGACTGTCGTGGTCCTGGCAACCTCTCTTATTCTGTTCTTACCCCGCCCCCGTCCTCAAGTGTCTCAAGTTGTCTGTGTCTCAATCCAGGGGCTGAATCCTCCCACTCAGGAGGAGACGAAAGTCGTGCGCTGTGTGAAATGCGACGGTCGAGCCCACACAACTTCTTTTTCTCCTCGTGATTCTAGAGTTTGAAGTCACAGTTATTCCTGCTCCTCAAAGCCTAAAACAGTACTAGTTTTGTGTCGTACCACCTTTAGTAGTTAGTTTTGTTATTATTTATTAGTTTTCATGGACCCTGCGGTTAATATTGTTTTTCTAAATGTTATATGTAATACTGGAAGAAATGGAGATGCTTCGTATACCCAGACAACAAATCTGTATGTATACTATACAAGGGTTTAACAACATCATCATGTACGTCAGAGAATATTCAACATGAATTAGGTTTGACCAGGTCGAATAAACCTGGTTAAACTCCTTCTTTTTTTCACAATATTAATCCACAAATGTAAATTCTAAAGGACTTAACCCCGTTGATGATATGAAGAACGAGGTGAAATCACTTACACTCAACAAAAATATAAACGTTATGTGACAAAACAGAGTAACTGTCAAAAAATAACAGTACAACTTTATCAAGTCGCTTTTGATCTTGTGGACAGTGTTCATGCACCGATTCTAGATTCTAGAACACTTAACCCAGCACTCAGCATGCCAATGGCACACTCCTTCATGATTTGAGACATCTGTGGCATATTGACAAGTGACAAAAGTCCACATTTTGGTGTGCCCTTTTATTGACCACACCATAAGGAGTGTCTGTGTGCTGGTCAATCAAGTGACACTGGACTACTGGGTTTGAGCAAAACAAATCATTCCATAAACAAATGCATCAAGAATCTGAGCAAATGTCATGACATTCGATTTTTGTTCTATATTTCAAGTTGGTGCGTTTATTTTTTTGTTGAGTATAATTAGTTCCTGCCCATATTAGATGATAAAAAAGCTTAAAAATGATACCCAATCATATCATAATTTTATCTTCTTAGTAGGAGATTAAATCATCTTTTTGTCTACTCTTAAAACATAACATTGGAAGATATCATACTATGGACTTTTTAAGATGCATTACTCGTGCAACTGTGGCCGCCGAATGGTTTGTGCTTTCTTGCGTCACTTGCGGGTAAACACATTAAGCACTTGCCTGGGGTCGAGCTAACTCGTTGTGCTAAAGTGCAACCAGCGGCTCAAATTAAGTGACGCATTTATAAATTAAGTGAGACACACACATCTCCAGATTGCACCAGTTAGTACAATTTCCTTTCACGGTTTCTGCCAAAGCCCTCAGTCTCATTCATTCATTCTCTCTCTCGTTCTCTGGCACACAGAGGAAATGTCTGTCCTCTTATTTGATGCATTTCGCCGCTAAATAGCTTTCGTTTCCCGACGCTCAAATATTTCAACTCGAGTGACTGAAGTTTTCGTGAAAGATTGACAAAAACGGCTTTAACGGACAATTAGAAGTCATCAAACATCTGCTTTTATATTCTGAGATGAAGTGCGACGAACCCACTCGTTTTCCACGGTGCTGCTTTAATCTTTAGCGATGCTTTATTTCCCTACATCTGCACTATCAATCAGAACAAACAATTATACAGTATGAGGCATGTGATACAGAGATACACACACAAGATCATCATCATTACAGTTAAACTGAGTGCAAGCTGCATATTTTATCCAAAATGCAATGTTTTTCGAAGGTGAACAAAAGATGGAGGTAAAAGACAGTGGGTGGCGTGTACAGTACGTGCCTGAGCAAAGATATTTATGCCCTTCCCTGAAGAGAAGGCTGTATGCAGTCTCTCCAAACCACCTGTGCTGCATTTATTGTCTCACTGCATTCTCTCGAAGGTTTTGTGCAGTTCACGTCTTCGCGTGTTTATTTTTATGTTTTGGAATAAGCGACGAGACGTAACTGGAACATTATTGTGGAGATAATTTGGAACGTGCTGCGTGTCTTCGTATTCGTCCAATACAATACTCACCACTGTTACAGAATGTATCAATATAATCATATTTTTGTATATAGGCCAATTCATTTCAGAAGATAAGCTTGCTGGGTTGTCCCATTATATTTTCTGGCATACGTAGCGCCTACCTTTATCGGGAAATGGCTCTAACCCACCAGCAGAAGCCCATTTCAAACCATATGTTCATTTGGAATCTGATTCATTTTAACATTGAATGTTCTTTTTATAAATAAACGAGGAGCTTTGTATATTTAGAAAAACCTTGCACAGTTTCGCAGCGTCGCTTAAAAACGTGTAATCCAATGTCTTGTTTTCTCCAAAAACCAAAAGCTATTCTGTTTTATTGATTTCTTTGTTATATGGAGCAAAAAAAAACACTCAAACCGATTCATCGATAATAAATATGTAAAGTATCAATCCAGTTTTTGATGTGTACAGGTATTTGTGAATACATTAGTGACCTATTTGAGTGCTTCTTAACTTAATTAAACATGTATAAATAAGTATCATATGCTCCTGGAGGCTTGAAAATCCACTGTCGCATATTATCTTGCATGTTTTTTTTTGTCAAAGCTCTACATGGTGACACTGCCGGATGAGTTATGCCTGCCCATCATCAGGTCCATAAATAAAAACACTACCAATTTGCAAACAGCTCGTTTGATATTTGTTCAGTGTTCCTCAGATGTTTCCGGCAACTTTCATTTCCCTTCAGTGCTTCTGTCTGCGCTGCTCTTGTCTGCTTGTCACTGCGCATTGAATGATTGGCCAGACAGGACTGAAAATATTAAATGCAGTAAATAATAGCGGGGAAAACTTCCCAGACACAATAGATATAGAATAAACATGCCGTGCATACCTACCTTGATAAAAACAACCTAATACAATTTTTTTACTTTTACATCGGCAACAAATAACCTCCCCGACGGAATTAAGTCGTGAATAAAGAGCCGCGGGGAGTAGACGCTCACACAGGCAGCGACAGGAGAAGTAAGTGAGTGATAAATAGACCATCACTGCAGTGTCATCCAGAGACATGGCTGTCACTCAGACACGCAGACAAATGACACAGTTAAAGTGTGTTTTACACAAAAAGTTCATTTCATGTTTGAAGTTGCCCAGTTGAATTATTAAACGTCGAAACATTAAATTGGCAGCGTATTAATCCATCCCTTATTAGTCCAACCCTAATTCTTTTGTTTTGGAAACTGCGGTTCCTTTGGGCAGGTGTGAACCCAACATGTTCCAAATGTGTTCCAAAACAAACATGAGCTTAGAACGATAGCCGCCAAATACGGAAATAAATCACAACTGCTTGTACACTCTTAGAAATAAAAGTGCTAAGTAGAACCATATAAGGTTATTTGGCTTGTCCTCATAGGAGAACCCTTAGTGTTACCAAGAACCCCTTTTAAACCCTTTATTCACAAAAGGGATTTTAAAGGGATCAAAATGGTTCTTACTGGAACCATTACCTAGAATCCTTTGAAAAACACTTTCTTCGGGGAAAAGGGTTTTTCAGAAGCAAATGGTTCCGGGTAGAACCTCAGCCCTTGTAGAAGGACCCTTTAGAACTCTTATTTTTAAGAGTGTAAGCACCCACAAGACAAACTAAGTTTTAAGACTAATTAGCTCAGTTTTTTTGTGGTTGCCCTCCATCAACCAATAGATGAGCGAGTTTCTTGTTCATTGTTTCTTGTCTCTATATGTGGCCCTGTGATGGACTGGCGAACTATCTAGGGTGTACCCCGCCCGCCCATCACCCTATGTCAGCTGAGATAGACACAGCAACCCCTGCGACCCCCTGGTGGAGGATAAAGCGGTAGATAATGGATGGATGGATGGACGTTTGTCTGTCTTCTCTTTCTCAGTAATTCTTGATGCCGTGCCACCTTAGGTAAGGAGGGGAACATGTTATTCAAAAGGTTCTTTTGTTTCTTCGAGTCTAGCTGAGACTATTTGGTGTGAAATCTCATACCAGGAGGCGTGAATCTACACACAATTACAACACATCTGCACATTGAATCTGGCTTAAAACAACATCATTTGGTGTCATTTTGAATAGAATTGACATACGTTTATTTGCAGATGGTATAGTGGAAGCGAGATTCAACACAAGTGGATCAGTCTTGACGCGTGTTAAGTAAATAAAAGCATCTCCTCTGATTGTGCCACCACCATAACGAAGTGTAATGATTTAAAAAGTGTTTAAAATGCTTATTGTCCCCATAAGAGAGACATAGACTCGTTAGTGGGGGCTGGCTTTTCTTGACCTGTTGAATGAGTGAATGGATAAACCACAGGAAGGATTGTCATATCTCTGCATTTGCTGTCGCCTATGAACACTCATACTGGGAGCTGCCCACTTGTGATGACATAAATGTTTTCTGCTTTCTGGATTTCGTTCTGCTGACAACAACAGTGCACCAGCAGGCGACTGAAGCTAAAACAAACAAAGTGGTGCCTTTTTAACCTTTTTTTTTTTTTCATGTGATGAATTAAACTCCTGCTGTTGTTAAAGTGTCGCACTGTATTATAGGAAAACAACATGCTAATTCCGAACACTTCCCTGTAACTGACTACACAGTCGTCTGCATTTGTCAGAATGTGTCTTTGTGAACCGTTCCCATGGCGGAAAATACAATTTTATCCATGAATTTATGGATGAGTTTTTTTTTTTTTTTTTTAATGTCTGAGTCTTCTCTCACTCCTCCTCTCTCCTCCCTCCTTCAGTTCTGTAAGGAAAAGTTATACTTTAAATTTACATCTTGGAATTCAGCAAAAAAGGGGCTTGAATGAAGAAAATATCATATTTTCCTTTTTTTGTTGTGACAAATGCGTGCAAACGACTCTATTCAATCACATTTAGTGTAATTTTACAACATGGTACAGTGAAGACACTTACATGCTGTTTTTTTTATTTATGCCCCCTTGTCGTCACTGTTTTGTTTAGAGCTCAAACTAAGGATTATTTTCACAATCGATTAATCTGTCCATTAGTTTGTCAAACCTGGATTATTCTCGAATGTCTTGTTTTTGATTTCTTTGAGATATGGAGCAAAGAAACCAGGAAACGTTCACATTCAAGAAGCTGAAACAATCAGAAATCTTGCTTTAATCATGAAAAAAAAACCTCAAATAGATGACGATTCATTTAGTAATTCCTCAGTCCTCAGCGACTCCTCCCACGATCGTAGCAAATCAAGACAAAAAAGCAAAAGGATTCATATTAGATGAAATAAATATTGCAAAAAACTGTTCATGTAAATTCTTTGTTTTTTTTTATTACTGCAAATGAAATTGACCTGTGCAAAATAAGGATGTGGGCAAGCTAATGAAGTCATTGATTGTGTCACAGTTTGTTCATGAAGCAATCAAGGACATCAGCTGTGTGTGCGTGTGTGCGTGTGTGCGTGTGTGCGTGTGTGTCTTTCAAGGTTGTGAGCTTCTCATTCACTTGAGTGCAGCTCCAAAGTGGGACTAATAGCTTTGATATCACCTCTGCCAAGGAGCCTCTGTTTTTCAGTGCCGTCTGCTTTTGTGTCGGCGCCGTCGTGAGGGAGAGGAGGAAAAAAAACTGAACTCATTTTCTTAGCAAAGGGAGAAAGCACCTATTAACTCTAAGAGCAGATCTTAACAGGTGGATAAAGGACTTTTTTTTTTTTTCGTTATCTCGCTTCCTTTAATGATGCAAGATGAGGCAATCCAGACCGATCAAGGAAATGATAGAGAATTTAATGTTGGCAGTAGCACCTAGTTGATTTTTCTTTAATGTAATTTCCAATTAGATTGCTTTAAAACATTGATTTGTATTTATTGCACTCTTCCTAAATCTGTTTTTGTAGAGCTTAAGAATATATCAGTGTAAGGCCACGTCCAGACGGAAAATATCTCCGTCCACACGGAACCCGCTGAAACGACTGTGTAGTACATTATGCCAGCACTGTAACGTTACACCAAATAAACAGAGAAGAAGGCATTGTAAACGTAAGACAGAATGAACCGAGCCAGAGGAAAGAAAGTAGAAAGAAAATGTCCAAGTTTCCGTTTCGTTCCGTTTCCTTGTGCATATTTAGCAACTTTCTGTCATAAACCTAAAGACTTTATAAGAAGCAAATGCACAATTCTGCACAAGTGAGATCCGTCTATCTGTATTTACTGCAGGCGGTAATGCTGGGAATGTGACGTCATCGTTTTCCTAAAGCAGCGTATTCCACTGGCGTTTTCAGAAAATACTGTTTCAGGCCCACTAAAACGCCCTTTTCGGCAAAATAACTATGCGTATACTTAACGTCTGAACTACCACAGATTGACATTGTCCTCAGACATCAACATACATCGTCTCCTCTTCCCTGAGTGTAATAAATGTGGTGGTGAAGTGGTCTAATATTTGGTCTGAAACACTTGACACATCCGGAATCTTCCAACGCCTCCCCCCATTAGCCACTCGGCATCTACTGGAGTGTGACGAAGAAGAAGAAGAAGAAAGTTTTGAGCTGTTTGAAAAGTTTGTTCAATTGCAACTCGGTCCTGACTTTCCACCAAGATAAATATTGTGAATGATGCGTCCTATGTAATTATCTTTAAATGGTGTGGGTAATTAGCAGGCGGATTTAAGTTTAATGGCCTATATTAACAACTGTAAAGTCTGGTCCAAATAGCGTCTGTGTAATTGAGATAGATGAAGATATAAAAACAGCCGAATGCAGGAAACTGTCTCGGGGCCCCCCCAAGATTGCCACTAAACAGATTTTAGCCGCTGAACAAGTCTGACCAATTAAAATTTACACCAGAGTGTCTTCATCTCACAGTTCCGATTGACCTTCTCACTCCCCTGCACCAAACTCTGCTACTGGGCTCCCGTTTGGTCCGTTTTGTGTGGATTGGATCAATCTCAACAAAGGATTTCAAACACCAAATTCACACAAGATAACACTTTTGAACTTACCGAGGAAGGCAGCAGTGGATTAACAACTCCTTGTGTTCCCTTATGTGAAATCAATACATTTCTTTGAGGACTTGGGTTTGTAGAGGGGGGGAGCAGTTTACTGAGCTAGAGAAAGCGAGATAGTGGCAAATATATTCTTCTAAAGATATCGTGGACTTTAAGCAGGCATAGATTATATTTGATGATTCTTTGGTTGAGTGGCTAAAATCTCTTTCACTTCTGTCCCCCCGCTGACAGCCGTGTTATCAGCCTGTTATCAAGCTGCATGGATCACAGAAATGGCAGCACGCTCGGCTGAGTCGGGGCTTCATCCACACTGCTACGTTTTTATTTGGAAACACAAAGATTCAGCTCTGCAAATGCCTATTGTCAACATAATCCTGGTGTTTTAGAATCCCCCAAATGGAAAAGCTTAAAAATACTGCTCAGTTTTCATACTCCCGGATTAAGTTTTACTTCCATTTCTCATTACTCGTATTGTACTTTTCCATTATACAGTTCCAGCACTACTCGACTCTACTCTACTCAGTTTGGTATCAACCTTCATAGTTCCGTCATAGCATGGCTGCACTCAACCGCCGAGCAAAGTACTTCTCATCAGTGTACTGACTCATTAGAATCAGTTCATTAAAAACAGATTAGTTCAGTTCTTCCTGCATGACTGGAAACAAAAAGTATATTTTCAAACAAATACAATACAATATTTTGTAATGATTAAATCAATATTTTATTTGCAATTTATATATTTCAATCTTATAGTTCATTTTAGTTTTCTTGTTAAAAACCTATTTCAATAAGAAACTAGTTATTGTCTTAGTCCGACTAAAATCAGACTTTTAACATGCACAGATCTAGTTATTGTCTTAGTCCGACTAAAATCTGACTTTTGCACAAAACTAGTTATTGTCTTAGACCGACTGAAATCAGACTTTTGCAAAAAACTAGTTATTGTCGTAGTCTGACTAAAATCTGACTTTTAACATGCACAAAACTAGTTATTGTCTTAGTCTGACTGAAATCAGACTTTTAACATGCACAAAACAAGTTATTGTCTTAGTCTGACTAAAATCGGACTTTTAACATGCACAAAACTAGTTATTGTCTTAGTCTGACTAAAATCGGGCTTTTAACATGCACAGATCTAGTTATTGTCTTAGTCTGACTGAAATCAGACTTTTGCACAAAACTAGTTGTCTTAGTCCGACTGGAATCATACTTTTAACATGCACAAAATGAGTTATTGTCTTAGTCCGACTAAAATCGGACTTTTAACATGCATGTAAACACACAAGAGTGTCTTTGCATCGACACCCCATGCGACCACACTTCAGAAAACTCTGAACTATCCCTTTAATGGACTCTGCCTTCAGTACACATTTATATCTGCTAATAATAACTGCAGGGAGGAGAAAAAATAAATAAATAAATCTTGAAATATAGTTTATAGCGATCCCGCGTCACACAGAAGCCTCTCCTCATCTCTTTGCCCGCATTTCATGTCTCAGTTAAAGACAAACAGCCCGTGGTTTAAGTGAGTTAAATGAGCTTGTTTCCATCATAGCTGCACTGTGTCGTTAGGAGAAGTGGCTGCTGACAGCTCCGCTGCAAAGTCCCCGACATCCAACTACAGCGGGGCATGAGAATGGTGAACTCATCCTTTCACATTAAAAGCGAGCTGCAGCTCCTTGAACGCAGCAGCTTTTACTCCACAAAGCTCTCACCGGAGCTTTACGCGCGCGTCGCTGCGCGCTTTGGCTGCGCGCCGCGCTGCCAATCGGCTCCCGGTTGAAGGAGGGACTTTGAGGAGCGCTGCTGCTGCGTTGGTGGATGCTGCTTGTACACAGTCAGTCAAAGAGCAGGACAGGGGCACTTGAAGAAAAAGCACTTTTCGGGATTTCTCAGAGACTATTTTTTTGTTTCCCCTCCTTTGCATCCAGGCGAGAGCAGAGAGCCAGAGAAAGAACCTCGATCACCATGAAGAATCCTGTGTACTGGGCTGTGCTGTGCGGGATGGTCGTCCTGCTGATGGAGCAAGGTAGAAGTCCATATGGTTTTTATTTTCCCCTCATCCACTTGTTATCGCTGTCATGTGTGTGTGTTTTTGGGGGATGTTTTGGTGAAGTGGTTGCCCGCATATGCCACGGGGAATCAAAACATGTCACAGCTCGAACTTGCTATGTAAAGCCGGCAGCTTAAATTAAGCGATTAGTGGAGCGCAGTTGAGCTGTCCTGGTGCCAGTGGCATGATTCTAAGTATCAGACAGTGTGCGTGTTTGTGTGTGTTGTGTTGCAGCAGTTATTTGAGGCTGCAGCTTTTCTCTGTTATGTCAAACTTTAAAACCTGTAAAGGATTCAAAGCAGTGTCAGAAGAAACACAACCAGACAATAATCTGGCTTTGTGTTTAACTGTGTCCCTGTGGGCTTTAGGCTTTCATGCACCTGCACTCTCTGTGCAGTTGTCTTTTTTTTTTTTTTTCCCTCTCTCCTCTTTTCTTGCGCCCGTGGCTCTTGCTGCCCAGCCATGGATCATCCAGACGCGCGGTAAATCTCCCGGACGGGAGGTCCTTGCTGCAAAGTTGATTAAGCATTAAGTTCTTAATCCATATTGACTGCGCGCTCAGGTCATCCAAGTTAAGCCATGTATTCTCCAGGCAGACAGGCGGGCAGGCAGGAGTTTGTGCACCGCTGCTGGTGCATGATGGAGAGAGGGCGCACGCAGCGAAGCGGCTCATCAGACCTTGTTTACACCTCGCATCCAAAAAAAAAAAATCCAATCCAATAAGAAGATTGTTGTGGCTCCATGTGGGTGCGCTTCAAAACAATTAAAAAACACTTACTATAAAAAAGAGAGGCATTTTTATCAGCTTAACCGAATGTGCTCTTGGCCCCCTTCCTGTTTTCATGCACAGTAAAGGGCTGTGAACAAAATATATAAGCAAACAAATGGAAGTCACACTTTGAGACGACCATTTGCACATCTGTCATATCGAAATTGCAATAGTGCATCAATTATTCAGCCTAAGATGAGAGGATTTGAACAGGGCTCTAAACCCAATCAATAATTAATACATTGAAAACTAAATTAATCAAAAAACACCATTTCGGATCGTGATTATATTGGTATTTTATATATAATGAAAGAAATTCTATGATTTCAGCTTGATAAATGTGAATATGTCTCTGTCGTCTATCACCGTAAACTCAATATCTTTAGGTTTGTAGATAAAACAAACTATTTGAGGTTGTGTGGAAAAAAAACAATACAACGATTATTCATCATTGTCTGACATTTTATGGACCAAAATGATCAACAGATAATTCGCTTCACTCATCTTCTACAGCTTTATCCTCCACATGAGGATCGCGGGGGGCGCTATAGTGCCAATCCCAGATGACATAGGGCGGAAGGCAGGGTCACACCCAGTGCCACACACAGAGAGACAAATTCATTTGCACACTCACGGTCAATTTAGAGTGTCCAATTGGCCAAATCTCCAAATCTGCATGTATTTGGACTATGGGAGGAAATCAACAGATTATTCCATAATTAACAAAATTAGCAGTTTCAATACTTCCTTCTACAGCCACAGTGTGCACAGTTTGAGCAAAAGAGTGTTGCTTAACAAGCTTGAATTTAAAAGCTCAAACTTGCAGATTCTCCTCCTGATAATTGGTTTGTTTTTCTGTTAAGTAAGTGCTTTGTCAAACTCCATTCTCTCGAAGTAACATCATTACCGCCAAGGTTAAAATGCAACAGCGTAAGTAGGCCGAGAAAAGTAATCTCCTCCTCTTCCTCACATACTTCACACACTAGTATATTGACATTAGATTTAAGATATAGCAAAAGACAACCCTGGATATATACAGTATAGAACAGTATTTCAGGTTTTTCCTCCCAGGACCACAAGAGGAAACTCACGTACCACTGGTGGTACACGCACCTCAGTCTGAGAACCATATGCTCCCCAACACATTAACAGTCAGTTTTTACCTGTGTGTTCGTCAGTGCTGTGCTGAAAGAGCCGCCACGTAGCAAACTGCTTAAGCAGAAAAAGGAGGAGGCTGACGCTTTTCATACTAATTATGTTCTCGACATGTGCCGGTGGTTGGACACGAACAGAACGAGTCAAGTGCCTCATTCTGCGTGGTCGAGCGGACCGCCGAGTGACTTTGTTTTAACCCCACTTCATTCAACACGTCCTGTCACTGTCACCGCTGCATTATATCGTTATTTATGTCGCAAAGTAGTCGTGACTTTGCGGGCGTGGAGTAGTGTCGTTTGAAGAAAAACAAATAAAAACAATATCTTCTTACCTGACAACACATCCACTTGCAACTGTTTTTAATCGACATGGAGGTTCAAGCCTATTGGGAATCCATTCCATTCTCCAGACCACATGCAGCTCTTTTGCATAATCAGAGTCCGTCAGGTTAGATTAGATTATACAGACATGGACACAGATAAGGGAAGAAGCAAATTCAGGGACTCGGTGGTTTAACATGTGTCTGGATGCATTATATTCCAAAAGTCATTCATCAAATCCCATTGTTTTTTTTTATTAGTTATTGAATTCACGTCAATGAAATTTGCCAATGTCACATAGAGGTCACAAGTTTTAAGAATGTAGATGACTTGAGTTGTGAGTTCTGTTAAAAGAGTATAAAGACGTGGTCAAATCTAAAGAGAAGGATACGGAAGCAGCTGTGAAGATGGCGTCCTGGAGGAGGTCAGACGCCTTTGATCGCGTTAATGATGGAATCGCGTTCACTTTTGATGTACGGTTTTCATGCCACTGGCCGTATAGCGAGGGAAGAAGAAGTGACAGCCGGCTGAGCTGCAACATTTGCTTGACCTCTCCAGCAGGCCCTTTCGTGTGTTGTCACACCTGCAGCCTCGCCCACCAATGATGTCATTCATGACCTCCTGTGGTTCATAGTACAGACGCATTACTTTAGCAAAGTGAGGGATTTAAAAGGGCTGAATATGATTTAAAGTGTCTCTTAAAAGTGACCTATATTCTACATTTCTATTTGGTTTTTGAATAAAAGAGAGACAGAACGTTAAGAGCTCCTGACTTGTAAATCTTTTCCTATTCTGCGAGTATGGATCAATGAGTTCTCTTTCATCACCAAAGTGACAAATCCTTTGAATCGCTATGGATCCGTCTGTGAAAGTATACGGTGATGCATCGCTGAAGCCTTTTCTTCACTACAAAGAAGCCATATACTTCACTTCACGATTAAATAATAACCAGAATGGATACAGCTACGACTGTACTGTAGCGATGTGTATATGCACGAGGAGCGTGCAGGTCAGAGGCAGACAGCAGGGCAGATCACAGGAGCAGAGGAAAACAATCTGGAGCAATTGACAGAGACAGTAAAAGTGGCCCGGGTTGTAGCACTCGGATAGTTGGCTGCCTTAGAGAGTGTGGAGCTGCTGTGGCAGGAAGCAGTATGTGTCTGGAATTGTGATCAACAGTCAACACGAGTAAGTGCATTCTTTCTCGCATCTGTCGGTGGTGAACTGTAGCCGGAGTTTCTATCTATCTATCTATCTATCTATCTATCTATCTATCTATCTATCTATCTATCTATCTATCTATCTATCTATCTATCTATCTATCTATCTATCTATCTATCTATCTATCTATCTATCTATCTATCTATCTATCTATCTATCTATCTATCCTTGAATCTGAGCTCTCATTTAAAGCCTCCAGAATCGCAGTTTTGCCCGCGTTGTGTTGACGTTTTATTTTTGCAACAGGAAGTTCACACCTGCATCCGAGCTCCCATTGGGCGACATCACCCGTCAGTCAAACTGGTGTCCACCCATAATGCACTGTACATTGTTGTCACGCATAGTATCGGCTGAGCTCGCTTGGAAACTCGCCTAATAGAACGTAATTCACAAAATTGTCATTATTATTGTGTTATTGAAGAAGATCTAACTCCTCCACCTAAGAAGTAGACTCATTTCCCCGTAGACCAGCTGACTCGCCCCCTGGTGGCTATTCAATATATTCTCACCTTTTCATTGACAAGATTCTGGCCAAGTTCTACATCACAGACACTTTTAAGCAGTCTTGATTCACTAGACTCAGGGGGTAAAAAACAAAACACAGACAATGTTTGCCTAATAAACAGTTTTCATCTTCTTGTGTTTTGTGTGAGGTGAGGCAGCAGACTTTACTCAAACAAAGAGCACGTCTTGCTTTTCTGCCACCGTTCATACTTCTTTTTTCTCTCCTGCCGCCATACAGCGTTTCCTGAAGGCCGAGAGTTTCTGAACCCGTGCAACATGTGAAGGGCTGTGTTGAGCAGTCAAACACTGACATCTGTAGGGGGTGCCATGGGTTTTTTAGCCTGAAGTAAAACTGTGGAAATAAATAATTGACCCCCGAGGTTGAGTTGTGGGTTGTAGTATGGAACAGTAGTAGTGAGCACGATGTCAGCCAAGCAGCAGACCATAGTTCCAAGGCCAGGTTGTTCCTGTCACGGTGTGTTTTAACGCCGTAACACGGCATGTTTTAATCCTATTATGAGGACATCCTGATTTAATGCTGTGACATAAGGGTGGGAAAGAAAACACATCCTAGCCCTAACTAAGTGCCTTTTGTAGACAGACATGCAAATAAGAAGCATAATATTGGTTCATTAACCTGAGCAGAGAGAAACGAGTGATCCAGGACATCAAACTGCAGCAGTGGATGTAGAAAGTGTTCTTTTACAGGAGAACATTTCTTCCAGAAGTATTAATCCAGCTCAAGATAAATGCTGGTAATGAGGCAGGCTGCCCCCACCTCCTCTTTCTCTGTATGTGGCTGGGACAAGACATTGTTTGGCTTTGTTGCCAGGATGTAGCACAAACTCTTGAGATTTTTTTTCCTTTTCTTTTGGCTGAGATGCTCACGGGTCCGGGTATTGTGCCCTTGTCCTTCCTCCACCACTCTGCCTCGGCCAAAGACTTAGAATTATAGCTGGCTATATCGAAATTTGGAGCAACAGCTGTTCTTGGGGTGAGTGGCTGAGAGAGCAGAGATGGATGGGGAGGTGGTAAGGGAGCCGTGGTGTGCGCTTGTTGTATGCAGCCTTTTGTTGAAGACATTGAGATCATTGTTGATGGGTAGAGTCTGTTCTCTTCTTATCGCAGGCATACAGCTATTCAGTAGGGATCTGTAGGCAAAAGAGGCAGAGCTGCCGCTGCTGCTGCTGCTGGAAAAGAATGCACGTGTTTGTGTCCACAAAAAGTCATGCTTCAGATCAGGCACATGACTGATAATTCGAGTAGGTATCACCATCTGTGTACAGTGGTTGGATATTAAAATGTTATAAATGAATGCCAGGTAAAACAATATAGTATAGAGGATTGTATTAAATCCAAAGGCTTCAGTTCACCCACACGCCGCACATTAAGACGTATTGATGTCTCTTTTTAAACATGAAACAGTGGGATGCACTCTCCCTGAACCTTCCTGTACTCCACGCAGTGATTCACAACTCAGTGATTCACTACACTTCCCAGAATGACCCCCTGAGACTGGCACGAACCGGTGGCATTAAGCTGCAGTAAACCCATCACTGGACGGTCACTGAAGATATACTTCTGAATGAATTGTTCAGTAAATTGTAATTATTTAAATGCAGTGCAGGATGATGTTGTCAGGGCCTCAGTCAAGGTTGCTTCAACTTTTCCAAGTTCTTGTAGGCTTCGTATTTCTGTCCAAACCGACCTGACTCAAACCTGGTGATTGATAGAATCGAATAGAATAGATTTATTATCCACCAAGGTGGAAATTTGCCTTTGTCTCGCCAACATTAAATCGTAAAATGAGACATGCAGGAAGTCATAAAAACAACACACAGTTAAAACAAGATAATCGTCATAAAAACAAGAGCTGGAAATAAGAGACAAAGACAGTAAAAGTGACACAGACACAGGCTTAAATTACAATAGAAGCTGCTCTTTACTGCAGCTGTGGATCAAGAAACGTCACGGTTTACTCTTCCTCCATGCGCTTACCGACACATGTGGGGGAAATGACCCTCAAGATATACATTATATTGTATGAAAAACATAATATAAGGCACTACACCAGACTCAGCCAGCGTGACTGAGCCCATCTCGATCGCAATTTTAAAACCTTTCTGCAAATCTGTCTGGATCTGTCCGTTCCCATTTGAGTCCTCAAGGTCTCAGCTCAGGTCGCCACCTGATCCCACATTGGCTTTTATACTTTGAAGTTCTCTCTAAATGTCACGCTCTGGAATTTATAGAACAGATATGCAGTTTGTCCATCACACAAATTAAACGTAATCATAATAAAACCCTGCTTTTCACTCGTTTGTTCAACAGTGATCAATACATGGCCTTCTCATTTATCCTTGGGTGTAGTCATTTCTAAAAAAAAAACAAAAAAACAAGTACATCACATTTTTTAATTTCATTTATTTGATGCAGACTATTCATGAACTGTTCTGCTCTGTTCGAACATTCCTCCCTCTGTTGAAGAAAGTGGTGGTGATCAAGGCCAGCTGATGGATTCACTCGTACACCTAACTTTTCATCGTGTATCAAATGTAAAGTTTGCAGAACACAGCTTAACAACCAACATGGAGATAGAGATATATTAAAAACACTTCACTCTCATCTCTGTGTGTGCAGGAGACTCTGGGCCCTTTAAGTGTGAACATATCAAAACTATAATAAGGCTGTTTAACCCTAGAACACCATTGCGGGGTGGTTTTCACCCGAGCAAATGCATGTATGTATGTTTTGATATATTTTGATGACAAGTACTTTTTATTGGGTGTATTAATTATCTTGGGTTTATGTTTTGAATTTTTGAAATGTTCGTGATTAGAATTAGATGTTTCAGCTTCTTAAATGTGAATATTTTCTTCATTTCTTTGCTCCATATAACGGATAAATCACTGAAACTAGGAAAGAAAACAAGACATTTGAGAAAATCATCATTTCCAGGTTTGACAAACACACTGATCAACAACGCTGTTGGTCTCTGGATGTTGGCGATGGACTGCCTCCGATGTGGAGGATAAAGCGGGAGACAATGAATGAATGGATGAAGCTATTGATTTAATATGTGAGAAGGAATTACAAAAACTTTCTAAGTGTTGTGCAAGCAGATGCTAACCAATCCAATTATATATATGCTTTTAGCTCAAATTGAGCGCTCCCTGTTACTAATGTTTTTTTTCGTCTTCACCCAAATCTCAGCAACATAAGCAACAGCTATTTAGCAGGTCGTGACAGACACCGTTACCTCTGATAGCTGCCTCCAGCACCAAGTGACAGACATTGAGCGTCACGGTGACTCAAAGGTGTGGATCTTTGTGGAATCACGGATGTGTAAAGCATGATTCCGGCCTAATAGAAAGGGGGGAAAATTGAGACCATATTTCCCGGGAGACTGATTCTAATTTTTTACAGCTGTTGTTCCAAGGCTGAGTCAAGAGTTTGGAACTTGTTTTTCAATTAAACTTATTGGTGCTTAAATTCACAATGTAATATTAAGGAAATTAGACACATTATGAGATAATGAGAGCCTATAAATGTGGATTGTTATGGCACAGATGTGAAATTGCCACTTTGCCTGCGTCATGGAAACAACGCAAGGCACTATTTGTTTTCCGTGCAGGCAAATTGCAAATTGGAGGTAATTGTTATCCAGTTGTCTTTTTCGTTCCTGTGGAGGAAGTAATCTGTGCGTCACATTCTATTTCTGTTTTCACTGTTGTGTTGTTTTTGGGGGGTTTTCTTTGTTCTCTTTGTGTTTCGGTATTTTCGGTTTCAAATGAGAAATGAGACTCGTACAAAGTTATACGCAGTAATTTTAATGGAAGACCGATTGATTCGCATGTACTTAGTTTTGGTCACCGATCGATATGCAGCGCTGTTTCTGTTGAAGGATTTGAGAAGTGAGGCTGCATTGTGTGAGACATTGATAATTTAAGAAGGAAAACAACAACACATTGGGGATGAATAGTACTTCTTGAATTTAATTTACTGCGTGCAAAAAGGAAGAAAAAGACAAGTACACTTCATCAAATATGGACCATATTAAATTTAGATTCACGGGCAGAAGATGCCTTCCTCATATTTTTGTCTTTATTTTTCAAACAGTGACAAATGCTGAATAAAGTCCTTGCTTTGCACCTGCTTTCAGTCAGATTTCCTGGATGTGCAGCGTCATCACGCAGCAGCAGCAGCAGTCGCCACAGTCGCTATTTCCTTCCCCCCGTGTAGTCTGCCAAGTGAAAATGGTCACGTGACCCCGGTGGCCGCAAGGGACCTTGCCAGCGAGGGTTGATTAATAAGCAGCGGGTATAGTGACTTCAGACTGTGTCCATTCACCACGTTGCCATGTCTGAGGAATGTGGGCTCCTTTAAAAAAAAACCAAAAAAACTCAAACATGAGTCTCTCTCTCTCGAAGCTGCTTCGCAGAAACACTCCTACATGTACTTCTTATTTTTAGTTGATTTATAAAGTTTAAAGGAAAATGGGTTGATGCCATGTGCAGCTTTTATTACCTTGCAAGGTTTCTTTGTTGTTGACATGGTTTGGTTGATGTGAACCGTTTTACTATACGTGCATTATTCATGAGGTCTTTGTCTTAGTGTACTGTAAGCGAAGGGTAAATTAATCCTGCAGGATGCACTGGGACAGTGTGTTTGTGCAGACAGGACTTGCATAAAACAATTTTTGCTCTGCCTGTTGTGCGATGCATCCGTGGAATAAAGAATTTTTCTAGTTTGATTCATGTGCGTGGTGCGTTAGAGACACATCTGAATGTGTCAACAACATAACAGACTTGAATTCACATTCTTTTACAGTCGTATTAATTAAATTTGACCACTTTTTTATTCTTTTATTTCTTTTTTTTCCACATATTTTACTCATAAAATTTGACAGAAATGCAGTAAAAAGCAGTGTAGGGCCAGAATGACTGTCTATTTTAATGCAATTCAATATAGCTGATAATATACCTGAATAAATCATGTACAAGCTTCAGTGACAAATATTCACCTTGCAGGTGGTTCTCTTCATTCAAGACTTAACTGCAAATAAAAAAGCACTTTTAATACTTACTTTCTGTTTCACCTCGTCACATTAACAATTCCCCGCTTTTACTTTTCACCATTGTTGTTTCTCTTCAACTGGTGCGCACATGTACAGTGTGCGAAGGGTCACGTGATGAACATTTCCGGGGTGCGTTTGTATAGATGCTGATTATTAATAACAATGTGAGTGATTAGAGGATAATGACACGGGCTGAAACAACAGTTTTATCGAGCACTGAACCAAAGGTGTGCGGTATAAAGAATGAAGGCGATCCCCGACACGAACTCTGTGATGAAAAGCTTTCTTTCTTAACTGCGGTGACCTTGCCATGAAATGGGGAAAATCCATTGTCTGCATCATAATCAGCTTACCTGTAGTTCTTGCGGGGAGAATGTGTAATGGCTTCCTTCTGTGTGCACTCAACTATCACCTCCCCTGCTCACGCTGCTGATACAATCAACCTGTTCCTGCTGCTATTCTTTACCCACTCGATTGTGGAGACTTTTCCGGCCTTTCAGGAGCATTTATAGTGCTCAAGGAACTGCTCTAAATCTTCCAATGTTCACTTTATCTGATTTGAGATCTCGAGGGAACGAAACAGATATTGAATGTCGGTGGGCAGGCAGTAGATATTCACATCAGTCACGCCACGTCACCTGCACCAGATGCTTGACGTCATCACCGCAATACCACTCCACTGGAGACGAGCTTTTTTTTTCCCCCTCATGCAGTAATAGTTGGGAGGCGTGCGTCACAGTTGGAGACTTGTTGTGTTCCGAGGCCACTTAGCGAGTGTCGTGGTATGGCTGCGGATTTGTGGAGCAGATGGCTGAGTGAGTGGTAAGCGAGCAAATAGTCTGTGGAATAATCAGTGCGCAATTACAGGGGGCTTGACTGGGCATTTGTGTGAGGCACGAGAGATAATATTTCAATTAGTGCTATCATTGATTGGGCGGCGAGTCCCTTTACACGAGCCAAGTGTTAATAGGAAACCTGCGAGCCTCTTGAGAGCAGGAATCCTCGGTGAAGACATAGATGTCTATTTTCCCTCCTCCTGAAAAAAAAAAAACCCTTGTAGTTGAGTTGTAAACTTTGAGCAGCTCCGGGACTGTGAGCAGCTGATTATTCCCTCTTCGTTTTCTGTGTCTATGGATGACTGTGGATGACTTTATTTTAAGGAACTCCTCATACTTTGAGTTCCATTCTCGTTGTGTTCACTTATGCATGCCTTCAGTTTGTTTGGGGTAAGTCTGGGGTTTACCTCATCCTACATTCTATTCCATACACACATACATACGTATATATATATATAGATATGTATATGCTGCCTGCGGCATGGGTGGCTGTCTTACATTTACATCACAATGGCCGTAGTCAACGTGCCTCAGAGGATGACATCCTGCAAACAATACATTATTCCACGTTTTTCGCTGGAAGAGAGCACCGAGAGTGTGTGTGTGTGCGTGTGTGTGTGCTGATGTTATCTGAGACTCCTGTAACCTTGTGATTGATGAATGCAAAGTTAATAGATCAATAGAGCTGATACAACCTAAAAAAAAAAGGACCTACAGGCTTTTTTTCCATGTCAGGATTTCTAAACCTATGAATAATCTAAACTGCATGTTAATCAGTGTGTTCCACATATAGATGTTTTAGTATCGATGGAGGAGCTCTATATAGAGACTATAGAGATGGGAAGACTAGAAGATAATATCTTGGTAAAGCCTCTGGGTAGTGCTTTCAGACTAATAAGACCATCCTACCTCAATTAATGGGTAAAGAGACATTATTTTACTGGCAATGGTGGTATTAAACGGTAATTTAATAATGTGTATGATTATCCTATTACAAACACTACTTAAAAAGTTAAATAACTTTGTATGAAAAGAAACCTTTTTCCATCGTTTCCCCCACATTGCATGCAAACTTTGGCTTCCGGGAATAAGCAGTTGGCTTACATTTGACATTAGAGACTTGCAAAAATGATAAAAGTGACCTCTTCCGTGGCGAACAGACGCGCTTACACACCCAACTATCTGAGGCAATGTTGCGTTCTGGTGTGATGTGCTTGTGAGTCGGCAGTCGTGTCGCTCGTACTCGCAGTCACATCAGCAGCAGCTGCCTAAGATGAACCCTGATGTCATTTAAAAGGCTATTCAGAGACAATGTGCAGCTTCTGTTTTGGGCTCCTGGTGGTAAAGCGTCATAAACGGTGGCCAACAGCAGGTTTTTATGGACTTGACTGTGCTGCAAGTTCTCAAATTTAATCTGCCTAATTACTTTGACCTAAGTTTGTAAAAAAAAAAAAAAAAAAAAAAAAAAAATACCCACAGACACTTTTTTGTGAATGTGGGGTAGCAAAAATTGATTTTCTGTCCCACTTGCTACCAGCTGCCGTCTGAAGCCGTGTTGAACACTTTCTAATTATCGCAGAGGAAAACCGTTTCTTGGAAAATAGCGTTTGAATTTGCCAGTGGAAACAAACGGAGAAAAGTTTCACGACTTCATTTATAACCCGCGTCCTGAGCAAAACCACTTTGCATTACTTTAGACTTTACAATGCTCATTAAATTTCATGGAAGCTTATGTTTGCCTGCCTTATAATTAATGCTTAACGCTTGAGTGGCAATCTTAATAGTCTTTTAAATGGTCAATACAAAAACGAATGTTTCTCATTAATCAAAATCCCATTGCTGTAATTTCTGCTAAGCCTTTTTCATCGTCTTTATAGCAAACTCTTCATGTAGGCCAACAAAAAAAAAAAGAACATTGTCAGTTTGTCTCTTCATAATGTGGAAGTCTTATAAAGGGGCTGCGACAGTACACATTATTGTTGTCCTGGAAGCCCAAAGCATGCTTTCAGATTTAATAATGAAGCCCTGCTTTTAAAGAAAAGGCTTCCTGGTCCTGGTGACTTTCCAAATCTGCAGCAATGCTCCAATCCCATGAGGGAGTACAGTTAAAAATGGCCAGAAAAATCAGTGACTGCTTTGTGTTCCCGCCGTGACCGAGCCAACAATACACTTTCTTTCCAGAGTGTAAAAAAACCCCCGGCTCATTATGGTATGGTGGAACCAGCCTGCAAAAAAAAGAACAAGAAGTATGTGGCAAAGACATTTTTTTCATTATACCTCCACTATTATTATAATTCACCCTCTGAGAACAAGAGCTCATGTTCACAGCTGGAGCACTTTACTTTCTTCCTGTTGCATCTCGGTACACGTGGCTGTACAGGGAAAACAACACGGCTGCTGTCAGCGTTGCAGTTTTTTGAACATAAATAATATGTACAGTATATACAAATCCCGCTCGTCTAAGAGGCTTGCATTTAATTTTCGAGGTGAGCGCAGATAAAGATCTCTCTTAAAGAGATTAATGCGAATTAAGCCTTTCGTTGTCAAACCTGGCAATTCATTGAGCAAAGTCAAGTGGGCTCTTATCAGATATTATGTGACTGTATCAAATATTTATGATAGAAAATCATCCTAGAAGTGATTAGTAGTGATATCAAGTTGCAATAAATGGGCACAAGTCACAAAATTAGACCGTTTTTCTTTTCTTTTTGTTCATGAAAACGTGCCAAGCGAACTTTGAACCGTGAAGTGTTGCCTAGATCGTGCTGAAAAAAACACTCTGTATTGCACATTCTTATATCCTCTGTATAAACTGTACGTTTTGACATAGTAATGGGGGAAAAGCAGCTAAAATGCTCTGTGTTCTCAGGGTTAACCACAACCAGTTAATGCCAAACCTTAACCATAACATAACCACAATTCACATCTTGCGTCCAAGCCCTTAAAATGAGGTTCTCCCTCATTAGGACCAGGCTGCTTTTGTTCCCAAATGTCTAAACTTAGTCTTAAAAACATCATTGTTTGGCAGCGATGATTTATTTGCATATAGAATATAGTAAAACATTGAATCAAGAGGCATTAGGTTTTCTTCCATCTGCCTTCCATCAGCTGAGGAGCCATGATAAAAAACATTCACTTGAATTCAATTACGTGCTGACTGGAATATGACGGCGGTCACGGCGACTCTGACCTTGCACAACTCAATAATTCATATGTGCATTGTGGGGGAACACGCACTTAATACCTTATTAATACTATTATTATTAGTGCCCTTCAAAGTATGGGGAGGACACGTGCAAACACCAGGCTGTAATTCTAGTTACAATGTTTGAATTTTTAAAACGGACTCGTAATAACTTAGTTAGAATGAGTAATGGCGTTATTGTTTAGTATTGACAGCTTGCTAAATCACACAGCACTTTCATTTCACCTCTAAAGCAGCAGGAGCTTAGACAATGGCAGAGAGTTTCAGTACCAGTTCCCTAAATGCCTTCATAATAAAATTCAAGGTTATCCACCATGTTGGGATTATGATTCTAGTATGACTAAAACTCTAAACATGCAACTGTACAGAGCCTCACCTCACTGTGCATCACGTCTTCTGTCACACATGCTCGGGACTGATATCATCAATCTTCATCTCTCCAAAAAATAAATTATAATCAGCAGGCAAGGATTACTCTGGAGGCTGGGATTACTCTGGATTCATTTTATGTATTTTTTTTTCCCTTTTACTCTGGATGTGACAAAAAAAGCATGTGGTTGTCCTTGAGGACACACGCTGTTTTTATCTCGCAAAATGGCTGCCAGAGGAAGACGCACATCAACCCGGGTTTGTGAACGCCCCGCTGTGCAGACCGAGCCGCGTCCCTCTTCATAACTTTCACGCGTCAATCACCAGAGTTAAAGAAGAGATTAAAGCAGTTGATTCCTGGCACCCCGATGGACTGCATTGCCGTTTGCCAAAGATCTCATTTGCTGAACATAAATATCAAACCCGTCTGACTTGAACATATGTATATAGCAGCTCTGAGATATTTCTGAAGTCTAAAGTGGAGTCAAAACATCTGAGGCCACTTTGCCATTCAGATTTATTTGTATTCATTGACTTATCTGAGATTGATAAGGCATATTAATACACAAAGTTGAAGGGATCTTGACACAAACATGGGCACCGTAAAGGCCCTGGCGCCAGATCCAGCCCACAAACCAGTTTTATCCAGGCTTGCGACATCTTGCTGCCTCCTGCTGAGCTCAAGTGACAGATCAATGTTGTGATATTAACGGTTGTGATGACAGAATTGGAGCCAAGATGAGAAACATGAGTGGACATCTAAATATACCAAGTTACTACAGACTTAAAATCACATTAATAAAATTTAACTCGTGAAACAAAGCCAGACTTTTATTTTGAAATAGTCTTCTTAATTTTTAAATGTAAATGCCATGCATGTTTCATTAATGGGTTGTTGAACTGTAGAAATCCTTCGACTGAAGAATGCAAAGTGCTGCAACTGCAACCACTTAGTCAATGACACACAAAACAAGTGATTTCCAACTGTTCTGACAAATGCTAGTTAATTCATCAAAAGGATTTTCACTCTTCTATTTTAAAAGATTTTGGACTGTTTGACTGATGAGTAATTAGGCCTCTGGGAAATTATGGTGTCCTCTGCTGTGGGGTGCAGTAAATCCAAAAACGAGTAAATAATCATTTTGTCAATGAGTTCCAGAAATAACAGTTGTGGTGCCACTTGTGTGCATAGTGATGAAATGCATGTTGGGTGAATGAACAGACCTTTTTAGGGGCTGTTGTAATATTGATTTTCGTGCTATATCGTTGTCCTTCCTTTTGCAATATGATAACCGATACACAAATATCTAATATTTAATTAACAAATTAAGGCACTTTAAAGACGCTGCTGACACTGTTTGACCAGCAATACTATCAGACCTGACTGAGAGCTTATTTGTGCATACAGCAACAGCGCAGAGGCTGCATGACAAGGGCAAAACAAATGTATCCCATCAAAATCCTGTCATAGAATTCACTTTTTAAACACTGCTACACTGAGAAACACTTAGTCAGCATTGCGTGAACCCGTGACAACGATTTGAATGTAACAGACATTTATATCCATATTTAAAAGTCCTTTCCCTGCAGCATTTATCATTTTTCAGAGTATTTTTCTGAATGAAAAGGGGAAAAAAATGCATATTCTTAGATCATAATTCTCTTTGGAGTGATTATGACAAGACAGATCAATGATACAACAAAAACAACAAAACGTAGCTGCCTGTTACAAAAAGCCCGGGTCTCTGTTTTCCCTTATAGTTGAACCGTGATGAAAAATGACAGACATTAGAGTTTGTAATGTGTGAATGATTGTCTGTCACAAGCAGCTGGGGAGGAGGCGCAGAAACAGTTTGCAGTTTGTTGACTTGTCACTTTGCTTCCCTGTTGTTTTCCCTCTGTCTGTGTGTTTTGCAGTGGGATTGAAATTGGAATCAAAATATTTACCGTGTGTTGGACTGATACTAATACTAAGTACTGGATCAGCTCACCCCAAATAGTAATATCACATGGTTTAGTTTTTTTTTTTTTTCTTCAAAAAGTAACTGAAGAAAACACAGCCCAGATTCATGGTTGACTTGGTTTATTTGGCCACGTAACAGATGCACTCAAACATCCAGCTTTAAATATGAGCCTCAGCAGTTCCACCTACTTCTCTGGCTTAGCTGAAGCCATCTGTCACGAGGCAACAAAAGAACAATAAGTGACTTATTAAGTCTTCTTCTTCCTCCTTCTCTTTTGTTCTGAGAACATTAATTGCATGTCATGTTCTCCTACACGTGAACTCGATGTTTCAATATCAAGTCTAATAGTTTAATACGGGAACTTATACTCTGAAAAGGTCAAAAATCCCTCAGGAATGATCTTTTTGTTGTCTGTCTTTCTTTTGCTCCTTTTGAATGAAGTGAGTTTCTTACTTATTTGTAGTTCAGAAGTGAAAGTTGAGGTCACAATAACTTCAGTTGCAGTTCAAGTTCAAGGTAACTTGCAGTCTTTGTCCTTATTTATTGTAAAAGCCCCTTTTCCACCTAAAAAACACTCAAAAAAAGGATCCATTTTGATGCAAAAAAGCTATTTGTTTCATCCAAATATATAAGGCAAAGCAATGTCGGTGTATTTTAAAGCCATTAAAGATTTTTTTTTACAATTATTGAAACTACATTTTTAATTGTCAAAAATGTCCATAGTCATTTCTTTTTCTCCTAAAAAATGAGTGGAAACAGCTCTGTCCAAAGGCACAACAAAGCTAGAGTGTTTCCTGGCTGTGTGCAGTGGAGTCTTGCTGTCAAAATGAAGTTGCCAGGCAACCAGGAAAACACTCCACAAAGTCTCAGGCTCAGTCAGGGAAAAGGTCCCACCGTCGTGAGTGATCATGTTATACTCAAACAATGAATGACACATTTGTATTAAACATTGTAGGATGTTTTTAGACTCATACTGGCCTCCTTTCTTCTGCTTCTGTGATGGTCCCGCTATATTTAAACTGCTAATAACTGATTTATCTTGTTTACCTTCCATAGCTGATATTATTCCGGCTGCATCCCATCTCAGACTGTACTTAGTGGAGGTTAATGGAGCTTTACAAATGAGTGCTGTGCATTGTTTACAGTAGAAGAACAAAAACAGCGCGAGGGACAGAAGGGGAGAGGCGGAGAGATGGAAACGAAAGGTTGCAGCCACCTTTTTTTTATACCATACAGTCGTTCTATTTTAGTTTTTAAGTGCCTTTGTGTGGAGTTTGCATCCTCTCTCGCTCTCTCTGTCTGTCTCTGTGCAAGTGTTTTCTCTGGGTACTTCAGCTTCCTTCCACAGTCTGAAGACTTTCAGGTCGGGGTTAGGTTTCTGCAGACTCTTAATCGACCCTAGGTGTGAGAGTGAGTGTGAATAGTTATTTTTTTCTCTGTATGGTCTTGTGAAAGGTTGTCCTGGTTTTACCATGCCTGCCATTGTCCGTTGGGATTAGCTTCTTTGCTTTCTTGCTTTTCTTAACATGATAACATATTGTGATGTTTTTTAATGTAAAATTAATGGACTAGTTCAGGGATTGGCAGGTTTTCTAGTTTTTTCAGCTGCTCACGATTGTTTTGCGATGATTTCAGAGTTACTGTGCGATATTTATGCAGATCTGTGAGAAACCAAGGTGTTCTCTTCAGGCTGTAGACTAAGATATGTAAAGAACAAGACAATAATTCATCTAAAATGATATTTTGACACACAGCTGAACAAATATTGCGCCTCCTGTGATTTCCAAATTGCAGTAGGCTGTATTACGATTTCAATATAAATTTATATGAATTGTTCAGCCCTGGCAGACATGCATCTAATATAACAAATCAAAACTCTACTGTGTTAAAGATTGGTTATAAATAGATATTCTGAATAGATTTCATTCAACTTTTCTTTTTATTTAATCCAGTTATTAATCCATACCAATTTAGCTTGGTTATAAGATTGATTTTTACAGAACCAACACTGCAAATAGTAAAACATTTAGATCTCTCTCTAACCTAGTGCATCATTAAAAATAGTAATAACATAATATTTTTTTATTCTCGTATTTAATATGACAGATTTTAGGTGATAATTCAAACTCTAACACTCTGACAAGTTCAAAATATCCAGCCTATAAATTCCATCAGACATTTCAAAATATGTAACAAGTTATCCAGCAGAGGGTGCTGTGAGCTGTGATCCATGCACTTTTGAGGACACCAACAAACCAAACTGTCCTCCTTCGCGGAGACATCACGTACCTGGCTCGACAGTGATGGCAGCCATGTTGGATTCCAAGTTAAGTTTAGGCAGGCTCGTGGAAAAGGAGCTTGGTTTGTAACCAGAGGGTTGCCAGTTCTGAGCAAGGTACCCAATCCCCATTGATTGGGTTAACTGGACGATCTCAACTGACCCCTTTCCTGGATTAAATGGGAAACAAATGGGTTGTATCAGAAAGGGCATCCGCTGTAAAATCAAATATGTGGATCACTGAGCAGGTGATCTGCTGCGGCGACCTCTAGATAGGAAGAAGTTCAGGGTAAATATTACTGTCCGCAATGTGGAGAATTGTCTTCTTTGCTCCGTTTAAAAAGACATTACTATGCAAAATTATTTAACAAGGAAAACGGACAAAACTGGAGAGCTCAAAGTTAAATACAGCCAATTAGATTCACTTAAATTATTCCATAATCAAACTATTTGACTTAATTGCAACTATGAATTATGAAACAGTGTCTGGACAAATTCGACTACGGCGCGCAGTTAATGAGCAAAAAACCTCCATACTCTATGGAAAAGAAGACTTTGTAACGTCGGTGTTGTCATAAATGAATTACCTGATGTAAACATTTCGTATGCAGAGAGGAGGCATGACAACAGAGAGGAGGCCTATCTTTGAACTGAGCCTGTGCCCTTCAAATTACAGAATGTTGTTTAACTTTTTTTTTTACCAACAAAGTGCTGCAGAAAATAAAAACAGCTTCTGTATTTTGAGGATGTCTGGTCAACCATAACTGAGTACGCCACGCCGACAACACTGCTGAATCCCACACTGTGGCGAGTGACCCTTTGGTAACCTTTGTTGCGCCGAAATCATCTTTTTCCCCCCGAGGTGTGGACAGCTCTGTCTGTACTGCACGCAGAGTCTCCAGCTTATTGAGTAACTGGACTCAGGATGCAAGTCAAGCTTGAGATGTAGGAGATTAAATACTTTTTTTTTTAATGCTGTCACATTTGCAACAGCTGTGGTTAGATAGAGGTGCCATTCTTGTGAATGTGATTTCTCATTTATTGAAGGGATTCTCACTCAAGGGTGACATTTTTTGATTTTTATGGTCAAAGGTCACTATGACCTCAGGGAATATTACTTTTTTGGCTTTGATTTGGACAGCCAAAGTTAAATACGTGTCTTGGTCAACAAGTGCATTTTGACCAGTAAAATGTTGTTAAATATGTACTGATTTGAGTATTTACAGTTGAATACTAAACGTGCGCTAGAAGACAATATTACAAGTCACTAGTTTGTTCTGTTTATCACGGACGACGGATCGTCTGACGTGATTTTCGTATTCTGGTAGCAGCCTCTGCATTAAAACCACTTTAACCACTCTATGGGATGGCACAGATTCATATTTTTTTTTCACTGCGGTGAGCTCAACAGTGATTGTACCAATAGTTTTCAGTATCATTTATTGTCATTGAGGAGAATAAAAAAAAATGATAACTTCACTTTTTCATATTATGATGGCCGCGTCTCAAGGAGTTGAGCAGGTCATCCGCTAATTGTAAGATATTTGGAAATTGTGAAGTGTCGTTGGGGCAATAAAATGAAGCCCGGATTACTGCACAGTGGTGGCGATGTTAGAATGGGTTAATGAGTATAAAGCCAGTGTATGAATGTGTGTGAATGAGATTCATAGTGTTAAAGGCTTTGACTGCGGTTAAGACTTGAGCATATGTAGTGGGTTTACCAGATTAGGTGGATTAAA
Source organism: Microchirus variegatus (assembly GCF_963457635.1). Classification (NCBI taxonomy): domain Eukaryota; kingdom Metazoa; phylum Chordata; class Actinopteri; order Pleuronectiformes; family Soleidae; genus Microchirus; species Microchirus variegatus. Next base: position 10,746,231 of record NC_139803.1, read on the forward strand.
GTCAAAGATCAGGGTTTTTTTTAATTCCTTGCACACACACTCAATTGTAAAATTTATATAACAAATGTGACCCAATCTGTGACATCTTCTTTTTCAACAGATCAGCAGGGGCCCACTTTGAAATCTGAAAATCCTCTGAGGCCTTTACCAAATTTTAAATCACGACTCATCATCATCATCACACACAGACGAGAAGCAATAATAATATTGTTTTCATGTGAACAACGGGATAACAAATGTACTGTCTATTAAAAATTAGTCCACTTCATTTCTGATGTTGCATAGCTTTCAACACATGCATGTGGTTATTACCGCTGGTTTGGCTTCACAACAAGGTGCATAATTATCCATCAACATAAATAACAATTAGCTAATTAAAATTAACTAATGAACATTGATACTTATAACATGTCGCAATATTGCTATATATTACCTGCTACACTAGGTCAGATAAAACATAACTCTTTTAAAATGCTTATAATATGTATTTTTCCATTTTCGTTTTTTGAGTCAGCTCTCCATCATTTCATGTTCTACCTCTTCTGGGACTTAGGAACATTTGTGAGTCATTACAGCGACATGGTTATCAGTTTGCATATTAAGGGTACTGTAGGTAAGGCTGGCCACTGGAACGTGGTGCCATTATGGCACAGGTTCTTATACGATTGCTATCTACCTGACCGAATCACAACGCACATTTCAGTGCCTCATGTCGGCGCGTGAGCTGTTTCCATCAGCCGCCGTTTCCTCTGTATTACCTCGTTCACTTTGCGGCCCCTATGCAAAAATGCAGCGCGCAGCACACTCCCTGTATGTCTGTCCATAAGTCTTCAGATCTTTTGCCACCACCACCACCACCGTGTGTTGTCATTTGAAGGCGAGCATCTTGTAAATGAAGGCTGGAAATATGTTCCATTCCCCTGCATGCATCTGTGTTTACACGAGTACACAGTCCCCAGTGCAGGCAGGCACAGTTGAAGCACCAGTACTGTTTGATTGGTTTAGCACTGCCATCAGAAAAAAAACCAAAATCCTTACTGTATATTGACTGTGCATTTGATTATTGAATGTTTCTGGAATGACGTGTGTGTGTGTGTGTGTGTGTCTCCCAACTACTCTCTCCAAAGAAAACCAAAAGTCAAAGTTGCGTTTATCAAGGCAAACTAACAAACTTGAATGACTCTGATCTTACCTCCAGTAAAAAAAACAGAAAATAAATGATAAAAAAAACTTACCTTACTGAGTTAAATTCATACAAAATGCAAAACTACTTGGCTGAACCACATACACAAACTTACCGAGAACTATCTACTACTACTATCAACGCCAATCATCTATTGTATAAACTCAGGATTTGTTTGCAGAGAGTGAGCAGGACGCCCAGTGTGCAGGTTGAGGAGGGCTGGTTGCTGACATCCACACGAGAGACTAACAGACACGCCAATGCCAAACAAACCCAAACATTTGAGCCAGGGTCGTAACAAACCGTAAATAAAAACAATCTGCCAAATAGTGTTCCGGCTCTAAGGGACTTTCAAAATGAAAGCTATAGCCACATCACGCTCTTCAGGAATCCCTGGATTTATTTCAGAATGTGTCTGACCCCAGTAATTCATTCACAGATATATTTTCAGCAACATGGAAACTGGCTGATGCCAAATCAGATTAAAACTTGCTCAGATTAGGTCAGTCATATCCTCGAGGCTACCCTGTGGCTATACTGAAGACCTCGCATTGGTAATGTCCCCTAGGAAGATTCACACCAGCTCATAGCAGTCATATTTTTTTACCTGCTTCAGTACCCCTGACAGTAAACACAGAATAAACAGGTGGATCACATACTTCAACATTGGGGAGATGATAGCTCGTGTGATAATAGCTGCAGAGTGTGATTGTCTAAAGGTTTTCAAAGCTACCGATTTCCTTCTGCAGCAGGTTTAGATTCCCGTGTCTCCCTATCAGCAGCTGTCAGCTCATGGGCCATTCAGACACACACGTAGTCTTATCATAAATGCTTTAATGCATCCTCATCGTGCATGCGGTTTGTGCCGCTCCATGTATGCACGCCCCCACACAGAGCAGATTCGGCGGACAACTTCATTGGTATGTGCGTGGTGTTCTAAAATAAGGCAAGCCCACACTGGGATCATCAATAGGCTGACACATTGTTGTGCTGATGCAGCCGAGAGGTTAGAAGAGTATCTAAATCAGGACATTCTGGGGATTGTGATACTGGAATGAATCACTGCTGTCTTTTAGCGTTTTCTACTACGCCTTCTTGAGAATCCTGACACGCTGTATCTCTCCCAACAGATGGTGGTCCTCTTGAAGGTTGTGTTCACAGAGGTTTTTCTTTTGCTCCACAACGAGATGCAGGGAAAATGATTTTTATATCTGCATGCAAAGAGATGGCTTTGGCCTTATTTTTCTTCATAAACCTTGCTGTGCGTCATTGTCCGATTTCTCTCCATCCAAGGTGGCTTATTCAAATGAGGCCTTTTTATGGGCCAAAGGAATTGCAATATTAAAATCAATACTATGCATTTGTATTGCATCCAGGCACCCCAGAGGGTTTATAGTGAAATGTGCAGTGTGTGTGTGTGTGTGAGATGAGAGCTTCACAATATTACTGAAATCTGGAGGCAACAAGATGTAGTGTTCGATAAAATGCAACACATTGTTTATGGAAATGTATTTTCTTGTTACCCTGTCCAGGGATTGACCTTTTCGTTTAACCCTTAATGCAAACGTGGCCAAGAGCTGTGGAAATAGTACACAACTCCTTATATGGACATCCGGGGGGGGGGGGTGTTTATAGGTCATATCTTCAGGCTTTACAAAATGCATTTAAAAAAAATCTTCCTGTGTGTTGTTGAGTCAAATTTTGATTAATTTTATGTTGTAACGATTATAGGGTCGCAAAACACAATCACATTAACTGAAACACAATCACATTAACTGAAATTTGTGTTTGTGATTTGCAATTCAGGGCCACCGTAGTTTTTCCTTTAATCTTGTTCATAAAAAAACGAGAGCCAAGCTAACTTTAAACTGTGACGCTCTTCCAAATCTGATTTCTATAATGTTCAGTACTTTATTTGAAGCGATGATATCCACACACCAGGCTTTCTCCTGCACAGGGATAATAATTCACATCCACGATTTAATGAGTATGTGTAACTGTGGGAGCCTTGCTGCAACTGTTCCTTGGACTGAAGGTGTCAAGAAAAGCCAAACCAAAAAAAAAAAAAAACAACCGCCGTAATATTTCATGGTCCATGCAGCAAGAAATGGAATTGTCCTCCAGCTATTTACACTTGATATAATCCGTAGTTAATTGCTCATTAAGACGACACCTCCAGGAGGTGAACGCGCGGTCTACGATACGCACGGCGTTTTCCACTCTCGTGTTTCCTGTCAATTCAAATATAGCCGTCGTCAAGAAAAAAATTCATCGCAAGGCTTTCTGTTTGTGTTTGTGTTTGTGTGGCAGCAAGTGACAAAACAATGAGATGCTCCGGGAGACCTTGACAAATGACAACAAATGAACAAAGTGACTTTTTTTCCTCAGCACACAGTGTACATGCAAACTGTACTTCACTGTCAAATATGGCTGCCAGTGCGGACACAAGAGGAAAAACTGATTTTAGCCACAGAGCAAAAGGCTGACCCCAAGTGTGCTATATCTAAAGAATGTGCCTGCTGCTAATATCACAGTCTTGTCCAACAGGAAGAGTGTGTCTCCCTGTCTTATGTTGGTCCTCCACAGTGCAGTCAGTATCTCATACAAGCAAAACCAAAATGAACCGTCCCTTGAGACTATTGTTTCGTATTCACTTTTTACATCCGCGTGGTCAAGGGTCAAAGATTGAAGTCACATCGTCTAGTGTTTTTTTTTTGCCACTTATTATTCAGCCTGAACACAACATAAACATTATTTCTATGCTGCATCTATTATTTAAAAAAACAGTTCTGCCAAGCTATACCAGACCCGACTGAGGGAGTGTTTGTGTGTATACAGCAGCAGCGAAGGGGGCGGGCGGGGACGAGACGTTTTTATTCCGTCTATCTGCTGAGCAACTGGGGATTTGAACTGGAGAATTCACCTCTCAGGGCTCCAGACTAACCTTTTCAATTTCCCATACACGTTCATATTTATGTTGACAATTGTAGAAGAAGAACAAGGCGTAGATGAATGTATGTCTTCATTTTAAGCATGAATAGAGTGTACGTACACACAAAAACACATTGCTTTGCTGGTTATATCAACAGGGAAAACCCTGACTGTTTTGTAGTGGTTATATGACAACACAATAAACAAAATGAATGGTATGGCAGAATTTATTCAGTTATTACCAGCTAATTTACAATATAATGGTGTAGTGTGGTCTACTTTAGTGAGTATAATACACACTCAAAATCAGGGGTGTCCAAGCTTTTTTAATGAGGGCCAACTCATTTGTTATAAAAACAGTGCATTTAAAGGTAACTTTTACTGTTAATTTCATTGTCACAGTTTTTTAAAGTTTAGATGGCAAGCTAACCAAATCTAAGCCGCATACTGTGGGAGTGAACAAATGAGAAAAACAAAAACAAAAAAACAATTTCTTTCACATCTGGCACATAACACCAAACTTTATTCAAAAGCACTTGGTGAATGACTTTATCTGTATGTCACAGCTGGGATGCAAACCCTGGTCTCCGGTTTCCGAGCGCAACTCCTTGCCAGCTGAGCGAGTGAGGACGTTGGGTGACCCATGTTGATTTTCTGTCCCCGGCCATAAATAATACATTATAAAACCCGAAGCTGCGGGCTGTATAAAATTTGACGGCCTGCGTGCCGGACTTTGATCGGAGAGGTGAATGAATGGAACGATAAATTGTGTTGTTTTTTTACGCTGCGTTGTAGAAGACGGAATCAATTTGTGACGGTCAGTGTTGATCCTGTTGCCACGTCGATCAATGTATGGAAATGTTGGTGCGACCAAAGAAAAAAACTCTTGTGAGCATTTCTTTGTGTTTTTAATCATACTTCAACCTATTTGCAGCCATCTTGAGGCGTAATCAGCGCTGTGAGCTAATTTGACAATGGTTCTATATTTTAAAATCATGCACTGCAGTTTTATAGATGCTGTCAGCAATGCTGTTTTGTTTTCCCTTTGGCTAACTTGCTATCCTTAGCATTCCTCTCGCTGCTCCCTACATCACCCCATGAATACATTGAGGTGAGGTTGGAGCTTTTATTCACTGACAAACAACTTCATGAGCAAAAAAAGGTCCAACTCCATGCGGAGTTCTGGACCCTAATTGGATAAATTTGCTCTGGCATACTGCGAAAGTTAATTTACTGAGACCCGTGTTACCGAGCAAACACTCGAGATTAGTGATAGCTGTCAGAATATTGAGTGATTTAGTGCAGTTTTTTACAACAAAGGAGTCTGGGAAAAAAATTAAGTAGTTGGTCAGTGGATGCATGAAACTACTGGGTAGAAGATTGCGTGGATGACCTTGAAGTTGGTCCTTATTTGCACTGGAAAGTATATGCAAACCTAACTTTTGGTCAAATACAGTCATAATAATACTGATTTAATGCTTGCATATAAGAATAGAGTGTCCACTGATGTGGAAAATTGTCTTTAGCTCACCAATTACACTCAAAACAGAGTAAAAGCACATTAAAATAAGAGTAAAAAGTGAAAAGATCCATCTTTCCTCAAATCCCACACATTCAGCTGCCATTTTATTGTGCTCTTATTTATTGTTTACACCCAAAATGTGATTATCGTTATTATTTTTATAACATTACAAGCAGTCCATGTAGCTGTGACCTATTCAATTGATGGACATAATCGCATCCATTGCCCTTGGCAGGAGGAGACGGGAGCAGTGCTTGAAGATCCCTCAGACAGACTTATTATTAGCCCGAGACACAGACATGTTTGACCTTTTAGACTCTCCAACTCCAGCGAAAGGAGGTTGTCATTAGAAACTCAAGGTCAGAACAGATAGACTGCAATCAAGTAATGATGGGGGGGCGATTTCTCAGGTCTTCTTCAGGAGCCGGCGTTGAAAAATGACTAATGTGGCTCTGTTTATCGAGTCTCTCTCACGGCACAGACGGCTGCTTCATGTGTTCCAGCCCTTAGCATTTGGTGTATCAAATAGAAATCAAATGAGTTCTGCTCTCCGTATTGATTTTTTTTTACTCTGCGGTGTCTTGATGTAGCAACGATCACACAGGATTCCAGTGTTAAGCCGCAGCTCTGCTTTTATCGGCAGTGTGTCCATGCTTCGTTTTCCTATTTTCTCTTGATTGTTGCAACGCGATGGGGCAAAAACAACCGAATGTATTTTGACAGTTCATTCGATTTTAGGAGCCTAATATGAAAATGAAGTTTCATTCGAATTCACTTATGATAGCACCGGGTTTTAAATTTTAAAAGGGGCCAGTTTGCCATTTAGATTTAGATTTACAAAAACACGAGTGTCACCCAGCGTGACAAATTCAAATTTATACAACTCAAATACAGTCTCCGCTGACTGTAATTTCTTTCTTTGTGGGGCGTCTCACCGAGCAAACAGAGCTTTATCTCCTGCCCCGGCCTCTGAGCTTCTGTCTTCTTCCCTCTTTTCCCTCATAACAATTAATGGGCCACGAGGCAAAAAAAAAATAATAATGGGCAAAATGATTGCAGTCCTTGAGTTTTGTGTGGGCAAGGTTTTGTGTGGCTGGGGTGTTGGCGTGTGCTTAACCGAGCCAAGCAAGTTAGTTGTAAAGTTAATTAACAGTAACTCCTAAGTGGGTAACATTTTAAATCCCCAACAAACAAGCAAGCATTATGATTATGATTTCTCTTAAGTGGCTCTCCCACCCACAAGCTCACATGAATCACGGCATCATTTTTGGCTTCACATTAAATCCTACACAGTCTGTAGTAAACAACAACTTTACTTTAGATATACCGAGATCCACCCCAGTCTGACCAGTTATTGGTGCTGAACCTGTGTGCAGTGAATTTGTAAAAGCTATGTCACAGGCTTCCATCAAGGAGATAAAGAAGTGGCTTTGGCCAAGTGCTTGGTGCTTGGCAGTCACTTCTCTGTCTGTTTCCTCTCTCGGGCCAGAGGCAGGAGTGTGGCCATCAATATTCTATCTTACATTCAGTGCCTTTCCTCCTCCTTTCAGTCTTGTCCCAGTCAGACAATTTCTTTATTAGATAAGGAGCAGTGGACATAGCAGCTCTAATGCAGCACTTTCAACTTTTTTCTTTTCTTTTCTTTACATAACTTCCATTTAACAGTTTTTCTATTGCTTCCAATGAAGGCCATGTAGAGTGAACCACTTACCAGATTAAAGTAAATAAAGAAGTTTTTTATTGATTTTTCCCGTAACATTTTGCATTTGTATGTAAAAAAACAACAACAACCTGACCTCCAGTCGGTTTAATCAACCATTTACAACAAATAATGTAATCATAAAAAAAAATTATAATGTAATAAAAATAAAAAATCCAATATGAGGTTCTGCGGCTTGTCCTCATAGGAGAACCCTTTTTGGCTCCAGGTAGAACCTTTTTGGAGGGTTCCACCAAGAATCCTTTTAAAACCTTTTATTCAGTAAAGTGGTTTTGAAGGGTTTTCTGGATCAAAATGGTTCTTACTGGAACCATTAGTGTAACCAAAAACCCTTTCCTGAAGAAAGGGTTTTTCAGAAGCAAATGGTTCCAGCCCTTGCAGAAGGACACTTTAGGAATCCTTATTTCTAAGAGTGTAGATTGTGTAGTTTGGCATATTCTGTGTTGAAAAAAAATGAAGAAAAACACCAATTAGATACATTAAATTAATAAAACAAATAAAAATACAACCAAAAAACACGCTGAGAGACAACATTGAGGCACGTATTTAGTGCAGAAATAAATGGAAAAATGTATTTATTTAGGTACACCACACTTTATTAGTAACACTAATACATATAGTATAAACCAAACTGAAAGTACAAAACTAGGATGGTGCTCAAAATAAGGATTATTTGCATCTTTGTGTTGTCAGTGTGTAGTTGTCAGCCAAGCTGGAGGAAGGACTTAAACTGACAATTAAATTCTCACCTCCTGTTCTCATAGAATAGGCAGATCATGCTGACTCACACTCCTTGTCTCCTTGACTATTTTCTCACTCAGATTCATTTCTCGTACTTTTGATTTATCTTACTACAAAGTCGACGGCAGAGTTGCACGACGCAGGTCTTCCTCGTGTTTGTACATTCTTCCTCGTTAGACCATCAGTGAGGTGACATAATATGGTGCAACATGATAATCTCCATAATAATCCTGTTGTGTGTGTGATGGAGGAATATTTTTTAATCTTGCAGGGGATGCATGATTTAGATGAGAAAGAAAATAATCAATGAAGATTCTCAAAATTGGTGCATACTCGAGTCTATAGACAGATAGTGTTTGGTTTAAAAATGTACCCTTGTGCTTTTTTTGCTCTGCTGTTCTTGTTTTGAAAGGTGAATGAACCCAAAGTATTTAACTGGTAATTAGTTTAAGCTGCCATGGAAGAGATTTTCAAAGGTCTAAACGTTTCTGCATTATCTTGGAGGTCAGTGTCGGAAAAAAAGAATCCAGTGTCCAGAGAATTAGAAACATATAAATTAGTAAATAGCAGGCTGATTTAATTCCCCTACTTATTCAATTTTAATTTGAAGACTCCTGCAGCTACACAAAGAGGTCACCGAAGGATTTGCTCAGGCCTTGGTATTATTATGTTACAGATGAGGCTTTATCTTTGGTTTGAAGCTGGACGAGCGGTGGAGAGGTTTTTCTGTCGGCAATTAACATTTCAGTATCAGATCAGTCCTGAGATGTCACGCGCTGTGTTGAAAACATGTCGGAAATTAGTCATGCAGCCTTGAGAATCAGTAAAAAGATAGTGTTTTATTTAGTTCTAAATAAGGATATTATAAACCACAATAAGCAGAAATGTGAGCTGAATTCCCTGGCTGAGATTTTCTTTTCTTTATGTATCTTACAGAAGAACTGAAGGCTTATTAATCCTCTCTGAAATCCCAGCTACTTTGTCTTACTCCTAAATACTGAGGTAGACAAAATATTGGGATCGATATTTTCTTTTTTTTGTCTCTATCACACATACACACACACACAGAGCTGGGCAATGGAGGAGATGCAGAAACGGCGAAGTCTTTGTTCGACTTATTAGAAGACAAGACACACAGCCTTATTAAGTGTGATCGGCTGGTAGCCAAGCTGTTTACGGGAGGGTTCAAGGGGCGTCAGGTGTTTGCTATTATGACGCATATTACCTCCAAACCCAACCAGCGCCTCAATAATGGTTTTGGTGCCCCATGCTGACTGCTGATCCTCACAATGTCAGCATTTATACCAGGAAAAAGATCATGAGAAAGTGGGGGAAAAAAACACTCCACTCTGTCATTTACTGTTATAAAAGAACAAGGATATAAGAGCATGAACAAATACATGCATGTTTTTTTTATGCTGCTGCTGCAGAGCTGCACAGAGTGTTGTCCAGTTTGCTAAGCTCCACTGTTGGAGGCGAAAAAGGCTTAAAATGTGGCTTCTAGTAGGATTTTGTTGTCACGCATACAATATCTGCAGTGGATGAAGCTGGTCAGTGAAGTGATGCTTAACTCTTGAATATGCTGGGCAATTAAAACTGTTGGAGTGGTATTCACGGATGTGGCACCATAGGAAGGAGTTTTCTCATGCGTCTCATGCTAATCCAAAAAGAGGGACTTCTCTACTCTTAGTTACCAGTGAAAAAGAGCTCTATATACGCTACAGCCCGGAGAGAAAGAAACCGACGTTGGTAGTAAACACAGTCCTCAGCACGTCAAGCCTGATTAAGGATTTCAATCTGAGCGGGTTGGGTCAGATTGTTATCACCAATTATCAAAACATGTTGAGGTAAACAGAATTTCAGGGCAGAAGAGAAACCGTATATTCCTTGTCTCTAAATTTCATTGCCATTTTCATCGTTTGAGGTACCAGGGATTAAATGATAGAAGCCAGAGGCAGTCTTCCTCTATTGATATTCAGCGCCTGTAGAAGTAAACCCACATCTACCACCATCCACAAGAAAGTGTACTGATGACTGCTTATCAAAAAGGAATAGATAAACTCCAAGAAAACAAAAAGCATCTGTGTTGTGATGCCATTAAATACTATTCAAGGATCTTTTTAGAGACCTTTTTCACCCCACACCTAACCAAGGGCCACTGTGGTTTTCTGGGGGCCGTTTTTTTACACACTGTACCATCTCATATTGAAAAAAAAAAATAATAATACACACAGTTCTCTTTGTGTCAGCTCCTTTTATGTGGGATAGATCCACTTACACTTGGTACAATAGCCGCCAAGCAGCCAGCAACATAAAAAACCAGTCCAAAGCCTTTTTAATCCATAAAACGCTTTGTCTGCTCTGAATTCTCTCAACAGATTTTTACATTTTCCTCAATTTTGGCTGTCCAGCGGTCTGATGAAACTGCTGGCAAGTAACAGTGTATTTGCATAGTGGTTCTATTTAGTGTAATTTTATGTTCCTTCCCTTATCACCGTTAATGCCTATGACAAGTCAAAAGCCACGTTATTATCTCATCATTATCATTTAAATGAGTACCCCCACACATGTAGCCCCAATCTGCTGTATTTGTATGTGCGGTGTTTAAAACACAGAGTTCATGAATCTGTGTATTCTGCGGTAGAGTCTGAACAGCACCTAATTTTCTTGTTTTGTTGTCCTTTTTTTGCCTCACAATGAAATTTCCATGATAGTCTGCGAGATAAAGAGCTCGCTACAGCTTTGAATCACAGCAATTATAAAAAGAAGAAGAAATTTCAGAAGCAAAATTATATAGAAATATTCAATGACCCCACCCCCCCCTCCACCCCAACAAACACACAGATCCTGCCATGGTACCACACACAGAGGACATTGATTATCACTCCCTGACAAGAAATTTAATTGGACATGAACCATTCAACAGAGAATGCAAAATTACTGCATGGTACTTGACAGTGAAGTATGTTTCAAGTTAGTTTTTTCACTCATTCTTCATTCAGACTTTCTCCAGACCCAGCAATTTGCTTTTCTTCAAACTGACTTCAACGTGGTCTTTATGAGCTGAATGTATTCAAAATGCAGTGCAAAGCGCAAAATGCATTCAAAGACACCGGTAAATGTCATAACTTCTTCAGGGTCCACGGCAAGTTAAGCTTAAAGGAGCGGCTTCAAGATGCATTCAATGAACCGCTTAAATTTCACCACTTATGCACACATACAGTGCAGTCCACTGACTGACTGGCACCCTGTGGTAATAGATTCAACACACATTAGAAAGTAGAATTGAAGTAGAAACTATTTTATTTCACAGATGAAATGGATTTAAGAGATTTGTATATTAGATAATCAAATATTCATGTCCATCCCTATGATTTACATTTACTCCCCCAAAATAAATCATCTGATTTGCAATCAATTTATTTCATGTCATGATTTCCTCATTTAAGGCTGGCGCAGGCAAACTTGTTTTTTTGTGTCACTGATCAATAATTCCATAGCAACCTTTCACTCACTCATCTTCTATCGCTTTATCCTCCACATGAGGGTCACAGGAGTCAATCCCAGCTGACAAAGGGTGAAAGGCAGTGGGCTACACCCTGGGCAGGTCACCAGTCCATCACAAGGCCACATAGAGACAAACAACCATCTACTCTCACAATCACATCAGTAGAGTGGCCAATTTAGCAACCTTTCAACATCACATAAGTCAAGAGAGAACCACTTCTGCACGGTTTCAAGCCTTGGAAAATCTGACTCATGACAAGAGATTATGGACAATTCCAGGCTAGTTCAGAGGCAGCGGTCACCTCTACAAAGCTTCCTTTATGGGAAACGTTGCTAATCCACCAACTGCAATTACCAGCCACACTGCAAAGTAACCTGAGTTTTAAGAGAGAGTCGACAACAACAGAATGTGTCGGTATGGACGGAGCCTTACAGAGATGGAGAGATTGCCTTGGGTCATCTGTCGCACATAAAAGGAGCGTATACTCGTGTGGTAGTGGGGCCTCAGGACAGAGAGCCATAATCCTGGAAATGGGACTGAACAATCAACTGTTCTTCTTACAATCCTGCCCCTTGAGGTTAAATCCGGTTGACTTGGTTGCGATAACAAGAAGAGGACCCAAACGCAACGCCAGTGTGAAGGAACAAACATTGGCTTTAATAAGCACATACTTCAAAACTGAAGTCAAAAGGCAAAAGGTCTCCAGAAACATGAGAGAGCAAGAACAACACAAGACAATCCCAAATACCAGACATCAAGAGATATGAGGGGGGGAAAGGCTTTGATCATTGGAACCAGGGAACAAAAAAGAAACGGAACAAAAAAATGAACACATACAGGAGAAACATGAGTAAAGTTGGAAGGAATAAAACTACAGAGTAAAAAGAAAAAAAATAAATATTGAAGTATGACTAAAGAACTGAAACGCATAATTTGAGAATCAGATTATAAACGCCTCCCACAAATCCTTAACTTCCCCTGGAATACTTAATTTCTTTCTTTCTGAAATTCTTAACAGAACACCCACTCAAACAGACTGAATATGTATTCTTTCTTGCTGAACATGAGAGGATGTCTAATGGATCTTTAATACAAAGTAAGGTTAAAATTCAGCAGCGAACTGCACCTGGAACTTAAGGGTCTATAGCGCTTGATGATTAGTGTATTATGTGCATTTGTAATCGCTGAACTGAAATGTGTCCTCTCCAGGCCTCTCTGCTCGCTGTGACTTTGACCTGGGTTGGTTTAACAATGTGAGGAACAATATAGAGTGAAATCCGCTCCATCAAAAATCCAATCTCTTGTCATTATCTTGAAAAGCCCGTTAAGTACAGATCTTGCTCGGGAATGTTGGTTAGATGGATCACCGCACGGTGGACTGAAGAGGGAACGGGATTAGCTGGACAAATTGAAAATGGAGCGGCGGAGTTTCATTCTCAAAAGATGAAGAGAGAATGACGACCACTGACCCCCCCCTCCCCCATCACCACCACCACCACCACGACGGTGTTGTTAATGCATTTGAAGCAGCATGGAAAGTTAGGTTGAAGATCCTAATGAATACAGTGTCTGTCATTTCATCCTCCAGACCAGGACTACAGAAAATGGATTGCTGGCATCGGACTGAGAGGACATCTGTATGCAACAAGCAGACACGGCGCACATAGCAACAGTAGCTCCAGCACTGTGTCCTTAAATTATCCCCCACCACACACACACACACACACACTCGTGGGCACAAACAAACGCATATCCACCTAGTTCTGCAGGCGAGTTAAGGTCATAGATCTGTGTGTGTGCTCTCGCCCCGGTGCCTGTCAGAGTAAAGAAAAATTAAAGCAGTTCAGAGAAAGCTGCAGAGCCCTTGCTCACTGCATCACGCCGATAACGTCCTTTCACCCAGTGCTACCTGCTCCCCCACCACCACCCCCTCACCTCTCTACTTTGAGACTTTTTAAGCTATATCTCGACTGGATCATGGCAATCCCTCACCTTCTCGGCAATCATAATACCAGAGACTCCAGTGTGGTTTGAATGTGTATTTCATGCCACAGTGCGTGTAACCGTGTTTTTAAAAAAAACAAACATGTCTCTAAGGGATTCATGTGGAGGTCATTCGCAACAGCGAGTGCGCATTGTTTCAAAGGAGACCAGCTCATTTGCATGTATTAACATAATGAGGACATGTTTTTAATTTACCTATTTGGCAAGTTGTAAAAAAAAAAAAAAAGTAGTCACTGAATGAATCAGTAAGATATACATTAATAATGCAGCACAATCTCCACCAGTTACAGCATTATTAAACTGATTCATGGTTTTGTTTGGACTCACATTTGGTTGCAGGTTAGTGAAGGATTCTGATGTCAGAGAAAAAGCAGAAAAACCTGGAAACTCTGCGTCATGTAAAAAAAGTCAAAACCTCTGTGGCTAGATCACATTTGGCTTTAATTTGAAAGGATGCACACAGGAAATTGTCACTTTTTAGTTGTACACATTGACGGGTGACTACTTGGCTCCATGCAAGTTTAACTCTGTTCTGTAACCTCCTAATCTCGCTGTATACACTTTTAGTTGTTTCTTCATATATTTATATTTGTATTTTGTGTGTTCAGACCAAAGACAAAGTTCTAAAGCAGTGTTTAATATTCATAACAAAGCAGCGGCTGCTTCACTGTAGGTGTAGATGTGTAGGCTTGCCCAGTGCATGGCCCTATCTCTTTAGTAAAGTGTATTAATTAAGGATTGTTTTTACAGTTTTGTAACTTTTATGGTTATGTAACATCCTCCCTCTCAGATGTGCAACCCAAACAATTTAGTCGCCTCTCAAAAAACGGATACTTTTATTCTACCCAAGACACACGGGCGTGACGGCAACAAGTGAATTACAGTGCCCGAAAGCCCCAAAACGCTTCTTTCCACCACCCACAGAACACATTTTGAGACGAGGAACACAGCTTACAAATAATTTAACATTGTTTTTGTGTTCCCCGGTCTTAACTGGGGAACATAGGTACGACCCCTCCTTGAACCACAAACTGCAGACCAAGGTAAGCCCATACCAGTACAAACATACATTTCTCCTCTGGATATCTATATTTAATTTATTCAGATACACCAAATAAGAAATGAATGTGCGTCATCTGTGAACGCGTAGTTGAACATGCTCTGGAAGAGCGTAATTTCCTGATTTACAAATATAATATAACTATAAATAACCGCAGCCATGTGTGTGCACCACTGTGCCAGTTAAGACCTGCCTTTCAAACGTGCTAAATATAGACGCAAAAATAAACACCGCAATCAGTTTCAGGTTTGATGAATCACTTTGCGCGTGCTAAAATAACATATTTACATTTTCTTCTCCCATCACACGCAAAATAGCGTGTAAACGCCCCACATTGCATATGCATTAAGGCAAAAACGCTAAATGCGTTGCGAGTGCTATTTTGCCCGTCTAAGGGACGCTATCCTCGTTGCGCCCTGTAAGTAGATCAGCATCAACGCTAATCTGTGTGTGAAATCCAGTTTGCACACGTTTTTGCACACGCAAAGCTTTAGTAAATCAGGCTCTAAGTGTACATTGTTATCCCGCTGTTTGTGCCGTTTTGTAAAAGTGATTTCTCTCCTGCACCGGAATCCAGAAATCACAGATTTTACATCATGGAGTTATTGATCCACTGCTGTCTGAGTCTGTATGATTTCATAACTTGGTCAGTGAACGTGACTTTCAGCCATCAAAATCTAAATCTAGAAATCTAGACAGAGGAGTAGACAGACTAATGCCTCTAGCCACTGGCTGTTTAAAGCACTATTCGGACGGTAGGTGCAGTAATGTAATTTTACCTCAGGACATCTATAATATTAATGGCCAATTCACATGGGATGACAAATCTCAGTAATACCACCACAAGTGAGGAAACACTGTGTTTAATTTCAGTTTGGGGAGAACAATGTTTTCATGTATAACCAGTGCCATTTGGGAAGAGATTAATTTACCTAAAGCTCGCAGACGTACCGTGCACTACTCTGACAGTGAAGTTTGGTCTGTGGCAAAAACACCCAAGGTTTGCCACAGACTTGTTCGACGGCTAGTGCGAAATTGGAAGTGCCTCCATGCTTGAAAATCCGCAGTAAACCACTTGTAAACAGGAAATAATTAAATAATCACTGCTGGTCTGCTCGCATGGGATTACCAGAGGCACTTATTCTGGAGCTTTTTACCCAGAGTACAAGTCGCCGTAATCATTACTGACATCATTGGGTAATTACTGTATCCACATCTCCATAATCCTGTCCGAATAGGGCTATATGAGTGTCATATACAGAAGAATCGCTGTTGTGAGGTCAAGAAAACCTTCATTTTCAGTCATTTTTGTTAGAGTATACAGGATTGTTGACGTTCTCAGAAGCTCATTGTACCCCTTAAGTAATTTCTCAATTCCACAACGAACCGACCTGAAAAGAAAAGGCGATGGTGTATTTTCTGTTAATTATATCGCATTAATAACAATAACATGAACTGTTGCTCAAACGGCAAACACCATTAATCTCAATTGACATTATGACACTGACCTGACGAGAATCAGATGCTTATATTTAAACTGTAAATGTACTGGATTCAGTTTTTTTAAGGGGTTTACAGAGTTTGATTCAGATGTAAAACTTGGTTTTCTACCATTTTCTAAAGCAAAAATTGCAAACCTGCAATGAAGACTCGACTACGACTCAAATGTCTATCTTTACACGATCACTTTAGTGCATTTGCGTCGCCAATGGCATGAATTCTGGAAGTCTATTTTGGCCTTAAGAGAAGACGGAAGTAATGGGCATTTCTTTTCACTATCAACCATGTTTCTTCTTTGCAGACATTTTCCACAAGAGATAAAATGCATATGGAAACTTGTATCGGCACACTCACTCTATGAGTAAAATAAACACAGCTATGTTTTTTCTTTACCTTGACTGCTCTGGAAATACTTTCATAGACTCATTTTCCTTGAATGACAAAGACTTGTCATTTGCGTTTGTGTCTACACTCCATTCACTGCTCATTTATGCATTCTTCCATTGTCTGTTTGGCACACACTGTATGGAAAATGTGGTTCCTGGAGCTGTGTGTCTGAATGAGAGCATCCTCTATCTCTGAAATCAATGCCATCCTTAATTTATTTCACATAACTGACTTAATACTGTTTCGTCAAACACCGAGGGCGATTCTTTCCTCTGTACTTGGCAGGAGACAACCTTTCCAATGGGTGAGCATCAAACTCACACAGTCATGCTCATCATCTAAAGCACATTAACATGCCTTTTGAAACTTATCTTTTCAATACAAACATTTAATTAGCTTTAAAATTAGTAAATTAAAGAGTTTGACTGTACTTGAAAGAGTAGTTTGCTCATTAAAACCTCTGTGGTGCAAATGTTCTTTCTTTTTGCCTGTTTTTTTTTTGTACTTTCTACTTGACGCGTGTCTGAATTTGACTGAGTTGGTGTGTATGTGTTATTGAAATGCTAAAATGGCATATACTGCAGTAAACTGTCCGCGAGCAGATGTTTCCAACTGATACACAGTGAGTTGGCAGAAGGATTGGAACACACATTCGATGGATGGGTAAAAGACATCCGCTGTGCTCTTGGCAGACTCGCTGATTTCTTTGTCCTCAAGAGAAAGGTGAGGAAGATTGGTGATAGACAGCCCCAGGTCTCCGAGAAAACCTTTTGATATTTACTTTTCTGAAAACCATGGTGGGAGAAAAAAAAGAAAAAGAAAGTTGCATTTATACTTTCTGGTCAGGATAGAATGTTTTGAATTTGATGTGTTGCCAAATAGTTTTGTATATGTCATGTCAAGCATTTGTAAAGACATATTTGAGAATATCTCACCATGAGGTGGAGGGATTCGGGCGGCATGTCACAGCAAGACATTCACCAAGCAGCAGACCAAACGCACCACATGTTTTAACACTGTTATGATGACATCCTGGTCATATATAACCACATTCATAATCAGCAAATAGTCAAAAATGTCATTTAATCTGCAGAAACTCACTGTTCAACATTCAATCCTGGTGTCTTTGCTGCAATAGAGGCCTTGAAGGAGAAGGGGGCGGCCACGTCACCGGCTGTGATTGACAGAGAAAAGTGGTCCCTTTGTACGTGATGTGGCAACCTTGATTGATTTACAGCAAGGTTGTTTTCATCATAGAGAAAAGAAAAAAACCACAAACAAACAACAAACAATTTGGATTATTTGACACATCCCCCCATCCCTGTACCAACCTCTTCACACAACAATATCCAATCAAAATGGCAATATACATTTGATTAAAGGCATAAACAGATATTATCCTGTGTCATGGATGACTTATTCATATAGCTGGCATCCTCCAAAGTAATTTATGTGGCCTGTGATATAACCTGATAACCATGGAATACTGAATGGTAATGACTCAGAGGTCAGTGGCAGAAGTTGCGGTTGAAGGTGCCATTTGTTTCCTCGTACCCAGAGAAACCCTAACATTATTGATCTCTTGCACCACGGCGACTTTGAAAACTAATTACCAGTTTATATATGATGAGATTTCCCTCCCCAAGGGAAAACTTTATTACGACAATATAACATCCTCTCGCCATCCCGCAAACAAATTCAAGGCAGTCGATACAGTGCGGCATGTTGTTTGCATAAAGAAAGGTTGGACACGTTCAATGACGGGGGACAATTTGTGTCGAGCAGCTGTTGATTTAAGCCACTGAAGGAGACACAGTGCTGGGGGTGTTGGTGAAAAGAATAAAATAAGCATTTTCTTTCCATGCCCACACACAAGCATCATATTTGCATAATATTGGGGTCTCATCTGTGTTTCACCTTGGTTTGTTTGTCTCTCGCAGGGGCAGCCAGCTTTTTGTTCTTAGGAAAAATAAAGCTCCTTTTTAATGTGGCATCCTTTAGAGGGAAGAGCAGTAGGTACTCAAAGGACCACGCTCATGGGAGACCGCTGAGCGACAGAGGTAGTAGAGGAATAACAAAAAAAAAAAGAAAAAAAAGCAAGAGGATCAGATTGAAAGAAAGCAAGTGCTGTGAGAAAATGAAAAGGGGTGAAAAAAAAATGGGGTGGAGTTTGCGGGTGAAAGCAAGAGAGAGCAATGATTACTTTGCTCCATGCTGTTTTGCAGTGCACCTCTTCCCAGCAGCCTAAAGCGAATCAGGACTCATTTGGGCTGCCAACCAAAAGGTGGATATCAGCATTCCTTTGAGCTTTTTCTGCTTCCTTCTTCTCCTAACCACACTTCACACACACACACACATGCTGCTTCCATCAACGTGGTCCGTGTGTGCTGCTCTTTGAAGTGTGGGCTACGTGATGCCTTCATGCTGGTTTTGATTCCCTTCTGTGGGTTATGACAGTGGATTTAATTGTCAGTTAATTCGTCGTACCAAGGCAGTTTCATTGATGAACATATGGCGGTCGCAAACTAACTCATTTGGAGTGAGTGAAACGGTTCGGTTCCATATGTATTTTTTTGCGTTTCCAGTAGGAATAGTACCAAAATAAACAGCCACAACAGTTCTGTTTTTTGGTAACCTTCCCCGTAATGGTGCGGTGCGTTGAGCCGATTGGGGGACAGAAAAGTGCTACCGGTGTTTACTCAATGTCCGCAGTCTATTGAGACAAACCAACCAGAAAAACTCTCTGGATGTCCTCCATTTTTGTCCGTTGTTTCTCGTTTAATGTATCTCGCTGACATGGCCATCAGGCACAGCACAGTTCCCGCCTACCAAATTATCAAGGTACCGATTTCAGTCAAAACATAAGCCTGACTGAGGGCTTTACTGTTCCAAACCATACTCGACAAACCGTACCATGATAGAAACATGGCTAATTAGGACATTAGCAGTGTAGAAACCCATATAGATGAAGCTGAAGTATTTTGAACCTTATTAATATGTATAAATTAGTTAAAATCTGAAAGTGAAATGCTTCGGTTTCTGTAGACATTTCCCGCCCACACCTCCATTTCTTTCTTTTCTGCAGTTTTAATGCCACTATTCAACGCTGCTGCTTAATATGCATTTCTTTTACTCTTAACTTTTTCCGGACCGACCCCTTCTACCGCCATTAATCCAAGTGAAACTAATCAGTGCTCCTTTGTGACATGAATCAACACATGAAATTGAATTCTGAACAATGGGGCCTTTGTGGAAAAAAAGTTTCAAAAACCAACCGTTGCTCCAAGACACGGCATTTACATAACACTAATTTATTAAAAAACATGTCATATGTATATATATATATATATGCTAAAGATGTAGAAAAGGTTTGCTAAAAAATTGTCATTTGTTGAGTTGCAGTGGCAGCTTGTCAAGATACTGACATTTTGCGATGAGCTGCTCTCATCAGATGAGCATGGACAGGCACACTTGTTTCATATCCGACAGATGACCTCAGGCAGTCTCTTTATCTCTGAAAACTCCCTGCTTATATTGACTCAGATTTTAACCCTCGTCTGACCGTCATGATAATCAGGCTGGCTGAATTTATTTTGATTTTATTCATCCATTCATCCTTCACATGACAGTCGCTGGGGGAGCTGTGCCAATCTCAGCTGACATATCGCGATAGGCGGGGTTACACCCTGGACAGATCGCCAGTCTGGTCTATTAGTTACCATAATGAGGCATTTTTTAGGGGTCTTAGGAAGTATTTGTTAGTGCTGGAGTTGGGATATTTCCACTGAAGGGACCTGTCTGTGTAGTATTTGTAGTAGAACAGCCAATAGGAGGGGCCCTCTTTTCCCTGAACTGCTCTGTGATTGGTCAAAGTCTCCATGCAAGCCCATGGGAGGTTCTCAGATCACTTGATTAACATTATGTTGAAAGGTTATTAAGGAATCCATGATCAATAACACTCACATAAAAAAAACTTACTGAACTTTACTGCATATGCTGTAAGGTCTCTATTAATTTGCATTACCGATGCCACATTTACTTCATGAAAATGTGACTTGATGGTCAAATGATTAATGAGCAAACTGCCTCGCACTGTTTTGTAAATATCTTACAATTAATCACGTATTGACATGACATTATTATGCATCAGCGGCGTAATGATTGAGTCTCCATTGTGGCGAGGAGAAAGGTTACACCTCCCTGTTTGAGTTAATGTCAATTAAAGTTCCCTTTAAAAAAAAAAAAAAGAAGCTATCTCCCTAATGGCGTTATTCTCATAATTATGGTAGTCTGCGTTATTTTTCTTTTATATACACTGATCCGTTTATTATCCAGCACTAAACTGTATATGCAGCCGACGCAGCAAAGGTCAGCTGCTGTTTTTCAGGCAAGTGACAGTATTGTGGATGTTGTTGGCTTGGACATAAAATAATACGAGCGTGTAGCCCAGCTGTTAACTTTCTGGCCCTTTTGCTGACACTTTGAGAATACGCAGCACCTCTGTATGGAATTACCCATATTCATCATCCGCGCACACTGTGGATAAACACTCACTATGTTAAGATCTGTGTTGTTCCGCCTCATAAAGCCACAGCTCTGCTTTTGCTTTTTTTCCCCCCCCTCCCGCATACTGCTCTCTCTCTGTTTGAACTAATATTATGGACTCGTCTCCAGAGAATTCCAATTTTCCGTTGAAAAACTTTGCTCCTCGCTGTTAATTACACAACGCCAATGTTTTCCCTCGCCCTGTAATTACAATTCAGAAAACAATTACATATCATTCAGGCAGCATGATTACCTCCTGTCACTCCAGTCTACCATGGCGTAATTTAATATTTTGCTCAATGATCACTCAGAGGATTCATAAAGGCAAAAGAGGCTCCCACTTATAGTGCATTTCCTAGTCATCAGACAGTCTGCTTATTCGGCTGATAAATGCTGGGTTGAGGAGCCTCTCTGGTTTGACAGAGTGCCATTAAGCCATCCACAGACCCACTCTTGCAGGCGGCGGGTGATTAATGTCTTCTCCTTCTCCCCATTTAGCCTTTCAATAATGAACCTGAATTAACAAGCCCCCTGCCTCTAGTGACAAAATCTGCAAACAGTGACACCTTCTATACAAATACAAATACAGCCGCACAAAGTTCTCTTTTTAAATTTGAATAGCGTGCTCTAAACAATGCATGAGAGTGTGATAAGAAAATTTCAACACAGGGTCCCTTACATTCTCACCGCTGCATTATTATGTGAACTGAAAATCAAATAAAAAGAAATTGAAACGTGGGGAAGGAGAATGAGCCTGTCCATTCATCTGTCTCTGTACTGATACGATAACACCGTGTTATCTGATCTGTTTATGTATACAATTAAAAAATGAGCATCATTATTCCTTCATCCGTGTCAGCACGAGAGAGAAGTGAAAAACGCCTCGGACTTTAATTACCACAGATATCAACACGAGTCATCTGCAGCATCTTAATACAAGGGAGTCGTTGGGAAATGCTAACACAGGAAGACGCGTGTTGTTGTTGTGTTGGCGTTTGAAAAACCGAGGTGCATTGAGGTTAGAGGAGTAGTTCTGGTCTAATGGAGTGTGGTCGCACGAGGCACTGACAGGCCGACCGCAGGCAGGAGTTTACATGTAATACGCAAATAAAAGCAGAACATTAAAATAGCCTTTTTTTGTCAACAACAAGTTGTGTTTTTTTACATGCTGTGACATTTGTGCTTCCCGCCTCCATCATTTTTCAATTTTGGCAGCACTTTGATGCTGCTGTCAGGATGTTTGGAGATGCAGCGCATGTTGAATGTCATGCCATGCATCAAATTCGATTACATTTTGGCCGACAGGTTTCGGTACGATGTAAGGTTTGATTCTGTTCCACCGCTCAATATGAGCACGGTGTCAGGTAAGCAAAGCACGAGTGCCTGTGCTGTTGAATTCTGCTCTTAAAAAAAAACAACCTTTCAATGTGATAAAAAGGTTAAGAAGTATTTTGGAAAGGACTGGAATGGGAACATTATTCTGAATTTAGCTGAATAAATTCAACCGGATATTCAGGTATTATGATCAGATCAGGCCCTATACCCTGCCTTTTGCCCCTGTGTCAGCTGGGATTAGCTCCAGCAGCCCCACCACCCTAATGTGAGGATAAAGCGGTAGACAATGAATAAATGAAGAATCAGATCATATGTATATATATTATATATAAATCTCTTTTAACATGTGCTCCAGAGTACCGTGTTCGAAGTTTATTTGAATCAGCCATCGCAGATAAACTCTTAAACTTTTCACTTTCCAATTCTCCCAAATTGCTCAGATTCCAGTGTGCAAAATATTGGAAATGTGTTCCTTTGTGTGGAGCAGCACCCGTTTGAACTAACTCTATTGGCATAGCCGGTCAGGACGACCGCAAGCTACTCTACTCACATCAGTGAGATTGACTCACAGCACCGTGACAGCAGTTTTTACCCCTGTGAATATGTGAGTGAGTGTGTGTTGTAATGCCAAACACTGTGCAGCTGGTATACAGTCAAATTCAACCCTCTTGGCTAAAATAACTCAGGTCAGGTTTAACCAAACAATCAAAACCATTTCAGTGAATGTAATTTATTCTAAGCTGCCTTGACTCTGTGATACCTGTCTTATTTCATGTTGTTAACGTGTAACCTTTTTGTTTTGTTGACTATTGCTGGGGTTTGTAAGCTAATTTGCCCACTCTGGTCAATCTCTCTGAAGCGTTGGCCAAAGCTCTTTGCTTTACACCTTTTGGACGGTCCTTCAGATTGCACAGTGCAAGTCCTCACTGAAAGCCTATTATTAATGGCAAGGTCAGTGCAGGGTAGGTGGTTTGATAGCAGCACAGTGATACTGTCAGTTATCTTAGCTCGACTGTCTGAAGCTGAGGGAAGAAAGGAATAAAGGAAGGAGGCTCAAGGAGGTGTTGTGCTGCATTGCAATCTTAAGTGTGTGCCAATGTGCTTCGCTCCACGGAGACTGCATTTCCATGCGTGATGGACTATCGGAAATCACTTCAGTTGCTAATCATGGTGACGTGCAAATCTACTTACTGGCAAATGGCCTGTGTCCACATGTAACCCTCACTCACAGAAATCAGTTCCATTTCGTTCATCAACTAATCTGAAGCATATTTTCTTTTAGTAAATATTTGTTTTTAGACAAATCACCAATAGGTAAATACGAAAAATATCGCAGGTGTTTCCATCATATTGCAGTTTAGTTTGGTACAGTATGGTACGGTTTGGAAGGGGTTGTTGGGGATCAACAATAGTGGGCTGTGCTTGATGGCCGAATCAGTAAAATATGTGGTGTTCATCATACCAATGCAACGACAGCAAACGGCACCATCGGAATGCAACACAACGGACTACAAAGGAGGTCATCCAGCAGCTCGTTTTTTTTTCTGCTTGGTTTGGGGCTGTTTATCAACAATACATCAAACAAGCAAAATTATGTTTTATGTTTAGATGGACCTTGAGATTCTGACATATGGACTTGTTTTCTTTTCCTCATGGTTTGGTATGTTTGCATCTAAGCTGCACCAACAATCGTGGAAAAGGACGTTCTGTTGTTGTTAATTTTTATTTTTGGCCATAACCAGGTGCTTTTTGTGTCTAAACCTTACCGCAAAGGCAGAATGCGCTACACAAAGAGTCAGTCACGTTGCATCCAAATCACTGGACTTGAGGCTGAGTCAAAAACTTGCCGCGTAGGTCAAATACTAGAGAACATGAGTGGAGATTGCTGGGAAGCTCGCACGATACTGACAAGACAATCTTGCTGGTAATGGAGGGTCAGTGTATACTGTGGGCCGTGGTGATGATGACGGACGGGTGTAACTAATCTGGGAGTGGCATGCAATCACTGAGGTGGGAGTATACAAAATAAAATGAGAAATGGAGAATTACCTCAGACAAAAGGAACACATTTTATTGTTTCAGCCTAAACAAAATAGGAGGCGGGTTCTGACATGACGAATGCTTCAGTTACTTTTTGTTCATATGTCCATATGTACAGCTGCGCCTGTAGCTAATAATCCCTTCCCGGGCTTGGATGTGAGAATTCTCTTCTCACTGGCTAATGAGAAGAAACGCACAGATGTTTGTGCTCCGTACCCTTCATCATCGCTCATTATGTGCTGCTCCAATAATTAATCTGCAGATGCCGGCAGTTACTCCGCAAGCAATCTGGATGACCCTCCCCAAACTAAGGAAATAAATACGTACAAAAAAACACATAAAAAGCAGATATTATTGTGATTTCAGTTTCTTCTTTTTGTCATATTCACATTGACAAGAAACAGGAAATGAGCGAGACATAATGGGTGTTTTGGGAAAATGGGAACAGTGATAGTGTGGTGGTACAACTGCAAAAAAAAACAAACACATTACGCCGTCTCATATCTGCCTGTCGATATTATACTGCGCCTGTTCTTTTCATGTGGAGGCAAGGAAAACAGTTGCTTATCAGCTGCGGATTCACCCGTCCCCTCTTTATCTTACGTGTCCAACGGTGAATCATGAGATTCCGAGGATAACACACACACACACACACACACACACAAACACACCTCTGTGGACACCGCTTCCATCATTGCGCCGTATGACCCGAGCACCTATACGAATGCCATCTAAACCTTCAAACGTTATCTCTTCCCTTTGTAAACATCCAGCTGCAGCCAAACATGAATTTATGTTTGTTTGTCGAGCACCTTCTCCTTACTGCCTCGCTTCTTTCAGGCATTCTCCTCGTTTTTACGTGCCACTATCTATTTTAGCTTGTCCCGACAAGGTTAATGGTCTCATAAATGTCTGTGTTGGAGAAATTCCCCGGGGCATGATTTCTTCACTGAGTGTACAGTGTTTTTTGTTTTTTTTTGCATTGACTGGTGCAGGAAGGTCTCCTACTTTGATATTTGTAGTTAGTTTGGATGCTGCAGGCGTGACTCAGAGGATGACAATGCTCTGCTGCATTCAGAGGTGTTCGTGTCATGCTGTTGGTTTTGCAGCGCGTCATTGGAAACAGCTGCTGTGGACTTGTGGAGTGACGCTCTGGCTTAATGCGAAGATCATCTGCGGGAGAAACTATTTAGCAGATTTTGTTTCGGTGCGCGGAGTTTTGACATGTTTTAGCAATCTGTTTGTGATATTCACGCTCTGAGCTCCGGGAGAGGAAGTGGATTATGGGCTACACTGCAGTAAATCGCTCTGAACTGTGACTTTCTGTCATTGGCAAATGAATAAATGGATATGAATAGGTTCCCACTTTGGTGGTGCAGTAATTGTATTAGTGATGCAGATTAGATTGCTGTGTTTGAATAAATTATTCATAACATTGTAATATATGGTGCGCGGTTTCATATAAATATATTTTTTTTAACTCAAAAGGATCTGGTTTCACATTTGCTTGTGTACAAATATGGGGAATGTAGTGTATACACCAGACTCTTCTGTTAAATAATATTTAACAAATCAAATCTCAATATTATTGAGATTTTAGACATTTCCCCTTGCTAAATGTTGCAGATTAATGCATGTTTTAAGTCTTTTTTAAATTATCTACAGTTTGGCATTGTTCTGTTTGATTCCTGTGTCGCTCTTATGACTCCAAGTACCAGGTACTTTCCTGAATGGAAAAGCAAAATAAACCTAGTAGAGTTGAGCCAAGCCGAGTCATGCTTGAACTGTACAGTGGAAGAGTGCCACAATACTGAAAGAGAGTTTGAGAGTTTCTCACAATAAAAGAAATGTTTCAAGTACCACTCCTGGGTATGTGCTCAGTTCCAGCTGAAGCTACTAAAGGTCAAATGCACAGAAAAATGTATATGGATAATAAATAAAAGCAATAATCAGCAAGGGAGAGCAAGAGCACGAGCTGACAACTTCGGAACAACCTAAGAAAGTGTCCAGGCTCCAACATGCTCGATCCAAGCCCCCTTCCCCCCCTCAACTTAATGTTTCCGATCATTCTCCTTCTTTTGTGAGCACGTCCGACACAGACAGTCTCTTGCTGTGTTTTTCACATGCAAAGGGGTTACAGCCCTGAATGAATCGTGGAATACTGACCCCAGTTTTCCACAATTTGTGTCAGAAAACCGCTTTAGGAAGCTCAGAAGCTACTGTGAGAAGTACATAATTGGTGGGACGAATTCTAAAGTGATGGAACGACACAGTCTAGATAAGTACATGATTAATTTCCTGCCTTTAACCTTCAAACTACTTGTGTAACCCGCACCCCCCCCCCCTTTTTTTTTTGTTAATCTAACCTGATTATAAATTTAGAGCATGTGTCCGTTTTAACAGGTGATGATTTACTTTAGGGCCATTTTGGGCCTTTTTTATTTACACAGACAAAAAAACAAGTCCCCATAATGGCTCTCACACACACACACACACACACACACACACACACACACACACACACACACACACACACACACACACACACACACACACACACACACACACACACACACACACACACACACAGACAGAGTTTTGGCACATTGAGCCTCCAGACTCCCTCTGGCCCTCTCACAAAGTGAACTGCTTCACCACTGAGGAAAATGTCCCGAGCAGAGGGAATACCAATGCAGCACTTTAAGAAATATCACCCTGGATTCAACCTTGTAGCTACTGTTTTTTTTTTTTTTATAAAGTATTATCAGGTGACAAAATGGGACAAATCTACAGGGGATTTCGTGATAAGCATAAGCTGTCCTTGACCGCACACATGCATCCAGAGCGTGCCTTCTTCCTCTAAAGGGGGGAAACAAACAGTGTGTTGAATTTAAATATCTATGTATTTCACTGTGAGAAATTCCTCAAATGATATTTAACTGTCTTTAACTTCATCTCGAAGGAGTATGACTCTAGGAATTCTACGACACGCACACATGAAATTACGGATCATCACATAAACAATCGCAGGCTGCAAGATAAAGGGAATAATCGTTTTATTATTGAACTGCAGCCAAATCACATTAAATCGTGAGGTGCCAAGAGATTCCCATGTGTAGTCGATTCAATAAATGCGTTGTCTCGCAGTAAATAAATAAATAAATAAATAAAACACCCCAATAGGGAAAGGCTTAGGGAGTTTGGCTCATTACTCTCCACTATCAGGCTTCTGCTTTGATTATTTAATCACATATTCTGCACATTATTCTGGAATCAATTGACTCGGGCCACATTTTTGAGCCATGTGATTCAATTACGGATGATTTATACAATTTATGACGTGGATCCAAACCTGATTAATTTCATCATTTGATGCATCTAACACCTCTGCAGTATATTTTAGAAATTAAACTCAATTTAATTTCTGGTCCATTTCTCTATTGCATCACCAGAGAGACAAAACTTATTCTTTATTTATCTGGCATATTGCTTTATTGGAGACATGGGTCACAGACGGCTCCAGGGAAATGTTATTATTCATGGTGACTAGGAATTTAAAATTAAGAGTTTGGGAGGAATCGGTTTTATTTGAGCCGTAATGTTATTATTATTGCTGTTATTTCTGGCTCTCAGGCAAAAAAAATTCAAAAGTATCAACTTCATTATATTTTGGGAGAGATTTTAATATAAACAGGTTTAAAAAAGTAAACCAGAGACGACTCGAGGAGATTTTTCAGTCAGAAAATATCAAGTGTTGATATTTATAAAATATCAAACCCATGTGGAATGATCCATTATTGACCTAGAGCTATCCTCAGTCTTTTTTGGATGGTGAAATCTCTTTTAATAATCCAATTGATGTGTTTTTCTGACTTAAGTACTTGATAATCATGGTCAAACACCCAAATTCACCATGAGTTACATAAATAACCATCTTATTAATTATAGAATAAGACACATCTATTTTGCCAAAAGAAAAACACATATTGGACATTGCACTTTCTTTAACATCACTTCTTATTTTGTGAACAATGACTGTAGCTTACATTTTGTGGATTTAAAACATTATTTGTGGGTGTTTTTTTTTGTACAAAATAAAACTTCAGTGCAATGATGTTGATACTGAAAGGTATAGATACATAAAAAAAGCTGCTGCAGCACAAAAAAAAAGCTGGTGGCAAAAAATAGCACTGATCCCTTGGTAGCCTTTCCTTTTCAGGAGAGTTGTTACTAAGTTCACTATCCGCTTTTAAAAAATGCTTCCAACAGCTCCACTGTTGAAATCTGTGGTAACAGATGACCTCTAATCCCCCAGTGGGATGTAAGACCTAACACAGCCAATTGTAATTTGGTGGCTCTATGGGAAAAAATAAATCTTCTTTTGTTAGTCTTAGCAGGCTTTATCTATCTGTTTCCAATTACAGTCATTGAGCCTTTGGGCTGGCATGGACATAAGACGATCCATCACCAACGTTCGGGTTGCCTTCATTAAATGTGTTGCTTGTCAAGTGAAAATCCGCATGTATAACAGTGGCCTTAAAATCTTCACATCAATATAGCAATAAATTAAGTGCCTTGATGATATATGGTATGAATTTAGCGCTAGAGTGGTCCTTATGAACCACCATGTTGGCAGCCAAAGATGCAGCAAAAATGAATGGGATCCAACCTGTCAGAGTTTAGAAACAGTCAGAGAGGACGTTATTCTGGACGTCTATAAAGGTGAACGGTATTCTGCCAGAGGGCGTTACCTTGGTTGTGTGAGGTCAGCTCCCGGAGCCTCCTTCAGTCAGTCCGTCCAGTGTTGGTCACTTATTATTTCGTATATTGTAGAAATTTTGTGTACAAAAAAATTAATGTGCATGTTTGTTTTGGTGCATTTCACACATTATCTACTGAATGTAAAGGACAGTTGTGCAAATATATTTAAGAGATTTTAACAAATTACGAAATTATTTAACCTAATCGGGTTGATTAATCTATCTTTTTTTAAATAATGATCAGAAATATTTATGTTTTCAGTTGTTAAAACATAATTTCAAGGTTTCATAGATTGTATGGACCAAATAACTAACCAGATTATGAGAATAATTGCTAGTTGCAGCCAGCTGAGGGAGCGTTTATGTGTATGCAGCAGCAGAGCAGAGGCGGGCGGGGTTGAGAAGCGTTATACATCACTTGTGGACGTTTCTTTTGTATTTCACTGAATCTGGTGTGATTTGTACTCTTCCTAACGCATCTTAGGTCTTTGGTTCTTTCCGTTCACTATGTTGTGATTGCGATATGATTGTTTTTTTTTTTAAACGCTGTGACTCTCATTTTCACGAGAAATTTCCAGATCGCTTTGATTTGACATTTTTGGAGACCGTCAACAAACAAAATCTTATTTTCCTCACCTGAAGAGCAGGATTTGTAGGCTGCTAAATCCCCGGCGCACTGCAGCATTTCATCAGGATGCTGTTCTGTCAGACATGTTATCTTTATCAAATAATAACACCAGTGGATTTTGATATTATATATTGAACTCGGTCGTGTTGTGATTGTGCCCTACTCCCTAGTCCTGCTGAGGGTACAGTCTCAGGATGCTGGATGTGAAATGAAACCCTCTTTCTCCTCTTATGATTACATTACAATATGGTCTTTCGAGTATAATTTTGTAGTTCCCGAAGTTGATTTGCCATTAAAATAATCTTGGAGACATTATTTAAAGGATAAAATCCTCCATTGTGTTCCTTTAAATGCTGACATGGCACAATTGAACTTTTGACATTCCATTTCCATTTTTTTCTAAATCTATTTTAAATCTTAAGCTTCATCAGTATCTACTGCTGCTCTTACCGAATACTGAACTTTTAGAAAGCATTCCTGTAGTTAATATATGAGCTATTGTAATAAAATCACGCCAAGGGAAGAAAGAGGCTTGAGCCTCATTGTGAACATAAACGACTCGTTGCTGTAGCACCTTAATTGAGCTGTTATCTCAATGTGCATCAATAATGAACTTAAACAAATGAACACCGCTTCTTAATCCATAAAGTGCCTGCAGTAATATGCGCTCTGTATTACGACAATTACAGAATTACAGGAGGGAATGTGGGGGGGGGGACTCAAATATGAGACTAGATAAATAACACAGCTGCCAATGCATGTTTGCAATTCTAATGTCAAGAGTGGTCTCACTGGACGACACAAGTTTATGCTGCCAACATAAATAACATATTTCACAGCGTTCGCAGTGCCACTGTGGGCTCTAGTCGCAGGGAAGAGAGGGAGGCGTTGTGCCGCATGCATTTGCAGCAACTTGAAGCAAACTCTTGGAAATGCAGGGGATCTGACACCGTCTGGCACCAAGGCCAGGGATCACAATAAGCAGCTGCGGCGCTATTTTCTTTTTGTAGCATCAGGGCGAGGCTGTCGGCTGAGCACCACATCCATCGTTCACGCAGGAAGTCTCAGTCTTCTTGCTCTTCAGTCTGGTCTCTCGGAAAAAAATGTTGCTTTATTTCTGTTTTCTAAATCATGGAAAATGTTACATTTGTACATCCAGTACAGAAAGAGATCTCATACATGTCTTATTAACATTTCTAAAGTGATATAAGCCCCTCAGGGCAGTCAGGGCAGTTTCATGCAGCCGTGCATTGATGACGCCGCCCATGTTGAGAAGGTACTTTATTGTCATGGAAGCACAATCAAAACTTGTAGAGGTGAGCTGGGACCATGTACTGGAGACACATATTTGGTGCACAATTCTGGCTGGGGAGGAGTGAGAGCGAGACGGTGACATTTAAGATGTCCATCAAGCAACGGAACACATTCCAAGATGAAATGTCAGAAGATTCGTTGCTGGTTATTGCAGTTTTGTCATATTATTGTGTTTTTTTCTTTTGGAGGATATTGAGGCTTTGAGGAAAAACCCTGCTCTGTTCCCAGTCTTAATTAAGAAAGTGCTATTCTTACCCCTTACTAAGCCCCACAAGTGTTTAACACTGTTATTTTGATATGCATGAGAATAACGTACCGCACACATCGTATGATCCTGACTTCTCAGTTGCTCTCCCTCTCCTTTTTTACTCCACTCTTACTTCACAAAGAGGCTGCAGGAGCTGATGGACCTGGCCTGGATTTCCAGCCACATCCAATTAAGGCTGAGGACACAGTGATAAATGCAAGCGTTCAAAAGTTGTTGAGCATTTTACGCCGAGATTCATGTCTTCAATCGGCAGCGGACGCCTCTCATAAGATCATGATGTAAAATGCTCTATGACTCACTCGCTATTTGAGTGAGATAGTTGTTGGAAGGACAGCTGAGTGATAGAGAGATCTGAGCTGCTCCAACGCTAAGAAGCCGTACTGACCTTTCGGTAATGGTTGCTGCACGCTCAGCACAAAACATATGCCCTTCAAGAGCAGAACAGAGGCTCCTGATTTCTCTACTTTGTCTTGGCCTCGAGAAATGCAATACTTGGAACTGGGACAAGACTTTTTAGATACTCTGTGTATGACTCTCATCAGCTCATTGCAGTTGATTATAATATCTCACCATATGTTGCATTCATTATGGCATTGTATTCCCATATTTGTCTTTATTTTATGTCTATTTTCTCAGGCTGTCAATTAGAATTATAGTTGATCTCATATTTTGAAAATTCGTTAATTGAGATTGAGGGTTTGCTTTTCTTTTAATGACTAAACTAATGAATAATCAGACAGTGTGCATTTCAGACAACATCGTTTCTTTTTAAACACAGAACTACACAATAGAACTATGTGATTTCAAAGAGACTCGGGCCTCAAATCAAGCGGCAACCGGGTCATCTTAAAATAAAGGCTCAACAAGAACATGACCAGGGAGTGTCCTTAGAAACTCAGACATTCACATTTGTCATAATAAAGTGTGAGAGTGAACTAAAGCACAGTCAACCACACAGTGTAGATGTTCAAATGGAAGTCACCAGGCAGCTGCCAGCATATTACGGGCACTATCACAAACTAGTATGTAATTGTTATTTTATCGCGTTAATCTCAGTTCTATTAATCGCAACGATTTACGTGTTTACTTTGACTAGTTTCTCTAAGCAAGTTTTCTTTTGAAACAGGCCTTATCAAAAATGTCCGTGACTTATAATCGGGCATGAAGTGCTGTATCAATAAAGTAAAATAATATTCACGGGCATTGGGGCAGGAAATAACACTCAGCCCTACATTGTAATAGGCTGGCAATTAAAGGCCAAACCATGATTGATTATATCTTGGCCACTCACAGTGACACACTGACAGCTGTAAAACACTGTGCGGAATACCAAGGAGCGCAATGTATCCGACATTGTGATTTCCACTCGTCATTTTCAAACAGTAACCCATGAGTTGTGTCACAAATGTAGGCCAGGCGCTATCAAATGCTCTCCTCTGGGAGGTTCATAGCTATGTCAAGTCTGGGTCAAACCGCTGTAAAGGATGTGTCAAGGCTTGACATGAAGACGGACATGATCATGGTACCAATCTATACCAGTTGGTGGGAGTCGGGCAATCCAATTCGTAGCCAGCTCCCACTGGAGCCTAAACTCTCAGCAGTTCACCTCAGTCAAGCCTGTAATTGATGTTTGTTGGAGGGAATGGGTGGTCCATGTCAATGCAGAGGCTGCTGCTGCGAGTTTGGAGACAAGAGGAAGGTCACACTCGACGTCTGAGATTGTGGAGAAAACATTTGTGAGGCGTCGTGTGACAGGAATGATGATAGTTGTGGCACACGACTGTATCATCTTGTGGAGTATTGTGAATTTTAGAGCTATTTCTCCTCGGGCATTGTATGTAATAGCTCTGATTGTAATTGTGTAATTTATAGTAATTAACAATGGTATCAGTGTATTGTAAACAGGGATTTGCTCTCATTTGGTTAAAAATAACCACTTGCAGGCAGTGGTGCTAAAACAAACAAAAAAAAGGGCTTTTTGTGTCGGCTACAAAAGCAAGCTGATTAGATAACCAATTATATTGTTATTCAAGACAGGAGAGGACAGTGAACGTAAATGGACTGGAAAATAGATCCTAAAACAGCACTTTTTTTATCGCAGCACTGTGTACAACTTCAGGTAATTCCTATTCATGTGCATGCGTCCATACACGGAACACAAGGAGTTGTTTGTTTTCAAAGAAAGAGAGAGCGAGTGAGAGGGAACTGAAACTACTCTTGGCTGTTGAGATTTTTTTTTCCCCCCCCCCTGTGGGATTAGTTCATCACGGCTGTGTAAATGTCACGGAAATACCAAAATACTAATTCTAGCAGTCGGAGATGTCGTATGAATCAAACCATTTAAAAAAAAAAATATATATATATATATTATTATTAATAATATGAGTTTGACATTCACATTTTGAGATTAGTGCATACAAAAGCAATCAATCATAGAAAGTGCAGCATGTGACGAAATGTGAGATAATAAATGGTATCAGTAGTATTAATAGAAGTTAAGTGAAAGCTAAATGCAAACAATGCAACTTAAACACACGTTCGCTGAAAAGTGTCAGACGTTACTTTTTTGTTTTGGTTTTGTGAATTTGTACATGAACTGAGTCATGGGGGGAACACTGCAAAAACAAAGCCTCTATCTGCCTTGAACATGTATTTTATGAGTAGGATTTACCTCACTTGAACCCTCGTGGATATGGGGGGGAAACGTGCACTACACAACACATCTGTGGTGATCACATACTCCATACCATACAGGCAGAGCACATTTTTCGTTTGTCCTCTTCTTCTTCTTCTTCTTCTTTCAGCTACTCCTTCATAGGAGTTGCCACAGTGGATTTTTTTTTAGCCTCCATTTCACCACGTCCTCCACATTTTTCCTCCGTCACACTTGCCACTTTCATGTGGTCCATTCTGTTCTCTTCAGCCTCACTCATTTTTACGGCAGCTCCATCCTCACCACTCTCCGTCTAAAGTACTCTGCATCTCTTTTCCAAGACGTCTCCATACCACTTCAATCTCAGCCTATTACCAAACCTCTTTCCCCGTGCACCGTCTCCCTCAGAGGTGCTAATTTCTGATCTCGTCGTGATTAAATACTGTAAACTGTGCGGGCAGAGCGTGTTGTTCGGTAATTGCGGGCCTAATTCCTGCATGTTGAAATGTCCTTGGGCCACATAACTGAACTTTTGAAATTTACCCCCCAGTGCAACACCAGTACTTGCCTGGGGCTAATGCCCGAGCTAATTATGTCCACACAGTAAAGTGTAACCAACAGCACATTTTTAGAACTTACACAGACACCCAGCAACAGTAATTTTGTCTCTTTGTAAAAGAAAATTGGGATGCAGGGGAATTGTGAATGGCTTTCTTACATTGCACCATGCTAAATTTTCCTTTTCAACTCAAGCGACTGCAGCAAATGACGTGCAATACATACAGGAAAATGTGAATAAAACACACCCCCCACTCTACAGCTACACTCTTTCATTAAAACGATCATACTCACACACGCTACAGTACTAAATGTCACATTTGAAGATGAATAATAGCACATGTGAGAGGTAATAACGGTAAATGGGAATACTTGGGTGTGTAAGACACAACGGTTATGAATGTAAAAACGTACGAGAGAATGATATATGATGTGAGAGAGAGAGTTTGATTGAAATGGACGCAGTCGTAAATTCTCCGTTGCAGATTGGCTTGTTTTACTTTAACAAAAGTAAGATGGATCCCGGGGACATGGCCGTGATTAAGTGAAGCTACTGGCCTCACAAACACTCTTTTAGCTTCTTCAGTGGTTGTCAGGAAAGTCAGAAAAGTCAGATCAATGCCATGTTGTTCACCACTGTTTCAAAGGCACTGCAGTTTCCAGTTCTCTGTACATCAGAGTTGCTTCTCAAGGCTGTTTCAAACACTTGAGTCTCTGGAGGTCATGTCTTGTCTTGTCCTCTCGCTTCCCTCCTCCTGTCCCGCTCAATTGGTAGACTCAGTAGCGGCTGACAAGCTACAAGGAGAATGGCTTTTGGAAAGAGCTGGGCCCGAACGTTGAGTGCTCGTTCAGCTGTTTGCTCCGTTAGTCGTCCGTCTTGGTTGTGGAAATTGCCGGTTTGCTCTCCAGAACCTCTGTGGTCCATGTCACAGCGGGCAAAGCATCGCATCTGCTGCAAGCTGCTCCTCGGCGTTGGCTACATTAAGTGCTGCTGATTCTCCACAGACCACTCACAGGAACAGGAACCTCAGATCAGTGAGTACATCACAGGTCGGTGCTTCGATGCATCGGTGCTGATGAATGAAGCAGTGGAGCGTGAGCTTGTGTCCTGACACTAAAAGACAAACGTCAGTTATGAAGAACAGGTCATTTTATGTTCCACTAGTTTTGACCAGTGTTTCGTCTCAAACTTGCGTTCCTCCAAACTTAACCTATTTTAAATTTATGATGAACAATATTTTTATTATAATAATAATAATAATCATCATAATAATACATGTTTGTCATGTTATTAAATTCAACATTTAATTATATAAATAAGCTTGTCTGGTGTTTTAATTATAATTGTGCCATAGTTGTTTTGAATCCATTGTATTTCTGTCCGTTTTTATTGGTGTTTGTTGTGAACTATACGTCAAAACACAACACTTTCATTTTGAAACAGTATGCAATATCATCTTAAATATGTATATGATGAATTATAAAGATCTAATTTTAATTTCTAATCACTGACCAGTAATTTTTTTCCCAAACTGTTGGACCTTTTTTTCCACTTCCCCGGCCCCCAGCTCCCTCCTGACCAGCCCCTTGTTTAGCTTAAGGTCAAGTTTTGTTTCCTTTTATTTATAACATCCCTGAAATTGTGCCTTTAAACATTTTTTGGTCTCTTTTGACCAAAAACAAGAGCACAACAATGCCAAATGGACTGGAAAGTGTTGCGCTACAGGGAAGCATGCACAATTGTTGTCTTTGACCATGGACACTTAAGCTGGATGTGTGTGTTCTGTTATGTGCAGAGGGTCTGCATGGTCCACCATGAAATTGACTCCCTGTGAAGCCTAGCAGACCATTGAGGGAAGTCTGGCCCCATTCTTAGTCTTGCTACAGCATGTTATACTCCAACCTCTCAGTGAAAGGTTTGCCTTTTATTCTCAACCTGTCCTCCCACTGAAAGGTAACTATTGGTACCAGATTACTGTTTTTGCTGGTTTTGAAAACGCATATGAATCCATTTTCTACAACACAACATAAAGTACAATATGTACAAATATAATGTCCCCCATGGTTAGCAGAAAAATAAAATAGCAACTATTTTTAACTGGTGCGACAATGCATGACGCTCGTTTCTGCCCAAAGACTGC
This sequence comes from Microchirus variegatus, assembly GCF_963457635.1. Lineage (NCBI taxonomy): Eukaryota > Metazoa > Chordata > Actinopteri > Pleuronectiformes > Soleidae > Microchirus > Microchirus variegatus. Next base: position 10,783,029 of record NC_139803.1, read on the forward strand.
CACTTAGGTAAAAGTAGGGTCTTGAGGTGGAAATAAATTGATGTCATAACAGAGAAAAACCCTATCCAAGATGGCAGAATAAAGGCTGCAGACAAGAGAGAAACAAAGGTAAAGCAGTGCCGTTTCCCCCCGGATTCCTATCGTCCCCGCCCTGATAGAGATTCAACTCTTCATTTTCTTCCCGTTCTTATTGCTAATGGCAGCCTGTGATATGCATATATTAAAACAATGCACTCAGTGGTTGAAAACCATTCTTAATATTTCATGCGGTTGCATCACAGAGTGCCAGCGAGGTACCCTAGTCCTACACGGATCATTGTATACCTCGTAATAATTTCAGCAATCAATCCCCGGGAACGCTGTGAATGAGGCTCATATTTTTTTCAGTTAAATGAACCCTGGGTTTCCTGTGGAAGGAAAATGTGTCGGTGTTCAGGACCTCTGTTGTGAAGATCTTTGTTGGTACACGGCGAATAACGATGGAACTCGTTAGTAATGGAGCTTTTCACAATTAGATTTTCTCGTCGCAATGTGAGCATTTATTTCGACGCTGTTGTTATATCATCGCTTTCTTCTTTTTGAGGCAGTAAAAACAGAAACCTGCACACGCCAAATTTCAGGTGCAGTTTCATCATTCTTGATGGAGTGGATTTAGAAGAATGACGAGAAGACAGAGATGAGAAGCTACAATCGACAAAGTTAGGTTTCTATGGAGGTACAAGCTTTAATTAAACGGACAGCGACTGTCTCAATACCTGGGTGGGTTTTTAAATGGATTTGGAGGAGGTTAGTGTTTTTGATCCGTGAACTAATGTGTGAGTCACACAGCCCTTGAAACATAACCAAAACAGCATTAAAGTTCTCGCTGCCTTCAATTCCTTAATCTAATCTTGTGCTGGATGTGAACAGACTCGAGCAGCGACGCACTGTGGAGAATACAAATGACTTGATGAAATGAATTTCTCGATGCCAGGTTATCTTCGGCGGATAATTGCCGAATCCTTCGGCTGCCTCAATCAGCCGAAGGTAGCAGAGAGTGGATGTAACTGGCAATGAGACCACAGTGCAGTTGTGTTCCTGTCTGTGGGGACTCTAACGGCTTTCATATTTTTGACCCGAGTCTCGCTCAGAAAGTAATTTTAGCTTCTTTTTTTTTTTTAGGCTTGAATCGGTGATATGTTTGTAACAGTTCAGTGCTGATGTCGAATAAATGTTGCATGTATTGGTTGTGCATACTAACCTCTTATGAATGTGTAAAAGTGCTCTCCATGGGCGTTGGGTAGAGCTCAGTAGATAGAGCTGGTGCCTTGAAGGGCAAAGGGCCCATTTGTAGTCACCATGGTTTGATTCCACTCCAGTCGTCTTTTGCTGTGTCTTCCCCAACAAATCCCAACAAACGAAACCTCTTTCCAAAGGAAACATTGAGCCTCATCAATGTTTACTGCCTCCAGGCCAACATATGCACCATTAGCTGAAACCAGAAGCCATAAAAGTCATAGTCAGTTTTATTCCATATGGTGCGTGCACTATTTGTTGGTCAAATATTTAAATCCAAATTTGAATTAATTAGTGTATTCACTCACATTATCCCCCATTATTTTTTTGTTGCATATGGGTAGGCCACATATTTTTGCCATTATATATCTCCATTTCCATAATAACCTCATAAGAGCAGCGAATGGGAAAGGGAATGGGTTAAAAATGAAGAATTTCCCAATAATTAAAGTAACGGCCTATAATGTAAAGCGACCAAAAAGGTAACCCTAAACCTAACCCAATAAATGATTTAGGAGCATTTTAGAGATAGAAAGATTGACCATAGTTGTGATTGTGAGAGTGTATTTTTGTTGTGTCTGTGATGGACTGGCGAGCTGTCCAGGGTGCACCCCACCTCTCACCTTATGTCAGCTGGGATTGGCTCCAACCCCCCTGTGACTGTTAGATTGTGCCACGTGTTGTGTGTCTGTCTGTGATTGTATGGTGGAAAGGTGCTCATTGCACACAGCAGCGATCTGAGTCTTTTATTCAACTATCTGAGGATGAGTTTACCTTTCTCTGTTAACTTATTACATTAACATTTTCAATTACTTTTATTGCGCTGAAGATTATTTTTAGGAATATCTTTTTGCTCCCTTAACTCGGCGTGATTGAACATCATACTTATTAGACGAGTCAAACATCGAGTTCCGTAATGACTGCAGATGGAATTCCTCCATTTAAATCCCCTCTCGTGAATTTTCGAAACGTGTGTTTTCTCGCTCACGAGCCTCCGTCACGGGTGCTTTTAAGGCAGACAATAAGGTTAGGAGCGCTGCGGCATATTGCACACATTAATCTTACAAGAAAATGATGTATTGATCCGCACCACAGGTGGATCGTGAAATGACCTCAAATGAATAATTTAGAAAATTCCATCCAGCCTTGAGAGTGCGAGCTTGAGCTTTTACAGTGGCACATTGTTCCCTAAACTAAACCACAAATGGCATTTTACTGCCAATCATTGTGACATTTAGCCTGTAACTCGCATTCACAGCATGTGAAAGCTTATAGATGGCACATTGTTTTTTACATTTGTCACCATCGAGCATTTTTAAAAACCTTCATAGGGTTCATAGGGTCTTTCATATGATCATTGGTATGCAGTGTACAACTTGAATATCTTTTTTTTTTTTTAAAGATAATTCATCACAATGGATAAAAAGTCTGCTTGTATTAGTATCAAGGTTAGATATCTGTGTAGACTCTCATTAATCCCGGCCATTGTTATCCAAAACACATCGTTATCTAAAACACATCGAGTCGACCGACTTGCTGTGTTCTGGATGAATATCAAGGGAACTTCCTGCTGCATAATGAAGCTTAGGTTGTGCTGTTGAGCTGTGTTCATGTGTGAAAGGACTGAGTATTACATTCAAGCAACTTCAGAAACACGTTATTGTAATCACAGGTTACCATGGCAACTGACATAATACAACATAGTGCTTTGAATAATCAACCTTTTATTTTGTTTCCATGTGGATTTTGACAGCGTGACTGACGAGAACAAGGACAGCATTTGCGGCTGGCGTCTTAAAAATGGTTGCCGTACCGTAGAGTACGCTCTTTAGAAATAAAAGTGCTAAGTAGAACCATATAAGGTTCTTCGGCTTGTCCTCATAGGAGAACCCTTTTTGGCTCCAGGTGGAACCTTTTCATAAAGGTTCCACCAAGAACCCTTTAAAACCCTTTATTCAGGAAAGGGGTTTTAAAGGGTTCTCTGGATCAAATTGGTCCTTACTGGAACCATTTGTGTTACCAAGAACCCTTGAAAAAACCCTTTCCCAAAGAAAGGGTATTTCAGAAGCAAATGGTTCCAGGTAGAACCTCAGCCCTTGTAGAAGGACCCTTTTGAAATCCTTATTTCTAAGAGTGTACAGTTTTGTAGTTCTTTTTGTTGGCATGGACACAAAAGCAGAATCGCATAAAGGAAACGGCTCTACTCTTAGTTTGGTATCAGGAACGTCATTTTCCATCACTATAGAACCTGCCATTCAATCTTTTGTAAGTTGATGTACCATCAAAATTAGACATTATTTGTTGGTTGAAATCCAACACTGTGTCATTTTAAGGCATCCTACAAACACCCTACTGCTGTTTAATTGGATTGTATATGTGCATATATGTGTGTTGCTTGGATATGTAATGTAAAAACTTATTACAAGAGAATAACAACACTAAAAAATACTGAGTTCTTCTACTTTGAAATGATGACAGGCAATTATGTGTGTTCTCATTAAAGTAGATTTTTGTTCAAGAGGTCAGAAGTTTGCCTCTAGTTCCCTTTGGGTGGAGAATCAAACAATGAGACCAACAAATATCAGTGTGTAATATCAACTTCTTTTCTCTCTGCATTCAGACGTTTTTATTTTGTGACATTTCTTGATTGAGACTTCTTATAAATGTGTATAAATAAGACATCGATGACATGATGATTCGGGGCCGTGAAATGTCCATCTTTTTACACAAAGATATTGAATAAAGGAGTTTTGAAAAGGTTCGACAGCAAAGAGAATCTGGGATAGCATATGTTTCCACAGTTGTGACAGTTGGTGGACTCCATATGCCGTAAGGGAAATGAATGCCACGCTGACCCCCCTACATTCATGTTACCACTCTACTTATCATGGGACATGGCTCTGCATTTTCTTTGAAAAGTAAAAAAAGAAAAAAGAAAATGATTTCCAAGGGTGGCGAATCCTAGTGAGAGGGGAAAAAAAAAAAACTAATTTCAACAAAATAGCAGACTTTCTGTAAAATATGCCTCTCCCTTTCAAAATGTGACAAATTGGGATAGTGAAGACCAGGTGCCACATGGGGAAAACATTGTAATCTGACACTCATTTATGATAGCTGCACAAAACACCAAACACATGTGACTTTTTCAATGGCACCTTCTGGAACGGAAGGCTCCGCCAATTTATCTTTCATTTCTTCATCCATTCAAAGCATTCCAAAAACATCTGTTTAGTCCCAACATGTTTTGACAACAATTTTGAGTTTAGTGCTTCTGCCAGTGGTTGGATACATATATTATTTATTTATTTATTTTTTCGGGTTGCCTGGAGGTCAAAAGACAAAGGCCAAGGTGGCTGTGGCCTCCTAAAACACGCTTTTTGGCGCACGATCAAAACACATCAAGGGAATTTTTGAATTTTTGTGCAGATGTACACTTGCCTTACGGATAAACAATATTAGAATTTAGCGGTTGAAGGATAAAGCTCAAGGTCACAATGACCTGACAAAACCTGAGACAGGAGGACCTTAAAGGTTCATTCAGCGATGAATATTCAATGTTTTTGTGGTCTAAAGTCGTGTTTATATGAATCTGATGTACTGAAAACTACTTTTTTTATAATTTGACATTGACTTGGACACAACTTTGACTGGATTAGAATTTGGTTTAGACTATACACGATGTGATTGTTCAAACCGGAATTTGGATTTTGCAACTCCCGAGCCAACGAGGAGTTTCTCGGCCGAACCCTGGCTGTGAATTAAATTTGCGACGCTAGGGTGCGTCTAGATTTCTCCGCTATAACGTCGGCTTCTCAACACATTTTCTGGAGTTGAAGCAACTGACTGCTGGGCAGTAAAATCTAGTTTCTTATTTAATGTCACGTATTCAAAGCTGGTGTCACTCTCACATTAAAGGCACAGCGGCGCTTCCTTATACGCAAGATAGAAATCACAAGATCACGCTCACAGCTGCCTTCAAAGTAAAGTATATACATGGCATCACTTTGAAGGATCTCTGGGGATATATGGGGATTTCAGAAAAGAGGATCCTCAAACTTTTTCATCTAAGGGTGTGCATCGATTCACATTAAGCAGAGCTTAAGTGAACAAATAGGAGTAAAATGGTCTTCGGCGGTGGAATCCTGCAGCAAATAGGACACTGGACCATACATTTTAGTTGAAGATTAAAGTGGGATTAATGGAAGCATGGCAGATGAAAAGCAGTCGCGTGTGAGCCGAGACGACTCTGTTGTATGGCGCTGATAATATTCACGAGATGCTCTTAACACGTCCCTGCTGCAACTCGGAGATGCAAGGATTTGAAAGTGTCTCGTATGAGCAGAGACTTAGAGACCACCATTTTATCACGGCACTGATTAAAAACCACGTCGCCACGAGATGATTTTATAGTTCAATGAAGCACTGTGGTGTCTCTTTGGAGTAGTTAAATTCATGTTTTTCATTATTGTAGTGAAATGCCAGTACTGGTAGTCCGGCAGAAATTGAATTATTAAGTAGTTTTTGTTCAATACTTTTCTCCGGCTGCATTTTTGAGAGGCAGTCAAGCTCCATTTCCTCATGATTGGATGTCTCTGTAAAAATGCATAAGTAAGCGTGAGGTGCTGTGGTTAATGCAAAGTCTGACCCTGTATATCTTCTCCTTTTCGGCACATTTGCTTGGGCATGGCATCGTATTTTAAACTCGTGAATTTATGGAAAAAATAGCAACAAAGTTATATTGGCTTTATTAATAAAGTGTGATGTAAAAGAAGAGTGGACTTTTTTTATTTATTTAGGCTTTCCTTTACTGCCCACACTTCTCGGCAACTTGAAAAAGAAAGTTTGAAAGATAGTTGGACAATAAACGCAGAATGTTTCAATGTGGGAGGAGCAATTCACAGATGCCCCGAGAGATCGCCTCAGGTCATTTGCTGCATATGAACCATATCCGTGCTCATCTTGTGGGAAGGCAGTCTGGACAGAGAGTATCCATCCCAGAGTATTTAACCCTTAGAACACAGAGCATTTAGGCCGCTTTTTTCCATGACTATGTTAAAACATACAGTTTACACAGAGGTTATACGAATAAGTGTCTTATTTAATTTTTTTGGAGGAGCTCTCCTATGTTTCACGTCCGTCAGTGTCATGATTTTGTTGTAAGGAGGAAAATCACCGAGAAGTAAATCACCGATGATTATGCTTGGGAAATAATTATCTGTAAAGCTGTTCTCCTCCCAGGTCTAAAGAACAAGCTGTGTCAGGTAATTTAGGTCTAATTCACCTTCCTCCTGCATATCAACAGCCACCTTTAGGCCATTTTCCCTCCCATTATGTAGATATTGTAACAGTCCCGAGCTTTGCAGGCGGCATACTTCAGCAACATTAAAATCACCCACTTCAGGTTGCTCATGCTCGAGGATGTTGTAATGTCTTTTATTTGCCTCGTCCAGTTTGTGCACAGCTTTGTGCGCTGGGCTGTATTGGCACTGTATTTTTTCCGAGGGACCTGCACGTCTTCGCTGGCTGCGTCAAATCTGATTGTTTCGGACATTTATTGGGAGGATGCTTTTTAAAGCAGATATCGACAGTTTTGTCCAGTTTGCTGTTCTGTATTTTCTTTTGTCTATGTTTTATTGGGAAGTAGTGAAATGCTTGAGCTGGCATTTATGTATTTATATAAAAGTGATTCAATACTGTAACTCTGTAAAGCTGCACTGATGCAATGGCTCCTGCTTTCAGGAATGATGTACTCTGCTGTATAAAAGCCCATTTCCCCAGTATTTCCCAGTGTTAATGTTGCAGTGAGGACACCGAGGTACGACATTTCTGTTGTAAGAAGTGTTTCTATACTAATGGAAAAATAATAATAATACAAAATCAGCCATGCACCCAGCTGAAAAACCCCTAACTGGTGGGCTAAATAAGATTAAATACAGTCAGAAAGAATGTGTCATGTTCACGTGTTCCTTTATCAGGTTGAGGACAAAGCCTGCAACAAATGTGGGAAGGCACAGTTTTGTTCTGCAGAGGGCGGCAGCACTAAACTCTGATATGGATTAGTAGAATATTCCCACAACGCAGATTGTTATCGTGACATTATTAACTGCTAATGACTTTGAGTCTGCCTGGCTGTTTGCTTTCCACATCCGTGTGTCATGGTGGCACTTCAATGAGCAAACAAATGGAAGTGCATATGCCCTCTCCCTCATCCACTGGGCTTTGGCTGAGGGAATGATCTGAGCATATTGAATTCATAGATCATCGCTGCTAGCTGGGGGCTTCAAAGTATCATTAAAGATTCTGATTGTGAAGAACTGTGAACTGCTCTCTCGATCCTTCTGTTATTGCAGTGTTGTTCCCGGGTAGAAAAGCAAATCTCCTGGAGATTCTAAATAACTTTCTGTGTGCTGACTTTGAATTGCATTTTTTTCCCCCGTCTTTTCACACTGCCTGTCATACTAGTCCTGCTATGTCCTTATGTGTCGGTTGTCATAATGCGTGGGCATACAATGCGGGATTTATGTCTGCAGAAATAGCCTTAAATAAATGTATTTTTAATGATCTCAGCTTAATGCCAGAACAATATGGCACGAAGCTGTGCCACGGAAACAGGTACAGGAAGTCTTGTATTTGTGTGTGTGATACAGTCGACAGATAGAGACATTGTCTGCGTGACACAAGGAGAAAATAAGCGAAACCTCAATTCTCTACAAGAATTTCAGTGTTGCTGCTCTGACTTCATAACATCCACACACAAAGGTGACGCCGCTCAGTGACTCATTTGTTGGGAAACTCATTTGTGGACTTTATGTAATGTTATAGATGATGTTGTGTGATGCCATTATGACTATAAATCAATGTTTGGGCTACCTGATTTGACCTGCTGAAATGACTCAACACAGGCAGTATGTCTTTAGTCTTGTACAGTAAGATCAAGTGAGTGCCTTCATGACTTAATGATAATGTAGATTTATAGTTGCACATGTCCGTTTTCACTTTTTTCAGACTTCATCCTCATTTCTGAGCGTTTCATGACTCACATTTAAGGCCAGATGAAATGATTGCGGCTGTGTTAAGACCGGAGGCAAAAAAAAAATATCATCCTCTCAAAGAGAATGCAACAGAAAAGAATGAGAAAAGAAAGTATTTTTAGAAATTGCCCTATCAAAGAGAATAGAGCTGCGATGAAAGAGGAAGACTTTGCTGGAAATTACACATTCCTTTTAGTGTTTCTTTGAGGAGGTTTCTCTCTGGTGTCATAACGACAGCCTCAGACTGTCATCAAGGAACAATACAGAGATTGTTTGAGTACACAGCCGGAGTCCCACTGTGCACTGGCACCTGAGGAGGCAACGTGATGGAACCCAACTAAAACTCCACAGTGATGATTCTAGGTCTTTTCCAAATGCAGACTTTTATGTGTAGTATACAGTTGACAGGCTATTGCCATTGCAAGTATAAACTGGACTGGTGGTTAGCACTGGTGCTGCACAACAAGAGTTGTGAACCTGAGTGTAAATAGTTTCGTTTGTCCCTCGAGTGGGTCTCTTTCCTTACAGTTCTCTTTGTATACAGTACTCGGCTCTGCTCAACTCGACTCTGGAGAGTCCTCCTCAACATGGGCGGGGTCGCCATAGCATGGCTGTGGGAAACTGCCATGGCGTTGTTTTATACGTGACTTCCAGCTCTGGATCCTCCCTCCCAGCCACCAAACTCAGGAATCAATGCACCTCGTCGATGGACTGCGGTATATTTTTTTGTATTTTAATGAAAAATTATTTTAATGTCGGACATCATGCTCATACCGCTTCCGGTGACAACACTCTTTGACCAATCAGTGGCCATTTTAGTGCCGACTCAACATCTTGGAGAGGCTGCATGCGAGGATGCAGATGTCTTCAAAAGTTGTTCCAAACATTTTCCAGAACTTCTCCTGCCAGCTCTGACTAGGGTAGTCCAATTATTGGACAATTGAGTTTGAGTGAGCCCATGTGAGAACACAGCAGGAAAAGCTCTCGATAATTCACAATGGGCAACCTCTCTCAAAGGTAACACGTCTCCACTAATTACTCAGGCCGTTACTGCTGCTGTTGTCAACTCTGTCAACATTTACCCAGACAATCTCCTGCTGCATTCTTCTTTTGGGAACTCCGGGCCCCTATTTTTCTGAAGATTTTCCATAGTTCTCTCTGAAATGGCTTATTGTGGCCCCGTGACAGTCTGTCAACTTGTCCAGGATTTACCCAGCCTTTCGATCTTGCAGCTGGCACTATGGCTTCAGCTTCTGTGATCCTCAAAGGGAAAAGCTGTATGGATGGATGGAGACAGACAGACAGTTTATTAACCCTGACTACGACTCTGCAAATCAGATTCCGAGACAGCCCTCTAAAGAGTTGGGAGTGTGACATAATAGGTGTGGATCCAATTGAAATGTCAGTTTTTATCCCATACAGTGCATCCTGCGCTTCCCTGCCGAAGACACCTAACTTATATTCAGTCCATGCCAAAGATGGATCCTCCTCTTTCTCAAGCAGACGCTCCATGACACTTTTCATTCACTTTGAAACACCAGCATAGCTGTGAGCTCAACCCATAGCTGTGAATGCTTAAGGCTCTTAAATTTGTGAAGGCAGGGTTGATCTGAGGGGGACTGGTGTAGGAGGGAAGGGAGATGGATTCACTTTCACTTTCATCACACTCTTTGGTTTTGCTCTTTTTTCCCATTAATCTGTCAAAGGGAGAGAGAAAAATACTTTTATGCAGGCAACAAGCTTCCGTCTTTCAGTATGCGGATGGCGGCTGCCTTGTACTCATCATCTGTGGTATTTGGTAGCGAGACGTTGGATTTAGTCAAGTGGCAGCTTACATGCCCGTTGCTTTGTGCTGCTTCTCAGATGCTCTTTCAAAAGGGCCACTTATCTCAGAAGATTAAAAATGGGGTGGCTCTCAAGCTCCTCAGTAAGTTACAATTGGTATGCCACTTTGTTCCTTTTTTTTGATTGACGCACATGCAGTCAGTGCAAACTGCAGTGAGTATAAAAAAAGCGATTATCAGTTAAAATAATAGCAAAAGCATGCACAGCTGGCATCCGTCCATCCATCCAGGAAGGTCACGGGGGTTGCTGTGCCAATCTCAGCTGACGATAGGGCGATAGGTGGGGTACACCCAGGACCGTTTGCCGATCCATCACAGGGCCACATATAGAGACAAACAACCATTCACTCTCACACCTACAGGTCAATTTAGAGTGTGCAATTTTACCTAATCTCCATATTGCATTTTTTGGACTGTGGGAGGAAGCTGGAGAACCCGGAGAAAACCCACACACACACGGGGAGAACATGCAAACTCCATGCAGAAAGGCCCTTGTTCCAACTGGGGCTCGAACCCTGGTCTTGGCCTTTGCTGCAAAGGCAAGAGTGGTAACCACTACACCAACCGCGTGGCCCGTAGTTCTTATATTCAACGAAAACTTGTTGTCTTTGCTGTAAAAAAAAGTCAGTCAGGTTCAAAGACTGTTGTAGCTGCTGCTGTTTCCCCCCCCACCACCACTATCAGTGAACCTTAATGAGAAAATCGGAGGACGATAGATAATAAAAAAAGTTTCAACTATTTTAGTTTGCATAACAACGGGTAGTGTGAATGAATGGCAACGATGGCGCGCTCAACTTCAGAAAGTTCCTCAATCGCTCGAGAAACCTCCAGCGGTGCTGGTCGACTTAGTCATAGAGGCGAGTGCTGCTCCACTGTGAATCTGAGCAGAAGTGTGTGCGGTTACACTAATGAAGGGAATTATAGAAACCGCAGAACCTCCAGGTGGCTGTTTTATTTTACACTGTAACGGGAGACACAGTTATAGCAATTATGCAAAGAAATGGTGAGAAAGACAAAGAAAGGAAAACATGCAAGTGCTTTAGTTTCATCTTAAGACTTTTAGCGGCACTAACTGTAGTATTTTTTCACTATTTTATTGAAATTAATTGTAAGTTATTTTGGCTGTTACTGCTCAGGATAATGTGCTCAATTTATATTACAAAATACCCAAACAGTACCAATCTTAAATGCATTATTGTTAGTATTTAACATCAGTCATTGTAAGCTATATCTTGTAAGCATTTTATTTAAGTAACATTTTCATTTATTTTATATAAACTTTGTATTTTAATATAATTTGGGTTGATTTGTTAGTCCAGTGTCAGTCCTGCACCCAAGGTAACCCTGCATGCAGCATAAGGACACATATCATTGTAAGTCACCGCTCCAGATGTGCATGAATTTCAAATTTGTCCCAGAAGTGAATACTCGTAATTAGTGCTTCAATCCCATTATGGTGTAATGATTCAGTTGGGAGATCTCAGGCATTCTTTACTCTCGAAGTCTGCGGTTGCAAATGAGATTTGACCCGACACATACTGTATGCGTCTCTCAGTCTCTGTAAAAATCGAGGAGAAACTTTTCCCTCTTTCCCACATCACTCAAAGCCAAAAAACTTCACAATGAGGTGACATAGAATGGAGGTCAGATTATAAATCAAGCATGTCTTGAATAAACAGTGAGTGTTGTAAGGCTTGGCTGCAGTCTTGGTTTTGTGAAGATATAAACAGAAATGGTTGAGAAATTGCAGTTTTGTAATTGGGGGATTTTGTGTTTTTTGCCCCCAAAGTGGGAAAGGTCACTTTATATAAACTCTCTCACACTTTATGGAGAAGCAGGATGCTTGTCCTCTTACTCAGAGAGACACAGTTAAAAGACTGTGAGTCACTGTGCTGTGGTATTCTGCTTGTGTGATGTCATCTACTCTCGAAGTGAAACGTCAACGCCAGTGTAGAATTTTTGGAATAGGCTGAATATTCAAATGAATTCTTAACTGTAACTGTGACAAATCTGCAAGTGGCATGTAAGAGCTGGTATTGAGGGATGAAAGTGCCACGTTTTGAAGTTTGTATGTTGGAACCAGTAAGGAGGAGAAAATGTGTGTGTGTTAAGCGTGTTTCGGTTCGTTTCATTTCAGAAAATATGAGATATTATTAAGAAGAAATAGAGAAAATGGTCGCCACAGAACAGAATAGTGTGGTTGTTTGCAGCACTCCCACAAGTTAGGGTTGAATCCAGGTTTAAGAGCAAGACTAGGTCACATTTTAAAACCTTTTTTTTCGTGAAAAACATGTTATTTTAGAACTGCATACATGTTTTCCTCTCTATAGTTTGATTTATGTTCAGACTTTAATATGATAAAACGAATGCCGAAATCACCTGATTTCCCCTCATCCTCGTATCTGTAATGGCGTCCATTTGACAGCAGGCAGAAGACACTTGAGCACAACACCTCTCTTAACCATGCATGCAAACAAGGGCACCATGTTTTATTGATTATAGTTCATTGTGCATCGTTGTTTATGTGTCATCAGCACTACATATGGGTGCCATTTAAATACACTGGAACACCTTGCTGATATCCCCGCATTGTCACCTCAGTGCACTGTATGCACATTGTGATTAGTGTTCAGTGGAAGCTTTCATGTCCTGGAGGTCGCACAGTGATGATAATAAAAGGAAACAGGAGGACAAATCATGTCATTAGCCAGAAAATTCCTTTGTAGTGCATGTCCAATAAGCCCACAGGTGTGTTCAGGCCAGTGCAGTAATCTCTCAGCAAATTACTCTTGTAGTCTGAGTTGCTTATTTTTTATTGATCCTTTCATCCGTGTCGATTTTTTTATTGTGGGGGTCAAATCAAGACTAAAATAAATGAATGTAGAGCTTGCATTTTTGATCCCAAGTGTGTTGCTCATTCAGATTGAGCAAACCCAAAGAGACCACTGCATTTCTCTGTTAATGTATGTGTGTATGTATGCTGCATTCAACATTTTGGGTGTACTGTCAATCATCATGACAGTGACGGCTGATGAGTGTCACACATATCCCATCCCTGGGACCCCCCTCCAGGATGCCATCTGCTTTATAACAGCCAAACCAGCAATATGCTAATCCCATTGTTAAACTAATGCAAATGTGCAGGTTAGGTCCACGCCCTCAATCGAGCATGACAGATACGGCATTTTGGGAGACCTGAAACGGGTTAGAAAATGGAGTGGGAAGTCGCCTTTGCGGAAGGGAAAATGAAGCCCATGCACTAGCAGTAGTACTTTTTTGCAACTCCACTAGTTGCAAAAATTACTCAGTTTTTCGATAGGAAAATGAGCCTGAGCTTCTCACTTGATTTACAACGTCAATAAACACTTTCTTGAGGAGTTAATGGCCTCGATTTCACATCTTCGTAAACAGCAAATTGTTACAATTTTGCAAATGATCTTCCTGTTTAGATGATAAAGCATGGCACATATGAGTGGACACCAGTGTGATTGACAGCTGACATCGTCCAATCAGAACCTGGTTGCAGGTAACTGCCATGGCGCAACATAAATCATGAATCCAAAGGCTTCATTATACAACGAGAACACTAGATTCATTTTTATTTATGCAGACATTACATAAAAGGGCATCGTGTGGGTTTGGTGTCATGGAATCTTGTGCATACACAGTAAAGATTACATTCTTATACTTCTTTTTTATGTAACTATGACCATTAAAAGCAAAGTTGTCACTTTCATTTTATGTTCTTAGATAGGAGCCAGGTCTAGTTGGTCTGAAATAGCTGCCTGGAGGCGTTTCTGAGATGGATGCTGTGCAAAAAGACTTTCGTATACTCTCGAATAAATGAAGTCATAAACAGGATCATGAACGAGGTTCAAAAACTACACGGATAAACGTGACCTTTTCATGAGGCAGATCCATCAGGAGTAGTAGCCGTAAGTGTTTTGGTGCTTTCTCAATGCATAATGTAATAATCTCTGCAAGTGTGCAGACATGTTGACTGCCCAAGTGTCTAATTTGTTGCATAATGGTTCTGCAGAAAGTGCACCTGCTCTTTCTTTAAGTACGGTTATATGACCTTCTGTGCGTGGCAGTTGTTGGCTTGGCACATTGTGTTAAGTATTCAGCGCGAGGAGGTCCATGATCCATAACGCGCAGTCCCTGCTGCAGAAAAAGCAGACTGGGGAATCTCTGAGTTGTAGCTCTGTTGCCAGAGACTCTTTGACATGCAGATTTTGAGGAGCCGGGGATTTGAACCATCCACTCTCTGACTAATGGATGATCCGCTCCACCTCCTGAGCCACAGCTTCCGCTGTGTTGATCAGCCATGTCTATTATCACAAGACATCAAGCTTTTAGTGGAATTTGAAACCGCAGAGGCAGCGGTGCTGGGTATAAGAGACTGACAGAATGACAGATACCTGAATTTAATGCTTGATATCACCAAATAACAACATACATGAGCTGCAGGCACTCTGAGTTGAAACCTTAGAATAACAAAGAGAAACCTGAAAGCTCGCCCCAAACATTTACAGCAGTCTTTTCGTCACTCGGAGTCAGTCAGCACTCTATAACAATGGTAGCAGTTTGACCAGCGATACATGTTTGTTCTGCTTGTGGCTTTATGAACAGACTATGCGTCGCCATATTTCTTATATTTCATTTTGAGCAAAAAGAGGCGATTTGCATAGGCGATGGGATGCAATGTCACAAAGTGTACGTGGGAGAAAGAGAAGGTTTGATGTGTTGCAGAAACATCAAACTGCACATTTAATCTGATTCCAAAGCAAGAGAGCGTCCTCTCAACCCATGAATGCGCTGTATACACATAACTATGAGTGGTAGATGATATGACAGTATGATCACATATGCTGTTATTGGATGATACATAAACATGATATCTGGGCTGCAGTTTTCTAACTTGCTTACTTAGATTTGGAAAGTTTACTTTCTCTGGTTTTTATTTTGAAAGTTTTGCATGAGTCAACTTGAAAGTTATACGTTTCACATTTTATGTTGAAAGTCACTTGCATTTCCTTCTTTGCCAAAGGAACTGACAGGATCTTGATTTCTGGGGAATCCGGATACTTCAAAATATGTTCAAATATGATTTTGATGCTCTCTCTCTCTTTACAACGGATGTAAAAAATAAATAAATAAATAAAAAAGTCCCCGTATAATAATTTGTGTACCTCTTGAGCCCAATTAGGACTAAAAAATTATCCCAGAAATAGATGAGGGTAAAACGCTGAACAAAGAAATGGGATGTGATGCTGGATATCAAAGATTGATTTGCTTCTGTGGCCTCAGGCGTCTTTTTGCATTCCGGGTAACAGCAGGGTTCATTTGCAACACCCAGGGGATCTCTCGCTGGATTGCCATGTCTCAGGAGAAGAGACAAGTGGCTCTTAGATGAGGAGGAGTGGCAGTTTGGAGGGGGGGAGGTTAGCGTCTGAGTGGCAGATCTGTAGCTTTGCACTCAAAAACCAATGATTAGAGAAGATTGTAGACACAAATAGTGTGCTTCCGACCATGCCACGAGGGCTCAGTGATTCAGCACCAACTGCACGTTTTAGATCAGTGCACCACTGAAAATAGTGCCGTAATAACATTGGCGTTCCTATGACACGCAAACAAACACTCAGGTGTCATCTGGGTTCACTCTTTAGCAGAGGCTCAAATTAGATGCGGTGATACTTGCCGATCATCGCGAATAACACTATTTGTTCTGCTCATTTATGTATGACTCAGCCTGTATCCGCTGACCTATGTGATGGGACTCAAATGAGTGAGAAGACATTTGATCAACTGTTACCATTAATTATCATTGCCATGTTTTTGTGTGTGTGTGTTATCCACATTATATGCCAATCCACTTTGATTTGTTCATTAGCCTTACACGTGGACCACATGGGAGTAGTGCTAAAATGATTAATGTGATGTTTTGATGGATGTTGATGTTAACTGAGAGGTTGCTCATTGGATGAGGATCAGTTTGAAGGCTGTATCCCCAGGACTTGTTGCCTCTAGATCTAGAATAAACTAGCGATTATTTCGAGTAAATCCATAAAATGGCAGAAAACGTTAAAAGATGTTGATCCGTGTTTGTCAAACCCGGAAATGATGATGTTGTCAAATGTCTTGTTTTGTCCACAAACTCAAAATGATAAACTTTTACTGATTTCTTTGTTATATGGAGCAAAGAAATGTAGTCACATTGAAGAAGCTGTCTGTTCATTGGCGACACCTGATAAGAAAATCCCTTTTACACCAGGCCCATCCAATCTCTGGATCCGCAGCTGATGATGGGAACCAAGGGGTTGTGTGTTTGTCAAATGAAAGTTTTGTAATGTAGAATCTCCTCCTGTAAATAGACACCTATAGGCAGCCACACACATGCACACTCAGTTACAGTATTTGGGAAATCCTTCTCCGTCATTTATAGACTCCCCGAGTTGGACCTTTGTGTGTCAAACATCCTTTGGCTTGCTTTTAACACGGTCCTCAGTCTCAGACGTAACACGCGCTCAGTGACACTTGACACGGAGTGACCGCACACACAACAGAGAGAGAGAGCGAATGACACATGAAGAAATAAAAGAAGAAAAATCACCGGTGGTCTCTCCATGCCCCTGCCTTCTCTTACCTCTCAGGCTTTCAGATACTTCTTGTTAAATCTCGCAACCCGCTGACCCATCTCCCCGCCTCCACATCCAGCACTCTTACCTGGCAGCTTTGCAGAAACCGGTGGGGATCTGTGATGGATGTGGCTCGACAGGAGTCAGGAGTTTTGATGAGTTTCCAGCATCCTGTCAAGGGAGGGTTGTGGGGAGAAAAAAAGTGAGAAAGGGAGAATGAAAAATGACTCTGAAAGAACTACAAACAAGCTAAATTGGGGTGGGGGAGAGGAACGTTAGAAAACTTATATGGCCATAGGCTGTTTGTATCGTCATGAAAGTCTGGTTTCCATAATATGCCATACTGCAGTGTCTTATCTCCCTCCATGCGTTGACGTACTGTATACACTCTTTGAAGCTGGATTGAGAGCTGATCGTTGTTTTGCCTCTAAGAGCTGAGATGATGAAGCTTTGCTTTGGCCGAGTGACTATAAATCTCCTTTTTTCTTTTCTTTTTTTTTTGGGGCATAATTTACCTCCACGTCACCCGTGATGCAGACATAGACATCTCTGAATGATTTAGTTGCCAAGAGTTATATTTTGTCAGGATTCCAACATTTCAGAGCCAAAAAACCCCATATGCACGCAAACGTGGAGATCATGCAAACGCTTGGTCAAACCGGTGACCTTCATGCTCTGAGGCAACATTGCTAGCCAAGGTCATGGGCAGCTCAAGTTGAAATGGAACTTGGCTTGTAACCAAATTGTTGCCGGTTCAAGTCCCCATCAGGTAACCTCTGAGCAAGGGACCCAAACCACATTGCTCATTGCCGCTGTCCACTGCTCCTTCTAGGAATGTTCCAAGTAGATAAGGGTTAAATGCAGAAAAATAATAAATAAAGTATATGAAATAAAATAAAAATAGCCACCCCATCAAAATGGAAAACATATAACCAATCTGGATGTTGGACTATTTGCACAGTTTAGATTCAGAATAGTTTCAACTCATTGGCCACCAATGGATGCAGGTGGAATGAAAGAAAATTAAGACCAATTATATTACCTGATTATTTGTCAAATTGTAGTGGGAGGAGCCAGAGTGAAAGCGTTTACATCAAGTTGTACTGATGATACTTGTCTTGCGTCTTCCTCTTATAGAATATTAGGATATGTTTGCCAAAATAAAACATTAATCCACCTTCTCCCTAATACATAAACTGAGAAATAAAGTTAATACCAGTGCATGTGGTGATAAAATAGGAGTATGCAATGGCAGGGTTCTATTTAGGGATTATCTGGACTTGAAAATAATTAATTCTGTGCAATTAAAACTGACTTATATGTTAAATATCACACAAACAATTTCTTGTGAGTCAGAAGGACAAATCAATTACACCAGAGATTATACTCTTAATTATCCAAATGGAATTGTCTCAAAGACAAATATTTATATGTATTTTATTGAATTTTAAGCTCATCCCAGTTATTGAAACAGTTCATTTTTTTAAAAATTAAGCAATCTCGAACCATGACAGAAAGAAAGGCTGAAATCCAATACTTGTGTCTGCTGCCGTCCATAAAACAAATGGCTGTATGTATGAAAAAAGATTACTTTATGGCATTGGAGCATGAATCAATATGATGCTAATAGAGATTGTGAAAGCAGTTTTACTTAGAGAGAGAATGTATCCCATATTTGTCACTTTGCATCGATCCTGTGCTATGTTGCATGTTTGAAGATATCCCATTACATCCACTCATGTTTTATAGCCGATACATCACATAATATGTGCGGCCACGATCAGCACAGAATGCATTCAATAAGCCACTTGTACCACAAGCGCTGTGGAATCTAAACTCAAACGATAGGATTGGTGGTTCTTTTTAATTAACTTTGCTGCTTGAAGACGGTTCAAACACTTGAATTCTTCCGTATCATTAATTTTATATGTGTTTTGCTTTAAAAAGAAAATGCACGCATTACTGCGTTCACACTCCTTGGCGTTCTAAAATTAGCACTCAATTAAAAGGAAAAAAAAAGTGTTTTCTGGTACATTAAAGTATCCATACAAAGAGAAGACACAGAAAAAATAATTACTGAACTCATCTCACATCTCGAAAATGATATGATAATTTAGTCCGACTGTTTGCCCTCACACATGCTTGTTCTATTTTCAAGGTTCAGTTGCTGTTCTCTGTATTTTAAGCATGCCAGATGTCAGCAACCTCACATTTCTTTGGTCTCAGGCTATTGATGGAGTAATCTGGCAAAAATAAATACATTAAATTAATCACTTATACACAAACGCCTTAAGACTGGCTAACATTAGGCCGCGTCTGAATTGGATTGCATGTGGGTCTGGAAAGGGTGAATTCACCTCCCACTTCCAAGAGGTGTGACCAGAGGTTGGAGATCGGATAGACCAGGGGTTCTCAAAGTTTTGATACCTGAGGGCTAATTTAGGAACCTAACATTGGACTGAGGGCCGCCACAAAGGAAAAAAACAGAAATAAATCCCATTTGTAATAATTTTAATGACCAGATTGCAGTCCTACAGTTTAGCGTTAAGTAATATAAGCGTTAATATAATGTAATTTTAGCGTTAATATAATAACGCTTTATGATTTACTGGGTAATTACCCAGTATTTTGGCCATTGTTCTTACCTTCTAATTACAGGTTAATACCATGTAACACATTTGTTACCATATATTTACTGGGTAAATAGCTAGTAATTGGGGGCTGTAGCTACCTGCTTATTACCAGCTTATAACCCAATAATACACTAAAATTCACCATATAGAAACCAGGTAAATACCCAGTATTTTTGTTTACACTTACTGGTCTGTATCCAGTAATGTCCAATAAACATTTAACAAGCTTAGTAGCTTGTGGATTAAAACTATCAACTGTAATTCATTGCGGGCCGCCAGAAATGTTTCTGCGGGCCGCCATTGGGCCCCCAGGCCGCACTTTGAGAACCAATGGGATAGACCTACGACCAATCGGACAAATGATCTGGACGATGTATGCAGTAGTTTTGTTGGAGCAATAGCTCGATCTATAACTTCTTCGAGCTCCGTGGAGTGAGTTGATTAAAATGGAAGTGACAGCTGGTCTTCGTTGATCGCTGTGTCGGATGTAGACGTCTCAAGATGTCTTCGTCAAGTTGAGCCCTCCTCTCGTGTCATTGGTTCCTTTTTTTGGTATGCTGTAGTTGCCCAAAAATCCAATCCCAGTTTGGGATCCTCGTAGCGTCAATATCGTTGATAACAGGCCTGTAAAATAATACAATTGGCATTAATGGGGATTGAGATTATTACATTTTATCATCCTGATGCTGGAAGGAAACCCACACAGACAGGGGAAGAACATGCAAACTCCACAGGAGTCAAACCCAGCACCTTCTTGCTGTGAAGCAACAGTACGAACCACTACTCACCACAGTGCCACAAGTCAACACCCAAGACCAGGCTATTCTACTGAATCTGGGTTAAATCGGCCCAACATTTCTATAGTTTTAACCCAGTGGTATGTGATATTAAAAGGGTTAGGATAGGGTTCTTATACTATATAACATATAAAACAGGAAATAGTTTTTAATTTAGAAAGGGCATTTATTGAATTGTTGGTTTTGACACAAACAAACAAACGGCTGTTACAAAAGACGAAGTGTGACACGTCTCAGTATAACAAGTGTTAGATCAGCGCGATCGCATAAGTCACACCCGCGCAGCGCGATCGACTCTGGCTGTCTGTGGCGTGCATCAAAATAATGGGTTCATTCACAACTGCGTATCTCGCGAAACATCCCATCATATTATTTCAATTGTACGTCGCAGCTCCCTCATTTACCACTCTCCTTTTTTCTTTTTCTTTTTTGTCGCCGAGTTGTACCGAATATTAATGGTCACGCGAGGAAGATTTATTTTCTCAGCAGAATCTGTTCTCTGCCAAGTCTCACTGTAAAAAGTGTTTGCTAAAAATGGTTGCCTGCTTGATGCAGGTGTCTCTGATCTGGGATGAGATTAAGAAGCCGAAAAAGAGCTATTTATAGCTCACGTAGCCTCCTTTATCTATCAAGTATCTTTGACTAAGTTGGTATAAATCAGTCCCATTGCCGCACAACTATTTTTATGCATCTGCAAAAGTGATAGCCGTGGCTGGATTGCATATGTTTTGCCGTTGTTCATATGCCGTAACTATGACAATCATAATGATTCTGTTACACCATTCTTGAAAAGTATTGCATTCACAAACCCTTTGGACCTTTTCACGAGTGAACATTTTGATGTCAATTTCATCTCAAAAGGTTTTTCATCTCAAGTTCAAGGGATGAGGTCACTTTGACCTGATAAAATGACATCATTAGGATCAGCAGCTCAAAAAACACTTTGAGGGAAATGCCGACTTTGTTGCAAATGTCATTTGGGCTGAAATTTGAATAGATTCTGGTTGTCGAAGGTCATGGTCGAGGTGATCTCATCGTTGCAAATGCAATATCTTAACACATTTAGTTTCAGTATTTTGTAATGAACGCATTAAAATGTCACAAATATCTACTTCTTCTGGCTCAGTACTGTTCTGAACAATCTGGCGGCATTTTAGTTCAGAGGAAAATAATCTGAGACGAGGATGGAGTCATACTTCTCCTCTGACATTCACAGATCCATACCTGAAGTCACACTTTTCTGCACATATTTCACAATGGAAATCCATCAACATTTCTCCTGTTGTCAAGACCACTTCTGCAAGCCCATGTCATTAATTTGATTTGGAGTCGAGGCTTGATTCAGTGGGGACTGCAAACTGCCAGGTTTTGCAGCCAAGAATAAAGCCTCCAATCCCAAAAAATATCAATAGCACGCCTTTCCAAATAAATCCTTTCAATGACAAGAGATTAAGAGCAGTGTAGCAAAAGTCTTAAACATTTTATAGTCACTATAAACTATTCACAACAACTTGACACGGTTGTGTCAAGTAAAACTGTGCTCAGTGTTGACTTACCTGTGGCAAAAAATGTGAAAACGAAGCTCAAATCCCTGGTCTCTTCTGAATTTGCAGGAATTTCAGTGTGTGTCCTCTTCACACTCGTATCTGCAGGCTTGTTTTTTCCTCCCCTCCCACAGATTTGTGCTAGGGCACTAATTAAAATCTTTCCAAATTCATAACATCATGATGGATGCTTGTGGTTGAGCCGAGATTATTGCAATTGAAAGGTTGACATGGACTCGGGCAAACGGCAGAGTCGCAGCTGCTTTTCCTTATCCATGGTTTATTTAGAGTTTATTTCGTTGTTGCAGGAGTGGCTTTGCATCTGCTATTTCCTTTTAGCACCAGCTGGAGTTGATATGCGTTTGTTGTTTTCACTTTTATGACAACAATATGGAAAGACGAAGCAAGATTGCATGGAATGCAATGACCACACACACATCTGGATAATCTTCACAGAGGCATGTTTTTGATCTCCTGGCCCAAGGGTGAAGAGGCCAGCGTACACCTCTGGGCCATTGTGCTGCTCCTGCACAAGGTCCTGATTTAATATACAGCTCCAGCGTATCAGTATCAGAGTGTAGTAATCCACCGTGAGTTCTCCAGTAAGTGTAAAACCTGTCCACAACAACCTGATGTGAGCACAGTCTTTTGATGCTCTCGATACATAGAGGTCATGGTTTTGGACTCTTTGCTCTGGAAATCCTGAGTGTATGAATTCACAATCATGTGCTCTAGCATTATTTTTTACAATGGTACACTTGAGAGATGCACCTTCCAATGGAAGGAACACTGCAGGTGTTAAAATATAAGTGGTTGCTTTCTTCTTTTGAGAGCCTCTTCTCTCGTGGTGAATCACCAAGCTTTGTGATTGCAGAGTGACAACTGCATACTTTTTAGTTAATTCTCATAAACAGGGGGAGTGGGGAGGTGGAGGTATGTTTAAGCCTGTGTTCCAGAAGCCCAGTTTGGTCACGCAAATGTCCCGCACGCTACGATCTGGGGAAATAACCTGCAAACCGCAGCTGGTTATGATGCATTTAAATGCAAATGTCAACCTGTGTAAACAAATTACACCCATCACTTTTGCTAAATTGCTTCAAATTAAAAATTAGACCTCAAATGTGGGCATATTGTGCCAGTGTGTTATGAAAAAAACAGAACAAGGTAAAACCAAATTTTTCCTCTTCCAGCTACAGTGGCCTGAGAAAATAAACAGAAGGTGCTGATATTGATGTATTATCACAGGTCATACCTACAAAGCCGAATTGATTTTCTGGTTGTTGTAATGTGGGAGCCAATGTCTCTAACTATGATAGGGATCAGACGTTTGCGCTCTGTGTCTTAGGTCTTCGACAATAACAAAATGGAAAGCGTGTGCACGCTTCGCGTGGAAGACGGCACTTTATCAAAGTGCCTGAGAGTAATAGGTAATCATGGGCAGTTTTTTGTCGTCACAGTTCTTCCGCACACATTCGGCCTCTGTTGGAATGTGGACACTGAACCACTGGCTTGGCTCTTGCCTGATAGATTGACTGTGCAATGTGTTTTTGACCTTTCTCCATCCCATCCCGGCTTCCAGCCATTTATTTCCTGCACACCTCCGCCATCGACTAAATGTGTGCTTCACTGAGAAAAGCTAACATGGGAGGGGAATATTGTCTCTTACCCCCATTAAGCCACAGGGGATAAAAGAACACTCTCCTTCTTTCCACTCCTCACTCCCCCCCCCTCCCTTCTACTCACTCCATGTTTTGCTCAGAGCAGCAAATGCGGGTAGACTTTGAGATCATGTTGGAGTCAGGTGCAGAATACAGATCAGCAGTGGAGAGAACTGATGCCCAGACTATTTAGCATACCTAATTGACCTCTAGCTGTAAGAGCTCAGTACTGTGACTAACCGCACCTTCTGCCCCCAGCGACCAACATTTGCTCTGATACTGTTTTCAGACTCGCCTCGTGCTGCTGGTGCTTAAGGCCATCTTTGCTGATGGTTTGGGTTAAATCAGAGTGTTTGTCTGCTGCAGGCTTTGCGGCATACAGTAACTCCATCTGCAAAACTTCAAAGCTGGGATCCGAGTAAAACAGGGAGAACGCGATTGCATCACTCGATTTAGTCTAAAGTGAAATAAGAGCCAAGATCTGAACTAGACGTGAAGCCACTTAGTCTCATGCTTGATTATTTGTGGAAATGACCTTTTTAAAAACAGGATTATCACCAACAGAACAGCACTGTCTCGCACGGCCCTGCCACTGCAGTTGCTTTTCCCCCAGGAGGCCTCTAAAAATATGCAGTAATTAAGCGCTCACCTCTTTTTAATGGGTTTATCACGGTGGAAATATCCTAAGACTATTATTTTAAATCTGAACAAGTAGACGGGGCAAGAGCAGCTGCACTATATAATTCATACTTTCAACAGCAGTACAGTAGTAGGCGGCTGGATGCCTTAATATCTGTCACCACACGAGGACCTTAAATATGTGTAATCATAGTGAGGGCCGATATCATAATTGCATTGTACTTTTCTTTTATCAGAACACAGCCTATAAATCATTAAGTCCCTTGGTAAGATTAGGCATCCGCTCGAACTGGAAGACATCTTTGTATGCAGTGTGCTTAAATGTGCTCTGAATATCAGAGTTAAGGGGAAACTGTGATCGCAAATAACTAAAGTTTTATTAGCTTTCTTATTGATTAGAGAAACCACTGAGCTGCTGAGAAAATTGTGAAAAGATCAAACCAGCAGATGAAGTTAAAAGTTAGTAAGATTCAATAAAACAAGAATGAAACATTCTCATAAAAGTAGAATAGTGATAAAAATACATGAGCTGATTAATTCGGTCCACATGGAAGTGCCTGGAACTTGTATTCTCTTGAATGGCCACCAGGAGGCAACCTCACTGGTTTGTACATAAGTCTGAGGAAATTAGCCGACTTTGCCCTTGATTTATAACTACAGTGAATAGTTTCTTGTTGAATACATTGTCTCAATCACTAGTTTCATGTATTTTATTAGTGCAGCATGTTCTCCATTTTGTACATTATGCTCCCATTCTAAGTCAAATTTTAGTTTTAGAGCATGCATTTTCATTTAGATATTTTCCATGTCACGTCATCAGCAACCTGCGTTTAGTAAAAACCAATTGCTTAAATACTAATGTTAGTTAATTCATACCTAACTCAGGCTTTTAGCTGTGTCTCATGGACTTTAGCTTTCCAATTACAAACATTGACTCAGCACAACTCAACCGAAGTTAATGAACCAGCATTCTGAAATGCAGCCTATTCATAGCAGGGAAACAAAACGTCTGGGTCCAGTGTTTGCACAGACACTGTGGCCATGTGCAGTGTTTCTTAACTGTCAGCCCTTTTATTCAGCCTTGCAAGACGGCCCGCTGCAATTAAGAGATACAGAAAAACGTAGCTCGGGGTGGAATTAGGAGTCCTGCCGTCGCGTGTACGCTGCAATTTACACTTCAAGAGGTTGAGCCACATATGACTGTCTTGGCCTTTCAGTATTTATGGACTCATGTGGACAGTGGAAGAAATACAGAGTAGGATCCTGTTGAAATGTCAAAGCAGTAAAAACAAGCCACAATTCCACGAGAAGTCATGAATTTGCCATAACAGTGTGCGGTCATGACATTGAGATGGACTGAGGAGTCACTATTTGATGAACCCTGGGCTGTAAATCTTTCTATGTGAACCTTCCCTGTTGGATATAACACATGATGCTCCACCGTACATGGGCACTGGGGCAAATGATGTCCTCAGTTTCAGCAGAATGTGTGATACAGATTGCCGAAAACACTGTGGGCTCGATCTCACACTTGAACTAGTGTCATTGCTCGCTTCAAACTGACACAGTTGTCGTTTTCTCGCCCAGTGTGTCGCTAGCAAATGCAGTTGCACCCATCAGTGTGCCCTTTGGTGTTTTTGTCTTAAAATGAGGTGTGGATCGGCACATTGTTGTGGAAAGCCGCTGTATCATTGACCAACAAAACCCACAGGCGCAGTATTTTCATGCTCATTTAAATGGTTAAATGGCACATTAGACGCGCCTATGTAGGCGGGTTCACAGTGCACGTACACTCTGCTTGTTACACACACAAGGGCGTGCTTCAGCATTCCTTCCCCTTCCCTTCCTCATTAGTTAAATGCTGGTTCAATGTCAGTGCAAAATACCTCATCCTGTGCAGTCTAATGATGGGACAGAGGATCGATAGACAGTGGAGGTAAAGGATCCACCGGCCAAGGCCCACGTACCTATCCCTCAGTGAAGGGCTCCTGCTGCAGTCGTGGACGATCTGCTTGCAGGCCTTCATCTCATACGTGAGCAAATCAGTCTCCTCAGCAGAGAATCATTCCCTTCCATAGCTTCCAATGAGTTTTCCATTTACATAGCAAAATGCCAGATACAGCCAAACTGACTAAAAACCAGCCTGTCATACCTTGTTACTGACTGAATCCACACACTTTAGTCCATGGGTTATGGATCATTCCAAAGGGGCCTTACTTATGTCTTCAAGAGCTTCTCAACCACTGCAGACTGCACATAAAATGCCTACCTTGGCTCTTTCGGGCGCTTCCATTGTCACTTGGAAATCTCTGGTGGGGGCCAAACAAGCAAACTCTGGTCTGCCTATGAAATGTGAGTCTCAGATTTGCTTTCAGTTGAACCCTGGTGCAGTTTGCTTACAGTGGGAAATGCAAACAGATTATCCAGCAAATCAAAGAAAGGAAGTCGACCCAAAGAGGAAGTGAGGATCGCTCGCTGCATCACCTGCTACTCATACTGGGCACCTTGTGAAAAACCAACTAGGTAAAATAAAATACAGAAACCTCAAGACTGCATTAGTCGATGAGCCAGGTTTTCGTCTTCCTCTTGCTTTTTTTCCTTCCTGGTCGTTACTCGTTTGGGGGCAGTGTTCCTGTTGCAACTGTGTGATGTTGTCGAGGTGCTTACGCTGGTCCGCTTACAGAAGTACAGTGTGAAAGTTAACCGAATGAAGGTGAGAATTGAATTGAACCGAGTGCCTCAGAGTATCCTGGTGTGAAAGCACCCTTAAAAATAACTCTCCTACACAAGTGAATTGGGTTTATTTTTTTATGAGGAACTTGTTTTTCCCCAACAATGATGGCGTTTTCTCCACTTTTGTCAATTTTGGCAGAAATGAGAAACCCCTGCCCGTCCTCCCAGTGAGAATTTCGCTATTAACGCTTGCAAACTACGTCTTCAGTCGTAATATGTGAAAAAGAAACATTATCTTAGAGACAATAACTCCATAAATCCATAAAAATGTACTTGAGAATGCAGTTAAAGTCATTTGCAAACCTCATTTTCGGGTGACAAGGTTAAAAACTCTTAAGGAGTCTTCTCACAAAGGAGCTGCCATCACTGTTTTCACTAATGTGGCTCGGCTAATATCACAAGATCATATTTTGGAGTGAAAAACACAAAGTCACATTATGCAATACAATGTGTATTTCTTGTGTGTAATTCTGGATTTTAAGGTGTTGATAGCCAAAGTTTAATGTATCTGCATGGCTCATTTCCACATCTATGTTACAGAGATTGTGTATAATATGTCCTTTTATGACCTGCAAGTAATTTCTTCACACAAAATAATCTCTGGAAATCTATGTTGTTGTTTTTTTTAAATAGTACAGAGCAGCAGTCACTGTCTCGTACGATAAGGTAGATGTACTACGTTATGCTGCCAGTGATGCCAGAAGTAGTTACAGCCCATTTACCATTGGCACAAACTCCCCCCCCCCCTCACCTTCTCTGTCCAATGCTGTAAAACAGGACTTAACTTTTCTAATTGCTCTAACCCTAAAACTTTATGACGACAAACGTCGCTTGAAATTAACTAATAATGACGCTGCACTAAACAAGGAGACACAGAGATGACACTAAAGAGTGTGAGGACACAATTCCACCCGTACATATGTTGTGTGTGTTATGTTGACTCAGGCTTAAAAGTAGTGCAGCAAACTGCTGGTATATAGTTTAAATGAGCTTTTCGACGTTGAGCAAGTGAGGCTGTTGGTTTTTTTTTTGAGCTGGTTTATGTTTTGCTGTGATTACAAGGCTCATTAGGAGAGGTTTGTGTTTGTTTGTATTCAGTCTTACTTTGCAGTCTCTTGTCGAAGGAATTTATGGAAAACAGATGCTCATAAAGGTTCCGTCTCCATCCTTGCTTCTCAGGGGACGTTTGATTTTGGATACCTCAATTTGAGTTGTCTGGGTCATTTTGAAACACCAGGCCCACATTGTCATTGTGCTTTTTCCATAATGGACAGTGGAATTGTTATTATTTTTAATATTTTTATTTCACATTTTTTATTGGGAAATCTTACAAGTTAGGCCAAGCAAAGGCATGGTCAGTTATAAGCGTCATACAAGATATTGCAAAGGTTTTTCCCATTCGGGTATTTAGTGTATATGTGCTCTTTCATCCTCGTCCTGAGGAGCTACCATCTTTGAAGCTATCCAGAGGTAATTGCTGTTGTTTAGTCAGTGGGTTTGCAGTACTTTGATATTGCATCGAATGTGTGGTTGTTGTTGTTGTTGATGACTCATCCCATGAAAGTATCAGTGTCTAACCGGCTCAAGTACCTGCTATGACCCCCACATCTTTCTCATATTATTAGATGGACTGTGTACAGTTATCCTCTTTTCCTAATGTAGAAATTATGTTTTCTTTTGGATTCCTTGTGTACATGTAAATAGTAGTGAGAGTCTGTGTTTGCCAATATCCACTTCGCATCTTCTCAAGGCTAGGTATCAATAAAAAGTCTTTAATAGTGTATTGCTTCGTGGCTGACATCCCTTATTGGAGTTGTTGAGCCAACACTCTCCCTTGCAATATAAAAGCTTTTATTATACTTAGCAGTGAAGTTAATTTATCAGTTGTCTGTGTTTATTGGCTGATGATGACCTATCAGGAAGTAAAGCTTCACAGGCGGCAACATTATAGGTGGAGTATTTTATAATTCATTTACTCCGACAGTATAGCCTGGGATTTTAAACCAGTGTTACTTGCAGACTGGGGTATGTGAGTTTATATCACGTCATTAGTCTTAGGACTTTCAGTCATTTGAACTCTTTATTTTGTTTTGGCTTATTACTAGTCTGAATTTCTTATTATTTTATATTGTGTGGTGTGTGGTTAAGCCTGCCCCACACTAAAGGATAATTGGTTAGAATTTAGTCCTGGATTGTCCGATTTTAGGCTGATTTGAACAGATTATCTGGCCAAATTATCCTGTAGGGATTAACAGACACAATTTTAATGTCTTTGGACGCATCAGTCTTCCCCATTTCAAATCGTAAGTATCAAACAAAAGAACAGCAATTGGGGCGTGAACAGAACCCCACGGCCACAGTCCGACCATGTCTGTTTATATTCTGAGGTCACGTTGAATCACGTGAGTTTCTTTGAGATCCCAAAATCCCTAGCATCTCCTCAGTGAAGTCCGCAGATTAAACACCAAGTGTGTGGTCCTGCGTCTTGACTCGATCATCTAGTCTGTGCTTTCTCAGGACTAAAACATTGAAAATCACATCAAAGTTTGTTGTGTCTGTGGATTCCCATCAGGCTTTTGTTTTACTTCCTTGATTCCCTACCTAACCATTATAGTTTGCGTTCTCCCCTTTGTCTCCACCAGTTCATCTGAGCAGTATTTGCCAGCCAGACTGTTATCTGTTGTTTTGCTTCAGTCAATACTGAGTGGACCTGAGTTGAGCGCCTGCATTTGCGTCCTCACCACATTACACTGATAATGTGATGCACATAATCCCCGTGTGTCAGGCTAAACTGAAGAGGAGTAATGTTTTTTTTCCACTGTACAGAAATTGAAAAGTCTTTCCAAATAGTCGACTGATGCAAATAGGGACATAATACCAGACGAGCAGTGAGTGATATCTTAAAAATGCTTGATTTATTGTGTCCTATTACAGTTTTGGCGAAATTCTCACACCTTTTTAAGTTCCTGGCACTCGCTTTAGCGTATAGCGTCTGTCGCCTATGGCTGTCCGTCCAGATTCCTCTCCTTGCAAAGTGTGTGTGTTATGGTTTCTGCGGAAAACATAAAGAGCCCCGGAGAGAGATAGAATTATGCGTCGAGAAGTTCACACTGGTTATGTTCACAAACAATTACAGAAAATGGAGGTTGGAGGAATTTGCTTCAAAAAAAAAAGAAATTGCTTGAACAAAACGGTTCTCTGCAGCGGTGTTGACACAATTTGAAATGCTGCCTACATGAAGACGCCTGCAACTTTGAGCAATCACACCGGAGTGACGATGAGCCGTGTGACATGTTGCGTGTCAGCATGAAAACCTTCTCGTTGAGCTTTTCTATTAGAACACTTTTAAAACGACGTGTGCTCAGTCGAGCCGTGAAATTTCAAATCGTATAATTGACGGTTCAGAATTTGTCAAAACAAGCCACTATGATACAGAGACTAAATAATATGTTTGTAAAGCTTTATGTATGTCACAGTGTACATAAAAAACATGTAATAATCACCATTATGGTGATGATGTGAGGCTCAGGATGTTGTCTATGTTCCCATTGGTTCCCAAAGTGTTGGCCGTGTTTACATTAAAACTTACATTTTTGCAAATGTATGCTTTGTAATGAAGCTTCAAGTTATGCAACAGAAAAACAAAACAATAACAGCCATAATTTGTATGGAAATACAAAAATGTAAGGTTTTTTGTGAGCTGAGGCAGTTTTCAGAATTTAAATTGTGCCCACGCCAATCTTAAGTTGGAGAATACCTGCTTACAGGTATATGCAACCACGCTTGCCTGTCAGTGTCAGCGCTCTCCCCAGCTCCTTTTGGCTCTCTTCCCCCTCCTTATTCAGTCTTCCCCAGGTCACAGTCAGCTCAGACACATTCACCTGAACATTAGGCATCAGTGATTCTGGTGCAGTGGTGTCAGGAATCTTGAGATGCATGCAGGAAGTCCACCAACAGCTGCCAGAAAGTCTCTGTAGCGAGCTGGTGGAGCTAATATTTTGGACTGCTGGGGCAGCTTAGTGGAACAGAAGATGGTTGATGGTGTTGATGTTTGATGCAACACATTTCTCTCTCTGTGTATCACGTGAGGATCCGTCCCTGTTGAGGTAAAAATCGATGTTGATCGATTGAAATGCACTGGATGGACTGGATGACATAGTTGCCATGCAGGTTTTCTGAATGGCAGATGTCAAAACCTGAAGTGGTTTGAGCTGCTGCAACCTTTACCATCCAGTACGTGCTCTCTGCTGCCACCTGTCTATTGTGGTGTGTACCGCTACATATTGATTAACCCTAAAATATTTCCATCATGACATAGAAACATTTTATGCATGATGATGTTTCACAGAATTTCAAATTCTTGTTGCTATGGAACAATGTATAGTTTACAATAAAAAAATGTATTCATGATAAATAACTTGATATTAAATGGTGGGCTGTATATGGCACACGGGCCCTGAGTTTGTGACCTCTGATGCAAGGAGTTTATCAATTTACCACCTGCCACATGAGCACTAAGGGTTAAAGTATTAATTATTATTAGTCGATATGAAGTGGATGGTTTCATATTTTAAAGCTACTTTGAGATTAATCAAAACGCCACCCAGCTTGTGCACAATGACAATATTCATATATAGGAGATATACTGTATTCAAACCTGTAGTTATTTATTTTGTTTGTTTGTTTTCATCTCTACTCTGCCGTTCCTGAAATGCCTCGGATAAATCTATTTTTGCAAATGTCTAAACAGAACATGGTAATGTTCCCAGAGGAGGAGGCATTACCAGCGTCTTTATCACTGGCAAAGTCCCAAAAGAGAAAAGAGACGATGGGGGAGGAACAGTGACGACATTGTTTCCGCCGCACAGTTTGAGTCCTAATTCTGTATCAGTGCAGGTTTTATTCGTATCACAATTGACAAAGTGTCACAAAGCTGACGTGCCACACACAGACACAAGTTCCAGCCGCCCAACTTTGCATCATTCATCTCGCAGATCAGTCAGCTGCAGCTGAAGTGTTGAAGAGTACAGCCGGGGATGATAAGCTGTGAGGGCTGGCAGAAGAACGTCTGGCGATTAGCCTGGCAACGGTTAACAGTGTGCCGTCAGAGGCTTTTCTCTCTTGCCAAAAGCTAGCATCACACAAATAACAGTGCCAAGGGACCGGGAGATAGCAGACTACAGAGAGATGGGAATCTGCTGAGCAATGTAGATGTAAAGGGAAACAAACAGGGGAGGGGTCGGGGTCACCTGTCAGTCACTGCTGTGTCATGAACTGCATGGGCTCAAGCATCATGTCTGATTTGAAATGACAGATGTGTGTGTGTGTCTGTGAGGAGGGACACTACTTTTTTTTACTGTCAGGTCTGATCGCATCACAACTGACAAAGATGAAAGATGACCTCTCGGCAGATGTGCCCAGGCCACCCATGTTCATTCATACCCTTTATTTACCGATAAAATTGAAACATAATACAATGTTTTTTTTAGCGATTATCTAAAAGTTGGAGCAGACGACCCCATCCACACACACACACACACACACACACACATACACACACACCCTGTTATAATCTCTAGTTTGATCCTCAAACAGAGGATCAGACAGACACCTTTGTGCTCCCTGTGTTTCCCCAGTGTTGCCTACGGAATACAAAAACGAGTAAGACCAAATAACACAAAGAATGCACGGACACATAGCAGTGCTTGTGTGTCAATTTAGGGCTGAGGCTGTCGTCCGCCGTTTAATGAGAGCTCGGACACTAATCTCAACAAGAATACAGATGGAGAGAGCGGTCCACTGGTTGCAAAGCTCTACAGTCTGTTGCTTTTTTTTTCCTGCTGTTGATTATTAACCAATTGTCAGTGTCCAGTGTGTGCATTTATACCTGTCGTGTGATCTGTAATGCAGTAATGTTGGAGAAGTTACCGAGATTCTATCATTATTCTTAAAATATCTTCTCATACTTTCCTTCTGCAGTAAGATTAATTAGTGAAGCAGGTGGTGCATGTGTTAGAATTCTAACACCTACTATATATATTTTTTTTATCTGCACTCATAGACCAATGCTTTCACTTTTACTGTGGGTGGCATAGAACCAGTCGGACACCGACATGACAGCTTCACCTAGAGTGCAGGAGCTACACCGTGAGTAAGGCCAATTGGTCTGTTTGTGTACATTCAGGTCAAAGGTAAAAGTTGTTGCTTTATATCCACAAGGAACTGACATTTTGGGAGCCATAAAATGCTAGTTTTTTTGAAAACGGATCCCAGAGTGAAAACATCAATGTAATGTCTGTAATACAGACATTACAATGTCTGCCCATTGTCTGCCCATACTGTAATGTGTATCTATACAAATAAAACGTGCTTGATGTGCATGTTTTTGGTGCATCCCTATGGCAGCATTACATGCCTGGCTTAATTGAGTTAGAGATGTTTTGGGGGGGGTTTCATGTGGATGAAAACACACCGTGAAATAACGCCAAATAATGAACGCTTTTAAAGAATGAGTAGGGGAAAGTTCTGTTTTGTTGTGGATAAAGCCTGAGACACCATACACCTGTTTCTGTACAGGTTCCTCCTTCCTGGAGGAAATCCATGTTGACCTGAACAGTACACATATAGATGTTTTGGCTGCAAGACTATGTCTATGCATACCGTCACAGACATGATGACATTTACTGCATGTCATGGGAACCATAGCGGACCTCAGCGGAGTTGTGCACATGGAAACCCTTGAGTAACATAGCAACAAGTTCTGTTGAAAGCTCTGTAATGTAGTTGTGCTTTTGTTGACTACATACAGACAGAAGCGCATGATTTCTCTGCTTCAGCCTGCTTTCTCCTGGTCACATTACTATAGACCCCCCCTACACACACATACCTGTATGCTTAAATTCCCACACATATTTGCCCCTTTGACCATTTCTTCCTATCATTGTGAGGAACCACATGCAGCCTTCCCACAATATGTCAAACAAGCCAACAAAACCAAACTGTCAGCTCTCCCAGGACCTCTGCCACCTCTCCGACTGCAGGAGGTGTGTCAAAAGACACATTATCGTATTCTACAACACAGGACACATGCTCTTCAAAAAAAAAAAACATAGTTTGTGTGGTTTCAGCAAATATTTATGAGCGGGGAATTGCTTCAGAGTGTTCTATATAAAGTGCTAAAACATTTAGAATGCACGTTTCAGACACTTTTCTCACTCACCCACTCACACGTGCAGCAATTGATTAATGCATTCATTGTCCGCAGCTGAAATAGAGCCTGAATATGTGACCTATCAACACAAACACCCCCAGGATGTCCATATAAGGAGTTGTGTGTTATTCCCACAGCAAATTACCAGGGGTGCACCTAAGGGTTAACAAAACAAAAGAGTAATTTTGGCAAATGGCAAATTATACAATTTCAAATCTCAAATTCATCTGCTTCTGTAAAAACACGTTTAGTTTCTTTTTAATCTTTCTTTTGCCTGTTGAGTGGTTGGCAAAAGAAATTCTAGTCGATGGAGTGATATTTCTACAGTTGAAAGGACAATCGACTAACTTTTTTTTTAAACAAGTAAATACAATTAAGTGGTCACACAAAGCTCCTTTGGCTATGTGAGTGCTCAGTGATGAAAGGAAAAGCAGATGAAAGAATGCAGGCTCAGAATTAAAAGAGCGATTGAAAAGTATATATTTCTTGGTTAAATCACCGTCGCTCCATCAGGTCAGACATGAAAAGGCTTTCATCTGTCATCACTGTTACTGTAAAGCGTAGACTATACTAAACACTTCCATGACCCTCAGCGCCGTGAAATGGAACACAAAACCTTCCACCGCTGCTCCACGTTCTTTGCAGATATCTTTTTTTTTTTCTAACCTTGTGACGTGCTTTTGTGACAACTTGTTATGAAAGAGAAATATTAAAGCAGTACTTTATATTAACTGCAAGACTGTCCCTGGACCTCATTAAGCACACCGGCACACTCCACCCACATTCTTTACATGTGCCCACCATGTTTCAGCAGGCTCGATCCAGCCAGGCACTACATCCTTGAAAATTACATTCATAGCACAAATAATGGTGGTAATTTATTGCAAATTGACAAGACTGAAGTGGTCTTTCATATTTATTAACAGTGGACCAAAGCGTGGTTTAACAAGGCTGCTTTTAAATCATTCAAAACAGGCCCTGATCGTGATTAATCGCTGCATCTGCACCAGTGTTATGAAGGTGTTAAAGCCTCCCGCTAGGGTTAACGCACACACAGCCTGACGTTTTAAGAAAACGTGTTTATTTTACAACACTCTTGCATTGCCTAGTTCAGAGTGTGACATTTAGTCTGTGACTAATAATTTTGAGTCTTCCTGACAGCCTGCATCCCCCCCCCTTGGCAATTAATAATTCTTTTTTTATGATCAGTTAAAATGTCAATGAGTTTGCTCAGTTAATCATTTAATTGTTTGCTTTGGAAACGGTGAAATTAAATGTCAATTTGTGTTTCTGAAACCTCTAAATGACCATTTTACTTTACGAACCACAAATAATATTTCTTATTTCTAGCTTATTTGGCCGATCTGTTGAGTCTTCTCCTAAGTCAGAACAGGACTTATGGCGCGTTTCCACCTCCTCGCCTCGGCACGGCACGGTTAAGTTGTGTTTCCACGAGCATAATACCTGGTACCAGGTCCTTTTTTTAGTACCAGCTCTGGCAAGGTTCCACGTGAGCTAAGGCCACACACAGTACAGTGTCCCCCCTCACACTGGAATCACAGGTACTGTGTTTTAAGAAGCCAGCAATCTTCAGCTCGTAACCCAAAAGAAAGCAGCATTAAGATTGAGTTCTTAATAATTTATAGAATAACACTGTGTTTAATGGCCTGTAATTACTCGTACACTATTTCCTCGCTCCGTTCTCCATCTCTCTTGAACACAACCCTCAAGAGAATGTGGGGTTTTCTTATGCCTTGGCTATGAATAATCTGCATTACCAAATCAGAGCTCAGTGTATACTCAGTGGAGTTTAGGGCCTGTGCATCTGCATTGGTGTCACGATTCAGTTTGATTGTGACTATCATATCAAGGATTGCGTGCGTGCATCTACCTTTTCATCAAACGATACAAATATGTATGAACTCAAATAATAATCCCAAAAAAACAAACTCTCTACAAATAAAAGTTAAATGTTCCCGCAGTCGAGGTGCAGCATTTGTTTTATTTCGCAGCAAGTGTGTTACTTGGCCTATAATCAAATAAATACTGTCACTGCGTCGATGCTGGATTGTAAACATCCACATTGAGTTGCCACTTAGAAACAATTATTTTCAACACCGCACCAGTCGAGTGTATGAATCTGCCAAAGCTCAACAGTCCCCTTAAATTAAATCCAGCCCTTAGCTCAGCCAGTTGCTGCGTTCAGATCCAGATCTGCACCAACACAAAAATCTAAAGGCTTCTTCCTTTGGCACAAATCAACACAGGGACATGGGTGGAAAATATGACCTTCTTGGTGGAGGTAACTTCAAAGTAGGCAACATCTTTCAGACATCTCTCTGAAGTCAGACTAATGTATGATGCATTAAACTCACAGTGATGTTGAGGATGCAGTGGGAGTACAGGTGTAGTGAGAACAGGAAATAAGTGGTACTTTCATTACATCGCCTGTATTGGAGGGGCATGTTAAGAATCTGTCAGATTGTTTAGCAGCGACGTATAAAGACGGGCTTTCTCTAATTGGACGTCATGATGACACGCTAAGTCTTAAGAATAAACACGTTGTCCCTTTCTGCTCGAATTTGGACACTTGTCCAAACATGCCTTCTATACTGACGTCTCATACTCACCTTTTGAAAGGTGTCATGGCAAGTTTGTCCACCCAAGCCACAACACTCTCTCCTGTGCCGTGAAGGAGGATTTGTCCGCTACAAGATTGTCCCACGCAGAGGACATTGACAGAGTTACAGCAGCAAATACAGCAACAACTAAACTATTAAATAATAACTAAGCGTCTGTTTTGAAAGTTTTGTACTAGGAGGGTGCTTTTGATATTGGATGCCCTAAGTGCAGGGACTTTTTTTATGGGTGGTTATAGTCGCTGTAGCTCAATTTCAATAAAGCTCGATGATGGGCTGTGGCCTTCCCGTGTTGCTCTGTCACATTATACCTGCAGCTCGGCACAATTGCCGACGGCTTCCTTCAGTTGAACTGGAATGGAAAGCAAACAAAAGGTGCATTCAGCTGTGAAATTATCAACATTCCTAAACCAAATACCTCGCTCTATTTTTCATGAAATGAATGACAGTGTTTTTCTTTTTGGGGTCACACATTCATTCATCTTCTCCCACTTTATCCTCCACATGGTTGCTCCACGGTTGGCTGGTGTCAATCCCACCTGACATGGGGCGAAATGCGGGGGGTAAACCTTGGATAGGACACCAGTCCATCACAGGGCCACATAGAGACAAACAACGATACTAAAACTCCCTCTCACGGCCAATCAAGAGTGTCCAATTTTCCCTAATCCTCAAATCTGAATGTTTTTGGACTGTGGGAGGGTAGATAACCCACGCACACACAGCGAGAGCATGCAAACTCTATGCAGAAAGACCTTTGTTGCAACCAGGTTGCTGCAAAGGCAAGAGGCAAGAGTGCTCACATAGCTACAACACTTATATCCACACCTTTTGTTGTCTTCACACCTCAGGTAAGGTATAGGCAGTCTTGTCAGTGATGTCATCATACTGTATATACTGTCTGTTGGTGTGCGCATGTCTCTCTATTGTTGCTAGGACACGTTTTGGATTCGAACATCACATGTAAGCAGGTCGGTTGATCCGAGGTTTATTAGCACCCGAGTAAGTGTGATGGACAGAAATGCTCAGCCTGAATGTAGATCTGTTAAATTAGGGTTAAAGCGATGGTGGGGCATGTAGTTGTTGGATCGTGTGTACGCCTTCACGCGAACCCTTCGAGAAAAATGTGTCTGTTTATCTTTGTGTGTGAACGGATCACACCCCTGGCTGTTAATCATCAGCATCACTGAACAGACCTGTTAAAAATAAAAAGACAGTGTAGAGCTGCACATATAAACGGCTCTGGTGTTAAAATTCTACATTTAGATCAGAAGGGCACTTCATTTATATGCCTGTGTTTGAAAGAGAAAGAGATTTGCTCTTTTTATTGCATACCTTTATCCCAGTTTCTTGTGCGTCCTTATATCGACTCAAGGAACAATCTTGAGAGGACATGACCGTCAGTGAGCATGGAACCAGATCATTCAAGTTGGCACTTAATAAACTAACCTATGTGTTGAGAGAGAGAGAGAGGGAGAGAGATAAGTTCATTGTTTATGGAAGAGAAAAACGTATAATTCGGCCTTCTTTACAACTCCCATAGAACGGAAGTAACAATTAAAGCTGTTTGTTTGGTGTGTATCTGTGCCATTGCCTCGTTTATGAATCCCTGAATGTTCAAAACAAGCAGTGCAGCCACTGCTGAGAACTCTGTGTTGTATTGTAATCTCGGGCTCAGCGAGATCTCTGAAAAAACCTGCGGCGGGGGGGGTTGTGACGAAACTATTGTTAAACGTT
Source organism: Microchirus variegatus (assembly GCF_963457635.1). Classification (NCBI taxonomy): domain Eukaryota; kingdom Metazoa; phylum Chordata; class Actinopteri; order Pleuronectiformes; family Soleidae; genus Microchirus; species Microchirus variegatus. Next base: position 10,821,407 of record NC_139803.1, read on the forward strand.
GTTAAAACATGTTTTGATAACGAGTAGCAGTGCATCCACCGTTCCAGACGCGGAGCTGTTGTGTTGATTACGTCACTTCCAGGTATTGGCCAATCACAAGGCAGTTGGGAAAGCTCTCGTTGGATGGCCAATCACAACACAGTTCTGTTTTCTGGGGGTGAGATTTCAGTCTGAAACAGCGTGACTGATGAGAGCTTCAGTGAGGAGTGATTTCAGCTCATTTACAGCAATTAGGAGGTTTTTGACCATAAAAACAAGTTAATGTATGCAAGTAGACCTCCATAACTCACATTATATGTGATAGGACCACTCTATGGGAGCTTTAAATTAGCAACTTACATCCCTCAGCACAAACCTAACAACTCAGTAAAGACCAGGTGAAACTGGCAAATTGCAAAGGCCTCTCTGTAACCCTAGGTGTTCCTCATATCTTTGTTGAACGTAACCTATAACTCCTATAATAACTCAGCTGCGATACCTGGAGTTGACCCCAAGGTATCAGTAGAGGAAGGCGCCTGACTTCTCTTCCCCTTTCCTCCGAAATCTTAGACATACCATAACTCTGGGATTCACAGGCAGACTGACAGAGAACTGTTAACATCTCCTTGTTCATGTTTGGCATCATCTCAGTTCTCCTCAGATCTGAGCTTCAAGTTCACTCATCACCGACTCCAGAGGCTGGAGTTCCTTGCTCGTCTCACTTGATAATCAAATCTTGGCAACAGTTTACACTATGCAGGTTTGGTTTCACACTTCCTTCACTCAGCCCCGCACCACTGTGCCGTCCTCTAGAAGATGAAAGTAATTTTGCTTTTTAACTTGTTCCACCATTTTATAATTGAAAAGTATGCTAAAGGGAGGGTTAGGGATTTCTCCCTGCAGTTTGTTTTGTACCGTGTCATGTGTTCAGGTGCATGCAGAGATGGAATTACAACTGAAATGGTGGCACAGACATTTTAGCAAGCGTGAGAGAATCTGCAGGAACATTACTGATATACGCTCCCGCTCATCACATCATGGTCAGCATTCGGACCGGAGAGAAAATTGGAAACAATGATTACTACTAAAACACGCCATGTGATCACACACAGAGAAATAGAAATAGCATCTCCGTACGGTGCCAATATCAGACAAAGTAATGTGTCATTATGAGGAGCAGCCCCCCCAGGTATTTGCAGCATTTATTAAAGAGAAGGGAAGTGGGAAGAAGAAGAAAAAAAAACACACATGCCTCCCCAGCTGCTGCCATCAGTCTTCTTTAACAAAGTATATTACTCAGACTGAACAATCCATCAACACATCCCATCTCTGTTCTCATAAGGTAAATGAATAAGTGTCTCTCTCCTTTTCTGAAGGTGAGTTTCTTTGACCATGTCTTCAGCTGTTGTTGTTGCTCACGTATACGGCAAATCTGTCACACTTCTTCACTTTCATGTGTGCCGTTGTCCACACGGCTGTGATTGAGCAGGGCGTATGGATTAGTGTTGGTCCAAGGGGCTTGTGCACCATCACACAGTCTATTCCTGAACCATATTGATCCAATTTGTCCAAAAAAACCTGGATAAATGGTGTGTCTTCTTGGGGGAGGCTTTTTTGACATTATGTATAACTCGTTCGCTAATAACTCGGCAGAAATGTGTCGGGATGGGAAATGCACAAGAGATGGATGTTCTGCTACATGAGCTTCTGTTTTTTTTATGTTCATTTTATTCACAGTGTACAAGTAGATTTGCACACACATGACTGACGGCAGCATCTCCTCCGGTTCAGTTTGTTGAATCGATGTAATCTTTTATTTATTGTATTTTCTTAGGATTTTTCTTTTCAGTTGTTCTGTACTTTCTATTCTGTTCTCCTGTTTTATATTTGTGGAAAAATGTCCTTGTCAATGCCTATTTAATTCCTATTTTTTATGAGCCCATTTTGGTACCTTACCCCCCATACATGAAAACATATAACCACTTTAAGACACTTCCTTGCTAAATGTTGGATATTAACGCATGTCTGCGGGATTTTTAAGTCTTTTTAAGTGATCTACACTTCGGCATTGTTCGGTTTGATCCCTGTGTCCTACCATTTTCTTTATGGTGTCTCCCTTGTTTGTGTTTTCGATTTACTATCCCTTTACTGCAAGGCATCAATCTTCACTCTGTTGACTTTCAACTAAACATGAACTTGTGATTCAATTTTCTTCACAGACATGCATGCATGTTCTCTCTTGAAAAGAAGAACAAAAAAGAAACTTGTCATTATAACGAGATACTTTTCTTGTTATAACAAGATAGTGTTTTTTTTTTTACCTTAAAGTTGGCTTCACCGATTGTTTTTGGTGGACTTGCATTCAGTCAAACAACACAAGGAAAGCATTAAATCATTGCTACGCCGTCTTAAGAATCTCATCCTTTAGCTGCGCGCGACAGTACGTCACCGCCGCTGCAGAGTGCATGAGAACATGTTCGGTGATTGATCGCGATAATCAATCGTCATTATCGCGCTTGCACCAGTGCAGAGGCTCTGTGTGCAGTGCAGCTGCATGAGGAGTGTATTATTGCCAAACTGAAAAGGGTTCATCTCAGAGCACACAGAGCCTCTCATCCTGCCCTGATGTAAACATCCTGCAACAATCAATCAATAAACCTGATTTTAAGGTTAACAAAAAGAAAAAAAAAAGATCTCATTATAATGACAAAAGTACCTTGTTATAATGAGTAAAGCATCAGACAACGAATCAGATATTCTTTCTCCCCTGTGGCACTTCTCTGCTTCTCCTGTAAAATACTGATGCTGTTGTGCTGCATTCCATCACCGTGTTTCCTCAGTTTTACCTGCACCCCCTGGTTTTCACTGGGAGATACAGAAGACAGGGGTGTTTCTGTTTGTGTGCAGAAACCACCGCTGCGTACACAACTTTGTATGTAAGAGGGAATCTGAGGCAGCTTCATACAGGCTATAGTATAAGACTTATAGGCTGAATCCTTTTGTCTTCTCCCATGTTTGTGTTGTTTCTGCATAATTTTCTTACTTCTCAAATGCAATCAACAGCAAAATGTTCATTTGAACATATGCTAATACATTTCATTAAGGCTGTCAATAGATTAAAACTAATTCATCTCACATTTAGAAATTCATTAATTTAGATTAAACACGATTTAAAAGTTTGCTTTTCTTCTAATTGCTAAAAATAATGAGTAATCAGACGGCCACTCACTTTTGAGGGTGTTGTCTTTGTGGGACCTTGTTTGTGTCTTTTTACAATATTGAGTAAACTATGTGATTTTCATCTATACGATCTAATTGAGCTGGACTGAACCAGTTTATTAGTCAAAACACAAAGCAACATTTTGTGTAATGTTGGCATATATTTTTTATCGACTTTAATCCCATAAAGAAATACTGAATATTTTAACACTGTCTGTGAAGTCTGCCACTGTTGAACTAAACATTCTGAGTCATTCTGAGCCATGAAATGACGTCGCTTGTGTGTGCACTTATACATACACAGTAAATTATTTTTCTCACACTTTCGTCTTTGCCTTTTTGGCAGTAACGCGATGGCTTCATGAAAGCAAACGCAACTAATGGAATAATAAAACGACACGAGCAAGACGATGCCTTTTCTTATTGTTTTAACAATCCATATATTTTTATAAGCTTCTCTCACTTGTCTTATTCTTCTGGGCATTTAACTCGGGGAGCTCTATGTATAAACCCTCTTATCATTTCTTATTCATTCTAATATCTAATATCTCAGTGCTATCGCTTGGCCATTCGCTCCGTATTCTATTACATTTTGAAGGATCATTTTTCTCCTGAGACACGAGCAAGGCTGTGCATTATCTAAATAACGTGTCATATACGGGCCCAGAGCCTCTATCAAAGTGTACAGGGGGTTTGCTTCTGCAAATGAAATATAATATAAGTCTGGCGGCATGATTAAGACTGTTTTAATTCTTAGCACCAACGCAGGACAGTTTAGCTCCCAAACAAACGTAATAAGCAGAGTTGGTGATTTGTGTCTGAAACATATTTATTCTGCTGCTCTCCATGCCCTAATAGCCGTTAATGAAATATTCTGAATAAATGCATGAATTAAATCGATGATTAAGTAAAACAAATCCAATATTTGTAGCCTTGGCGAAGATGAACGTGTGTGGGGAAAAGTGGGAGGGAAAAACAAATTGCAGCCAAAACTCAACAGTTCAACGACACACGATGACTTGATTTGTGATTTGGGGCAGATCTTTGACAGTAGCCAACTTTTACTTGGACACTCATTTTGAAACCATGGCCACGTCCATCCATCCCTTCACACCCCTGAACAGACTGCCCTTTCCCGAGCCACATCATCCAGCTCTCACCGGGGGATCCCCAGGCGCGAGTGAGGAGATATAATCTCTCCACCTAGTCCTTGGTTTGCCCCGAGGTCTCGTCCCCATTGCATATGCGAGGAACAGCTCCCTAGGGAGGCGCCCTGGCGGTATCCTTACCAGATGCCGGAACAAACCTCAACTGGCTCCTTCCCACAAAAAAGAGCAGCGGCTCTACTCCCCAGTCCCTCCTGGACGGCTCAGCTTCTCACTCTATCGCTACGGGAGACCCCAGCCACCCTTCTGAGAAAAACCCATTTCTTACCGACGATCTCGTTCTTTCAGTCATGACCCGCCGCTCATGACCATAGGTGTAGGGAGGAATGGAAATCGACTCGTAGATCAAAAGCTTTGCCTTTTGGATCAGCTCCTTTTTTTCGTTGCAGGAGAGCGGTATTGCCGCATATTTCCATTCTGCTTTAAATATCTTTGAGATGTGCCGTGTTTGCCATACACTGATTCACTTGTAGCAGCCTGCCACAATATAAATCTTGACACCCACGTATTGATTTGTTATATATTCATGCTAAATTGCTACCATCTTACTTCTGTGTGCAGTCTCCTCTCTGTGCACAATCTGAATCCACACCCCATTATCTGCAGCCGCAAAGACTGCTGCTGTTGTTTTTCCTTTTGGCAGTAAATAGCAGCATAGCTGCTTGCCAATGTCATTAGCTTGTGAAAATGAATAACAATAATGTTACTTGTTTAGATCTGATACTGAATATTTGTTGTTATTTTCCCAAAGACGGTCTGGACCAGATGGAATATTTTCCATTTTTCCATTTTCCCTGGCAGATTAGAGCCCCAGAATTGAGAAGTTGAACATGCTCAAATTATATATAAAAACAGTGACACTCTCTTCTAATCTGTGACTTTCCTCATTCCTATTCACACTGCCACACACATACCCAATGCACATGAACACAGTCATGTGACAGATGTTTTAGAATGTGCCCTCTATGGACGGGCCGACCACTGCTTGATGCATAACTTTTTTTTATCTGAAAATGGCAGTGGTATGGATGTATGTGTCTGTGCGAGCGATGTGTAAAGAAAGAAAAGTAAAGCATTAATGTGAGCATGGTGAGAATGTTCTGATCAAAGGACTGTGGCGGTAAATGGTGCACGTGAGGTCAGAGTTGAATCAGTTAAACGTTCATACACTGCAGCCAGGAGCAATTTGGGGGTTAATTGTCTTTCCTGAAGACTTATAGGCATGTCAACAAGAGGAGCCGAGGATCAAACTGCTGCAGCTCTGGTTAGATGACGGCCCGCTCTGCCTTTTGACGCACATCCGCTTACTGTCCACTTATGGTTGGATCACGACAGATGCAGCCTGAATGGGGCCGAAGAAAACTCAATTCGGGAGGCTGAGCAGTCCGACATGTGTGAAGCTTCAGAAGTCCTCTGTGAGATGGAGATGAGAGAAGCACTCCATCAATCAGGCCTTAATGGTCAGCCCGGCTAGACGGACGTCACTTTGAGTAAAAATGTATATGACAGTCTGCTTCGTGTTTGCCAAACAGCCTTTTAAGGAAGGAATTCTCCGCTCCGACGAGATAAAAACCATAAGTTCAGACACTGTTCCTCACCTGGCCAACATACGTGTTTGAGAGGCCTGACTGTGCAGGGACAGAGAGAGATGAGTCAGAACTGAGGGAATGATAAATGTAGACAGAAAACCTGCTTTTGGAATATAAATGACTTGGAGAGTGGAGGCAAAACTTGACTTTTCAGTACAACAATGACCTGAAAGCAAACAACTGAATGTCAGCTCTGACTGTCTGTGTCTGAGTATCCCTGACAAAGGTCTAAAATAAAGGGATAGTTCAGTATTTTTTAAAGTAGGGTTCCATGGATTTCGTTAGTGTTGTTTTGGTATCACGGAGTCTTTCCCACCATATGAGTATGGCCAGATACAGGTGATTTGCAACCTGAGGCAACATATTCATCTCTGAGAGACTCGACCCATAATGACGTGCATTTTATTGCATTTATTGTGCAACAGCCATTTCTCTTGTCATGGGCCAGATTTCCTCAAGGGGGTGCAGCAGTCAAGTTCTCCCTCAATTTACTTTATTATGCTGCATAATAGAATTATCGATCGTTAACGCCACACTCGCTTACCCCATCTTTAATATCAGTCCAAATACATTTTTTTGAAATTACATATTTAAGCATTTGAAAGTTATTAATTTGAAAATAAATAAATTGATTGTAATTTTGGGTTGAGTGTAGATTAAGAGGCCAAATTGGCAGTAGTATAAAATATTTCAAATTAAATGCACTACACAAATTGTACAGTTAAAGGGATTTAATACTAGAGGCAAAGTTGTTAGAATTCCTGGTGAAGACTGAATTAATTTGGCCTATTGAGTGTCCAATAATTTGAGGCCATTGGGATTTGTACCAATTGGATCTGCTGAATCAGAGTTAAGTACTTGTTTTAGGACAGAAATATAAAGCTGTCTCATTACTGAAGCTTTAATGACGTACATCTTGGCACCCGGCGAAATTGTGCTGGCAGAAGGACAGAAGTGTCTGCATGTGAAATGCTGCTATTACCAAACTTTTATAGACAGAACAGAGAAGACCTGGCTGTGCACACTAATTGCCTCTCTGTTTTATTAAGCCTGAGCTGCTGTGCTGTTCTTTATCCGCTCACCTTTTCTCAATGAACTGATTTTTATCTCTTATCCTCGGATAAATCGGCCGCCTTTATCGCTTGACCGGTTCTGAATGACTTGCTTTTAATCTCATAACCGACAGCGGCACAGTGAGCATAGCAGTCTGATAAACATGTTATTGTTACAAACATGTTAACACCTTATTGACTGATTTAAACAGATATATTCTTGTTTATTTAGCCTTTAGAACACAGAGCATTTTGCCTGCTTTTTTCCATAACTATGTTAAAACGTACAGTATTTACAGAGGCTTTAAGAATGTGCAACGTTTAATGTCTTATGTCCTTTTTTCAGCACAACCTAGGTAATCTGATGAAAAAAACCACATTATTTTCACCAACTTTATAAACACATCTAATCACAAATTAGTTAATTAACAGAATTGAAAACAGAACAGAACACGTGCCGAGAAAACATCACGTGTTCCTGCATGAGATGCAACTCACCATGCTCAGGATACTATTGGTACATTTGGGCGAACACACATTTCTCTGTTCAAGGGTGTTTCTAGATCAAAAATAATATGGTCCACGGCAGTTTAAACCAGTCAGCCAAGTGAGGGGGAACAAGTCAGGTGTAAGGTGTTACTCAGCCTTAGCTGGGTAGCAGCCGCGGGGGGGTTTGCTAGATCAAAGCGAGCTGTGTGACTGGTTGATTAGGCAGAAGTGGGGGTAGAAATACAATGGTACTGTCCTAGAGCAAGTATTACTGTTTCTCACCAGGGGTGGAGAGCGCATGTTCTTGAAAGTGCTGTGGAGTTCCAGGTGGTCAGTGCTGCAGGAGGTCTGCGTTTTCACTTGAGGCTGGGATCAAACACATACTCGGATTAAAGCCCTTTCTTTTTAAATATGTTGACATATATATATATCTGCATATTTTTTATTGATTTATTTTTTTTAATGGGAGATTGTCTCACAACAATTGCGACCTGAAAGGAACTGCATCATTTTCTGCAACCTTGTTATTTTGAATAAGGAAAGGGTGATATAATTCTGAAGGATCAAGGTAAATAGATGTCCAATTAGTGTATTTATTTAACTAAATAAACGTACAAAATAAGTTTAAAGTCACATATATTGAGTATTGAGATATCTCTAAGTATAGGTATTTTGAATTGTACAGTACATAGCATTTTAGTTAGAGCTGGATCCTTTTCTGTTCATATCAGGGTTGTTGGTTTGGTTCATTTTTTTTTGATAATCCACCATTTACAGTATGTTTTAATCAGATATTCTGAAGTACATGGAATGCACATATCACACAAATCAAAGCCCACAGAGATACAGCATTAAAGAGCAGACTCTTAATGGCCAGCATATGTACATTGTACATGCAAACTGCTATAGAGCACATCTGCACTCACCGATGATAGAGAGGAAACAATCGTTAAGGACATCTACCTATAATCTTTTCTCTCCCCGCCCAGATTAAATTGCATGATTAAAATGCAAACCCTGCCTTTTGTCTTTGTACTTCACATTGGCCTGTTGTTTTAGTGCAGCCTCTGCATAACTTGCCTGTGGGTGTAAGTCACTCCCCATCTGCCTCCCCCTTCATCTTCTTTTCATCCCAATCACATGGCCCGGGGACAAAAGAGACACTGTCACGGGGTGCATCGCCCCTGGACACCGCTGTCTCCTGTCATTGGCGAGCGAGGCTATAGAACACCTTTATTTGCTCAGCAAAAGAAGTAACCTGTGTGTGTGAGAGAGAGTGTGTATATTTGTGTGTGTGTGTGTGTGTGAAGACGTGCACAACCTCCCTTGGGCCTGTAAGGGAAGCTGGCCAGTGCATTGACATTAAGTATTAAGAGCCTTGCTGGACAAAATAACAGTAGAGGTGGAAGGTTTTCACAGGGCTGTGGGAGGGAGAGGGAAGTGGCTGGGAGGGAATATCGAGAGAGAGAGAGGGCAGCACACTGTGGTCCATCCTTCACTTGCATTGCTCCGTGGTGCCGTTCCCGAGAAATGTCTTCTCGGGTGCACTCCCGCCCCACCAGGGACTGAAGTCCAAACTTTACCAAAATGTTGACGAAGTTTGTCTTTGACAGCTGGATCAATAGTGTCACCTGCCACAGTCATTGGTAGCTGTTTCTGTTCCCTTTCATTTATTTTTTTCTATTTGAATGCCTCTGTGAATTAGAGTTAAAATGCCTCAGTGAATTTGAGTTTTGCCCTGAAGGCCCTTCCTCGCAGAACATTTCAACAACAGAAGAAGTAGTCAGTTGCCAAGGATAGTCATCCGAGCCTCGACCTGGCATCCCTCAAACAGGCTGACACCCATACTCCCCTGCGCAGTGGGCTTTTCAGCTCTGAGCCGCTCGAATCAGACGTGTCTGAGGGAGATGAAGCATCGTTCTCTTCTTCTTTGGTAGGAATGCGTCTTATTCCCCTCATCCCAGACTTGTACTGTCACCCGATGGTGAAGTCAGATACTACAGGACCCAAGAACTTTGGTGCACGCACGGCTTGTGCATGAACCACAGACTCCGTATCAGTCGAAAGCTCTCGATCGTCTACTTGTTCTGCCGGCTGCCAATATTGTGTTTTATTCTCATGCGTTTTACGACTTGATAGTTAATTTGAAGTTATAAATGTTCTGCCTTTATTTAATTTTCAGCCACAAGTTGAAAAAAAAACAATCTGTCTCTGAGCTCACTTATTTTTAGCTGTGAGTCCTTGGAAGGTGAGCCAAAAAAGCCACCCACTGCCTTCCACCGCAGATACCTGGGTAGTTAAGTGGCCCTACCCCTGCTGAACACATACTCCCACATCCTATCTGTCAGTGCCATATTACATCTGTCCTCACATTCAGTGGCTCAGTCGGAGGCTGCAGCAGTGGGCGTTGACGCGAGCTTCATTACCAGAATTTTTTTGTTTGTTTGTTTTTTTTACAATCATAATCGGTCAACCATTTCCTCCCCCTTGTTTTTAAATGCCATGTTTTCCTGACCAGACTTTTCAAAGGGCCGGAAAATCACACATTTTCAAATGAAATTTAGACATTTTGAAATGCTCCCGAGTTAGACATTATTTTCCTATTCAAATTTTCATTATTTCTTTATTTATAAGGTTTACACAGTTGCTGCTTTTGTGATAATAATCACTTGATGTTACCAATAGCAGAAGCGTTTCCTCGCTCTCTGTTCACTTACAGTAGCTCTGCTTTTAAATAAGTCTAAGTGGCAGTTTAATACACTGTTAAAAACCTCGTAAATCTGCAGCCCTGATTTTTCCCTTCTCCCTTTTCCCGTTTATTTGAGGCGTCAGATATTTACAGTAAATCTGTGGACGGTGGGAGAGGCAGAGCATCATTAGAAGTGACGTTCTTTATGTGGAAACATTTTTCACATTTGTCTAAAAAAGAAATAGATTTTCACGTCTCCCTCTCGCCTCTGTGGCTTTGCCTCTCACTGTTGTCTCGTGATGCTTCATCATTTTTACAATCGTGGCCGCGTTCATTGTTTGCTGCAACTTTTACGGGAGCTTCTCAGAGACTTTTGTCCTTTTCTAACTGTTTGCTGTGTTCTTACGTACACACAGTAAAGTAGGCTTGCATAAATACTAATTTTCACGTCTTTCAAATACATTTTGAGACACTTTAAGCTGTCTTAAGTGCCAGTTAACTTAAAGTTTGAGCCTGTAATGTGTTTTTGTTTTTCAATCTTACTTACCAATACGAAAATTGGTATGGAAAAAAAACAACTCACAATGCTGCAGTAAAAACAATCTATTTATTTGGGCTGATTTGACTTGCTGGCCTACCTGTTACTAAGTACTGTACCTGCAAAGTTGATTGTTTTGTTTTGCAAAAGACGAGAGCAAAAAAACCCTCGACTGACCCTAAAACAAGCGATAACATGGTTCAAAACAGTCATTATTGTTGGTTCGGGTGCATTAGCATTAAGAGTTGTGATGTTATTGTTTCGCAAAAGCTCCTTTTTACACACTGGAACTTTTTCAAAATCTCTACCTTGGAAGGTGTTGGTGAAAAATCCCAGTTTTGGTGGCTGGAAACATCATTTTGCTTGTAAACGAGATGAAAGCCGCAAAAATGCAGAGGAAAATGTTCTCTCTTTTACATAATATCAGCCCGAGTGTGGACAGAGCATTGTCGCCGTCAATGAAACTGTGCCCCCAGCGCTCGCTCCTCGACGCGGCTTTAAGCAGTCGGAATTTTCCAGACTTGTAGACCCGCAGCTTTAACGTCCTTTCATTCTTCATCTCTATGAAAATGGCGTGTATTCTCATTTGCTTGCCTCACTTTCCTCGTGGAGAGCCGTGCCGCAGTGTGAACGGAGTGCTGAATAGTCACAAATGGCTGGTGCTCCCTGAAGGCACCTCACCAAATCAATGTCAACATATCCACTGAGGGGTTTCAGCCGCCACCAGAGTGCTCGTTCAACACAATACACTGTTATTTGCCCAGATATCACTCTCTCAAACATATCTTAAAAGTTTCCTGCTGCAGCCACGACACATTGTGACACATGGCGTGGTTATTTCCTTTCCCTCGGCCGTAATGGATGATCATTGCCGTTTCCCAGCATGCCACAGAAAGAACGTAGCTGTTGACTGCAATGTAAGACATACTTCTAATGAGGTGCATGCAATATTGATCTTACATTAGCACCACTGTTGCTGTGTACAACAGATGCATTTTTATGTAGAAAGGCATTTCTGAGCACACGTGCATATGTCTGGAAAATAGTGTTGCTTTGTGAAAACCACCCAAAAAAGTCATCTAGCTTAGGGTTTATGCTAAGATTATGTAAATACCCAAATGCAAACTGCTCAGGGATTTATGTGAGCGGAGCTCAGAGGGTTTTGCTTTTGTTGCGGCAGGTATGAATTCATCAAACCTCAAAACCTGCATGAACCACACCGACACAAGGAGATATGGATTTGTCCTCTTCAATTTAGACTACCTGTCCAATATGAAAATACGTGGCTCGGTACAAATGTCACGTTTCCTTGAAAGACGGCTTTTTGGGCTGTTTTGATTTGGGTCACATGACCACATGATGACACAGGAAACTCTCAATGAGACATTTTGGCCTTTTTTTGTGACAACAACCAAAAGCTAAACCCTGGCTGGGTTAAAGGCAGAATAGGAATCTGCTTTGTCATATATCTATCAGATGTTTCATGTGGGGTCTAAACCAGTTGTTCCAAATCATTTTTAATCATGGCAAACTTGAAAATAATGGCATCATAGAATACATAATAAAACAGAAACCAATAAATATCGTCACGGCACAGCCTTAGACCACCCCTGGCTGGTCAAACCACTGGGAAACACTGTCGGACAAGATGAAGAATGAATGAATGAACCATGCAACGCGGCTGTATGCCAATAATTATGTTATATATTATTGTTTGGGATATATCACTTATTCTCCATCCGTCCGTCCGTCCATCGGGAGCAGCCTGAGCAGATTATTCTACACATTTATCTTCCATTCCGAGGGGATTCTGAAGCATTCCCAGATCAAATGGATATACAATCCTTGCAGTGCATTTGAGGCTTTACTACAGTTGACACACTAATGAGATCTAATAATGTGAGCAGGATCCGTGATTTTTTTTTTTTTAGTGAGGATGTTATTTAAATTCTTTGACACTTAACTGGCGGTGAAAATTTGGGTAAATCTTCGGGGTTTAGCACAGCGAAGAAAGACAGAGCCCCCAAGTTTTATGCAGAATGCCGTGTGGGACTCCCACTTTGCCCACATGCAAAACAACTCAATCTATCTTTCGCTGAGCAAGATATTATTTTCTGCAACACCATGCAACTTTATATTTAATCAATCATTGCCAACTGGATTTTGACAGATGTATTACACCCCCCTCTGCTGCCCTGGGAGCATTTCATTAAAATGCAGTTGAATTAGTGCAACACTTTTAGTTTGATATGTATAAAAAAAGCTCTATTTTGAGAAAATAGAAGTCGGGAATTCAGGGGCTTATGTGTTAATGTACGTATTGTGTGTCAGTGTTTGTAGCAGTGTCTGTTGTTCATGAGTCATTTCCAGTGTCACTGCAGATATTCATCAGTTAAAGGAATTGCATTCAATCCTTTTTCACTCTGATACACTTTTCCTATGATTGTAAAAGGCTGATAGTTTCATACTGTGTAGAATTTGTCAAGGGACTGTATACTCCCGTTAAAACAGTAAGCTGTAGCAGCAGGGTCAAAGGAAGCAGATGCATCTCACCAACATCAAAAACAGTCCAGGTCATAGCCTGGTTTCATTCTTGATGTTTGATGGTGTTAAATTTCCTGTATATGTAATATTGATGCATTGAATGCCAGGTTTCTTCAGATAGTTTGGCCAAATCCATCGCCACTGTAGTGTAAGGGAGGATTGATAGTCAGTCAGACCCCGGAAAGCCTCAATCGCATGTTACATACTGACATTAGGGGTAGAAATCACAGGGTACCTCACAATATGATACGGTCCACGATACATGGTCCACGATGCCAATAATGTCACGATTATCACAACAATTCTGTGATAAAATATAGCAAGGCAATCAAATGGCAATACCCCACGATATCTGTCGTGCAGGATTTCTCTATTTATTCACACATCAAGTAGCCAGAATTGGGGATTGAAAGTGGCAGGGACTTTTTACTTTTTAGTGCCTTAAATTGTTAATTAAAATATCGACATTTGCATTTATCAGGAATTATAAGGAAGGGCGAGGATAAAACACCCAACCCTAATCTGTATGCTAGGATTTAAGTCACTGTTGGGTCTTTTACCATTTTGAGAATATGATGAAAACCCTGTCCTAGTGATGATAGTGAGTATGTTTAGGCAGATGTCTCACAATGTGGTGGACACCACCTCACTATGTTGAAAACAGAAATGATTTGCTTTGTTTTGTAATTGCATAATTTCCCTTTTTTGTGATTATAGTCTTTTCTCCAGCTTATTTGGAACATATAAAAAAATATTTCTGATGTGGTCAGACAGCATTACAGAAGAAAATACCAGGGTGGAAGTTCTGTGTTTCTTATCTACAAAGGGCAGTCACAGTGTTATCTGTTTAATTCGTACTATTTGATGTAACTGTGACTAAAAGCAAGGCAGGGTAAGAAAATGATAGGATTCCCGACACCACCGGTCAAACCTGGTTCCCTGTGGTAGATGTTGACTCACGGGGGGGGGGGGGGGGGTGGGGGTGCATGTCGCCATGATACCTCTACAATGTACATCATCTCCTGAAAACCACTTAAAGTAAACTTACACTCCCTAATTACCATGGCGAACACAAACCTCTCCGTGTTTATCTCCGACTTGCACATCAAACATTTTGTAAAAATCTGAAGATGGCGGCAACACTGAGCATTGCTCTGCAGGCCTCGGGGAGAAAAAGAAAGTGTTATTGTTACAACACAAACACATTAGAGGAGGATTATTAGCGGCACATTGTGCTGTCAGCTGGCTGCAGCTGTGATTGGCTGATTAGCGCCCATTTGCCTGTGTAGGGATTATATTTGCTGTGTATGTTTGCATGAGGGAAGGCTTCATCAGCATTGTGTGGACTCATTTGAATGTAATGGATATATAAAAAAAAGCTAGGCACTGCAGTTTTAACCAATAAATATCTTCTTCATGTATAATGTAAACACCAAAGGACCAAGAATGTCTTCCTTAAGATGTACTGTATTCCCCAGGAATTCTCATTTCCTCTCTGATCGACCTCCTTAGGACCTTTTTGTGGCATAGACACTGAGTTTGTCAGGACCAGGAGTCCTCACGGAGACCAAAGCCTGGTCCTAAAGGCCCTGGTTTACTTCCAAGCTCATACAGTGGGTGTCGAAGTGTGCTTCACATATCGCAATATGGGGGTAAACTCTTACAAATAAAAGTGCTAAGTAGAACCATATAAGGTTCTTCGGCTTGTCCTCATAGGAGAACCCTTTTTGGCTCCAGGTGGAATCTTTTTATAAAGGTTTGACCTGGAACCCTTTTGGACGGTTCCACCAACAACCATTTTATAACCCTTTATTCAGGAAAGGGGTTTTAAAGGGTTCTCTGGATCAAAATGGTTATTACTGGAACCATTAGTGTTAGTTACCAAGAACCCTTGAAAAACCCTTTCTTCAGGGGTTTTTCAGAAGCAAATAATTCCACGTAGAACCTCAGCCCTTGTAGAAGGACCCATTTGGAACCCTTATTTCTAAGAGTGTAGGCATTGACTGGTGATAACACATTGTAAGCAAAGGAATGCAGTGTCCTGCACAAACCTGAGTGTGTGTGTGTCACCTACAGTAGCACACCCTTGGAGATTTACCATCCCTGCCCCTCCAGCAGTCAAAACATTCACACCCAATCTAATGCGATCTGATACAAGTTTCATCCCGGATTCATATCTATGTATAGCCACACACGCCTGTGATGTCTCTACTTGAGCAAATGTCATGGTGTCGCTGATAGGATCCCAGTGCCTGTGCTGGAAAAGCCCTGCCTGTGAAGCCGTGGATCAGATACAGTCTTAGCGTGCGTGTCATGTCTTGTTATCACTCTCAGTTTGGTTGTCTGCCTCTCTGTCACCGCCGCACACGCAGGCCTTACACCTCAGCCCCCCATCAGACATGGAAGCAGCATCCTGTGACTACACGCCTCACAAACTGAGCAGCACACTGTGTGGCCCCGATCCCTGCCCAGCATGCAACGCTGTCGACAGTGGCTCCATTCACAGGTCATTTCTCAATGTCTCCTGAAGGCTCTAACCTTCCTCTCTGTGAGGTCACCGACACCCACTTCATGAAAGCAGCCTAAACTCTCACTCATGGACTTCCATGACGCGTATCTTTCCACTCGTCCTTCCGGATCACCCTTCTCCTTTAATACATTATGATCGTGCAATGTTTTTTTTTTTTTTAGAAATGGATCACAGGAGGAAGAAGGTGGATGTGAGGAGGGATTGCAGAGGTGGAGAGCGAAGGGAGGGGCGGGTTGCCGGAAGGCACCGCTCTGTGGCTGGCCTTGTCAATTTGATTGATGAGAAAGGCAAGCTTGTGTTCTTGGCAGGCTGAGGATTCATCCTCCTGGCTGTGCTGATACACTTATCTAGGTTTAAAGTGGCGGAGGGAGGGGTTGCCATCACACTGCCAGGGTGTTAAGAAGGAGATTAGGCTGCTGCACATCATGCCAAATGAGATTGAGCGCCGGCTGATGCACATACTACACTGTCATGCAAGGACCTGCGCACTCGTTGGTTGTCTTAAACAAATGGCCAATCAAATGGTGCCGTCTTAGTGATAGAGAGCCCTGGAGGAGAATCGGGCATGTCCGTGTTTCCTGTTTTCCTGACACCTGGTGTTTGAAGGGAACACATCATCGCTGGCCAAATGTGAGACAACAAAACAGAGGGTGAAGTGACACAGAAAAACTCCTGCACTGACAAATCATGTACTCCCTTTGTAATACTCCAGGTTCCCCCCTCAGGTTCATTTATTTGCTCATTTTTGTGGAATGACCCTGAGGTCTCTCAGTATCAGCAGAGTGAATCATGGAACACCAGAAGCCTTTATTCCCCTCATGCTTGCTGTTGACAAATGCAGCATGAAATCTGTAGGACACATTGGAAATTCAGCTGCGGCTGAATTTATGGTATCGGTCCATGCTGAAAATAAACTAGGCTTATTTAATTTACCCAGAGTCTAACCTCTCAATGTCAAGGCCAGAGCAAGAGAACAAAGTATACCGTATTACTGATAGACGTCATTTCACATGAGGAAATTAGATTTCTCTCCCTGCCTGGTTATTTTGATGCTTCATAGTGAGTCTTGGTTGTTTCTGTATTCCACAGCGGTGGTCGTTCTTGTGTAAGCAGCAAAAAAAAGAGAAAAGAAATCGCAGCACATTAAGAACGCTTTGATATCCTTCCAGGAAACAATGGAAATGCTTAGTATGTATGTTCAAAGGAAATCTGTTTAGTGCAATAATGGCTACATGCTCACAATTGCACAAAATACATACAGACACACACACACACACACACAGCTTTTTAGGTCATCGAAAAGTTACACTGAACTAACACCTTTGTTTATGAAGCACTTTCTATCATGAAACTCTTAAAACACTAATTAAACTAAATATTATACAGTAGAAATGCTAATAGTTGTGAACAGGGAGCAGTGAATATCAAATGTCGCCTCTTGTGGCTCTTAAAAAAAAAGAAGTCGATTCTGTAGTGCAAAGGAATAAAAACATTCAACCTCCCTCAGTTTCTCAAAACAGTGCTAGAGGGAGAGGAGGGAAACGCTCTTTCGATTATTTCGCCGTGAAAGGAAGCTCAAATTGCATTGTCATGTTACGGCACCGACGAGGGAAGGGATTTGTCTTTTAGAGGTGGCATTATCTTGATTCACTGTCCAGATCCCAGCATGGAGAATAAGATGTCAGTTGTACTATATTCATTCTGGCCATATTCCTTCATGCCTGGCCCCACATGATTCAGTGTTGTAAAAGTTCTGGTTTAAAAATATGCTTAAAAATCAGCTTGACTGCAGGCTTTTTACCGTCAGATAGTTTGATTGCAGAGAAACGAGTGTCGGATAGCTTGACCGCAGTCGGATAACCTCTTAATAAAGTAAAAATTAAGTAATTCCAGAGTATCGTAACGGCCATAGACCCGGCACTTCAGACATAAGTGTCTGTACTGTCATGTGTTACATCCTGTACTTCAAATCAAAAATCAGAATAGACGTTGGAATATCCGTGAGTTTGATTAAAACCTACCTTCACACTTCTCGATTTTTCAGCTAGATTTTGTTTTTTCCGGTCTCTGATGAGTTTTGCAAGTTCCAGGAAAACACCCTTGTGAACTCTTGCAAAGATCCAATTAAAGAGGAGCACTCCCCGAGGTGTCCCTGACCCTGCTCTGTTTACCAAAATTGCTCCAGGAAAATGTAATATCCGTGACAACTAGGACCACCCCAGCCAATCTGAGACCAGGACAGAGAGAATACAGAAAGAGAGACTGTTGACCTAAATTAAGCCTGCTTTCATGCAACATTGCTATCACTTCTTGCTTGCTTATGACTAGACCAACTACTACTACTGCTGTCACAGGAAGCAACAAACCTGCCTGGAAAACCACATCAGTGCTCCCAGTCAACCACGTCCACTCCAGAGGACTTAGTGCAAAGCAAGGAGGTCAATCTCTCCAGCAGTGATAAATGAATGAATAAGAACTTTATTGCTTCCCATTACTCGCAGCCCCGTGAGAGCAGCAAATAAATGCATACAGCAATTTCTTTTTCAGCCTTTATTTATCCAGGGATTTCTGAGTAGATTAGTATTTTGGACTAGTTCAGGCTTCAAGAGTGCCCCCCGCTTCTTCACACTTCTTGTACAGCGAGACATTACAGCGCCTATGCCCATTGGGGCGCCTGTAGACCATCTCCCACTCATTACTGCAGCTATGAAAAATCGTCAACATAAAACCATTTCTGTAAACTAATCAATTACGCAGCGCTAACCAGAGAACACATATTCCCCCCCCGCCTAAGTCATTCCTTGTCTCCTTTATTCTGCAAAGGAATTAAAGAAAGTCGATGCACTTTGTAAAGAATAGCAGCCTCTGTGAAATAACAAGTAAGAAGTTTAGACATTTTTCAAAGAATCCAGTCAACCTAAGGTTTTGGACTGTTTACATTTTCAGTCCAAGGTTAATTTTCTTTTTTTTCTTCAAGTTTTGCTTCCACGGTACACATATCCTGAAGTGCTGGAGTTTACTCTTCTTCAGTATTCATGTATTTCCCCCTCTACTAACTAAAAAAAAGCACCGACTCACCATCACTACACAGATGCTGACACTCATGTGTTTCCTCCGAGGTCTCTCTTTTTTTCCTGCTCCTTGTCATTTTTTTTCTGCTCAATCATCGCATCGTTCGTCAAAAGTTGGTCAAATTTCATTCCCATTTATTCACTTCGGTGCTGATGCGCACATTTAGGCGAGTCACCCTGAGTAATGGACAGCTGTTATCACCGTGCCCAGCACGAGACGAGCTCTCACAGTCAGCACGGAGCGGCTCAGCAGATGCATTATTTTTTTTATTTTTTTTTAACGTGGCACTCAACATTTACACCACATGAATAATTAAAGCTTTATATTCTGTGATGTAGCTTTTGCCCCCGTCGGTTGGGAAACTGAGTGTATAAAATGCCTTTCAGCATTTGACCCTCAAGTTCTTCAGAGGAGTTTAGCTGTAGGGTTAATGCCTGAGGGCTTTTTCGTTGTTTACTTTGATAGTCAGGAGTCAAGTATGTCTCGTATAAAGAAAATATATGAGCATTTACGGCACGATAGTTAAATACGTTTATTTTGAGGAAAGCATATAACCACAGGTCCTTGAAATTGTTAAAAGTCGCCCTAAATAGACATGGGCCATTTAAAGGGCTTGAATTTTGCCCTTTGTCACATCACCACTTACTGCTCCATGCCCCGCATTGCTTAATGTACGAAGACTAGACCTACGCAGAACAAAGGTGGAGTCGTATTGACTAGCGATGTTGGGCACTGTTGACGTAGGATTCCATGCAGAATGATGACAGAGTAACGTTAAGCAAGAGAGAGCGACATTACGCGATGTCCGTGTAATGCAAACTGGCCAGAAATCACTTGGCCATATGCAGAGCGTGCTGCACATCAATAAAAGTGGACTTCATGTGGGTGAAGCACTTACAAGTTGAACCTCCCATCTTAAGCCGTGTCAGCAAATCATAGTACAGTAAGTACTACAGTGTATCCGGAGTAACAACTGAAATTGACGAACAAGCATAATGTGAAAAATACGATCAAAGTATTAAAGTGGCAAACATCAATCAGGTCAGTCACCAAACGTAATGAGTGGCATCATCACTGTCATCGGTCATCCATTTGCGCCTCTTGACAAACATAATTTGATTTGACTCCACTTTAATGACTTCACAACGCGGGTCGAATAAGGTCAACACATGCAATATTCTCATTTTACTTTTTGGGTAAAAACGGTAGAGCTCTATGCGGTATCATACATTAAACCACATCACCCCTCTGCCCCGGGGAGGGATTTTCTTTAAATTTCTACTGCAGACTAAATTATTTCACTTTGTATACCCTTAGAGGTGCATTTGTGGTAATAAAATACAAAGTCATTTTCACGGTGAAAAGGATACATAACTATTTACTCCCCACCGCATCAGCTGGTAGAATTATTCAGGATTAGTAGCTGTGTATTTATTCAGTGAAAAGCAAAGTTTTGGACACGGACAGTGTTAACTTTGAGTTAAAGAAAGTGTGGGACATCAGATAATTGCTTGCAACGTAAGGCAAATATGCTGAACACTATGCAATCAGATTTAATGCAAATCTCGTTTAGGGAGTCACCGAGTTTTTGCAAAGATTTGATTGGAAACTGGTTTCACTAATAAATAGGATTTATCCCGAGCAGCAGCTTCCCTGGTGGCAGGAATAATCTTATTGGCCAAGTTAAATATCAGTCAGTGGAGCCGGAGAAATACAGGCCCAAATATATATTCATGTGATCAATTAAGATTCACAGCTTGTTATATTCCCATCTGTTTTTGGACTGCTGTGTGTGTGCTTTACAAACCTCAGTTTTCTTGTAATATATTCGTCTCGGAATGAATGTCAGGCCTACCCATGGGCTTTCCCCCCGTGTGCTCTTGTTTGCCAATTCATCTGATTTATCTACAGAAATCCCCCTTCAGGTAAACATCTGATCATTTTGTCTGTTCTCCATCTTTGGCTTTCCTTTGTTTTGGATTGTGGGAAGATAGACAAAGCGAAAGGCACAATTTAGCTGACAAAAAAAGATAAGTTACATGCAGATACTGCTGACGCTGAGATTCTATTTATCACGGATGGGAAGTAAACAGTGGTGAATAGCGTGTTTTAGCAGGTTGAGGCTGCATCCATCCATGACTACCTGTTGATCCAAAGTCATCCCAAAGCCAAATGAGATACGATGCCTCCAGCATGTTCTGGGTTTCGCCCAGAGCCTTCATCCAGGTGATGGTGACCACCAACAGAAAGCATGCAGGAGGCAGATGCTCAAACCACCTCAACTGTCTCCTATTTGATGTGAAGCAGAAGCGCAATGCTGAATTCCCACCTGGTGTTACTTACTTTAAACGTGCAATTTCTGTTGTTGCTGTGATCAGAGCACTGAATTGAAACAGTGATATGTGTGTTTCTAAAATTACTTATATATGCCTTTTGAAAGCTGCTGCACAAGCAGTGTTGGACCACTGTTTGCATCATTGTGTCCATGACCCCTGTTGTTTGAGTTGAGCCACATTGTTGCACCTCAATGAGAATTTAGTTCTTATTTTAACCAGAAAAAAGCCAAATATCTTGTGCTTTTGCCCGTTTTTCCAGAATAACTTTCAATATCTGCCTGTTATCACAGTTTACTGCATGTTAAAATAGTGTATTAACAATTTCTAATAAAATAGTGTATGAACAATTTCTAATAAGTTAATTTGTTATTTAGTAAAAAAAAAAACACTGTAGTTGTACACGAACACCAGATTTGTGTTAAAATTTGCAATTTGAACAGTTTAAAACATATTTAAAATGTTTGAGTTTTTGAAGCCAACAAAATGGAAACTACGCTCTATATCGCACTTTATTCTTATAACCTCTGTATATACTACTTTTTAACATAATAATGGAAAAAAGCAGCCAAAATGCTCTGTTTCTAAGGGTTAAGGCCCCTTTTTCTTAGACTCTGGTGGAATTAAAAGAGAATAAGTTTTCAGGCACTTGTGAAACTGCTGGTTTCAGTTTTTTAGAATATTAGATATTGGAGGTCAGGTACACGGTTTGCCGCCGTGTGTTTACTTGAAGCCCTGAAGTAAGTTTGTAAAGACCAGTTTCATCTGTGATTAGACAGTTTAATTTGAATTTCTGCATCCACTTGCAATTCTGCTGACTCTTGTGAAACATCTCACATCACAGGACCACTGACTGTTTACTGCCTCTCTCTCTGGGCTCTTATATAAGAGAGGCAACACATGCTAATTAATAGCATAAACTTTTTTTTTCTCCCCCCTTGCTTGGGTAGATCTTTCACATTGAAGGGGCCAATGACAATCAAATTAACATAATTATTCATTAATATGCAAATCATCGCAGATGTTCAACAAGCAACAGATGTGCTCTTCTTGTACACAACAACTCGATAGCGAAACCTGCAGAGACGAGCGGAGAACATGGGATAAGAGAGCAGAGGTAGTTTAATACAGTGCGTTAAATTCCCACTGATTATTTGAAAACCACATTTGACTCAAGCATCAGACCAAAAATGTCTGGGCCAAGACCAATTCTGACGGCTGCTGCGAAAATGTGGAATGAAAATGTTTCATAAAAGAAAATATGTGTGAGTAGCATTTACTGGTATTCTTCCAAATGCTGATTTTAACAGCTGCTTTTCAGCGTAATGCATCACCGCAGTGTGATCGGAAAAGTCAGTTTCGAGGGCTATAATTCAGCGATACAACAGTATATTATTCAAATAACCCTGGTTTACAGAGCTGTATCGTCCATTGTTGAGATGTAACACACCGACTACAGCCTGGGCGCCAACGACACGGCCGGCCAATTTGCTCGGCCACTGCTGTAAAAGAACGCTCCTCGGATAAATCACATTTAATGAAGAAAACAAAGGTTATGAGAATGGTGCCAAGTTATCATCTGTGGAAAGATATTATGTTTCACCTTTGATGCACTCTGTTGGACGAAGAAGAGGAATTGTTTTGTTCGCATGCCCTGATGGGGAGGATAAAGTGGTAGAAGATGGATTGATGGATGTTGTTTGACTTGACCCTTAGTGCTCACGTGTTTCGAAAGTTCACAAATTCAATCCGATTTCCATGTTTATATGGTTTGATATTGCCTAGATTGTGCTGAAAAAATTATGTTTACACTGTACATTTAAATAATGGAGAAAATCAGCCAAAATGCTGTGTGTTCTAAGGGTTGACGTATGTGGAATCGCGGTAATGCACATCAACGGTTTGCTACCACTACAAAAAGCAAACGTCTGAAGCAGAGACAGACGGGTGGAAAGTGCTTCTTCTTCTGCATTCTAGAAAACATCCTCCTCCTCCTATCATTTAGTATTTCAGCTGCAGATAAACCCCCCCCCCCCCCCCCCCCATTTAAGACGGAGATGCAAGTGTGAAGCTTTCAACTTTTGCTTTGTGTTTTCCTGTCACTTTCACAAATGGCCTCAGGCAGCAGGGATCCTTTCACGCTGAAATTGTTTACGTATATGAGAATAAGTGTGCCGTTGTGCATCTTGTTTTCGTGCTGCGCTCATTCGCTATCAAAGTGCATTGATTGAGATTGAGGTCTTGGAAATTCTTGGAGAGGGAACAAGGCACTCCGGAGATGCGGTGGGATAACAATGAAGAACGAGCAAGTGGCTCACAAAGCACCGCACTGAGTGCAGGTCAAATAATTGGTAGTTCTTGAGAGGAAGAGGGAAGGATCGTGAGGGAGGAGAAAGAGTGTAGGAATAGTGGCATTACAGTGGTTGTTTGAAATCCCCCAATGAGTTCAATTTGGTACAAATGAGAAATTCCCAATGGAGGCCACATTGTTTGTTGTGCGCTCCAATTGCCCAGGAGGCCCCGCACAATGCATATTTACATCACTTTCAGACAGAATAGCAGACAAGATAATAAGAGGAGTCTTTCATCTCATAGGGGCTCAGCCAGACTATGAGGTAACACTCTCTGAGCCGTGGTACGGAAACATCCAGGTGAACTAGGAGCCAGCTCACATGTGGGGCATTTTCCTTTGTTTTGCCTCCAGCTCAAAAGAGAAAGTCAAGAGAACATTAATTAATAACATTAATTCATTAAAACTCACATCTACAGCTGCAATTCTAGCACCAGAATGTCTGGTGATTATTCAGCAGCTGCAGTGCACAGTGTGTTAGGCCAGTGTTGAGGACGAGAACAGGGCACAGTGTTCATTAATATTTATTTAACCCTTAAACACAACCCAAGACCCAATTTTTGTGTTTTTAGAGTATTTTATCCTTTTTTTCATGCATATTGTTAAACATGTATGCCAGGTTTTGCATTTTTGAGTGTTCTCAATTTCTTTACATGTATTTTTTTAAATTGTTTAGTCAAATGTAAACAACGTGAACTAAAATACTCACACTAACACACCTACGCACAAACATGTGCTCATTGAAACCCGTTCAAATTGCTATTATTGATGCATCATGACAATAACATGGCCATTTAAGGGTTAAAAACTTTTAAAATGCATTCACCTTGGATACAACTGTTTCAGATATGGACTAACGCCTGTTCTTTGTTCTGTAAATGCAAGCATAAAGTGACAGACCCTGACAAACATGGATGGTGTCGAAATCCAACCATCCTTATTTTTAATAACATTTGAAAGCCATAAAGAAAATGTGAAATTCCATCTGTTCTATTAATGTTATGCACATTATCTAGAAAGATGACCCCCCATCCTACTCAATGCAGCGGGCCACATCGGAGCAAAATGGTTGCTGTGGCGACCCAACACTAACCCACGAGCGAGTCTTTCAAAGCAACCTTGGGTTCCACATTTTTGATTGAATGTTTTTGAACATTTCCGTGCCCACACTTCGACCCACCTACCCACTGTGTGTGTCATTATAAAGTGGAAAAGAAAGAAAAAAAAAAAGTTTTTATCCGCTTTAATCTATTTTTGCTTGACACAAATTATAATCCACCTCCGTCCATCGCATGTATTTTATGCAAAAGATAATATGATTATCACTCACACACTTTAAAGCCTGGATTTGTGTTGTTGGATGGAAACACATTTTATGTTGCTTATTTTATATATATATATATATATATATATATATATATATATATATATATATATATATATATATACGTATATGTATATGTATGTAATTGAATATAAGAAGCAATTTAGAAGTATTTTAACCGCTCTTTAACCCTCAGAACACGGAGCATTCCGGCTGCTTTTTTCCATGACTATGTTTAAATATACAGTACATACAGAGACTATAATAATGGGCAATATAGAGTATCGTTTATCTTTTTTTTCAGCACAACCGATCATCAATAACTATATAAACATGCCTAAGCAAACAGTTCTCAAAATGTTTAAAAAAATCGGATTACATTTGTGAAATTTGGAAGTATGTCACAGTCCAAAGTTCACTTGGGCTCATTTTTATGAACAAAAAGCAAAGAAAAACTGTCTAATTTTGTGACTTCTGCACAATTATTGCTACTTTATATCACAACTAAAACTGCAGTATAAAATGAATCATAACTTTGACTCAACAACACAACGAAAAATAAGGAGTTGTGTATTAATCCCATGGCAAATTACCATGGATGCACCTGCGGCCTCTTGGGAATAATGCAAACTTCTGTTTCCCATGAGGTTCGTTTAAAAGAAAAATAGCAGTGTGTGTTTTTTTTTCTCGTGGAGGATGACCTCTGTGATGAGTCCCTGGAGTGGATGAGTGGTTGAGGTTCACAGTAACGTGGGTGGATTTCTCACCCTCGCTGTTACAGAGTGAGTTTGGTGAGGTGGGTTTTGTGCACCAGCACCAGAGATGAACAGCACGTAATCATTTTTATTTGTATTGGGCCCAGCCATAGCACACGGTCCACAACACTCTGAGCAGACAGTCTGTGACAGTGGAGAGGGAAAAAAAAAAAAAAAGTCAGTCAGTGTGTGGAAATGACGTCTGTGTCAGCTTTTGAGAGGAGAGAAATAGACGAGGGTGAAAGAGGCCGGGAGCAGTTACTGTACTGTACTATTCAACCAATATCAGGTATTTCTTTTAACTGAAGTCGTCTTTACTGCAAAATGACTTTAAAGCCCTCTTGCCAGTGGTCAAATAGCTAACATTTTGCTTTTGCCTGCAATGGGAAGAATGGATGCAATTTTTCACTCCAGGTTAAAATTACTTTACAATAGATACAGTTTTAGATACAATGACACCATGTACTATGTTTTCTTCTTTTACTAGTCGAGTCAAATGGGGTGTTGCATCAAAACACCACACTCCTCTGTTAAATATTGATATTTTAGACATTTCTCTGGTAATTGTTGGAGATTAACCCACATTTTTAGGATTGTTAAGTCTTTTTAACTCATCCACAGTTCGGCATTGTTCGGCTTCATTCTTGTGTTGGATGTCTCTTCCTGTGACGGCACTCTGACCAATCAGTGGCCGGCAGTCTGGCGACGTCACGCATAGTATCGCCTCAGCATGCTTGGAACCTTGCCAGAGCAGTTACTAAAGAAGTACTGTGCTGTGCCGAAGCGAGTCGAGCCGGTGGAAACACGGCAGTTTCATCCAGTGACTTGAGCCATGCAGTGATGACTCTGCCCACATTGAATAGGTACTATTTTGTAGTGGAAAACCAACCTAAACTGTGCCGTGCCGTGTTATGCCAAGGCGAGGTGAGTTGGGAGCACAGGTGGAAAATGGGTGGATTATTTTATGACCCGCACTATTCAAGCAACAATTGCACTTCAGTCCCACTGAGGATGAATGGAGAAAAAAACAAAAACCTTTGCACCTATTTCCTTCATTGTATTTCAGAGACTCTAAAGTCAAAACCCACTGAGGCAAATCAGTTAATAAATTAAAGTTATCTGCAAAAGAAAAAAGCGAGAGAGAGGCAGCTCTGAAATAGAAGGACAGAAGCTCATTGTCCATGAAAGCAGCGCCGGTCTCAGACCCTCTTATTTTGGTTCTATTGTGTTTCCTCGCACTGGTGTGTGTGGGAAGACCGAGGGAGAAGGAAACAGTCGAAGTGTGACCAACTGTGGAGCCACCAAGACATTGTCTGTTAAATTAACTTGACCTTTTTTTCACGTGCGAGAACAATGCAACATTGTCCATGCAGGCATGCAGAAAAATCTTGATAAGCAGCTATTGTGAACACTACACGACATAACCACTGTGCATTGTATGAAGTGCAGTTTGTTTCCCTTTTCACGTTATGATGGATCAAATCAGCCCCATCTCACAATAGAGTGTCCCCTGCGTCATTAAGGCTCTCTGTCTCACGGCGGCGAGATGGATCGTAGCGTATACATCAACTCGCCGTCTCCATCTTTGTGATTGAATTGCCATTAGTGTTTTACAGATTACTTTGCCTTTCTATCTTTATGATCTAATGGCAAATTGACCCGCGAGGATGAATTAGCACCGCGGACTACAGTAACACCGCAGCAAATTCTATCAAAGAGCCATCTCTGTTTTTCCAGTTCTGCTTTTATGAGGGTGGTAAAGCTTGTTTGACATAATTATCATCATTTGGAAATTATCTGCAGTATTACCCGACAAGGGAAGGGAAAAAAAAGTGTTTATTCATATATTTTACTTGTGTTGGAGAGTGAATGAATGCCAAGGGTCAGAGGAAAATCTGACCTTACACGCCTCTCAGCAAATATGACACGACTCTACAAAGTATCTTACATAAAGCGCATCGCATATTCCGGAAATTAACTTATCTGAATGAGCAGGTCACTGGGATAATGTGTGCAGGATTATCACTTTTAAGAAATCCTTTCTTGCTGTTGCCATAGGGAAATCCACACAAGATTTCAAGCTCAGTAAGCCAAAACTTTCAGCAGACTGCCTTGTCTGAGCACCGATGATACTGAGAAGTGGAATATATTTCCATAATCTCAGCTCGAGTAACTTTGGGCTCTGCCCTTTCACAAACTTCCAGGTACAAGCCAATTATAAACTAATCTATGTCACTTACTTGCTGCGAGCGAAGACCTTATTACTTTTGTCAACGTGCTGTGGGCCTGATTATTATTCTGGACATCTCGCGTTCCCCTATTTGATGTGAAGCGGGTGTTTGTCGTCCTGAGCACCCTTCCGAGTAAATGAGGTCAAATCATGATCCTCACCTGGAAATAGATTCAATTGTAGACATAATATTAAAAGCGGCTCGTCAGCTGCCTCGCTGCGTATAACCCGGTGTGACACAGCTTTGCTCTCTGGTCAATCAGAGCGAGGCGCCCAGTTGTTGCTCTCCCAAAACAGATTGCAAAAGCTTGTCTTGAGAGCAGTTTTGAGGTCTTGTTTGAGTTCGTCGGTGCTCCTGATCTGAGCTCCAGAGAGAACTGTATCAGGTTTGACTCGACCTAAGTTGCCTGTGATGCATTTAAAGAAAAGCTCTGTTGACGCTAGAAGGAAACACTGCAGATTTAACCATTTAACACCTAAACTTTTTATTTTATCCATAACGGACCAGAAAATGTTCTGTAAATAAGTACTTTTGCCCATTTTTCCTGAATAACTTTCAATATCTGGCAGTTATTTACAATTTACTGCATGTTAAAATTGTGTATTAACAATTTAAAATGAAGAAAAACTCTGTAGTTGTACACGAACACCCAGATTTTGCGTATTAAATTTGAAATGTGAACAGTATAACAATGTCTCAATGTCCAAAAACAGGCCAGTGAAATGCCCTAATCAAGTCGCACACTGTGCCTAAAATTAACAACATTCACAACCACAAAACGGTTATTATCACCTTCATTTAAAACTATCACACTGATAAGCATGTAAATAAGTATGGTCATTGTGTTTCATAAAAATGAGCTAATACATAATTTTGGTGTGTGGATATGTACAAGTTCTGGCAAGTGAGATTGGGCCAGTACATAACAGTACATTTGTTATTCCACTTACTGACAGCTTTTTTATTCACGCATTATCTCCCAGAAGCAGACAAGGTGGATGAGATCTGTAGATTATTATGAGTGCAGTCTTCTCCAGGCAAATGTATGTAGAGATTGCAGATCTATCTTCAGGGTGTGGTGCATTCTGTTTAAAAAATAAAAATAAAAATAGATAAAAAACATCAATAAATAAGCTGTGACATGCTTCCAGTCTGTGAGCATGTTAATAAACAATCTGTCAAAACTGCGACAGACGACGCGTTAACAGGCTACAACCGCTCTAATCCGAACTGAGGATGCCAGATTTCAAACTTGCGAGGTTTGGAAAAAGAGAGCCATGAATAATAACTGAAGTTACAAGCGCGCACATCAAACGTTCTCGGTGTCCCGTCTTTAGAAAGAACAACAAAGGCGAGTGTACTATAAGCAGCATATAGTGAAACCTGAAGCCACGCATGGAAATGCAACCATGGCTGACTTTTCTTTCTTCTTTGACAGTTCACAAGAACACGAGGCACATCCCATAGGGGGATGAACTAAACTTCATCTACTCCTACATCAACTAAATATGCAAATATGTCCTTCACAGTGACTCTATAGAATTCAACCCTTAACACTGTAACACAGTGTATTTTTAAGGGAGAGGGTGTTAAGGGTATGAGGGGAAAAACACATTTATCTCAAAATTTTCTGCCTTAACATAACTGCATTCACAACCAGTGGATTGTTATCCTCACTCGTAGCTCCACAGCTGTTTATGTCAAGTATGTAAAAATTGGTCCTTGTGTTTAATGGCACCGATATCTGCTGTGAGACATGTAACGCAGGGACCAGTTCACACATGGTTTAATGCCGTCACGACACAACACTGCTGCTTTTTTTCACGATTTTCCTGCGGGAAACGGGGCAATGTTTGCATTGATGTAAATTCCAGCCACAGTGTCTGTTGTTAAGTGTCTTCAGATTTACTGAGAGTGCGACATGAACTTTGAAAGTGACTGCAGCACTGTACAAAAAGGTGAATCAGCTAAAACTCCAAAGGGTTTCATGAAAATGAAGAGGACATTTGAGGAGTAATGTGTTGTATGTTAAACTACAGAAGTAGAGACTACATATATACATGACATTGTATTTCCATGTATATATATATATATTATAATTTTTTTAATTAATTTTTTAAGATATTCTATGGTGCATTCAGATTATTCCGGCACATGTTCCATTAGTTTCTGAGTCATTTTCCAAACAGTTATGCAGTCACGCAAGTACAAAGTACACTGGAGCTGTCCATGGTGCTGAAGTGCATTATTGCCAGGAGGCAACAAAGGCAGCTCCTTTGGATTTTTTTGCTGGATCTTTGGCAGTTTTTGCAAAGAAACTTGTATGCCCGTATGTAGCTCCCAAATCTTGTGTTTGTGGTTGCTCTTTTGTCCAGTTGTCTCTTCATAACTGGTCTTTAATTTCAACCCCCCCAACCCCCCCCCCCCCCCCAGCAAAAAACATGAACATGGCTTATTCAACCAACTATCCACCCCAAATAGTGTGAATAATGTGTAAAAAATGGGAAAAAACAAACCTCTGGGGCTCCGGGAAGGCGTGGTATGTGGCCACAGCCATAGGCGGTCATGGGTCAGCAGGACTGGGTAAATAATGGCGGTTTCGAAAACGAGTGAAAATTTGCAAAATTTGTCCATGAACATGGCTTATTCAAGCAACTATCCACCCCAAATAGTGTGAATAATGTGTTAAAAGTGGGAAAAAACAAACATCTGGGGCTCCAGGAAGGCGTGGTATGTGGCCACAGCTATAGGGGGTCATGGGCTAACAGTACTGGGTAAATAATGACGCTTCGAAAACGAGTGAAAATGAGCAAAATTCATCCACGAACATGGCTTATTCAAGCAACTATCCACCCCAAATAGTGTGAATAATGTGTTAAAAGTGGGAAAAAACAAACCTCTGGGGCTCCAGGAAGGCGTGGTATGTGGCCACAGCTATAGGGTGTCATGGGCCAACAGGACTGGGTAAATAATGGCGCTTCGAAAACGAGTGAAAATAAGCAAAATTCATCCACGAACATGGATTTTTCAAGCAACTATCCACCCCAAATAGTGTGAATAATGTGTTAAAAGTGGGAAAAAACAAACCTCTGGGGCTCCAGGAAGGCGTGGTATGTGGCCACAGCTATAGGGTGTCATGGGCCAACAGGACTGGGTAAATAATGGCGCTTCGAAAACGAGTGAAAATTTGCAAAATTTGTCCATGAACATGGCTTATTCAAGCAACTATCCACCCCAAATAGTGTGAATAATGTGTTAAAAGTGGGAAAAAACAAACCTCTGGGGCTCCAGGAAGGCGTGGTATGTGGCCACAGCTATAGGGTGTCATGAGCCAACAGGACTGGGTAAATAATGGCGCTTCGAAAACGAGTGAAAATAAGCAAAATTCATCCACGAACATGGCTTATTCAAGCAACTATCCACCCCAAATAGTGTGAATAATGTGTAAAAAGTGGGAAAAAACAAACCTCTGGGGCTCCAGGAAGACGTGGTATGTGGCCACAGCTATAGGGGGTCATGGGCCAACAGGTCTGGGTAAATAATGGCGCTTCGAAAACGAGTGAAAATAAGCAAAATTAATCCACGAACATGGCTTATTCAAGCAACTACCCACCCCAAATAATGTGAATAATGTGTTAACAGTGGGGAAAAAACAAACCTCTGGGGCTCCAGGAAGGCGTGGTATGTGGCCACAGCTATAGGGTGTCATGGGCCAACAGGACTGGGTAAATAATGGTGCTTCGAAAACGAGTGAAAATAAGCAAAATTCATCCATGAACATGACTTATTCAAGCAACTATCCACCCCAAATAGTGTGAATAAGTTGTTAAAAGTGGTCAAAAACAAACCTCTGGGGCTCCGGGAAGGCGTGGTATTTGGCCACAGCTACAGGGGTCATGGGCCAACAGGTCTGGGTAAATAATGGCGCTTTGAAAACGAGTGAAAATGAGCAAAATTTGTCCATGAACATGACTTATTCAAGCAACTTTCCACCCCAAATAGTGTGAATAATGTGTTAAAAGTGGGAAAAAATAAACCTCTGGGGCTCCAGGAAGGTGTGGTATGTGGCCACAGCTATAGGGGGTCATGGGCCAACAGGTCTGGGTAAATAATGGCGCTTCGAAAACGAGTGAAAATAAGCAAAATTCATCCACGAATATGGCTTATTCAAGCAACTACCCACCCCAAATAATGTGAATAATGTGTTAACAGTGGGGAAAAAACAAACCTCTGGGGCTCCAGGAAGGCGTGGTATGTGGCCACAGCTATAGGGTGTCATGGGCCAACAGGACTGGGTAAATAATGGCGCTTCGAAAACGAGTGAAAATGAGCAAAATTCATCCATGAACATGACTTATTCAAGCAACTATCCACCCCAAATAGTGTGAATAAGTTGTTAAAAGTGGTCAAAAACAAACCTCTGGGGCTCCGGGAAGGCGTGGTATTTGGCCACAGCTACACGGGTCATGGGCCAACAGGTCTGGGTAAATAATAGCGCTTTGAAAACGAGTGAAAATGAGCAAAATTTGTCCATGAACATGACTTATTCAAGCAACTTTCCACCCCAAATAGTGTGAATAATGTGTTAAAAGTGGGAAAAAATAAACCTCTGGGGCTCAGGGAAGGCGTGGTATGTGGCCACAGCTATAGGGGGTCATGGGCCAACAGGTCTGGGTAAATAATGGCGCTTCGAAAACGAGTGAAAATAAGCAAAATTAATCCACGAACATGGCTTATTCAAGCAACTACCCACCCCAAATAGTGTGAATAATGTGTTAAAAGTGGGAAAAAAACAAACCTCTGGGGCTCCAGGAAGGCGTGGTATGTGGTATATATCCTGTATCTCATATAGATCATTTTAGATCATTACTCATATGTCAAATACAAACACACACATACACTACAAAGTTAAAGTTGACAGTAAACGTTGCAGAGTTTCTTTTATCTGACTCCACCGTCTTCAACCTGTTTTTTCTAATTCTTTCAGATGAACCTATTCTCATCTCCACAGGCAGTGTTTCATATTTATTTTTAGATTCTCAGAGGAAATCTGGCGCCATGCAGCTTGGTAGAAATTTCCAGATGACAAATTAACTCATCTGAAGCAGGCAAACCTGCGCGATTTAAGACACTCCATCCTGGAGCTGGATATTAGGTTTTTGGCAGAATTTCATAAGCATCACAGAGTCTCTGGCTCGGGTTCTTCTTCTCCCCTGCATTTTGTTTGTTTTTCTGGGAATGTGAAATTGCAACCCATCAGGTCAAAATATTGTCCCGTGTCATGACTGATTGACAGGAAAAAAAATGCCACCCAAAAATGATCCTCAATCTTTGGCGAAGGAAAGAAAACACTTTCCCGGGCTCTTAAATGCTGTCTGTGAAGGAGGACATTTCTTATTTCCCATCAATCCTCTGTACGTTCCGCAGACATATGATTCGTGGGCTGATTTGAAACAGTTTAAGTGCGATGTCACGGCTTTACATTTGCCCACAGGTTAAAAATAAACTGCATTGTCCTGAATCAAGCTGCTGAATAGAGTTTATCTGACTTTTTGCCACCACCAGCCGTCTGCAGTGCTGCCAAGTCATGTGTGCTTCCCCCTCTGTCCCCAGTCACCTCGCTTTGACATGCAAGTAGTTAGTTAGGGGTACACTTGAACACACCTGCATTTCCCAGTGGACGCGATTCTGCTAACACTCAAGTAAAAGCACTCTTGGTTGGTTTTAGGTGAAGCACTTGTTCCATAAGAGTCTGCCTTCCTCACCTCGAGGCTTTTAATGCTTAGCTTTTTGAAGATTCCACACACACACACAGCAATTGTAGATTTTTCAGTGAATCCACCAGAGCATGAATGTGCTTTGCATACAATTCAGCAGCCTCTTTTTTTCTCCCAACCCATCTCTCTCTCTCTCTGCCTTCTCAGGAGCTTCTCCTGCTGCTCCAGTCTTTCAGTCTCTCACTGTTTTGTTTTCTGACAATTCAAGTTCAAGCCTACTTCACAATTCACGACATTTGCGCTGCTGATTAATGCAGTTTGCGGCTGAATGCCACAAACACAGACCTTGTGAACCAGTGGCTGGTTTTTCTTTCCCTTTTACAAAAGTATTTCTGAACCAGTGGCGGTTGCTGATCTTTAAAAGGAGGGAAGGTCATTTCATGCCCAATTATTTCTACATAAACTCTGTTTTTATTTACAGTGTATATGTAAAAATTAAAATGGGCTATTATCGCCGTGCAAATAACGCACAACGACCAGCTATTTGAATCAAACATTTCCACCAAAGGTTCTTCATGTTTTTAGAAATCCATCATCGATTATTGCCAGAGTGAAGACACTGAATGTCTCCCTGTGAACTCTTGTGGAAGCTGATACCTGAGGGAACCCCCCACCCCCCAAAAAAGTACTTTTCAATAGTTGTGCTTGAAAAATATAAATTTTAAGGAAAGGGCAAATTCAAAGTCCTCTTTGTGTACTTGTCCTTGCCTGGTGTTACTGTTCAGAAAGATTCACAGTGTGTGTTATACCATGAAAAAGCCCCAGAAACCCATAAACATCAGCTTATCTTTGGCTCAAGGGCTGTCCTTCTTCTGCTTATATATTAGTTTTCCCATAAATTTAAATTTAAACACATCCCAGCCTCTGTTGTTGTAGAGGAGGTGAATTTTATATTCTATACTGATTTAAAGGAGCCTTAAAGTGTCAAGACAATACTATTTTTGAA
Source organism: Microchirus variegatus (assembly GCF_963457635.1). Taxonomy (NCBI): domain Eukaryota; kingdom Metazoa; phylum Chordata; class Actinopteri; order Pleuronectiformes; family Soleidae; genus Microchirus; species Microchirus variegatus. The sequence goes on from NC_139803.1 coordinate 10,855,990, forward strand.
TGCAGTTTTCTGTTTGTGTTATTTTTCTAATTACCTTTGGTTAAATGCACTCATGTCTGCTTTTAGTTGAGACATCATTGGACCTTGGAGTGTGATGGCTGCAGGTTTGAAGCCTTTTAAAGAGTACAAATCTGGCTACTTCAACTGTTTCTCACAGCTACACTGTATATAAACACAAGTACATACACACACACACACACACACATGCCAGAAAAGGTGTTTAAGGTGTTAAATAAAAGTTCACACACATTGTCTGACGCCATGAGTGTCTTTAAGAGCCTCCCCATCTGACTCATGATAGAAAATACTTGAGATTGACTTTCTGTTCACTTTCTCACACTCTGCATTATTAAAGCTGCTGTCAGAGAAAGAGTTTTGTTTAAATTCTTGTTTTATAGCCGCTGTATAGATTCTGACAGCTATCTGAGATCTGGAGTGTCTGGTCGCTGAAATGGGTCTGTCTTCTTGGAGAAATGCTTCTAGTATCCCACACAAGAAAATATCCAGTCAAAAAGGTAGAACTGCCTGTGGGATGGAGAAATGTATATTTATAGTTTCTCGAGCAAAGGTGCATGTATAATAGTCCACTTGTTTACATTGCACAAGAGCTAGTGTTTGTGTCTCAAGTGAGATGTAATGGACCAAAAGCTTTAAGGCTGACACTTTTTCTCAAAGTTGATGATTTGTTTTAGCTTTGATGAGCTTGCAGTTTTTTCGTCTGCAGGCTAAACAGAAGTCTGTGTGTGTGTGTGTGAGTGCGGGAATGAAGGTGTACAAAACAAAATAAGAAACCTCTCAGGTGGATGCATGTACAGAATCCGCTGCATATGTTTCAGCTGCAAGCAGATTGTGCAGATGGTGTGAAACAGTGTTGTGTCCCATGTGTTGTAAACGGTAAAAGCGAATGTTTGCCTTGTTCATGTAAAAATGTGTAAATATTCATCAGTGCGAGCAGGGCTGTGATGAACATTTGGAGGTTTTTTTTAACTGTAGAAACAAAAATGGCACAAGATGGTGAGACCAATTTTATTGTACAACCAGCCTATTGAAATGACGACCTCTGAAGGCCTTTTCCACCTATGTACCCAACTCGACTCGACTCACCTTGGCACGACATGATTTAGGTTGGTTTTAAATTGCAAATGTGAGCGTCATCACTGCACAGAAACTGCCATGACTTCGTTTTGCAAGCGACACACACAAACAAGTGACTAGTGACTTGTAAAGCAGTTGTTTCCAGTTTAAATTAATCATTAGAATCGGTTCATTAAAATATTTGCTCAGTACTTCCTTCATAACTGGAGCACAGACTCTGTCTGACACAGTCACCGGACTGAAATACAGTGGTAGGGTTTGTGATGCAGCTCGCGCTGGGGATCAGCAGTGCTCTATTGAGATTTGACACAAGTATGAAGTTGCCAATATACTTTTTCTGCAAACCATGGAAAAAAGTTTAATTTATGCGACTCTCCAAGCTGCATGTAAGTGTTTCTGAAGATCACTGACTCGGCAGAATGAAACGCACGGATGTGTCATTTTGGCAAATTCTGTCACAGTTAATAAACATCTGTGGCAAACTTCTCACCTGGAAGTGGAGAAGGGGTTGGTGCTGCACTGATACGGTTCAAGAACAAGCTTTGGGGAAGATTTATTGCTCCATTATGAAGACATTATGGTGTGTTTGTATTCAGAAAATGTTGATGCTGTACTTTATATCGGGCTAAAACCAGGGGCTTTAATAATTTCACACAGTAAAAGCGTCACTCGGTGTTAAAGACCTGGACATGGTTAGGGTTACATCACATTAATTCCTTTAACAAGCATGTTACTTACTGTATGTACATGTTTGTTTAGATGTAATAGGAGAATAGGAGGAGAATAGAGGATTTTGGGGGGAAATTGAAGAGAGATGTGATATTGTGGCCAAGTTGCTGTCAAGTGCCACACAGTTGAAAGTCAAAACCCCAACCTGTGTGTGGGTCAAACGAGAGAGAATTTAAGGCTCAGAATTGGCTGCAGTTTAGCTTGGGCTTACTGGACTCTGCCTGGAGGCGTCGTCGTCCAACTGAGTCTGAGTTAAGAATCCCTGCTGAAGTAGCTTCCTTCATCCCCCTCCTTCTGTCCAACTATAGTGTCCATGCATCTGTCCCTGTCTTTCACCTCCCACACGAAAAAAAAAAAAAAACCTCAGTCATTTGCATTTGGTCTTTTATGTCCAAGGATCATTTACATGTGGATTTCTTGAATTCTTGAGTGGCAGTCCAACTTTTGAGTTTTTGCCAAGGAATTGTGAGTTAGAGAAGTTTTCTTTTATTATTATTATTATTATATATTTTTTATAGTATATATAGTATATATATAGTTTTCAGCGGGGAGCAAGCGGCATCTATATGTATTATATTCCAGTCAATACGAATTAGCAAACTAATATTCAGTCATGACTGAGTGGCGATAATATTCATATTTATATATTTCTTTCTTTTTCAATTTGTATGCTTAAATTGTAGTCATAACTCCTGCTTCACGTTTTTCTCTATTGTTGTGCCTCCGTTATTGATTGAATGCTGTCTAGAAAATGGTCTGATTGATTAACTACTGCCCATCATGTATTAATCACAGAGGCACCATTGTCTGCACAGAGAGAAGGGGGTTTATTTTTCCATTGTAACGTCAGTCATTTGTACCTTTTATGTTAAATTAAGTGTGCTCATTTTCCAGTGTAAATTAAGTTGAAACACTCATGTGAACAGGGTTTTTTTTTTAAAGCAGATGCCACTATGAAACTTTCCTCAGCAGTCTTTGGGTTTTCTAATAGTTTATCTTTGAAAAAGGAAAATTCATATTATTCTGTCAAAAATGTGGCAATTTATACACATTCCAAAAACAAACATTTTAAAATTGGATAAAACCACATAAAAAAATGGCATATTATAGTCAGTAGTCTGCTTTTACCACTTTGTGGATCAGAAAACCAGTGTCAATAACCTTGCAAGAAATCTAGTTTTGCCAATAAAATATGAAAGATATATGAACGGACTCCTCTGAAAAAGCCTTTGTATTTATAGACGAGAAAGAATAAAAGGTTTGTTTTATATAAGTGATACTGAAGTGGAAATGTTTTGTCTGAAGTGGAGGGGGAAAAAAAAGAAAACATCTTTTTAAGATCTGTCTTGTGTGTGTGTGTGTGTGTGTGTGTGTGTGTGTGTGTGTGTGTGTGTGTGTGTGTGTGTGTGTGTGTGTGTGTGTGTGTGTGTGTGTTTGACACCAACAAGTGGACCAAATGGAAGGGAAATAAACACTCAAATGAGAATGTTATTTTGGCATTTAAGGTTCTGCATTGTTGTCTCCTTTGAGACACGAAGCAAAACAGCTTTGTATTGAGTGCAACCAGTGCTCTGCCACAGAAAGGAAAATGCAACACAGTCGAGAAAGTAAACTGCATTCTCAATTACATTATTATAATACATTTTGTAATGCATATATTTTCTGAACCAATATGATAATCATCGCTCCTAACTTCTAAGTTTATTAGAAAAAAGGTACTATGGACCCTTTGATACCATTGACAGCTATTTTTGATCGAGGGATAGGTAGATGTGCTAGATTTGTTTTTGTTTTTGACTGTTATGTTACTGTGAAATCAATAGATCGTCATTCACAACCTGGAACACCAAGGGAATATCTCTATGTGTTGTTGATCCGACAAAGGCTTGGATATGTGGATCAAAATGACATGACATGACTCTTCCTCACCTTGGAGGAATTGAAACAGTACCTACGAGTCAAGCCTGTAGGAACTTGCCTACAGTGAATGACCTTGGGCGGCTTTGGAGTTTAGTTTGCGTTTGCCACTGCAAAGGTGTTACTTCGAGAGCTCCATATTTTCCTCAGGTAGTACTTGGCACAAAGAAGGTTTGAGAACCACTGTGTTAAGATAAGGCAAAACGTTTTATTCAAATCCAACATTTGGTTGGTAGAAATGGTGTCTTCTGCTTTCCCAGACTCCTCCAGAAACCATCAACCTTCATGTGAGAATGTATCCTCCATTACTTGTGAACGTCATCAGTATTGATGAAACATAAAAATCTAATATTGGAGAAAAGACGTCTTCTGTAAACAATATGATTTCGAAGGCAGTGTAGTTATGTGGGGACGATTGGGAGATGGGGTTTGACTGGAACACCAGAGCCTAAAGCCAGAGGCACACAGTAGAAATAACATTATAACAATACACTTCTTCACACGTAGTAGCCCCCAATCTGGGTGGGAGATGTAGGAGTAAAAAATATTGAAGCTGCATTTGGCAGATAAGAAACATCAAATATGCATGGTCTTTAAAATGCCGTTAGTGCATATTGTGTGGTTGTTTTGTCGGTCACTGCAGTTACCGTTTTTCTATGTTTGCGGCTGTTGCAGACTTCATGTGACCTGATGGTTGAAAATATGTGTTGTCACCAGTAAACACAACTGTAGTCTGCAGGTGGAAAAAGGACACCTTCATTTAAAACCTTTTATTTAGCGGAAACTAGGTTTTAAGTGTAAATATAGTATTTACTAAACCCTTGGGCTTCAACAATTGTACATCTAAGCTATAGTTTACGCCATTTACTGCAAGTCTCGTGGGTTTCTCAACTCTCAAAGTGAGAAGTTTCATCGTACTCTGAAGTCAGCAGCTGAAGTCCAAGTGGGCCAAGCTCTGCCCTGGCAGAGTGTGTGTCTTGTAGTAGAAGCTGGATGCGCCGCCGTGAGCTGTGCATGTAGAATTGACAAGACATTGAAAAGCATTCAGCAAGGAACAATGCATATGTCTCATCCATTTCCTCTGGGCGAACACTGACCGCCACTTTCCCGGCCAAAGCAGCTCTCAACGGGAACTCTGTTTGATCGCTGCAGGCTGGTTTTCGAACCTAACCAACCGTGCCGGACTGTGTGTATGTGATAGAAACTGCATTTTAGGAAAAGAAAAAAAGTCATGGAAGACAGACCTCACGCTGTGCAGGCTTCTTTGGAAATTGTTGGGAAACTGGGTCACAGTGCAAGTACAATCGCTTGGCTTCTAATAAAGGGAAAATTATGACAGGAAATGTTTTTTTTAGATTGAAGGAGAACAAGATGAGGAAGAAAAGTATATGTAAACTCAACAAATCGAGCGCAACTGTGCAACTTTTATTTTCACAAGGCAGAATGTTGCATCAGCTTTCTTCTCCCTCTTTGGCCCTTGAAGTTACTGGCTGTAGTATTGCTGTAAATTAATATTACAATCACCAAGATGACCACCAGCTTTTGAGAGAGCCTGGTTAAATGTTTTAATAACTATTAAAATACTAATTAGAATAAAAACATCACCCTGTTCCTTGGCTGTTTTGCTTGGGTAAATAGCAGAACTCTCCCCAACCTCAGACTAGTTTTATCCCGTGTTGTTTTCAGGTGCCGATATGGACTTATTTGACCAGTGTTACCCAGATTGATCCAAATGTGTGCCTGATCCGAGGCAAAGCGTTCTCATTTATATGTGCAGTGCTGTGGCGGTGTCAAGCCTCTGTGTTCTTGCCTGGTTAACTTTTTGAAGCTTCATTGATGCACGCCGCCGCCGCTCTCTGCTGAGTCAGTCGTTCGTGGATCACTCACAGTCCTTCCCCCAACCATCAATCTGTCAAAACATTCATAAAGTTTTTTTTTTTTTTAACGGTCCTCAAAAGAAGACAGACCTCATCATCAGCTTTAGGGGCAGTCTTTTGTGGGGACTGGGTTCTCCATTTTCCCAGTGAGCACCTGCCAAATGGCTTTAATGAATCTATAATAATATCAGAATATAGGGAATCATAACTGAAAACTGGCTCATCGGTGAAAGATACTGTGTTGAAGTTCCGTCATTTGCGTTGCCCTCATCAACAAACTGCTGCTGCATTCTATTACACGCTGTCATATTAATGCAGGAGCTCATAGCTTTTTCAAACAGTCCTTGTCATCTCCTTATGATGCTATCTCAAATCCACTTCTCTTTTACTTCCATTCTGGGGATAATTAAATCACTTTGAGCTCAATTTATAAGCGAGTGAGCACTAAAGGAAGAAGGCCACATCATGCCAATCTTTGATCAATACAAAAAGGATGCTTTTTTATTCTTATTATTATGTCAGCTTCTTCAGAATACTGCTACATTTTTAAAAATACCATGAGGGCAGACCATAAATAACTTGTTAAGAAACAGCCTTGTTAAATGCTATTCATTCCTTTAGGTGAATTATCTTTGTAATTGTATTATTCACATGTGAATCTATGTACAATTTGCTATTTAGATGTCATAGAATTGTAGTTTCCAAAAGCTTGGTTGAGTCGGTACTATATGGCTGAGACTATCCTCTCCAGGCGTACGATTGCTGTGTTCGCGTAAGCCCATTAGAACCAATCTATGGGAGAAATGCCCTTGGTTTCAGAACAACAATCAGGGTATGAAAGAATCCTAAATGCTTCTATGATCTGGTTGGTTCTGGTATGGACAGTTAAACTCATCCATAGCTAAAAAAAGGGCCACTATTTCAAAGCAGCAGTTACCTGTATTCTTTAGCCTCGGGACATCCAGAAGCTTCAGGCTAACTGACCTCAGTGATCTACACTATATGGACAAGTGTTTGGCTACACCTGTTCAGTATTGAGTTCAAGTTTTTTCAATCAGGCTTTGGGCTCGGCCTCTTATCTCCAACGCAGGGCAATCTTAATGCTTCAGGATACCAGGACATTCCAACGTTGTGCCAATTTCTATCCCAACATGACCGTGCCCCAGTGCACAACGCAAGGACTATAAAGACATGGTTTGACGAGTTTGGTGTGGAAGAACTTGACTGACCCGCACAGAGCCCCTGACCTCAACCCCATCCAGCACCTTTGGGACGAACTGGAACTTGAGATGGCGAGTGCCTGACCTCATAAATGCTCTACAGAATAAATGGACATAAATTCCCATAGAAACATTTCAAAATCTTGAGGAAAGTCTTCCAAGAAGTGTGGACACTGACCATCTCCCTATTAAAGTACTATTCCAGTCCCTGTTTGTGTAATGATCAGGCGTATGAATACTTTTGTCCATATAGTGTAGGTTGGAGGATGGTAATGCTCCGTTAAATGTAGTGGTACATGTTTAAAATTAAATCTAAAATGAATAAAAAAAACAAACAAGCATTCTAAAATCTATCCCGAGTTCCACGGGCAGCCAATGAATAATGTGTTGTCATGTTTTTGTTTTTCTGTTCGGAGGCAAGCTGCTGCCTTTTGCCAACCAATTTGTGAGTCCGTCAATAACAGTCTACTCAAAGTGAATTTTGGGGTGTGAAAAAATGTTTTATACAGTCAGGAGAGCCCAGTGCAGTTCATATGAAACCAGGAAAATTCACCCTTTGGCTCAGGCTTGCCATTGTGTTGTTAAAACTACATTCAGGGTGAGATGTCGGATTGCACAGTCCTCTGTAAGAGTTGTCTTTATATACAGAATAGGTTTTCCACAGCAGTTAATTTACAATACAAAGGGACTTTTATTCCACATTCAAATCACCGCAGTTGTATCTACCGTTACATTTATTGGCACTGCTCCAGACATTTGTTGTGTACCATGTGAAAACGGTGTATGACTAAGCTGCAGAGGCTGGTTTTTTTAATAGAATGCAGCCATTTCTGTGCATCGTAGGAAAGACACAATACCATTGTTGCCTTGAGATTAAAATTAACACACTCAATTCACCTGGAGAATAGAAAAAGGTATATTTTCGAACTTACTTCATGCCCACAACCAGACCACACTGGCTTTTGCTCTTCAAGACAAAATCCTACAGCCGCTCTTGTTGAACCTCACATGAATATTAAATGCGCGAACAAAGACGAGTGACACTTGTGCACATCACTTGCAAAGTGCAGAACACTCTTGGGAATCCCTTATCTCTCTTGGTGGTGTTCTTCCCTTTGTACGTCTTTGGTTGAAGACCACTGTGGGCTCCCTGGTGCCAGGTGAACAAAGGGAAATCACTTGCACTGTTGTCTGGATTCACCCCACACCCCAGCAGTTGAAGGACTGGTGTGTGTGTGTGTGTGTGTGTGTGTGTGTGTGTGTGTGTGTGTGTGTGTGTGTGTGTGTGTGTATGTGTGAGAGTGCTCTGCTGCGTTGGTGTTTTTCCTCCCACAGCAGTGGCACAAATCAGAGAGGAAAAAATCCTGTTTAAGCACATCAAGTCTTATGTTTGTCACTCCAGCTCATATTTATTTACACGCTGTGATACACGCTTGCAAATCAAACACGACCACACATTCCCCACATTTCCTGCACTGCTCCCTGACATCTGGTTTGAAGTTGCTTACCAAGGGCCAACATCGCATTCGCAAAAGGGCAAACGGGAGTACAGGACAGGAGCTTCGGCGTCACAGCATTTTCTTCCCCCCCTCTCTTGCTTTCCATCTGAAATTGAACGCGGAGACAGCAGGAACAGAGAAATGTCAAATTAGCAGGCTTTCTGCTTCTCTCGCTGAGACTTTCTGTGCTTGTTAGCCACAACCAAGTCACAGCTGGTCACCTCCAATGCAAGTAGCATCCCCTAAATCAATGAGAAGCCAATTTCAGGCAGATGATTTACACACGTGTGCACAGGGTCAAATTGAGGTCCAGGCTGTTAGGACATTTATTTGATCATTATTATTAATTATTACACCATAGTTTGTGCAATTGTTATATCGTTAACTCATCACATGTTTGTTTGTCCTTACTGCAAGTTAAATGAGATGACTACTGTGTCATGAGGTTAGCACTGTGATGGAAAACTGTCAGAGATGTCTCTCGCTGCCTTTCATGAGCTTCTGGCTGCGAGACGTTTCAGTCCCTGATGACTGTGAAAGAGAATAAGTAGGCAGAGAGACGGGGACTGGATGTTTCCTTGAGTCCTGTTATTACCCTGCATAGATTCTCTGCAGACACGTTTTTGTGCATGCAGGAGTTCAGGAATGCTTAATAAATAAAAGTTAAACGCTCTTTCTGATGTCGTCTCGACACGACAACAGCTCCCTCCGCCTATTATGATAGTGTTAGTGAATTCTATTGGCCCCGTAAACCCAATAAAAGTGGCAGCAAAACGTAACACTGCACAGATAAAAGGTTTTGTCAGTATTGGTAGTGCCTCATGTGTAATGCAAGAGTTGGAAACTTTATATAGTAAATGGATTTTAATTCTGTTTTATTCTTTTTTTGAGTGGGTGTAGAGCCAAAATAACAACACACATTATTGCACTTTACATTGTATGACAATAAGTTGTTAACCAGAGAAAAATGAATGGGTTTTCGTCTTACTTGAATTCATATATCCTTGAAATCAGGATGCACTGACCACTATTTTTGTCATGCTCCAGTTGTCCTCTCAGTATAAGTTTGTCATCCTTAATTTTTGCCTTAACATGTCAACACTCAAACATCCAACATTTGTCTTTAAGGCGATGTATTCAATATTCATAATTATGCTTGAGCGTAGGATGTAAGGGGAAACCCAACGTCAAGAAAAGTGAGCAAAATAGACAGTGAAATTAAATTAATGGGAGTTATGGGTTGTGACTTAAAGCAGAGTTAAAAGGGCTCTTTTTTTATTGGCAACCTGACATAACAGTGAGCGCAGGGCTTTATGAGCCTGGTGCTTTGATCAAGTTGTCAATTTTTTTTTTGTTCCCCCGTCCTTGGCATATGATCGTAGTTTGTTCTCAGGCTTTTAGCAAATGTTGATCTAGAATTCAGAGAATGGGTGCAGCAACATTCTGATCATGTTTTTCCTCTCACATCTCTTATTCATCAGCAAGTCTAAATTGTGTCTCTGGCTGTCATAACATGTTTACTCTTGTTTTCTGGGGGTTGTTTTTTTTTGGCTTTAATGACGGTTGGTCCACAGCTTTTAATAATGTCTGGTTAATTGGAGTGTTTGCTCCCCTTTAATCCCTTTTTTTCTTTTTTGAAATGTTTGTCTGATTATTGTGACTGAAATCCATTTAATACCACAATTGACCCTGAGACTCCCTGGAAACGCTGCTTCAATCTTCTTTTGGTTATTGACTATAGTTTCCAATGTTGTGCAGCAGGTTTTACAAAGCTGTAATTATAATTTTCTACTTTCTACTTTTTTTTTTTTTTACTCTCTTTCTCTCTTTATAAGTCTCATAGCAAGTCTTTCCACATGCTCTATATTTCTGCAATTCACATAATAAAAAATGCCAATGTTCTGGGCTCACCAAAACCTTCATCACAGCTCTAATCACCACACACACATGTGCCCTTTTCCCCCACCAGAAAACCATCTCCATCAGCACAGAATGACATGTTCCATCAGTAATGTTCCATTCGCAATGTGAGGGGACAACAAATTTGATGACACATTATATTGGTCTGTAAAGGTCAGATTACCCTGCTACTCAGAATTAGAATTAACCTTAAAAGACGTGAAAATTATCTTTTCAGTCACATTTTGTCATGCTCTGTGCATCTATGTTGTTCTATTTCCTCATGTATTGCCTTGTCTTTACTCTTAGATATAAAAGTGCGAAGTAGAACCATATACGGTTCTTTGGGATGTCCTCATAGGAGAACCCTTTTTCCACCTGCAACCCTTTTTAAACCCTCTATTCAGGAAAGGGGTTTTAAAGGATTCTCTGGATCAAAGTGTTACCAAGAACCCTTGAAAAACACTTTCTTTGGTAAAGGGTTATTCAGAAGCAAGTGGTTCCAGGTACAACCTCAACCCTTGTAGAAGGACACTTTTGGAAACCTTATTTCTAAGAGTGTATGATCTTAATTGGTTTTGAACAGCCATCTGCAAAACAAACAGTATTGCTCTGAACTGAACTTTCTTTTCCACTAAGCTGCATGTTTGTCCCTGAAGTATCATGCACATTATATTCACTTGTCCTCCAGCTCTCTAAACTCCCTTGCTTCTTCTGTGCTGTCCTTGTGTCCTCTATGTCTTTCCCTAACAGGGGAAATGCATCCATTTAATAGATCGTTTAGATATGCAAGAATCCACTGACAAAACAAGCATTTTAAGCTGCCTCCATCAGAAACTTTGTATTACTTGGAAAAGAAGAAACAATGGACTCGTCGGCGTGAACGAGTGAGTGGTTTACAAGGTCAAGTTTGTACGATACAATGCACTTAAGCAGATATTTTATCAGATACATTCGTTTTCTGTCTGCTGTTTCCAGTAGTAGGCATCTTTAACAAGATACAGTAGTTTTGTCAGAGGGGTCCTTACATTGACATATTCATTTGACTTATTTCTTATATATCATGTACAGTGCGCATGGAGGACTGCTGCAGAGACTGTGAGTCACATTTTCTGTGATTTGAGCGACTAAATTTGTGAAAAAAGTACTGAATCTAAGGATGAAAGTCACAATTTTCCAACATCTTGTAACCTATAATGATGTTTTCTACAGCAGAGAGGTCTGTGACTGCTAACAGGTGTAAAATACTTTAGTTAGCCAAAGTTATACTTTAGCCAAAGTAGTTAAATACCAAGCTGAATTTACCTTTCAATGGACATGGCAGGACAGAGAAACATTACTGTGCAGCTCTGCATCTGAAATGGTTCAAAACAAAAATGATTGTACATTAATTTGCCTTTCAAAAAAGAAACTTATGGACAACCGGGTTTACAGAAGTACGATTCATTCAGAGCGGCACAGTACCTCGTACCTTGCATGCTGCTCAGTTTCATTTCGGCGATGTACGTACATGTCGCTGACAAGCATTGAAAGTGTTTCTTCCCGTGTCACATGAGAGAGATGGGGAGGCTGCACTGTTATTTGTTCTGAAAATATATTCAGTCATGTGGGATTTGTTTGTGTGGCTTTGCTATGAGGCTGTTGTGACAGCAGCCCTGTTCAGGAGAAGGAACACGCGATTATCCGAGGATGCCTTTCATATCCTTTAATCAAGACAAAATGATCGAGAGGGGGAAAAAAAAAATAGCATTTTAAAATCGTGTTATTTTTCCCACAAACAATGAATGATTAGACTCTGAAATCAGGAAGGCGGCATGATGCATGTTGATTACCAATTCATTTTACCCATGTTAGAGGAACCATAAATTCTGGAAAACAACAATACTAGTAATAAAAAAAAGTTTGCGAAATCGTGAAAAGTGCCTGATTATGTATATCAATGTTTCCTGTACTTTTTTACAAAACATTTTTGTCTCATTATAGTGTAAAATGAGCAGTTTAGTCACACAGTCATGCGCCTGCTCTCCTTTTTAGAGGAAACTGCTTCAGTAAAGAGAATAGATACTAAACCAAACCAAAGTAACAGAGCTGCAGACATGGTACATATACATTTTTATCTCTTCTTGGCATAAAAAAATAACAAGATAATAACAGTGCACACTCCATTACTGGATGATGACTTTGGATTTGCAGTTATGCACAAATGCATTTTGGCTTTATTGCATATTTAACTTAACGCACATTAAGAACAGCACTTGACACTGTAATAGTGACATTAGTAGTGATAACAGGGATTACTGGCCATTTTGCACAATGGATTTTGATGATTTATGTCTTATTTATGCTGGATTTTTTTGATGGTCATCTGGCAAGTGTGGCGGTGTCCACTTAGCTCCGCCATTAAAGAGAGTGGACTTTGATTAAAGCACAATTAAACCCCCTCTAATGCAGATAACTTCACCCAATGCGTGACTTTGAAAAATAATGCCAAAGAAGCGGGCTGAGACCTGAGTGAGGGAGAGGAGGAAGAGACTGGAGAAGTAAAGGTGTGTTGTTTGGTGCTGCTCGCAATGCACTTTGTGGTGAAGGAGACGACGTTGTGGGTAAAAAAGGGGGAAATGCTTTGTACACAGAGATTTAGGAGACAAAGCTTCTCAAGGAATCCTCACAAAAACTCACTAAAGGCCAGGAGTTTGACATTTGGGGAAGTGGACATCATCTGTGTTTTTATACTAGCCATCCAAGGCCGTCCCTTGCCAGTCCTTGATCCTGAAGAGGAACTGTGTTTTGTTACTTTAACATACTGCAACCGAGGCAAAGGTTTCTCAAGTTTTATTTGTTTCCCCTCTCTTGCTGTTGACTCATGATGTCTTTGGTCATGGTCACTTTTTTTTATGAAAGTACAGAGTCATAAACCTTCAATTTCAAAATGGAAGCTGTGATACCTTCTTGTGTTTGACATCATAATGTCATGGAACTTTGCTTGAGGACATCTGGACCCGTCTGAATCTTACTCAGTCTGTATGGTGTACACTGGTGGGCTGCACATTGCTTAATAAAGTCATTTCATTCAATAATTATTCTGCTTCACAGCACGATAGTATTGCTGCAGTGAAAACATCCTTACAATGTCAGTTTATTGAACAGTCGCACTAAAAATTATGGAGCCTTTTGGTTTTATTTCTTCGAATTACCGGTATCTGCGATGGTTTTTGCTTCCTCTTTCCAATTTGAAGGAAATTCAATAATTTAATAACTGTGTATAATGTGATAAGTCCCTCAAAAGATAGCAACACAAGGCACGAGTCATAGTGTTTTATTGTGTTAGGGAAGAAAGGGGGAGGGAGTAGAGGGGTTAATGGGGAGAAGGAATGAAGGAGGGATTTGCAGAAGAGGCCAGATGGCAGAGGGGGGGGAGTCGAGATGAGGTCCTGGGCAGCCAGAGTTTGGAAGGAGAGGAGAACAGATGGGAGGATGAGAGGACCCATAAAACCATATTACCACATGCATTATCATTGTCATGATCACAGGAACCATAGCGGCAAGGAAGCGGATGGTGTCAAATGTTAGATACTGAGAGACCCGAGACTGTCTGACGAGTTCTCAGGCATGGAGGGAGCAGGGGTCAAAAGGAGAATGTTTACCTGTTTGATATCAGGGATATGATGAGGACCGCAGAGACAATGATGTCCCCATTTGGCATCATTTTAAAAACAGGTTGAGAGACAGAGAACATGTTCCTGCTTTGAGAAATCTGTGGATTGATTTTAATGTGTCGCTGACAAGCTATATGAGAGATGTGTGAGAATGGGATGTGGAGGAGCATATGTGTTTCATTAGTCGTACACTCATAGCCACTCTACATGCACAGGCATGCCACCCTTTCTTGGCCATGGCACTGCCATGACAATGGTTAAAAAGCTGCCTCCCTCGTTACACTGCACCACCGACTGGTGACAAAGGGTCACACACTCTCACAGAAAAAATGAGGGTCTAAATAAGGTGATCACTTTAAACTAAAGTGCAGTGTTTGCGACAGGTCACGACTCAACAAAAGACTGAAAAGATTTAACTCTTTTTGGTGACAGGAACCACAAAAAGAATTTTAAGTGAAGCACAATACAACTGTCCTTCAAATCCTGAAAACCATTTGGAAGGTCCACTGTTGTGCTCTTAAATCAGTGGAAGTAAAATTTGGTCTTTTTACATTTCCCCCATGCAGCAGCTGTGGATGACATTTGTCAGAATCTGCAATTAAATAATTTAAGTGAACGCAACTCCTTTAAAGTCGTCAGATTTCTGTCAGATATTTAAACATTTAAACCAGGAGAAATTATGAACAGGAACCGGTCTGAGTGGTCTCCTGCGAGGATTGAAGCAAAATTAAAAAAAAAAAAACCTTACATATGTATGTTTTAGCATGCCACTTCACTCACTCAGGATAATTGCAGGATAGTTTCTCAATGTTCTCACACAGAGCTCTCAAATCTCACACATTCACCTATTCACCTAAGCTGGAGCCGTCAGGAGGTGTAAATATTGTCTTTTTTAATTGTGAAAGGCAAAAATAAAACTATTTATTTACTATTAATTGAGAGTCCTGTTCCCACAGAACTGCAAATGACGCATTCACACCAAACATGAACTTCTTTGGTTGTGTTGCATTTCACCATAGGATCATTTGTGGCATCATAGCCCAGGAAAACTAACTATTTCCATTGTAAAGTGTAACCAATTACTTATTATAACTTAGTAGCCCAACTTTCATACTTATTCTTTTATTTCACTCTGTCTCTTTTTGCCCATTTCGGTCACTTGTTGGGAGAATCTCAACACTAATAAGCTTTCATGAAATTTCATCATGCAGAGTTTGCGCTTGAGCCAATAAAGGGGACAATTTAAAATTCCGACTTTACATGTAATGTTCTAGCTCTTATGGATGAAAGGCGTTGCATCTGGTACTAAAGGAGGCAAAAGATGACTGATATGGGTCTCTTTAAAAGTGAACATAGTTTGTATAAACAGTAAACATGTTGTTGGAATACACGGTAATCTCTGTCAATGCCGCAGCAGCCATTAAATACGTCGACAGCCCGCAAAAGAAACAAGGATATTGCTTGTCTGTGATGGCTTTCTGTCAGCTCCAGGATGACAGCACATTTCCCCCAAAACTCCCAAGACTCAAGGTGAGCTTGTAATGAAAGCAGCCGTGTAAAAACTGAGAAAGAGGTGCCACCCGCTATGCCTGTATGACAGAGACTTGTATATTCACGATGGGAAAAAATGTGCATATATGCGTGTGTCTTTTTATAACTCGTGAGCTTCAAAAGGCTTGTCGAAGCATAATGACTCTATATCCCCCCCTACGGATTGGCACAAAACGCGTGTCATACATGCAAATTAGTTAGGTATGCATGTGTCGTGTGTGTGTGTGTGTGTATGTGTGTGCGTGCGTGTCAGAGACAAATGCAAACATCTGAGTGTGCAGCCATAGCCATACCCAGTACATATTAAGATATTTGTCATGTAATAGCATTGGGACCGTGTTCAGCAGCATTAAAGTGTGGACGGGGACATCCTCTGATGAATAATACAACAAGTTCATAAAAGGGGCTTCCAATGAGCTATGCTACCTCGTGCTAACAGAGCGGAAAAAAAAAGGGAAAGCCGGTGGTGGGAAGGTTTCCGAGCAGAGTGTCATTTATAATTAAAGAGGTTTTTGAAATATTCAGAGCTGTCTCACCTACTTGAAGGTCACATCCCTGGCTGTGCTCCTCAAACGGGGGAAATTGAGTTATCACTCTTTGCAAGTGAAGAACAATTACCACTGAGGGCAACGTTGTTTGCGATGTAATAACTGGATGAGCACTGCAGTTGGGCTCTTTGAACTGAGCCAAATGTAAATCTGGATTTTCCATTAAATATTGCCGGCTTGTTTCGGCTACTGTTAAAATATAAACACGTAACTTATGTTGGACATAACTTCTCTGTCCAACATTAACCCTTCTGTGACCATCCTGTCATAGCCATAAAATCAAAATAAATCCAGGCGGCCTGAATATCAGAGGGTTAAAGCCCAGAATAAGTTTTAGAAAGCACATTCTTTGCCTCGAGATTCATTCACAATGTTGACTTTTATTGATTCTTGGCTGTTGTTTTTCCTCTGAGAACATTATGGGTTGGATAAAGCTGGTCCATGGGATGAATTTGGCCCTGAAGCCATATATTTGTATATTCCCTATGTGTAACCCAGAACCTTATTCCTTTAGAGTAAAATTGGCTTGTTCCTGGCTAAAAAAAAAAAATAGTCATCCAACTGTTTTTGAACTCTGAAGTCTGATCCCTCGCCTTAAGGGTTTAAACCTCCAGGTTTTAGTTGTGAGACGGACTTTCTGTACAATTCTGATTAAAATAGCCTCCTCCGCCATTTGTGCTTTTTCATAATTTCAGCATCAAGCTCCAGATGTCCTCCGGACATTTTTATGTTTGGTGAATGATCAAGGAAATGCATTTATTAAGAGATCTTGAGCTTTCTTTCCTTCCCGATAACTTCCCTTAGATTTTGAAGGTATGCCACACATACAGTCACATTTTTTTATGACTGTATTTGGCTGTCCGTACTATTCATCGCAAGTGATCAATTCAGATTTGTGTATCCGGAAATAACCAACTTATCTGCATGGGTTGCTGTAATGACATATGCCTGTACGCATGTTTATGACATGGCTTTCAGACACAGATGCAGGAAATTGGAGGTGCATCATCTCACTCTCCAAACAGTCTTGTTGGAGTCTGAGCCGTCTTTGCGGAGCATACAGGTTGATGTTCATTTGTAGAAATCTGAATAGAATTGCATTTGTAGCCCACATTTAAATGTGGAGATCAATATAAAGGCCTTTGTGGGTTTTTTTTTAAATTGAATTATATGTGTTTTATATTCATGCTGCTCCTAACTGAGCCTCTCATCTTGAGGCACCTTTTTAGATTTGTTATAGATGAAGAGGTGTGATATGTTAGTGGCACTGACACGAGAGGATGACTTGCAACTTGCAAACTGTCCTTTATATCGAGTCTCTTTTGTTATCGTCCAAACAGGGCGCACGGAGGCTTGAAAAGAATAAATTACACTATCACTCTGTGCATTTTTCTCTTTCTTTCTTTCTTTTATTTATTTTATTTTTTACTTTAAAGCAGAGTACAAAAAAAGTAAAGCTTTTTAAAGGCCCTTCTTGCACCACTAACTTTGATTGCTTTTCTTTGGTCAGCTTTTATGGCCACTCAGTATCAGTTTTAATGATGTGGAGACAAAGCTGGACCGAGAGCGAGAGCTTGACCACACTGCAGAGTCAGTCGGCCGAAAATGTGGTTCTCCAGTGAAGGTTTGAACCGAGTCCCAGTGGAATGTTTTCAAAGCCTTTTGGCCCACAACAATGTGTCCCTCACCCCGCACAAGAGCAATTAATTTCACAGCATTACAGTCCAAAGTAGTCAGTTGTTCTCGAAAACCTACAAGCGCCAAACCCTCGGTGCAACACTCAGTTTAACAATAATCCTGCTTTATTCTTGAAATGACTGGAATGAAAGGAATAGTTCACCGTTTCGGGGGCAAATGGCTCAGGACTGAGACGAGCAGATTGACATCAGATCAATCAACATCACCAGATGGAGGAGGTGGAGATTAGTTTATTTTAGAGATGGGATAAGGGATAAGTTAAGGGATATAAATCGAACTAATGGACACATTTATGTACATTCAACATGTGCATTAATTAACTTTTATAAGCAAAGACTTTGTGGTTGTGGGAAGGAAGGGATTTGGGGGTTTCACATTGTGCAAATAGCTGACTTTGTTGCTTCCTGCTAAAATCTCAATACACATTTTGGGTGTAAACATATGAATATTTATGCTATAGATATAAAACTCGTTTGTTCAGTTTGAGGTTGTGATATAACAATTTTACCTCACTTGAGGACACAATGTAGGATTTCAACCTTCAAATAAGTCTCATCAAGAGAGAAGAGAAAGATAAACCAAATGAACATGTTCTAAAATGTATGAAACACTCCTGGTGGTAAACACTTAGTAATAATATAAAATGCCTGGGAGCAAAATCTCACATGAACCAAAATCTGCTAGGGGAATTAAACCCAACGGTAATGACGATAATGCCCTCACAGAAGATTGTATCCTCTCTTGCTTATGTCAAGATCTACCATCCCAGGGTTGTTACTGCAGAAGTAATAGCTAAATTGTTAAATACAGAAAATAGTCTTAAATTGTTGTTTCTTACGGAGGCAGAAAAACAACACTTCCGCAACAGGGACATGGAGCACAAAGACCTAATAATTACCCAAAACACCAATCACAGGTACAATATAATGCGTTTAAGTGTATGTGTTGCGCTCGTGAAACAAATGTGAGGAAATTAACCTGTTTCGGAACATGACTTAATGCTAATGTAAGGGAGCCGAGGACTCATTTGGACAAAATGTCAAGTTGTTTTTCCAAACCCAGCGCTGGCTAATAATACATCAGCGTTCCGACGCGTGTGTTTACTGCACAATTATATGCCACGGGTCACCAACAATTGCTGTGACTTGTAACTGTTTTCAATGCATTTACCTTCCTACTATTAAATAAAGCGTTTAACCTTCACTTGTTGACACAAGTCTCCTTGTTATATTACTGAAAAAGATAAACATGTCAGATTCCTCGTATTCTCATTGCAATGTGAAGTACAGGAAGCTGTAAAAGGTAACACACTGACGCCTTGTGACTTTAACTTTGTCATGAGCTACATGTAGTGCAGAATGTGGACACAGCCTGTCAAGTTCCATGTCCAGCCATGGCTGGCGGAAAGAAAGACTGCGAGTGTTTAGTGCTGATTGGTCGATGATATCGTCCCTGTAGTCGTGGAGACATTGCAGCACCAATTCTCTTCCCCCCCGAGGGCAAGGATTTGTAATGCTGGGAAGACAGATTACCACAGAAAGGTTCTGAAAATGTGTCATTTTTCTCTACCTGGGGGCGATTTCACCTTTCAGTTTTGCTTTTGGGTGTTCGACACTGAACAGCGAGTAGGTGCTGAGTTACAATTGCCACGAGGCATTAGAGGAGAGAACTTTGTCGTCCTTTTATTCCGACAACCCGAGAGCATTATTTTGATTTCTTCGAGGAAACCATGATCATTAAAACCAAGAGTTGCTTTTCTTTTAAAGAAAATATATTAACAATGTTCCAGGCGTGACCTTTAGGTGAATAGTTGCTGCACAATCCTTTTGTACATTTTCGCTTTGACAGACAGTCAAACAGACGGTTCATGCAATGTGGTGACACGATGTGCTCAGTGTTCTCTAACCTCGTGAAAAGCTTGTGTTTGTTGAGTGTAGGTTTGAGATTCTCCTTGTGGCCGCTGCTTTATAGCGGTCTGTGCTTTGGCTGTTGAGCTGAGTTGTGAGACCCTGTGACTGTTTGAGCTGCGCTGACATGGTACAATTAGGTTTCACGAAGATAAAAGCTAAAAATGGTTTGACGTGTCGCTGTACCTCCTTTTTTTGTTCTTCCCTGAAATATTTAGAATCCATCTGAAAATTAAATTGGGGTGGAAATGTGTTCTGAAACTCTTAATTATTTTTCACCTTATTCCGTTAAAAACTGTGTCCCAATCCATCCTTTGCAGGATGCATACTACTGAGGCTGGACTAATAATGAGACTTCCTTATCACGTCACTATCTTGTGCCCCCCTTCCAGCTGTCGCTAAGCAACAGAGTTGCATCTGGACATTGTCAAGATCGCTAACGTCATTCAATTTAATTAATCTTTATTTGTCAGGGACGCTGAAGTGAGACATAGTGGACATAAAATACATATGATGTACCGCACATAATATAGTATATAGCAGTTTGCTAGTTTCCAACTGGCAAACAAATTACAATAATATAAGACGGTATAAACACCAAATATATAATGAAAAAAGCTTTCATCCCCCAAAATAAAAAGGATAAAACTGAAAATGACATGCACTGCCTTTGTATGTGTAGACATATACTGTAAGTCTGCTTCTCACAGACTGCTGGTCAAGGTCAGAACATTCCCAAACTCTGCATGACACATCTTTGCAGTAGGTGCTTGATTTGAGGGGAGGGATCAATGTGCATTATTATTATTATTATTATTATTATTATTGTTATATTTATTTATTCGTTTGGCACGTCAAGTCAGGTCAAGTCAAAGGCTCACGGCTGATCTTCTCAACGCTGTGCGCTGCGGAACAACAATCCCCGAGAATAACATTGACCTGCAATCTATTCATCAGTGAGGTGAATCCATACTTTCACTGTGCTAAACAGTGCGTTACAGCTGTTGAGCCCGGTTGCATCACACGGTACTGCAGGGTGTTTGTGTTATTCACTAACCCTGTGTGCAAATAGATTCCCCTTAAATGTCGAGGGACTGGTGATACTGGTGCAGGAAGCCGAGGAAAAAAAACACACAAACGCTGCTGCTCGCGCCGTCGTCTCACGAGAGCGGAACAGCCGAGTTATTTATGGGATAAGGGGACACAAGTAATACACGAGTATGTGTGCTCACAGTTTTACACCGCTACTTATAATTCATCCTAATTATATCAGTAAAATACTGCCACACAGCAGGCATCACAGTGTAAGAAAATGACATCATGATTTGTATTTATGTCAGATTTCTCTCCCATGTATTACAAAGAATGTTTTTGAGTAGATAATGTATTGAGGATAGCGTTTTAGGCAAGGCAAAGTGGCTTATGGTCACACCTTGGTTAAACCCATTTGAATGTACTTGTATTGCTGTTTTATGTACTTTTTCGTAGTAAATCATACAATTAAGTGTTGTCATGGCCTAGTCTGTATTTAACTGTATTAATTTCTCTCCGAATGCAGAGAGAAAATGAGTCATAAGGAGTTCTGTGCAAACTAAGAGACTCATTTAGTGCCTTCACCTTTTGTGAATGCATGATAAACCCACCAGATATGCTTAAATGTACTAAGGATAATGCCCTGCAACATTAGAGAAGCAATAGTCGTCTCCATTTCCAAAGTGAACCAAATGGTACAATTTTGCCTTTCACCATTTGGACTTTGAGGTCAGCGCTAACGCTAATGTTGCTGGTTCCACTCCATTGTTTTCTGCCTTGGCATCAGAACGGCTGTGAAAAACATCAAGGGCGTCATTGTACCACCTCCTTCGCCTCTCATTCCCCTTTCCACCTCTTCACACACACAACCCACACAGCAAGCATTGTCCTTAAAAAAAAAAATGATTGGGTCAAATCTAGCTGTCTTTGTGCACAACGGGGAATGACACTTAACATGCGTTGAGAATTAACTGCCTCTCGTCAACCACTTTCAGCAAGTGGTAGGAACCGCAGCTCCTCTGATGAGGCTACGGTGGGAAACAGAGCACTCCAGAAGTCTGTCTCGTTTCTTTTTTCTTTCTTTTTATATGGTTTCAAATCAAGGCAGAGCACACACTGGAAAGTGAGCTCCGAAAAAAGCACAATCTCATAAATTGAATCGGAGTTTGCTGGATACATAATAGTTGTGACGGAGGTATTGCAAAACAAACCCTGTCAGGTCTCGCAGCTATACTGTTGTTTCTGGGTCAGTGGTGTCTTGAACATTTCTCCTTCAACTCTGCAACTGAAGCTTGATGATCTATTCTGCGAGACCTCTGCTTGTTGACGTTTTTAGTATCGTGTAGTACATGTATAGTATCTTAGATAGATTCACTTCTTCCATCATGCACCTGTGTGGGAATTAAGAATGGAACGATTATGAATGGAAAGATAAAGGTCTATTTGTACAGCAACGAAAAACAAAACAGTATGACATGCAGACCCAATCAAATGCTGTGACATACACAATGTCGAAATTCCTTATTAAACTTATTATGGTGCCACTATGCATGAACGCAGATTTATTGAGATTGCATGGCTGTAGAATTGTCAAAAATATATTCAATGAGTGAGTGATTGTGGCCTTTTCTGCCCCTTTTTCCAAGATAACTTTCACTTTCAGTATCTGGCAGTTATTCAACCGTTTAGGAATT
Source organism: Microchirus variegatus (assembly GCF_963457635.1). Lineage (NCBI taxonomy): Eukaryota > Metazoa > Chordata > Actinopteri > Pleuronectiformes > Soleidae > Microchirus > Microchirus variegatus. The sequence continues at coordinate 10,878,312 of NC_139803.1, forward strand.
GTCTGTGATTGGATGGTCGTTCTGCGGAAGTCCCGAGGGCAAAGCTCTATTTCTCTGCTTCCCGTTATCCATCCATCCATCCATCCATCCATCTTCTACCACTTTATTCTACACATGACTCAGCTGACATAAGGCGAAAGGCGGGGTCTCACAGGTCACACATTTTTTACTTTTCTAGACATTGCAAACGGTTTAGGAGTTATGGTAATGAGAAGCATGCACGCCATTGGTAACACGTGTTAAAAAGAGCAGTGTCCAAGCAGGCAAAATCTTAGCAATACAGAATCAGTCAGATCAGAGGAGAGTCTGAGCTATGAAGAGTGCAACTGGCTTTTTTGTTGTACGTAGGACGTGTTGTAATTGGTTTGTAGACCAACTGGAAATAAACAGAAGTTAATGTGAAGATTAAAAAAAACAAATGCTGAATGAATCATTCGATTGACACAAACTGATTACAATAACAATAGCCCATTCACTTAGACTGACAAGTGCACACAAGTATGGCAATAACACATTTTTAAAGAAATGCACAAGTGCTTTGCAATTTATCAAAGATATCACTCCAGGTCACTCTTTTTGATGGAGCTCTCTCAGCATATTTTTTTGGGTGAAGTTGCCAAAATGGGTTTTAGTTCACAAAGACAGAGAGAGTGCTGCTTGGCCTTGTTGGAATCATAACATTCTCACCAGGCTCGGATTTGAAAAGCCCACATTTTGTCTGAGATGTTAAAAAACGGCGCTCTGAGCAAGTCGCGGATCATGTCAGAGATCGCCAACGTTTTGCAACCCTCTTTGTAAAAATCGTCTTTTATTCATTCACAACGAACAGCTGCACATGAATGCGCTTACAGTAGGGCCTGAAATGGAAGATAAAGCTGTTCCCCCTCAGGACATGACACTGAGCAGTGTCTAATGTTATGAACTGAAAGGATAATATCAAACTCTGATTAGCAGAAGTTGTAATTGTTTGATGTAATCGACCACTGTGGCTAAGGGAAGCTCCTGTGACTTTGCTTTGTGAAACCTACAGAGGACAGCAGGAAGTGAGGTGTCGCACGAGGTCAAACTCATGTTGATGTGGGGTAAAGGCTAATTAACACACCCACATTATAACAGCAGAGTAATTACTGCTTCATTTGATTTCAGTAGATCCAGCGTGAATAAAATATAGCCAGAGAGGACGCAGAGGGGAAGTAGAAGTTTGGAGTTTGCAGGGAACAGAGACATCACACCCAGAATGGTTTCTCCCTGTGGAACGCATTGCTGGAAGATGTGTTGTAAACACATCCACTGTGCAGTTAAGCAGTACTACAGAAAAGGTGACCATAGTCGTTCAAAATTGGTCGACATATTTGCAGATTGGCCAGCTCCTCCTGACTCCGTGTGCCACGAAGGCCTGAATGGCAAACAGGAAGTGGATGATTCCAAATAGATTTATGGAGAGGGGAGGGCGCAGACCGCACTAAGCCAGGAGGCGAATAAATCTATGTTATTTGAACTATAAATAAAGAAAAGGCAAAACCAACCGATAGTGAATACAGTAAGATGAAAAGTATAATGACGTAATTAAAGGTTGAAAGTATCAATTTAATGGTTAATTTAATTGACTTTTTCACTTTTCAGTATCTTTGCACTTGGAAAACATACGATTTTCTCCTGCTGCGAAGGTGCAATATAAAACCAATATAAAATGGTTCCCTGGCTCGTCAAATAAGGCTCCGGCACTCGTCATTAACACTTTAGCATTAGATAAATTGACTCATTCTTCACTTTTGAGCTTTATATTATTTTCTCACTGGCTAATATGGTCGCTTGACATTTTAAACATGGATTTATCACCTGCAGGGGATGTTTTTTCCCCTTCAGGTTTAACCTTGGCGGCGAGGAGAGCGGGAGGTATGCGCGTCGTTCACCGGCGATCGCGAGGGCGTTTTCGATACTGTGCCGTCAGTGCTGCAGTGGGATGAATGTGTGAAGTAAGAAAACGAGGCACTTTTTGAATATAAACTGTATGGGATTCCATTTGTCAGACACTGTTAGTTTAAGATGCATGGCTTTCATCACCTGCCTGGCATATATGCGAGACTGATACCGAAACGTGATGCAGTTCCTCCGCAGAGCACAGCTTTAAGGAATCAGAGCGAGGAAAGATGCCTGTCATCATTTAACCTTTCATGCAGAGATTTGCTTGACTGGCTGCAAATGGTGTGTGAAACTCAACCTGAGTGTTTTGAATCCCCCCACGAGAGACGCAACTGTTTCTGGGTTTTTTTGTTTTTTTTTACGGCTCAGATCTCCTAATTCGTCCAAAATGATAAATTCTCCCCTTTTTGAAATTCACTGCGTCAAAATTAAAAGAGTGACATCGTGACAAAGAGCTCCGATGTCATCCGACGAGAGTGTTAGAAATGTAATGTGAATGGATGTCGCCCCATTTCTCCCATAAATCATTCATTTTTGTGCATAGCTTAGACTGCGATGGTGCTTTTCCCCTCTGTTAACTACTAGAAATATGTTTTAACAAAGCAAATGATGGAAAATCAAAGTGGTAAAACAAGGGTAAACCTTTATTGGCACACTGGTAGAATTATTCTGGCAAATCTTTGCATGATGAAAGAGGCCACCAATTAATATACCAAATATCCCAAATGGAATAAGGCCAAGCTTTAAGTACCTTTCATATGTACTGTATATGGTGACAAGTGTTTAAATTCCGGTCACACGAAACCATGTCCTGGTCTGACAGATAAGGCTGAACCTGCCACTGTCTCTCCACAGTGTTATCTTAAGAAAAGAATTGCCTTTCTCAGGTTGCGAGACTCGGGGGTAAAAAAAAGATGAAGTGGCACAAATGTTAATGATATCAGCAGTAGGTGCACTGGAGCAACAACGTGTATTAAATCAGGCATAAAATTAATCTGCCTTTCAACAGGGTGCCGGTGTAATAAAGCTAATAGTAGTGGGGATGTCTCATCGACGGTGGTGATCTGTCTCTTGATTTTTCATTCACAGTCAGCCGATGTTGTAGCAACGTCTTCATCGGCGAATCGAGTTTCTATTGTCTGGGAAAAATGTGGAGGAGGATTTACCTGGATCAGAATTTGAATACCGGGCCAAAGCCGATGCCTTATCCCTCCACCTCGACTGGCTCTTGTTACTTTTCCACAGTATTCATCATCTCCCTGTTTCAAAGCCTAATATTTCACAACTGTCAAGGCCCATTTAGGCTGAGCTGAAGAGCACACGAAACAGACATGTCTCTCTCTCTCTCTCTCACGCACACAGACACCATTGCATCATTCTCCAAGCCCGACCTTGTCCCTGCACAACCTGGGAGATTCTATATTATGTGTAGTGCAGCATAGTACCAAATAGCATTGTCTACATATTGTGTAGATAGTGGATTTTGGTACAAAAAGCACCTGGTTATGGGTACTGCATTTGTGTTTTCGAACCGTGTACCTGATGCATCGCTCTCCACAAACACACCAGTATCTCCTTATAATCCAGTGGCTGCAAGGAAACATAACAATTATTTAAATCTGATATACTCCATCCAGAAAGGCCCTTGTTCCGACCAAACAAACACAATCTGGGAGAAAATGTTTTCCTTTACGCTGCAGTCCGGTCGCGTGACAACATAATTTGTTTGAGATGCTGTGTCAAGGTAGACCATGCGGTGAGTCAGCATGTCTTCTGTACCTGGCAGATGGACATCACATCATCAGATGGACATTAATGTAATTTTATCTACATGATCATGTCAAGCGCGCAGCGGATGATTAGTTTAAAAGTTTTTTTCGCTCCGTCTGTACGACGTAAACACTTCCTGCCTTTGTGGAAACACACATTTTCTGAATGTATTCATTAACAATTTTTACTAAGAAAAACAGATTTTAAATGTTCATTCACGAGGCACTAACAAACACACCGTATGTTTGCAGAATGCTATTATCTCACGGACACTGTTACATTGGCGAATCCTTCAATCGAGAGCAGGCGATTCTTTGTGACCCCTCATATTGCGTCCCTTCCAAACTGAATCACCTGATGAAATATATCATGCATTCAGACAGTCAGAGAATTTCATTTGTTTTCTAATCACCAATCCGGTGGCCTTGGCTGTATGAGCTGTGGAATTTCACCTCGGGGCTCCGTTGGTAACAATAGCATGAGAATTTGATTACTCTTGATTCTTTTCTAATCACATTGCGATGATGTGAAAGAGCAGCAATTCTTTATACTTTCTGCATAATAATACTTTTACCTCCACGCACTGTGAGCCGATAATGTCAAGCAAACACAGAGGTTGTTTTATTTTCTTTGTCCATCTCCACGTTTGACAAAATTGCCCACTAGTGCTCCTGTAATCCAGCCTTCAAGGACCCAGCCATGGCTGCACTTGACTGTTGAGGCCTTACATAAGGTTGATGGCCAATTTCCATCAGTGCTAACAATGCAGGTACATTTGAAGGGTTTGATTAAATCTCAGCAAAAATCAGACAGGATGGAAACAATGCCCAGAAATGAGCGTTATTTGATTTCTCTGAACTGTTACAGGCAAATCTATAGTTAAATGATTGCAGCCACGCTCCTCCAGAATAAAAAGTAGTGTCATATACTGTAGCAGCAGCAGACCACCGTTTGAAAGCCAAACATCTGTGATGTGAATGTTCCAGTATTATGAGGACATCACTGTGTCTTTATGTCTTTTTATGCAAAACTTGTTTACACTGTTCGGAGAAACACTTTAACGTGAACTTTGGACAGTCCTGGATAATTGAATGAATTATTCAGTTTGGACTAATTACTTTTTTTTTGGTTGATCAGACTTTGCTGTTGTGTTTTCATGCACTTCAGGGGTTGCTGTTTTTTTTGGTTTTTTTTGCTCTGCACTTTTTAAGTTCTTTGTTCCGGTGTTAATCAGTTGTTCATTTCCTTTTCCCGTTTTGTTTGTTTATCTGGTTGTTTCTCTGAAGTGCGATTCCTCTCTTAAGTTACTTCCTGACATAGTCTGGTTTGCTTTCACTGTGTGTTGTCTGCTCCACCTTGATGTTTTTCCATCTGTGATTAATTATCCATGTGTCTCCAGTGTGTTTTGTCTCTGTGCTCACCAGTAGGTTTTCTGGTACTGTGCTTGTTAGGCTACTGTTGTTCTCCAGTGACAGTCATTTTTCTTTTTTTTTTACTGTAAGCCTTCTCCTCCTGCTTTGGATATTTTGTGTTGCATTCTTTTTGTCAGCGATTCCAGCTTTGCAAATGGGTCTTTTTAACACCTCATCCACACCTCTCAGTTCGTCTTTGAATATAAACTTTCTGCTCCAGATACGCCTGTCATCCACACGACCCCCAGCATTTTAGGCCCCTTAAAAAATTGAGAAGTTTAAAAACGCTGCTTAGTACCTTTGGGAACCGTGACGCCATTATTCACACTCGCTTCCTAGCAGGTTGTTATTGGCCAAGATGTTGCCTTCTTTACTCTGGTGTCACGTGATCCCCTTCCCAGAAGAAAACAAATGGGTCCCAACCACCAACTTTGTTATCACTCCAAAGATTCTCCTTGGCCATGTGGTTACATTGCCACCTCTTGACTTGACATGCTTTAACGGTGGGTCAAAATATCGATTCGGTGATATATCAACCTTCCTTGATATTTCTAAAGTAAACAGTCCCCTAGTGCCGTCAAATGAATGGGGGAAACTTGGGTGGGAGTTACCTGGCCAAAGAAGAGGGAAGTTAACGGAGGTGAAAGACCTCCAATACATTGACTTTATGCACTTTGTTTTCTTCAGTTTCAACATACTATTGCAGCGTGTCGCTATATGATTGTCTTGCAGTATATAGATTATCACAGGATCGTTGTGTCACGATCTTATTGGTATCGTATCTTGTATCCGTACCCTGTGATTCCCACATTGAGATTGAAGTTTATCCTTAATGACCTCAGTCTTTTCTTGGCTCTAACAAAGGCGACAGACGTGCAAATAAGTGACAGAATATTAGTTGCGAAACATGAGGCTTAACTGTACTTTACATGTACTTAGATCATGGACACAATGTAGTGATTTATGATCAGGAGTGTCACCATGCAACTCAACCCCCAAGACTATTGATAGATTTTTTTGTTTTCTGATTTTTGTTTTTGTTTTTTGATGGGTTATTTTTGTAAGTGGGTGCAGTGATTTGTGTTGTTAAGGTTCTGTCATCACTATGCCATCAGCACTGGGACATAACGTGCGTTCTCGTCCTGGTTTCCCAAAACCAAAACAATAGTGCTCCGAAAATATTCTGCAAACCATGGGAAACATTGGTGCATTCTGTACAAAATAAAAGGCTCAGTATTTGAGACATCTCAAATCTTTAACAGGAGGAGGGGTTGGTGGTTTAGGAGTGAAAAATAGCAAGATATCAATCAGACCACTGTTCAAGACTGAAGATGAAGTCATGTATTGTTGAGGTATTGAAGACGTTCTGGTGTATTTTTTTATTTATAAAGAGAATGTTGATGCTATTAGGGAAACCATAATCGTTTTTCAGCCTCTTGCTCTCTCTAAACCCAACCACAATCACAACCAGGGAACGGTTATTATCACTGTCCTCATTTATTCGAAACAGCAAAGGTGCCACACAAGCACTTAAAAACCTATCATGTCTGTAATTTCGGTTCAGACACACGAGCTACATTTGCAGTCGCATACAGTATAATGGCAGCCTATCCTATGATCCTGGCAAATATCACAACAACAGAGCACAAACTCACACTGCAGAACAGTCACACATCGTGCATCGTCGTGCAGTGATTTATTTGACCTTCTAGAGGTTTCACAGCTGGAACAGGCGGCGAGTCGTGTGGAAGGGATTTGAGTTATTTTCAGTTTTTTTTTTTTCCGGGTGAGATTAATTTTATTGATAGAGGTGTGGATGAGTCAGAAAATGACAACATTGTGAAAACTGCTGTAGCAGGCTGTGGATAATGGAAGATAAGGGAATGACTTTCACGAAGTAATGACAAGAAGGGAACAATATGCGGGAAAGTTAAATAAAATCATGTAAATCTGAATTCTGATAAGTTTTTTCCACACTCAGGACTCCCCCAGCGTCCACCTTATTAACTACAATAGCTTTTAATGTGACAGTAATATTGATTTCAATTTCTTGAAGCTCGATGATGAAGTTTATCTGCGGTTTAATCACCAATAAATGAATTTATGACCTTGACAGCAGTGTTGGCGGAGACGCCGGGTTGCACAGAACTTCTGCCTGCTGTTGCATTTTAAAGGAATATGCCGCTTCGTACTGTAGATCAATTCACTCGGATTCCAATAGCTGCTCATCACATCCCGAATGGTATTTCAATTTAATCTAATTGTGAGTTCCCTTTGCCCAGTCAGAGCCCAAGTGGATTGCTGTGTGAATCCACTCTTGGTGCTAATGCAGCATATATATATATATATATATTATTCTCTGGATGTGTGATGTAACTGTTTGTTTTTCTCTTTTTTCTTCTCTCCCTCTCTCTATCTCCCTCTAGGTAAGTGAAACAAATTGCTGAGGCTGATTGAAAGTGGACTGCCTTGGGGTATCACATTCAACACCGCACCCCGCTCTGGTACAGTGCACAGCCTTTATACTCGTGGCGCATTGCAAATGAAATAGCTGATTGTGACACATGGTTGTTCTTTGTTTTTTTATTTTTTTATTTATTATATTTTATATCAGAATACTGCCTTGACTTCAGAGGCAATTTAGTCTATTTGATTGGTTTTTGATGGGTGACTCAGTGCATTGGTGCAGTGGATCTGTCTGCAGGTCCGTGACTGTGCGGTAATTGAAATGAAGGTGTGAAAAAGTGGATTCAGTATTCATCAGATTGTAAACGGTGACACTTCAGGATTCCGAATATGTCCCTGATTAGCGGCCATGTGATTTTAGCCAGATGAGGATACAAAATGTGGGCCATACAGAATCTGAAAACTGAAAAGGCACTATGTGCCAGATTTATACCCCTTCTATTTTATTTGGTTCATTCTTAATTGATAAGCGACATTGCAATGGCGTGGCCTAGATCTGGCCAACCACCCAAGTGCCATCATTCCATGCGTAATGTGGGCCAGATGACAAGGTTCAGTGGGCCATATTTGGGACATAGACATTTTATTTAACCTTAATTTAACCAAGGGGGGAAAACAACTTTGAGATCAAGAAGTATCCTGGCCAAGACATGCAGCAGCAGCACAGTAGTTCAGATATGCAATTTTCAGGCTCACAAACAAACATAAATCAGCAAGAACATCTGCAGACGGATGTGTCTGCCTCCAAGTCATCCAGCATTCTCCTAAAAACACCCAGTGAGACCGAGCCTTTAAGTTTAAGATCTTTCTGCAAAGGGAGCAGCAAACATAAAAGTCTGTTTTCTCTAATTCAGTTCTGTCCCTTGGTGAGAGTGAGAGAGAATATCCTGGGAACAAAGCCGATAGGATGCAGAGCTCCTCTGATTGATAAAAGTCAACAGGTAGGAGGGGGAGAAGACAGAGAAAAGCTTTGTAAATTAATATCTGCCAATGTTTTAGTCTACATTCCAACCAACGTGCTCATATCGCAAACCGTGTCGGCGGCATGTAGACTCTGAGATGAGGCGTGCATGTAACAGAACATCTCCGTAGTCCTAGACTGACATAAAAGTGGAAGCAAACTTTTTTTTTTAGATTGAAAAGAAAGGCAGGATTTAATCCTGAAATAAAAACCCAGCTTCACTTTCAACAGACAGCTGTTCGCGCAACAGACCCTGACAAAATAATTGTAATCTTAAAAATGCTGTTTGCAGCGATTCATTCAGCGCTGCTGTACAGTCAATACTGTTATTAATGCGGACAAAAGTAATCAGACCTTCTGCTTTCAGGAGCCATAAAAACAAGGGCCAATCTAAAAAAAAAAAAAGCACAAATATAATTAGAGTAACACATTCTGAGCAGCATTAGAAGGACGACCAGTTTGTGCAGCAGTGGTTCGAAATTCACAAAGAAGAAACAGCTCCCAGCATGGTGCTCAGGGATCAAATCGGCAGCTCTGTGAAGAATCTGTTCATCTCGCACAGAGTCATCTTGCTCTCTGTGTTTGAACCACCCACAGTTTTAAAGTGAAAACGTGTGGGAGCTAAATGAATGGAAAAGTGCAGGTTCATGCCCGGGCTGTATTTGTATCGTTATACCTCTGCCACTGAAGGTTAAACGTTAGGTGCCGTCCGTCTGTCAGCAGGATAACTGAAAAAAAAATCGCTGAGCCGATTTCCATGGACCAATGTGGGAGGGAGGGTCTTGACCCGAGGAGGAACCCATTAACTTTTTTTAAGACGAAGAATTGAAGGGGGCGGTTTCAAAGTTGTTGTTTTTCTCATTGTCCGACATTGGGAAACAGGGAAACTTTGTTTCTTTATAACATAAAGGCAATCTCGATAAGCGAAAGTGAACATTTTTAAGGTGGCAATCTTTATTCAGTCAGTGTACAGTTTTTGTGAAATAAATACTATGATTTAGGCGGCTGGTAGAGCAAGGTTCTGCAAGGCTGCCTCCATCAGTTACTTCAAATCCTTTGTCCAGATCGCTCGTAAAAAACTAACTTATAACAAGTTCTGGCTCAATTTACGCTCAGTGTTTCAAAAAAGTACCTCCGTCAGAAGTCACCGCATAATGTTTGTGTTTGATTCCCGGCACTGTGTCACGCAGTGTAATTGAGTTCAAATTGAATATGAGCTACCAATCAGTGCAATTAAGGGAGGATAAGACTCTTGTGTAGTGGAGGTAATGGGCAAAGTCAAATCTCCCCTGTCCTCACACATTAAAATACAAACACACATAAGAAGAATCCTCACATTGGTCATGCTCAGCGCTTGCTGAAACTCTGAACAAATAGCTGTAGGTGTGAATTAACTGTGTGCCTTTTTTCCCCCCTGGAATGGGCCGATATAGCGGCAGAAACTTAAATTATATATAGTGAACATCTGCCATAGACAAAAAAAAAGTGTCTTGAAAATGTAAAAATCCCCATGTGAGGAAAAATAAACCCCAAAAAACATTGGATTATACGTGACAAATGGTAATGAGGAGTCACGCGGGGGGAACATTGTGTATTAATCTATCCAGCACTGACTGTGCAGCCACCTGGCATGTTACATTGTGCATTTTTAATTACGGACCTTAGCTCCAGCAGGAGGTGATCTGGGTATCCTGATGACACCCATGTTCCAGGATTTATTGAAGTGAAACCTCAAATTATTACTCATAGTCATGTTTTTTAACCTGTGGTAAATGCACGTTATTGACAGTCATCTATCTATCTATCTATCTATCTATCTATCTATCTATCTATCTATCTATCTATCTATCTATCTATCTATCTATCTATCTATCTATCTATCTATCTATCTATCTATCTATCTATCTATCTATCTATCTATCTATCCATGTGGTGCCGCCATTAAAACAGTATTTAGTATGAGAATTCCTTCCAGTGTTTGGTGTTTAACTGTGGTCTTCTGGTTGCCGTTTGTTTGTTAAGTTTGGCTCAGGAAAACAAAAAATGTGTCTTTATTCCATCATCCTTGACCGCCTACTTCACTTGTCTTCTACCAGAGCTGTTCAGTCTTTTCGCACCTCTAGCATTATGACCTCCACTGTCAAAGAGGCCCGGCGTTATGATAACCACCCTTTGTTTTGGTTTCTATCAGCATCACGATATGACAGAAGCGTGAGTCAGACGCCTCTACTCCGCAACACAATGCAAGTATTGTTGCAACCTCCTAGTTTGTTCTCGCCAGCGCGGTAACTACTGTGTCTCGGGGCACCTTTTTCCCCCTCGCATTATCACATGTTGATTCAATGTGAATTCCAATGAGAGGAAATGACTCAACTGCATGCAAATATCCAAAATAGCAGGCAGGTATTTGAGTACACAGTGACAGCCTTCCATTATAACATGGTATGCTTCATTGGCACCTCCATTATGCTAATCCACAATGCGATGCCGTTGAAATGATTCGTTAGCATAATGGGAAGAACCTAATTGAGTGAATTCGCACCAAATTACCAGAAGCAGTTAATTGCCTGCCATAAGCTTCAGTCAGATGTGAACATGTATACACCGGTACAAATGTACCCGCATGCACTGACACACGAGCGCATGCGAAGGTGTCTGCAAGAGGGGTGACTGCATTTAATCTCTGACAGGCTCTCCGTTTAGAGCAGCGGTGCTACACAGGTGTTCACTGCTTGAAGACAGACAATATCTTAGAGTGGAATTGACTGTGAGCTGTCAAAAAAAAAGAGACATGAATACTGAGCAGCTCTCTCAGTGGGAACTAGTACCACAGTCAGAGCCGCGTATGTCTTCCAGTTGAGTCATTCACAAACAGAATGTGGTCGCTCCTTGAGGAACACAAGGAACACAGCCAACGGTGTTTGCAAAAGTTGGGACGAACAGTGTGCATATTTTTCATTTTAATTCTCCAAGAAGAGGCGTGTTATGTCATACAAGTGCCCCAGACTTTACCAAAATAACTCGCTAATTTGCAAATGAGCCTTTATGTCTGCTGCAGAGCAGCGTTGATTAATCAGCACCAGTTACCGCTCCTCTCTCCCCTAATCTGGATGTGCGAAAGTGTGTGTGGGTGTGTTGACAGAGAGTGCACTCCAGATAATGTCACATTAGCATACCTCTATCCCCATGCTGTCACTCAGTGTAAAATAGAAGACATACCTGTAGAGTGAACCCTATACTGACTCCACAAATATGTCTCTAATGTAATCAGGAATCAGCCATGTGTTTCGGTGCCGGCGCCTGACATCACGGCCCCGTGTAACTCATCAGGAGCTGAGCCGGGGAATGGAAACATTAGCTTTAATGAAATGCAGTAGGTGTGGTTCAGCCGAGTGAAACACTGTGCGGCGGGAAAAAAGCTGACATTTTTCTGCTGAAGTCACACAAAGTGTGAGGTATTATGAGAGGTGTAAATGAAGTGATACAAGAGTCAGGAGCCCGTGGACATCACAGATGAAATAAAGAAGCAAATTCCTGCTCTGTAATGTTCCGGCCCGATGAGTCTTTGAGTCCAGTTGCTCCATGAGTCTTGTTGGTTGTATGACTGATGTGTGCATTACATGTACCTAGAACCAGCTTGCATGGATTTTATTATATGAGGCTTCTCGTGTGGCTAAAATGAACAGTACAGTCAAAGCTGACTATCATCATTTCATACAACCGCGCATTAAAATACTGTAACCGACCCTTTAACCCTTTAACACAGAGTGTATCGCACAAGCGCACTTTGCATTACTCTAGTTAGAGAAGTTGCACTTCAAAGCCAACGTGTGGTGGTTACGGTAAGGCGGAGAGAGTGGGAAGAACAGCTGTACATACTCTTATAGTATACGTTTGGCCTGTTTCTGCACATTGAGAGACAAAGATACATTGAGATACTCAAAAAAATTATGTTTTATGCTGTTCAAATTTCAAATTCAACATGAAATATCTATTGTTTGTGTGCAACTGCTGTGTTTTTTTTGTTTGTTTTTCTTCATTTTAAATTGTTACAACACTATTTTAACTCAGTTATTCTGGAAAAATGGACAAAAGCAGTTTGTTACAGGACATTCTCTGGTCCTTTTACGGTTAAAATAAGCAAAACAAAACTTTTTGAGGCTTCAGTGTTAAAGGGTTAAGATACACAGCGTTTAATTTAGTGTGAGCGGTGGAGTGCAGTAAAACCTTGAGATCTATAAATGTGATGTATCTCTCCACCAGAGCAGCCCGATTTTAAATTATGCATAGACAGATTAAATAGATGCTACATTAGTTGTGCTGTAACTCAACAAATTATGCCAAAGACCCACTGCAAGGTCTGTGAGATGTGCCGTTAATGCGTAATCTAACTTACAATGTCTTCACATGGACTTAGTGTTATGTTACAATGCGTGCTTATACGTCACAGAAAAAGAACATTCGTAAACTGTTGTAAATGTCCTTACTTACCCTGACCCCTGTCATTTATACTCAAAGGATCATCATTCAGCTTTATAAGGTGCAAACAAACATGACCTACAGTATACATGGGGCCAACTCGTTTGAGCAATCCTATATAATATTCACAACCTGTGGAAAGTTTTTTTTTTTTTTTAAATCTTGTGCATTAAAGTCTTCATACAAGGCCAAGAGTTTCATTTGAAAGCAGCAATAGACACAGGGAGCAACAAGCCTCTCTGTAATGGCAGACAGCAGGTCAAACCATCCAAAAGGCCAATTTCTGTATAAGTAAGAACATATAAATAAACAATTTGATGCATAAAAGATCTGTTTTTGGTTTTGACCTGCTGGCACATTTGCAGCCTAATGTTCAGATTAAGTTGGCTCAGTTTCCAGCTTTTCTTTCTCTACACAAAGCTTATTCTCTGAATTACTACTCGTCTCAATGATTGTTATTACTGCCCGCAGCTGAATCGGAGTGAATAAATCCTAATTTACTAGATATTTATGTATGCAAATTCTGTTATCATTTACACACATTGGACAGCAAATATAAATCATGAGCAGAACCCAAACCGCACCAAATTTGTCTTCAAAGCCATTAAAGCTCCCTGGGAATGTTTAGTAGATGAAGCTCATAAAAAAATTATATTCTAGCAGGTGTTGTTAAATGTATGAGTGGTCAAGTGTTCTCATATCAAAATCCCACCGAGATTTCCTCCAGAATCATGATATCATATTTTATGTTGAGGCAAAGGAAGGATATGGCCTTAAGCTGCATCGGGGAAGATCCTTTTAGTCGAAAAGTGTAGCCTAATTTTACCCAGAGTAATTTATCAAAGATGAGGCTGTGATGAGAGCAGAAGCGATGAGCGCCCCTGCCTTACTAAAGATGAATAATAAATCTATTTGCCCAAGTTAAATTTTCCTGTTAGGTACAGACACTTTATCTCTCACAGTGAGTGACAGTTTGACATTTAAATAGAGTTTAAAGTCTCCTGAGAAGCAGCGGGCGGGCGAGCACATCTTCCTCGTGTACGTCTTTGACCTCACTTCTCCCTCGCGACATGTTTTACCACAAACAAGAGCTGCATCGGCTGCAACGCGTCACTGTGGACGTTTTACAGCTTGACATTAATAACACACATAATTGCACTGTTTAAAAATAGCGACCATTTTGAGTATAAATACTCAATAACAACTATCAGCTGTGGCCGCAGTGAATGTAGTGAGTGATATTTTCTTCCAGACTGAGATATTGGATGGATTTTTGTCCCGAGAGAGAGAAAAGTTTCAATTTTGAGCGAGATTTCATGAAATCTAACCCTCTGTCATAACTGTTTCAATCTACTCAAACATTCACTCCGAAAGATGAAGATTTTGAACGATGCTTGACATCATTCTTTATCGTCCATGGCTTGCTCATGACGATGTTTTCCACTGATTTCCTTCAGCGCCTTTTCCGCCGATGGGCCCAGCTCCTCAACGTGGGCACTCGATACCTTGCCAGCGCAGGCACTACAAAAAGTACCAGGTACTATCGCTATAGGAAACGCAAAATATCCATGCCGAGGCGTTGCAAGTCGAGTAGCCCTCGTGGAAACACGCCATTAGACTGTGGCCCACATAGTTTGATGCGCCCTACCAAAATGTCTTAACTATAGTTTTTCCTCATTAGAGGAATGCAAATGCACGTACATGGAGATAGAGTTGAAAACCCTGCTTTTGCCTGCCTTGGTGCATACAGTAAATATGATGAGTAGTGTGGCATCAGCATGTTAGCAATGTCATTGTGAGAACTTTATCATGCTGACATATGCATTTCAACTCCCACTGTCATTGTCTAAATACAGACAATGACAGTGTCAAGACACAAGGTCTTGCCTTGTATCACCACACACTCTCCCCTTGGCTTTTATAGGTGTAATTTAAAGCAAAGTATATGCCCTTAATCAGCTGGATATTCTGTATACAGTGTTAATGTGACCTCTGCAGTGGCTCTGTGTCTTACACCTTGACTAATTACTAGTTTTACCTCCTCAGCACGTCTAGGACAGGAGTCAGTGACTGTGACATTTCCTTGTGCTGGAAGTCTTGAGGTGTAGGAGCATCTCTGTGTTGACGGGAAGGTTAAACAGGAAAGAACGTACTGTCCCACACCTGCATCATGCTTCGAAATTGTGTAGCGGAGGGGCGGATGCTTTCTGGCTGACCTGCTGCACCGTAGTTATCAAGTTTCTAATGTGTCTCATTGTCATGGCAGGGGGTTAAGGAGTGAGTCCTTGTTACAGGGCAAAGTTTGGGTGAAGAGAAGGACGGTAAGGAATTGTGAAACTGGGGGTTTGATGTTGTTATCAAGGCTCATGTTCATATCCACATTGCAAGTAATCAAGTTACATAGCGTTCTACACTTTGGGATATGCCGTGTTTCCATCAAGTGGATGAGTTGAGTTTGGTGCAGTACGTGACATATTTTCTACATGAGGAAAAGTTAAATTTTGTGGCACCCTTGGGGTACCAGTCTTGATATAAACGGCCGCAAAGAAAGAGCTGCTGAATGCCCTCCTTTGTTGTCTTTTGTGTCACAATGCCATTGTTCTTGGTCCTTGCATCAGTTTGATGTGACGCTACTGTATCTATCTTGCTGATGTAGCCATCAGGGACAGGCCACTCCCCACCTAACAAGTAATTGTTCTTAGTCGAAAAGCAAGCCTGAGGGCTTTACCATTCCAAAGCCGACCGTGATGGAAACACAGTTATAGAGATCTTCACCAAGCATAGGGCCAACACCTGACCCAGGATCAGCTATGTGAAACAGCACTAAACAGTAGTCACCTAGAGATAATGCTAATTAATAGCAGTGGACCTATGTATGTGCTATTGCAAAAGGGGCAACAGCAAAAATGCTGCACATATTGCAAACACTGTGAGGTGCAGAATCATTGATCCTAATCAGATCACTTTTTTTGTATTTTACTGAAAGATTAGCATGGAAGTATTGATCAATACCATCAAAAAAATCCTGCCAACTCTACATTTTAAGTTGTAAGGGAAAAATATGAGAGTGGAGTCTGACTCCACAGAGGAGACCTGCAGACAGACCTTTCTCCCTCTGGGTCATAAGTGGCCACAATTTTATACCAATGTGATCACGGATCTGTCAATGGCCACTCTGAAAAATGACATCCTCTGATCTGGATTCACATTTTTTTTTACACTTATATTTAGTGTTTCCCAGACATTGATTTATGTGTGCGGCCACCACGATGTTATCAACACTGACCGCTGCATATTGATTTTTGTTTCACTGTTTCAGGTTAAATCTCATTTTGTTGAGCTGCAGGTAGCACATCGATTCCCTTAGCCACACACAGTATACAGTATATATAAATATAGTGTTGCTGTATATGAATGTGTGTGAGAGAATCTTTGAATTGATGTTAAAGTTGCTGTTATTACTTTTGCCTGTGTTTGATATGTGAACAGAATCAACTTAACGTAATCTGGGTTATGAGACCTGACTGAGGGAGTGTTTGTGTGTATACAGCAGCAGTGCAGGGGCGGGAATGGCCACATTTTTTGAGCAGCATCATGAACCTCTGAAACTTTTTTTGTGGGAGTCAGTTCTCCCAGCATCCAATTATTCAAAACAGCCACTATACCACTTTAAGGTAGGACAAAATAGATGGACAGATATATAAATGTCATCAGTTTGCATGTTCGCATTGCTTTGCTCCAGGTACTCCGGTTTCCCCCTAACAGTACAAAAACATGCCAAGGTTAATTGGACACTCTAACCTGAGAGTGAGCGGTTGTTCATCTCCGTGCGTTGGTCCTGCCTTTCACCCTATGTCATTCCCCTCAGGCGGAGGATGAAGTAGTAGACAACGAATGAGTGAGAACATACAGTAACTGTAAAAAAAAAAAACATTTTCCCACCAGTTTGACTCACTATCACTACTTCATCCCCTCAAGGCAGTGGTGCCTTTTACAGTAATGAGGGAACCTGAAAAAGATAATAGTGCAATAATGGTGAACAGAATGCAACTCCTCCCATGGTTGCACTTTTACCCTGTTAGGGGAATCTTCAGTTTAACAGATATGATGCATCTGATTTTCTTCTAAAAAACTGAAGCAGACTCACTATTACATACTGTAAGTAGAGCCTCTTCTATCTTTGAATCTGTTTCAGTATCCTCATAATGTCATTTCAGCTTTAATGAAATGCACCATGGCATCATTATTTCATTAATATGCTAGTTTGTTGTCCATGGTGTTGTACAGTGGTGTCCCTGACTGCAAATGAAGTGACACTTCAACGGCCTGTACACGGATGTGCTCTGTTTCACTGTAACCGCTACCATTTCATGTTTTAATGATTTTGAATTTAACGGTGAGGGAATCGACACAAAAGGAATGCGCCGAAGGATCTGATGCAACGCTGTATGAGTGATAAAATATTACCTCGGTTATATCACACATCGCCTGAGGGAGTTGTTTGCAAACTCACATGTTCCGACTGAAGACAATGCACCCTCAATTTTGACCCGATTATCTCCACGGCACTTTTAAAGTGCATGTAGAGTTCATACAAACTTAAATCATTGTTCTTAGTGTGTGGAGTGATATTTACTGTGTTGTCTTTTCCATTTTCCAATTTGTGAAACAGTAACCGTCGTAGACCAGATAAATGAGTGACTGCACTCTAGTGGAGAAAGTGAAGCTTCAGTACAGGAAATGTGCAGGTCCTATTTGTGATAATGGTGACAAAAACAACAACAAAACATGTAGTTTAGTTGTGGGCCATTAAACTGTGACATGCATTAATTGGGGCTTGTTATTCTTATCTGGATGTGATTTCCAATGTCGAAATTCAAGCCTTGTTGAATGTCACTAACCTGATATTTGAAAGCCGTGTTGCATATTTATTTATTCCGCTCACAAAATTCACATTTGCCCTTATAACGATTCCCTGCCTTTAACACCAGAACTCCCTGCAGTCCCATTACATGTCATAATATGTTTTGGCATGAGAAACGGTACCTTGTAGCGCCGGGTGACATTAAACATAATAAGAACTTTCTACGGTGCAGATATGTAACATATCACGTATTAGGTGGACTTAGCCTAAAGGTTATAGAAAGCTGCTAATAACCAGAAAGCCATACTATGAGAGGAAGTGATCCCTGTTTAATGAAGAAGAAAGTGATTTGATGTCATTGAACAGCAGCTGCCATTGTGTCCTTGAGCAAAACGAAGGGCAGCTGCTGCTTTCCATCACACACAATTAAACAAATTAATGGCACTTGTTAATTATTGAAGTCCCTCAGTTAGGTGCTAGATGTTAAGTACAGTGTTTAACCTGCTCAGTTGAAGAGGTAACAGGTATTATTCTGATTAAGACTTAATTGTGCCTTGAAACCCACAAATAGAACAACTATTTGTGGGTATGAGGCATTGATTTCCATTCTGCTTTATCGTGCCTAATTACAATATCAATTATCTAAAGACACTTTACATATTCAGGTCAAAACCTTACAATATTACAGAGAGAAAGATAAATTCGCACAGTGTCCAAATACATGGCAACAGTGTCAAGTAAATATGGAAGATAGGTGGGTGGAAAGAAGGGGGACAACTAACTTACTAACTTATAATAACTGTAAGATACTGTCAGAACTTTGTATGTCAGTCTGTGTTTGCAGCAGTGATCCGAGTTGTCGGGTTCCTTGAATGCATCTCATCTCTCGTCCTCTAAGATATGTTCCCTCTACAGATAAGACAACTCCTCTTTGTCCTGTCCATCAACGTACAAAATAGACATTTCTGCATTACTTCAATGCAATAATGTTACAGGAGGACTGAGAGCAACACCTCTTTATGGTTCCAGTAAATGTAATTTACGTTCACAACACATAGGTCTATAATCATAAGAAAAACAACTTAATTCCCATCTCTTATTAGGCAAATATTATGTTTTATGAACAAACAGTATGTGGGTAATTAAAGTTGAGAAATAGGCAAACATAATGTGAATAATTGGAACAATGCAGACATTTTTTAATCTACCTGGTCAAAGTATGAGTGTCTCAGTCGCTCTGACTCAAATTGTGTTGTGCGGATAATTTCCGTCTAAATTGCATGTTTCCTCTGTTTATTAAGAAAGTAAATGAAGATTCACACTTTCTCCTCAGCAATCTCAGCGGAGTGACGCACTGATAAATCACAATCTCGCTGTTAATTTAAATAACATACCCCATCAAGCGGATGGGAGGGCACAGGCGCTCAACCCGAGTGTTGCTAATAAAATAGATTGTTACTGTGCACTGTTTCAGACTCGGGCGGGTGCAAAACAATATAAATCTCAGCAATTACATTGTGCTGGGCGTGAGAATGGCTCTTAAATGCAAAATTAATTTGGGGTGTGGCTCTCTCTGCAGCACCGATCACTCAGCATGGAAACACTGCGAAATTACACTCGAAGAAAAGGTACATAAACCTCACAAATCAATGGTAGTTAATTAAATGGTGAGATGGGGGTAAACAGCATATTGACACACTTTTAATGGCGGCCCACACAGATTTGTCCATTCAGGCTGATCGTTGTAAATAAAGACTCACACAAACACACATTACAGTGGAGCCTCACCTCGAAGCAATGTCAGGCAACTGTGCTTTATTGTTTGCAGTGATTTAGAACTCTTATCTCGAGCCCCAAGTCGAAGATATTGTGGCCGAAGACAATAAAGTCAATAAGTTTATAAATTGGAATGGATTCTGAGTTTGCACAGCATGGTGAATAAACATTGTTCTCAGGGGCTTATCTGTGGTGTTTTGAAGGCGTTGCGGTGCGTTTAAAAAAAAAAAGGGAACATCAAGGGTCCTTGCTCTGCTGCTGTGTTCAAATTGAGAACATGCTCCGAGACATTATATCGCCTTAAAACGCCGCATCGCCATTTTGGCCCTTCATAAGAGCTCTTCGGCCAATACTGGGAAAGCACATAAACGCTAATGGATGACTCAATGCATCGGCGTGACAAGAAAACAGCAGCTAATTACCCTGAAACAAGTTTATTGGTACTGTGCTGTCCCTTAGTGTCAACAGTTTGTTGCTGAGTAGATTTCTATTATGTCAAGTTTCTTAAGATAAGATCTACACAGAATTATATAGAACTTGTGCCATCTTTGTATAATAATATATACTAAACATCTAAAAATGTACAACACCTGTGCAATATCGTACATATTTTACATGCTACATAAATCCACAATTACTTTTCATGATTGGAAAGGAGCATGGATTTTAGCACATAAGGTTTGCTTTAAGGTGGTCCAAGCAGCTTGACACTTGAAATCAAACCGCCTATGATTTTTGTCTTCTGACGTGAACACAAACACATTTTCTCTTTCATTCTCACTCACTGGCCACAGAATCACACCCAGCCCAACTCACTGTTGCATCACCTCGACTTTGCTAAGAGGAAGACTGAGGGCAGTTTACTTTTCAGTTCTGAGCTCTGGCCCAGAGGCTTGAATGACTTTGTAATTGTCAGCTAATTTGACGCTAAGGGGGTTTGTCCAACTGGCTGGTTTACAAAATAAAAAGTTGTTGTCTGGTTTGATATTTGTCTGCAAAAGCATATTTATTTCAAACTGAGTGGTGTGGTATCACGTACAGTACTGCAGTGAAGTATATAAAAAGTTTGACGACACATCACTGTGTTATGGTGAAGTTATTGAATATTTTTAAATTGAACATTTTTGGGGTGTTGCACTTTGTAGACGGTCACTATGTTCCCACCTCGCTGATGCATGCACGTAGGGATCGATGTAGTTTCTCTCGCTCGAGAGACGGCTGTATTGTTCGGCAACGTTTGCGGGTTTTTTTGTCAACCGTTTGTTGCACAAAACGTGTGTAAAATATTATATTAACAGCTATCATTTCTGACACGTCGTTACAACACTCTTCACAATAATTTTCGACAAAAATATGCACCTTCCACTCTGTATTATTAAACATATATATATATATATATATATATATTATATAAATCATTTTACTTAATTAAAAGGTTTTATTCCTTCAGTCAGAGCTGTCATTTACACAAAAAAACACCAACATGCCAATATGTCAACTTGCTGCATTTAATTCATGAGCAGAGATGTGCTGGATTGCATTCAGATCCTTTACTCCCAGGGAGTTAAGATGTTTTGATGCTCAGATGGTATAAATCATGTCATGGATTTTTTTTTTCCCCCCTCCCACAAGACTAGTGCCGATCAAACTCTGGGAGAATTCAGTTTAATTACACCTTTCCTCTCCTTTCCTGCTTTTATAGGTCATTTCTCTAGGCAAATAATAATACTGTACACAACTGATTTTGATGGAGCACCTAAGGGGTCACGGTGGAAGTGTTCGTTTTTTTTTATTATTATTTTTATCAGTTATTTTTGGATTCTCTCTCATTAGCCTGTGTATCCTCTCAGATCCAGTTCCACCTCCATGCTAAAATACAGACTGTGCTGGAAAAGCTTTGCAGGTCTTACAGGCAGAATGTGTCTGTATATACATGATAGTTGTTTTTTTTTTTTGCTCATTAAACCAAAAGGCTGAGCTCTGTAAGTACACTAACACAGTGAGTAAAGGTGTAGCTGCTCTGCTCGGCTGTGCCGGTTGAAGCCGCGGTTACTTTCATGCTCCCATTAAGATCGGCCAAGAAAGTGATGTTTTAAGCCACACACTATTGCAACTATCAGATGAAATAGACAGTTAACACACCAGTCAGTTCCCTGGACCGTGGAGTCGGTCTTACACTCATTATAACACACAGTTATCATAACAACTGCAGCATGACCACGCCTTCTGCCAGCAGTTATGTCAGTGACCAAAGCTCTCTCATCCCTAAAGCTATAATAATTGCTATGTGATCATCATCATCATCAGCAGCAGCACTATCGCACAACATTTTTCGAATATAAAACATACAAAAATCTGTACAGTGATTATGGATGAATACCAATTCGATGCAACTGGCCTCACCAACCTATTTTATCAGTATCTGGTGTTCAGCTGCTTCATGGGCTGCAACCTCTGCTGTTGCTCACACACGGAGCGTGTCATCTGTGCGCCCGCTGTGCAGCTGCTGCTATGTTTTTATACATTTGTGTTTGCCCTTGAAAACTGCCAGAAATAATATCGCTTTAAACGTACCTACGTACGAATGCCAGGACCTCTACTGTGCATCAGTGGTCCTGCAAATATTTCACTGAGCAGGACTCCTACACTGCTTTTACTTACTTTACTAGAGAGAGAGATTTAGACATGTTGACGCGTTTGCACAAGCGCACTTTGCAATACTGTAGTTACGTGATGTTTTGTGCTGGAAAAATTCCCAACTGAGAAGTTGCACGTCGAAGCCAAAGTGTAGTGATTAGAGTTGCATTTAAATATTGCGACTGAATATGTGATTGAACTTGCATCACTCTGGGTATGGATTTAATATGAACAGAAGAGGAATTAAGAAAAACTATTATTGTGTTTTGTAATCAGTAACATAAAGCAGATAGATTTATTGATCTCTTGGATGGAGACTGAATTGCCCCGTCTCTCTCTTCCAGTCGTACTTCAGTGTTTCTCAGTCGCTCCGTAGAGGAAGAGGCTCGCAGCGCCGCCTCGGAGCGGAGCTCAGAGTGCTCCCCATGTGGTGGAGTTAAACTGTGGATAAGATGACTCGCTGCAGTTGATGATACAATTAGAGCAGGCCCCGTAGGAAGCCGCCCTGATGAAGCGCTGCCACGACTTTGATTGGAATTACTGTAGTAGAGTTTATAATCAAGTCCGGGAATACGCAATTAGCATACGCCATTTGATGATGTGATTTTATCATATTGTTTTATCAGCTACAGTTTAATTAATATTTCACAATGCTTTGTATAAGCCCGGTGTTCACACTGCAGGGAGACAGACAGCACAGAGGATGCACTTATTCATTTATGTGGTAGCGTGCTGTAAAAGTTCTGAAACATGTGAATTCTTAAGAGGAAAGGAAATCTAATATTAAGCAATTTCAATCTCTTTTTACAATGTCCCTATTGGGGTATCGTGTCAGTGATCTATTATATAATAAACAGAGTGTTTATTCCCGCTCAGATTCATAAATTGCACACTTTCGGAATCTAATTATTCCGAACATAGCAACATGTGATTAATTACCATGCTTTAATTAGCAATCGCTGCAATGCCTTTACGTGATTTCATCTCCGGGAATATTTATCCACATTTTCATGAGTGGTGTTCACAATCTCTCTCTTTCCCCTCAGTTGTACAGGACATGAACACACACACACGGAAAATGTGTTAAATGGAAAATGGGCGTGCCACCAGCATGTGGCAAATGCATTTCTTATTTACGTGCTTATTTATTTAAGTTGTTCCCTTAGCATGAACTGGCCTCGGTGCAGGCTGAGGACGAGAGAGACGTCAGCCGTCGTGAGAAAATAACCTCACTCAAGCTGCAGGGGGGAAGGTAGAGAGTCTTAAATGTACCCAAATATGTGTGCCGTAAAGAGGCGACTTCGCTTTAGGGGTTCTAAATGTGCCACTTTAAAGTGAAACACAGTGGAGCAAAAAGGCATTTGCTTCTCGGCAGGCGTGTCCTTCACTTTGCATGTGTGTTGACGTCGCTGCTCTGTCGGAGGAGATGGACTGAACGCAAAGTGGCGCATGCTGCAATTTTATGTTCTCCTCTCTGCAGCAAACATTATTTTTAGAGAAGCCTGAAGCACAGCGTTGATGCGAGGATCCATTTCCGATGTCTTTTTGTATTGACTGAAGCTGTTGCTGCTGCTTTCTGGGCCATTTTACTAATGCTGTATATCGTTCTTGAAGTGTAATATTGATCAAATGAGTGACCCAGAACCGACTGATCTATGTGCACAATCCCAGTTTAGATCCTGACATGGATTTGGCATGATAGTCACATGCAAACTGGTGTGATGTGACCTAAATAAGATGATCTCCTAAAGAAGGGCTATTTGAATTCAGAAGTGGGTGGGCTACGTGATGGGATTTGACATTCAAGAGAGGTGAAATAGTTAAATCTAACCACCAACAGACAAGAACATGAAGCCTTTTTGTGTCAACAATTACGCAGTGATTCACAGGATGTTACTTAACAGTGTTTCATCCAGATCTGATCCAGATTACGGATTTGGCTGCAATTTAAATTTAACATGGGAAGTTCCATTTAAGGAGTGACAAAGTGCTTAAGCCTTGGTGGAGGTTTGTGTTCTTTGAGTGTCCTTGTGTTCACAGTGTTATTTTTATATTGTTTTGTGTTGCTTTCCTCTTTTTTTATTCCTGCTTTGTTGTTTGGTGGTGCACTGTATGCCTATATGGGGTTGGCTGGAGTTGGCAAAGATACATTATGAAATATAGGCTCAACACAAATAGCCTACGTACACATACACCCAACACAATTATGTGCACACACGCATCGCAACCAAAGTTACAGAAGAAGTTTGTGTTGGAAGTTGAGGCTGAATAGCAGGTCAACCAAGAGAGACTTCATTCATCATTTGAATAGGTTTTATTGGCAGGCACGACTGGTTTAAAAATCAGATTTTCCAATCTAATTATAAAGCCCATGTCAACATTCCCAACTACACCACAGATTGCGTGTTTGTTTTTTTACAGTCTCTCACACAACCTAGTGCAGACACCCACACAGTTTGTGCAGTCACACTGGTTATCATATAGTGTGAGGTTGGGGAAGTGAGATCTGATCACAAGTGGTCACCGGAGACACATCCATAGCACATTTTAGTCAAGTGTCAACAGATTGACCTAACACTCGCCGTCAAATCTCTCAGGAAAAGACGTTAATACAAGAAGAAGATGAGAAGAAGCCAATGTGGTGTAATACAAACAAGTCCTGCCCTCTCAATGTTCTAAGAATATCCCATTCTGTCACCATGTACACGTTGGTACCAGTATTTAATAATGAATAATTACACATGCACTGAATTGCACTGTTTTGTCTTATTTGCATATTTGGACTGCACTTATATTTATTTACTAAGTTTTGGCAGTGGGGTTACAGTCGTGCTTTTGAAAGATTCAAAGACAATTAGCGACGCTGCCAGTCATTGGAGAATGTCTGGGTGCCTCTTTTTATGCTTCAGTGCTGTGACAGCTGTGGCTTGCGGGCATTATTTTTTCAGGAGTCCATCTGTCTGACTGCCTATCTCATTCTTATGAAAAAAATGGTAATTGAATCCTTTCAAACTTGGCACAAATATTGACTTTGATTTGGGAATCAACCAATGAGATTTAGACGGTCAAAGGTCAAGGATGAGACACTTGCTGAGGGGAAAACCCTGCAATTTTGTCACCAATTGTGACCCAAATTTGAATCTTCAATTCTGGTAGTCCAAGACTGAGTTGACTTATAATATGCTGATTAGATTACAACCAACTTGTTTTGACATTTTCTGAAATGTCTGACATTAAATTGGTTGTTAGAAAATCAAGCCATGAATTGTAGTTCTAAGCCTATATTCATATTATAGATAAAGTCAGACCTGTCGCATTTCTGACTCACCCTAAATACAACACACGTCTGAAGTGAATGTCACCAGATTTATGTGAAGCCGGCAGCAGTACAAGGTGAGACATGCGCGGAGAACAAGAGATTATGTGTGCTTCGTTTTACTGCCTTTCACGATCAGAGTGCTAAATTTATTATTTCAATCACCATCTCCGAGGCACAAAGGATATTAATTAACTCCAGTAAACCATCTTGTTCTCTTGATGAGAACATCGCTAACTTATGTTCCCGGGCTCCAGGAGAGAAAACATTTTCTGTAAGTGTCCTGTCACATTCTGAATGAAGATTGAAGAAACGTCGTCCTTGTCTGAAGGATAACGCTTGAGCAGATAAATGAGACCATTTATGTCACATACAGTATTCTTGCCTTCAGTATGGAGAAATAAACAAACCTCACTCTTTGTTTTTCTGGGTGACGCAAACTGATGACGCCGTTAATGGGGTTCACAGGTGAAGTACAAGAAAGTGCTAATGAAATTCGCAGCACAGTCCAGATTGCTCAACTCAGGGCCCTGTTGGCTGGGAGGGAGCGGGAGAACGCTGCCTCCTGACACGATAATTCATCCCCGTTTACCGTAGCTCCACAGAGTGGAGTCCGGGCAATTGGAGAAACATAAATCCAGCCTGAAATCTCTCAGATTGCATCCAAATGGCCCTTTAAACAACCGGCACGGCTGCCACTGTGACTCCATCGGAGCAATCTATCGTCTAACCGGCACCGCGTGAGCCTCCTTTCCAATCACAGATAACAGTAAGGGTGGGTTCTCAGGGCAAATTATGCGAGCGGCCTCCTCTTCTCCTCTGCCTTTGCACTTTCACTGCGTGACACGCAGGGAAATTAACACAAACCTGAGCTCATTTGCTTTTCATCCTGTCTGAGTGGAACATTTGTCAAGGTCAGAGCTGAAGAGGAAGGCAAGTGGGCGTGTCTAGCACGGGGCAAGAGTGAAGGGGGCGCAGGTGACGAAATGTCTTAACGTCATGCATCTCATCGTTTCCTGAACTGTCACGAACCCTCACTGTCACCACTGTCTATTTATGCACCTCACACTCGTGCAAGAGTTGCGATACTGGGGAAGCTCACAGGAGCAGCGCTGTCTTTCAGCCGCGTCCATGTGATCGTTACTGAAGCACAGCTAGTTTGCATTCTGCACAGCAGGCGTGTGCTGACTTTACAGCAAATGACATAAAAGTGCACTGTTTGGGAATATCTTAAATTGCCGTCCAAGAGGCACTAATTGAAATATGGAAGGAGGTTATAAAATGGGCTACAGTAAAATGTATTTTTTTTAATATATATATTCTTGGTGTGGTGGAATGAGAAAGAACCCTATTAAAGGGAGGTAAATTGCAAGCATGGAAGTAATGTCAGTTGCCATGCAGGCATTTAAACTGAAAGCCTCTCCAACCTGCACGTCGAGGTGTCCTTCGGAGAGAGAGAACTGTGTTCCGCAGTGGGTGAATAGAAAATATACAGTCGATAAAGTGCTTGATATATAGAAGCCTTGTATGAATGTATGCAGATGAATGGGTCAACTGTATGCAGAGAGCTTTGTGTGGTTTATAAGACGAGAGCGGGCCATGTGAAGCCAATTTACCGTTCGCATATACTGTAGTATGGCATATTTTTAAACACGACTACGTACAATGTCAGATTGAACGGAAATGAAATACCTGTGAAATAATGTTGTCGCACGGCTTTAAAGTCTATTTTTATACAATAACTCCCCTGGCTTTAATTAAGTTGTTGTCGAGCAAAACAAATTAATGTGTGCATCAAAACATCGAGACATGTTTGTCACCAGAAATACTTCAACAACAGGAAAACACAAGATCTGACACATGACTTTGAAGCACATGCACATGTCATATATAGTATCTGCAACACATTGAGTATCTGTGACACACCCACTGCACACACGCACATTGATTGTTTGTGACACACACACATTGAGTATTTGAAACACACCTACTGCACACACACACATATCGTATTTGTGACACACCTACGGCACACACACATTGATCATTTGCAACACGCCCACTGCACACACACATATTGTGTATTTGTGACACACCCACTTCACACACACATTGTGTATTTGTGACACACCCACTGCACACACACACATCGTATTTGTGACACACCTACTACACACACACATTGAGTATTTGCGACACACCCACTGCACACACACATTGAGTATCTGTGACACACCCACTGCATAGCCCACACACACATTGAGTATTTGCGACACATCCACAGCACACACACACATTGAGTATCTGCAACACGCCCACTGCACACACACACATTGAGTATTTTGCGACACGCCCACTTCACACACACATTGAGTATCTGCGACACGCCCACTGCGCACACACACACACACACACATTGAGTATTTGCGACACACCTACCACACACACAAATTGAGTATCTGTGACACACCCACTGCATACACACACACATTGAGTATTTTGTGACACACCCACTACACACACACACGCATTGAGTATTTTGCGACACGCCCACTTCACACACACATTGAGTATTTGCGACACACCTACTACACACACACACACTCACATTGAGTAATTTGTGACACACCTACTACACACACAAATGGAGTATCTGTGACACACCCACTGCACACACACACACATTGAGTATTTTGCGACACACCCACTGCACACACACAGGTTTAAAGCAGATGGTGCACAATCATGCAGCCAACTGGGGGTGGGTTGAGGAGGGGAAGCCAAGAATCTGTCTGCCTCCCCACTTCAACAGCTGTGTGCCTCCGGTGGCTGACACCATACCTGACTACCATATGGCTCCGACACCGCTCCCCACTACAGGGCCCATTTAATAGGAATAAATTGGGCTCATTTGTCTGTCCAGTTGGCGTCGTCCAAATCGCAGCGTACATTCTTTAACAGAAAATGAATCACTGGGGAACGCGTGCCTCATTTGTCCTGTACAGTGATGAATCTTTGGTGCCGCCGCCGCTGCTAATGGATGAGGCAGCACCTTTTCTAATGAGCGCGGCCTCACCTCATCCTTTACAGTTTCGGTCATACTCAAATTGTTGGTAAGTGGAAACAGTGACGTGAGTTTTTGTTGTGCGATTTGATTCAGGGTACAAAACGTTTGTCAAGGGATTAACTTTATTTGTTGCGCAAGAAAAATAGCCCCATAACAAAAAGGCGAAAGCTATTGCCGCTCTCATCTTTAACTAGACACACAGTAAACAACTCACCAGGTGCCCTTTCAGTTCAGCTGTTGTCCTCTGAGGGGCAGTGTGACATAACAGCCACAGTACAGGAGATGAATGCAGTCGTCAAAAGGTTCATGTGCACAGTGAAGTACACAGCCATGTACGAGTGAAGCGCCTGTCAGAAGGTTTGACCCCATATGAACAACAACAATGAACTTTGCCACCATTTTTATGCTCGATGTACACAGTCGATCGTGGCCAGGTTGGCATTTTTTTGTTGAGAATTTTGCTTTGGCATCAGCAAAATTATTTTTGAATGAATTCATTTTGTTTGTTTAAAAACTTGTTGATTTTTTCGCACAGTTTCACATCTGACTGATACACTTCTAATCAATCCGAATAATAGAGAAGAAGAATACTTTGAAATTGCTCTCAGAATTGTTTGTTCACAAATCCATGCTGTTTCTTTGTTGTGTTTCAGTTGTTTTTTTTGGGGCAAAATAAAACTGACATTTCTACAATCTCAACAAAGCGTTTTGCGTTGCCATGGTTTCGGAACAGCGGTCTCGATTTTCCGCTGCTGCAGTCGCTGTGTCAATACACCCATATATATGTGATTAAAGTATAAATGACACAACACATATGGTGTTCATCGTGTTAGATCGGAGACTGTGCTCCAATGAAACGCAACTCAGGGTCGTATTCAGGGGTTTGCCAAAAACGACCCATAATTATGTATTTCAATTTCAAATGCCCATCCCTACAACAAACATCCTGCTATATTCAGCCGCTGCTTGTTCTCTCGTCAAAATTATAAGCCACCTGCCTTCAAGATTTACAGTAGTAATCTAGGTAGGACCTTTAGCGTGTGTGAGTCCTTTCGCTAAGAGCTCCTTTGCATCATATTTACTGTTCAATAATCATTACTAATAGACTCGGCCATGACGACGCTGTAGTTCTTCACAGATCAAACCAATTTACACTCCAAATATAATAAGTAGTATAACAACGTCTCTCTTAACTGTGCAGATTTCTCTTTCACCTTCTTATCCTTGGCATGAGGAGGTTATTTCCAGCTTATTAACCTTCATCCGTGCACTCAAACACAAGGTCTAGATGAGTCCTTATTCAAACTATGAGGACACGGCAATAAATAGAGCATTAGAAGGAGCAATGGCTGACTCCCCGGATAGTGTGTGTTGTGGATGATGGATGTGAGAACATCTCAGATAGAGATCAAGGTAAATTCCGATGCTGTCGGCTCCGGCATGATCTATTATGCACGGACTGCTTTGTTCTGATGAGGAGGAGGGTCACTGGAGTGGTGTTGTAGCTCGTGGTTGGAAATTATTTTCCATTAGTTCTCATGTTTTATGTAGACGGCCCGTGCATGCGTCAACCGTGCATAATTCCGACATGATATGGTCTAACCTGAATAAACCATGAATAGCCAGTAATGGAAAAAAAAAAAACTGCATCTGCCCATGTAGCATATAAGCTTTCGTTTTAATGATCATGTCGATGTGTTCTAAGTGCCTTCTGATGATTTGGGGGATGTGGGTTTTATAATTTCTTTTCCTCTGCCCTACCCTAGCCAAGCTTTCACACAGCAATAGTCTTTCTCTTCGCCTGCTCCCAATATAATCTGCCAGACAAGGATGTATTGATCCATGTTTGCTTCTGAATTAAAGCAGAACCAGAAATGGTGAAATAGTTGAGTATATCCAGCTGTGATGCAGAGTGCAGTGCGTATGGTTAATATGTTGGGATAAACCATTGCAGGTTTTAGAGGACAGAGGTCGCTGTCACACTTCCACGGTGATGTTATAACACAAAGGGGGAAAAAAATAAAGTAAAGGTGTCACAAAGTCTCATTTCCTCCCACAGTCCTTGCTGCACTGATATTACCTGAGGGTAGCAGTTAAAAGCTCCGCTTGTGACAGTTTGTGGATAAAGCAGCTCTGTGTGTCTTTATCACAGCGTGCCATGTTTGTGTGTTACTCAGCAGCAGCTGGCCGCCTGATCTGCCCGCCCTAAGTGCGCCTCCCTCTGCCTAGATCAGGTTCAATAGAGTCATCAGCGGCACTGTGTCTCCGCAGCTCACTTCTCATAGTTGTTTGGACCCTCAGGCTTTTCAGGGAGCGACATATACGATTAGCCGGAATATCACCCTCAGTGTGATCCAGGGCGGACAACAAACTCAACATGTGAGCAATGTGTGCAGTGTGTCTGCTGCTGCTGTGTGCCAGGTTGTGCCTGTACACTGGTGTTGTACTTAAACCGGCAGCATTTGAGGATTTCACTGACAGCTATTCAACAGGATAGGATGTATGTTACATATCTAGGGATAAACCTGAGCATACATGACATAACGTATGTCTACAAACGATGCTTTTGTCAGAAATTAAAATTTAGGGGTCAACAACAACCAAAAAAAACAACCCTATGCCTAGAATTTTGCCTTTCTGGTATCACAGGAGTTGAACTTTGTTTATTGGGGAACTTTGTGCTCTAAACAATGCACAGCTTAAATGAATGGAACTTGCTCTCCGTGTGTGGCCAAGAAATGCATCGCAGTGTCATGGAAATCTGATTCCCCCTCTCCTTATCGACAAATGGGTCTTTGGAGATGGAACAGTTGTATCCGCCTTGAAAATTTGGCAACCATATTTGGATTACATACTGTAGGTACATATATTATGCCAAGTACCTAATCCAAGTATTTTGTATTGACTTTTTTTGATATGCCTTATTCTTTGTTATGTTTATATTCAAAGACATATAAAAGAAACAAACAAACAAAAATCCCGACTGAAACATCCATCTGTAACACAGTGGCAACAAAGCAGTTAATCTACTTTTGCCTTCTAAAATTATGATATCACTTCATTTTTTCAGTAAGAAGGGCTACAACAATTAACATATTTCTTAAATATGACCCTGTTCTTGTTTATTTTTTTTGTTTCCTGGCTGATAATTTTTTTGTACAAAAACCAATATATTTAATCTAAAAATGTGTTTTAGCAGAATTTTAATGAAGAAGCTGATGAACGTTTTATTGAATCATGAAAATAATGTTTGGTTGTCGTCTTAGCAACCAGGTAATCTGCTTAAAAACTGCACACATAATTTGAATATCGTGTATCTTTAACCACAAATTTGAAACACTAGCTGATCATTTTCCATTAATGTTGTATATACATTTCTTTTTATTTCTCTCTAATATGGTCATGATGATTAAATTCAGCCCTTGGGGGGCGAAATACTTCCATAGACACATTTTAATATTTTATTGATTAAAAAGATCTGTACCAGACGTGCACCAGAAAACATAATTATCCACTCAACTTTTTGTTTGATTGGAGTGTCATCTTTTCAAAAAAAAGACACAGCTGGATAACAGAAAAAAATAAAATCAACCATGCATTCCCATTAGATCATTTGCTTTGGTATTAATACAGAATCGCTCTTCCCTTAAGGCGACGAGAGTCATGTCGCAGCGTTGTACAGAGACGGATTGTATTGACCGACCACAAATGGAATTTTTTTTCCCCCCTTTTAAATAAATGGATAGAATCTGTCCAATTTATCAAGCGGCATACACATTGCATGTACTGCACATGTGAGCGAGTGTAGGCATTCTCCTGTTTGTCAATGTTAGCTGTGCATTTGTTGCAGGAGTTGCACAGCACACCACAAAAAAAGTGGTGAAAAGAAAATTACATTGTGATTATAGTGGGGGTACAGGGGGAAAACTGAACTAATTGTTAGTTACTTGAAGAGTGAGTCCAGCTCTGACAGGCGCCATGAATGAGAATAATGTTGGTGCAACTGGACGGATATTTGCTACAACATAGGAACAATAATTATGTGATCGCAAGTAGGAGGGGAGGGTGGGGGTGTGATGGGATTTTTTTTTTTGTCCCTTGGGTATTGAATCAGTGTTTGATAAGTGAAAAAACTGCCATCGTCATTGTGAGATGCCCTTTACTCATCAAACACATTTATTTATCTTGTATGGCCTCTGGCTCCCTGTTAAATTCAATATACAGTTCCACTGCTACGCAGATGACACCCAGCTCTATTTATTTATTTATTTATTTATTATTATTATTATTATAATATTGTTCCTTATGTCTAAAGACTTCCTCAAATATATACATGTAAAAAAAAACACTCTGACAAATGGAGAAAAAAAGGGAAAAGAAAAACCTCAAACCACAGATTAATCTATCTTTAACCCACCCGAGCGACAGCTGTGGAGCTGATCGACAGACCGTCGCCAGGGACGACGCGCGCCTCGCCGCAGACAGGTCTGACCACATCGGCGAGATGAGTCAGAGGTGACTCTGTCCATCACAAGAGAAAACAACACAGATAAAAAACATGTCTCCCCGTGGACAAAAGGCCACAGTGCCACTCACTCGCCCACTTACTCCCTCACTCACTCACTCGAGTACTGAGGTGTTCGCTGTCATCGTCCGAACACGTCTGCTCTCAGATTCCCAATGATGCATCAGAAACGTCCACGCCAACGCACAAATACTAACATCTTATTTAATCACAGGAAATGTGCCGAGCCACAGCTGCCAGTGGTGTGATAGAATAAGACATTCGGTTGTAATGCATTATTTAGTGATTTAATTACAGTCGTCCATGTTATTATTTACTTAATTTAAGATTTATTTCTGTCTGTTTTGGATTTATTTTGCCTCCCTCCCAGGTCATTTGAGTTTGACAGGGCTGTAGACTGTGGGGCGGCGCCAAAGCTTTTGGGTTGTTTGCAGTTGCAGTTGGTAAATCTG
The DNA here is from genome assembly GCF_963457635.1 of Microchirus variegatus. Taxonomy (NCBI): domain Eukaryota; kingdom Metazoa; phylum Chordata; class Actinopteri; order Pleuronectiformes; family Soleidae; genus Microchirus; species Microchirus variegatus. Next base: position 10,911,960 of record NC_139803.1, read on the forward strand.
TAAACATGTCTCTGTTAACAGCTCCCATAAGGCTGCTGGTCAGGGTCTGTTGTTTTTGTGACACAACTGCAAATAACTAGGCAAGGAGAGCAAGAGAGAGGACAGAAACAGAAAGGAAAGATGGACAGAAAGTGTCTAATTTGACACTTAAGTTCATGATAACGTGGCTCATTCAAGTTGAGATTATTGCCATTGAGACATTGAATAAACATCCGTTAACTTCCTGTCCCTAAAAGGAAAAATAATCTCAGATGGAACTCTCAACCCATTCTGACACTAGTAGGACATAAATTAATATTTACCATTTAAACCACAAATTCTCCTCCTCCTCCTTTGTCTTCTCTCATCCTCTCTGCTCTATTTTCCTCCTTCCTCTAATAAATATTGAGGATATTTTTGTCCCATCTGTGGCCGTAACTTTGCAAGTGTACACACACAGATTCTCTCTATGAAGCCAGCATACTTTACCCGAAGTTGTCTCCGCCTTGACACCGTCTTCAAAGTCCGGAACAGTCATTTGCAGAATGCGGCGGCAAACGCTCTCTCAGTGGACACCAGTGCAGGAGAGTATTCCCATATTCCAATATAGAGGCTAGTATTGAAGTCAAAATTGAAAGGGAGCGGCATAGAACAGCCATAATCTGTTTGGAGATAGCTTTAGCAGAGTGTTTGGATTTTTTGACTTTTTTTTTTCTCCTGCTTTCAGCACTTTTTGCCTCCTATAACAGCACTGCCTTTAACAGTAACGTTACAAACGTGAACCCACCACTCCACCTATTACCCCATCGAGCTTCTTAACTGCATTCTATCGCCTGCTGCTACGAATTAACTATCGGCATAACACATTTATTCAGCAGAACCGCTTTATTTTAAAGAGAGGACTTTTCAAAAAGCCACCTATTGTTTTACAGTCAACTTCTAGCCTATATCTGAACATAATAACAACATAATTTAAACATGCATGAGATGAAAATAGTGATGTCTTCAATTCATTGTACTTATGTCCCAGAATTGCCTTATAATCTGTTGTTTAAAAAGTTCCAATGACCTTATGCTTTCTCCTGACTTTCTACCAAAGTTGCTGTTGTTGTTCACCCATTTTCTACCACTTTATCCTCCACATGAGGGTCGTGGGGTGGGGTGCTGTGCCAATTTCGGCTCCCATATGGCGATGGGCGGGGTACACCCTGGACAGATCGGCAATCCATTACAGGGCCACATATAGAGACGAACAACCATCCACTCTCACACTCAAGGTCAATTTAGAGTGTCCAATTTACCTTATAATCATTGTCGGAGCCGGTATTAATGCAGTTTAGGGTTAGTTTAAATGATTAATGCAGGAACAGTTGAAGTAGTTGACCTTTGAGTAATTTCTCTTGTAAGGAAAGGGAAGTTGCTTTGTGGACATTTGGGGTTATTAAAACTTCTAGTTTATTAGATAAAGGGTTACCATGGACCGTTTGATGCCTTTGAAAGCTATGATGGGTAGATATGCACTGGAATTAAGGGAATATTTCTGTGTGTTGTTGATCCAAGAGAGGCTTGGACAGTATGTGGATGGAAATGTAACCTGGATGTAAGGGCAAGTGGTTTGGGGGCCACAAGCATTTGCCCACCTCACCTGTTCTTTGTGTGTTTTAGCAGCAAAATCTAGACATCAGTCAAAGCTATATTTGTGTTTTACAGAGGGAAGGAAGTTTTGTTTACATCTCCTTGGCCACTGAATTCCTCACTCCGTGTTCTCTGACAGCTGCTTTGTCAGTTTCGGTGTGCTGGGAGGGTAAATAACACAACAATAATTTGCAGTAAGTATTTTTAACCCGGAACTCAATTAAGATAGAGGAAGAGGGAGAGAGAGAGCAAACCTCACATGACAGATTAATCACAGGTAGTCATTATAACCGTATTTGAAGAGTTATGAATTCCATTGCAATTACGGGGACGCGTTTGTTCCTTCATTATCTCACTCATAAGACAACCATGTACGCTTTCACGACGACGCTTGTTTAACTCCCAGTGCACAACACTGTCGTAGGTCTGTCATGTCGTTCAGTAAACACACACACACAAACACACACACGCTGCGCTGCAACTTCACAGACACACATCCTCAGCCTTTTAAACTAAAAGACTCTTTGAGCCACACTGCCGTCTTTGCACTGTGACAGAACAATTGGCTACAATAATGGCATTTTCAGGATTTGGTAATAAAAGATTCTTCCTTTGGCAATGGATTGTGGGTAGATTAGGTGCATCCTTTCTTTTTTTCCTTCTTATATTTAACCTGTCATGTGAAGTGGGCCACATGACTTGTATATATTGGACGCAATGGGCTCCATTGAGTTCCATTACGTTTCCTGCCCGTTGCGAGTTTGGAGCAGCGGAATTTATACAACAAGGTGACAAATTGCTTTACATTTTGAAATCGGGCGGAAAATACTGAACAGTGTTTATGAATAATAATAACAATATGAATAATAATGTGTCTGCGGGCTAAAATTAATCGAGTTTTCCTTGAGATGAAGTCAGAAAGTGTTCCGTTTCAATTGCACAATGCTTTGCATAACAAGCTCACTAAAAGGTGCTTCTCTCATGAACATTTTACATTAAGACACAATAAAAATACCCTGTAGTCAATCTTCTTTATAGACTTTCATATCCACAGTGTGCCTCTTATTAATATACCTACTGTATTGTAGAGTTGTGTACACTCTCTGCTCTCCATTCAGATATATTTACACAACATGGGATTCATTCATCAAGGTCCAAGTGCAATCAAACATGTTTCCCATTTTCATTGAATATATTACATTTACATGTGGGTCCTGTTATACCGCAGTATAGTCATTAAGTGGGACAGCACTGTAATGTGTGGCAGGTTTTGCCCACCTGTCATCCAACGCCCAATTCAATTATTATTCTTTAAAACATGCAATCACTTGGGTATATGACACTTGAGTCATTCAAGGGTAAAGCTGTCATTGTTTTTTGCTCTTCTCATAATGGCGAGAAATCCCACATGGCAGGCTAAATTTAACATTCAGTAATTTCTAAGAAAGAAAAACAGCTGGTCTCTGCAGTGTTTGTCAAACATTAGTCCAGCAGGAGGACATTGTTGGTCCATTTGGTGGGGGGGATATTTTCAGCGTCGCCAAAATACACAGTTACATTTGTTGCTCTGGTGATTATGTGGGACAGCGGACAGTGTGTGCATTCAGGGTGAAAATGCAGAGAGTAACCATGTGTGGCCAAGTCACAGTGTCTTTTAATTTATTTCTGGACCACAAAGCACAGGAGGCTTTTGAATTCAGAGGCGCTAAATGAACAGCAGGGTAAATAGTTTTTTACTGTACTGGGGAAAAAAACAGCGTTGTCTTCTATTTACAATAATCCTTCTTGGCTCTGTGCTGCAGATGCACCCACGGGAATAAAACTCCTTATATGGATATCCTGGGGGTGTGTGTTGATAGGTCACATATTCAGGTCTTCTCATGTGTTGTTGAGTCAAAGTTCTGATTCATTTTATATCGCATTGTTGCAGAAGTCACACAATTAGACCGTGAACTTTGAACTGGGACACGTTTCCAAAATTTCACAAATGCAATTTTTTTCTCAAACTCAAATGGTCTGGTCAGGTCAAGTGAAAAGAGTTTAGAGTTTAGAATAATATCACAATTGTTTGTTAGTTTTGATATGGAATAATATATAGTTCACAATAAACAACACAATTATGATGCAAAATGAATCTATAAAGTTGTGATTGGCTGCATTAAATTGACTTGGGCTTCTCGAGTATTCGACCAATGGTTTTGACTCATGTTTCTGCCACATTTTTATCTCCTAGTTCAGCTGTGGGGCTAACTAAGAGGTTATGTGTTGCCCATATTTTTAAAACATTAATTTTAGCTCTCAAAAAGCCAAATGCAAGCATCGGCAATTTTCCTCTTTTTGTCACGGTGCACTTTATGCTCTGTGCTTCATTCATTCATTTATAAGTCATAAGGTGCTAAGGGAAAGAAAGGAGAGATAATCCTCTAAGACAGACTGCAGGTCTCCAAACACTTGTGAGATCTCTGTTTAACATGTGAACATTGACTCAGGTAATCATTATGCTGATGTTCTGAGTCAAAGATTAGAGTCTGAGAGCCTGCGACTCATGTCAGCGCATAGACGGAATTAACAGCAAGATGACGCTGCTTTGGCTGCGATTTCATCACAGTCGTGAATCATGCATAGCGTCTCCATATTAGTAAAAAAAGTCCAGAAAAAAATGGAAACTAAAGCCCCTTTTCCACCCATGGTCGCAGCTCGATTCGCCTCGGCGCAGCACTCAGTGGCCGGCAGTCTGGTGACATTACACAGAATATAACCTTATAGATGAAATTACTAATTGACTGCATACCAGACTCCAAATTTCCATCATTAAGGAACTACAGAAATGACATACATCATATTTCATTTCATTCATTTATATTTCATGTGACTTCCTGAGTTAAGTCTTTCATATTGCGCTTGAAGTCGAGAACTGCGTGGTGGTTTTTTCCCCCTCCTCAGTTATGTAATTGGCCTATTGAATTAATTGACATTTTTCTTAATAAGCTGCTTGCACCATGAGCATAACGCAGAGAGGAAATTTGGAAGGCTTGATAAGTGAATCGGGCAAAGGGATGATACTCTAGGTTAGTCGTATGATGACTCTGATATATGAGATTATTAAATGTAAATTATCCTTGTTTTTGGCTTCTTCCAACACAAATGAAAGCCTGCTTAGCGTCACTTTTGAGGGAAACATACACACACATGTCACAGTTGTCTTTTCCATCCAAATAAATATAGATATTCCTCCTTTAGGGGTCTCAAACTTATATAAGCTACTGAACATCTAGTCTGGTAGGAGTGGGGGGGCAGCGAATTGAACTATAGTCCAACTTTTTTGAGGAAAAAAATAAAGTATTATAACTTAATATCGATTGGAACGCCACATTATATCCATTGGAGGGCAGCATGTAGCCCACGGGCCGTGTTTGAAACCTCGTTTGCTTTAGACCCATTTTGCTCTTGGGACAAAATATATTTGTTTTGTTTACTTGGTGTACAGCAATCCCTTTGATGTATAAAGACCCACAATCGGAGGGAACTAAGACTGACCTTTGCCCTCTTTGTAGGAGAGATGACTAGAAGACTGGCAGCACAACTCAAGCGACACGATTTTGTTGCTGTGAAAAAGGAAATTACCACTTTATTTATATATTTATTCATTAATTTTTGGTTGTTGATGGACAGTGGTTTTGTCATATATAAAGTGAATCATCATTACGTTGTCAGACTTAACACAAAGTAAGGATGAATTGTAATTTTTCCTGACTTTCCGCAGTGCTGCATTACGTCACTGTGTATGACATAAAAACATAATTTTAGTGTAGTCTCAACCTACTCCAGTTACAAGTTTTATATTTGGAAATGTAGATGAGTGTCTTCTGATCATGATTTATTCAGGTAAGTGTTCACTATAGTTCTCATTTTTCACCAAGAAAGCCTCTTGCGATGAAAAAGTCATCATGTTGTCTCCGAGAGAAGGTGAAAGTGTGTCCGCCTCTGCCGGCAGCTCACACTGACATAGCCACAGACAGAGCCCACACCTATTCTCCGTTGCCCTCTCGTGATCTCGTGCATTCACATGACTCCCATGGTGTTCGTGCAATTATCGTCCCCGTGGGTGGAACCTGTCTCTCATGCGTCCGCACTGCCAACGAAGCAGGGACTGACAGAACTCAAAAGTGGGAGGAGAGCGTGCCTCGTGCAGATGAGGAAAACAAGGAAGAGTGAGCCATTTGATGGAGAGCTTGTCAGCTCGCCCGGTCACAGCCAGTGAATTATTTGCGCCTCTACTGTCCTCTAGAGGACAATGAAATACATCACAGGGCTTTTTCTCTGCAGTGTGTCTGCAAAAGCAAACTTGTTTGGTGATCCCAAGGACGGTTTGATGAGTAGACTCGGACCAAACGCTCGCACAAAAATGACTCGCTTACATCGCTTGACTTCAGTTTTCCCTCCGTCACACACATTTATTGTCTTCATTCCGGACATTTCAAGGCATTTGCAATTCTATCAGACAGACAGCAGGGTGATATTGAACCCCTTAGTCCATTTACAGACACTGAGGTATGAGCTTCTGTTGATTCATCTGCTCCATCCATATGCCTGGACATGTTTATACATAAATAGATAAAGTTTTATCATGTGTTTTAGCCTTGGAAGTGACACTTTAGTGAAAGAACAGGAAAACTGATTTGGATGAATGTAATAAACCTTTTGTCTTGTTTTTTAAAAATGAAGTTAAGTGAGTTCGGCTCTGGAGCAGGGCCACGCCTTAACCCATTTATGACCATCAAGATAATGAGGCTGCCTGGATTTATATTGGTTTTATGGCTGTAGTATTGTCAAAAATGTTCAGTGAGTGAGTGCTTCTTTCCCCTTTCTGCTCCGTTTTCCCGAGATAACTTTCACTTTTGATATCTGGAAGCTATTAAACAATTTAGGAAAAAGCTAAAACTTCACCCTCACAACAGCAGCACCACCCATCAATGTTTCCCCCGTCGTACCTGCGCTATATTGCCAGATTCTTTAATTATGCTGATTTAGCCTCACTCCTTCCCTCATCTATTGCGTCACCCTCAGTTATCCCGTAAAGCTAAAGACTTAACACCCACGGTATTCACTGCAGCCTTCTGAATTTATCACCGTATAATCTGCTCAGACTTTCTGAACTAACAACTAACACTTTATTTAAGAGATGGCCTTCCGCTTCGGAGAGATCAGATTCACCCCTACTGATATCCTTCGTCCATCTATTACAAAATATGGAATGGGTTTGCTGTCGTAGTTGGGTGTGGATAACAGATATAGATCAAGATGCCATAATTGTGACAATACGCTTAAAAATGCACTGAAATCTCAAAATCAAGAGTTCCTGTAATAACTGGACAGATTCCTTGGTGACACTTAAAAATAGGACAGCATGACGGTCTGGTGAGCGAGGTAGAAATTCCAGGTCACTCATATGAATAATTAATCCATGAATCACGATGATCTGATATGAGGGAACATATTCTGAGAGCTTTTTTATTATCACGTTGTACAATAAAATTGTATACTGTCCTCTCCCTATCTCACAGTGTCCTGCCGTGATCCCTCACAGGCCTTTGCCTCCTTACATTTTCATCTGTTTCTGTCTTAAATGGCAGCTCCATCACTCAGCAAAGTCATTCGCAGGGCGTCTCGTTTTAAGACGGGGACAAATGTGAAATTCCTTGGCAGATCAGTGGGCAAAACTTTACAGAACAATGCTCCTTTTACGCCCTCTGTCACAAAATATCTCCCTCTTCCCCCCCTAAAGCTTCTGTAGCTTAGCAACAGCCCAGATAAGTGGCTCAGTGGCCCTCATTGTTATTGTCTGTCTAATTTGACACTGTTTAATTGTGTCGCTGGCTTAATGACACATGAATCACCCTGTCAGTGAGGAAATACAAATTTAACTATGGCCTTTAGTGCTGCTGACACTTTCCCGTTAGAGCAAGTTGACTTTCTACAACCCGTGACTTTCCTGTGGCCATAAATTTCGCCCGCGTGCCATCGTTTTTTTTATCGCCTTGCTGTTAAATAGCACATGCCATTAGGGAAAATGGAGCACAGGTGTTATATTTATATTGTTAATAAACACTGGAAAATCAGAAACACATGCTGATGCTTTAGGCACCATATTGGGGCAGATGTTTACTTGTAAGATATTTCTGTCTGTCATAGCCACCAGGTATGACGTCTCAACTTCCACGTCTGCATCCACGATGTTTAAATTTGATATTATTTACTGCACCAAGAGTTGTTTCCCTAAGGACAATATGAAAAAAAACATACATTGCCAGTTGATTGATGCCTTCGAAACTCCACCTTTCTGTTTATTGCACAAAATGCAAAATCTGTATGCATTGTGGCGTTTAACGCAACAATCAACAACGATGTGTAAACACGTTAATCCAAGGCTATAGCTACGCAAATGTCTTTTCCAACACTTTTAATGAGTTGCATTTACTCGCGCGGCTGTGATTGAGTAGGTTTTGTGTGTACTTTAAAATTGGATGATTTTACTTTTAAATACATAAGAAAGTAAATGAATTAATCACTCACAGGAAACTTTGGCACTAATTTAAGTGAGGAAGGTGAAGCGTTTGTGACCTTTGACCCATGTTGACTGATACATGATGTGCACTTTAACTTGTAAAGGTTTGCCTTTAATTAAAAACAATCCACGTGAGATTTGTGTCCCTTTAACTTTTACCCTACTGTTTTACTTTAACTTGAGTACACTTTTAGACCAGTACTTTTACTTGTACTGAAGTAAAAATCTATAAAAATAGTTGTACTTATACTTAAGTAGAATATTTCAGTACTCACAGTAATCACATCCTTATGTCACATGTGCGTATCTTTGCCCGATGAATAATAAATAAGGCTTTTTAAAAGTCCATCAGCTTCTTCAGTGTATCATCGTGTGCATGAAGCGTGGCTTAAAAGTGTGAAAAGCCACATGCATTTGCGTCAGTACCTCTGAAAGTGCTTATCGTCCCTCAGCATTTTTTGAAAAAAAAAGCAATCCACGGTGACAGCGTTTGAGAGATGCAGGCAGAGATTGTACGGTCCAGCATGCAGTCGCAGTACGGTGCGATCGGAAGCTCACGATCCATTTGGGAGCAGGGAATTATCTGTTTGACTTGTGGACAAAAGTGCTCAAACCTCCCCGCTGCGTGCTGGATTGTTAGTGTCTGGAAAAGCACATTGTAATTTTCGCTGGATCACATCAAGGCTGTGTCCTGTCAGATTCTTCCCACGCAGAAACGTTCCCCTGCTCCCCCACGTGTTTATTTCGCTGACAAGGAAACAAAGGAACAGACATGCAAATGTATTTTTTTTGCACATTTTTTGTACTGCAGTCATTTACGCTCACCAGAGCGTGTGTGCAGTTATGTATAGGTGACATTTGTCAGTCCCACAGTGCATCGTAAGGTGCCCACGGTAGTTTTCATTCTTGATGTTTAAAGTTATACATGGCCTCAAGCCTTTTGTCAAAAGGCTGTGTTCTGACTGACCGTCATGCAGGTGATCAAAGATATTAAAGATCACACTCTTTTTTTCTTCTTTTTTTTTGTGCGCCAGGGGCAAAACCATTTCCGTCACCACTTTTTGTTACAATCAGTGGTGTGAAAAAGACAATTAGATCCAGTTGAATTCATCCAGAATCACACAAGGGGTGGGGAAAAGGAAGTGTGAGATGCAGTCTTGTGACTCGGACCAAGAGGGTGAAGTTGGATCGGAGGTGAATATGCAGTGAATGCTTTGAGTAACGTTTGCCAGACTTCGTGTTGAGTTAGAGGTGGACCAACTCGACAGAGATGCACCCGAATTTGCATAAATACTTTCCACTAAGTAAGTGATTGAATAAAGATTTCTGTCGAGAGCAAAGATGTCTTTTCATAGGCAATAAAACAATAAAGACGCATTTACATAAAACGGTGACAGCTAAATAGAACGAGCGTCGCAGAATCACGCAATGACAACGCAGGCTGCTTTTTTTTTTTTAAAGTTTCCATCTTAAGTCCACTGGGAGACTGTTAAAGAGTGTTGGAGCCTACTTCTTTCAAAGAACATAATTGGGGTGAAATCTAGGGACTTCTTTGAGCTGTGGACCTTTGAGACATAAGACTACAGTAGATCCCTGATGTGGGCCGGTGCTTGACCATACAACTTTTACAACAATAATTGTATAAGTTATGCTGAATTTGACTGGGAGCCAACATAATTATGGTTCCATTTAACCACTTTATGTAAGCAGACATAGGACAAAAGACGGGGTACACCCTGGACAGGTTGCCAGTCCATTGCAGGGCCACATAGAGACAAACAGCCATTCACTCTCACACTCACACCTACAGTCAATTTAGATTGTCCAATTTGCTTTATCCCTAAATCTGCATATTTTTGGACTGTGGGAGGAAACTGGAGTACATGTAGAAAACCGACACACGCACGTGGGGGAGAACATATAAAGATTTAATTGAATGGAAAACCCTTCTTGGGATTCCAAGTCTGCATTTTACACCATTTGCATGCAATCCAAAGAGGTTTTGCTGATATATAGATGAACCGTTAATGATTCAGATTTTTTGAGTGGTTTGAGTGTAAACACTACCTGGGGAGCAGGTTGTTGTGTCTTTTACGTGGAGCCATAAGACATGAACATATGCCACGCGGGTGATGTCGAGCGTTTGAAAAACCCGTTTTCACACAATTTGACTTTGTGTATCTCGCGTTGCCGTCTCCGCACATCCGAAAACTTCAAAGTGTCTGTTTATTAGCATATTCGCTGAGCGCTTCCTCTGAGGCGCCGTTATGTGTGCTGGGTTTTATGTAAATAGCTGGTGTTTGTCTTCTCTCAGTTATGAGCAATTATGTGAGTGAGAGCAAAAGAGTGCATGCACTCATTTGTTTATTCGGTATGTATACATACAGGAGGGATGCTTGCTTCTGGATTAGACACCACTCTCGAGTTCCCTGCAGCTATTTGACACTGCCGAATGCATGCTGCTGTTTTGTTGTGTTGTGTTGTGTTGTAATAGGGAGATTCTGGCATCCATTCTTAACAAAAACAACCCTGAATTTGACTCTTGGTTATAGGCTGCAAACTGTTATTGCCTGTCAGAGAATGAGATGGCGCCTCAGATAGGGTTTGATTGAATGCTGTGGCCAAAAAGAGAGAGAAAAGCCAGTCTGAGAAACCTGGGCATGCCTCTCGCAGAGCACCAGCCCCATCTTCTGCCTCTGCCAGGCAAAGGCACTGTTATTTATCTTCATCACATGAACACAAACAGAACTGTCTGGGAATGTAGCAGGAAAAATGAGTGTTATTTCGGTGTCAGTTTTGTTTGCATATTTCATTTATCAATGACCGATCAGTAGCGTATCATTTCATCCAGGCTGGCTGACATGATTGTGAATTATATGGCTGTGTGGATGGAAAGAAATCTGGCCTCGGCGTGATCTCTGTCAGTCTTTGAATTGATGTCGTGTCGCCTGAATGTTACCTGATTGTGCTGCGGAAAGATTTGCTGCTCTGTCGTTGACGTCAAGGTTTTTGCAGGGGGGGAAACCTTCTTCAAGCCTCCGCGGTTATTAGAATGGTTACTAAAGGCCAAGCAAACTTGATGAATGAATACCAGGTAAAATGCTGCACTCTACAAAAGACCATTCCTATTTTTGACACGGACTGTAGAGCCCCACCAGACTTGCTAATAACATCCATCCCGAGAGCTTCAGTCACAGGTCGACAGCTCTAAGTGTGACTGCTCACACCTTAAAGGAAATTAAAATGCACCCTGGATGTGTCTCTCTGAGTTGCCTCTTTATATAAAGACTTACTGTTCAACAGTGAAGTAACAGTAACTGCAGTGTTAATCCCAACACATTTCAGTATCAAGATTAACAGTTCATACATGAAAAAGAGAGAAATTGAAGTCTTATTGGGTCAGAGTTTTCAAGAAGAAAAGAAAAAAGCAATGAGACTTGCTCTGATGGATTTCCACGTCAGGTGGGTGTAATAAGCTGAATACACGATGCATTCATATTACTTCCCATTTGCTAAATTAACTGCTTTTTCAAGAGAGGACCAAAAGCTTGAGAGAACAGCTTTACGGGTTATGAAGATGTATGGTTTGACACCGTAGGAGGAGTTTGTAACACTTAAAACTCTCGTCATGGTAAATGGATTCCAAAGTCTGAAGTTTCCCTCTGCTACTTTTCTTCAAAAAGAAATGATTGCAGGTCCAGTTAGTGGAGTTAACTGAGATTCGTCGCATCCTTCAAACTCTTGTTTTGCTGCGGTGTAACTTCTCCCACTCATGCACATTTTAAATTCTTACTGATTATGTTGTTGGGGGTGGAAAAGAAAATCAATTTTACATCAGGGAATCTTTGTCTCATTGTCAGTCTTGTGTCATTTCAATATTGAAGTGGATATTCTAATTTAAAATGGCTCCAATTTAATTTCAGCCACCTCACTGTTTTTGCGAATAAAAGTTCTTACAAGCAGCACAACCGGGCTGTTAGTTTTCATCGATTGCCAATCGAAGAAGCAAAGTACAGTATATCACATGTGGACTTTTACTTTCCTTTGAGCTTGGGTCATCTGTTTTGGTGTTGTCTTATTTTGTAGTTCCCTTATGTGGATTCAGTCCAATTTATTTCCTTCTTTATTTTGCATTCAGGCTTCCTTTTCCCAGCCTCATTCAGTTAGTGTTACTTCCTCTTGATTCATGCTTCCAATATTCTGTAGCCCACCTTATATTATTTTATCTGTGCCTATACGGCACCAGATGGTCTCAATCAGATCTGTCCCTGAACGTACCAGTGATTTATCTTTGCCTTTGTCTGTGTGCCATCCTTTTGCTTGAATGCTGAAATGTAAACTTGAGTCCTACATTTTTGGACCTGTGTGAAAGTTTCATCAGTCAGTCATGCAAGGACTTTGACTACATATTATAAGCAGCGTTTATGCCCAGAACATGTCATCTTGTGCACGAATCTGACCATGTACACACAACTTTCAACTGTTTATTGCTGAGGTTTCTTACAGAAGTAGAAATACAGCTCTTATGCCATTAGTTGATGTAAAATTGCACCTAAAACTCACCCTAACCTTCCGTTATGGTGGGTATAAAGACAGCCATGACCCATTTCAGATTTTGCATTACAAAAGGATCCCTACTCAATACTTGGATAACAAAAACAGTAATTTTTTTCAGATGTGAAAGGCCAGATCATGTCCACAATTACTGACATGAAGCACTTTCTAGTTTCTATCCCTCGTCTGCCAGTGCAGCGCTAAATACCACTTTCCATAAGCTGATCAGACCAAGTGGATCCATGTCCAGCTTCATGCAGTGGCCTGTTCTCTCATCACAATGGGATTTATTCTCTCTCTATCTCAAACACTGTTAGCTTCTTCTGTGTCCTGCTCTCTCAAATTACTGCTTTTTTTTGTAACAGGGCTGCTGTGCATAATAACTAGCTCAATAATATGAGCTGAGCATCCCATCAGTTCAGACAGAGTTCAGCAGCAACACACTGTGGAGTATGATTAGCAGATGATCAGTTTGACGACAGAGGTCGATTTTGAGAGATGACTGAGCGAAAGAGACAGGGAGCAACTTTTAAGATTGTGTTATTGTCTTCGGTTTCCTGTTGTCGCACAGCTCCACCACAGACAATTACTTCATGTGTGTTTGTTTTTAGAAGTAAAGGGTGGGATGCATCATTGATATTTGTCAAAGTGTGCCCCTGATATTGCAAGCTTCTCCAGAATTACACACCCTAGCTTCAAATTATGTACCTGCTTACAGTTAAAGGACCTTTATTGTCATGATTACAATAATGCACGCGCAGTTACGGTCGTAGAACAAACATGGGTTAAACAAACAATACACGGTAATGGCAATCGTAATTGCTATGATCAGCGAGGGTCTTCTTGTGACAATATCCCAATCAGCCACGGCGAGATTTCCATTCATTTCAGACACCATTCCCACAAAATGTGTTTGTTTGTATGTTTTCGTGCCACTCAGCATATAATTATCTGGTGCGTTGTGTTTCACAGCTTAATTTTAACACATTGTTGTCATGGAAACAAAGGCAAACAATGAAGTTGCATGGACTCATGTGTTGCCATTGAGACGGAAATAATATCCATGGCCCTGTAAACTAAATTCACAATGCATTTTTTTAATGACTGTGAATGGGAGCGGATTTGGAGCTGAGACACAGGAGCTTAGATTCTTCCTTTTCTTTAACGCAATCTTGGAGAGCAAGACAATGCCTGAGGAATAAGTAATAAGGATAAGTGTAGCGGGAAAGAGTTGTTGAAACTCGGTTAAAGAAAGAAGTGAAGGTCAGCGAGCAGATATGTGGGTCCATGCTAAGATGCAATCTTTGCTTTGAGAGTGCCGATGGAGATGCATGTGGAGCGAAGGCCAGAAGGAAATGCACTGTATCTTTGTTGATCTGGAGAAGGTGCTCAGGGAGGAACTGTGTTATTGTATGAGGAAGTCGGGAGTGGCAGAGAAGTATGCGAGGGTGGTGCAGGACATGTTTGTGGAGAATGAGAGTGGTGAGGTGTACAGCTGGGCTTAAGATGGAGGTTGACATGTTGACAGATGAGGTCAGGCAGGAGTCTCCATGAACTATGTTGTTTGCAGATGATGTAATCCGCAGTGAAATTAGGAGACGGTGCTGGAGGAATGAAAGTTTGTTGGAGGAAGACAGAATACCTGTGTGTGAAGAGGGTTGGTGAGACAGGTGGTACACGACAGTGAATATGCAAGCAGTAGAGGTAGCAAAGGTGGATGTATTTAATGGGCAGTGCACAAGAGAGGTGAAGAAGACGGAGTGACAGAAGGATAGCGGCAAAAGTGAACGGGAAGGTCTACAAGATGGTGGTAAGAACTGAAGATGCTGAGATTTTCATTGGGAGTGACCACGATGGACAGGACTACAAATGAACACACTCAAGGGACAGCTCGTGTTGAATGGTTTGGAGATAAAGTAAGACACCACAGAGTCATGGATGTTGTGAAGGAGGACATGAAGACAGTTGGCGTAACAGAGGGTGACACAAGGGATAGGGGCAAGATGGAGGCAGATGATCGGCTGTGGTGGTCAGACTCCACCTGAATATGTGTGAAGATCAGTCTCTTCAGATAGAAATGAGCCCTCCAATCAAGAGGAATAGACTAAGAAAATAATGTTCTGTGACAGCTGTCACTGGCTTTCCTTTTTGTTTAATTCCACAGTCCACATGTGATGAAGATGTGCAGCGTGATTGAAGACGCGTGTCACCCACTGCAGTGTTTTCAGCGACAGCTCAGCTCACACGGGGTCACGTTCCTGCAGGGACTAAATAAACTATTGTCACACTTGGTGATAATAGTGCACGGTATATAAGAGGATGTTGTTATCAGCTACTGAGGCTCTGCTTTGCGGTGTGTGATCTGGTGATGGGGTCGTAGACGGTGGGAGAGCATTATTATGACTGTGCAAACATAATAAGACTTTACTCGAAATGTGTCCAGAAAGCAGACACAGAATCGGGAAGGCAGAACATTGAGTTTTGCTAATGCTTCCCTATCATCATCAATAATGGAATGGCTCGAGGTTTTTATGGACGAGGAAGATGCCACATTATATGTTTGTTGTCAATTTGAAACTTTAACACGCACAGTTCATGAACAAATCATGTAACCTTAAATGCTTTCAATGTTATTTGAAGTGCATTTGGTTTCTTTTTGTCTGTGTGTGTATGTGTGCACACGCTTAAATACAATAAAAAATGAAATACAACGCACTAAGCAGGAGCTACTTAAAAACCTACGTATCTGCAGTAAGCTTTGGAAAGCCTCGGTGCTCAGATCCACATAACTGTATATAGAAATACAATCAATATGTACATTTCCACAAGAGGATGGGGGATTAAGTTGAGCTACAGCTTCCATTGCGCAGAACACTTTGCCGTATAATGGCTTGTATTTATCGTATGGGAATATCGATAGCACTTCTGCAAGGGTTGCAGTTTTCAAATTGCACACCTCCACTAAGGAGGTCGGTATCTGGGGCTCAGTTGAACTCATTATTTGAGTATGAACGTGCATACATGTAGCGTGCACACCTCCACAAACCTTCTGCGACTTGGTCAGTGTGTCTTCAAGAGAGTACATTTTGTTAGAAGATCTGTTGCCGCGTTGTGAGGACATTCCAGTGTGTTTTCATTGAGAGATTATGTTGACCATGTGAAGAAAAACGTCATAACCAAGTGCTATTTCTGTCTCGTAAATGGATGTTATTACCCTCGTTTCAGCCAGTCGTGCCATGAGCAGTTGAAACACAATTCCATTATAATACGAACATACATAGATAGGTAAATAAGTTAGTTTTTTACACAAATTATTTCTGAACGAGAAAAAATAAAGAGACGATGTCCTGTGTGATTTATTAGCCCCGACTACTAAAACAAAAAGCCCTATTAATTTTTAATCCCTGGCTCATTGATTTGACGGACTATACCCTTAGTTGGTGTGATAGCTGTAGTTTGTTTTTTGTTGCTCCTGGCTCAGCACCATGACCCTGAAGGACATTCGCATGCTTGACTCCAAAACCTTTTTGTCCATATTAAGCATGGATAATTCATAAACCCAATTGTACGGTTAAATTCTGCTTTTCACACGAGCTCCTCGCTGCAGGTAATCTTGATTTATTATCCTTTATGCAAGAGACACCTCTCCGGGATCTGACGTGCACTCTGGAGCAGCTGGATTCTGTATTTGTTAGTTGCTAATTTCAAATTTTTGCAGCAGTGATGCAAATAGGTGAGATGAGTCCCCGATCGCATTATGACCTCGCTTCGGCACGGCAAAAAATGTACTGAGGCAGTTACAGACAAAAAGAAGGGGAAACTAAAGAAAAAATGAATAAATACATATTAAACATCAGTATATGTTTACTGAATTCGCTGCTGTTGCACAGACTACATATGAGTTGGCTGAGGATATCTAATAATAATACGTTTTCTGATAACTAACTGATGATTACCAGAGAATACAGCGATGCATTTCAGTTGCATCCTTCTGTTGGAATATTTACAAGTCAAGGAAGTCTCAGAGGGAGTTTGCAGTATGTACTTGTATTTCATTTTGCTTATTATTATCCTGAATGTCCTCCTGTTTCATTCAACTCAACAGCTTTTCGTGGCATCTGAATATTAATATTAATGATATGCACTGTGCAGTTACACCAGCTTTAGTAGAGGTCAGGCTCTGGTTGTTTCAGTGCATCCCATACATGATGCATATTATATTCCTACTATATTATAATCTACACAGAATGTTCTACATGTAGTGCAAAAAAAGAAGGTTACTAACTGGGGTGTTTCAAGGTAATTTGGGGCTCTGCTAAAAGGTCTGGAGGGGCCCTACATTGAACCAGACCAAACCCCCCACATCAACCCCCAACTTGAAATGAATAGCCTATAATGTTTGCTGTTCCTGCATTAATAATTTAGACAGACATATTGGCTGTGAACTAGCTGTTGTTAGCCTTTAGCCTAAAGAGGGGTCTCATTAAATTTTCACTCCGGTGCAGATACTTATTATCGAAAAGGCCCCTCTTAGCTTTGGGCAATTGATAACTTTTCCTACCCTTTTGCAGTACCCCTTGTAACCATGTAGTAATAATGGCTATCATAATAACTAAGTAATTAGTAAGTGTGAAAGAAGAATTTGGAATACCGTTGGCCAGACATACGATTAACGATCTAAATTTCCAATTCCGAGAATGATGCACACGCACCAAATGCCGTGCCCACCGTGCGGCCCTGAGACAGAAACCTCCCACGATAGATTGCCTCTCTTCCATCCCTGAAAGCCCCCATTCACGTGGAGTCCCATTCATTAGAGCAGATCATACCACCCCATGAGTCAGACAGCCAGGTCTCTGAAAGGCCAAGGGAGCCATCCTGAGCATCCCCTTCTTTAGTTATTGGAACAGGAACTCACTCTGCAAGGCAGCAACGTGAGAGAGGGAGAAGAACCCATTACTTGTCCACTCCTAATTTTAATCATGAGCTTCCCCCTGCACCTCCATATTCCTCTGACAGCACGACTATCTACTTGCGGTGCTTGGCCCGAGGTAGAAAAACCTCACAGTGCACCTTTAGGCAAAAAAAAGAAATTGGAATTAACCAAGGTTCAGTATTATCAGCCTACATGCCATAGGTGGCTCCAAGTCTATCAGCCCTGAGGAAAACAACTTAATAACAGCCTCATTAAGAGCATAGTCCATTACAGATAAGGGTCCCCCTGAGATGTGCTAATTAAAAGCAAAGGGGGTGTCACAGTGAGTAAATTGGACACAGTCAGTGAAACTTGAAGTTTTTATGGTGAAAGAAAAGCCCGGCTTATCTGGCTACCTCCTGTGTAAGGCTTTGTGTCTGCTCCGCACCGGGGTGCGTCAGGTGTTTCGTATATTGTTGGCCACATTAAGACGCTAAGAGAGTGTCGTTGCACAATGATCCTGCCAAATTAGATTTGTCTCTGTGTGATTTAAATATGCACCATTAGAAGAGAGTGTCAATGTGGTCGGCCACTTGGTGGCAGAAGAGTTCTACTGTACCACACACAGCTGTGTCTGCCTTTGCCTCTCCATGAATGGAAAAAAAAAAAAGAAAGAACTTCTGCATGGGAGAAGTAGGAAGACAGAGGAAATCAGTTGTAGATGTCATGGGTGTCACACTGGTTGGGTACAGAGTGACATACCCGCTCTGTTTTTTCTCCCCCAATGTGTCAAATAAGTTGATATATTGTGGAGGGAGACAATGAAATGTTCCAATTGAGATTTCATGACAAGTAACATTGCAGCTGTACCTTAAATGGCATCTTTGTTTCAGAAAGCTTTTTCTGCCTAATGTTGGAGCTGGTGTCTGTAAAACCCTGACGCTTAGCTCTCAAATTAATCCTTGAGGTGGTTAAGTGGAGAGGTAATGACCAATTTTTAATCTTATCTATGAAATGGGTCGAATAGCAAAAGGCATCAAGGAGTTGAACACTTTAAGACAGCAGTAAAAGCATTTTTAAAGCCATTAAATAAACTGTCATACCTTCAAAGCGCTTGATCAAAGAGTGGCCCATTCAGGTCACTGTGATGAGCGAGGAAAGAATTTGGCTGAAAGAAACCGTGTCGACCATCAACATTGCACATCTCCACCAGGTGTTGTGTTGTTAAGGCACTTCAAAGTTGCTCTTTGTTGGTTTGCAAACTAAAAAAATACCGAAACCACAGTTGCTTTTAGGTTTGGCAGATTGAAGATTTCTGAAATTATTTTCATCCTTGAAGCGAGGAAGAATAAGTGACTGTCTGGAGATGGTGTGCATGGTGACCCATGTTCACGTGGAAATCCAATTTTTTTCTTTGGGAGCAAACACGCATGTCTAACAGCGTGGCTGCAGCAGGCAGAAAATAAATTTCCTGCTCTGTGCACTTTGGTTGTCTCTGGTTTCATCCTTATCCATTTCAATGCGGCTACTCGTGCTGTCATTGATAGTAAGGGCAAGGACTGTTCATACACAAACCATTTCTCTTCTGGGAAGAATTGATTTAATGACAGCATCCAGTGGCCGCAATCGATGGGGCAGAGGGAAAGGTACATTATGAGGAAAGGAAGACAGCTAATGGAGGATCAAAGAGCCATTTCCATCACTGTAACTAGCCTCCCTCCCTTACTCTGAAAATTACTCAGTCAAACAGACTACTGTCTGGACTCATTCCTTCCTACTGTGTCTTACTGTCACACCCCTTTCACCTTTGACCTGCTTGTTTCCTCACAGTCCATCGGAATCACATCTGGCCTCACAGTAAGCAGCATACATTAGGAAATGACAATCTTTGAAGTTTACAGCCCTGCTGTTTCCCCCTCCATGTGGCCTCCAGGCTGACTGCCGTAACTGTGCCTGTGGATAGACATTAAGAGATGATTTTGGTGGTGGGGGGGGGGGGGGGTTGTAGGCAGTCCGCGCCACTTTGAGATGCAGCTGTTTGTTTAGGAGGATTCTCAACTTCCACTCCAGTCCACTCCTAGCACATTTGATGAGCTGCCTCATCAAGCTAAGCAGGTTAAATGCTTCTTACGGTGTAAACATGC
This sequence comes from Microchirus variegatus, assembly GCF_963457635.1. Classification (NCBI taxonomy): domain Eukaryota; kingdom Metazoa; phylum Chordata; class Actinopteri; order Pleuronectiformes; family Soleidae; genus Microchirus; species Microchirus variegatus. Next base: position 10,931,752 of record NC_139803.1, read on the forward strand.
GCTGAGTAGCTTGCATCCACCCCGGCATTGTTTATGAGCTCCAAACAAAAAAAAATCTTCACTTTCTTTCAGGATAATGAGTGTCAATCTGGAGGGTTTGGATTTTCTTTTACTTGCCCCAGATAGTATTCTATTTTAATATATGGTTCAGTGCTGTATTTTTATCCCACAGCGCACGGCAACAGTTGTGGCTAGAGGCATTGTGTTTTTCAGGTTGGCTGTTTATTTTGTCCGTCCCAATTTTTGTGGACAAGATATCATCAACAACACCTTGAAGAATTACTTTTTTTTAATTATTATTTTTGACACAAAGATTCACTTGAATGGAAATAACTGATTCAAGTTGTGTTTGTCAAAGACGAGATGAGGTGATTGTCACTTCCAGAACATTTATTTTTGCATTGTACAACTTTGGAAACACCACCAATATGTTCATACATAAACAAACATCACATAAAGTTTGTTATACTGGTATGGTTGGTAGGTTGGTAGGTAAGCAGGCAGGCAGGCTTGTTCTTCATCCTTATTTGACATTTGTATTTTGTATATTCTTTGAAACTGATTTATGTTTTTACTGAAACACACATACTTTTTGGACAGTGAGAGAACAACTATAGTTGCAGCCTCCGCTTTCTCCACATACAGCTGGTACGATTCAGCCCCAGACACTAAAACTACTGCGAATGGTGTTACTTTTAAGTACTGTTGCTGGTGGAATGTCACTATCTTTATCAAACAGATTGTCTGTTTATATCTGCTGGGATTTGTGCAAATTACAGGTGAAAAATAGGTGAGACTCCAAAAACTCAAAAATAGATGTGCCTGAGACAGCATGCAGTGTGAGCACTATGAGAACTGTAAACACTCTAATCTGTTAACACAGGGACTGATGGAACGCAGCAGCGAGGCACACGCCATGCATCTCCTGTGAACCGGGTCTAATGTCTCAGGAACTCCATAAGGGAATCCTTTCAAAATTTAACACAAATATTTATCTGGACTCAACGTAAGAATTGATTAGACTCTGGTGCAATAAGGGCAAAGGTCACTGTGACCTCACAAACCAACAATGTGTTAAATCCACAGACAAACCACTGTGGCAGTAATTCTAGTTACAAAGGTATTCGTTTTTATAACATCCACATTTTCATCGTACTCATGGGGGAAATACACCGAATTGTTACAGTGCAGCGTGATGGACAGTTCTGAATGAATATGCCTTATATAAACAAACCCCCAAATATCCTGCCAGGCCATCTCATATGCACATATCCAACAGAGACTAACATTAATGCATAAGACATGCGGCTGTAATTCAGCTTGTCTGTACAGTGGGGTAACGTTTTATGAGAATTTATTAAAAATGATGATCATAGGTTTCTGACCTGAGGCAGACAGTTTTGAAGCCCCAGGCCTTCACAGCAGAGGTCCAGAGACCTGCTTCTTTTAATCTCTTGGAGCCAACAAAGGACTGGAGGCTGCCGCCTTTCAGCTCCTGCGGGTGAAAAGGACAGAGGTAGCCTGAAGTGAAATTTTTATAATCTTGACATCTGCATGCAATGATATCATAAGAGCAAGGCATGTCCCTGTGTTAATGTTATAATCCTCAGGACCCTCTTTTATCAGTCGTCCAGCATCCTGCACTGTAAGATTTGAGGCACTTAACAGTTCCAGGGTGGAACCCCTATAGCGCCGTGTACACATCTGACTAATTACCATAACACTGCTTTTCTGATTTGACCTAGTTTTTCTACCGCAGTCACACATACAGACAAAGAGAGATATGTGTTGTTCATCTGTATTTTACCACAGTGTTATTTGTCCAGAGATTGTCACAGGCATATTATAGCCAGGCAGCTTCAGGGAGTCCACATTTTTATTCTGGATGATCACATCTGTGTTAAATTTGTGATTGTGATTAAAAAAAAAAAATGTGACAGTGAAGTCCCGCTGAACTTTTAGCACTAGATGTGTTTCCAGCCGTCGTGCTGATGGATGAAGCTGTTCGGCTTTATTTGCACATTGCGTTTCTTCTGCCTCGCCTGCTCGGTGGTGATGTAAGAAGCATCAATCTGTTAGCAGCCCCGGAAATGTCACCACAGACACACACACACAAAAAAAAAACTGTTACACTGAGAAGTGCAGCGAGTCACGTGGAGCTTAATCAGCATTGCGTTAACCAATTTGGCAGCGGTTCTAATGAAAGAGACATTCGTTTATATTTAATAGCTACAAACGTCAGCTTTTAAGGAAAAAACACTGGCTGTCCTAGAGGAGAACACACCTTTGATATCAACCCACCTTTTCTTGGCATGCACATTCCCTCCCACATTTTCAATAACTGCATATAAACCTCACAGTAAGGTTCAACTTTTTTCCCTCCACCGCCTGTAAGGTCAAAACTGTAATTTTCACCATTATAATAACTCCACAGTTCGACTACTCCTGTTTATTGAAGAAGCCCAGACTGGATCTGCAGCTCCTCGACCGCTTCTTCTGCTCTCATGGAAAATGAGGCATGTGGCAATCATTACTGCATTTAACGGCACTAAAGGTGAGCCACCATACTTGTGATGTATGTGGTGTGTGTTAGTTATACAGGGTTGGTGGTGTTTTGCATTGCAGCAAGGAACAGCCCTCAACTCTATCAGCAGCTTTGTCGAGATTAGGACAATTTGTGTGTGTTTTTGTTCTATTATGAAAACTAAAAAGTGACATATCATGGGATGTGTAATTACTATTGAGTGCTTGTCAGAATTCATAAAATCCATCAGGTGTTTGTGCTTACAGCCTTAATATCCTCGATCAACACCCTCTGTGTCAACTAGCTGTCGCACAACTTAAGCTGTCAGACAATCCGGAGCGACATTCCAAACTTTTTTTTCAACCCAATTGGCCAGTTATATGCCACAGTTGGCTGCTGTGGTTTGTGTTTTTCATCCATTTATTCCCTGTGCACTGTGGAGCCCAGGTGTTGGCAGCAAGCAGCTTGCAGTGGCAGCGAAGTGATATTTTGATGAGAAGACAGCCGGGCTCGGCTCACTTTGCAATTCTGCTGTGCAGCACAGCCTTGTGGCCTGGCGCTGCATTGGGGACGGGCAGATCCTTGGGTCCACACAGCTGGCTACGGCTCCTGCCAGCTATGCCAACTCCCCGCCGCAGATGTTCATGCAGCCACCACATTGGCAGCATCGAGCCCTTTGTGTTGACCTTATTCAGGAGCACAGCAAGCCATGGAAGAAAAGTGGGAAGCTGCAGTGAACCTCTTAAAGGAACACACTGAGCCTGTGGGAGATTAGCTTGTTGGGTGATATTAAGTGAAGCGAAGTGGTCCAGGATTCTTACCCACTGTGGGTATACTGTGAATGTAGACACATACAGGTAGCAGTATTCTCTTATTCTGTAATCGTCTGGTGACTGCAGTATTCCACTGTCTTTCATAACCAGTCTTACATGACAATTTGTGTAGGTCTTCTATAACACTGTGTATAAACAGAATATACATAACGAGGTGGCCGTATTGTGCCGGATTCTCAGTTTTTAAACACAAAAAGCATGATGACATGATAAGTACTCTACAATTACAAGGGGGTAATTGTATAAATGCATACACTGGTAATAATGATGGGGGTTATGTCATCTATTATAAGTCAACAGCTGTCATTTTCTGACGGTTACAATGCGCTCGTTGTTTGCTGAAGGATATTTTAGGGGATGCACAAACGCACGCAGACTGTCCCCTACTGTCAACACCACCACCAACCCGCCCCTCCACCACCATGAACGTCAATGCCTTCAATCTCATATGCACAGAGGCAGATGCAATTATTTTCACAGAGATAGAGAGAAATGTCACCGGCACTCTCTGAAAGCCTCCACATTCTGTCACCGCCCCCCCCCCCCCCTTTTTTTTTTCCTCTCATTTTCACCAAGGCTCTTTATCAATTAAGTCCACTCTCAAGATTGTTTCCGGCAATTTTATTACAATCGTTTAGCCCGGAGACGGAGAGAAAGTGAGAGAAAGAGTACAGGTTTCCCAGTGAGCTTCAGACGAGCAACACGCATACCAAACACTGTCACCAGGTGGCCGCTGGCCAAAAGGGTCCCTCACACTCGCAGAGAACATTTACCTCGCTCAACTCTAATAATATTTCGTAGACACTCTGGACACTGCAGGGACGCACTGCTGTGCCTTTGTGCCCAAAGTGTATTTGTATAAAGAAAGTTGTGATGGACATGTTGCTGACTGCTAATATATACAGTAGAGTAGATATATATTAAGTCCCATCCCAACAGTGTCTCTAATATTGGTCGGGACAATCTGGCTTTCTCCAAATTCTCGTTGGGACATGTCCCCACCGAATGCTGTGAGAGGAGAGTGAGCAAGCAGATTTTTTTTTTTTTTTACGAGCGTCAGTGAATGCATCACAGCTGAGTAGAAATATCGCTTGCGAGTCACAGAGGAGACGAGAGAGAGATGTGCACAGTGTCGCAGTGTCCCCACCAGTCTTGTAACCAAAGCTAGGCCCTTGGTAATGTTGCCAGACTCTTACAACCTGAGCCATTTATTGGTGAAAACAAGCACTTTTTTATGGATATCACTCTTTTTGTAAGTACGACTCACGTACACATCCACATTCATAAACATAAGGCCCAGGTCAAAATTCCCCTTTCAAACCATGCGAAATGTTACATTTGCATATTTTCAGACTGTCTACACCTTGTGGTGTTGTGAGGGCATTCTTGTAAGTTTTTTATGAAGAGGGATCGTGATGCTTTGAGGAAAACCATTATCTTTTCATTGTTTTCTTTAGCCCTAACCATCTATATTGCCTCCCCAGAAAATGGTTATCATGACCCTCATTTCCACATCCCTGCACACACATTGATATGTACATGTTTAACTTGAAGACAGCAGTGTTATGCATTGAGGAACAAGTCATACAGCATTTATGGATGCTTCAGAATAAGAGTCAATGTTTAAAGTAAAAGGTTATCCGTATGCATGACCTATACTGTACATGCAAAGTAAAAACACAGTTGTGTCTTTTTGACTGATTTTGCCTGCATCTGTGCCAAAAACTTTGTTCTGCATTTCGTCAGAACACTCGTCGATTCCTTTAACTTGTGCGACTGAAACCAACCGTGCATTTTCTAGGTCATACTGCGTGTCGGTATGGAATCATTCTGCTCGCATGTACGTATCATATGTGTGTGGTGCATCAGGTATAACCAGGGCGTTCTCTTTAATGACATCAAAACATATGGCTAAGCTGCAGCTGGCTAACTCTCCTGCAGCAGTCCAGCTTGTCAGATCCCCTGGGAAAATACATGGGTTCTTGGGGGAATAGCCACCATATGCCTGACTGTGCAGTTTGCTGCAACATTACCTGTGTTCTGTTTTGGGCATAATGCTGTCTGTGCAGTGGTTGGACCTGATAGTGATGAACTATTACAGCATCAAGCTGTTGTTCTTTAAATCTTATTTACAGGTTGATGTTTCTTGATGGAAACTAGTTTAAGAAGTTTCTACTGTATTATTTAACAGCAGTCACACAATCCATCAATACATTCAAACATATATATATAACATGTTTGTATATCACCCACTCAGCAATAACCTATGGCTTAACTTCTTGGCTTAAAGGAGTCAATGTCAATGTGGTCCTTGATGCTCTGCGCTTACATTAACATTACTCCTACATAATAGATGATCTGAATATAATCTGGATCATCTTGACGCATAATATAAATTAGAAAAATTTGAAATTGCAATATATTCGATTTTTTTTAATGTGAACAGAGAAAAGTTATGTTTGCATTTTGGGTTATTTTCCAGAGTCCACTGTTCCAACTACATTTTGAGTTAAAATGAGATGCCATTGAGTCCTGGCTGAAGTAAATTACAACAGCTAAAATGTGTCCCCAACAGTTGCAGTGAAGCAGGAAAAAAAATCATTCCATTCTCATGGAAGCATGGAAGACCTATTATGTAAATCCACATTTCCATATGAATTTTACTTTTGTTCACTTTGAGCTGTGAATTGGAGAGATCCGGTTTGTCCAAAATGGAGGACGTTAAGATAAGGTTTATTTAACCTCCTCTGTCTGAGTACTATGTGCTCCACAAAGACCAGTGGTGCGTAAACTGTTATGAGATGGGAAATGTCGCAACATCATGAATAAACTGGTAGTAGTAGTTAATGAGGTGAAGTGTGCAAATGACTTAATTTCCACTCTCCAGTAACTACAGAATTATGTACATTGTACCCAATGTATTGTTGGGGGACTGTATCCTGTATCAAGTCTCAGTTATTGTTTGGGATGCTGTTTCTGGTGTCTGTTGCTCAGGTTCCTCCTCACAAGTTTAGCAAGTTGGAGCTAACTTGGCTCTGGATCCTTAGTTGAGTTTTTTTGACCAGGACATCAGGCTGCATAGAGCAGGCCGACTTGAAGTTCAGCAGATAGGGTTCCCTTGCTGCTGGGTGTTTTTCCAAAAGAGCCTCAGTTGGAGAGCTGATGTCTGGCCCTTGGATGACCAGACTGGAGAGGTGAATGTATCCTTCCTTCACTCAGAAGGCCTTCTTTGTCTTTGAACAAATGCTCGTGTGGTCTCCATCCAGGAACGCATGTCAACTCCATCTTGAATGACCTGAACAATATCATGAAAACAATGTGAAGAGCCACGAACAAAACAGGAGAGACATGGGTTAAATCTTGCCAAAGATAAATAAATAAAACCAAGAACAGAAACAGACATATTGTTCAGTGCTCATATATATTTTAACCCACACAACACCCGGGACCTATAGTGACATAATAGAGCTGCCTGGTCAGCTGGAAAGTTAACAGTAGACTCGAGTAGAATTACAGTGCCATGAGGAAAATATGTGCAGATTATCTAAGGTTCTAATGATTGATGTCATTTATCTTTATCAACTGAGAAGCCTTTTATTTACCACAATATAAAGCACTGATTATATGACATTTCCACTTGCCCTCACATATTCAGACCACCAAGCTTACATGAGCATTACCACATGGAGTATGAAGTATCAAGTAGCATGTAATTAAGGTCTCATGTATTGTAGCACACATTTGACAACCAACATGCATGTAATTTATAGGTAGAAACTCATTTAGTGCAACATCCACCACTCCTAAGTTGAAAAGTGTGTCTACACTTAGCCCCAGCAGGGTTACCTGAGTCCTTTGACACCTTATACTTGACATTACAGTATTACAGAGCCTGACTAAAGGGAGCCAGAGTGCAGACAGGCTTGACAAAAACACACACACACACACACAAACTAGTTTTGTATCTTAGTGAGGACACATCATAGACTTAATGCATTCCCTAGACCCTTACCCTAACATTAACCATCACAAATAAGTGCCTAACCTTTAACATAAACCTAATTCTAACCCTTAACTCAAAAAGCCTTTTAAAATTGTGGAGACCAAACAAAATGTCCCCACAAAGCCAGGATGTCCTCACAAATATAGGTTGGCACATGTTTGTACACACACATACACATTTTAGTCCTCATACTTAATGTATTTAAAACCAAACAAAACAAGATTAAACCATAATCTGGCATGACTGCTGAAACAGACAATACAACAATACCAAAATTCACAACAAATGTAGTGGCCTGAACAAGAGTGAACAGTTGTGGGCAATCAGTGTATGTATGTATAAGATACATCACATAAAGTTTTAGAAGAACCTCCCAAAAAACCCACACTGTCCTAATAGTTCTTAAAGTTCAATCAGTCAAAGCAATTGAGGACCAGCATCAACCTGCATTTACTCCACTTTTCTCCACTACAGTTGTTTTTCTCTGTGTCCAGCTTCAGACCGATTGTCTAGATGTGCCGTGCTCAGCAGGTACGGTTTGATCTCCGAAAATTTGACACACCTCTGCATTGTGTTATTGTTTGCCGGTTGGCAATATTGCTTGGAAATGGACTTGAATGGGCCGACACACACTGCAGCGCCTTCAAAACACTGCGTGAAGTGTGAAGTTTTGTGTGGATTTCCACTCACTTATCGGAACAACTGTGAAATCACAAAGGCGGCCCGTGTTGCATCCTCTGCTGCTATTGAATGTGGGTTGGCGTTTCTCTCTCAAGAAATGCAGAACTAAGTGAATCCTTCCGTTTGAGAGCAGAAAAAAAAAAGTTTGCTAAAGGTTTTCACGGATATGCTTCCCATACTGAAAGAGGCCATCAAACCAAGTTCATAGAGCTTGGTGGTTTTTTCAATGAAAGGGTCAGCATGTAGAGAGTGTGGTGTGGAAATTGAAATGGCAGAGCATCAGTTTCCCCATTAAAAACATTTTGTCACAATTGAGTGTGGAGCTTGTCTGATTAAGCTGGAGTGGAATGGTACCCGTTTGAGGAACTGAGGCAGCGTGTTGACATCAATCACACTTGCTATATAGGTGCTCCGTTGCCCCTTTCAGCATTTCTGCAAATTCAGTTTGTTGGCTCTAAAGCTGTTTTTAGACATTTTTCTATTAACATACTGTATGACAAACGCAGCAAGATATTCATTCAGACCAGCTCGAGAATCTTTGGAACATCCAACCAAAAGACGATGCCCGTGCACTGGGCAGAACACTCTCCTACTCTGTGAATTATCCAGATTCTATCCTACAAAAGAGGAGCTTCATAGATGAAGTCTTGGAAAGAAATCCACTAGATGGGAACAGTGGGCTGACAGAGGGTGAGAGGGCGGAGGTGGATCCAAGTGCTGAAGGAGGACAGAAGATGCTCTGGGTCTTCAAGAGCTTCTTGAAGATTGACCCTCTTCTGGTAACGCTCTTTAGGTCATTCCACCATCGTGGAAGGCCCATAGAGCACTTTGTAGGCTAGAATCAGGGAGTCCTGTTAGCAGGGCGTTGCAGTAGTCGAGGCAGGAGATGACCAAAGTCTGTACTAGGAGCTGGGTTGCCTGTTGGGTTAGATATGGTCTCATTTGTCTTATAATGAATAGATATATTCAGACGTCGCTCTCTCTACCAACCACTATGATCACCGTTTACACCATCAACACCCACACTATTCTCTGTTTCTTCCTGCAACGCTTACGATTGTCTATTAGGTTTATAATTGATCCCTGTGGGGTGGAGATTCTTCCACTGACAGTTGCGGGAGCCTTGTGTACATAAAGGCACAAACCTCAGTCCTGTGATTTCTAGGCAAAGCACATTGTTTTGAATGCCTATAGCTCCAGGCCATGTTAATTGGGTTTGCATAGATACAGTACATGTGCTTTTACACTATACACAAACTGTCAGTGTATGCAATGTTTTTTTTGCATTTGTTTGAATATAATACCGGTGATGGGAGGAAGACAACCGTGAGTTGAAGAGTGTGTCATGCAGTGTTCCTGTAATTATTAAGATGAATTCCAGTATTTTTCAGCTTGGGCCCTGTGCTTATAAATATATGTGTGTGTGTGTACATAATCATTTTTGAATCGCTCTACTGGTTTGCTGCCACGAGCAGCAGCAACAAGGCAGCAGAGGCAAATTTTGCAACTGCAAAACTGTCCAGGAAATATATAGGAGATATTTTTCGCAACCCTAAATAGAATAGAATGCCTTTACTCGCTTTGGCATGTGGGTTATATTTTGTTTTTGGCACAAGGGAGAAGTTGTTAGATATTGTTGGTGATCCAGAGTTCAAATCATTTTGGAAAACAACTTGTTAACATTGACAGCTTTACAGGAACCCTAACCCTAGATACCCCGTGGTCAACAGGATATGGTCACACCGATGGAAATGACTCAAATTGGTGTTTAATAAATTGCAACATGGAGCCTCAATATGACATCACGCTGTTCTGAGATTAAATGTAAGAAGAGATGTAGCCTCTACTTCACTTCAGCATTGATTTAACAAACGTCTAGTTCTAGATTTAGATCGAGCACTGCTTGACTTGCCTGCTCAGACCATATTTTATATCTCAAATGTGGCATCTCTGTCTCTCTGACGTCCTACATCCTCTCTGATTTTAATCAAGATGTGTTGTTGGCTGCAGGGGATTGTGACTCATTTCCTCAAGTTATAATGTGTGAGTAAAGGATTGTTAGCTGAGTGCACGTGCACGGCAGCATGCCTTCTTCCCTCAGTATGACTCATCATCGGAGCCTTTAAACTCTCCTTGTCCCTCTGGGGTATTTAATGTCCCCATCCTTGTCCACGGACATTGTGAGAGCAGATGATCCTCATTAATAGTGTCCGAATGGAGGGCATGTGTCTTTGCAGACTCCTGAGCGTCGTCTCCGAGAAGCCCAATCTGACAAATCCTCTTATAAAGATATCATTCTCCTGTCATCCTATTCCGCTCCCTGTTCCCATCACACACACACACACACACACATGCCTGATTCGTCCTTCCTTATACGAACACGGCATTGATCGGGTGAAAGCAGCAGGCAAACTAGGATAGGTGACGTGGATGAATTGTAATAAATGATGAATATTCCTCGCCAAGCTTTTTTTTTTTTGCAGGGACTTGACACATGAGGTATGGGGATCAAAGTTAATATCGTCTCACCACCATGCAAATGAAGGGTCAAGTTGCCATCCCATCAACTACAATAATTGAACTGTCACCCAGAACTGCTGTATCCCCCTAGTTCACTCCTTATATTCCCCCTTTCTTGTACATTTTATGAAATTTCCATCAGCTCAGCAGGGAGTTAGTTCCTGTCTTCATTTCGTCAGATAACGCGAGTGCTGGCGAAGACTTTGCTGGCATGGAACAAGATCTCCAGTCATGTTATATCAGACAGGAAACTGTGTGTTGATGAAAGAGTAAAGGCACTTGACCTTTAAATGTGAACAAATGACAGCTCACCGGGTTTTTCTTTGCCTGACGTTTAAATCTGACTCGGTTACTAGTTCTTCACTCAGATCACAGCCCTTCTTCACCGTGGGCTCGTGACACCTGAAGGTAACCGATTCACGAGCTGTTGCGAGAACATGGTGATGCAAAAGACAGAATCTAATCGTACTGGGAAATACTATATTTTTTCGGTTCCAGATACATGTGACTAAATGTTTGTGCCTTTGTAGATCCACTGTTCTTATGCAGTGCGGTAAATGGAAAACTTATCACTGACTTGTTCCAAATTCCTGGCTGAACATATAAATATTTTACGTCTTTGACTGGTCGCTCTTCCAAAAAGACAAATAAGTAAAAAAAAAAAACTAAACTCCCCTTTAAAACTTCATTATTTAATCTAATATAACACTTAGTGTCGTATTATTTCCTAAAAGAACCCCTTAGATCAAGCTAACGCCAAAATACATCATTGACGAGTCGATTTCTCAAGCTGTGCCAAATGATGCAACACAAGATTTTGAGTGCAAGTGGATTTAAATTATTCTCAGTGCACACCTTTGAATGAGAGATGGAGGGTGGGAAAAATCAAAGGGAACTTCATATTAACCATTTTTCGATTTCTGTAAAGAGAACAAATCTTGGGGTTTTTTCTTCATTAAATACATTCATATTACCTGAATGTGCTCCTACGTTTTTTAAAACAGATATCAACCTCTCCTGGTGTAGAATTGACGGCTTAGTCATTATCACAGTCTCATAGAAAGCATGCAAACAATGCTACTATGTGCATCAATGATTTTTCACTTCCTAATGCAATATCAATGTGCACCAAGTCAAGATAATCAGATATTTGAATGTGACGTTTTATGCACTCTGAAATTAACCTTTCTAAGTTTGAGATAGAGCATTGGAATATTTATTTTTTGTTGGAGAGGATGTTGCGTCACTCAACATTTTCACCTGTCATCCAAGAGGCTTCTTTAGATCTTCTGGACTGAAGATCCTTCTGTAGACATTTAAATAAATAATCTATCTTTGGTTTAAAGTCTTCACAAGTTATGTCTGTAGTTTGCGGATATGTACAATGGCGACATTTGTTCGTGGAGTCTGGGTAACGGTATCACTTCACTGGATTTCATCACAATTAAAGGTCACGTAAACAGCCAAAAGCTGGCAGTGGGCAGATTAGCACAGGGAGAGGAACAGAGGACGGAGATAATTAAACAGAAAGAAATATGCCTGTTTATAAACATGCAATAAGTCATTTTAATGTCTACAGGCAGCAGTTTTCTGGACAGCCCTCCCCATTCTATGCTTATTTTCATAAATTCTCAGCCCTTAGCCCGGGAACAAAACAAAGAAAAAAAATGTAAGTTGTCATCTTCTCTTAAGTACTTAACAAAAGAAACACTATTTAATTGCTGTTAAATTACGCCTTTTTATGATCATAATGGGAGACTGTAATTATTACTCGAAAGCCCCTCTGGTATAATTGATTCTGTTAATGTTTGTCTCTGTTTCTAAGGTAATTTTCATGTTTGAGCCCCGTTTTTTTCCCTTTGTTTGAATTTTCCTTCCAAGAAGACATATCTGTCATGCTTTAGAAGAAATGTACACCTACTGTGTTTTATAGTTAGTGGGCAGAATGGCTTGAGTCATTTCTGTTCATTTTTCATTTTCAAAATGTTTTGGAACGGAGGCTCTCTTTGCTCTTTGGACACAAACACATTTCAATTACGCAAGACAATCCTCTCCATGCATATTGACATTTTCTCATTTGTCATTGGTCAAATTGGTTCAGATGAAGTATTTTTCTCTCCGAGATTATTTGATTTAGATTACCCTGAAAGGTAATCATGGAATTAGTGACCCATGATGTTGGAATTATGCAACTGTGGTCAGTTTACTTTACTTCCTGATATAGAGGGGGGATAATACACTTGATGTGACAACAGAGTACACATCAAGGACTACATTCAGGAGACATGTCAGGGTGACAGATTGCCACGATCTGTTTTTAAAAGACTTCAAAATGTGGAGGGGTCTCGAGACACATGGGCCATGTGTCTCCGTCGGCACCCTGTAGAGCTGCCCACATTAGCTCAGCAACAAGTTAAGGGAGAAGATTGATGCTGGTGTTGTGGCACTCATTGTTGCACGGAGCGTACGAGTTGACCAAGGAGGAGGAGGAGGAGGAGGAGGAGGAGGAGGGTGGGGAGTGTGATGTGGGGGAGAGTCAGTCCAGGTCTGGGCTGCCCACAGCTTTTTGTATGTCTGTCTCATTTCACAATTCATCAGCCGAGCGTGACTGTCAAGCGGGCCTTCAGCGATGGCGATCCATCAGGACCTGTCACCCAGCCATCACAACTGAGAGATGAGGCCTCGGCATTCGAATTCCATTAGCCCCATCAACCCTTCGCTGTACCGACAGGCAGCCCAGCCCAGCCAGCCAGCACCTTGTCCGTGACTCCAAAAGATAATAAAACAATATCAGCGAATCACAAACAGCTCCTGTCTCTCCTCCAACTGCTGCCACTCCCTGTGCTGACTTTTCTGTGGGATATCTGCTTTATTAAAGCCACAATGACTGACATTGTGTTTTTTTAACTCTTCCCCTCTCACATCAACCCAGCCTCTCTATTTGGAATTAGATGACAGATAAATAAAGGAAATTACCTGAGCTTTAGATTAGAAAGCACGGGGTTGAACAGACATCAACACACTCCAATTCTGCGGCTTGTCATTGCTATATCAGAAAAGGAATGGTTTTCACTATTCTCTGAGAGCAGATATGGATGCCCTAAATTCTATATAATAATAAATACTTTTTTTTTTTTTTTTTTTTTTTAATCTATGCAAGATAAGTTCATCAAATCAGAGTTTCATGCAATTAGCTGATTCTTTATTTAACATGGATAAAACTTGGATAGAACTTTTCTATTATTAGTATTACTAAATTAAATTTCTTCATAATTATTCACTTTTCTTACAGAGCTTTTAACAGAAACCAAAAAACAACCATAATCTAATTTCACGCGTTAATGACGTGTTCAGATCGACGAACGCAAGTGATAACAATTCATTTACATTTTTATTTAAATTCTAATTAAAAGTTTAGTTCAAGAGAAAATAATATGTTTATTATTAAAGAAATGCATTGAATTAAATTGTCCTCAGTCCTACGTCGATCAAATGTAAACACACCTGAAAATGACTTTGCTCTACTTTCTATTGACAGGACATCGATCCAAGTTATTGTATATGACCTCCCATTTTACCAACAATAGCCCAAACGACAGGATTATGGTCTGGTCACACCGCCTTCTCTTTCTTCGGCCAAAGAATTTTCACTTCACCCCAGATTTTCTTGAGTAGGTAGAGATTTTTTTTTTTTTTTTGTTCAGTAGAGATGAGCAATGTTGATTCATCTCCAGCATTGGCATCATTGCCTTTCTCCTTAATCCTTCAGGCAGTCAATTTGCAGCCAGTGAAGTGTGAAGCTCTATAATGATAGGTTATTGACCCGTTTGCTGTTTGGCAACAAGGACTGAGGGAAACTGAAAGGATAGTTCCTGGTTTGTTTTTGTTTTTTTCATGCGATATTCAGATAACTTGTCTGGTGGGTTTCTGTAACTGAAACTGATTTGATTTGTATGATAATGGATAAAAAAAAAAGATATCATCTAATGTTTGTTAGCGGTGGCGCTTAATGAATTGAGTCCATTAATCGTCAAATGTTAAATTTCAAGCTAAATTAGTTAAGTGATGGGGGCCATGTTGCTGATTTAGAGCGTGTTGTTGAAGACAAATGCATTCTGTAATAAAAATGTGCAGATCATGCATGATGAAGACTGTAGAGCGGGTGAGGAAAAGACTATTTTGAGCCCAGTGGAAAAACATCAGAAATGTTTAAATGTAACTGAACCATTGGGGTGAGGAGGAGGGGTTGTGCTATTGTGATTTTTTTTCATAGATCAATAACATTTTGAAATAGTTGTGTCATTTCTTTCAAGTGGAAAACCATTGATTTTTTTACTTCACAGATATCCATTTAAAAATATTTCTAGATGTTTCTATATCGGAGTGCATGTTATTTTGTGCTGCCACTCACCGTTCATTATGTACTCTCTGTTAAGTTTGAAAGGATTGTCATTACTGTGCGTTTTGAAAAGACTTTTGAGCTTATCCTTGATGAGCACTCAGTTTTTAACTGACATTTTGTGAACCACTATGTTTCATGTCTTCATATCGTCATACTCTTAAGAGTATGATTTTGACTTTTTCCCCACAGTGTAAAAAAAAAAGAAACTTTAAATTACTTAATACATATTATATAATATTGAATTGCCACACCTACAAAATTGTACGGTGGCCCAGAGGTGTCAGACAAACACGAAAGCCACAACACAAATACAAAAGCCACAACACAAACAAAAAAGCCACAACACAAATACAAAAGCAGCAACACAAATAAAAAAGCCACAACACAAATACAAAAGCCGCAACACAAATACAAAAGCCACAACACAAACACAAAAGCCACAACACAAATAAAATGATGCTAATTGATGGCAATGTGTCTATGGTTCTTGGGTGTACTCTTATAATACACAATAATAGTATACATTAACTGCAAAAAAAGTATCAGGTTGTACAAATATAATGCTCACATGATGTCCGTCTGTACTCCACACCAACAAAACCAAAGCAGATTTAGCAGTCGAAAGAACTAACATTTGGCATGATATACCATCTAAAAGGACTGATATACTTCAATGCAGTCTTCCTCGAAAGCATTTTTTTCTGGCACTTTTTCTTGTCTGTCTCTTTTCTCTCTCTTTCCATCTCTCTCTCTACTTCCCATGAGGTTCTCTTAGTTATTTATCTTGACACGAGGGAGGAGAAGCCTCAGGGTAAGGCTTGACAGGGATTCCTCTTCATGATTCGTGGCATCTCTCTCCATTCCCCTGCTGTCACTGTAGGGGAATATAAGGGAGTCATAAAAGAATACTGTCATGTTGCTGTCACAAACACTGTATGGCAGTGAGACGTCCAGTGCCAATGCAGTCTGTGAGCAATGTGTGTGTGTGTGTGTGTGTCTGCACTGTGGTTTGGGTAAAGAGAAGCTGTATTTCTGTGTTTACCTGCCAGTTAGTACTTTTTCTTATAAGGCTGTACTAGTAGCACTGGTGTAAACTACAGATTGCATCAAAAATAAATGTTCCATAAATTCATGTTGTTTATGTTCTATCGGGTCATCAGGTCACCAAAGAAAATGCAATGTTGCTATGGACAGGAGTCACATTTATAATAGAGGATTCTTCAAATGTCAAAAGTCAAAGTCATGCATAAAGCACAGGCGAATCGACTTCAGGTTGAGTTCGGGGTATAACAAGCACAGGACGCGAGGTTGAGCGTGGTCTTTGTAAACAGCTGGATTGACTGGAGTGACAAACATCACCGAATGTCATCCTGTGTCCGAGGTTCCTGGCTAAAAGCAACCCTAGGGGCCGTGCTGTGAACTGCACTGAACCAAGCGAGTGGCACTGAGACTACTGAGAGGATTTCTCACCATGGCGTCAGTGCAGTCTCTTGCAAAGCAGATCGTAACATTTACAAATCCCACGGAATTGGTGTTGCTGTGGACGGAAGTAATACGTTCATGCTCTTGCCCCCCAACCTCTCAGTTTGGGGCCATGTGGGCTCATGCATCTACTTTGCTTACCTTGTTGCAACACTCCAAAATATTACTTTATGCCTCAAAACCATGGTGTACACTAAGGCTTGCTGTTATTTATCTGGTTGTTCAGACCATTTAAGCGGATCAAGGTCTGCCCACCATCAGAGGATGCTTTCAACAAACCACTTCAATGGTCAGTCATTATATGACGGCTTGATATTAACATTAACCACATCAATAACAGAGCGAGCTGCTTGGATTTAAGTAGCATGTGAGGCTCCATGACCATCAATGGCAGACTTTAAAGCCCCACTGTGCCATATGGTGTGTCTCTGTTCATAATTGAATGTTTGTTGTGAGAAATTCCTGTCGTTGTGTAAATGTTGAACAAAGGCACAATGCCTCATGGCTTCTTTTTTTTGCTTTCACATATCAAAATGCTTCTGTGAATGTTTGAAAATTAATTATTGTTAAATAGTGGCACGAAATTTCTCCATTGTTGGCAAAAAAAGAAAAAAAAAAAATTTGGGTAGTGTTAACATTTTAATCTGGAAAATAGAAGTCAGACATTGTTTTGATTCCAAAGCCAAATTTGTAAATCATTCATAATACATAAAGGTCTCACGGTGCAGTGGTTTGATTTGAATAAATATTTCCTGCAGCTTTTAATATTCTGAAAATATATTAGAGCTGGCAGTGGGAAATAGTGGGAAATTGTAAGAAATCTGTTCGTGTTTTGCACCGGTCCACCTCACTCTTTCCCACCAAGACGCAGATCATAGTTGGAGACCTGTTTGACACCAAACTTCAGAATTTGTGTTGCAGATTCTTGCAGTTTTTTTATTATTTTTTTATGGAGAGTTTGCTGATGCTATAAAGTAACCTTTTCCTTGGTCTAACCAGGTGCAAACTTAACCACATTCATATCAACGATGTGACATCACCACCCTCCTTTTCATAATTTCAACTAATTTACTAATTTCAAGTGATTAAAACGACATTCACTGCACTTTTGGTCCTGGAGATACTTTTCTTATGAAATGTAAATGAAAATACAGTTTAGTTTCTCTCCCCCCGGGTCCGTGGCATTAATGATAAAGCGATTAACTCCAGCATCGCATCCATCTGTTCTCACTTGTGTGCACTTTGTTCCAGTGACCTTTGCAGCTCCTGCAGTTGTTACTGAGCACAGGTGACTTTCCTCACCATGACTACATCCAGTGATCCATTGCTGCCATTGCTGCTGCTGCTGCAGTGGCAACAGAAAACTTCCCCCGATGACTTTTTTTGACATACAAGAACTTCTTCATCTGCCAAATAGCCTTTGTTCCTATATGCAAGTAGAATTTGTAATTCTCTCTCTCTTTCTCTGCCTCTGTCACCTTGACTTACCCACCTTCATTCTACACATAACCATACACAGGGGCATCTGTTTCATGTAAATGAGCTTTGTGACAGGGGGAAATGCTGAACTGGTATCTGTCAGTAGCAGCAAATCTTTACCAAACAGGGAAAATCTAAATCAATTGCTGTCGGGGGGGGACACATCATCATCAGTGGCACTGACTTTTGCTTTAAAACTTTAAATTATTATTCACACTGTTGTCAATAACTCTTTCTTGAACTTTCTTTTCTATTTTCTTTTCCTTATACCATTTATATGTCTCTCTCTCTATATGCGGACCACTGACCGTTTCGACTTTTACTATAGACCCAACGTGCATCATGCATCATTGATGTGCAACGGTTCCTGATTTTGGAACCGCACACAATGACCGCTGTAGGTGGGGTATTAAGCTCCGCTCACAAGCAGAAAAAACATTCTGACAATAGAAGAAGTAGTCGCCCAGGATATTCATCCGAGCCTTGACCTGGCAACCCTCGAACCAGCCGATGGAGCTGTAGCTTCGTCTACAAAATAGTCTTCTATTTTGGTAGGAATGCGTCCTGTTCCCTGCGTCCAGACTTGTACCGCCACCCGACGGTGAAGTCAGATACTACATGACCTTGGCGTGAGGCATGTGCACGGAAGTAAACCTTGAGCTTTACGTTACAATAAACCTGATTCTTATTCACCGTAGCCCCTGTGATCCATCAGAAATGCAAGGCTTACCAGACCAAACCTCCTAGCAGCCATATCTGGTCCACATCCTTCATTCTGATGGCATTCCCCCCCCCCCCCCCCTCTTTGATCTCTTCAAAAGAAATCCTCAACCCTCCCAAATATTCACCAGAATTCAAATCCTGTTAGTCATGTAATGTTAAAAAAGCCCTGCAACACAGCTTCCAACGGAGTAAAAATGAAGAAAGTCTTTTAAAATGCAGAGATAAATGGCTTCCTCTGAAAAACAGCACAGGACTTTTTACTTGTTTAACAGTTCTAAACAAGGGATATCGACGGCACGGTGAAGGATCATGCAAAGCCACTGGCTTGGAAGGAGCTGTGATCAACTGAGGAAAAGAGCAGCACGATTATGAAACACAACTGCAGGGTGTTTGACATCACCTTGGGCTGACTTTGTTTTGGATCGATTGCAGGGAGATTGCGCGTGACTTCATATTTTTAATTGAGCCCCGCCGTGACCTCATTCACCCAACTGGAAATGCCAGGAGCCAGAAAAACAGGGAGAAGGAAGTAAATTGGGCCAAGGTTATGAGAAGAAAAAAAAAAGTGCATGTATTTAGTGTACTGGAGTGTTGATGGAAAGTGTTTGTCTTCCCTGCAACTGAGAATATTAAAAGATAGATGCTGTGTGTGTGCAGTGGTGTCGAGCTTAGACGGGCAAAAAAAAAAGAACTAGTTTTCTTGTCAAACAACTAGTGCAGTGTCTTTTTCCTCTTCTCAAACTGAAAATAAAACTGGGTTTCAGTGGCAGTGCCCATAGTGAGATATGTTGTTCTCGGGGTTCATGCATTATTACTGCTGAGGATAGCGAGAGGAGCTTGTTTTGTCTGCAACATGTGTGACCTCCTTCAGGAGAATTCACCCTGTAAGGAATACTGATTATTTGTTTTTTAGGGTGTTAAAATGCATCCTTGATTTCTCCACTGCGTGTAAGCCAAAATATGGCTTGACTAATCTCCACCATTCATCCCTATCCCCCTTTTTCTCGCCCTCATTTAATACATAACGACTTGTGTCTGTTATTAATGATGTACGCCTATTAGTTCCCCCCAAAACATTAAAGACCCTAATAATGAGTACGTTTTTTTGGGGGGTTTAAATATGGCCCAAATAGTGTACTGGGATGTTTTGAGGTGGATGATTTCATTACATATTTCACAGTCCTTTGTGAATTTGAATAAGTGTTTTCGTAGAATTGTATTTGCATATATTGTCCATGCTCACTTAAATATAATAGAGACACCTGTAGCTCATTGAAACATCCTTTTAATTACGCTGCCCTTGAACTGTGTGATTAGTCCTCGTCAGAGAGGGAATATCAGCGGCCGTGATGTTGATACGCTCTCAGGCTGCCGCCATTATACACTATAATGGCTCATTTGGCTCTCATCATCTCCCATCTACTGAGATTAAGTGGTTACCCCATGCAGGAGAATTTATTTTTGTTAGCCCAGTAATAAAGAAAACTGGCATATTGTGCATCGCACTGGCGGGATTATGAAGAGGACGTGGCTTAAAATTAAATATTCATTTTGTTTTTGACTCTTTCCGTTGTGCCAGTGGAGAGGGATGTTTGTATGCTCAGCCCGTTGGTTTTAGTCATTTTCGGATCCGTCGCTTTTCCCTCACTGCGAGGGCAAAAGACATCATTTCTGATATGGATTTTCTGACTGCAACAGCTTTTATAAATTTAACTGTTGGATTCTGTCGAATTACATTTTCTGCAAGTGAAGAAAAAAATGTTTTTTTGTGTTCCAAACGGCACATTAAGTTCCAGTTTGTGACTACTTTTGTGCACTAAATGCACTTCAGTTATCATATACTGTATTTCCTGTATCACTGCTCTGATGTCATTTTATATCCTATATAAGCAGAGTCATTATCCAGAATCAATAAAATCAAACAAATGTAGACTCTAGCTGCTCATCATAATATCAATTTAGTCATAGAATTTCCCTAATATATTACCACAGAAGAGTTATCCTTAAATAAATGTTGTGTCAAAACTCTTTTAGGTCAGTTATGTGCTGCAGAAGTTCTGTTCCCTATAAACAGCCCTGCTTTCAACTGTGACAGATGGATTTGCCCCATCTGCTGAGGGTTTTTAGCCTCGCCGTCCTTTGTGCATCTTGGGCCGACATCAGACATATCGTCAGGGAGAAAATGGCCGTGCACCAGGTTCTGCTGTCCAGGCTTTGCTTATGTCCGTATCTGAGGGCTGACAGTTGGACCAACACATTGGGATTATTGTCCTTGCTGCCTGGCCACCTCATCCGCTATGCGAGTGTGTGTGTGTGTCACAGTAACCTAATCTAATAGAGCTCGCGTCAAAGACGATCTGATGTGTTTATTTGCCAAATATTCCTTTTCCAGCATCGGCGAATTATGTAGCAAGTGTATTCACAAGGCATCTCTGGCCCTCCAGCTCATAGAGTTGAACAGAATAATTACACTCCAAATATTCAGCAGAGACAGCCGGGCTTGGTTTCCTTCACTTGCATATTATGTGTCTGTTCATTTTACTCGAGGTAACACAGTGGTGCTATTGGTGCGTCAGTCATTGCACTTAAATGAATGAAAAACTTAGCGATGTTCTCGTAGCCGAAAGAGAATTCATTTTTCAACTATAAACCACACATTAAATTTTAGCAATACGTTCCCTTGCCAAACAGGCGCTCAGGAAGTCTTATCAAAGGGAGCGGGAGAAATTTTATCCTTGAATTACCTTTTATCCCAAATCGCACTTATTCCATCAAGCTTAAAGGTGCATTATGTGATAAATCGAAAGCAACTGGCCATACAATCCTCCTAATATGTCACAGAGACTCAGGAATAATGTTCATATAACAAAGTGAACTCACCAACAACAACAGTGCAGACAAAATATTAATGAAATTACTGATCAATAATGCCAGACAACTCCTGCCTAACTTTACTATAAGTGCAATGTATATCAGAATGTGTCAATATGTCTGTGTTGGCAACACACTTTGAGGAGTTGCCTTCAATGTTTTCCTTCAAATGAGCAAGTTTTTGTTGTTGTCGTTTGTTGCTTATGAGGAAGTTTAAAGCCCTAATTAACTGGTTTATTCAACTTTCACACTGAAGCGAAAATCAATGTTTAATTATCTGACATTTGTCACTTTTATTGTTTGCTATTGACTGATTTGAAAGCTTCATCTTGATAACCTTCTTGACCGTGTCACCCAGCCTCGGTTTTCCCTTGAAACAAAATGTGCAAGAAAGAGAAGTTAATTAGTGCAGGATAATGGTCAAGGGTAATATTTCACATGTTGGAAATTCTTGCATAATTGAAAACGAACCCCTTTGTGTCACCGGGGCGCAGAGGTCAATCTGCCCTGCTCCGAGCAAAAAATAATCCAACAAACTAATTTCCATCCCGACTCCCAGTTGAGCTTTGAGACGACCAGTCGCGGAGAGCGAGGCTGAGCTCCTTCAGAGCTCACAGGTGTCACGCAATAGGAAACCACACAGATGCCCCTGGGGCCCCGAGCCGTGACTTTTTCCTATCTGATACAGACCTAATTCCTCTCCTGTTTAATGAGCCACTTGATCATTCTGCCAGCTTGTGCTGCCAGATCAATTTGAACAGGAGCAGGGGGAAAAAAAAAAAAGCAAGGGTAACATTTCTCCACGCGGGAGATATCTGAGGCTGCTTATCAACAATGGGCAACAGAGCAAGGCAGGCTCAGCTGACCCCGGTGGCCCCTGTGTAATATGGTGGACTCTTGTATTAAGTGAGAGCTTGTTACAGTGGTGGGATGGGGAAGGGTGTCTTGGAGGACAAAAGCAATTTTTTTCTTGAATTCATCAAAAAAATATGGTATCAGAAGCATTTTGCCTTTAGTGCTTTTGCGCCCAAGGATGTGCAAAAAACAATATTTTATGCTTTGAAGCATACACTCATTAACGCTCGCTCGGTCGTACATTTTAGATGCAGAGGCCTTGTGCTTGCTTGTACTCAGCACGCGTTATGCTATCGAGTGAAAATGCACAGCCTTGACCCCGGGCGCTGCAATAAGCGCGGCGTCACATCGAAGCACATCAGCACTTACCTTTTGTTCTGTGGGAACCCGGGTTTACCGTTTCCTTGAGAAGCGGCGTAATTTATCAGAGTGCACCCAGTGAGCCAGTGGGAGGTCAGCTGGATGCTTCTTTTGAACTTTAAACATAGAGACATGCATTAAGGATTACCTGCCGACGTCTTTGCAGGGATCTGAAGACGGTCTCTCTCTCTCTCGAGGCGCCGCTTTGACACAAAAAAACCTGAAAAGGCATTTTTAATCGAGATTGATTCGGTTTGCTCTTGAAGCCAATGCTTTGCTTTTCACCCTTTCTGTTTAAATCGGTAAGTCCTTATTAATTGGTGTTTAAGTAAGATGGCTGCCGGTGTGCAAAGGGTCGGTTCTTGTTTGCAGAAGGTAGGTGAGAATGAGTAACAGGGATTATTTGCTGCACAAATATGCAGCATATGCTGACTCTATAAAGATTTAGATGCATTCAGACACAACTAACTACAGCAAAATAGATTTGTCCCGCAGTGCAACAGATTATATTTTTTTTAAATTAGTAGTGAGGACAAGCTTACTTTTAAAAATCCTGTTACCATCCACACAATATTTCAGGTCCATTTGCTTCATCAACGTCGTCCTCTCTCACTCTGCAGGCGCCGCGTTAGTGAGAAAGAGCCTGGTGAAAATGTTGACATGTTCATTTCAGTCTTTGGATAATAGTACGCACACGAGGCAAACAACTCGACAGGCAGCAATATTTGGCAGCATGAGGTTCTTTCTTTCTTTTTTTTGCTTCACCTCTCGGGGTAAACAAACTATACTTCCACATTCTGTCTACAAAGCCTGGAAGAAAAACCCAGCAGACTATACTGGCGTTGGCAATTATGTAGCCCGCAGAAACCGCTCTTGTAGCATCTTGCACTATTTTGCACCATTTGTAAATGTGCCCTCTTTATGGGGCGCGTCAAATTCGGGCCACTGCTGAACTTTCTATATACACTCACATTTATTCCCCGCTCACAGGAGAGAGAGAGGAGCCTCTCACAATACAATCGTACCTGAGTGTAATGGCATATTCACACATTTATCATATTTTAAGTAAGATGCACGATAAATCGTTAAAAAAATTGCAATCTCGATTCACAGCTACCTGTGATTTAATTTCTAATGCATGTTATTTAATGAGCTGCGTCGCAAATAAACGATCCTATTTTCTTATATACATAGCACATAGGAGTCTGTGCTCAGTAGAAATAAATACAAAAATGGATGGCGACGGAAACCCAAGTGGTAGTGACGAGAATCACACGACCACCCGACCCGAGCTTGTGCCAAAAAAAGGTTTAAATTTGGCTCGACGCTCGCGATCCCAGGCTTTCAGCAGTGCTGTTGGTAAATGTTTGCTAAATGTTTGAGATTAACCCCCATTTTCAGGATTATTAAGTCTTTTAAACTGTTCTACAGACTTTTGTTCCCAGTGTGTTTCATTGGTGATATTTGACCAGCACTCTTGAGCTTGGTCTTAGTCAAATTCCCATTTCCTCCTTTTGGCTCTTTACCTGTAACATCTAATATGGACAATCTCTGTAGTGCAAGAGTCTTTTTTTCTCAATCCTTAAACCCATTTAAACAACCGTTTGAAAGACTGAGAGTCTCAGGCCGCTGATCCCTCTTTCGCTATTCCATCTACCAACGCTGCCTTAAGTGCACTTGTCACACATATCTGAGTGGAGCGTTTGTTTGCATCTTTGTTGCAGTCAGTCAGTCATGTTACCCAGGACTATAGCGCTCTGTCAAGGTAAGTCCCTTCTCTCACATCTCCAAACTCCGACTCTTGTGATTGACACGCTCTTTCACTGGTGGAGCGGATTTAAAAAAAATTTTTTAAAAACGTCTGAAAGCCTTTCTATGAGGACAGCAGCTGATTGTGTGCTCGAGTCCCACCGATATATCTACATGACGAGTTTGGCAACAGAAGCAGATAAGAAGTTTATGAGCTTCGGTTAATGACTTTAAGATACGGGCCATGCAGCGAGGGGACTTCACCCCATGAAATTGTCAGGAACACACCACAAATATGTTGTGTAGTCTGTGCATACATGCAAGGACTCTCCAGATCAGCAGGTGGCAGTATTGTGTGCATTCTTGGACATTGCAGTCAGTCACTTCTCATGTGATTAATTAGCTTAGCAAACAGCCAATCAGAGTGATTCCTCTTTCATTGATGGCCTATGGTAATCACTGGTGTGCTGTAGGCTTGGTGTGTCCTTGCCTTCATTGGTTTTATCCAAACTTTATCGCTTTAAAGATCAGTCAGCCTTTCTAATTTGTCATTACGCAAGGCTTCCATTTGCATTTGAGTTTGAATTTGGATGACTTTCATCCACCCTTCTTCTATATGTGTGTCTCAACGTACATGTATATATATACACAGGGAGAGACAGACGAGCCAAGATGCTTCCATTTCAGAAAGCATTTTGGTCCTTTGTTCAAATATTCCCGAATCAAGGCTGTTTGATTTGATGTGAAAATAACTGCCACGAACATATGCATATGAATTATGCATCCTGTGAATTATAAGTCCCATAGTCATCGACAATGACAACAATCTCTCATTGTTTAGTTGATTACCGCCGCTGCTACCGCCTCCGCCTCCTCGCCTGTACCTTGATGAAGTCCCTCACACTCATTTTAGCATTTTTAGTTTGCTCGAGCAAACCGAGGCAAAGACATATTTTAATCAACGCCATCAATTATACACTTCCTGATTAGTCCCAGAGGTTTCTTTTGTGATGGAGTTTCACTCAGTCAGTTTAATTAATACGAGTCTTCTTTCCACTTTTATCAAATGATCGAGGTGATAAACACGCTTTGCTTTATTGTTCATGTCTTAGGTGAGCGTTACAGCAGCGCAGGTTTGAGATCAGTGGTTTTCCTTCGCTCGGCTAATGAGAACACCCGATCATCCAGGACGTATTTCTCAGCTCCTCAAAGACTTCTCATGACCACAAATCCCATAAACGCCGATCTGTGACGATACATCATCATGACTTGTGTTGTGATCCACTGCACTGACTTGACTATGAATGCTGCTTAAACAGCCTGCTTAAATTGTGCCATTATACTTTTGTGCAAACCGTGGCAGATGTTACTTTTGTACATTATGTACAGGGAAAAAAAATGTTTTAATGTTACATTTTGTAAAATGGTTTTGCATATGAGATAGTTCAGTATTTGCCACATATGTATATTTATATATATGTGCTTGTTTGGCGTTTTAGCTACATTTGTCAACATTAGTTTTAGTTGACAAATAATAATGTCAGAATTCGGACTTCAATCTGAGTTTAATCCCAGAATTCTGAGAATAAAGTTAGAATTAATGTCAGATTAAAGTCAGAATTCCAACTGATTTTAATTTGACTTTAATACAACTTTAATCTGACTTCAATCTGAGAATTCTAACTTTCATCTGACTTTATTCTCACATTTAATCTCAGAATGCTGCCCCTTTTTCCAGAATTATGAGCTTAAAGTCAGATTAAAGTTGAATTCTGACTGACTTTAATCTGACATTTTGAGAAGGTAGCTTTAGTGATGGATCGGCCTCTTCTTAAAGATTAAAAGTCTAACACATGCACTCTTCCTGTCTAAACACAAACAGTGTGTGTGTGTGTGTGTGTGTGTGTGTGTGTGTGTGTGTGTGTGTGTGTGTGTGTGTGTGTGTGTGTGTGTGTGTGTGTGTGTGTGTGTGTGTGTGTGTGTGTGTGTGTGTGTGTGTGTGTGTGTGTGTGCGCGCGCGCGCGCGTGTGTGTATGTATCAATATAATATAGATCAAAGTGATGGATTGACAACACGAGGTGAGAGCCGGTTAAATATTTAATATTGTGTCCGATAGTTTGTCTCAGAATTCCCAAAGTGGAGTGAAGGCACTTTTATTGTGAAATCGACTGTGTGACTACGTTTGACCTCCACATGTTATTGCTCAGGGAGCGGGAGACAGCAGCGGCCTTAGATGCTCATATTCAGATTGCGTTTGTTTGACCAGCAGAGAAATTGCTGCTCTTACAAGTCTCCTGATGTATAGAATCAACACAATGTGCTCTGTAGTAAGAATGGAGGAAAGACAACGTTGATAATTAAAAGAAAAAACAAGTTTCCTGAATCACAACTGCACGTTTTCGAGGGAATGGGTGAGGAGTGGTTGGGTGAGGTGAGGTAAATCAAGAGAGGCTGGTGTGTGGATTTCCTAAACCAAACAAGTTGTTCCAAGCTGTATGTAATTCACCCCACAGATGATGGGTTTTACAGCCCTTTTTGCCTGTATTCTATCCAGGGGGGATCTGTAAATCTGTCAAGGAGAGAGTCAATTCCATTCCCCCTGCTGTAATCTCATTTGCTTCTGGTGCCAATGATGCATCAAATGCCGCCAGTGGCTCTTGTGTTTGGGTGCAGAGCCCTGGCTGCCGCGCACCCGAGTCGAGTCTGCGAGTAAATCCCCACCTGTCCCCCACATGAGGTTCTCCATCAGCCACAAAAAAATAGAAAAAAAGAAAATTATCTCAGAATGTTTTTTAAGGACTAATGGAATCCTTAGCTTTATTTTTGCAGCAGAAAACTTTAATCGCGTGCCGTCGTAGCGGGAGCCCCCCACGCTTAAATTTATATCTGTCCCTTTTTAAGGTCCCAGACTGTTTGGAAAGATGTTCCTGTCCTGAGAACTAAAGAATGGATTTACATAACTATTCATCATTGTTTGTTTGATATATATATACATAGTTTATATTTATAAAATTATCGGAGAGTTGTTTCTGCAGCCATTTGAATGTGCAATATAGAGTATCTTATATCCTTTTTTCAGCACAGCCTAGGCAATCTGATGAAAAAAGCAAAAAGTACTCAAAGTTTTTAAAATCGGGAATGAAATTGTGAAATTTGGAAATATGTCACAGTTCATATTTCGCTTGGCTCAAAATAATAGAAGAAAAATTGACTAATTTTCTGACTTCTGTGCTGTGTGCTACTCCAAATAAAAATAAAATCATAACTTTGATTCAACAACACATAAGAAGAGGGGAAAAAAATGCATTTTTTTAAAAGCCTGAATATGCGACCTACAAAACTGGGATGTCCATATAAGGAGTTGTGTATCATTCCCACGGCAAATTACATGAGAGACAAAAATGAATTCATGTCACAAGAAGAAAAAGCAAGCAAATGAGTGAAATTAGATCTTTGCAGGCCAGTCAGCATTGATATAATCCCAAAATTCACATGGATCAAAGCTAAATTATTGTTACTGTACACTCCAAGTGGGAGACAAAAAGGCAGCCTGGCAAAAAAGTGAGTTAGGAAGTTGGACTATATCTGAAAAAGTCTCAAAAAATAAAAAAATAAAAAATGTTCAAGCTGTTGGATGCAGTCTATTATGAGCACAGTTAGCGCTATCATTAGCCCCGGGCAAGTATTCATGGGTGGTGTTGCGAATAAACAGAAATGATTCTGCAGCCACACTCTAAAATTCTCTTCATGTTTGCTTTGAGCGTGCCATCCAAGAAAAAAAATAAAAATAAATACAGCTGGGTATATTTCCTCTTTGTTAACACACAATCAATATCTACTGGACTAAAAAAAAAAGACATTTTCCTGTAAAGTGTTGATTTTAAATAACTGAGGAAACGTTCAAGTAGGAATTGAAGACATTTCAAGTTGCAATACATGATGTATGGGTTCGGAAATTCAACTTTCCAACTTTTGCACTTTGTGTGCACAGATGCTAACCAGAGCAGAGACAGACACAGCTGTGCAGGAAGCAGAGAGGAGGCCAGTGCAGGTATCTGTAGAATTTTAAATAGTGTAGTCTCCATTCCAGGCCCTATATATGAGGGAGAAATGTCAACTGCCACAGCACATGCACATCCTGCTGGAGGAAGAACTCATTCCTTTATTCACATTCCAAGAATAATATCTTTAAAAATCACCTCTCTGTATTTCCATAAATTACCCTGGATCACCTGATGGGGGCAGTCAAATTATGGGCTTAAGGATCATATACCTTGTTGCAGTGGGACTGCTGCATCATTTCCAGGGTGGTGTACTGTTGTTCAAGGAGGAAATCCATGCTGTGAAGGTGGAGAGGTGTATATTAGAGGGTTTTGATTTCGTGTGTCTGTGCATTTCCTTCTTTTTAAAAAAATCATTTGTAGCAGACTGTGTTATTTCACACTGATAGCGTGATAACACCCGGGGACAAAACACAGCGCAGATAAATTTAGACCCAATTAAAGATGACTGAAGGGGACATTTTTTAAAGGTGCTGAAAACACTGAGATAAGTGCTAAGCCCTACAGGAGTCAGTCAGACAGAAAATCAGGTCATCACTGTCATCGATGGCTTTGTTTACCTTTGTCATAAAAAAAAGTCCATTCATTCTTTTTTTTTTTGTTACTAACACTTCACAGAAAAACAGATATGTTTCCATGGAGATGGAGCTGTTATGAACTATTCACTGCTCTGATCAGCTGTAATGCCGATATTTTTCCCAATGAGTTTATGATCTTCGTTTTAACACAATGTCTAAATTATAATTGAATTATAATTAAATTAACCATGAAGTAGGGCCTGCTTTCATTTGGAAGAGTATAGGGCCACATGTAGAAAAAACTAATTTGAAAGAAGATTAAAGTCAGAATTCCTAGAAAAAACAGTCTGAATTCTGAGATTTAAGAAAAAATCTGAATTCTGAGATTAAAGTCACAATTAGGAGAAATAAATCAGAATTCTGGGATTTAGGAAAAAGTTAGAATTCTGAGATTAAATTCAAGAATTCTAAGGAAAAAAAATCAGAATTCTGAGATTAAGAAAAAGTCAATATTCTGAGAAAAAAGAAATTCAGAAATCTGAGATTAAAATCAAGAATTCTCAGGAAAAAGTCAAAATTCTGAGATCAATGTCAGAATTCTCAGAAAATAAGTTATAATTCTTAGAAAAAAAAGTCAGAGTTCTAGGATTATAGAAGTCGGAATTTTGAGATTTAAGAAAAATTCAGAATTCTGAGATTAAAGTCAGAATTATGAGGGGGAAAAGTCAGAATAATGGGATTGAAGAAAAAGTCAGAATTCTGATATTAAGGAAAGTCAGAAATTTGAGAGAATTCTGAGATAAAAAAAAAAGTCAGAATTCTGAGAAAAAAAGTCAGAATTCATCTTTAATCTCGGAATTCATACTGTTATTTTTTTTTTTTCTTTTTTTCCTTTTTTTCCACATCTGGCCCTAATCCTCTTCCGTACTTTCATATGTGGCTACGTTGCGAGTAACTGTGTATGTCACACATTTACCACTTAGTCCCTGCACTCCTTCACAAAATCCACTACTCAAATCCTTCATAGCCATGCTCCATCTCTACAATCCAAACATGTAGAGAAATTGATCAAACATGATCTCGTCTTTCAAAAAAAACTAAATGGCACATGGCCACAGCTGATGTATATGTCCTGAAGTAATCCCTGCACCTTTATATCCTGGATGTCTATTGTCATATAGTGACAAACATTGCTACGGAAGTGTCAAAAATGATAAATAGAGATATCTCCTGGGTGTCGTGTCTGTCGAGGATCAATATCAACTTTCATATGTTTTTAATGACAGCGCCATCAGCAGGAAGTGGTCCCCTTTTCTTTAATCATCTTTGTGTCGTTTGAAGGGAAATGTCACCGCTCCAGACTCTGCCCTTTCTCTTGTTTTGTCTCTTCTCGTTCGTAACATCTGGTCACACGTTCAGTTTCAGAATCTAAATGTCATCACGGCTGAAGGTTATTGTTTTAAATTGAAACCATCGTCTTCTCGCCGGACGCTCAGGTGATGGAGCGACAAATGGTTGAAAAAAAGTTGCTGTCCTATAAAATTTAATAAAACATATTTAGTGTATATATATATATATATTTATATTTATACCAAATTGAAGATGACATTGTTCCCCGTCCATATATGCATATTTTCTCATTCATGCTTCAATGCCACTGCTCCGTTGACATTTTTATTGCATGCACCAAAAAGTGACCTTTTAAAGTGACTGTATTTCAATGTAAAGATGTTTACCGTCAATGGAGAATAATCTTTCATAATCCTAAAACTGTAGCAGATACCATACGGCGGACAGAACAATGCACAGGATGCTCCATGTTGCTGGGCGGTCTGAAGATTTAGAAATAGGGCGACAACACGAGAGATTTATTTGCTTTGCTTGATTAATGATTACACAGAGACACGGAGAGAGAGTAGCAGATAATGGAAAACCAGTAAATAGCAAGAAGAAAGGATGGGGTGAGTGGGGGCGGGTGGATGATTTAATAATAGGCTAGTTATCAAAAGGAAACACATGGAGGTGGACGAGGTGGAAAGGGCAACATTAATAATGTAGGAATAATGTTTGGTATAAAAGTACAGAGATCTGTTTCCCTGTTGTGGTTAGATAACCCCATTTTATTAGTATTGATGGTCATTTTTTACGAGATTTATTTCTTCATCTGTTAACTTATGTCTCCAAATGATTGTCTTGTTTCAACAATCCTATCCCCCTTTTTCACAGAAGAGTTTACAGACGCTTATGTCCAATTAATAAGTCACCGAAACATAGCTGCGAGGAAGTGCGCTTTCAAATGTGTAGTGGTGGTGTTTTATTTTGAAAAACGGATGTCAATGTCCTTAAAAATCAGCTTGACTGCAGGCTTTTTACAGCAAATCCCTTCAGAATTCAGGCGTTAAAATTCAGCGTTAGATAGCTCGACTGCAAATGGATAACTTTTTAATAAAGTAAGAATTAAGTAGTCCCACAGACCCATTTCCCTTATGGGTGTTTTTGGTCGTTGCAGTGCGTTTGCCCCCTGTCGGCCACCGTAGATGGCCCTAATCAACACCTTCACACTTGAGCAGCAATTTGGGACAGCCTGTCCATGTGGGGACATTTTTGGGTGGACTTTGCCTGGAAAGAAATTACATCCTGAAAAAAACTCAAAAATCATCTCCTATCGTGGCGACTAGCATGTCCAGCACAGCCTACACACGAGTGTCGCTTTAACGACCGTTAGGATATATCGCAACTGGATTCATTAAAAGGCTCTTGTTGATTTAAAGCCCCCCTCGTAACCCGAACAGTTCCACTTTAATTAACCACTTAATCCTTTGCGGGCTCCCTTGTCGAGGCGCCGCTAAAGGAACATCTGCCCCGACTCCACACGGCAGAGCCACGTAGAGTCGGTGAGCAGGCGGAGAGGATCTGATCCCGCTTTGCGCTGCCATTGCGGCACAATCCTTCACTCTCTCCCCGCCGTGACAGGCGCCGACGTCTCAAAGTTAAGTCTGAGGTCGGCTTTTAATCTCGGTGACCCCCTCTGCTGTGGCACAAGACACAGGTAATGCAGCAGCTGTATCATCTTTAGATAAGAGGGAGAAATTGATGAGTAACCTCGAAGTGTCCCAGTTTTGAGAGCGTGTGTCCGTGTGTGAGAGTGTGTTGATGGATAGGCGCGGGTGTGTGGCCGAGCACTGCTGACACGCTCCCGTTATCATCCTGTTCCTACTTTCTTTCTTGGCAGTTCTTTGATTTTTTTTTTTTACATCAGTTGCACAGCAGAGTGATCTGCAGAGCTTGTGGACAAACAGCCAATGTGTGTGTTTTTTTTCTTTTGTCCGTCAATAAATAGTCAACCAAAAAATACTTGTTGAAAGTGTTGGGAAGCGTCGGCACAGACAGTTCAGCGTGCAGACACAAGTCATATGGGAAAAATATACTTTTATATGATCTTTTTGTTGTTGTTGTGGTTGTTAAATCCAACTTTCCAGATAAAGAAAAACAGAAGAAGACAAATCACATAGACAGCAGTGTATCGGAACAACAGGTGACAGCCTATGGGCCTCCAATAATTTCGACTGCAACTCTTTAACACCCAAGCCTCACAATGTCTGTCTGGACAAAACACTCTTTTAGCATGCAGTAAATTGTAAATTGTAAAAATAACTGCTTGATATTGGAAAATCAGGAAAAATGGGCAAAACCACTTACTCACAGGACATTTTCTTGCCATTTTATAGTTAAAATAAGAAAAAAACTAACATTTCAAGATCGAGGTTTCAAATGGTTAATATATATACTAATAAAAAACCCACCCACTATTAAACTCCACCTTCTAATAGCAAAAAAGGGGCCAACAGTGTCTGTGAAGTATTACACTCTGTGCTACACTGGATCAGGAGGCTGTTTTCGGTCTATTTATCTTGCTTTGTGTTTGTTGGCATGTCGCATTTAGTGTTAATAATTTCTGCCGCAACTGGGCAGCGAGTTCCAGGGACACTGACTGGTTTCCCCCTAAGTGTGTTGCTGCAGAAGACAAAACAGCCAAATATATCATGTGGGAGGGAGGCATTAATAGCACGCAGTGTTCTGTGACAGCCAAGGTGAAGAACCACACAGTGCACAATTACCACAGATGTATTTAATCAGCCTCGGAGGCTAAAAGTAGTGCAAAAACACAGACTCTCAGATACAATGAGGTGGATCTATCCAATAGTGAGAATATTCCATAACAAATGATTGCACGGTAAACATGTTTAGAGTGTTGTCTTTTTGAGCACACAATATAAACAACCTGCTTCATGTGCACTTACAATTATTTGTTACTGTATAATTTACGAATAAACTCATAAACTCGTCCTCTGCACAGCCAAAAACACCCAGATGCTGCTTGATTGCAGGAACAATAATACACCACCACCACACACACACGGTATAATTATATAATAATAAAAAGAAACACAAACAGCACATAAATTTTGCATGAAAAGACAACAGCTCCATAAATAAATAGAACATGCGTGCGAAGCTATTAAAAACAGTGACAGTCTGTTTGGCCTTGTTTAAATTGGCGATCACAAGGGAATAAAAGAGTTCAGTTTCCCTCAGTTTCAGCCTTTGAAGTTGAAACAGACCAACAATTAAATTAAAGAAATAAAAGAAAAAAAAAACGATTGAAAACAATTCATCTTTGCCTCCGTTTCGATGTTTTCCACGCGATAAAATATTTATTAAGAGGTCCAAAGCGCTGAGAAACATCAGTCGTCTCATTCTCACACAAGTTTCGAAACCAACTCGGCAAAAGCAAACTTTTTTTTTTTGTTGCTAAAGTTTCAGTAGGAACTGCCCATTATAAACATCTATCACAGTTTACAGATTACTCTCTCTGTGCAATGGGGAAATTCCGGTTGGAATCCGAGGCGCGCTTGCTTACATTTGCCTTTACCTGCAGAATATATGGTCGGAAACAGTTTGCTCGTTAAAATCGCTGACTTCCTAAATCCCGGCCGTTCCTGAGAGAACACAGCGATGGCCAAGAGTAAAGTACAAGACCCGGCGTTATCCTTTAAAACAAGCTTATCATTACAGGATATCTGATTGCGATGAAGCACGTCATTAGCCCTCTCTCTCTCTCCGCATTTTTGGAGCCACAGCTATAATAATCATTTCCACACACCAGACATCCGGTGACATTCTCCTCCTGAATATGCATGAAAACCCTCCACCTAAATAAATATAAAAAATATATCTAGTTTGGGAGGCTTTGCACATTTCCTTTGGTTAATGTATTATTAGTCACAGTAAGCTTCTCTTTCCCTGTAGGAAAGCCAGCAGAAGAAGCTTGATTTTGTCAACTGGGGAAAGAAAAAAAAATTCCCACATAATTAGATGTTTTCCCCGTGCCCCGCCTTAAGCTGAAAATTTATAAAGCTGTAGTGTAAAAAAAAAAAAAGAAAGAAAGAAAAAAAATCTATAGCGCAGCAAAAAAAAGTGTTTATTAAAGTGGCTTTACTCAAGGGAAGCTGATTGTGTATGTGTGTGTGTGTGTGTGTGTGTGTACATGTGTGTAGAGCAGTTGTTGTATCAGTGTGTCTGGGAAAAAAAAGAAAAAAAACTGCTGAGATGAATAAACAAACAAACCCAAACCCCACTGTCATTAATAATTACTGAGCTGCTCCCCTGCTCTCCACATTATTAAGTCATTGATGATAAAGTGCTTTTTTCATATTGTGCATTTACGCCCAATATTTCTTTGACCCCGTGTGATTTAGGGGGAGTCTATCGGCTCAAGTCTGTGTCTTCTGTTTCCCCCCCCCCCCCACCCCTCCTAACATTGCTCTGGGCGACCGTATCTGGTTGTTTACATGGCTGTGTTGCAGCGTGATATATGGCCTCCGATCCATTTCCCCTTCGCCACACAGCTATAATATGGAGGCTAAGGACAAAATGAGATGCTTTCAAAAGTGCTGCTGCTGCTGGGTGAGGTGAGGTGAGGTGAGAGCAGAGAATGTGTTTTTTTTTTCCTCCACTTCCGAGGCGGGAATGCTGCGGCTTGATAGCCATTGATACGGGGGGTTGCGATGAAGACCACTTCAGTGGCATCATTCTCTTTATTAGAAAGTAATGGTCACTTCCACTAAACTACGTCCAACACTGAAGGGCCACTTTGGTATTGATTGCTCCAGCTCTCCACCCAACCTCCTCCTCCTCCCCTCCCCGATTAGGATCTTGGCAAATGCTTGGTTTTTTCGGTGAGTGCTGGGGATGAGGGGTGGCGCGGAGTGCAAGCCTCCAGGTGCGATTGTCCTCTGATTCGGCGCCAATTGGAAACCTCTCCCGGACCGCAACCAGCTGTCTTCGCAGCCACTCAACCGCGGTGCCTCTCCCACAGCTGCTATCGCCACTGTTTGTTGACTCTTAATTATTGTTTTTCTCCAAGAGCCCAAACCCCGAGTCAAGTGCTGCCTGTCCACACATCTGTAAGTGCTGCAGCACAATTACACAGAAGCGCAATCGCTTGCATACAATAGGGAAATGCATTAGTTCTTTTTTCCCCCCTCGTGTCTCTCTTTCACTTCCGCGGCTCTCCGGAGATCCAATTATGCTTTTAGTTGTGTGATTAATGTGCGATAATTTATCACGCGTCGCAAATCATTGAGGTTTTCTTTTGCCATTCGATCACATACAGTAGGTCAAGGTGTCCGTCTGACTTCCTTTGCCGAGGTCCTCGCGCCCCCCCCCCCCCTCCCCCCTGTCTGCAAAGTGATATTTCATCAACGCTCGTGACCGAGACCTCATTACCTGAGCGTCCCCCCCCCCCCCCCCTCGTGGACATGGAGAGTCTTAAAGATGGAGGACGGCCATCTGGAAGTCATCAGGAGAGGGATCACAGTGCGGAGCAGCAGAGATAACGGCTTTAACTCGCTGTCCAGAAAGCCAGCATGATCCATTTCATGCACATCTGGCCTGTGCCTCACAGCTGCGCTGTGAAAGGTATAGCCTGCTGTGGCTGATTGGTTGTTGTGGTGTGATGCTGGATTGGATTTGTTCCCGATATTTTTCTCAGACTCAGCTGCGTACACGCATTACTGTCTAGACGGTTGTAAAAAAACAAAAAAAAAACACCAACTTCCATTTTGCTTTTGCTTTGCTGCCAAGACATCACTCATGAGACGCTTCCCTCTTTTAGTCCTCGACATTAAAATTGAGTTTATAAAGATGACAAAGCACCTATTACTGTATATTAACAGTGTGTGAATCACTGATATGACGCCAGGCTGCCATCCGAAATTGGACTTTTGTTGGGTAAAGGCGTGCTTGATAATCTTGCAGAGAACGGTGGTAAGAACATTTCTCACAAATCTGTTCTACAGCCGTCAGAAGCAACATTGGGCAAGAGCCCAAGGACACATTTTTGCATGTAGACAGTTTTCACAACAAATATTAAATGTGATTTTCTTTTTTTCTTGAGAAAACTTTTCTGAAGGTACACAAAAGAAAATATCAGCATGCTTTAAATGAAGGCTGACAGTTACACTCTGTGCTCTGTCCTTCAACATGTGCGTCTTAAGATTTAAATGGCAAAATGTGCAGGGCCAATGTATTTCATTGATTCAATCCAATTTTATACA
Organism: Microchirus variegatus; assembly: GCF_963457635.1. Classification (NCBI taxonomy): domain Eukaryota; kingdom Metazoa; phylum Chordata; class Actinopteri; order Pleuronectiformes; family Soleidae; genus Microchirus; species Microchirus variegatus. The sequence goes on from NC_139803.1 coordinate 10,968,433, forward strand.
TGTACTACTACTTCTGGTACTTTTTTGCTCAGGTGTGTTCGTTAAAAGAGAGTCTTAGAGACAAGGTTAAGACAAGGTCAGGTCAAAAACAAACCAAAAATCACAGTGGCATAGAGAAACAACTTTTTTTCTATTTCTAAAATGCTCAGTTGTTGTGGAGATGGTTCAGCTGCCTGTGAGTACATTGTCAAACCAGTGTCGTGGCACTGACCGAGATTAAATGTAAGTTCAAGGAGGACACATCTGACACCGTCTTTGAACGTGCTCTTGAAAATATGGCAACTGAGAAATCGCCATGGTAATGACCTGCAGATCTAGATGATGGGATGCTTTTGAGAGTGTGCTCTTTGAGGCAAAAGATTGTTTGTTCAAAAAATACAATGGCCAAGGTCAACAACAGTGTTCATTTTATTCCATAGCGGGTTTGGAGGTTTGGAGAGTCGCGTCACACCACACAAGGCAGAAGCTGCATGCTGAGCATTTTTGCGGACGGTTAATTGATGTCTTGACGAAACTACAGCTGCTGACATCTGCAGATCACTTCATTGTGTTGGCTTTACAGTGTTTTTGTTGTTCATGATGCAGTAAACTCCACGGTGCACAGTCACCACATAACATCAGTGAACCAGAATTCAGCCACTCTTTGAATGGAGACCCTAACTCTTGTTGGATGTTCTCCTCAAAAGCTGCACAACGCCAAAGAAACATCGTTATCGTCCAGCATCGGTAACAACTTCCTACAAAGAGTCTAAAAGAGAGAGTTAGAAAATAAAAACCATATAACATAATGTGCGGAATGTTTCACAGTTCAGGACAGAGCCGTGACAAACAAAACTTTAAAATTGAACAACTTTTTCCAGGTACGGCACAGCACTTCGGAGTCGCGCCTTTTCATACCGTCTATGTCACGCTATTTGAATTTGGACATTTGTGAATCAAAGAATCCATGTAAATAAATATTAGTCATGTTGTTTGGCCTTGGTGACAGTCTTTTCAGTGGCAAATCAAGTTTGAAAAGAATTTGCTTCACATCCAATGATGCAGCTAATCACTGGAATCACTTTTCTACTTTGGTGGCATTCTTGAAACACAGCACAGTACGTGCGTATTTGCAATGCCGGTACCCGCGGCTGTTGTGCCGACAGATGCTGCGATCGCTAAAGAGCAGCTTCCAGTCGTGTCAGTCTAAATGGTTTTCTGTGATGCAATTTCACTGTCCACTTTTCCCTCCGCGCTGATAGCTCTTTGTGATCCGCTCTTTTTATTTACCGCCGCCGCTTGATTGACGCGCGCTAATGGCGTTCATTAAACTGATATGCTATGTTATGGAGAGCTGATGAGCAGTTGGCATCGTGACACGCTAAACACTGATGATATTCATCTGTCAGTCTTTGTGACGAACACTCCTCCTGTCACTCTTTTTTACTCTGTCATTCATCCCAATTAATGACATAAATGCCCTGCCGTTGCCTTCAGGCACACTGGGGATCCGTACGCTTTGTCTGGATCTCAAATCGCAAGTTTCTCTCGTGGTAGAAACTAAAAACTGTGCCGAGTGAACATGTTCTTAGTCTCCACTTCACATCAGGTCACTCCAGATAGCCGCCCAGAGTCACGAGATGCCAGTCACTCTGCTCAAGGACATAACGACGTCCTTAAAGCACTTGCACGAGAGCAACATTTACTGCCTTCGCTCAGCGTTTCCCCATTGTCCTCTGAATTAAAACACCCAATTAGACCTGTGCAATTACCATTTATTTAGCTCATCATCATCAAGTATAGGCAGGGTGTTGTTTTCACCCTTGTTGTCTGCGTTGGCTTAATTAAATTTTGGAGTCATTATTATTATAATGATTGTTGTTATTATCAGTTCCTATTGCTAAGGCAAATGATTTGCTGTTTTCCATGTGGTCAATTCAACAGAATTGTCTGACCTAGAGCTTTACTGAATTTTTTTTTTTTTAATTTTGAGAAGAATGATTTCACCACACAACGGCTCAATATGTAGTCTTTATTTATTTATTTTTAACTGCACAAAGAGGCTCCTTTAAAGTCATTAGTGACATCACTGTGTGAAAAGCAGTAATGGGTTCGCCAGATAGTGAGAATTTCTAAATAAATATAACGGGTTGACAAACAAATCAAATGCCCTGTGCCTCATGAAGTATATATAATAAGTGTACTCCACCTCCAGCACACATTTTGGGGGCAGACAAGTGCACTGGAAAAAAATCTTGACAAAAGTTTTGCTTAGCTTTTGTTAAAGGAGAACCCAAATGGAGGACGTTCAATGGGGGAAAAAAAACAGCCATACAAAGGGTTATTGTGTAGCTTCAAGTGCTGTATAGGCATTGAAAGCTACCTGGATTCATATTTGTGTGAGGTTTGGATTTCTTTCTTTTTTTTTTCTTTAACATCGAAGCCTCAAAATGTCTGTCTGGCCTTTTTTTTTTTTTGCTTATTTTAACCATGAGAAGGCCTGTGGGTAAGTGTTTAAGTTAAGTAATTAAGCAGAAATAGTCTATTAACAATTTAAAATGAAGAAAAACAAACAGTTGATTGAACAAAACACTCTACTTGTACACGGACACCAGATTGTGCGTGTTGAATTTGACATTTGAACAGTATAACACATATTTAAAGTAGCATTTGTTTGTCTCAATGTCCAAAATTGTGTTTTGGACACTCCCTTTAGGGAGGTTTCCTACTGAGATGTCATTGCAAATCGCCCAATGTTTTTTAAGGTGTGGGGGGGCCCCCTATCAGCTCGGGGCTCCAAGCAGTTGCCTACCCTGCCTGTTCACAAACTGCGCCTCTGCTCGGTGTTAAAGGGTTGGATCTCCTGCAGAACAAGCGTTTACAATAAAGATATGTCTCATCTTGCAGACATGGACAGTAGTCATCATTTTGGAGTTGAGGTGTCTGGCGACCCGAGTCCAGTATTTCCCTTTTATGTCTCTTATTGGTCTCCTTAGGAGAAAACTGGCTCTGTTTTTATAAACAAATCTCATTGCTGCAGCTGGAACCAGGGCTGATGCAGATGAGCTCAAAAAAGGCAGACAGGCTCCACGAGCGCAGGCAAAGCGCATTGTTATTTATACGCGTCGAGGTGATGTAGTTGGTAAAATCCCCTCATTAATCAACCGAGTTGGTCCAAAAAGTGTGCGCGTGACTGATTGACTTCACGTGTTTTTAACACAGGGAACAGTAGGTGTCACCACATGAGGCTTTACCCGGCTCATCCATTTACTGAATGTCACCCAGGTGACATGGAGAGAGCACTGCAGACACACTGCAGTGTGTGTGTGTGTGTGTGTGTGTTTCCAGATATTACTCATGTTATGGGGACCTAAAGCTAGTTACACAGTCACATTATAACATAAAAACCCTATCTTATAAAGACATTTTGACCTTTTGGGGGCATTTTATACATATAAAGGTCATTTTAAGGGTTAAGACCTGGTTTATGGTTAGTGTTAGTGCAAGGGTTAGGGTTAGGCACTTAGTTGTGATGGTTAATGTTAGGGTAAGGGGCTAGGGAAGTCATTATCTTTATGATGTGTCCTCACTAAGACATAAGAATGTGTGTGGAGGTGCAGCATATAGAGTGTGAGTTGCAGCGCTCTGATGTGACTTCTCAGAGGAAACGTGCAGCAGCCTGCAGGCTGGTTGTTCTGGATGGTGACATCTCATTCTTAGCTCTTCAAGATCTGGACTTACAACAAAGCTCAGACGCTGTCAAGCCTGAAGCACACCCACTTCCTCAAGCTCATGGCGTGCTGCTGTAGAGCTGGAGGGTCGGAAGAAAGCGAGCTCATATAGAGTATAGAATGTAGTGTGGATAAAACAATCACAGCAAAGTAAATATGACATGTTTTCCCATGCTGAGTCTGCAGTTAGGAGAACATGTGATCGTTTTCTACCAAATGATGCACCTGTAGAGAGGAGAGAAATTGTCAGTGCGTTTTGAAGTCAGGATTCGTCTTGGATTCCACTCGGTAATGAATGCAGGTTGTCATATTCCGCTCTATATAATGGATTTTGACACTTATTGGCCAGGCAGGAGTTTATTGAGAGAGGAAAAAGTTGATCCAGCAACTTGGGAGTCACTTATTATAACTCATAAATCCATCTTTGAGGATACACCTGAAAGATCAGGAAGCCGGATATACAGATTACTCAGATCATAATGAAGAAATCGTAAAGAAAGTGGCATAACTTGAGAACATTTCAAATCATCCAGTATACTCAGGAGTAATATATCTATAATTCCAGCTCTTGTAACTCACAGTTGGATGACTTCATTACCTGCACTCAATACTATGACAAGCTGAAAAGCAAATCATTGGTTTCTGCAAATCCCCGGCGAGTGTGGGGTTCAAATGAGTTCGGGCAGAAGTAGTTGTGGGCACAGAACTGTATGATTTCATGACTTTTTTTTCCCCTCAGTGGGTCAGTCTTATATATTATTATCGGTATATGTCGTGCTATGACTGGGACGAGACTATAGGAGGCGGGTGACAGTTAGAGAGCCTGCCCTAATTAGGCAAGAGCAAGCACGTGTGATTTATTTTCGTTTGAGAAGCAGTCACTCTGTCCACGTATTATTCCCCCAGGCATTTTTAATAGGGACCAATAATAGAATCAGCATCTCCTCGACTATGCGGTGTATTCGTTCATTCATTGTCTAACACTTAATCCTCTATGAAGGTTGTGGGGTACACCCTGGACAGGGAACGTTTCTGGGAACTAAAAAAAATTATGAGCTGGATTTAAGGTCCCAACTTGAAAAAAATATTTACAGCTGGGAAAAAATACACAAAAATAGCAAAAAAAATAAATAAATTTAAACGTGTTCCCCTGCTTATTAGGCTTAAAAATAAACAAAAAATTTGTTTTAAATAATTTAAGTAGGTCACACTAATCCAATAAAATCATCTAAGGTACCTTTAATTTCGCCCCCTCTTTATATAACTATATTGTGTGGGTATAGATAATATTTATTGAACAATAGGAAAAAACGATTAAAAAATAAATAAACTAACGCTGGTCACGTGACTAACAAAAGCACCGGAATGCGGAAGCGGAAGTGATTCTGACGTGAGGAGGTGGAACGGAGTGGTGTTCGTGTTTTACACAGCTGGTGAGTGAAAATGTCCGCAGTTGTTGAAATTGCTACGCCCCAAAGTGTGCACCCTTTGTTGCCCAAATAATTATTGCAGAGCGAGTAGGTTGTGATACGGAGTTAGGCTGCAGAAAAACGGAGAAAGAGAGAAAGAAAGTGGACAAAGTGCGTATGTGTGTGCGCGCGCGCTCTACAGCAGGTGTATGCGCTGTTCAATCAGTGACGGTGCTGACGGAGCGGCTGCGTCACAATATCTGATAAAAAATGATGATAAAACAAAGAACAAACTTGGAATTTAAATATGTGAAATAGTTTTAAATGCAGCTCTTAAACTGGAAAATGGATGCAGTGTGAGAATGTGCTTTAACGTGGTAATAAACAAAGAATACAGACAAATTGTTATGAAGTTTAATACATGTGTAACCGTGGTTAGGGTTCGTTTTGTATTTATATGATATATATATGCTATACGATATTAAATATAATACTTATTTGCATTGCTGTTATATAGGACATATTAAATAGTAAACTTATACATATATATAGCATATAAATAATATGGGTAATTATTTTAATGTGAATTTATGTTTTATATACCCCCGTGTTTTTGGTTCCTATCTGCCTGTGTTGTCAGGTGGGAGAAATGAGAGTTGGTGTGAATACAGTAGAAAAAAAACATTTTAGGTGTTGTATAAAGTGGTAGAAGATGAATGGATGGGAGATTTGCTGATAATGACACCAAACTCTTGTCAATGAAATGACTTTTCTCAAATAGCTTCTTGTGTCACACGAGAGCGCACTCCCCTTCTCAGTTTTTTAAACAGTTATCATGACACATTCTTGTTTTTTTTCCTCTAATTTGTACCATCCATTTTTGCACTGGTCCTACATGGACAAATCTGCACACACACTTGATTAAATTGATTCCGCATAGAGTGCATGCTCTCTTATAGCAACACTTTCCAGTCCACTTTATGGCACACAAGATGGCAACCATGAACTTGCATGAGGTGTGTAGAAGTCAGCGAAAGGAAATGCCAAGGGAAATGCTAAGTGGTTCAATGTGGACATGGAACGCATTAAGTATGACCCGGCCCTAAGCCAGCTAGGGGTGATGCTACAGGGGGTCCAAAAGGGACCAGTAAACTTGTAACCCTAAGACCTGTTTCACTCTGGATGCATGTGCTATATGCAACCGCTGTAGATGTATGTCCCTTTTCATTTAGGCACACACATGTCTCGTGGGATTGAACTGTGTGGCTCTACTCGGGAATAGACCTCTTGCCTGTTTTCCATAAGAACTGTGCGCATCTCACAGCAAATGTTGACAGTGAAAATCATATTTCCTCACAGTTTCAGCATCTATAGTATATCTGTTGCATATGTTACAAACACGGCACATTCTGTTCCTGTTGCAAAGTAAAAGCGCACACTTCCTTGATTCCATCCATGTTTTTTCTTTGTTTTATTGTGTAATATATGCAGGACGTATGGATGAGCAGCTTTGTGCTTAAGAGTCCTTGTAGTTTGCTGAGTTAACTCCATGTGAACTATTTTGGAAGCTCCACAGCAGGTGACCAGGAGACACCGTTTGGACACTTGCATCTAGTGTAAAACAAGCTAAGCGAACCCCACATGTGGTCCCCCTTTAAACATAATGTAAAACTAGGTAAATAATGTCTTGGGATGATATGGCAAAACTAATGATGCTCAAAATTCTGGTCATACGCTAGGGCTGGGCGATTTTATCGATTCTACGATATATCGATTTTTTTATTTTCCCAGAAAGTATTGATTTTTCAGCCGCGAGTATCGATACATTAAGTCCCATTCAAATCCCCTGTGTTCCGCCTGGCACATCCTTGCAGGGAGAGCGATTTGGTCAGCCCGCCGCTAGTGTCACTGTAGAGCATTTATAGCAAGTGACCTGTCTTCACACGCCGACGTCTCCCTCTTCCTGTTTACCCAGTGAGAGCGAGGAGATTCAAGAAAATAGCGGCGAACATAAGTCCAACACTTTCGTGCTTAAAAGCAGATGTGTGGGAGCACTTCGGGTTTAAAAAGAAGAAAGTAACACAGTTTTTCATGCCGTGTCACCGGAGTCCAGCCACTGTTTAGCAGTTAGCTCCGTAAGCCGTTAACCTACAGTCAGACTGGAGCGGTCTGTTTATCAAACGAAAAGAGCAGCGCTACAAATAACCAGCGTACCCGTGTACTGCGTATGTGTGCCTCTGTTTTTAAAGTTTAGCGTTACTTTAGAGACTAATTTTAACGATCATGAGTCACGTAAACATGACGTAACACGTTTTTTTTCCGGTCAGTCGTCATGGAAACGAGTCATGGGTTAACGCCATTCATGGCCCAGCACTAATTTAAAGTTAAATGTTACATGCTGCTTCATGTGTTCAGTGTCAAGCTAAAAAAGCAACTGTTCAGAACAGGCCACTTGATGCACTTTTTAAACTCTCCATTGTTTATTGCAATACTGAACTTTGTTTACTATTCAGGCTTGTAAGCTACTGTTTGCACTGTTTCAATAAAGGGAACTAATTTTCTCATCACATTAATCACATCTTTAATTAATTTTGTCCAGCATTTGCAAGCTGTAGACCCTGTCTAGTCAGAGACATATATTCTGCAATTGATGTTTTTAGTTTTCAGTTCAATTAATCCAATCCAAGTAAATGGAACACTCGCAAGATGTCACCAAAATCACTTTGTCCCCTTTAAATCTTTCAGAAAATCATGCAATTATAACGAATCGTATCGTGAGCTGAATATCGTGTATCGTATCGTGAGATTAGTGTATCGCTACAGCCCTATCATACACTGTAAAGTACACCTATTGATAAGCTTGCTATATTGTATATAAAATTCCTCTTACTGTTATTGCAGACAGTTTGTCAGACCACAATAGAAAAACTGCAGGTGTATCCAGGATCGAGATCAATCAGTTGGGTCAAATGCCCCAATAGGCACTCCTTTAATCTTAAAGGCGAGATAAATGCTACAGTTTAAATTCCCAGACGTTTGCTTGTTTGTTTCCAGACTCAGGTTCACATAATTTCTCATTCAGCCAGGGTAAGCCCTTCTGACTGTTGCCGTTGCTTATGGATTAAAGTGGCATTGTGGCAAAGTGTATAGGTTTGAGATGAGGAACTTTATTTATAGAATGTGACTCACCTGGCTTAAAAATAGTGTCTTCACTTCACCTTCATCACAGTGTACGGTACATTGCAGTCGTTTCCACTTCAACACTCGTGCATCCACTGTCACATATTCTATGTGTCACACTACAGAGGAGATTGGTTATTGGAATAATGCATATCATGTGCTATTTCCAGGTGTTGCCACAGCAACCAATTCGTTTTTTTTATTGTCTTGAAGCCACCTTGATGAACAGCTTGCACCTGGTTACTGTACTCTACAGTATATGTGAATTTGACACATGTTTTTGTATACTGGAGTAGATGCTTCTCAAGGCCCTGGTATACTTCTGTTTTGCTTCAACACTTTTGGAACCGCGCGCAAAGAGCCGTTTGGTGCGCGTGGACAGCGCGTGCATGAACTGAATTTCCGCTCTACCAGTAGGTGGAGTATTAAGCCCAGCTTACCGAGCAGAAAAAAACATTTCGACAACAGAAGAAGTTGCCAAGGATAGGCATCCGAGCCTCGACCTGGCTGATACCCCGGATCTCCTGCCCGACGGACGTTTCAGACGATGAGTTGCTCAAACTTTGACGTGTCCGAGGGAGCTGTAGCGTCGTTCTCTTCTCCTTTGCTCGGAATGGGTCCTGTTCCCGGCATCCAGACACTTGTACCACCACCTGATGGTGAAGTCGGATACTGCAGGACCCTGGCACGTGAGTATACCAGGATCAGCGATATGCGACACGTACTTTGGCACGCGTGGCATGTGTGGGGGAAGTATACCAGGGCCTTTAGTAGTTGTCTCATTGCTTCATGTGTTGGTGTGTGAGCAGAGCCACACTTATACTACTAATATAGTATGAGCTTAAAAAAAACATTCACCTCCAATATTGAAATTACTCTCTCTGTGAAACATGAAAAAGTCCTCAGAGGTTGATAAAATCAAATCAATGATTGGGAAAGAGCCAGCGATGCACTGGCTCAAATAAGGGTCAAAAAGATTTGTGGCCTGTGAAGTGTTTTATCTGCTGAGAGATGTTCAGAAATAATTCTGAAAGTTATAGTTGTAATAAAACTTTTGTTAACCTGCACGCTGTTTTCTGCACTCAATCCGTTCACAAGTGCCCACTACATCATCTATTTTTTCTCTCTCAAGTGTCCTTGTGTAACCTCACCAGTTGTGTCATGTACTTATGTAAATGTAATTTTATTCTGCCATACACATTTTTCAAACGGGATTTCTTTCGTGCAGATTCGCGTTCACAAAGGTTGATTTACATTTACAGACTTTGCTTACAGGGCTCCATATCCTTTTCATCCGAATTAGAGCCTGTGCTTATTCAACATGCACACGGCAATCATTCATAGATATTAAAAATAAAAAGCATCACAGAATCGAAATGTTAAGCATGGGCTTAAAAATGCTGAATGCTTTCCTAATGGCCACATCTCAGGTTAGCAGCTGTTGCTATTACAAGCAGTATGGCTTCCTCGCTTTATCCAAAGGTGGTTTAACTGGTGAAGATCATGTTGACGTGCACATATTTGTAGAAACACGACAGTAAATAAGCATCATGGTGGGCAAGTGACGTGTGTTTGAAAGTTGTCAAAGTATGGGGGAAAAAGGGAGAGTAAATTAGAGTTCGCCACTCTGCTGATTGCTGCTGATTCATAAACGCGGGGAGAGCAAACACTTGAGCAAAAAAGTGACTCCAACGCACATACACTGATAATGACACACAGATATCATAGATGCACATCTATCCATCACATGCACCTGTGTTGATGTCGTCGTGTTGTAATGTTTGGTTGCAGATTATGTGTTTATTCTGTTCATTTTGCTGTGATTGTGAGTTTTAACACTGGGGTATGTTGTTGTTGGGAATACATTTGTTGTAAATGTATTCCCCTTTGTTAATGTTTTTTTTTTTATTATAACTAGGCCATTGCAGAGATTTTGTTTCTCTGCTTCCTGCCCAGGGACGACGGCAGCCACAAAGCCGCACACTGTCACCGTGAACTAAGCTAATGAATAAATTAATTAATTAAAGAATAGGCTGATTATCAACACAATGAACATTTAGAATCAAGTATGCACACACACAAACACACATAGCATTCTAGTTAGGACACTCATAAACAGGAAACATTCCCCTGCTCCTTACGACTATGTGGGAAATGAGTTTAAATCACAATATTCCATCACAGTAACGCAATAATGATGACATTTCACATAAATTCAGAGTAAAAGTGTTTGTTGGGGATATGGAACGATACACAGTTGTGATGAAACTGAAGTTGAAATCAGAAATTAAATAAAAACACATGGACATCTGTAATAAAAACACCTAACATGCTCATATTTTTGTTTCCGTTAAATGCATTTAGAAGTGCGATTCATATAAACATATCCTGAATCTCTTATTTCCAGCTCCTCAAATGTGTTTCCCATTGCTGTATGAAACTACGTTACATTTAATTATTTAGTCTTTTAATATTAAGAGCAGCAGACGAAACAAGCACCTTGGGTTCGCCAACTTTTATTGTTTTTTTTGTTTCTTCTGATAAATGTCATCATTGATCAGAAATATGAATAATTATCGCCTCCAGCCATACATACTTTAAGAAATAAGTTTTCTGCATTGGAAGCACTTACGATGCTGAGTCTCGGTGGCGTTACAGTGTCTCCCCAGGTGCTCAATCAACTGAAACACATTATCTTTCACATACCAGAAGCTCCTGCAGCCTGGTAAATACGATGTGCTCCATGTACAGTAGACCTTAATGAAATGGCCTTTCAAACTCATTTATACATGTGATTTGATTATTTTTTTGACATTTATTTTATATGTTTTTAATTAAAGGCAAAACTTTACAAACTAAAGTGCTGGCAAAATAAAATATGTAAACGCATAATGTATCAGTCAAAATGGGTCAAGGTCACAGAATTAGCACCGTTTCACCTGTCTTCATCATTCACCTGTTCTCATCATTCAGCTGTACTCAACATTCACCTGTACTCAACATTCACCTGTCTTTATCATTCAGCTGTCCTTATCATTCAGCTGTCTTCACATTCACCTGTACTCAACATTCACCTGTCCTCATTCAACTGTCCTCATCATTCACCTGTCATCATCCACCTGTACTCAACATTCACCTGTCTTTATCATTCACCTGTCCTCATCATTCACCTGTCCTCATTCAACTGTCCTCATCATTCACCTGTCCTCATTCAACTGTCCTCATCATTCACCTGTCCTCATCCACCTGTACTCAACATTCACCTGTCCTCATCATTCACCTGTCCTCATCATTCACCTGTGATCAACATTCACCTGTCCTTACCATTCACCTTATCGTTCTCCTGTCCCTATCATTCACCTGTCCTTTTTCTTTACTCGGTAACAGATGAGATTTAAAACCGAGCAAAGTACAGTAATTCCAAATAAACATACTTGCAAGTTGAGAAAAAAATACATTTTGAAAATTGCTTTAAAAAGTACACACAAACCTATGTATATGCCCCAAATGTGGTGTATTATATTGGAGATATGTGTTTGCAACTGTAATGGCTGGATAGGAGAATAGTTTTTCCCCTCATATTCTACAGTGGATTTACTTTATTGTTTCAGTATTTCTGTCGTCATCCCACGATTATCTCTCCTTATCCCCCCCACAAGTTATTGATGTGCATGTGAGTCCACGTGGCTCCTGCCACTGCCCCAGCTGTGCGCCTGTGACGTATAGCGCCACGCACAGGCGCTCACTATAGGCGAGCAAAGACGGCAACAACTCACAGGGACAACCGATGCAAATCGCAAACTTCGGCTTCGTCTCTTTTCTTGTCCTGAATGTGACTTTTTATTTTTTAAAGCTGTGTCTGCATGTGGTTCAGTCACATGTTGGCTGATCCATACGAGCTTATATTCATGACTTATGGAAAGGAGGGACGCTGTCAGCTGCAGTGCCGACACTGAGGGATGATATTCATTTTTTCTTTTTTTTCTTCTTTCTTGTCCTGCTTTAGACGATAATCGGCGGATTTTATAGTTTCATTTTATTCCATTTCATTTTTAACATATAAGAATCGGAGCGTGCCTTGTCCGGCACTCCGCGGATACCTGAGCACGAGATCTGGATTAAGACTAATGAACTGGGGCTGAATAATCTCCACTGGAGCGTTGTGGCGTGCGTGTGTGCAAACAAACACGGATTTTTATTATTTTTTTAAACTGTGCATCTCTGTAAAAGGCAGGAGACGATGTCTGTCCGGGGACACTTTGACGCTTTTTACAAATGCGCGCTGCTCCTGTCTCTGAGGATTCTGCTTCTTGTGCCTGCAGGGTACCCGGTCCGCAGTCAAGGGGACTCTCAGTCCGACAACAAAGTCATGGACAACATCACCGTGCGACAAGGGGAGACTGTCTTCCTCAGGTAAGTGCACGATGAGACATGTCTTTGCCTTTCTTTCCTCCCCTGTCGCTGCTGCGTTTGAATATCTTGCTCCTCAAAGTTGCAGCGTCGCCTGCGGCGCACGCTTCTCAGACACTCGTGTGTTTTTAATCATGTTCCCACTGTTGAAAGAGGAGGAAGGAGGGTGCAGTGAAGAGGGGAGGATTAGTCCGTGATAAACAGTCAGTTGAGGAACGATACGCCCGCTAATCTCCGCTGGCTGTTAACCGCAGATTTAGCGCCTTTAATTGTTGTGTGATGGTGCAGAACTAAAGGTGCGTGTAGTTGAGGAGGAGAGGAGACGCCGTCAGTGAAGTGTCTGGCTGAGGACTGATGCTGCTGCAGTTTGACAATAAATGCACACAAAACAACAAACACGAAGCCTGTGTCGTAAACAGTTCCGAAGCCCGGTGACCTTTCCCCTCCTCTGCGCCCTCAGGGGCTTATACTGAGTGAGCACTGAGGGATTTGCGCTGCTTTCAGGAGCTGTCTGGGATGTCCAGTTTGTCATCTCGGAACAATAATCACAGTGGCTGAAAGGAGCCGGATTTTTCCCTCTGATTATCAGTTGGCACGATTCTAGTGGGGGAAGTGGAGGGCATGGTGCTAAATTGGTGGATTGACAGGGAGTGAGTGCATGAGTTAGTCACAGGCTCCATGTGTTGGACAGTTTGACATTTTTGTCCAAGCCTTTGACAGTACCTTTCAGTATTTTTACCCAGATGAAATTGAGGTCAGTATCATGTGGAGCGGAACAAAAAGTTGAAGGTTCACCAGCGTGTTCTTCCAAAGTCACTTCAAAAACAGGGTTACCAATTGATGCTGTAATTTTTTCATCATTACTTCAGCCAAATGCATTTAGCTTTCCTCAGAAATCGGTTTATAGACGGTAGAGCACGTTACTCTTGACCTAGTCCCAGCAAAGATGATTAAATACATAAATAGTCTTTAAAAAAGGTGATTTTTTTTTTTTTTAGCAAATGGTTTTGGTTGTGACATATTTCTCAAGTGATGCAATGAAAGGGTTGGCAATGAGGTGCAACATAGTGAGATGTCAGTCAAGTGCAGTGCAGGTCAATTCCGCTCTCACTCACTCATTCTCCTCCATCTGAGGAGCCAATCACAGCTGACACAGGGTGAGATGCAGGGTACTCTAAATATCGATCCGGTGATATATCGTCGCATTAATCCTCGTGCAATACCATAATCAATTCGCCGGGGCAAACATCGATACTTTATTTAACAAATTAAGGTGCTCTGAAATGAACAGTCCCTGGGTGTCAGTACTTTGTTTCTCCTCTTGGCGGCACTGCTCAAATTAATGAGTGAAACTTGGGCGGAAGTTACCTTGCTGAAGAAGAGAGAGATTACAGTGGGATAATGGTCGAGGATCTTTTGTGGATTGGTGCAAGCGTATGAGGGCATCGTGTTTTTTTATGAGAGGGTATTGTGATACTATATGGAGAAAACCATGACATTTTCCCAGCATCGTACCCAGGGCCATTGTGGCTTTTTGTGCCTTGACATAACCACAGTCTGTTCTTGCACATCCTCTCACATGACACAGTCTCTGATCAATATTAAGATGTCATGGGAGGCCCAGGAGCTCATTAGGTTCTTGCAGGTTATCAGTAAGGTGAGCAGGGGTCTGACTGGCCTGAGTTCACTAGGCAACTTCTCAGAAATCCAACAGCTCTACACGAATATGAACCTGTAGGAGGCTGATGGGGAATTTTGTCTGTGCTACTTAAAGAATCCTCGTCCAGCGCCATGCTGTGCTGCATGCACTGCCCGTCTGTTTGATCTGGGACCATTTCAGTTCATAAATGTTCTATCAGTACAATGTCTTGCACTGGTTCGTGGACATTGTGATCACCCTTTTGTGGCAAAAATAAATCAATAATAATTGAGTGGGTTTTAAGAACCCATATGTCCTCCGGAGTGGCCTTAAAAAGCCTGCAAATGATGCAATGAGCTGCAGCAGTTATAGGGAGTGATGATGTTGATGGAAAAAATGGTAGCAGGCAACTGCTCTTCCAGGGTTGTGTGCCACGACTGCCTGCCATGTTTTTTGGATGAAATAATGAGGCTTAAAAATACATTTGCTTCATAAAAAATACAAAGAACTCATCACATTTTATTTATAAGCACATTAGAACCACGGCAATGGGCTCCTACTGAAGTGCTGGACAGTTCCGTTCGAGTGCTGTGCTGACCTGAATGCCACTCATTTCTGACCCCCTTCAGCACCATGGACAGCACTCTGCCATGTCTTTAATTACAGGCTGCTCGTAGTAACAATCAGGAGAGCAGGTCAGCAGAAATCCCATGCTACTGCTGTAAAAGCTCATTAATTCCTTCCTTATCATTTCCATACTGTTGTAACCGAGCCAGGCTGCACAATAGGACTAGAGCTGTTGAATAAGAAACACATGGTCATGTACAACTTGGAATTGGCATGCAGTGCCAGTATTATTCCCCAGATTTCAACTTTTCGCAGGTCGATGGGACTGGCAAGGCAGAACTTGCCATCATGTACATCAGTCCCCCAGGCTGAGCAGGAACAGCTGTTTCTGTCTTAAATTGATTCACACATTGTGCGACTGTGCAGAGCTTTTCATGTTGTTGCTGGCCACTCACTCACACAGTCTCAAAAAAGGCATTCCGAGTATAAACTCCATGCTGTTAACTTGCTGTGCCATACAGCTGCTTCTGGGTGAATTCAGTTTCTGCAGCGTGTGAGTTGCCCCTGAGGTTGGGCTTGTTTGTTTGAATAGACAGGGTGTAGAGAATGGATAACGACTGCATTTGTTGTGCAAGGAGGTTGTTGTGTTGCTTGAGCCGTATCTGTATAGTAGGTCTGTGTCTAATTTTGATGTCAGTAATAAAATACAGCTTTTGCCTGAAGGGTACGTCAATGATAATTTGAAAAAAAACATTATGGTAAAAAGACTTGTTTTTCTTTTATTTCATGTACTGTTCCACACACCCCAGGGATACTCTGAAGCCAGTTTTTAAGTGGGACAGTAAACTTTCCTGTATATGTGATCAGGCTGCCTGCCATCTTGTCAAGACTGGGTACTTTTCCAACTCCCACCCAAGACAGTTTATAATAAGCTTTTTTCATCATCTGCAGACTCCTATTCAGTCTGTTAGTATGTGGTAGATAACGAATATGCCAATAATTTAGGAGTGCTTTGGCCGATAACTGATATGATACCGATATTTATACATTTTTCCTGCCCAACTGCAGAGATTATGTAGTTTATTTCTGGAGTGAAATTAAGATAATATTGATATATAATGAATGTATTTTGTATCTCCCTAAGACCATTAAAATGTTATAAATATATAATATATTAAAGTTATAGCTCTCTCCACAAGAGGCCTGGTTTTGTAAATAAAAAAAAATAAAAAAAACTCTTCCCCAGACTTTCCCAGAAACACTTTGGTGACACCACAACCTCCCGTTGTTGTACAGCACTTAAAACAATATAGTGTGGTGAGAAATTGCAAACGTGCAAAAAAAATATTCATCAGCACGTTTGAGGTACATTGTAAATACGGTGAGGTCATAAGTTCAAAGCATTAGCAGAAGTGTACATGATGCAGAAAGGCCACCCTCCGTCAGCTCCCTGAGCCAATTTGTATTACCTTTTTAGTTGCCGGGGAATTAGGATGTGTTGCGTTCCTCTGGCACAAATGATGTAGACGCCAGACTCGCCACCCCTGCCGTGCTCTGTGCTAACAAGCTCCCCACTGCCCTTTCTGACAACTGCCAAACTGAGGGTGGTATCACATTTGAAATTAATGAAAGTTAGAGCCCCAATTTCCCTTTGTGTTGGTGTTGTTAGCAGCGCTGTGGCCTGGTTTGTGGAGATGAGGTGCAGTATAAGTAACACTAATTATCAGTTTATCTCAGTGTGGTCTGGGCTCTCACTCCCCAGTTGGGCAACTGTGGAAACCTCCTGGGGAGAGAAACCTAGAGTATTACAGCACCACAGCAAATGACATCGTCACATGCTGTACATAAAACCATTAGTGCATATAATGTGTATGAGTATTTTCAAGGGATGGGATTTCCACTTCAAAGGTTTCAAGTTAGAGGAAACTCACCAACCTGCACCCCTCTCTGTCTTTTTTGTTGATTAGATGACTGTATAACCCGAAGCTCACTACGACTTTCGGCAAAATGTGATGCACTTTGATTGCACTCGTAGCAAGATGAGGAAAGTGTTTGTCTGATTGACTGAGCTGGGTCTTCCTCATAAATCTCCACTGCAAAAGCAAACTATAAATTATTCATTTTCAATCAGTGACTGTAAATCTCCATTGTTGAATTATTTTTTAATGAACTACTTCCTTCCTAAAAAAAAAAAAATAGGTACTGGTAGAATGTCTGTAACTTTGTATTTCTCCTTTAAGTCAATGGCTGTTTTGATACTGATTTTAATGACTACATTTTGTGATCAGCTATTCTGACTGGCTGGACGCCATATAGCTACAGAAAGGAACAGAAAGACAAAATAATTACAATTTTCCTGATGACTCATACACTGAGAAAACATGCATATAACAGTCAAAAGCTACGCAGGAAAAATAATCATGAAGTTATGGATATGCAGCCTACATTACAGACACATCTCAGCTTCAGCAGCTCACATGACTGGAGGCAATGGCTGCTGACCTGACAAAATGATTGACAGGGCTTTAAAAAGAACCTGTCTTTATAAATAAAGGATATACAGTCAGAATCATTTTTTTACCATGGGGGATCCACTGTGCTTGGACAGTGTCATCATTTTTTCGTTCAGCACAAATCCGGTTTTATAAAATGGTTTGATGCTGTGCGTATGTTAGCTACATTGACATTAAACAAACTGGACTAAAGAAGATGCACATTCATTTCCCAGAGCTCTGGTCATTTGTGAATAAATGTATGAATATCAGTGGCATAGGTGGGCCAATATGCTCCAGAGACTCTTATCTCCCTGCACACACCATTGTGCTCTCAGAAACACGTCATGCTGACATTTGTTCCTTTGTCTCACAGCCACCTGATCAACATACTGTTTTTGTGATTCAGATTTAATAATTCAGGGATGAGGCTCTGTTCCAAAGCTTTTAATGGGCCGTGTATTTAGTTTGCATGTAGAAATGTTTGCTTTACACATGTATGAATTTGCTTTGTGGGGCGTTTGGCATATTTTAAGTATTGTTGATGTGAGTGGATCCCAATCATTGTGTGCAATGTCATTTGCTGTCAGCCACGGAGATGATTCTATCCAGTTCATGTTGGGAGTTATGGTGAGGTCTCTTGTTAGGATGACATTCATTTTATTCCTCATATGCCACAGGCCAAGATGGGGTAGCTGATAATTTGATTTCACAGAGGGATGCTAACGATTTCCTCTGTAATTCCATTTTCTTTCACCTCGCATCGCCTAGCCGGGCTGCCATCCATCAGCACTACGTTTTCACTTATTGTCTCCACTGTTATTGTCCTCGGAAAGACCATCAAAATAAGATGGCAGCAGAATGGGATCATTCTACAATTTCATCAGTTAACAAGATTTCATAGATCCCTCTCTAATAGAGTTGTAATATAGCTGAAAGCATTTCACTCATTTAATTAAGCACCAGGAGACAATTTCTTTCTTTTTTTGAGTGTTTATCACTTAGTCTAAGTGGCAGAGAATGACAGAATTCAGTCTGTGTCGTCAGTGAAATGAATGGACATATACTGGAGATTGTTTGACTGGTTGTGGTGCTGAAGACTGCCTGAGATACTACTCCTTTTTTTTAATGCTGCCAGCAAAGTGACACAAATCTGTTTTGACATGTAGAATTTACAGACACATATGGGTGAGAGGGAAGCTCCATATAGCCTGAGCCTCTTACAGGTTACATCTGTTCTCACATCACTCAGCATATATAGACACAAATTATTGGCCACTTTTAGCAGCAAGCCATAAACACAGCATAAACATATGATATGGTTAAACTGAGGCAGAGCCTGTTTACTTTAGAGCAGAGGTCTCGAACGCTACGTAGCTCCCAGTCCCTTTCCAAGTTGCTCGCCAAAGGTTTCAATATTAGAACAAAAAGCTGCTTACATTTTTATCCATCACACTCAGAGGTGTCCAGTCCCCTTCTAACACTAAATGATTATTTTGCCAATTAGTTATCAATCAACCTGTTGCGCTGCTGTCAGCTTAATGGATAGATACTCTTGTGAAGTGATATGGTGACAAATGATAACAAAATGAAAAGCAAATAATCCATAAAATGCTTTGTTTTGTTTTGACAGCATTAATATTTTAATTCAATAGTGTGTGTGAGATGTACTACATGCAGGTGAATTGCACCCCATTTTTGTTACGTTTATTTGAGTTTAGGAAACCAACCATTTTGCCAGCATAAGCCTGTCCCAAACCCAATCTTCATCCTCTTTTGGGGTTGTTATATTCAAGGACCTGTTCTCTGTAAACAGACAAATGAACACTATTTGTACTTAAATCCCCAATATGAAGCCATGCAGACTCACTTCTAGGGGCTAAAATGTG
Organism: Microchirus variegatus; assembly: GCF_963457635.1. NCBI lineage: Eukaryota > Metazoa > Chordata > Actinopteri > Pleuronectiformes > Soleidae > Microchirus > Microchirus variegatus. The sequence goes on from NC_139803.1 coordinate 10,987,729, forward strand.
ACCTCGAGCTGGTGATTAATTGACAAGAAAGCCTTCTATTATAATCTCGATGTCATCTAAAGCCCCTCTGGTGAAATAACATTTTGATATCCACTTGCTCCTTTAATTTGATGACTTTCTTGCTTGACTGTTGATGATAACACAGCCAACAGAAATGATTTGAATTTGATGAGGTCTGTGTGCCAAAATGTTTGATGGGACGTTTTATAATTTGGCCATCATTAAAGACACGGCAAGTTGAAAAGGTCTTAAACTCTCGTGTGAATTCAAAACAAACAAACTGTGGGTGTAAACTGCATTTGAAAGTAATTATTACAACACATCTTATCATATTAACTTGTGCAGATGCTCAGGAAAACCTCTAGGGCTACATTTAATACAGCTTAGTGAGTGAGTGAGGACTAAATTAGTAATTTCTGGACTTAAAATTATAAATTCCTGGAATAAATTACTAAATATGAACTTTTTTTCCCGCCTCTGTTTCAGGCATGCATTTGTCTTTCTCTCTCCCCTCCCCCTCAGTCTTCCCTCTCACACTTGTCTGCCTTTCAAGTGATTTAATTCTGCCTTGAATGCTGTCCAGACAATTACAATGCCACTGTGATGAAGTGTGGCTGATTGGACAAGTGCCCTTGCGTGAACATTAATTTTCCAGCTATCCAGGACTTTTTTTTTTTTTTTTAATGAGTAAACTACTGGGCAGGTCGGAAAGAGCAGATAGATTTTTTTATAGTCTTAACCTGCAGCAATTTGAACCTTTAAAGTTAATGAGTTTATGATGGGATTTTTTCCTAAGTAACAAAATTGAAGCTGATACTTTTAGACATTTCAGATTAGGCATTGTGATGTAAAGCATGTCCCTACATATCGTACATGAGCTCTGTTGCCTGATGTGGTCTTCTGCTGCCTCAAGTGCACTCAGATATGGTACGTTGTTTGTAACTGAGCAATTCTTTAAGTTGACCTTGGGCATCAACACAGCATCTTTGCCCAGGAAATGGCCGCTCAGTGGTTATTTATCCATGATCAGCCCACCTGGCATCCACAACCAAACCACTTTAAAAGAGTCTTAAATTACCTTTCATCACCATTCTGATGCTTGCGTTGAACTTCAGCAGGGTCATCTCGACCCCCTCCACGTGCCTAAATGAATTGAGGTGCTGCAGTGTGATTAGGTGGTTAGAGATTTGCATTAAACAAGCACTCAAGCAGGTGTACCTCGTAAAGTGGCTGGTGACTGCATGCATTTATTATAATGTAGTGGTGTCACCGGTTTCCTGCCCTTTGTCCTTTCAGCCAATCACGTTCCCAGCAGCTTCTGTTAGCCAGGGCAAGGGAGCATGAATGGGAGTTCACATGATTTGATGAATGATGAATGGGACACACTGAACACTGAGCAGGTTAATTTAAGGTTACTGCGGCACTGCTTATATTCACATCATGGCAATTGTTGAGCCTGCTGGAGAGCTAGTCTCGTGTGATTCAGAATGGACGTGAGTGGATGGGAAAACGCTATTATAATTCTAATCATTCCTGCATTCATGTGTTTAAGCATATTTTAAACTTGTATAATGAAATTAAATGATTAAAATTGGCATTGATTAACACCCTTTCTCCACAGACGTACCTGTGTGTATGTAGGGAGTTAGTTGCAATAACTGCCAAAACAACCATAGCGTGGAACATGTACATGTATTGGCTGCTTTTCCAAATCTGGTTTCAAAAAAGTCAACATAACTCTGGCCAAAAAATACAAAACCCAAGGCTTGAACACGATGTGTGTTCATGTTGTGTTGTAAAAGTTAGATAATCCTTGATACATGACATCAGCTACCATTGTTCATGCAGCTTGCAAAATGCCACTACCAATCATTAGCTTCAGCCTGTGTCTCCTCTAATACCCCTCATAATTTGAGTTTATGGATGGCTGAATGGATAAATATTTCAAAACTTTATTTTTATAACTGTGTGTCTGTCTCTCTAAAGTAATATATTCATTTGATATTGAGAACTTAGTGTGGTTCCTGTCTGGGTATTAAGAGGAGGAGATGAGTGGGAGGGAAGTGGAGTGATCAGGATTATGTGCTTAAAAGATTCTCAGCACCACCTCCCCTTTAGCGTCAATATATTGACGCTGCAGGGCACCGTGATCATGCACGTACACTCACAGACGTACACTGTTTACCAGCATTAGGATTAGTTATAGATATATACCTTACAACGGCTTTGATGGACCAGACACAGGTACAACAAAGGGTCATAAAGTCAGCTGAAGTGTAAAGTAATTGGGGGGAAAAAATCCATGTAAACAAAAAAATCTTTTGGGGGAAAGGAGGTTTAGAGTTGAAGCAAAAACAAAACTGAAAAATCCACAAGGGTGAAATAATGCTATCAGCTTGAAACATGCAGGACGCCGTATCAGCTATTTTGTTGATAAGAAACTAATTAAAACAATCAATTCTGAGAAAATTATTTGGATCCCATTACAGTGGGGGCATGAAATGGCTGCAGGTGTAGCGTCTGCTCTGCAACTACAATTTACAAGCACATTAAACATACATTTTATAGCACAGTAATAGTGCGCCGGATCTTGAACTATACATTTCAATCAGCGGCTGTTGTGTCACACACTCTCACACACATTCTAAGTGTTGTTTCCTTATTCACACTGTATGTAAGTAAAGCTTGTTTTCAGTGAAATTCTTGAGTCAAACTACATGCTACCTCTTTATTCTGGCAGCTATCAGTGATCTAGGCTGTTTGCAGAACTCATACTTTCTTGTTTTGTATCTGCCAAGACATGTTCCACTCAATATTTGCCTGGTGCCTACCCAAAACTGTTCTATATGGAGCTAAATTGAGAGGAAACCTTCAGAGAACATGCTATCCAATCAGAAGCCAAAATTCCAGAGGTGGTCCGCTTTGCTTGTGAGGTTGATTTGTATGAAAAAATGCCAACCTCACCGTATATGTTCGCGAATGACAGGAAATGTACCCAAAGGACAACTTGGCTTACATCAACCCTTTCTTTCTCTCTTCCTTTATTTTCTTTCAAGTTATTGTCAAAGAAATGTTTAATGTGCACGGCAAAGGCTAACACAATGCCTCTGAAGCTGAAGCTTGTTGCTAAAAGCCGGTTAAAAATAGGTCTCAGAACATGTCTGGCAGACAAATGTCTTTCACGGTGTTCGTGTGTGTGTGCATGTTTGCCTGTGTATAGAAAAGAAAAATATCTGTGGATACTCTCTCCTCTGTGACGGTTTCCATTAAAGGTTTTGTCTGAATGACAAAGTGCATCGTTCAGACACGTGACTGTGGTGTTTGGCGTCTCCCGCCTACAAACGATTAGCGAGAACAAATGAGTGATTGAATGTGTGAATGCCTCTGATCAATGCGAATACCTCTGCATTCAATCAAGAGGTAGCTGGCGTTCCAGAGGAAATCAACAGCTATGTCTAAGTTTTCAGCCGTAACTGTGTATGACAATCTTTTTTGTATGGCTGAGAGAAGTTTTAAGTGACTTTAATTTGAGCAAGAAACCCAACACACGTCATGGCTAATCATACGTATCTTATGTCTCTATGCTTATGTAGAAAAATATATAGTAAATACAAAATTATCATCCACTCTGAGATGTATAGTCTAAATAATTCTGGCTAGGTGTTACCATTTTTTTTGTGTCCGATACCGAAACCAATAATCGCTTGGTCCATAAAATGTCGAAAAATGTTGATCAGTGTGAAAATATTCACAGATTATCCAAATAGTTGACGATTAATTTAGTAATCGATTAATAATAGAGTAATTATTTGCGCCCTACCGATGCCGGTATCACAAACTCGATATTTGTCCAATATACTTGTGAACGTATGAACACATTTGTCCCAAGTCATTTTAACGACACAATTCTCGAACTGTGTAAACGGCCCAAACATGACTCAGCTAAAATAGTTTTGCTGATATGTATCTCTCCGATTTATCCGATCCAGTGGTTTTAATCAATATCGGACTGATACTGATTCCTGTCCCGAATTCTGGCACCAGCTTATAAGAATTATAAGAACTGTACTAAATGTGACATTCGCTAATGAAAACTTGATTAATTATATTCCTACCTTGCACATTATGGGCTGCTTGGTAGCTTTGTGACATTTGTGAATATCTACTCCCAAGGTTTCATTTGGGAAAAAAAGTTTCTACATGTGATAATATTTTCAGTGACTAAGTGTCCTTCCTCTTTAATTCACCTTTAGAGGTCAGTGGGGACAGTGGATATAATGGCTATGATGAAGTCAGAGCTCTCTGCTGAGGGTTATGGCTACGGCTAAGCGCAGGGGTGTATGTGTGTGTGTGTGGGTGTTAGGGAGGGGGCAAGGTCAACAACAGGTACAGGGAAGTGTAATGTAGCATAAAAACGATAAGATTTATTTGACAGGCAATTTTACTATGGGTGCATAAACATGTAATACACCGCGGTGTAGTAAATCACAGTTATTCCGGAATGGGAGGGATAGAAAACATGCTTGTGGGAGGTTTAACCTCTGTCAGACAAAGGTTTCTTGCACTGCTAGTGGCGCTGTCACAGTCTGTCTGCTGTTACCTATTACTTGTTGGTTGTGAGCAGAGGGGTATCGTGACATCTTCTTGCCCCTGCCAGGAGATATCCGTTTATAATCCCCATGACATTGTGTCTCACACATCATCAGCAGAAATCTTTGCACAAACACTGGGCTCACAGCAAGATATGAGGTATTCATTTTGGTCATCTCCGTCCTCTCCTATAGCCATAGAGATGCATTTTATTTGGACTGTGTACACAGTTTACCGGTCAACTGAATCTCAGATTGCACAGTGCAGTCAAATAAGGTGATGGATGTGTAACTGTGGATACTTGAGGTATCAAAAAAAATGTGATTCATATAAAATCATGATCCCCTTTGATCAGATTTTCCCATCATCGTGCAACAGTGCTACAAGAATGGCACTACTCATCTCTACCCGGTGTGGTGTAAGGCACCTGGTTTTCCAGTACTATAGAACCTCCTCAATGCACACAGCAGCAGATTAGAGCCTCAAATTAGCAGCTCTATGTACTGAATCACTCGTTTATGAATTGTAAATCGATTTTAATCGAAATCCGAAGCTTACAAGAAGTTTAGAATATCAACCTCACATGTAGATTGTGTGTAATGTTTTCAGTAATTATTACTTATTTATGAAAGGGGCAACAGACTACTGTCATGTCCCCAAGCAGTTCCTGCTTAGTCACTCTTATAAAGATGCAGCAGTAGCAAGATGTGTTGTGTTGTGTCATAACAAGTGCCCCTGTGTGGAACAACACAATAGATACTGAGTGATTGCTATTCTCCGTGGTGTTTTGGATATGAAATAACGCACTTCCTTTGTGCCCCGTGAATGGAGTCATCATTTTTTCCCCGCAAAAACACCCCATCGTGACAAAGATAGTGAAAGCAAGGTTTGCAGTGGGGAGTGATATCAACACATGTTGTTTTTCTATCACCTCTGCATGTGCAATCCGTTTTAACGTCATCACGACAAGCTGCAGTGGATAACTTCTGGTGATTTTTTTTTTGTTGTCATAAAGAGAAAGAATTGAAAAATCAATATTGTATAAAGTACCAAAAGGGGTATACTTTACTACTAGTAAAAGTACAAGTATCTTGCCAGAAAATGACTTTAGCAGAAGTTGAAGTCACCTTTTCACAATATTACTTGAATAAAAGTCTTTAAAGTATATGTCGTTTTCTGTACTAAAGTATCAAAAATTATGATTTTCTGATATAAAATGTACTCAGTTGAGTCGTCTACTTGGTGGTTGTGGGTTTGATTCCCGGGTCCATTATCTACATATCAGAATGTAGATAATGGAGATGAAAGTACACAATTTATTTAGGAAATGTAGTGGCATTTAAGTAAAAGTTGTGAGAAATAATAACAAAGTATTTTGTACTTAAGTACAGGAACTAATATTTGTACTATTTGTTACATTACAACACTGGTTTTCAGTCATGCTGTCTTGCATTACTAGCGCAATGTTTGCTGTGTGCAGTACGGAAATGTCGCCGGTGATAGGCCTATTAGTAGTGCTGTATGAGCTAATTTGACTTTTGTTTATATCTCAATATCGCACACTACAGTTTTAAGCTCAGAGTCAAGAGGTTCAACTTAAATTACAAAAATTGACCTGGAGCATGTAGTGTAATAAAATACTTGATTTCACTTATGGCTATGATTTAAATAAATTATAAATCATTTGGACCATTTTTTTTCCTACCTTCAGGCTTTTATGAAAATTAATCCAGTGCCATTGAGTTTGGATGTACTTTATATATAAAGGGGGGCACAATGTGTTGTTTATTGCTCTATACCCTCACCATAATTATTTTTTTCTTGGCTCGATTGTTTAACCCTATGTTTAGGACAGTGGATAAGTCTGGTACTGGTAATTGCTTGGAAAGAACAACCATACCGATGTTCTATTTCTGGGAAATGCTCCATTAACCAAACAGTGTGGTGCACTGCTCGGCGTCTTCTGGAGTGTGATGTAAAATCAGGTGGTATTCAAAGCAGATTATCTTCCCCCCCGAGCAGCAGTTCACCTCACTCACTTAAAGCACTCACTTGTCTGATGCTATAGTGGGAGCAGAGATCCTCTATACGTGAGATTAGGGAATTTTCATGCACCAGTTCTTGATGCACCAGGGAGCTTAAGAGAGAGAGCGGGAGGGTGAGGCGGGGATGTTGCTGCTCACCACTGTGTTTTGTTCACAGACTTTCCTCCTTGTGTCTGAGGACTTCTGCATTACCGTGCAACGTGATTACTGATGCAGGTGTAGAGCTGCCGCAGCTTTCGCGCGGGTATTTTCATTCATCCATGTAATACAGTATAAAATGAAACACAGAGTCCCAGAGCTCACTTCCTTGAAAAGTATTTGTCTTCATGGTTTTGGTTGAAAGGGAGCCAAAGTGAAAACATGGCATCAGTGAGCTGTGTTTTCCAATTTCTGAAGTATTCTCGGTATTCTATTTTCAAATCTCTGGCTGCTTTTTTTAAAGTGAAGACAAATCCTAGTCAAAAAATAGGAATTATATTGCTAATAAAACCTGGAGCAAGGCACCTGATCCCCCATTGTTCCCTGGGCACAGATATGTGCTGCACCCTGCTCCTACACCTGACTTGTGTGTCTTAAGGGCTAATTCTCATAACCCGGCCTCTTTTTGTAAGGAACCTGGTTCAATAGCAATTTATTGAATCAGTATAAGTATGGAACTTTTCACGAAGCAAACACCACTTTTTTTAAGAAGCGAACAACAGTTGAATGTATGAATTTAGCAAACACAAGTGCAATTGTCTGCAAAAACAGTGCACATATAATTCATTTTATTGTATTAAACTACTTTCAATTCACTTTTTATTTGCAAAAACAAATTGCTCGGGTTCTGCTCTGCTCCGTCTGCATGTATCATTGTGCATTTTTAATTTGTTATATGGAAATCCTGGCCCCTTTTGTCGTGGGTATATGGCGTATACTTACGGCCACTAGGCACCAGTGAGTGCTTATCACGGCAAAACACATCTGATAATACACAACACGTCCACAAATAAAAACTAATTAAGCCTCATATCAAACCACAACGTGATCGTAAAGTTGGCGAATGGAGGAATGACATTTCCCCCTCTTATGACGCCAGTGCTGCCATGTGTTTTACATGTAAAGGCGTGTGAGAGCTCAGGATGTGTTGATCTCTTATAGATTTTTCCGAGGGGAACCTCAATCTATGTTGCATGTGAAGCTAAGAGTCGATTTGAAATATTACTGTCAGATGACGATCAGACCTTTCCTGACTACAGTTCTCTGGGTTATTTTAGCACCTAAAAGAGGAGATTTTGCCTTCTTGTCTTGACACAAATTCCCTCTCACTCGTTCCCACCTGGTCCTATGATGAGGCTCTGTCTTTATGTTATGTAACTCTCCTTCTGCACGGAGCAGACAATGTCAATTTGTAAGTGCCACTAACGCTTTTTATTTTATTTTATGAATATGGGCTCCACCACTGACAAACTAAATCAAATTCTGTTGAAGAAGAAACAGATGGCAGTTATGTAATTAACGCCTGAACACTGTGTAACAACATGGACTCCAGCTGCGGTGATTTTACCATCGGATCCAAAATGAAAAAGGCTGTCAGAATTCATAAGCACTTATTACAGCGCTCAGAACTGTCCAGTCAGTGCTTATAGATGTGTCATGTGCAGCCTACTTTACATCTGTTGGCACTGACAGTGCAGTGAATCGTCTGTATTTTACATTTTAAATTTAAGATGTAGTAATAACGGTGTTCTTCCTGGATCTTTTCCTCTCTTTTCATGAAGGTCCAACAGTGCACTCACAGGTACGCTGTGGAGGCTTCGAATAAAGATTCTTCGCTTTGAATGGGGCACACTCAATTGGTAACCAACGTCTACATGGCCATGCGTTTGCCTGGAAAATATCCCAATAGAAATAACTAAAGTGTGTGCAAAAGAGGAAGTAAAAAAAAGAAGCAAGCAAAACCCTAATGCCAATTCATTGCAGCTGACTTACAGTCTTTTTCCATAGCCTTAAGCAAGAGCTTCAGGAAGTCACTCACAGAGGAGCTGATATGCCAAGTATCAAAGTTACATTTTTCGTTTACCAAATCTCTAAAGAGAAAAAAAAACAAGTTGTTGAGATGAGCTTGTAAACAGCTGACTACATCTGGCTAACAAGAGAGAGGCGAAACTACTCACATGCTGCATGGAGCTGTATCACAGTAACAGAATTCGGGAAAAAGGGGAACTAAGATGAATTCACTCTCGCTCCGCCAATGGTACACATCCATTAGCTGGTTGTGGTGGAATGGGAGTTGAATGGAGTCAGAGTGAATCATTGCTGAAGGGACGGACAAAGCGAGAAACATGGACTTTACTGTTTAGATATTGACCTGCCTCACGTCCGATGCTGTGAGCTACAACGCAGCTCAGCCAGAGTGAGAGTGCGAACCAAGCCCAAGCTCAACAGGCTTTTTCGTTTTTTTATGTCCAACCCAATCTAAATCTGTGTGTCGACGCACAGATTACAGCCTTTTGCAGTGTAAATGACAGTAATGTAAGAAAAAAAAAGTTGACCCTAACCTCCTAACATCATTTCAAAATCAGTTATTTGTCCTGAGTGTCCTGGCTTCACAGCAGCCATGTTGTGGCTCAGGCGCTAAATGAACAACAGAATTAAAAGCAACAGCTGATATCTCAGGGCCTCCCCATCAGATCAGATGGTAGCTGCAATACTAAGCACCAGTGGTGCAGTGCCACCAGCGAGCCAACCTGGCTGCTGAGCCAGCCATACTGTGTGATGGGGTGAAAAAAGGTCCATCAACAAAGGACTATTGTTTGAATTTATCATTAACAATTAGATAAAGGCTGGAAGAAATTGCTACTAAAATCACAGATGAATGACTATGTAATCCACAGTGTCAACTTGTGGTGGTTTTGATAGCCGACTAATTAACTAGGAAACCCCCTAGTTTACAACCTGACACAGCAAGAGCTTGGAGGATTTTGGCTCAGCTTTATTTAAAATGGGATCAGCAAAATGCAAAACCTGCAGTGATAATATTTATTGCGAGGGATGAAGCACCTCCAATAAAACAAAGCATTTACTTGAGTGTTTTATACAGTGCAGCTTGAACCTGGAAGAATGATGGCACCAATGACAGCTTGGGAAAATTCCCCCAAAAATTGAGCCCTTATAGTTTTATAGTATTGTCCACACAGTGTACTGTTTAGTCGATCCCTGGCTGATCACTTTTGTATATTTTAAGTCACCTGTCACCAGTTTAATCAAGCTAAGGCCATAGTCCGACTGAGTCAGGGAATCGGACAATTTGCAGAGTCTGAGGTAGTGCGCATGGAATCAGTTTCCAGCTGTTTAAACATCGTCTCCTCTTACTTTCGGGTCAAAGACTGGGGGATTTTGGTGTTTGCACGAGTAATCGTACTATGAATCCCATTATCCAGTTATGTTAGTCTGACTAAGACAAGCTTGATTTCAGTGTTTACGACGGTAGCTCAGCGGTAGATAGAGTCGTCTGTCAACTTAAAGGTTGTGGGTTAGATTCCCTGCTCTGGGAAAGACACTTGACCCCACGTTGCTGTGCATGAACGGCATAGTATGAAAGATGAGTGATAGAAAAATGCGCTATATGAAAGTGAATGGGGTGAATGGCAAAAGTGTAGTGTAAAGCAGCTATGAGTGGTCATCAAGACTAGAAAAGTGCTATATAGATACAGACCATTTACTGTTCAGAAAACTGAATTATTGTCTTAGTCCGACTGAAATCGGACTTTTAACATGCATGTAAACGCACTGGATGTTTCAGGCTACAAATGTGATCTAGATGCAACATAGCTTAATGCAGTGAATTCACTTTTCAGTCCCACAAAAAACTATATTGCATTCTCACAGTCTGTGTTTTGTAATAAAAGTCATAAGACAAAAATAACCCAAGGAATACAATTAATAATACGTTTTATTGTTGCCCTTTTCAGTTAATGTTATAAATTACAAATTACCCACTGCATTAGCTGAATTTTCTATTCTTTATCAACTTTATGTCGTGGGTGTGAATAAATATGAAATGCTTTTAAATTGTCATGAAACTTGTTAAGTAAGTACAATTGGCGAAGGCCAAGGGCACAGCGGATTAATTTAATGACTGTTGCGTTAGTGCATCTCTATTGACATTGTGCAAATGAGCTCCTCACATCTGAGTGGCAACCTGGTCTTTTGTTGAGTCAAGTGTCTTTTTGGGGGGGGGGGGGGGAGGGGGCGGTGGCAGTAGGGAAAAAGAGAGCTGACAATTGGAAAAAAAAAATCAATTAATACATTTCCATATCACACATACGCTCTTCAGATGGCAACTAAACACAGAAGATAATGACCGAGGCCCCAACACAGAGCAATATGGCATTTTTCTTCTCTTCCCTTTTAAGTCATGATCAAAGTCCACGTTTTGATTTCTCATTGTTGTCAAAGTGCGTCGCGTCGGCACTCTTTGCTGCTTTAGCCGTTCGTGCATCACATCACAGCTGGGTGTTACGTTTCTGCCACCAACAGGAAAACGGCTAATTGCTCTGTGACTTCACATGCAAAAATGAAAATAGCTGGAAATAACTTCTAGGGAAAGACAGTGAGGAGGCTGCAGCTCTGATATGTCACTCCATCACTCTGTTTGTACCAGACTCCTGACCTTGGTGTACTTCTGTTTTAAGTCTCACATCACTGTAGATAAGTAATGGTAATATTAACAAGGAAATAAATAAATAATAATAAAACAATACAATCTCCTGTAAGAGCTTCACAGCACAAGCTGAGCTGGTCCACTTGTTATTACAGGAAGGGACAGGGATGGAATGTGAGAGCAGATTAGAGAGGGAGGGAAAAAAAAAGCTTATAGTTCCTCCGGAGATAGCTACGGCTAATCCAAGGCCACATCTTGTGTTGCAGTCAGACACACAGGACATTGTGTATGCTGGGAGGATGCAATAGAAATGGCCTATAAAGGGAAGCTTAGATGTACAGCATTGGCGTCAGAGGCCGAGGACCCCCCCTCATCATCCCCCTCATCCCCAGCAAAGGTAGAATGAAGGAATTTTTTTGGCAGATCACTTCTGTCCCTGTTGACTGAATGGGTTAAGAGAGAGGAGAAAAAAAAAGGCTGACACTGCAGCCAGTTCTTGTGAATGTCTGTGGAATTGAAGAAGAAGTTTGAGCAACAATCCTTAAATCAAACTGACCATGCAGAAGGTGGGAAAAAAATTGAAAAATCAATATATCATGATAGTTTTCTCCAGCCACAATCACAGTATTTCTACTGGCTTAGTGAACCTAAAAGTAGCAGTTGCCAGTTTATCTCAAAAAGTGATTTTGAAGATTTGTTTATCAGTGTTATCTGCAATACAGGGTTTCCCCCCCAGTTCCTTGTGAAGCAGGTTAATTTGAAGGCTCACATAATATTGTGTCCTGTTTCTGGAGGCCGATAGTGGTGAAAGAAGATTAAAATCAATGGATATTTGGACTAATGCAATAATTTCACATCGTGTTTTTCATTATCTTTCATTATCTTCTAAATGTCACTGTCATTAGCAGGAGACATGAGGTAAATAATACTAATTTTATCCAAAACTTCTTCAATTGTGCTTAAACTCACATGTGTATTGTCTTATTTTACAACTTAATAGCGCTTAGTATCCCGCTGGCTTCCACGTGACTCAAACTGCCTTTATGTCATCTGTACGTTTCACTATCTAACGACTCCTTAGAGCAAATATCTCACATCAGTCGGTATTATTAGGAATTCACCAGAGGGCTATAGCTACTCACTTCCTGTTCCCTTTGTTCTACCTGTATTTAGATAAGACATCTGTCTTTGCCCGGGACTTTTCCCCTCTCTCTCTTCTTCGGAAAATGTGCAGTGTGCAGTTCTTCACGTTGAAACCATTCGTCAGGTGGAAAGAAAGTGTGATGTAGGTAGGCAAGCTGCAATCACACATCTGGAAGGCCAGTGAGAATTATTTTACGGTCAGCAGGGACTGCAGGGGTAGCGAGGTCGAGCATGAGGGCATTTTCACACGAGCAGCACCTAATCTCGTTGTCAAGGTCAAGTGCTGGCTCCAGTCCATGTGTCAGTTTTCCAATGAGAAGCACTGCTGTGGCATGTCTCACAAAAACATATGATTTTTTTGACCACTGTATGATACAGTATTGATTTGCTTTGTTCTTAGTGCTTTGATTTCACAGTTTTTTAACATGTAAAATAAAACGGGCTGAACCAGAGGAAGACCTGTGATAATTGAGACTCAAATATTTACAGTGAAAGGTGTCTTTACATCTGAGACTGCTGTGACATGACGGATGTTTCTCCACTCAGTGTCCCCCCCTGTTGATGACTGAATCCAGTAACAGAACCGTCAGTGTTCAGTGACAGAGTGTCTCCACGGGTGTGTGTTTGAGTGAGGCAGACGTGCTATATCCAGTTGTCATTTTCATGAAAGAAACATATCATCCTGTGAGCAGCGTCAATTTGCAATGGACAGTAGGAGGTTTTCACAGTAACTGTTGCTGGAAAATACCCCAATAGTTTTAAAACATAAGTAATGGAAGAATTTTTCACATAATTTCCTCATGTAACTAACTGTACTACACAATATATAGCTGTAATTCAGTTATAAACTGGTTTGTGTATTTCTTTTTGTGGTCACCAGGACATTGACATTTTGGTTAATGTGGTGTTAGGTTTTAATCTATTTGTAATAAGATGAGATTATTCACATTAGAGAAAACATAGTGCTGTCTTTAAAAGGCTATTGTTCCTGTTCTTTATTCTTAAAATTATCACTATTTCTGTGTAAGATGGCGTAAAGAGTCACAGTGGACAGCAATGCACAGTTGAGTTACCTAGCTTGATTCATTTTTAAATGTGTTTCCATGACATGACAGTCAAGGTTACAGCGTCTTAATTTGTTTATTAAAATATTGATTAGGACGACTATATTGACTATATGTAAAAAAGTGGCAATACAGGAGGAGGTTGTGGCTGCACCTGAGATCACAGCAGAAAAAGCAATTATGGCTCCATAGTTGATAGTTTTGACTATATATGCTCTGACCTTACTGTTCATGTCAATTTAATTTCTAAGGACATGCACAACACTGTACACTTACAGTACATCAAACACATCACTGCAAGTGGTCATACAGTATGTAAGGCACACATCGAGGATGCTTTTGAACGCCTCCTTTTAAAGATGCATTGTTGATACTGAGGGGAAGTCATTAGGTCCTACATAGCAAGGTGCAGTGATTACCAAATAGGGCGAGGCTCCTGTCTCTTTTATGAATTTCTCATTGTCAACAGAATCCCTGAAAAGACAAGGACAAGCAATGTTAAGTGCTCTGACATCACCATCATGGTTCCCATTGAGGGCCGTATGAAACGGCTCACAGGAGGCTCAGTAATTTCATCAAACAGCTATTGTTATTTAGACTGAGGTGGGTCTTCTGAGGATACCTTTCAGCAGCACACTGAGTTCTCCACTTGCGGCAGGAGGAACAGTGTATTGGGGATGACTCACAGCAGACCACAGAGTGTGGCAGGGCACATGGTGATTGACGAAGTTTCAACACAAACGTAACTCGAACTCACCCGGTCTATTTTTGTGCTTTTAATTTCCTCCCAAATTATGGTGCTGTATAAAATGTGTGCTGAGTGTGCATTAGCTGAGATCGGAAGAATATTTTTTTTCTTGCGTACACACACACTGGCACAGAATTTCCACACACGGCATCACCGTCTTGAGGATATTGCACTTCGATATCAAATATATCCTGTTCCCTTTACTGTGTGTACATATTTGCTACTCAGAGACTCAGTCTTATACGTTCTGCTCTGAGGTTACGCACCGCACACTGCCGCTGTGCCTCTGCTCGGCTTTAATATTTCATTTATTTAACTTGGTAATTACAGGAACATTCTGACATATGGAGAAATGTGCAAAACACCAAATTTGTACAAGAACTGCTACTCTTGCAAAGGCTGCTGTTATACAGTTAAAAACATATCCTGATGATAGTGAAGATAGTCTTATGATGGCATAATCTGATGTTCATTTCATTTTGTGCACGTCAAAAAACACCAAACAAGCTTAAACTACTTCTACCACTTAAAATCTGACTGAAAGCAACCAATGAACCCATCAACACTTTTTTGTGCAAACTTCTTCTATGGTGCCATGTGTATGACAAAACATGACAAACAAGACAGTGTGACAAACATGTAGTGACATATTGTCAGAGCGCTGCATATCGAAGGTCATGCGAGTCAATGAGTCTTTTAATCATCGTATATTGAGAGCATGCAAATTAAGAACACAGACTCGTCTCGGAGACTGTTGTTTCTTCTCTCTTTCCTTTGTTTGGGAAGTCATTCCAGGTGACGCGTTGAAACACTGAGTCCTTTGTTGCTGCAGATGTCTCATAAGGGCTTTTGTTAGTTAGAGCAGCTGTTGACTACACAAGGAATTAACTTAGTATTGTTCCGTCACCATTATGCATTTCTATTCCCTTTGACGTTGCTTTGAAGCAGGGCCTGTGCACATTCATTCAATATAAGCTAATATCACATCCGGTGATCTCCTGTCATCTCATTGTGAGGTTGCATTTCTCTGCATTTCTTTTCCTGAGTTGCTGCGTGTTCTCCCCGTGTGTGTGTGTGTGTGGGGGGGGGGGGGGGGGGGGGGGGGTTCTCTGGTTTCCTCCGACAGTCCAAAAACATACAGAGATTAATTGGACACTCTGAATTGACCGTAGGTGTGAACTTTCACTCCGTGTCAGCTGGGATTGGCTCCAGCACCTCCGGCGACCCTCATGTGGGGCATGAAGCGGCAGTCAATGAGTACTGAGGATGTTTATGACTGTACTTTAACCAGAGGATTCTTTAGGGTAAACTAAAAAAATAACAGTAGGAGAGCAAACGAGGCTACTTACTTACACTTTTGAGTCCTCCAGCATGGCATTTCGTCGTGAATGTCACAGGACGTGCGGTTTTCATGAATTTTACATTACATGTAAGTAAAGTGTTACATTACAAAGCCTCTGTGGCCCATAGACACTGAGAGAAACATTAATATGGGCATTCTTTTTTACAGTGTTTATGTGATATGAACGCCAACCACACCATGTGTATGACCTCCCGCAATGTAACAATTAAGTTTTGGTGATTATCCTGACATATTGGCTATTTTATGTATTCATAACAAACAGATATACAGTGGCGGAGCTTGACTTTTGTCTTTGGGGTGGCCATGGGGTGGCCAAGGCTATCTCAGGGGGTCCACTGACTATGACAATGAATTTGAAAAATAAGCCAGTCTTGTTACTCGTAGCATCACATGTTCTTATAGATTACGTTTATGATTCAAACTTGTCAGCTAGTCGACAGGCTAGCTAGCATCTTCAGCTAGCATGAATCAGCTAGCTGGCTCATTGTCTGTGAGTATCATTTCTCCTCATTCCAGAAACACATAAACCTGAATTAAATGGAGACGCGGACCAGCGTCTGCTTCCAACGGCCGCTGTTTGAACTGTTTTAACTTAATTTATATAAGCCTATTGCTGGTGACAGCACTGCATAGCATGGAGCCTAAAACCTGGCGTCTAAAACCTCATTCTGCTGATAACCATAAAAATATTAGTCACCGTAATTGTACTGTGACATTTTCATTACGTGTCACTTGTATTTTTAGCCGATTATGTGTATTATGTTAAATATTCACTGAAATGTGAAACTTAAATTTCAATTACACATCATTGCATATCAAAGAGCAGGTTTTGTCGTAATGGGAGATTTTTAAGAAGTATTAATTCATTTATCTGTAATTCACTTATTTTCAGCCAAAACAAAACGGTTATTATGTGAAAAAACTAATTTTCCATGGAGCCCCTGACAGGTCGTAAAGCAGAGCTAATAACCATAGCTCTGTCAACGACCGATACAAATCCCATGTGGTTTAATTGCTTTTTTTCCACTCATGTTAACAAGTAGTCGGAGTAAAGCTACAGCAGACATTTCCTGCAGACATAATCCCAGCATTAACTACATCCACATCTTCAATAACTGAGGCGGAGCAGCCGTCTGCCATTGGCTGTAAACTTGTAAACTGATGCACTTTTGAAAGGAGGAATGAGCAATAAAGATTTAATTTAATTTAGAGAAACCCATAAAACTTATCGTGAGTGACTGAAAGTCCTTTTATTTCTATCAAAAATAGATTTGGGAGAGTGTTCAAATGACACAAATTTTATCCACACCACCTGCTACTGTAGTCTGTTTGCAGACCTCTGTTTTGTTTTCCTGTAGGGTCATGTAATAACAATAAAATAACTCACAAAATTATGGTGATAAAAAGCTGCTTTAAACTCTTAATATGCCTCTGGAAGACAATAAAGGAAGTTAACGGGATATGTGCGCAGTATTTTTTGTGAAACCTTGGAAAGGGTTTGTGCGTTTCTGAAAATGCTGATCGCCTGAGATTATTAAACACATGACAGTCAAAGTATATATTTATATTTTCTCTTATACTCAGAATTGAGCCTAAGAAAAACAACAGTCAATTGCCGTCTTTTATCAAACTTGTGTAGAAAGTGTTCCAGGTTCAGGTGTAAATCTACGCAAAGGCCACACATGTGATTTATGAACTTTCTGCACTCCGAAAATCAAAATGTGTCCTACTTTACAAAAGTTTTTCAAAAACACAATCTGAAAATCTGAAGGTGTTCTTTCAAATTTCATCAGCAACCCCCGTTCTCTCTCTCTCACACACACACAGCAGACTGTAGTCACTAAATCACCCATCATACACTCTGTGTTTTCTGGGGCTGTGCCTTTACCCTTTAAGGTGAAGCATTCATTAAAGAACTGAAGCAAAAAAAATAAACAAGAGCAGATAACAACAAGAAAGTGTGTGTCACAGACTGTTACTTTGCACTTGCCAATACTGAATTGCCTCCCTCAATCTTCAGTGGCTCAGCACGGAGCCATTGAAGGTTCTCTACACTGCGGAGAAGAAAGTCAATTCTGAACCTTTATCTTTGCATCCATACATTTTTGCAACTGCTCACAGTAACCTCACGCATGACCAATTACATGTCTGTGCAGGCAAAAAAAGAGAACAACTGTACAAGTTCCAGAAGGCAAAAAAATAACACTGCCACTTTAACACTGTCTGACAAAAGCAAATATTTATAACGCAATTTGAGGTTTGTGACCATGTCACGTCACTACTTTGGAGCCGATAGATTACAACATGTCGCACTGAGTTAATTAAAACTTACATTGTGTTCTGCTTCAGGTCAAGCTCCTGTCACATTAGCCATAGGTCAGCCTGACTATTTGTGTAGCATCATATATTTGTGTATGGGCAGTATATATTAACCTGTACATGTCTGTAAACTAGGAAAATAAGAAGTAACTATGGTAACTGTTTCATGCCAGGGACAGGGGTAACAAAAAATTAGCCTATTTTATATAATCTGGACAGGTTTGGGTTGGGCTTAGCCTCACTAGTTCATATTCTAAGCTGCATCACTGCAAAAAAAGAGCAATCAGTTCTGATTGCAGAGAGAAGCAGAGCTATTTTTTTTTATTATTATAATTGCTTGTTATGTGTGGGAGAAGAACAGCAGGAGTTCTTACTTTTTTATAAACAAAAAAACACATGAAATCACAAGCTTTTGATAAAAGAGTCAAGTATCTGGTGTCTAGTGAGTTTAAACTGTGCTGATAAGGAGATAAAACACTTGGGCAAAGCGATCGTTTAAAAACGGCCACCTGTACACAGAGTGAATACATACGTAATATATACCTTGTCTTCTATGTTTGCTTCATAAATGGTGAATATGACAGAAAATGACCGGATTCTTTTTACACAACACCTCAGTTCAAGCACATTATTAAGTCCCAAATTACCACTCAGCTCATTTTATGTTTTAAGAAACAATGTTCTGATATCTCATATTACATACTCGGAGTAAATATGCACATTTTCAGCAATATGCCGGAGCCTGGAGGCATTTTCAAATGTACTGTACACTGAAAGGGATCAGCACTTTATTTTGAACTGACAACAGAAGGCTTTCTGTTCCCCCTGCAGTGACTCAACCTCGAAACCAATTTTAGAAGCACATTCCCTGCGTGACACTAACAGGCAAAGGTGCTCAAAGTATATTTTGGAGAATTAAAATACATTTGTGTGGATATAGTAGTTGTCGAATTGTGCTGTGTGCTTAAAGTGACACAATGTAGGATTTCAACCTTTAAATATGTTTCCCCCACCCCAAAACAATGTGTACACAGTGAGCAAGCTGGGTGTTCACCGGGTTTGTTGGCTTTTTTTAATGCACATGTTAAACTGTTGTAACTAGAACTGCAACTAACAGTTCTTTTTAGAATCGCATAATATGTGGATTATATTCCCGATGAATCGAGTATTCTTTTGTTCATAACATGTAGGAAAGTGTTGAAGAATACTGAACAGTATTTACCAAACCTGGAAATCACATTCAGAGATTAGAAAGTGTTCACTTTCTGAGATTAGAAAACCTTGGCATTCAGAGATTAGAAAACACATATTGATTTTAGAAAATATTCACATTCATACATCAGTGTTTACCAAAACCTGGAAATTATGATGTTCTCAAATGTCTTTAATGATTTTATTATTTTTTGTCAAATGGAGCAAAGAAACCAGAAAATATTTCCATTTCAGAAGCTGAAAAATCAAATTAATCAATTATCAAAATAGTCTACAATTAATTTAGTAATTGATTAACCGAATAATCGTTGCAGCCCTAGTTGTAACAAACAATGCCGTTTACCAACTCTAGGGGGAACCCAAGAGCAAATCCTATATTCTATAATTATGTCCGCGAGAAACGCGTGCGGATATTATGGAATCGGTCTCGCGCAGACGCGTCCGCAGATTATAGCCGTTAACACGATAACTGGAAAGGCGTTTGAGATTAAATTTTCTTATTTTTTAATGGGTCACATACCCCCTGTAGATGATCCCTATTGATTTTGAGCTGTCTACCATTATTATTAATTAGTTAATTAATTAATTAATTAATTAATTAATGATATAAAAACCATATTTCGCCTGTATCTTCCAAAGTATTGCAGGTATTGGCTTCAAATTTTGCATGGGCATCACATACCACCTGAGAATTATCCCTATCTTTGTAGCTTCATTATTAATTAACAAATTATTTAATTTATTATGATAAAAACACATTTTCGGCTTTATCTTCCAGACTGATGGAGATATTGCCTTCAAATGTTGTACAATGATTCAAGTAACAACTATCTACAAGTACAATCATTATTACTTTGGCTATGATTGGTAATAGTTACATAATAAGTTAACTGGTTAACTTATTAGTGAACACAGAAAAAATAGTTAAGGCATTTTTTCTTTATTATTGAGCTCATTTGGACACATTGAGGATATCATGGGTTTATTTAGCACTTATTCATAATATTTATTACATTATAATATAAATGTATTAATTATCATATAAAAAATAGTTAAGCCTCCATTTCTTTATTAATGCATTGAATGGAAAGTTTGAACATATTGTATGCTTTTTCATGAAATTTAATAAACATAGTGTATGCTTTTTCATGACATTTGGACACTGAAGATATGGCAGGTGTGGTTAGCATTTTAATATTCATAATATTTAACAAGGTATAATAGGTTAACTAGTTTTACTAAAAACTAGAGAGAAATTTGAGTTCAGGTATTCTGTGTTCGATATCGAGTTTATATGGATACTTTGAACATGTATAAAGTGTCGTCAGCATTATATCATAATATTTAACAGTTATTTTGTTGAATTTATTAATAATTAATTAAAACAGTTAGTGGCAGGTGCGAGTGTGTATACTTTGGGTATATTGGAAAGTTGAGGATTGGACAAGTTCACGGATATACCCCTTGCTGTCGGCCCCCGACAGCGTAGGCTAGTTACTTTAAGTCTTTACATGACTCTACAGTCTCTCTTTTTTTATTATTATTTTCAGAGGATATTATGAACGGTACATTGGTTTTCGCCCACCTCTCTGAAATCCACTGATTTGTGCTGTTGAGGCTCTGTTGAAACCCCAGCGGTGGATTACACTGATGAAGCAGCTGGAGAGATAATCAAATAATTATAAATGAGAAATGTTATGCTTGGTTAGGCTACCCTTTGATAAATGCACTGCCTCTTTTTTTGTGATAAATGTAGATTACTTTCTATCTGAGGCTACAGGTTGTTCCATGTGTATTTAGCGGTGATTAACGCTGACACTGGTACATGAGTTTACAATTTAATTTCCTGCACAGACTGTTTGGATTCATAACGAGTCACACAATGAAGAGGTTTTTTTTTTTTCACTGTGGTTCTATATTTACCAGTAACTGTTGGGTAGAGAAAAGATGAGACAGCAGAACTCACAAGTTTATTTTAATACAGGATGTGAACAAGCACTACTGGTGACACACTGTAGTCGCCTGCCTGAGGTTTTTATGGTGTATGATGAGACACATTTACAAAAATAATCTTGTGTTGAATATAGGTTAAAACATGAACTTCATGCTAACCCTTCAGATCTGTGCAGCAGGTGCACCCATAGTACATTGTCGTGGGAATAATACACAACTCCTTATATGGACGTCCTGGGTGTGTTTATAGGTCACATGTTCAGGCTTTTAAAAATTTGTGTTTTTTTTTGTCGTCTTATGTGTTGTTGAGTCAAGTTATGATTTATTTTATATATTGCATTTTTTGTAGTTTTCTAAAGTAGCAATAATTGTGCAGAAGTTACAAAATTAGGCCCTTTTTCTTTTCTTTTTGCTCATAAAAACGAGCCAAGTGCACTGAACTGTGACGTATTTCCAGATTTTGAGTAATTTTTGCTAAGGTGGGTTTATGTACAAAAGAACTGCACCTTTGTGGCGTTATCGGATTGCCTAAAGTGTTAAAGTGGGCTACTGGGAAAGTTTCGGAGCCAGCAGACTGAAACTGATGTCACCGAGCAGACATTCTGTATCAGTGAGAGCTGTCAGAATCCAGGAAGGATTAAGGATTTCGCTCACTGTAGCTTTCACTTTAATACATCCTGAGCCTTTTAGCCTCATTCTTTTATTACGTTTGTTATGTGGCAAAACTTTCAAACCAAACTCCTTGTTTGTAAAAAATAACAAAAAAAATAACTTTATCTGATAAATCATGTTCTGAAACATGCAGAGACTGTCAAGTATGAGGACAATCAAGGATAGTGATATTCATAATAAGGCCTTTTACATCAAGCCTGTTCTTGTGAACAAAAATAACAAAAAAAAGGAGGTAAAAGTTATTTTTCCATTACTAATGTACATCCTCAAAGAAGGCGGGGTCATCACAAGACACCAAACTCTGTTAACTATTGAGATTTTAGACATTTTCTTGCTAAATGTTGGAGATTAACGCATGTTTTTAAGTATTTTTTACTCTTTTTTTGACTGATCAACAGTTCGCATTGTTGACTTTGTGCTCACGACTCTTCCATTGACGACACAATGCATCGACTTGTGCCACTGCTGCTTTTCTGTTAATACCCTACTAGGTACCAGGTACTATCCCTACTGGAAAAGCAAAAAAGTGGGTCGATAAGTAGCTACGTCTGACAGAGAGAAAACTGTTGCACACAGTCAAATAATACATCCTCACTGAAGTAGTGTGGCTCCTTGCTGCGTATTTTTTTTCCTTGTACATGATGAAAATCTTCTTCAAATGAATTCTGCAACAAACTGGGATCAGTGTAATGATGTTAAAAGTGGGGTAATGTGTGCAGATTGCAGCAGCCCGAGGTGGTGTCAGCGTGCCGCCGCTGACAGGCTCTGCAAAGAGGCCAGTGTGCAGGTGCAGGAATGAGCTCTCCTCTCTTTTTAACGGCACAAAATGCTGTCACCTCAACTGCCATAGCAGTGATAAAAATGGAGTGATAAGAAGGTCATCTGGCACTCAGCTGCATGTCTCGGTCTCCATTATCATACTTCATTAAATTGATACCTTCTCGTTCAATTATATAGGGAAAAGATTAGGACTTTTTTCATTAACCTTCTGTCTGTCTCACGCCGAAAAAAGGCGCTGTGGAGCAGTCACACAAAATTGAAGAAAATTATTCCTGATAGCCGCCGTGTGCAAGTTTAACCCGGAGCTGATGAGTCCTGATTTATGAACCGCTGCTTCCTGAAATATTGTGGCCTGTAGTGTTTGCTATCATTGCTGCTTAATGAAAACACATTGGTTTGCTGCGTTTTCACTTGAGGGGCCATGCATGAAATACTCTCGCAGCCATTACAAATAATTCTGTTAGCTGCTTCCCGAGCAGCTTGTCACTTTGTGTTAGTCTCTTTTTTTTTCTTTTTTTGTGTGTTCACAATTTTGCTGTAACACACCTGTCACAGGGCGCTGGAAGCCAACTCTCCAGTCTATGGGCTTAATCTCACTTACCGCAGTCCTTCATTTAAAATAAATGTCACAGCTGCAACACGCAAAAAAAAATGATTGTTCATATTATCATACAGAACATTAAGTTATTGATTGAAATGTAAGGTCCCCAAAGGTAATATACCTTGTATGCGTCAGAGCAAAATGTTCTACAGGTTTTCTCATGATAACCTGTAATACGGAAAGCCAGCATGGGCTCACATTTCTAATCTGAAATGTTATTTAAATGTTTCCATCCATTCATAACAAGTTTGTAGTGTTTGAACCACTTGTGGTGCTTTTGTTGTTGTATATGAGGTGATAAATGTCTAAATGTGGTCATATTTAGGCATGAAAAGCATCTGGTTAACATGGTCACCAAGTCTGCTGATTCTAAGCAACTTTGGGCTTGTCACACACAGGTGACAGCAGAGTTTTTCCTCACCCGCACTCTGCTTCTAAAGTAGGTTGATTTGTTGTCCGGTTGTGAGATTTTGGAATACTTGAGTGATAGTCCGATGGAGGCAGTGCCCGTTAACCTCTTCTTCACGGTTGCCCCCGGGATCGGGGGCAGCGTCAGACGCAGCGACAAAAGCGTCATAAAACCATATCTAACTTTAACAAACACAGACATGCTGCATACCCACAGAAAGGTCAGAAACTCAGCTAAAAGCTCATATAAACCATTCTTATGTTCACGAAACACAGTTAAAACACCGATGGATCAAACAGCAGGAGCGAAAAAAAAACCTCACAGCACAATCATTGAAAAGCGGCACCGGAGCGTCAGTGTGATTATGTAAGCAAGAAAAACACGTGTCGACTGGACAGCGGAGAATCTACAGATTCCAGCGGTACCATTTTTATCACGCTACGACCAAGATTCACGGATCCAGCCCCAAAATAAGAGCAAAACAACTGATTTTCAAGAAATACAAGCAGAAATGTTGTCTTACCTTTGCTGTTTATCAAAACAAGTTATTTCCACCGAAACAAAACCACTTCTAATGAAGAACTACACTTCCCAGCATGCTTTGGGAAAAATCCCCGTCTGATTGATCATTACAGAGCGACATTAGATCGTTCTGATTAGAGAAAGGCGAATGTTCGCACAAATGTGTCATATGCATTTATGTCCTTTTGACTCTCTAATGAAGTAATTCACATGCATTTGGAGACCGGGGTCTGATTCTACCGGTTTAGAGGTTTATAACGAGCTGTCAATCACCCTAATTGACCAAGGTAAGCCAGAGCTATGCGTAACTACAGACGCCACAGAGCCACAGAGTTGTTATTACGCACCGCACTGGAAGCATCGATTGACAGGGAGTTATCATACTTCTTTTTTTTTTCAAGTTTTTTTTAGACCTGTAGTGACATATAAATAAAATTAAATGGGTTTTTAATAATTTGGTACCTAAGAAATCTCAAATGGCACAGATGGTGCCAAGCTGTGCCAAAAGTGAGAACGCCCAGACATCTCTTTAATAAAACCTCTGTAAATGACCTCCATGTGTATTTAAGCTCCTACTGCATATTTTAAAGGAGATATTTGCTTTATATTTTTTTAGGCGAGAGAAAAAAATCCTTCAGTAATGCTGTGTTCCATGTACATTTACTCTGACACAGTGGCATCCAGTAGCAGTGGTAATCCACATAGAGCTTGTAACTGCAGAGGTTTACTCTATTTAGTTTGGGCATGTCATTTTCGAGCAGGGACTCCAAAAAGAGGGTCAGGGAAGAAGTGGTTAAATACAGTTTCCAACACTTGGTCTGAATGTCCTGGCTTAAGTCGCTTTATACTGTCTTTCTTTATTGGTGAGAGATGTATTTAAAGTGTAAGA
The DNA here is from genome assembly GCF_963457635.1 of Microchirus variegatus. NCBI lineage: Eukaryota > Metazoa > Chordata > Actinopteri > Pleuronectiformes > Soleidae > Microchirus > Microchirus variegatus. The sequence continues at coordinate 11,012,684 of NC_139803.1, forward strand.
GGTTCTATTATTTATGACATATTGGTTTTGAAGTCCAGGAACTAAAAGGAACACAGGGCACATAAAGAAAAGCAAAAGTAGATTTGTGAAGGATATTTATGTGTGTGCACAAAGTTTAATTATCAGAGGTTTACTGTGGGCACAACAGTGCAAATGTTCATATCCCATCTGTTTTATATTTTTTTTGAGAAGTAGCTTGTTTTGGTCTTTTTTCATCGGCTCTGTTGCTTGTTTCTCCCGCGCGATATGGCAACACTTCTGGCGAAGGTTAGGAGGAGATTTGAAATCACCCTATAAACGCACATTACAATCACTCGATCTGTCAATTCTGTTGATTTATTGATTCACTCAAGTCCATTTATAACTTTACCATTTATATTTATTAACAATCAAAGAAAGAAAGTCCTAGATTGATAAGTATAGAATAATAGAAAGTAAACACAGGACAATGCACCAAATAGTTCCTTTATGGACAAGAAAGCCAATCACTAAGTGCATGCTGTCAATAACTGATATGCCCTCATTATACTGTAACACTTTGCAGCCAAACATCCACACTTTTGGTCCCAGATCACGTTCTGCCACTCAGTTACACGCAGCGACAAACGCCTCCCACCTCCCGTTGTGAATTTAGCCTCAAACAAACATATCCCACGTCCACACACAACTCCTGGCACCGTAACAAAACCACCAAGGGAACCGAAAATGTTTTATCACTGCAGTTTTTTGTTTGTCTCAAAGTCATTTTTCAAAGCAGCGTCTGAGTGATAATGAACTTGGCCACAGTTGCGATTTTGAAATTTGCAACGCTGTGCAAAATTGATATAAATTGGATCATAAAAGCGTATTAAGTCAAAATAGCCGCATATAATGAGGCGATCGCGTCACTGTCGAGCATATCATTGTCCACAAAGAACCCTCAAGTCAGACAGAATTATCTTGCAGTGTTTTATGTAACAGAAACTGATAAATATGAAAAAAGAATATTTTTTTGCACTCATGATAAGGATACAGAATTGCTACTTTTTTTCTGTGGGACTATTAACTTCCATAATTTATTCATCGTGCAGCATATCACTGTGTTATTGTCCATCTCAGCATTCCCTGAACACTGGTAAAATATGATGTCAAAAGCTTTTCCCTGTAATGTCTGTTTGTTTGCCCAGACGAGTGCACTTGTTTTCTACCTTCCCCCCTTTCAAACTGAGTCTTTGTTGTGCAACGATAGGACACATTTCCTTTTTACTAATACACAAACAAGCACACACAATTATAAAATATAATTTCTAACATAGTTTTCCCATAGTTGGGCCTTGTTGTCTAATTAAGAGAAGATCACTTATGTGTGGAGGGATTTTGGTGAGCTTACAACTGGGTAGGATACAACATATGGAATGTTATTTAGCATTGCACTTTGTAGACGGTCCCTGCACTATAACTAAGTGCTGGCAACACACAGACATTAATTCTCTAGCTTAAAGCACAGGTTGTTTAGTTTAAAATTACACTGTTTTGCATTTATACTAATTAGAAGGAAGCAGCGTCTATGCTTTCAGAACAGTTATTATTTAGTCCAAATCTGTGAATGTACTTTACCACAATATAAGACTATGGTCTGTCAACATGCAGTCACACTGTGTCTGTCACACAAGAGATCTTGTCCTCAATGGTAATGCCATTATTGTTGTTTAGCCCAAAATCATTTAGGATACAGTGCATGGAATTAATCTAAAACAAAATACAATGAAGTGTAGTGTATTAAAAGCTCACAAAAAAGGGGAAGTTTATAATGAGTAATTAATGCACTAATTCCATAAGGGAACTGTCATGACAGTGACACGCCAACTATAGAGAATGGCCAGCAACTATCAGTGATGCACATGATGTGATATGACCTAACCTTGAGGTCAGACCCTTTCAGATGGTGACTGGTGACTAATCGAGTGGCGTGGCTCCTTTAAGAGCAGCGTCCTGTGTCGTGTGCGCGCAGTACAGTAGGGTGACGGAGAACGAGCGGCGCAATAAAATTGCACGCTGCGCTGTTAAGCTACTCTAAATCACTGCAGGGGGGAAAATTCCCATTTAGAAAGACAGCCCCTGCTCCCAGTATGATGATCGTGGTGAATTTCCATTATTGGGATAATAATGAACGGACAAAAACAATAATATTTCATGCGAGTGACTTGAAAATGCTGACCATACAGTCTTAGTGATTTATGTTTTTTAATCTCTGTAACACAGAGCATTTTGGCTGCTTTTTTCCATTACTATGTTAAAACATACACTATATACAGAGGCTATATGTATGTGCAATATAGAGTGTCTTATACTGTATTTTTAGCATAACCGTGGATTGAATTTGTGAAATTTGTAAATACGTCACAGTTTGAAGTTCACTTGGCTAGTTTTTATCAACAAAAACAAAACAAAACTTGTGATTTTTTTGCTTCTTTATATCATAACTTAAAAGCAATGTAAAATGAATCATAACCAACAACAAATAAGAAGACTAAAGCCTGAATATGTGACCTATAAACACACAAACAGGATGTCCATATAAGGAATTGTGTATTATTCCCACAGCAGTTTACAGAGGGTGTGCCGCGTGAGCATTTAGGGTTAAATGCCTACAAATGTAAGATAAATTGATTGTAGGATTCATGAAAAAAAAAAAATATTAGTAAGGATAATTAGGAATTAAATTGTTATATTTCCCCTCTTGTGTTCAGACATGTGCAGTTTACACTTCACAAAAAAAGATGAACCAAATCAATTTTGAGGATCGAGTGTTGTACTCTGCAAGTAAAGATACTGGAGCGAGTGCAAAAGTTAAAAGTAATGAAACAGTTATATAGACCAAGGAGGGATGGTTCCGCCCTCGTACACACACAGTATGCGCCTTAATACCTTTGTTGCTTTGAAACCGCTGTTGTTTGATGTACCCCCGCTGACTCACTTTTCTCCACATTGCTGAGCCTTATCATGTCTCTCGGTAAAAGCCAGCGTGAACCTCTGTTTTAATTTCAAGCTTATTAAAAGCACGGATGAAACTGAGGGGAGAAGTATTAAAGGGTAGAATTAGCATGGGGAGACCATCCCCTCTGAAAGTGCGGCAGATGACGTTACCGTCAAATGTGCGCCGTTTCAACGAGATTAACTGTTAACCTGTTCCCTCAGTGCTTTAATTAACCCATCGGTCACTCATGAGCCCCTTGTAATCAACGAATAATCAGACAAGTTTTCTTTCCTTGAGTGTAGTTGTGAGAAATCATTACATTTGGTGGGGTTTGTTTTTTTTAAAGAGGTCACAGGAGCAACATTAGAATATTTCTAGATATTTTTTAAAACCAAAATGTGAATCTCAGGGAAGTCTGTTCTCACTGTCAGCTTTATTTTTTTTAAATGTGTTTCGATGGAGTGTGTGGGATTCACTTTTAGAAGGTTAAATGTTATCCAATTTGATTGAGCAAACAAAAAAGTACTCCAAACTTTTAAACTTGGATTGAATTTGTGAAATTTGGAGATACCTCACGGCTCAAAGTTCGCTTGGCCTGTTTTTTATGAACAAGAATAAAAGAAAAAGGAAAAAAAAGTATATTTTTTTTACTTCTGCACAATTATTGCCACTCCTGCTGTTTTAAGGAAATATGCAATATAAAATGAACCATTTAATTTGACTCGACAACATAAGAAATGCAAAATGCATTTTGTAAAGTGACCTATAAAGAGCAAGCAATTATAAGGATTATTTTTATATTTTTATACGCTTTTTTATATTATTTTGTCTAGTTACACCTTTGTTCTGTCAGGAGCACCTGTTATACAAAATTTACTCCCGGGGATCAATAAAGTATTTCTGATTCTGATAATATTAAAACTCACGGAGCTATTTTATAGCCACAGTTGCTTTTGTTTATGCTTTGCTGACAATTTGAATGTCCTTTTACACAAACTATGTAATGTTTTTTTGTCTTTTTTGGGTTTTCCATTTGCCATTTTTGAGTTTGAGTATCTTAATCTCTTGTTTTGTCTGTATTCTCATGAAAAACACAGTGATTGGCATTGATTAGCCATTTGAAGTTACGGCCATGGAAGTTCTACAAACAAAACAAGAAGCGAAGGAGAAACCTTCATACAACCTTATTTTATTTATAGTGATTGCCAATTGAATTGCTGCACGTTTACCTCGTCTAATATCATGACATATTCAACATGATATACTCATTTCTAATAAGTGGTTTCGTGGCTCTGAAGTCATTATAGCCACATATTCAATGGCGGAAATGCAATTTCCTCTTAGAGGTACTCAAATCACCTGAACATGGGGGACATGTATAATGATGTACTAATCGAATATTTCAGATCAGTTGCCAGTGCAGACATTATTTCTGTACTGACCTACTTATAGAACATTGCCCTATTTTATGATATTTAACCTTGAGCAAATTATGGTAAACTCACACTCCAAGTATCAGCTTTATTGTTTTTACTGCTCTTGTGTACTTGGCAAACTATTTTTTTTTTATGCTTAGGAAATGTTCCTTTTCTGGTTTGTTGGTTTTTTTCCTTTCTTTTGTTTAATTTCATGCCTGTGAAGTACATTTGAATTGAAATGGAATTGAATATACAGAGCAACTCGCAGCAGAGTGAAGCTTAAGCACGTCACACTCGGCTCCATCAGTCCAAATAGGAGCAGACAGGATGTAGGCAGATTTATTTATTTTTTCTTTATCCTTCAACAGAATAAACAAAGTCAGAAACCGTCAGCCGCCATGAGCGAATATTTAGCAGTGACAGACCCAAGAAATGAAGCGTTGTCTTCATTGAAGCCTTCAAACATCAATAGAGTAAATCATTATAAACCCACATTAGTTTACCTCTGTCTGTCAGTGTCTGACTCATGATCTTTATAACTCATATACATTAAATATACCTTTGCTGAAGGTACAGAAATAAATACATACAGCAGCATATAGAATCTTTTCCATCAGCGAGGTCCACAGAAAATAAATGCAATGTTTTTCCTTATTATGAAGTTAACGCAGACAGCAGTGCGTATTCAAATGATACAAACACAACAACACAATATAAGTGTCTGCATTTTGTCTGGTATGTAGTCAAAATCAGGTTGTTTTTTTTAAATGTGACAAATGTCTTACTTCCTGCCACTGAATGCAATTATTTCTGTGCGCATCGATCCCGAAACATCGATGCTCGTGATCCCAAAATGTTTTGCTTTGATTGATTTTAATATGATAGGGATTCATGGCGATAATTAGCGGTTATGTGAGCTATGTCATTAGCGATGACATAACAGAGAGTGACCGTGCTATCAACAGAATCAAAATTACGGAAGCGTATTGCTGCCACACATACAAAAAAAGTCTTGTTAGAACGAGAAACTATCACGTTATTTCGAGATAAGATTGTTTTCTCGTTATAACGAGAAACTATCACGTTATATTCAAGGTTCGTTATAACGAGAAAATATCACGTTATATTCGAGATACGTTATAAAAAGAAAATATCACGTTATATTCGAGATACGTTATCACGAGAAAATATCACATTATTTCGAGAAACTATTACATTATAATGAGAAACTAACACGTCATTTTGAGATAAGATGTTTTCTCTTTATAACGTCAAAACATCTTATCTCGAAATGACGTGATAGTTTCTCGTTACAACGAGAATATCTCAAAATAACGTGATAGTTTCTCATTATAACCTAATAGTTTCTCGAACTTTCCTAGTTCACAGGAAGGCGGTGAATCGTGAGGTCTGTCGCAATTTGGCAAACTTTGTTGAACAACTGAGATTTCCTCACACTCACAGAACATTATGAGGTTCTGCAGCAGTTGCCTGATTCCAGTGAGGAGGAGGTAGACGATGAGACAGATGTCACTCCCTCGGTCCTTTGTGGCGGCAGATGTTACCCAGGTACGGAGAACGTACTGTACGCCGAGCTACGACCCCGTTTGTCATTGTCACTGAGCACGGGGAACTGACTCACATCTGTTTAACTGCTTCTATTTGTGTTAATGTTTTTATTTTTTATTAAAGTGGAGGTCCCTGCGCTGCTGAAACCACCAAGTGCCATTTCATTCAAAGGAACATGAATAAGTGGCTGTGCAGCAGGTACTGATATAAATAAATAGCGTTATACATATCAAGTCTGCATCTCTTGTAGCTACTAAGTATCAATTTTAAGCACTTTATTCTCTAACCTCATCTATTCAAATGCAGCCATTGTGCAGTCGGCTGTGCGCTTTATTTTGCGTTTCGCTGACATTTTGAATGTCCTTGTGAATGGCACTTTACAAATAAAGCAACAAATCTATGTAAACCCTGAAGTTCTCCTAGTTTCGTCTAGTTTTGAATAAATACAATTATTTATTTATTTAGGGAAAGCGGTGATAGCTTCGCAAAAAAAACATTTTGTTTGCACTCAAACTAAATTTATATTTGACTCGTCTTAATTTCATGTTGCTAGACAACAAAGCGTGCTATTGTGTGGGCTAATATTAGGTTAACGCAAGGAATGAAAACACACGGATAAATATGTTCCTAGGTATGACTTAAAAAAAAAAAATATTAAGAATTAAAAAATCTGCAACTGTCACATATGCGTCCTAAGGGTATTGTGCATTTGTGTATTGAGCCGAATGATTCATCGTTTTCATGCGCTCTGCAGGCGTTCACAGCTAGCGCCGAGCTAATGCCGAGCTAGCTTGTTCAACGACTTTTTCAATGTGCGACCCGTCACTTTTCACTACCGCAGTCTCATTTAGGGACCGTCAACAGATTACCGTTTAAATGCTAATATTTACATAAAAAAATTACACGAATAAAACATGAGAAGTATTAAAATGGCAATGCAGTACTATGGTCCTGCAACCATTTAAACATCTGTACAATGGTTTCTTCCATTTTCAGTAAAACTTGAGAATTCTCAGCTTCCAGAAAATGGCCTGTATTTATGTCAAACTATTCTAGTCTTGTTGACCACTCAACACGCTGTGACGACCCCTCAGGAGCGTTTTAAATGGACTCTTTCCATAAACTCAAACATGACCCCCTTTTGAAGGCTACTTAAGAAGACTGTATTACATCTGAGGCAGTTCACTGCAGCAGTTCCTTCTGCCACTGGGTTCAAAAAGCTCCAAAAAGCTTTTCTTATATATATATAAAAGTAGTTTTTCTTGTATGAGGGATATTGATGATGTCGTCTAGTTTGATGCACATTGACAGCTCCCTCCCCAACCCTTTGACAATTACAGCCTATGGCGAGGTTATTCTCTGCTACAGGTCTCACAGTTAATACATTGTCGCCACACTGACCCCCACACTATTTTGACATGTTGCTGTTTATAAATAGAAATGGGAATTCACAGTCCATATGCCTGCTTTACATTGCTATATCTACTTTTGTTGTTGTTGCTGTTGTCCTTTGCTGTTCTGAAAGGAAATTTTCAGATTTTGATAATCACCTACGTATGCTGCAACCATGATGTTTCAATATCAGTACATATTATGGCAAAACTCAAAGAAATGTGATTTTAAATATGTTTTATACCATTAAAATTTCAAATTTAACACAACTCGAGTTTTCTCAATACATTTTTTTAATTTTAAATTGTCAATACGCCATTTTAACATGCAGTGAATTGTAAATAACTGCCCGATATTGAAACTTATTCTGGAAAAATGGGCAAAATCACTGAGGCTTAGCTATTAATGGGTTAATACCATAAGTATACATTAATTATCCTTAGTAAGTTTAGCATGATGTTATTATATCCTGTCGCACAGTGATTTTAAATGTCCAACTCTTTACGTCAGCTTTTAAATCCCTTGTCTAAAAAGGTGTGTGGCATTATGTTCTCGTCATAAAAAAACTGTATTAAAATAAAATAATAACAGCGGCAGTTATAAAAAGCCTGAGCGGGCTATTTTAATCATAACACAATGCAGTGAAACAGGAAAGCTCTAATTAGAGTTGTGTTGCTCATAATGGAGGTTTATCCGTGTGTTTAAAGGAGTCCTTAAGCCGGTGATTTACGGCACAATAAAGTGCTGCTCATGAAGTCTGAGCAGAAGCATGTTCAACGCGACTTTATTTTGGCCATGAAATATTGAAGAGAGGAGCTGAACCCTGTTGGATTTTACAAGTGTCTCTCTCTCTCTCTCTTTCTCTCTCTATGCCTTAGTTTGAACGTGACAGGAAGTTCTCAACACTAGTTGAGCAGCAGGAGTTTGAGCAGTGAATGATTAGATTTTTGCTTTTCAGCCATGAGTGGAAAATTAACTTTCTCAAAAAGGGTGAGGGTGGGGTGGTTGATATGAATCTTTTAAAACACCTTGAAGAATCCCAGAGGGCTGTCTGTTCCACCACTTTCAAAGTCATAATGTTACTCGAGAACGGTATGAAACTTTTAACAGCACTCTGCCTCTCCGTCTTCAAGTGAGGCACATTCACTGGCTTTGGCAGATCTTTAATTATTTCTCCTGTACGATTGTATGAGCTATATGTTAAAACTGCCCTGCCGGTCAAATCCTTTAGTGAAAAATCTGTGTAAAATGCCTCTACTGTAGATTCTGACAGGATATCACTGATAGAGTTGAGTTTGCTCAGTGACATCTCTCAATCTCCGCAGTCTGACAGTAGATTTAGTGGAAAACGTATCCCGCAGCACTTCAATCTGGAGTCAGGACTCCAAAAAGAGACAGTCCTGTCTGCTTGTAAGGCGAGGCTGTTTGTCAGTGAATAAATGATGTCGTAAGACACTTTAGATTTTCTCCACCGGTCCAAAAACCTATATATTGGTGTTAGGATAAATGGAGACTTTAAAATTGACTGTGATTGTGTTGCGTTATGATCTCATGTGAAGCTGTCGTCACATTAAAAATTCAAATGTTGCCGCTGTAAATTTGTATTTCGTGGCAGTGTGTGACATAGGAAACGGAGCTGCGCCAGTGTCACAACAGTAAGAGGAAACCAGTGGAGGAAATCCAGTAGAATCTAGAATTCTGAGTGAGAAATTGATTCTGTGTCCTTCAGCCACCATTTCCTGAGTCAGCATTGACACATGCTTTGACAAATGTTAACCATTTAGTGGAGTTTCATCTCGAGGTTATATAAAGTGATTTTATATCTTACAGCTCCCTGGTGTTCTAGGATGCGGCGCTCTCTCAGGGAACTGAGTTTTGTGTAGCCCATGGTCAAGAGGAAAGGAATTGGGCTCAAAACAGGAAGGTCACTGGTAATTCCTTCACCTGGGCTGCCCCTGAGCAAGGCAATCCCCCCCATTGCTTCTGTACCCAACTTGTGTGTGTTTAGTAACTTGAGGCAATATCTCCAACTCTCTTTGAGACTCTTTTTTTCTGCGTTGTGATTACTGATGCTAGAATAGCAACTTCTTTCCTCTCAAGGAACATGCATACGGAGCAAAGTATTGGAACAGCCAATCAGAGCATTCCTCTTTCTCTGAATTGTTCTGTCATTGGTCAACATCTCTTGTCAGGCACGAGAAGTATAGTTCTCTCTCATAACACTTGATTTCCATTATGGTGAAAGGTAATTATGGACTTATTGATCAACATAGTAAAAACAATTTTCCCACATGGTGATGCATTGGCTAGCATTTTTGCCTCAAGGTCACCTTTTCGGATCCGAGGGCCTTTCTATGTGAAGTTTGCATCTTCTTTAAGGGGTGTAAGTGAGACTGAATGGTTATTTGTCTCTGTGTGTTTGCCCAGTGATGGACTGGTGACCTGTCCAGGATGTACTCTGGTTGATAAAGCAGTAGAAAATGATTTGCATGTGTTTATGAGTATGTGCTGCACTTTAGATGATTCAGCTCCCAATGGAAATATGAATATGTTGATGCCATATTTACTGTACTTAGTCACTCCAATGAGACACTGATGACGCTTGTACTACTGGCTGAGTGCTCGTATACGTCCGGGTGAGGAGGGCCAGTCTTTTTTCAGGTGCCAACAGTGCAGCAGTCAGAGGTCTGCTGTGGTAGACTGACGTGTTACTGCTGTGACCTTCAGACAGGCTTCTACTGTAAATGTAACTTATTTTGTAGATTAGACACGGAAGTGAGAACTGTGTTATTTATATATGAATGAAGCAGCAGAGGTTTGATACCTTAATATTGAATGTCCACTTTATGTGAGGATAGTGCATGCACAGATTGTGATGATGATGCAGCTTTGGAAAGTGACTCAGCCTTTCTATTTTACTTAATGAGTACAAGTTGACCCCTTTAACTTTTAAAGGCACCCGCAGTCACTTCATTTCGACGCCAGAAGGGAAATGGCAAACATGTTTAAATGCTAAAATACACTGTCATCATAACTGCTTCCTTACGGCCTTAATATCCACAGCTCTAAATAAAGCACACTGCCTGAATATAAGTAGCTTTCCACAAGGGGCACTGTAATCCCATGTGGAACTAGAGAGAAGACTGTTAAAGGATTGTAGAGGGAGGGAAAAAAAGAGAGAAGTGAAACCACTCAACAGAGCTATCGCCCTGCGTGTTTGCAGGAGCATGTTTTGCTGAGGTTTGTGAGTTTAGTACACCAGCAATCACAATTTAATTATGTCTTAATTTAATCCCACAATCCGGCAATGGCAAGTAGGGTGTAGCAGAATGAATGTCGAAGCAGTGTTTCCCCACAGGCAGATAAACCATGCACATGACAAAAGGGTAGCAATTCAATTATGACCATAGTGGGGGAGCCGTTGAATGATAAAAGCTATCCAGGAGCTCATAAACATGACAATTTAAGAGCATCACTTCCATCTTCCTTAATGTTACCCCCACTGCCAGGGAAACGGGGGAAGCCTGCACCGGTGTCTGACAGCAGCTTTGTTTTGCATCATCACACTTTACCCGGAAATTCATGGATAGCTACACGCGCCTAGGAAACGGGAAGGAGAGCACTTTGCGAAAGCGTGCAGGTGTAGTACACAGCGTGGCGATGGTTCAAAGTGGCACACGCTGGGCTGGCAGTGCTAGGTCAAAGAGAGTTAACGCACTCTGAGCCGGTGCATGGAGAGCAGTGCACGGGCGCAGTATTGCATATCAATAAGGGCATTGGTAATGCAATATTTTAAGTGCAGGTTGTAAAATGTCTTTCTTTGGCTGTATATACCCACACGTTCTCCCCTCCCCCTCTTTATCTTATTTTACAGCTGCTGTCAGCTCTCTTGCTGTAGTTACACAACCGCCTCGTAAAAATAAAGCAGGCTCTTCTCTCACACAGAAATATCACGGTTAAATGAGTTCACACGGGTGGTTTGGACACTCGTGACATATAAAGATATTTTTGTTTGTCAATTAATTAAATGTGATGATGTGAGAGATAAAGGTTGTTAAAATGATGTGGAATTGTGGTGTGTAGCGCACACAGGCTTGGTTCTGCCAAGCTTTCCTCAGCCCGTGACCCCCTCAAAGGAAAATTTGCCTATGCATAAGATAAACTTGGTTTTGCAAAGAGAAGTGACCTGCAAAGACGGATCAGACGCCATCCAAGTTGGCACTGACAAGCTGCTTGACCTACTGATTAGACAGGGCACTGTCCGTATCTGTAGAGTGCTATATTACCACTGCCCTCGAAGCAAATTGCAGCCAAAGCATTTCAGCTATGACAGTTAAATTTTCTAAATTGAAATGCATTTAATTGCAGTTTTCAGTCTTTTATTTATTGTTTACAAAAAACATTACAATGACGACTAATTTTCTGTCCACCACTGCTTATGTGTAGCACACACGGCTTTGCTCTTAATTACTAAATTAATCAACAGCTATTTTGATAATCGGTTTGAGGGCACGTTTTCAGATTATGGACAATTGTGGACAAAAACAATAATTATTTCCAGGTTTGAGAACATTTTCTGACATTTTATGGACCAATTACTTGATTAATTAAGAGAAAATAATCTATATGTCTATATACACGCACACATATGTAGTGAGTGTATACTTCACCAATACCTTGGTTGCCTAGTGACAATGGTTCCTTTATATTGCCAGGGACTCCATCTGACGCCATCTTTATTTTGGGCACTCAGCTATTTTCCTTCATAGAAATAAATGACTGGAAATTGCTCGCTGTGGTTCTGTACAATTTCACATGTATACGTACAGTATATACATAAGCATGTACGTTTGAATGTTATCTGTAATAATACTTATAACCTCATAACTCCCTCAATATCTACTGATGTGAATGTTTTTGTTTTGTCTTTGGCAATGATATTTATGACAGTTATTGGTCGCCATGAGCTACAGGTCAGTTGAATTTTGTAGTGCTTTACTACTGGCAGCAGAAAGCACAACTCTGTGCAGGTTAAAAAAAAGTTTTCTGCCCTCTTGGGGGTTTGAGAAACCTTCACAGACCCAGTGGATTGACTGAAAACTTCATGGTTGTCAAGCTGTCAGGACGGCTGTGGCTCAGTAGGTAGAGCAGGTCGGGTCGTCCTTCATCTGGAAGGTTGGAGGTTCGATCGTTGGCTCCTCTTAAGTCTACGTGCCTGGCAGCACGTGGTTTGTGAATGAAAGTAAAAGTGCTGCATATTGTGTAGATGCTTAAACCAATTGAGAATATATCAAGTGTTTTTAAAGCACAAACAGAGAGAAATATTTGTCACTAAATAGCTTTTATTTTCAGGCCTATCTTCTGTTGGCAGATCACTTGACCATCTCTGATCTCTGTGTAGACATTACTCATAGTAAATCAGTGTTTATTTTAGGGCTGCAACTAACGATTATTTTAATAATCGATTAATCGGTCGATAATTTTTTCGATTAATCGATGAATCGGTTAAAAAAAATAAACATTTGTAATTGCCACATCTTCATTCAAAAACGGAACATTTCAAATTCACAGTGCAGACTAAACTGTAAAAACAACTGGTTATTGCTCCAACGTCTCTGAGCTATCAAAAGTAATATTAAATGATTTAAAAAAAATCAAAACTTACTAGAATAAAACAAAAAAACATACAATGTATGATATACATACATTTACAGGTTAATACTAATTTAAGTATATTTAATATGTTTATTTTGACCCTGTCTGACAGCCTAAGCTGTAAATGCTTATACACACAACCGTGTAATATAAATTCGTTGCTAACGCTTTTAGTAATCGATTTTATCGTTTCGTTGTTGCAGCCCTAGTTCATTTTTCCCTGAACCACATCACAGCTTCTTGTTATTTTAGTTAATAATGAGAGAATGCGAGTGATAATGTAGCAGTAAAGAGAAGGGAAATATAGTGGTGTGAATGCATGTGTCTGAATTATGATCTTTGGTCCAACACTGTGTTTGAATTTGTTCGCAGCATGGCTGTGGTAAGTCATTACTACAACAGCAAATGTTCCTCCACCAGAAAATAAATACAGCAGTGCAACAGCCAGGCAGAGTTGCCAACTTTTGTCTCCCAACAGCTGAGAAGTGACGAGGATTAAGCCCAAATTTAAAGCCTGCAGTCTCAGCCATGAAACACTGACAAGTCCCCTCTGTTTGCCAAACAATAAATAGGATGTTGTCGCTGTGGCACTTTCTAGCACACCTAAGTCTAATATGAAATCATATTTCAAGCATTCCAAAAACATGGAATTAACTAACCCTTAATGATTTATTTGTGCTGCCAACAACTGACAAAATTCTGTTTTATAACAGCATTGTCGTCTCCTATTAAAAACAAAGTACAGAGGGACAGAAGAAGTGTTAATGATTTGCTTTGAAGGGCACAATAAATCAGCAGCAGCTTGAGACAGGACTGCGATTTCCATAAACAAATAGTTGCGTCATTGGCAGACATCATGTGTTTTTATAATGTGAACCACAACATGAGATTTGGCAGCCCGTCAGCTGGATTCGCCTCACATGAACGCCAGTGGAATCTCTGGTTGTTATCAGCGAGGTTTCGTGGAAATAGAGTCTCAGAGAGGAGTTTGAGTTTAAGTCGATCGCCACAGTATAGCGAAGGAACTTAAACAGGTCATTGCAGCAGGCCTCTGCCCATGGGTGCATAGTGCATTGTTCTCGTCTCACAGCTGCCACCAACCTTTTTCCCTTTTCTTCTTTTTATAATATCCCCTGATCAGTGTGCAGCTGTGTAAAAGGTAAGGTATTCAATTCACTTTCTTACAGGTTTTTGGCAACTTGGTGCAAACAGAAACCTAATTGTCGGCCTAAAATGTGATGTCTTTCCTCATTTAACATAGATTGTTCCGTGCGTATTTATTTTTTTATTTTGGAAGCCATACTACATTGACATAGTTTTTGTCTGAACAAAAGGTGAGATCACACCCTATCATGTGTGGTTGTGACTGTCATATTTGGCTTGTTACTACCATGTTTTTGCTTACCGCAGAAAGTATAAATATAATGCTTTTATTGCAAGGATTTTCCCCCCCTCTGTTGTACACTGCAAAACGTCAGCCCTTTACATCACCTCTGTCTCCCAATCTCAATGATCAGAACAACAACTCTTCATGGGTGGATCCGATGACCCCGCGGCACTGAGCTGAGTAACTTGCCGCCACATCAAAATCAATCCCTCACTGTGAGAGCAAGCGCCCCCAGGACATGCATGGGATGTGCTACTCCGATAAATGTTTGGCTTTTACTTTGCAGGAGAAAAAAAAATAAAAAAATAAAGTGCTTACTACTTAAAGGGCAAAGTTTTTGCATATTGAAAACAGATCAGGAAATTAGTCATGTTTACAATATAAATGGGACTGCCAATTGTCAAGCGCCCCTCTGCCACAGTGATTCATGATGGCACAGCTGCTGCTCTGTTGCACTGGTTAAATGAGAAAACAACATCAGCAAGCAATCAGACAACCCCTGTAAGTATGATACAGTGCAAAACCTAAATGTAGATTATGTCTTAATAAAGTACTTTGTGGTTGTTGGCGGCAGGTCTGCACATGCACCAGGAAAAAGTCAAGCTTAAGAAGAAATATGTCATTCCTCTGTGTTTTAATTCACTCGAATGGTAGTAGTGCAGCGTTTGCAGAAGATGCACTGCATTCACACACACACACACACACACACACACACACACACACACACACACACACACACACACACACACACACAGTTCACTCAGAGCCAGAGTGACAGGAGCACAGACGAGAGTGTGAATGAGACGTTTCTCTTGTGAGACAGCGAGAGTGAGCGCATCACTCATGGTTCTCCTCTCCTACCACTATGTGCAACTTATTTTACTCTGGCTTTCTAGTTCTGCCGTGCTGTGATTCCCACTGCATTTGTACCCATCTTACCTAACAATCGAGCTAGGATTCATTAAAAAGAAAAACACCGAACAAGCCACCCACTTCTTTTCATGGCCTGGAGAGCCCACTGCTGCCCATCCCTGCATCTGCCTACTTTGCTTTGAACCACCTAATAATGTAAGATGGTGGTGTGTTAGAGATAAAACACATACACACACACATACTCTCCTCGACCCTGCAATGTTTATTCTTGACCAGTTTTGTTTAGCCGCCCCAGATACCATTGCTTTTCTCCCTCGGCTTTTAGGTCCACTTAAGTCTGAATCAATGTTCATCAGCCAAGGCCAGGGGTGACTGTAAAGACCTGACAATTGTGCTCTATTGATCAGCATCCACCCAGACTAATTTAAACTGCATATGGCATTATCAATACCTGCTGCTGACCCACATCCAGTTTTACTATTCAAGAAGCGTCCATCAGGGGAGTGGAGAGGCAGGGGCAGTGTGGTAGAACCAGCTGAATGCTGGGTAATTACAAAAGAGACTTGTGGAATCCCTGTCGGCACGGTGTGCCAGCAGCTCTTTTGTTTGTTCACTTGCTTGTTTGGTTGAACTCTTCCTCCATGATGGATTGCTGGGTAATTAGGTCATGGTGTAAAACATGAGGATGAATGAGCCCCAGCCATGTTTATTTGTTCTTTGTTTCATTCTCAGGCTTATCACGGTTTGTGATGTTGTCAGAGTTCGGACTTTTTTTTCCACGATTTTTCAGTCTTTGCGTGCATTTTAATGTTTTGAGAAGAAGGACACGTTCAGCATCATGTAAATGAAGTTATCACAGAGAGAACTATACGTCGTGTTCATCATGTGGGAGAAAGGACTGAGAGCGTTCATCTCGACAAAACTTAGCAAAGACCTGGAGATCAGACTTAACAATCAAGTCTTTCTCTTTTTGATCTTCTCAACACTGCAGCTGTAAGTGCGAAAGCGTCACTCTCAGCCGAGTGCTTGACTGTAACAATAAAGACTGAGAGTGAGGCTGCACTTTTCGATCGGGAAAAATCATAATCCTCTTTAAATGTGCTACTGCCACTTATGCGCTGGCCCCATTACCTTTTACACTGAACACCTTTCTCGTCTTGCTCTCATCTCGTCTTTATGCCAAGTTTTTTTCCGGTTGGTATAAAGTTCGAAAGATGGAAGAATAATTACGGAGCCACCGAGGTGATCACTGAATAATAATGACTTCTTAGGTGCTGCCACCAATTAAGGCCTATTGCATTTGTAAAAGCCTGTACGCTATTCACTTGATCCTACGTATTTTCATATTGTTCTTGTGACAGTATGAGCAGTTTGCTTTGCTTATTTTTCTTTTTTAAATGTCTTATATATACATATATATATATTCTCAGTACGACAATAAAAGTACATGTATATAGACTTCTTACCCTTTGGTTTTGCAGTGGGAAAATACACAACTCCTTATATGGACATCCTGGGGGTGTTAATAGGTCACATATCCAGCAAGCAATTATTGTACAGACATCACAAAATAAGACCGTTTCTCTTTTATTTTTATTTATAACTTTGAACTGTGACGTAATGCCAAATTTCAGAAATTCCGATTTGAAACATCTCAGAATTTTTTTTTTTAATATAATATTTGAGTCTAACTTAGTCTAGTCTGTGATGTGTGGCACTGATAAGTCGTATTAATATTCCACCTGCTTTCTGTGTGAAATCTTCCCAAAGTCACGGTCTGCTGCTTTCTGCCCGCTGTGAAGGACACACACACTGTGGTGCTTAAGATGGCTACATGGCCTTTGCCCTTCTCTCTCTCTCCTCAAACCCCAGTCATTTCCAAAGGGAAATCAGCACAGACGTCCGATAGATTTGTGCAAGGGCCCCTGACCCTGACGCCTGACCTGCGCCAGCAAATTAAGATTTCAGATCTGCAAAAAAAAGGCTAAAGGTACCTTTGACGAACAAATCTCCCAACCAGTTTAATGAAAGTGGGTCAGCGATGATTTGAATGGCTCCTTTTTTTTTGTTTCTTCAGAATCACCGAGCCTGAGCGTCTCATGATGAAACCTTTACTTTAAAATACACTTTTTGTTCATTCATTATATAATCTTTTCTGGAAGCAAAGCAACTTTCCAGGGCCAGAGATTTAGAAGTGGAGTTAGTTAACCTTGTCTATACACATCCTTCCCAATTCCACACCACCAGGCCTAAGTGATGGGCCTCTCCTAGCAGCCAATTAGGCTGTGCCATTTCTTGTAGTGTTCAGGCCCCCAGTTTGATAGATCATGCACTAGAAGCATGTGGGAAAAGCAGCCAAGCATGCTCTTAGGTCAGCTCCATTCAACATACAAGACCCCCTCGGATTCCCACCCCCACTCCAGTATCAGTCAGCCAAGGCTCTGTGATCAATGGGGAGGAAACTGTGTAGCTATTATTTATGGAATCACCAGGCCATTAGACCCAACTATCCACTTAGCCTTTGCCACCGACTGTTTCTGTGTGCCAGACGAGAGAGGATTGGAGATTGAGGACGACTTGCCAGATCGCAGGGAATTTTCATTTATCTCCATTCACTGTAAATTTGCAGCACGGGCTCCTGGTGCCTATGTTTCAGCAAACACCACTGACTTCAGAAGGAGGCTGCTGCATTCCATTAAAAAAAAGAAAAGAGAAAGGCACTCAGTGATGTAGAAACAATGTTTCTTGTGTGTGGCTTAGATGATGCATCCATGTCAACCGCACTATCTCCCTTTGCTTCAATGCTCTTTGCTTTGTGTCGAAATAAAGTTTGCAGGGCAAAGTCATAAAAAACTTTGCAGAGCTAAAAGGACGGTAACAATAATCTAATAAAACCTACTCCCAGGGAGATACCTTAGGAAACCCCATACCACTCTGCCACCCCCACGTCTTGAGGCATTCATAGGCTTTAGATGAGCCAACTATCTCCTAACATCCTTGGAAAAAGTATTGTTTATTGTAAGCGGATGTATCATCTCCACCAGTACTGTTCTCTACCCTTTTAAATATTTATGCCTGAACCCAAGCTACACTCCAAACCAGAGCTCATATGTAGCAATTTCTTCTTTCTTTCGCTGCTAAGTTCACCAGAGAGAATCAATAAGTCTTAGGATGCATCTATAGTGCAACATGATGTCATACGCAGGAAAGAGTTTCTGGTCTGTATTTGTGCAGTCTCCTCGTTATGTGGAGGTGATCGATGGTCAATGGCGTCCTGTACTTTATATAGTGCTTGCTCATTTAACTTTAAGGTGAAGGTTAGTGGGCTCATGTTAAATGTGTTGGTGTGAAGGCCTGGTTAATACTGTCTTTGCAGTTTTTGTCCAATGGATTTTTGCAAACCGTGAGGGAACATTTCCACGTTCTGTAAAGAGTCCACTGTTCATGAGGGTTTCAGGCTGAGCTAGAGGAAGGAGAGGTTGGTGGCGTTGTTGTTTGTTGTTTGTTGTTAATTGTTGTCATGTCATTTTACGGATGAGGATTGGGCCACACAGGAAAACAAATATTTGAGTTCTGACATTAAACTCAGAATTCTGACTTTAACTCAGGATTTATGACTTTAAAACTCATAATTTATTACTTTAAAACTCAGAATGTATGACTTTAAAACTCAGAATTCTGACTTTGAACTCAGAATTTATGACGTTCTTCTTGAAGTCAGAATGAGTTTGAAGTCAGAATTCTGAGAATAAAGTCAGAAATTCTGAGAATAAAGTAAGAAATTCTGAGTTTAAAAGAGTTGAAAAGGTTATGAGAAAATAAAAGGTATTTTTCTACCAGGTGATTTTGTGCCTGAGCCTTTTTATGCCAAGAAAGTGAGCGGCTAATGACAGACTTGGTGGATATAATAACATCTATACACTAGTTACTTTTACTTAAATTACAGCAGCACAGGAAAACTGGAAAAGGGAAAGAGATGAAGTGTGCGACTACTGATCTGATTGAGGCAGAAGGGGAGGTGGCGCCGAGTGTGTTTGTGCGGTGAATAAGAGACACGGGCTTGGAGATATATATGCTACAGAGTGGATCAATCACACTTGTAGTCGGCGTCTCCATAGCGTTTCCGTCGAGGTTCACATCAGGCTACCCCGCTGCGATGATCGAATGCACAAGTAGATTGACCTTTAGACATCACTAATGGTGTAAACACAGCCTGAACTAATGACCACTGCAGTGTGGCTCACAGGGAAAAACCTGCATAGTCTGTCTTGGATTGGTCAGAGAAGCCATGATATGCGCTTTTATGGCTTTATAATAGCCTTTTATCCTCCTGCGCTAATGTTGTTGAATATTCAAGGTAAATTTCCCGACTATACTACAACACCTATTTTTTCTTCTTCTTTTTCCCCAGTCCTGCAACTCTCCTTGAACTTTGTGACTGGAAAAGTTAATGAAAGGACTCTATGGTATTGTTTGCACATATGCCACTTTCGCTTGTGTCCGTGCAACTGTCCAAAGAGAGAATCAGAGGCAGGCTCTGGGGGTCATCAGTCACAGTTCATTCATGCATGCATTCATCTTCTGCCTCTGCTCTCCCCCACATGACTCACTCTCCCGGTACTTAATGCCCCCTCTGCCCTGCACTAACTAACCTCGCACCTTTCAGCCACCTCGCTCATCCCTGCCCACCTACAGTCACCTGCTCTCTAATCAGCCCTTCCTATTTATAATGCTCCATTTCCACTCATCCCTTGCCAGATTCTTCTGCTTGCTTTGTCTCGCTATGTTAACTACCTGCTTATTTTTGGGTTTTGCCTTTGTGTGCTCTGAAAATGCCCCCGCATTGTAAATTTGCCCATTGCCTGCTTCTGCCTCCTGAGCCTGTATCTGACTCTTTGGAGGATGCGTGTTTTTGATTGAGCAACATGAGCCTCTAATTGTAACTCATGCAGTTCCAGTGTGTGTGTGTGTGTGTGTGTGTGTGTGTGTGTGTGTGTGTGTGTGTGTGTGTGTGTGTGTGTGTGTGTGTGTGTGTGTGTGTGTGTGTGTGTGTGTGTGTGTGTGTGTGTGTGCGTGTGTGTGTGTGTGTGTGAGATAGACAGGGCATCATTTTAACGGTCTAAAATAAATGGTCCAATCTGTTTCTGTTGATTTTCTCCACAACTACTCAACAACTAAGAAAGACTTCATAGTCTCCACAGCAACACACCTGCCAAGTCTGAAGTCAATAGGATTAGTGGATGAGGAGAAAAGCAAAGAACAGAAGCACACAGACAGACAGCGATGTCTAATCCTGTCATAATAAGACATAAAAATATTTTACATCCACTTTATATCACCATATACATCCATAACATAACATATAGGGTATTAACTTTGAAAAATAATAAAATTTTCTGTTCAATATACAACACACGAGTTTGAGTATTAATTCCGTGTTCAGTCACTATATGTGAACATAGATATATTTCCCAACCCTACCAACCGGAGAACAAAGCCCTTGGTTTCTGTGATAAAAACTAAAAAGTTGTACCATTCAGTGTCAGATTTGCTAACTCAAAAGAATGCATGGCCCTTCTTTTAGAGGGCAGAACATTCAATTGGGCTTTGTCTTCTGTAAATTCTATTAACCACCTTTGCGGCGAGAGGATGTTTTTCTTTGTGTCATTGTGAGACTTTTGTCTCACGGCTAACATTTTTTAAAGTTTTGTTCATTTTCTACTGGCAAGGCTGAACTCTCTGGAAGATAATCATTGTGACTTTTAATGAATTTAGAGTGTCTAGAGTGGGCAGACAAATGAACCAAAGGATTTCTGACTGACTCTCCCGAGACAAAAAAAGAAGAAATGTCTGACACATTCAAACTATTAGCAAACTTAAAACTCCCAAAAAAAAACATTCTCTTTAGTTTGTGATGGCTTTGTTGCAGGGTGAGTGGAAATCGCTGGGCCGCTCTGATCTGTGGCATCTGATTTATTGCAATTACTGTATGATGTGCAAAAGCATTTATAGAAGACAAGTGGGGGGGGGGTGAGTGCTGCAGCAAATTTAGCCTGATGTGAAGAGCTGTGAGTGTGTTATTATTATTCACAGGGGCACATTTATCCCCGGCTTAGCTTTGTGTCCAGCTCAATTAAGCAAAGCTCACACGCTTTCTCAGACACTGAGTCTCGATTATCATCAGAAGAGCTGTTGGCCAGCTTGTGTCATCGCTCTCACACTTCCATGTTTGGGACACACTGCACGTAGGGGAAAGTTTGACTTCAAGGCTTTTTTTGCCTTAAGCCCTTTACACAAATTTAACCTGATGAAATGGACTTTCTTAACCCAGACCTTGATCTTTATCCAACCAGACCAAGTGGCTTTGTTGCCTAAATCTAACCAAACGGCAACTGACAACTGAAGCCAAACAAACTTTCTTCCAGTAAGACTTGTCTGGCTCAGATCCCCGAGTGTGTAAATCTCCCAACAGTGGGACAAACTGAACACATGGGTATTTCTTGGTGATGCCAATTGCTTAGAGCCTGATAAAACTCCTGCAGGGACAAATCTTATACTCTCCCAAACAAGTCTTTTTTGTTCTCCTTTTATGTTTAACGGCCCCTTGTAGGATATGTATAAGCAAAAATCTGACTCTGGCACATGGCCTGTAAGTGACCCCTCCTAGCTGGGGGGGAATAAACTTGGAGAAGTGATGGATTGTGGGACAGTTGGCTCATGGGCACGGCTTGATGGCTAAAATTCGAGGAGCACTATAAAAAACAGTGACTTGACTGGATCTTAAATGTCTGGCACTATTTCAATTAGCCTGTAATGTACAATATGTACAATAAAAGTGGCAAATACATGGTAATAGTTGAGTTAACCTTTCAATGTCTAAGCCTCAAAATGTCCATCTGGACTTTTCTGCTTATTTTAACCATAAAATGTCCTTTAAATAAGTGCTTTTGCCTGTTTTTCATAATAACTTTCAATGTCTGGCAGTTATTTACAAAGTGCTGCATGTTAAAATAGTGCATTAACAATTTAAATGTGGAATTTGAACAGTATAAAACAAATTTAAAGTAACATACGTTTGAGTCTTTGTCTCAGGCCAAAAAATGTAAACTACGTCCAGGCGTTTTTCCAACTCTCCTCTCTGGTGACAAAGACGCTAACCATAACCATAAAAACCACACGTTGACTTCGGCGTGTAACTTCTCAACTCTCAGAAACCGTTGGAATTGTTCAGATAGCACAAACCGTCACGTAATTACGGTAAAGCAACGTGTGCTTGCACAAACGTGTCGTAATAAACTTCACGATGGCTACAGTAGAGCTGGTAAAAAGCGATGAATTATCGGTGGTTGAATTTTGCATTTTCTTGTGTTCTGTGTTTCTTTTCCAGCACAGTACAGTCATTATTGTGTAGATGCAGCGCAGCTATGATGAGTTGACTTTTTGAAATAGAGACACGCTCCCTTGGAAGATGTCCAAGCTCATATATCACAACTGTTTATTCCACTCAAGTGTTGCAGCTCTGAAACACTTCTGCCTAGATTATGTAAGAGTATCAAAGAGGAGACGCTTTTTTTTTTTTTTTTTCTCCTGCTTCTGAATAACCACCCAGTTCAAGAGTTCACATATGCTATTCCTGTGGGCCCCCGGCAGTTCAGTTAATCATTTTTGACACACTCTGCACTGTCATTACACCATGACAGTGCAGAGTGTGCCGTTTGAGGATAAAGGTGGGGGGGGGGGAGACTGTTGGCTAAGGATCCTGAAAAAACCTGCTTTATTAAAACATTTTTCCTTATATTTTCATGTCATTTTTTGGTGTCTTTGGACTCTACCTCTGTTATGAAGTTATAAATCAAACTGTCCCACAAACTGCTGGTTCGTTTTTGTTCCCTTATACATTTCTGGAACTGTTTTTCATTCTTACAGCCTTGAGGTACTGTGTGCACTGTCGGGATTATTTTTAGGCTGCAGGAAGAACAAACATTTAACAAACAAAAGAGAATGACCTCTTGGTGTTGTTGCTTTTTCCGAACTTGCAGCAAGTTGAAGTATTCCCAAGTTAAATCAATAACCGACACACTGTAGATTAGCATTGCTGAAATGTCAGCGGTGACTTTTTAAGGAGAGTGTTGTGACACACTTTTGTTTAAATGCTGTTAAAGTGACGGATATTGATATCTCGTCGCCTGACATTGTGCAAAATGTATTTAGCACAGGAGCTTTCCGAATCAGAGCTAATTCCCAAGTAGGATTTAACACAAAAAGTGTGTTTTGATATATAAGAATGGGCATACAGAAGTACTTATATGTGACACTCTGACAATAGCAATAAAATCACTCTTTTATGATAAAAAACTCTAATATAGTCCAGGTATCAGGAAGAAAACAGGAGCATGTGTTTGTTACAGCCCAAGTGTCAGATAAATTATGAAATACCAAATTTGGCCAATTAAAAGATATCTCTCCCCACAATTACTGACACAAACACTGCCATTGATTTTCTTTTTTTTCCGTCTCTACATCTCAACCATGACTTAGAAGTTCTGCGCAGTGTCCTCATTTATTCCACTACACAATGCTCAGTCAGAATAAAAAAGTCTGGCAATAGTCCAGGGACTATTTAGGCAATATTTTTGATGGATCTCACAGTGCGTGACCTTCACACAGGGGCCATGTTAGAATTCTTTTAAGCTCGGCTCCTTCACATTGCACGGTGCAGGCCGTTATCTAATTCCTGTAAGTGATGGTGCATTTTGTTTTGCTGTATAAACATTCATAAGCTATATTTGTCACATGCGAAAATACAGTATGTGCACTGGTACATCATTATAATTGTGGGGTGGGGGAAAGAGGAATATAATTTATAAAACTGAGGAAAACTCTACAAATGTATTGTTGCTTGTGTGTTAATTAGAAGGTGTGTAATGGCTACTTTTTCTACTGCTTCCTAAAAAAAAACATGTTGCTGTTGCCATAGTGACAAAAACAAGCCAACCTCTTCTGACTGTGTATTTTTGTAAATTGTTTAGTATAATTTAAAGTAGACTTTTTTGCTTATTTCTGCACAACAACAGCAACATCTTAAGAGTCTGGCAAGATTTCCAATTTATACCATCATCCCACGCGGTTTGTCCAAAACGTCGTTCATTTCTCAGTGAACAAGTCTAAATTGGGCTCAGAATAATGAAAGATTACCGATGCCAAAGAATGACCTTGGTAGAATTTAACAATTTGTTTTTTTCAGTATTACAAATCCTTGAAAATCTTGAATTCCTACTGAGTGATTATGTCCTAACCAATTCTCTTACTCTTTCTGCAAGATAACATCTGCCTGGCAGACACTCACAGGACCCATTTATCACCCTGAGTGCCTAAATATCATTCATTTTACTATGGTTTTTACATTTTTTGCCATCAAGTAAAAGAAGATGTAAAAATGAACAGCAAGGTAAAGGTGATTTCTCGGAGGCAAAGCTGCAGTGGATCGTAAAAGTATATGGAGTTATATGGTCTGTATCCGTGTCTGGACAGGATGGATTTACTTCATCTCTACTTGAAATAGTTGGATGTACATCCGTGGGAAATCATGTTACAGTCTTGCAAGTTTATATTCATTTACTGTGAGTTGTATCCTCAGACTTAAGCCTCATGAAATGGGGTGCAGACACATAGACTAGTCACCCGCTAGTGGTTATTCAGTATATTCTAATATTTGGTTGGCTATTTCAGGGACTACATCCATTTATATGTTTATATACGGTCTATGCTTACACACAATTCTCACATATCCATACTTTCCCCAAACTGCTTAATATACTAATTCCACACACACTCACTTTTTGAGCAAAATAAACAACTTAAAGGAACACTTCACCAATTTGCATTTAGCTTTGTATTATTAGAAAAGGGGTAGTATTTTTGAAAATTTAAGTTTCCCAACCTCAGTTTCCCCTGAGTTGAGAAATACCTTGGTCCGAGGCTTGAAACTGCAACGCTAATTCCGCACTTTTTAGACCCACCTGTAGGGGGACAGTACCTCATTCTTAGAGGCCGTTTCTCTATATCCATAGTTGTGCGTACTTGCGTACTCCCGTACTTGTCGGCCTCAGTCCAAGTTCTGTTCCAGTTCTCAAGAACGCGAGCAGCGAGTACGGTTCTCATACCCGGAAGTGTTCTCGCTCCGCCCATTTTACCAAGTATGCATCGGGTGGTGACTTGAGCGTACTTGGGAAAGCCATATATCCCAGAATGCATTTTGGCGGAACACGGCAGGATAAAATACTAATTTAAACCTGAAATAAATATTTTTCTGTGTCCCGGAACGCAGTTTTGAAATCATTTGAGGCGAGAAATTAGTCATTTAGAATCCAAACATGTGGTTTGTGGAGGTGATCAGCTCCGCCTCTGCGGACGCTCGGTGCGCACAGTGCCCGGCACAGAGCAGCGTTACCTCGGCCTGTCCTGAGGAAATGATCCGCTGGCTCAGACGGCTCCGTCATTACATACTTGGTGTGATCCATAGATTTGTTGTTGACCTGTAGTTTCGTTTTTAATGCAAACGTTTTGACCTGACAGTGTGAACATTTGTATAATATTAATGTTAGATTTAGTCTAAAGTCGCACTGTCATTGTATATGTATTTAAATATAATGGACACTATAATATGTAAATACATATATACACACATTTTATATATATATATATATATATATATATATATATATATATATATGTGTGTGTGTGTGTGTGTGTGTGTGTGTGTGTGTGTGTGTATGTGTTACTATACACTGCTCTAATTTATCTATTTTCCACATGGTACTGTATATTTCAATAAACATGAATTAATACATAAGTTAAATATTTAAAATGTGAAAATAACAATATATGCATTTATTAAAAGTATTTTATATATTCATTCATCAATACTGTAGGTGGCGGTAATGAGGCTTAAGTGCTTCGCGCCACCTGCCATTCAAACAGTAGAACAAGGAAGTACGCTGCTGTTCCAATTGAAGAATCGTGCTTGTGTACTCCCATACTTGGCAAGTATGTACTCCAGTCGTACTTCTCAAGTATGTACTTTCAAGTAAGTAAGCAAGTACATACTGGCCTACTTGGGTATTGAGAAACGGCCCACAATGTAAACAGTGTCCGCCATCTTTGACCAAGTGCCACTGGTGGGCACGTAACAAAAGAAGAATGAAGATATTTCACAACTCAGGGGAAACTGAGATTAGGAGGCATCATTTTTCTAAAATTCTACCCCTATATTCTAGTAGTACAAAGCAAAATGCAAATCTGTGAAATATTCCTTTTACTTGGCTTGTCTTTGGTGCAAGTTTGAGCCATTTGTAACACAATAATCTTCTTTTGAACTCAGTCTGTGGTCTGAAGAACACTCTTGTTTATTCACCATCTCCACACCACATTATGCTCATAATTTTAGTGTCATAATGTGAATACTTCACACGACAGCCTTGTGAACCAAAGAGGCCACAGTTCTGCTGGAAGATGCAGCGGCTGCATTTACTCCTCGCCCACGTGCAACATCGCAGACAAACATAAGCAGAAAATGTGTGAATATACATTTCTGTTAATTAATGGTGGTATCAGCATATTCTGATGTGGTTTAATATATCATTGTGATTATGGCAGTGTGTCGAGGCAGCTCAAGTGGCTATTTTTTGCATTGGCGCGTGACCGTCCTTGTTTATCTGCTTTGTTCAACTCTAACATGGAAAACATGGATACTTACTCATAGCATGCAGGGGGTGTGTGGGTTCATACGCACACCTGCAGTCACCACACATAGTTTTTATCTAACACGTAGATTAATTAAAAAGGGTTTGTGTAGGTGTCAGCCGCAAACCGTTCTTGCATTAATTTGTGACAGAAATGTTTTCACAACTTATTTCCAGTAACGGCTTAATTCATTATTGCAAACGAAGTCAATTTGATTGGGAACAGATTTATTACCTCTGTTGCTCGCGAACAAAACAAAGCAGGGAGTTGGAATACTTACATACTTTTAGTAACACATTAGTGATAAATTCCCATTGGGGCATTTGAACCATAATTGCTTGTGTGTGTACTGCCATCACTGGAAGGAAGAGGCAAATGAACTTCTTACTGACAACATTAGCTCTACATATGTCCGAATAATACATTACTTTAAAGATTGTTGGATTAAAGGTGGGGTACATCCAGGGCAGGTTCGCTGGGATTGGCAACCAGCAACCCTCGTGACCCTCATGTGGAGGATTAAGTCGGGAGAACATGGAAACATGGAAATATCAATGACAGAAATATCACTGTACATACTGAAAATTATAAAGTACACTAGAATAAGTCGTTTTTAATTTTGTCGGAAAAATAGCTGCCAGTAAATAACCTTGAAACACTGTGGAAAATCCGTCAAAGGAGTCCATTTACGACAGCCTGATATTTATCAGTGCTTCTGATTGAACTGCAAGAAAACGTCTAAGGTTATCATAGCGTAAAATTGCCAAATCTGTCTCTCCTGCTGCCATAATCATTTTGAGATAACACTTCCTCAAATTCTTTATTTATATGATGTCACAGAAAAAAAGTTAATTTATGAAACGGGCAGTGAGTGAACATAAACATCTGTTAAATCGCTCGATCACTTTTCATCTTTCAAGGCCATACCACTTTAGGATTGCGTACCTAAAAGCCTCCGACCACCTGCTGACACGACTTGACAGGCCATTCGAATAGAAATGGACTATGATGCGCGTCTGGCGTTTTTATGACACCTGCCCCAAAGTTTTGCAAGCGGCAACTTCACCAGCCAGACTACGGGTTGCGACTAGCAGACGGCTATAGATGTAAATCCACTGACAGAACAAAGGGGCCGATAAAACACTTCCTGATTAGATGGGAGCAATAAAACCTGTGGGACTGTCAGTCATGTTAGGTCTGATGTCTGAAACGCTGTTCCATATATTTCAAAAGGAGAAAGCACTAGGCCAAATCCTTATAGAGGCATTAGTGCTAATGGACAACTCCATAAATGCTTGTTCGGAAACTCACTTTGGTATAATTGCATCATGGAGGCATTTGTTGTGTCTTTATGTTGTCTCTGTTGACTCCTGTAGTACAGGAGCCTGCATGTTTTCAAGGCTGTGAAAAAAGAATGAACACTGTGATGTGGGAGAGACAGGAGAAAGAGGCCAGGAGCAGATACTCAACAATTTTACCAAGATATAAGTTTAGATAGGACAGTTCTGGATCTGGATCCTGCAGCCTGCAAGATGAGCGGACACAAGGAAAGACACAAACTAGGGAGAGAGTACAAAGTTAATGACATATAATCAAGAAGTCATATTCATATCCTGATTGTGAGTGCACCTCAGAAATTGTTGTGTCTTCTGCTTTAAAATGATCTGATTCAAAAAGGGCACAAAATCATAATATAATTACTGGCTTCAGACATGTCTTTATTAGCAGAGCCGAAGTCATTAAAACCCCCTTGAATATCAAAGAGCAGACTCCTCTGCACTCAGCAATGTAACCATGACAATAAGCCATTCATATCAGACCTCTTCATCATCTTTGTTGTGTTGCCATTTATTCATAGCGACAGTGAGTCAGCAACATAAACATGTATTACCATGATTTGCTTGATATCACTGACATGCTTGTAGTTGATGCAGAAACCCATTATGGACACACATTTAGTAAAGTGCTTCTCTTTGTGGATGCTGTCACTGCTCGAGTCTTTACCGGTGGAACAGTAAAGCCTGTGGACATGTGATTTGAATTACAGCAGATACACTGGCTCAGCTTCCAAACAGCCTTCCATTCAGTCACTCTTTTTAGCTTTTGTCATTCACCCAAATTTACCTCAATGTAATTACACTTGTCCATGTATGTATTTGGACCGTTGGAAATTGTCCGATAGCGCAAGCGTGTCGTCTGCGATACGCTGTGTAAAAGGGTTAAAACACATGCACTTTTGCAGATTTGTGACCCAAAGTGGTGCAAAGATCGGCCCATTTCGTTTACCCACGACATGAGTGATTAGCCTCTCTATGAGGGATATATTATTCACAGTCTTAGCTCGTGACAGCTCACCTGCAAAGCTGCTTCGACGCACTAAACTCAAAGCTTATGCGAGTCTCTTATTCTACCTTATAAGACTCATGTTTCAAAGCCTTTGAAGTATGTGTCCGTGTCATAGTTCACTTATTAAGCATCGGGGAGTCCTGTCAGCTAAAGGATTCACAGAGCTGTAGGGAGCACTGCCAGTTTCAGTTTTTTTTAAAAAGTAGCGGTGACTTTTTCCAATATACAGTTCAAGCACTACTTGGCTCTATTCTACTCGGTTTGGTACCAGGCACGTCATTTTCTATTACTTGAGTCCCTCCTCAATGTCGTTTAATACTTGGCAATGGAATAGAAAATAATTATACTGATGATGATGATGATGATGATGAAAAACTGGTGTTTTTGTATTTATTATGACAGAATGGAGCAGGTCTTCTCCACAGAGGCCTCCATCTTGGACCTTGTGCTAATCCAATTTCCAAAATGTCGTGACTCATTGAACTCAGAGGTTTCTGAAACTTTTAACTTGCGATGTCATCAGTGCAACATGAAGGGAGAGTTCAGAAGGATTGGTAAACAAGATCACATAAACAAGTTATTTCAAACCTTTTTCTGTGGTAAAATGTCCAAAACTTTTATCAGCTCCTGCTCCTGTATCCAATTCTTGTCGGTGACCTTTATAAAAGCAATTGTGTCGCTCTCCTCATACATGTGGATCCTGTTAGCCGGAAATAACTGCCTGCATGTGTGGGTGTGTGAGGAGTGGCAAGACGTGCTGCTGTTGCAGTATTTAAGCGGCAGCACTTCAAGTGCATGTAAGTCATTAGAGGGTAATGTTAATCTCTTTAGTGAGTGAATGTTGAAAGGGATGAGGGCCTGTATTCCTGAAAGCGAGGCTGCTGATGACAGAGCTGTAAACATTAGCTCAAGTGATCCACTGTGCAAACACAGTCTGCTGGCGACATGTAATTGTGGAGAAACAAGCCTCATGTATTTTTAATTATCTGCACATTACTGTCAGAAAACACATGAGGTGGAGTCATGAGAAGCTCATGGATACAGTTTCACTCCCCGCTCTCTCAGTCTTTCTCCTCTCATGCTTTGGAGAATATCTATCTATACCATCTATCGCAGATTATTGAAGCAGCGCTAATGAAAAAGTATTGACATTCCTGCAGACATGTCGGGTCAGTGAGAATTTCTGCACATGTAGACTAAGCCTTAATTATGCTTTGCACAACTCCAGAAAATGAGACATTGGACCTCGACTCTCACTCCTCATTATCCACTGACCATTGCAAGACAAAGCAGCTGCAATTGCACATCTTAATGACTTTGTTTTTGTACTTTTCCCATCACGCTCAAAGAGACGGCACTCCCACTCGTTCGCCACAGCCGCACAGAGTTGCCCCGTGAATTTCGAAGACGGCATAGACGCGTCGGCCATGGATACACGTAACTGTGTCACTGACCCTCCGAAGTTGAGCGAAAAAACCACAGAGGGCTGCAGCGATCGTGGCCCTGACTTTGAAAACTGAAAAATACACAGGAGATAGTTTTTTTTTTTATAAATTGGTAGTCCCAGGTTATGTTGTACTGCAACACAAAGTGGTTATGTTGAACATAAGTGTTGTTTTTAACGTACTTTCCCCACTAAGCCAAATGTATTCAAGACAAATGTGGGCGAAGTAAAAAAAAGCAAAGCAAGAGAAGTAAGCATCAAATAAATAATGCGATTCATCTCATAACACTGAGTAGCAGTGCCATGTGAGTAAACAAAAAAACCCCTCATGAGCTCAAGCGAAGGAAAGGTAGGAGTTGAATATTGTTGTGTTGTCTTTTTATCCTCGAGCTTAATGCCGCATGGATAATGCTAATTTGTCTGTAATCATTTAGTCTCTTCAGCAGACCTCTATGACACTTCATAATTATGTTAATCAGGTTTTAAACTGTGTTGTTTTTTTTTTATATTCCAGGTTTTCCGGTATTATTAACACTTCAGGTAGAAATCACCAAATAATCTGCTAATTTCAAGGGCCTGGACAGATCGCCCAGCTCGACCGTCCATGCTTACACTCGCACCGACGATCGGTTTAGAGTGTCTAATTTGACCTTTGACCTCATTTGTGTCTCTGCTGTTTTATTCCGCAACATGGAAACAAACCTCACGCGCCGCATACATGCAAAATTTAACAGTAGCTTCTCGTTGACATTGAATACAGATGACAAATCATCTCCCGCTATTCCCTCATTAAAAGACAGGGCATGTTTCATAGTGTACAAAATCTCCTTAAAATCATGTATGTTACCATTTTACTAATACATATATTGTGTTATATTGTTCCATAATTGCATTGTCATGTATTGATTATTGCAGAATCACATTTATATTCTGAGCTGTCCTTATATCCCCACCCCAATGCGGAAGTACCCTCACAACTACCTTTAATGAACGTCCTCCCAGATACAGAAGCTGTTATTTAACTAGCTTTTAACACTAAAAATGATTTAATACTAACCACACCTAAACAGCGGATGTCATCTGTTTTATAACTGAACGCAATAAAAAATACCGAATTCTATTATATGTCATTCATAGATATCCACACCACACATCGCGAAACGTGAGCTTTAAGTAACTAAACCCATGGACTTACACAGTCCATTAAGGCATCGAAGCGTAAAAATAATCACGCTGTCAGCTGCGGAGAGAGAAATCCTGAGTAAGAATAAGTCTGACTGTGATTAACTCAAATGGAAATCTATGTTTTCACGGAGCTCCCTGGATGAAACCGCAGCCCGCAGTGAAGTCACAGTGCACTGAAACACTATAATGGCCTCATAGGCATGTCTCACCTCACTGTAAAATATTATAATATCTGATTTATCTGATTTATGGTTGGTGCATCACATCACATCTCCTTCTAAGATAGTTTAGTGAATAAGCCATTGTTTAGACTCGGGTAGGCAACATATTTTTAGCAGTATTGATCAATATTGCCATAGTAACCTTCCATCATAATGTAAATGTATTGATGCGAGAGAGAACGAGAGGTCGGCAGCATCTCTACTGTGTGTGCCTCTGAGTTTACTACTGACGGGGCAGAGAGCTAAGGTGTTCTTATTGGCTGTTTTACTGAACAGGTGCCGGTACTTTGGTGGAATAGTTGCCTTTAGAACAGTGGGATTGGCAATAACTGCAAAACAACGTAATAACAAAGAAAATTGTACAAT
This sequence comes from Microchirus variegatus, assembly GCF_963457635.1. NCBI lineage: Eukaryota > Metazoa > Chordata > Actinopteri > Pleuronectiformes > Soleidae > Microchirus > Microchirus variegatus. The sequence goes on from NC_139803.1 coordinate 11,045,238, forward strand.
AACTTCATTTTTTTATTTATCTCATTTGAAAAAAAAAACCTGTCGGGAAGTTGAAGGACAATGTCATGTTGTTGTGCAGTGTGTGTGCAAATCACCTTCAGTTTACAGTGTTATTCATCATGTTTGCCTTCTGTTTTAAATAGCGAGAGCAGACCCTTTATCCTGTGCTGTAGCTCAGCAGTGGGAAACCAACATGTTTGTTTTTGTTTTGCTTCTCCGACGAGAATCAAAGGCCCTTTTTTTCTTTTTTTTTTTCCTTTTCTGTATTCATGTAAACATGAATGTCTCCTTAGGTAATGGATTAACAAGGACACTGAGGCTGATAGGGTAGATATACCACTCACCGAAGAGGGCCGTCTGTTGGATTCCTGCCAAGAAATGTTTCATCCTTCAGTTTTTTACTCCTGACTGAGCATCCATGTGTTTGCAGCCATTTGTCCTTGTGAATCCGTGGGTGACCTCAACATCTCTGCACCGGGTCTTGTTCTCAGGCACATGACTGGTATCACTCAAATTTAAAAGGAAAGTTACACTAAGTTCACATAAAATGACTTTCAAAGTTGAAGGACTGATATTGCAGTTTTACACGTCAATACAATATTTGCCGCCTCCATGCGTTTACGTGACACGGCAAGCTGGCAATTAATGTTTCCTTATGTCACACGATTTTTCCCCAGATGGAGCCCCGACCAATTTGTCATGTGTCGTTCGCGAACGAGCCGGCTCTAAGAACCGATTCTTTGTAGCAAACCAGAAGAGCCGAATCCTCTGCCTTTAGGACTTTATTTTGATGGTCACACACCATGTGGCCAATGGCATGCGAGGACAGACTAGGATCATACCATTATGTAAAAGTAGGAAGGGTACAACCAGTGTAGTGGTAAAGGCCAGGTTCACAGAGCGACAGAGAGATGGGGGATCCAGATTTAAGATATCAAACCGAGGTTAGGTGTAGGTTCTGTGTTTCTTTGGGAAAGGGTTTTTCAGAAGCAAATGGTTCCAGGTAAAACCTCAGCCCTTGTAGAAGGACACTTTTGGAACCCTTATTTCTAAGAGTGTACAACTAATAAAAAGTCTCCAAACACGTTTGGATTGGACGTTGTTGTCTTCCTTTAGGATGTTTCTGGATGTGTCTGCTGCTCTCACCCCCATCCTGGTCTCTGATTGGTTGCAGTGCCAGGAGTTGTCGCAGCAGACCTGGATCAAGTTTCCAGCAGGTTGGAAATCCGACTGGGGTCTGTGATGCATGCGGGAGGCATCACGCAGTGAGCCTCTTTAATCATAATCTTTGAAGAGTTCACACATACGTAGCAATTGGAGATTGACAATCACGTGCCAGTTGGGAGTGGGGGTTGTTTTGTCTGCGAGAAAAACAAAACTTGTTGGCAACTGGGAAATCAGGCAGTTGTCTGTTGCACTGTGGGTGCATATTAACAATTTATTCTAGTACCTGATAACATCATCGCACCAAACCATCCGTTTGATCCATTGTTTTAAAAAGCCATCGATCATACGTGTCGATTAAGTGGCACACAGGCACACACTCTCACCTTTTTCCCCCATTTTTCCACACTATAGCTGCATAAATGCCCTAAGGATGCCAATAACCTTCCTGCAGCTGCTGAAGTGGAAGAGAGTGATACTGTGACAGCCTAAGTGGAGCCGAGAGTCTTCCCACTCCTAAGTGTCGAGCTTACATTTGCCATCACTTCAAACTGTTGGAGATTTAAATGTTTAAATCTCTGGCGTATGGCGCTTTTGTGCGACGTTAATTCTGCCCACGGAGGGTTAAATAAACCCAGACGTAAACAGCATTTGGCTGCTGGAAAGTTAACAATGTGCGAAGTATGAAGTTCTTTCAACCATTGACACACAGCCAGTGGCATAATGTTTAAGTTTAAGGGTTGTCTACTCATTCAAATGTCAGTGAATGTTCACTTGGATTTATGGATTATCTGTTAAAATTCGGGTTGTCAAATGTCACATTGGCCTCGCAAAACATGTAACTTTCAAATTAAGTTAAAAGGAAATTAATGTTACATTTATTTTTGTTATATTAGTCAAAGAACTTCTAGTTTTTCTTTCTCTTATTTTTTTTTGTGTGTGCTCTGTTATGCCTGAAACTGAAATATCACAAATGTGTTGCTCCATGGAAACAGTGAAAGATCAGTGACCCAGGTCTGGGTATCAAAGCTGGGTTTTGTGGCTGGTGAAACCAAGCTGTTGTAATTTCAGTGGAGCACAGCGGGGGCGAAGTTCCAGCTCATTGTTTCAGTCACTTTCAAATGTCAAAATACAAGCTTGTGTGTGTGTTTGGATTAACAAAAGAAACCTGATGACTGACCCCGGCGCTGCATTCCCACAATGCCAGTTGACTGAGCTCATGGAGAATGCATCAGTAGTTCAAGCCTCATCCTTTTGCAGAAAACTTTGTTAAATATAGCTCTTTATCACCAATCTGTTTGAGTGTTTGCTCAGTGACATGGGTCTTTCATTTGTCAATATCCCCCTCCCAATTTTCCATTTTCCTCCCAAAGGTGGTCCCATCTGCTCATGAGTTTTGGCACTTTGTTGGAGGATATTGCTCCATCCACACTGCTCTGTTTGATTTTGTTTAAAACATCCTCTGGATACAGCTGTCTTCCACACTACCCTGGAGTTTTAGAGCCCTAAGAACTGAAGAAGCTGCTGGCTCTGTTTTTGTTTCAAAACTCCACGGCTGAATTTTTCTTTTTGTATTAACGGGCAAAAACAGAACTGAGGAAACGCGCCAACTGGCAGTTATCGACGTTCTGATTTTGGTTCTCGTCAGCCACGACGTCATCGTTGTTGAGTAAACATGGAAAAACTCAGAGGATTTTAGACTTTGTATTCCAGCGTGATGTTGAGTAACAGCTTCTGACTTTACAGTTCACTTGGCATGCTTTTAACAGCACTTAACAATTTGTTTAGGCTTTTCTGTGTGCCAAAGATGCTTCTGAGAACCTAACGTGTGTGGACAGGAAAACAAATACGGATGATGTTAGACAAAATATAACCAAAAGATACTTGTTATTCTTTACTTTTGAGACTTGAGTTCTTTGTGTATATATGACCTCTTGCTTGACCTCCTATCTGTGTCCAGGTTCCTTTCAATTTCGATGACAATTTCAACACAAAACACATCCTGAATAACAGGTTTTATTCAAGCACCGTTGTGTTCGACTGCATTAGATTTGAACTCTGTGTCCTTAATAAGCCGCAAAACTGAATGCATGAACTATTGAATACATTCCATTCCATTCTTCTCCCCTCTAAGTGAAATAGACCTCTACTTCACTCCATGAAAGGCCGTACTTTCAACATTATTATTCCTTCACAGGTGTGCACAGGGGGACGTTGTCACACACACAGCGTGGCTTAACCGCTCAAGTATACTCTACGCCGGAGAAGACAAATGGTCGGTGGATCCCCGAGTGAGCCTGGTGACCCTTAATCAAGAGGAGTTTACCATCAAGATCGAGAGCGTGGATATGATGGATGAGGGCCAGTATGTGTGCGCGGTCCAGACGAGCAGTCGACCAAGAACCACCTCGGTGCACGTCCTCGTTCAAGGTAACACATATATTGCTACAGTGGCTTAATATTTTTTTTAAATTATGATTGTGAAGCCCGTTCAGACCTGATGTTAATATCCGTACTCTCACAAATGGACACAGGTGTTCTGGTCTGGTGTCAAAGTGAGTCCTGATTCCATCCCCTATGGCCACATGGACATTATATCTCACGTCTCAAGTTCACCATTTTAACCCGCCTGACTGACATTGCCAATGTCTTTTTATGTGTTTGTGTGTATTATGCTTCTAAAATGCAAGTAAAGAGATTTTAACGATTATAATCAGGTGTTCCTCAGTGTTAAATATTGTGGCAGTGTCCACAAATAGTGAGTCAGAAGACGTCAGCTGAAGTGGCCGTCTTGAATGCTACAAATGCAATTTCAGTTATTGGATCTGAAGGCACATTCAGGACACATTATAGTGTGTTCTCAATTAAGCTTAGAGCCAAGCACTTGCGATGAGAGCTCCCAGGGTGGATGTTAAAACCAGCTCCGAATGGGGACCGACACATCTCCTGATTCTCTAATGAACGTGTCGGTCCTTTCACCTATTATGCCACGCTATGGCCTCATATTTACACTATGAATGCATCATTTCCACTATATAGGGGGAGTTGTTGTTATTCCTGAGCACCAGCACACGAGGGCATAAGTGAACAAACCACAGAGCAAAGACACATTCTTGAATCTCATTTCCTCCTTTTATTGCTCCACTGGAGCATTTACAGGCTAAATGCCTTGCTCAAGGTAAGGGGAGGGGTTTTCTCTCCTCTCCTCTCCTCTCACTCCGTCAGGCCAGGTTCACGGGCGAACGCCAGCTGTTAAGACGCTTGGTGTGAAATGATGTATGGAGCTGTAATAGTGTCCTCATAGAGATTGCAGAAGGGAAGCGAGCAGACGCACATGTCTGCAGGCTGGAGAGTGAGACTTCCCGGTGTTGACACGACGGGGTCAACGCAATTCAAATGGAAGCTTTAACCAGCAGCTCAACCTTCCTCTTCATTAGAGAGGGTGACTTACATTATGTTAATGCTAAGGACAGGCTAATGGTGTTTAATTTTTTTTTTTTTGGTGTGTCTGAGAACTTGTACTTACAGGGCAATAAGTAATCAGCATTCAGTTTTCTCTTCCCCATATTTAACCTTTTGTGCTTTGCTAGAAGAGCAAACCGCCAGAGCCAACATTGGAGTATGTTCATGTCTGAGATGAGCTAAAAGATAACGCAATCAATAAATCATAATAAAATTATAATTAAAAAATATCTCCTAAATCCTTATTATTATCTTTTTCCAAAGACTCCAATGACTTTTTCTTATTTAACCGCGTTGGCAGTATATTATTTATGGTAAACATTTCCATTTTAACAGTGACCCGTTCCAATCAGAGACATTGCTATCACACCAGAGGATTGTGGGTAAAGAACTTAACCTTAACGTTGTGAATTAAACAGGTGATATCGTTATGCTACTGCGACAGGAGCATAAAACATTGTTTTACAATCCTGTACCTTATGGTGGGTCGACCTTATGGTCTGTAGTTAATTTTAAACTCTCTACGGCCTTTTGGAGACACACAATTAAAGTGTCTATGCTTTGCTGTTTTTGGACATCCGTGCTTTGTCTCGATGAATATGTGATGCCCGTTCAATCACTGTACGGTAAATCCCATTTAGTTCACCGCCCTCAGTGAGATGTCAGAGGTCAGGGTCGACTGCAGCGATGACCAGAGTTTTAGCTCTGGCATGAGGACACATCAGTGCTCACATCACTGGATGTCCAGCGATTCGGAGATTTGAACTCTCATTATCCAGCCGAAGGAAGATTGACCTCTACCGAACTCCTCCTAGGACGGTTTTGACACTCAGCAGCCATCTTCTTAATGCCTTAAGGGCAGCTGTTTCAGAGCAAGACCGGGCTGCTTTCTAAATGGACGGATCGAGAGCCATAACTTCCCTTATAACGGTCATCGGGACATAAAAATATACATCTGGAATCACCGAGATCAGCCTTTGCCCCCCCCAATCCAAAAAAGTAATTTTTAAAATGCCTTTTTTTAATCACAGGGTATTGTCTCATGCACAAAAAAGTCACTAACTCGCTTTAGGGCGCAATCCAGGGAGCTCTCAACTCTATTGCTTGACCGTTGCTCCTCCCACCGCAGCACTCAAACAAAGAGGTTGATGCAATCTTGTCCGTGAACTTGATATACTCCTCTTTTAATGCGTTTGCAAGTCTGATTATTGGTTGCAAATTAGAAGAAACTGCCGTTAACCTTGCAATAATGTGCTGTGCTCTGCCATCATTGACTTTACAGACTTCTCTATTCATAGTGATGCATGTGCTCTGCCTCTTCTGTTTAATATCTCTGCCTCTATTGAATTCATACACAACTGTGCGGAGTTCTGTCATTTAGAATACAGATCTTATACAAAATTGAAAACGTATACATATGTTCCATACTGTATTTCAGCTTCTGAGTACAATGAAACAACTGTGCGCGTGTCAAAGGCTTGCAGTGGGTGGCAGAAGCGTTACAGCACTGTATGTCGTATTTAGAAGGGCTTTGTGCACACAGTGTGGTTTCTCTTTGTCTCTCCACATGCACACAAGAGCTGGTTTTGTGGGAGTGTACAGTATACTGGGCTGTGCGATTACTCAAGGAACTATTGTTGGGAAAAGTTTTGTTGCAGCAACGGTAAACAAAGTGCTTATCAAATGGTTCTCTACACACACATGGGGACATGCATGACTACCTGGCGTCATGTTCTCAGCCCCCCTGACAGATGCAAATCTATAGCATTCACTTGCTCTGGTCTTGTACAACTCCTGAGGAAACTTCAGCTGTAATGAATGTTAAAATGTAAAGTGTGTACTGCATTCTCTTTATCGAGCCTTAGCACTGAGAGTCTCAGGGAGCTTGATGGGGCATATTTGTATATGCAGCAAGAGTTCAAAACGGGGACTGATATCAAAATTAAAAATATTAAAGAGCATTCAAGGATCTAATCCTCCAATAAACCCATTTATGAGGAGCTACATGAATTCCCCAACAGAATTTGCAAGCTGTAAATTCAATTTTAAATTGTGAATTAATCTGGCTGTGCCATTGTTGTCACTGAAGCAACACATTTCTTTAATCTCTCACGACATAGCATGGTCGTTTTATGACCTAATAAAATAAACTCCTTTAAGAACACAACTTTTTTTTTTGTTTTAAGGTCCAGCTTGTCATCTAAAGTCTTGCCCCTCCCTTCTTCCAAGTGTGTTAGAGTGATAAACAGTGGTCTTAGCATATCATAAGAGATGCTATCACTTTTTTTTTTTTTTTTTTTTTTTTTTAAACTTTGTATACTAAGCTTCTGCATCAAAACAGTAAATGCATGTCTGTTTATTTAGCTGCTAGAGAACGTGCTTGGCACAAGATGGCATCTTCCGTAAAGCCAGAAGTAAATATGGAAGTCCTGATGGACTTCCAGTCCCTATGGAACTCCATTAAGCTCTTGACCATACCTATAACCTTCTGTTGAAAGATGCCAGTGTGAATTCATGTGCTGCCATGATGCGTTAATTAACCAGGAATCGTAATAATTAAAGGTTAAGGTCTAGCTGTCTTCTGGTGCTTCATCTTTTCATCAGGTGAATTAGTGACTCAAACTACAGAAAGTAAAACCATGAATAACAGAGACTAATGAGGGGTTTTGAGGAGCAGCATCCACCAGACTGTCTATTTTAATACGCCTGTAAAGCGAGTTATCTCCGTCTGAAGATCAGACAGACGGGGCAGGTAACACACATATAGACTTACATGATGGATTTCTTTTACCTTTTCAATTTTCATATGAAAATCCTTTTATATATATATATATATATATATCTTTTAACAAAATGTATCTCTACATTGTTATGAAAAAAAAGAAAATAAATTGCATTAATATTTGGATGAATTAAAGTACCCTTTGATGGATGGTGTAAAATTCTAGTACCTGCATGGCGGATAATAACAATTTTACAATGGCCTGCTAGTTGACTCGGGGCAGTGCAGCACTCTCTGAGAGCTGATGAAGGGTTACACCTCTATTAAAAGAAAATTTGACATGCTTTATATGAAATTGAGGCCACACGAAACCAATCTAATGGCTTAACACGCACATCCTCAGTCCTCACAAACAGTTCTGTGTGCACAGGCCTCTTAAACATGTGGGAAAGGTAAAGGAAAATACTTTACCCATTGTAGTTGGCGATGTCTTGGCATGGATAGTGAAGTTACTTAGATATTTTATCTATAGTAATTATATTTTGTCTTTGTTTTTGACTTTGAATTTGACTCAAAGTAGTGACATATTTCAAAATTCTAACCAGGACAGGAAAGGGTTACTTGTCGCAGTGTACTGTTTTGACCAAATGTTGGTATTTTTTTAGCTTCTGGTGTATTTTCACAGTGTATTTTCTTTAATATATATATATTATGATCTATCTAATGAGGAGATTTTAATCTCTAAAATCTCAAAAGATATTCCCTCACACACTTTTTCCCTGTTCCTTTGTCCTTTGTAATGTGCACGTTAGTATGCGTTTATGTGGATTGTTATTGTTATTTATGTTATGATTGGGCTTCTCTAAGAAGTCAGAAATTAATTAAGTATAACATGCAACCACTAGAACATTTTTTTGTGTTCAGGAATGCAAGTAAATAACTATAATCTAATCTATTTAATAATCAAGATATAATAATGTGCTTTACTATTTTCTGAAAAATGGTAAATTTGAAAATTCATGGATAAAAATAATAATTATATTGTAGCATTAAAAATATCTTTTTGATTAAAGCGCTTTTACATACTGATGTATTAACCATTGCAGAAACATAAAAAAGACTGATAATTACCACTGCTTAATTTACAGGTGGTTAAGCACATATGTTGTTAAGCACTTTGTGAAGAATGCAATTCAGTTGTGTTGAGAATCGAAGTGAAAAGGTTGAACCATTGCACTTTCCGTGGAAACAAGAGTTATGATTCCCTGCTGCTTGTATTTTAATTAGTATTAATATCCTCACATTCCACAGTTTTACAGTTCATATTAAATACATCTGAAACGTTGTCTTCCATGTCATGAACAGAGGTTCTCCCTTGGCCCTTTTTGCACCGCAAATAAATATAACCAGTGCTGGCAATTTTACTGCATGCCTTTGTCAGTCAGAAAGGGTAAACAGGGATTAAGTTGACATCCAGTAAATTATTCATAGAGATTTTGTCAAACAAACAAGTCTGATGAAACTAAAGCAAATTAAAGCAGCGGTGCCACTCTATTCATATGCCTCTTCAGTAGTTGATCGCCCTGCAATGTTAAAATAGAGATGCATTCTTATTGCTTTGAAACGGAAATGACAAAAGACAGTTTTGGACAGCTCTGTCAATGATAGATATATATTTATATTTTGAAAAAAGAAAAGCTGACATGCATCAAGGGAAAAAAATAAATCATTGCTGTTACATGTAGCTGTCATTTAAATACTCAGAATTATTTATTTTTTTCATGTCTGAGACATCTTCTGATGTGGTTTGTGTGAATATGCACACACAAAAATACACAAGACGGCACTTGGCGTCCATATTGATGCCTTCTTCTTCTTCCTTCAGTCATGTATTCATTGTCTGCTGACTTTGGTTCACAATTCATTGTGCGTTACTAGATATGCCTTTGTGATCGTGATCGTCAGCTGAAAAAAATATCAACTTTCGGAATATCAGGTGTGAACATAGCCTTGAGTGTCTACTTAACCTCTGCATGTTTTTGGACTGTGGGAGGAAACTGAAGAACACACAGTGGGACTTTCTTGTTGTTAGGCAACAGTGCGAGCCATTACTCCACCGTGTAGCCCCCTCCTCTCCTTCTCCAAAATATAAATTGTACAGCAGGCGTCAACAGAGGTGAACCTAATAGAGTTCATGGCGATTTATTAATTCACAAATAAGTTATTCAAGCAAGGAAGCATGTCTCTTACACTGGTCAAGGATGTCTTAGATATCTTTGAATCACAGTAGCCAATGACTCACAGAGCACAAATGTACTGAATATGAATGTTACAGCTTGAAATCTGAACTTGTCTCAGCAATTTCCTTAGGTTTTTTCTTTCTTTTTTTTTTCCGAGGTGTGACATAAATAACTAAAAGCTTGTGATGCAAATGAGGTCGCGATCAAATGTATTTTTTATCCGGCATTAAAACATTTAGCAGGGTCTTGACCAGCCTGTGATTGACTGAACTGTCAAACACACTCACAGAGGTGTCCTTCACGAGTGGATGTGAAGTGGCCGCAATTAAAATGATTCCACATAAGACGATGTGGTCTCATTTCAAATGGATCAGGTTTAAGGCAAAAACTGAGAGGAAAAGTGCATTTGATGAAAACATCATTAAAACATTGATGGGGGAAAAAGTAAATGAGGACAGTTGTCCATCTGCAAAATGAAGTGCAAATACAGTCAGGGAATTTGTTTCTTTCTTTTTTTTACAGATATTATTACTGAAGAAGCAAACTTTTTAACTGTTACAAATGCATTTTCTTTCTAAAACAATTAAATCAGAACATGGGTTCTAAAACAATTTGACAGCAGTAAGAGAACATATTAAACTCTCAAAGTAACACCAAGGTAACGGCAACGTTAAAATACAGTGGTGTAAATAGACCCAGCTTGTGTACACGTACTAAAGTTTGAGGGCCATGGAACGAGAACATAACATTGACTTTTAAATACATTTAACTGCAGGTAGTTTTTATTTTATTTTATTTATTTTTTATTCATTAATATTCATGTATATCAATCATATACACGATACACATACCTTTTAACCCAAGCTGAGGCCAATCTGCCACGCTGCATTGAACTGGTATGAATGAGAAGTTGAAATGATGAATTCTAGTTTGTAGTTTGTGAAGCTTCTGAATGTTAACAAAGAAGTTGAACATTTGTGCGGTTAGAGATAGGAAGTAGGAAATTCAGGGACATCTGAATACATTAATTCACAAAATTCACAAAAAAATAAGTATTAGTAAGTAAATGGAAAAATAACAGCTAAAGTCATCTGTGGAAAACCTTTTTTGACCCTTTGTTGTCAACTTAGACTTTTAGCAAAGGTCAAAGGCTACTGTACCTCCCCCCCCCCCCCCCCCCCAAAAGGTCTGGTGATGCTAATTCATGTTTTAATGTACATGTACTTTCCAGCTGGATTTCTGCAACTCCCTATGTTTTGGTATTGACCAGTTGTTGATGCACCCCTTCTGACTGGGAAAACACAAACATGAATGTATAGTATAACGCCAATAATTGGCCTCGCTCCGCTGGAACCAGTACATCTTAGGATGGTTGATTTTAAAATTCTCTTTGTTTGGGTTTAATTTATTAAACGCCTATATATCCATCCGAGGTTGACTTAGCAGCAAAATGTGCTGTCACTGTGTGTGTGTTTACCTGTGTACAGTCTAATCTGTTGATCTGCGGTTAACAGTTCCTATAGGGATGGCACCACATGAGATACAGAGCAGGTCCATTAAAAACACAAAATATATATATATAAAATTTGATGCTGTTTGGAAGGCAAAGTGTGGTCACACAAAAAAAATATTGATTTCATGTAGATTTTTCCTCTTGTTTGCTCACCCTGGATTTTGTAAATTGATCAAAAAACAAACTTGGTATTTGCGAAAGCGTTCATGCTTTACAGTAAAGCTTTTCGTCACAGTCCTGTATCTTAACACAACATTATTATTAGTCCCTTGGACAGGTGTGTTATTAAATCAGTCTCACCATAACCTTTTAGTCTGTAGTTGTTATTTTAGTCAGACCTGAAGACGGCGTCTCTGAGGAAAATCTTTTTCTTTTTTCTCCCCCTTCCATTTAATGAAACTTGTTCTTTGATCTTCCCTTAAGAGAATTAATTTCCGTGACTCTTCTGCATGATCCATAAAGGTAGAAAGGGCGTAACAACTGACAGGTTTACACTCCTGATTGTAACCATTTGTCTTCGCCGCAGCGGTATTCTCAAAGGAGTTGCTAAAACCTGCCCCGAAGAAAGTACTCCTGTGTTATAGATCTATCATTTTCTTGTTCAGAAGCAATTTCCTCTGAACTCGTGTGCAATGTTTAAACTATACGCGCTGGAGGAGATTGTTTGACACATCATTTGCATTAATATATTACCTTTAATTCATATTAGTGTTTCTTGAAAGGTGATTTTTTTTATATGCTGAATGCTTTAGAAAATAGGTCTCTTTGTTCAGTTCAGGCTGGAAAATAAGAAACCGACTCTGTACAGCAAGAAGTGTACACTTTATTTTAAGAGTGTTGCTCCCATAACTCAAAGCCACAGCTTGTGAGTTCATAGATGAGCCATTTAAGTTTCAGTTATGACATGTTATCACAATTTAATATGATATGATAAACTGGAGAGCAGCATGGCTAATAATTTAAGCAGTGGTTGTGCCCCGCTGATGTCATTTTGGTTTCCTCCAACCTCTTGGGAGAATATTCAAACTCAAAGTGCCTCGTAGGGGGCCATCCATCCATCTTCTACTGCAGGCCAATATTTACATTTAACACCAACAGTGTAAATGTTAGCATTTATATAAACAGAGTATATGCTTGCATCTTGATTTTGTGCCGTCTCCCCCCTCTAGTTTTCCTTTCTTTTTAATACCATTGTCCGGAAAATGGAAAATGAGCAGCCTCAGCATATCATTGTTAAAGTTCTAGGTTACCTTTATATAGGTAGGCGGGATTATTTATATCCAGTAGCACCATCCAGATTCAAAGCACATGAAGCAAGAAAGGAGAAGAAAATGAATAGATAAAGATTAATAAGCGGTTACACGTGTAATTTATCATGACACAACGGCAAACTATAATGTTTTAGGCCTAATCTAAATGAGCTGACAGCTTCATGTATCAAAGGATTTTTAAAAAACTTTGCAAATACACAGGAAGCTGGTGAAGTGTTTTAAGACCCAGTGTGAGTGTTCCCTCTTTCCTGGTGGGAGTGAGGACTCTGGAGGAGCTGCTGCTGTTGGCATATGTTTTGCAATACTAATACTAATACTTTTCTTTATCAAACTTTGTATTGTTCACAAAACAAACTTATATTCTTCCTTGTTTTTAAGGTAGTCTAGTCAAGCCATGCCTGGCTTGTTAAAGCTAAAATTACACATCGATGAGAGGAAAAATTTGATTTCTTCTTATATCTGAATTGAGAACACATTTTGTACTAGCAGCAGGTTGTTGTCCCTAAGGGCATATTTTGTGACCTTAGATCAAATCTGGGGTTTGTAAAAATGGAGCTTTCTTTCATACTTAAGGGAAATAAAGATAAGATTAGATTGGATTAGATTAGAAAACTTATTCATCCCTTTGGGAAGTTCCCTCCGGGTTGCATGCAGTGAAAACAGATGCGTTAAACAACTGGAAACATTTAAGACACAGGATATCGAAAAGACACAATGTGCAATATTAACTTCAAAAATAGAGCACTAGAAATGGATGAGCAAAGAACTGAGCCAGTGTTCAGTCTGTGCTGTGTGGATGGCGGACAGGTGTTCCCTCCTTTCTGTCCTCACCCTTTGCTCCCTCCTACGATTGTGGAGTTCTACAGTTTAATGGCACAGAGGGACAAAGGCGTTTTTCAGTCTGGTTGTGTTGCGTCAACCTGTCACCGAACAAGCTTCTCTAGTCACCGATGTGTGTAGATCATCGGAGATGACCAGCAGTTTGTTCAATGTCCACTGGAGACTCATGACTCACGGCTACCTCAGAGGAAGTAGCCATATTTAGAGTCTAGGAGATAACTTTATTTAAGTAGCCTCTCTTTGAACTGACTGAATGTTTGTACATCAGGAGTGGGTCTTCTCTTCAAAGGTCACATTGGACTATTGTGATTTAAAGGAAATACTTTGAGTTTTAAATATAACTGAAGGCTACCATTAGTTCTCCTACACTTAAGGACGAGGCGAGAGATATTCAGCTGTGATGTGCAAACCCACGTTGCTTAATCCTGTGCGCCTGTGTGTCTTTCTCACACATTATTGTGAAAGGTGTCTAATTTTGCACTGAGACACACTGGTGGTCTGGCGTCTCACACCTGCGAGATACTGCTGTCAGGAACACTGCGCTGGTCTGCCTTACAATTAAAAGATAACCTGGTGTGTGTGCGTGTGTGTGTGGACTTTATTACACCCACTATACCCATGGTGTGGTATACAGCTGAATCATGCATTGATATTGTTGGGGTTGTTGTTTTGGAACCTTTTGTGTAAAAGTCACCACACCTCTTTATGAGCAGAATTGCCTTGGACCAAGTGATGCACAGCCTTAACCCTTGATTCGTGAAGTGACTTGTTGGGAGCTAAAATTGCAATTGGTAACTGGGTGTTACACTCTGCTCCAAGTGTCTTTTCCCCCTTCTACCGTGTCCTAATTCCACATAAGTCTGCATGTGGTCAACCCCCCCTTTTCTTTCACTTGCTCCCTAGAAAGCCTGTGCAAACCACTGAGCTTCATGGTAGCCATGTCATGAATGACAAGTAGTCCTGGTTAACCATTCATGGACTTCACTTTCGGTGGAGTAAGACGGGGAAAGAACATACTGTATCCCCCCCCTCTCTGTGTGCCCTGCTGCACTGAAAGCTCAGTATCAGTATCTATCTTTCTGTCAGGAAGCAGAGTAAAAGTTACAATGACAGCCATTGAATTTTCAAGTAAACACAATTTCCTTTCATGAATACCTGCGCGGCAATAAGATTTATGTGACTTAACGTCAATCTCTTGTTTTATACTGTATATCCTCTATTTTGTCGCTCATAACTTTATATGTGAGAAGCTGTTTTGCATTCGTCAGTGGGAGAAAGAAGGGGGATTTTCTTCATTTTCATCATATTTTCCTCAGTGTACACAGATGGAACCCCAGAAAACAGTGAAATGTGTGAAAAGTATCTCATCATAATGTGAAATACTATAATTTTCTTTTCCAGATAAATGTGTTTTGTGCTTGTGTAGATCCACTGTGATCTGTAAGTTGTAATGCACATGTGTTAACGTTGAACTTAGGCCTAGTTTTGTTGAAATTGCACTTAATTTTCTCAAGGAAATTCATTTTGTTCAGTATAAGTTTTGTAAGAAAGTTACTTTGGAGTAAATTTGGAGTTTGACACCCCTGCTCTAAATTTAAACACAATTAAATAAATCTTGCAGTAAACAATAATAACAGTAATTTAGTGCAAAAACTAAATAAATATAGGAATAAATCACCCCTTGAAAATGGAATCTTACATTTACTGAAGGTCTTCCCAGCAAAACAGTAAGTGCTTTCAGTGCATGTTACAAATCCACTTTTGAAAGCACCAGAAATAATACACTTCTGACTTCAGACCATTGTTATGTTGCTTAAAAGCTTCTTTTTTTACGCTGCAGCTGTAAAGCTGACCACACGTCATTGTGAGACCAACCCATGGGTTCTCAGATGGCTCTGAAGGCATTTAATCAACTGTGTTGGTCAGAAAATAGCACACGCGTTTGTGTGGGGCTCTGAATCATGGCGTTGGGAGCCCAGAGAGGCATATATATGTTAATTGTAGAAGATGATATGCCTGCACTATGCTGCAGTTTATTCTCACTCTACCTTAAGGGTGTGTGCAAATAATTCAACCTTGAAATGCAGGTTTTTGTCAACTGCTGATATTAATTATGATCGGCCATTGTCTTCTTCTCGACACAAACAAAGACACAAAGAAATGTTTCTCAATAAAGTTGTTATTGTTTTATGTAGAGACGAGATGTTTCTTGGTTAACCTTTCCTACCTCCCTTGTCTTTGGATTCACGCTTCTTTCTCTTTTTTTGTGTCTATTTTCTTTCACAGTACCTCCAAAAATCATCAACCTGTCGAGAGATCTCGTGGTGAACGAAGGCTCCAACGTCACCCTCATGTGCCAAGCCAATGGTAAACCAGAGCCTTCCATTAGTTGGAAGCTCATCTCCTCCTCAGGTAACTTGTTTGTCTGTAAACAATTACATTACATGATATGTATATACTTTAGTTTTCACTTCCTGTGCCGCCTGCTTTATTTCCCCCCCTGCTCTCCTTTTCCTCTGCCTCTTTCTTTTCCCATCACTCCTGTGTTTATCGCCCCATCTTTGACTTTGTTCGACCGCGGTGGATTTCCCGCTTCACTTATTTACCCATTACCTGTTTTCAGATCATCATTACAACATAATTATTCACAGGAAAATAAACTGGCCCCCGTTGTAATTGGACTAATTAATTAGGATAATTGGATGGATGTAAATGTTGTGGAGACACTTTGAATGACAGGATTAATGTAGAGGACATTAAGAGCATTACGCAGAGACAAGCGAGTCGAAAATCAGTTGAGTTGTATTGTATCTGCTCAGAGATTATATTCTATTATTTCCCTCTGAAGCGAGAAGGAAAGTCTGTGGACCTGTGTGTGTGTCAAAGCCTCACTTAATCAAACGAGACGCCTTCATTGATAATGAACTGCATTTAGAAGCCAGAACATTTGGGCTTTCATCTGTGCTGTATGTGTTATTATAACAATGGTGTGACTGACTAGGCGACGAACATCGAGAGAAGACAATAATTATTTGTGAAATACTACAGACACTGTGTGGTAGAGAATAAAGAAGCTACTGTCAGTGTTGTTAGATTAGTTTCCCTTCATATATTTTAAAGACATAAAACATCTAACTGCCACCATAGACCCAATGTATGTACTGTTGTATTCCAGTTAGCTGAATGAAGCTAATTAAGGAGTAAGAACATATTTTAATGTCATATTAATTACATAATTAACGGACATCTCCAACAACTGCAAAAAGAGCTTATAGTTTGAATGGAAATAGTGCAATTTCTCACTTCTCAGTCATTAGCTTGATGTCTGCAGATTATGTTAATTTAGTCAATTATGTTCTCATTTAGTGAAAATGGACAATAAAGCACGAGTGGACTCTAGTGTGATTGACAGCTGTTAAGTCCGCAAAAAGTTCTATTCTTAGCTCCACAGTGCAGCACAGAGTCCTACACAAACTTCCAGGCTCAGAGGATTTATCTGTCCAGTGAATATGTGTTATATATGACAGCAATGTGCCTGCTGGAGCCTGCCAATTATCACTTTTCCAAATGCTAACTGCTGTTCCCAGTAGCCTCTGTGGCTGATGTCATTTTAGAGATACTACTAAAGCGAGCGTTCTGAACAGGGCTGTTTTGGCAGGGTGCTTCATTCTTGTGGTATTTTGACCAAAGCATGTCACAAACATGTTCATTCGGACACCAGGGAACTCGGTTGACTTGGAGCCTTTAATTGTAGTTTTGTGAAGTGTGGTTGTATGAGGCATCACTGCCTATGTGTGCCTAGAACCTGCATATGACAGGCAGAGAGTGAGTGGCTTACAAAGCAACACCGACTTCTGCTTATCTGATGCCGAGATAAAGAGCATGCCTGGTGAGTTCCAGGCACCGTGCATACAGCACTGGCTCATAAAACAACACCTGAATTGTGCCTTCACAGACGCCCCCCTTTCACACCTGGCACAAAAATATATTTTCTGTAATCAGATTTCAGTCAACAACTGGTCGGTCAACAACAACTAGTGGAGATACGTTAACTGCTCAGTCTCCTCTGCTTTCTTCAGTTTTCCACTCATCGAAGAGGACTTGTTTCCTTGCCTTCGAAAAGCAGAAAGAGCAAACATATGATGGCAGCTGTCGTGGACGCCATCAATCGTGGTCGTACAGCAATCAGATCTTGGTGTGGACACAGGAAATGTAAATGTAGACACCAGGTACAAAAGGAGCTGTAGTCAAAAGTGTGGGGCACTGTGACAGAGTCGCACAGACTGTAGCCTCTCCATGTTGACTCGCATCATCATCAATCTGCTCCCCGCAGCCTCTCACAGTCATATGTGCAGAATTTATTAGTAACAGAGCCCGTCAGCGTCTGTGTAAACCACAGAAACACTCAGCGAGATCTCATCCAACTTGCTTGAGGCTGGACTCACAGCTTACTCCGCAACATCAGTGTATTCATGTTGCATTTTTAAATTCTTGGTGTTTCGACAAATTCAGTGACATAGTCTATCTACGAATTAAAAATTGAAGTTTATTGAAGGAGTGTTGGAGCTTACTGTTCGTGCTCCTTTTTCTTTGTTTCTATAGACTGTATCTGCATGCTGGTCATATAGAATCCAGCACACTGCACTTACATTTCTGCTTTATTGGATTTAAACAGGAGAAGAAGCTGCTACAGCGATCACTTACCACACAGAGGACTGATACTTCCATAGGTGTTACTAGGTGATACAGAACATTATCCTATATGAAGAAGTCTGCAAATCCTTCCCCAGCCTGCTGAAGAAAAGTCACAATATTACAATTCATCCACCGGGCTACCAATGATGTCTGTATAAGCTTGATGACAGCTCATCAAAGAGTTCAGTTAATAGTGTTCTGG
Source organism: Microchirus variegatus (assembly GCF_963457635.1). NCBI lineage: Eukaryota > Metazoa > Chordata > Actinopteri > Pleuronectiformes > Soleidae > Microchirus > Microchirus variegatus. The sequence continues at coordinate 11,063,347 of NC_139803.1, forward strand.
AGAATTGCACGATCTTACAAGCCAATCTTGTGGTCCTGTGACTGCAGCAACACCCTCCATTTAAATACATTCCCAGTCCTGGATGAACATTTATCTTCTTCCCACCAGAATATGACATCCCCCAGTTTTAAATCCTGTATGCTGTTTCAAATACCTTATCTCTCTGTGCCAAAAAAAAAGGGAACAGCCTGCAACACATAACCAGCTATTTCTGTATATTGTCCCCTCAACCAGGGATAAACCACTAACCACTGCTTCTCCCACTAAGTCCTGGGCTTACAGCATGAAAATGTGAAGACACCTGCTCATTGTGCTGTCACATCAAGACATCAATTGCAGTCTTTCATGGCCTCGCCAGAAAAGCTGGAGAAAGAAAGTTCTGCCGAGGTGAAACAATGTGACCCAGTTTCTCCCGCAGTATTTGTTGTGATTTCAAATTCCCACACGTGTGCACTATTTTGAAGGGCAGGCATCAAAAGAAACGGCTAATTAGCAACCATGTTTTTTTTTCCTCGCCTCCCCAGCAGCCCACGACGAGTTCAGTGACAACAGTCGCTTTATTCATTATGAACAAATGTGACAGCAACTGCCTCTGCTCTTTACACAAACTCTCCGTGGAGCCCGAGAGATCATCTCAGTCGCTACCATGACCAGTGGGTGACTTTCCTGTAGCTCCAAATACTCTATTTTCCTTTTCTTGTTCTTACAGCCAGTTTCACTGGAGTTGAACTGATCTGTCGGAACAAGAAGACCACAAATTTGAGTCGACCATGACTTAGAGAGATTGTCAGCTCAACACGGCTGGCCTTTTTCCTGTCCTTCAGCATAGCAACAACCACAGCTCATGCTGGGAATGTGCCAATTTAAAGGCGGTGGCGGCCGTGGCGTCGAGCCCGTGGTGAGTTATGGTGGAGCTGTATTGTAAATCACCGCATGTGAGCGTGTTGGATAATATTGCTAAGTCTAGGTGCAGAGAGTTTCTGCTAAAGGGCATTACTGTGCTGCCTGACACAGGCAACCTGATTAACTACTGATGTGCTTTGGTGTTAGGGTTCAGTGTGTTATTGATCTCGCTGTGTGATGCATTGCAAAATGTTTGTGCGCGTTATTATCACATTCCTTTGTATACTCATACGGCAGCTGTAAGAATGGACTTGGGTAGATTGGAAGGGTTGTTTTAATGTCTTTTCTTTATGACCAACGGGACGGTTTGGCCATTCACCAGCACTTTCTAGCAACTTTGTAGCCTTCCGTGCATTGACCATCTTCTCCACTCACTTTCTCTGACCTGCTCCACTTTAGTAATGAATGGGAAATAATTTTTCCTATACTTTTTAGCGTTTCCTGAGGCGGTGCTGGCTCAGGAGGTGGAATAGGTTGTCCACTAATTAGAGGGCAGAAGTTCGCAGCTCTTTTTTTTTTTATCCTTAAAATGTCCATGGGCGAGACACGGAGCCCCAAATTGCCCCTGATGGCTATGCCAGCAGTTTGAGTGCGTGATGTGTGACTGAATCACAACAGCACAATATACTGTGAAATGTGATTTGAGTGGTCATTAAGACTAGTTAAACACTGTGTGTATATATATATGTATATGTATATGTATATGTATATGTATATATATATATATATATATATATATATATATACATATATATATATATACATATATATATATATATATATATATGTATATGTATTGTGTATACATATATATGTATATGTATCGTGTATACATATATATGCAGTTGATTACATTTTAAGAATCTTAGAGAGCATACTTTAGAAGTCTGCACAAATGTTCACTTGGACTCACAGATTAACTATTTTGAAATTGTTAACCAAAGGACAAGATCACATAATGCTCACATACAAAAACTATTTGGCATCTTGAAGATATTGTTTTTATCAGTCTTAAAACTTTAACACCTGAGTCTCAAAACCCTAACCCGTCTGCTTATTTTTAACCATAAAAGGGCCAGGAAATGTCCTGTGAGTAAGTGCTTTTGCCCATTTATCCAGACTAACTCTCAATATCTGGCAGTTATTTACAATTTACTGCATGTTAAACTAGTGTATTAACAATTTAAAATTAAGACAAATAGAAAAGTTTTATTGAGAAAAACACTGTAGTTAAATTTGAAATTTGAACAGTATAAAACATATTTAAAATTTAATTGTTCAAGTTTTTAAGCATATGGTGATGCAATGTATTGAATATGCTACCCACTGTATTATTTATTAAACCCTATATATGGTGGCTACTTGGTGAAAACCCAAGTATTTTTATAGGTAGCGTCCTTATAACTCAACTATATGTCCATTATTTAGTAATAAAACACTTTCTGCTCTCTGTGTAGGAAGGAGGTTGAGTGAACTTTGACCCACACTTGTATTTCTCAAGGACCTAATCAATTATCTCAGAAGTGGATCAGTGACCTGCTGGCCCTTTTTTCTTTTTTTTATTATTATTACTGCTGTCAGTAAGATGTTCACACTTTTTTTGCAAATGAACAATACATTACCAGAAAATGTAATAGCTGTGCTGAACAGCGGGAGGGTAGCGGCTCTCGCTGTTATTAAAAATAATTGACGACAAGTGGCCTTGCAAGGCGACGTCATTTAAATATATCTATTAGACGCAAAAACACATCAAGTCTGGTGAAAATGACTCACTCATTGCAGCATGATGACTACATGACTGCTCGAAAACACAATGTCTAATTAGGAAAAGCTGTCTCATTAGCGTTTACTCTTGAACCAGCCAATCAATAGCTTTGTAATTTTTATCTTTAATTAGGTGCATAGTGAATTAGCGAGCTAGACAGTGGGGAGAAAAGGTCTGATAGAGTTGATTGCCGTGCCGTGGCCCAGGGCCTGGGCTAGCACGTGTTTCTGAGGCGTGGGACTGAACCACTTGCCTATCTCTGGGAACTATTGCTGTGAAATCTCATTAACTGAATCCAACAGCTCGTTTCATTGCTGCCTTAACTTCCTGCTCTGATGTGAACAACAGGAGCTGAGGTTTTTTTTGTTTTTTTCCCCCCAGGCCTCATAAAGGTGCAGTCTATTATAATTGCCTATAAATACATTTTGATGTGGGACTTGTGGAACCTGAGTCACCCACGATCCAAATTACACAGTAATTTTTTTTTCAGTCAACACAGTGACCATGTTGTTATTGTGATAATGTTCCTGGACCAAAATAACATTCCATATTTACATATCTATACGGATGAATATCAACCTAATAGTGTTTCAACCACTTGTGGCACATGATACACTAATGATGACTATTTCAAGGTCATAAATGTTGTTAGGTTGAGGCTGGGGTATATTCTAGATCAGTGGTGCTCACACATTTTATACCAAGGAGCACCTAAGAAAATATTGAGCTCTCCAAATAACACCATTATCACCATTAACGTTCAAATACTGCGGTGTAACTACTTTTCACAGGAGGCAGATTTATTCCCAGAAAGATATCATCATCCTCCACTTCTTCACGTATACTTCAGACACTGGTATAGTGAACTTAGATTAAGATCACACTTAGGGCTGCAGCTAACAATTATTTCCATAATCCAGATTATTTTCTCGATTATTTAAGTAATAGTTTGGTACATAAACTGTTAGAAAATGTTGAAAAATATTGATAATTCTTTCTCAAACTCGGTATTAGTGATGTTCTCAAACGTCTTGTTTAATACAAAATGACTCGGTTTGAATGATTTATTTGTTCTACGGAGCAAAGAAACTAGAACATATTGACATTTAGGATGCTGAAACTGGTTTAAATCCTTCAAAAATCACTTTAATCGATTGTCTAAATAGTTGACAGTTAATTTAGTAATCTATTAATAATCAAGTAATAGTACAGATAATAGCCTTTGGTTATGTTTAGGCACAAAAGCACCTGATTAAGTCCATGAAAAGATCACAACTTTTTACAACCCTGACCAAAATATCATGAATAATAATTAAATTTGGCCTAGAACTTTGATCAACTGCTTTCTCATAAAGTGTTCACACCACGACCAAGCCGTCCTCTTTCCAGGACCAATGTTTCACAATACCAGATTACATTAGAAAATGTTAATTATGACACATCCACTGGGAGACCAGCTTGTCAAAATTATGTTAACTAAGTCACATGGCTCTTATATATTTATATAATATTCTTGATATGAATACTGCAGTATTCATGTTATACATATATATAGGTGGGCTTATATGGGACCTTTGAGGAATGTGTGATGAATGTGAACTATAAGCGCCAATAATTATAATGGGTGCCACAGTGACTTACCATCCCTGGGCTGTGATATCAGCGGTTTAATTTAAATCATTCTCTCTCTCTCTCCTTCTCTCTAGCGCTCATCTTTCATGTTTTTTCATGGTGTGTGCCGTCCAATAAAGTAAAAAGCCTTAAAACTAATCTCTTACACAACCACTTCAGATCACAGACCCCGATCTCTACTGTGTGTGTGTGTGCCCTGAGATAGCTGCTGTGTGTGCGCCTGAGCTTTTATGCAACACCAACCTCATTGAGGATCCGAATGTAAAACAAACTATTTTTCCATGCTCTAAGACATCCTCTATTCTGTGCTCATCATCTCTCCGCTCGTCGTGATCAAAATAGATGCAGTGACTGCTTGCTTTATGCTTATCTCCTTTTTGTCTGGATTTATTCACAGGCACCGGCACACGACTTCAATTCAACGATGTTTCGTGGCTTTGATTTGTAGCACGGAATGACAAATTTCAATACGAGTGTCGTCTTGAGAACCCGGCATTGATTTCTCTCGTATGAGATTCTTAATTTGGCCAGTTCCATTTTGACATTGTTAAAAAAGGGACTTCACAGATCACCTGGAGTTCACCTGGAACCAGGCACCTATAGACCACACCAGTGGCGCTTTTCCACCGGCCCGACTTTAAACGGCACTACACTACACGACACGGTTTAGCGAGTGTTTCCACTAGCGTAGTACCTGGAACTCGGCACTATTTTTAGTACCTGCGGTGGTGAGGTTCCATTCAGTGGTGCCGGTACTATGCGCAGGTACTATGCGCTGATTGGTCAAAACTGCCGGTAACTGATTGGCCAGAAGTGTCGTCACTGGGTGCGTCATGAGCGCGACATAAAATACAGGATGCAGGAGTCTATTTCACCATTTTTCAAAAAATAGTAGCGCGCAAATACTTGGACATGGCGACTCTGCATAAGAACACTCCATGGTCCAACGACGAGGTCCAGACTGTCCTGTGTTTAGTCGGAGACGACAAAATACAGAGAGCTGGACGGAGCCGCCCGTAACGAGCAGGTCTTGCCGGGAGTCGATGTCCGCTCACGGCGTAACACAGCAACTCCAATAACTCTGCACACGCCAACGGTAAGTTTTTTATTTTCAGCCTGAGAGCAACGTTTAACTACTGCTGAGAATAAACTCGCTTAAACAAGACATTATAAAAGTAACATCATGTGTGTCGGTAATCTCTGTCCGTCTGTTTACACGAGACAACGTAGTTGGCTAGCTAGTTAGCAATGTCGCTATTAGGTGCTCAACCTACAACAAAACATTACGTAAACCTGTAAAAGAAACCAGATTTGTACAAGTCATGAATTAGACTTACTACCGTGTAACGTTTTGTCTTTGCGTGTTAAAACAGACTAGACCAGAATATACAGTATGGGTTCTATATTTACATTATAGACAGAGAATGAGCATCGGATATTATATGTCTATATTACACTTTTGCAAAAAGACAGTATATTGCACATGGGATGAGGAGCGTGGTTATATGTTGTCTACTGAGAGCTAACAGCTGCAGGGAGGAATAAAGGATAATAATAATGATAAAGCTCCTTCATTTAGGGTGTTTCAGTCTGTGGCTGAATATATATATATTGTTATGCGTGTAATTACAGCGTATGTATACACTTCTTTTGTTCAAGAATCCCATTCCATATGTGAGGAGTGTTCATCCACCCCAGCAGAGCCATCAGCTGCTTCGTTATCGGGGGCACCAACTTCGCCACAGACCACAGATCTGTGCAACTGGTAAGAAATAATAAACATGATTTACAGCATTTGTGTATTTCCTTAATGGTTTGATTAATAACCCCTTTTCTCTTCTCTATAGTGTTATGTAGGGAAGAGAAAAAGAAGCACACAGCTGTCCTCGCAGAGCTTCAGGTGGAAGATGTTCAGTAGCAGAAGTGGAACCGGACACAACGTAACCGCCACACCACGGGAGTGCTGCGTTCAACCACGCATTCCTTTGAGTGATTGGGCAGCTTGTCCAGGCAATAGGTGGCAGGAGCATGTGACCTATTTCCTCCCTCCTGTCCTAAGACTCCACCACCTATGTACAGTTTATTTGATTTGCTGTGCAATTTAACTTTGGTTTGCTGTGTTTTTTTGTTTGAATAAACAACAATGTGACTTATGTGATTACGTCATGCGTATTTCTTTTCTTTTAATTGTGGCAGCCTTTACAAACAAAACGTATACAGACAAAAGGAGACATCTCTGCAGAAAGTACAAACTTTTATTTGTAATTCAGTGAAAAACAGTACAATAATAAAGCATTTTACAAATTCACAACAAGTGACACATCAGGCCCTCACCTACATCTCTGCCATCCTCTACACCCTGTGCCACTGCCACCACAGGTTTAACCACTGTAGCTGCTGTGTGTGCATCTCATTCAGTGTCATAGGTCTCACCATGATTTTCACACAGGTTATGCAGAGCACAGCAGGTCATCACCACCATGGATTTCACCAGCTGGACTTCACAGTCATTCCTTTTCAGGAGTGACAGAACCATCTGAAACACACAGGCAGCATGCTTACGTTAATACCAGAATACCAAAAATAGAGATTGCTTTCGGTCATTACTACGCTGTACAATTGTACAGTACTTTGTAGAAGTCTGAGGCCACCATTAGATTGTTGCTATAATGACAATAGAGGAATCATTATTTCTATTTCACTTTACTGGAACACAATCAGAATATATGTATGCAGTTTTTTGTTGTTTTAAAAAAAACATCCTCTACAGGTGTCCAGTATTTAGTGTGATCGACCCTTACACTTGAACAATAACACAACTCTGTTAATACTCGAGTGGAACCTTAATTAATGTTTCTGGTTCAAGACATGCGTGAGTATTACATACTCAAAAAAACAACATCGTTTCTGCACAGTACTGTATATGAGCTAGTTAGCGATAGCAACTATATTAGCTTACCCTCACTCGTCGTCTCGTAACATCTCATCTTCAGTTTCATGATGTATGACTTCCCAAACTTCTCTGTACTCCTCCACAATATTTCTTCTTGCCGCCTGTAGCTTTTTCTGGCGATCTTCTCTTCTGTGTGTGAACAAATGCCACAGACCGAGCAACAGAACGAGTCCACGTCCGTCATTGTTTATGTGCGTGTGTGTCTCGCGTATAAGACGTCATAGCAGTTTCGCGCAGCCGGGTTGCAGCCGTGTTGTGATAACCACGCCCACGTTGAGAAGGTACGTTCTCTGTAGTGGAAACACAACTAAACCGTGCCGTTTCGTGTCGTGTCGCTCAGTGCCGTGTAGCCCGGAGCTAGTGGAAAAGCGCCACAGCTGTCTGACACACCGGTGTCCACTCATATGAATGTAACTGAAATAAAACATTCATATTACGAATAATTTACCAAGTTGACATCATGTGCTGTTGAAGAAAAGACCATTAACTATTAAGGAAAATATTTACTGACATTACATAAAAATCAAGTGAGAAGCCGGCTCATTTTCCCATAGACCTTCATTCCAATGTATTTGTTTTGCAACTATGGTATTTTTTTCTTTGTAGCATATTCTTACCTCCTCTTTAGCTTTTACAACCTTCTATGGTTTGAGGCGAAAGGGTGCCTCATTTTGTTATTTTTCACCTCAAGTGTTTACTTGCAGCTGAATTCCAGTTGTTATTCTTTGGTCATCACATCCTTGTCAGTTTCATGTCCGGTGTTCAGCTGAAGATTTGATTCAAGGAGTCTTGTAAAATACAAAATTGTCACTGTGCTCAGAGAGGGAAGGAGAGAGAGAGCACCGGAGCAGAAAATGTCCCAGTACTTGCAGAAGTCCAAACTTATGTTCCAGTATCTCCCTGCTGCAGAGAAACTCTGCTCCAGCCCCGGGGCCATTGTGTGCATGCCCTGCTATTTCAAGCACTCTGGGGTGTTAAAAAAGACTGGAAAAAATAAAGACCCTGCGCGTGTGTGTGTGTGCATGCCTGTGTGTGAAGACTGATGATTTCACGCTGAGGCAGGGGCCTCTCACACAGCCGTGACCCATCTCCCCCCCCCTCACCTTTGATAGATAGATGGCTTTAGGGGGCTTGTGGCGGATCAGAAGTGATCCGTAGTGTCTTCCAGAGACCGTGCAGCCTGACTGCAAAGTTTATCAGCCTAGGTGGTCGGCCGACACCCACACAGTGCACAGGAGCATGCACAAGACGGAATTCTACCTTGGGAACAAACAATGGATGTTATTCAGATTTACACGTGGCTGGGTTGCCAAGGAAATTTAATTTGAAGTTCTTGGTATCGGTAGGTTCAAATATAATATATTATATTTTTTTTAATTAGCGGTTGTATTAAAAAAATGAACACGTGTGCCATTGTTCATATCACTCCTGTTCTGGCTGCTCTTAATTGGCTGCCTGTTGAAACCAGAGCAGACTTCAAGGTGATATTACTTACCTATAAAATTGTAAATGGGATGGATGGCACCTTCTTATTGGTGTGATTTGGTGATTATAATTGAAAAGCACTTTGATTGAAAGAGCTCTACAAATATTGTTCAGAGATATACAGTCGTGCAAAAGTAGTGTCCGTGAGACAATTGGTCAACTTCTTAGTTGTATTTTTCCTGTGTCCCTCAAAGGAAAAGTGGTACAGCATTATTTTAAATTCACCATATGATACATTCATATATATACAGTATGTGGATAAGTAATGTCGCCCACTCCTTGCCACATCAGACGCACTCCACAAGGTTAAAATAAAAGAGACATACAACTAGATTTCAAAAACTGCATCTCACCTTGATAACTTTTTTCTTGAGGACATCTGAAGACATCGTCTTACCCGAAGAAATTAACAACAACAAAGGTCTAAACTTTCCACTTGTACTGATGGACCGTGAACACAAAGAGCCCAGTACTTTAAGACAGTGATGGGCAGCTTTTGGGGGGAAAGAAAAAAAAATCACCATCTCACTTCAAATCATCATTGGCATTATTTCGCAGAAGGTTTTCAGTGATGCTGATAAACGCCACAATCCAGTCCACAAAGTTACCTCGTCTCGGAACCCGCCTTTTCAATTAAATTCTCGCTGTCAGATTTAGAAGCAGATACAAATGCGATGTCTCCAATTTCACAACAAGACAACAAATCGTCTGAGATTTGTTAATTAAAGCCACCAAACTTTCTTTCTCCCAGTTAGAAAAAGGCGTTATCTGTGATATGTTAGAAACAAAGTTTAGTTGAACCGTGGGAATGTTATATTTGGAATTTGTATTATTTCATTATTTATTCCCCTTTTTTTTTCTTTCTTTTTTTTACTAATTCATTAATGCCGCGTGGGAGATTTAGAAACCTGCTACCTCCATCTGCTTTCCCTTAGTTAACAGATGCTAACCCTTAAAAATAATAATATAATAATAAGCTTCTTGTGTTTGTTTTATTAATGACGCGAGACTCCAGTGATTTATCGTCCAGGCTATTTTACAAACTAAACTAAAGTAACTAAATACCTTACCTAAGGGGGACTGTATTTGTTTCAAATTCAAATATACAGTATAAAACAATTATTTGTCTGAACTTTAAAGAGTTCTCTCGCACGCAGCTGCTTCGTCGATACTCTAACCTAGATACAAAAGGACTTGTGGACAGAGAGATTAGAGGCAGCCACGCTTTTCATATTCTTTGTACTCTCATAAGTATGCACGCTATTGCCGGGGTCATATCTAAGCTGTACTGTCACAACACATTCTCTTTGCCGGCAAACCCTCTTCAATAGACATAGAGCTGCCTTATTGTAATGTGTTAGAACCCCGAGACATAGTGTGAAGCTATGGTTCTGCTCGTCCCTTTTATGTTTTTTTTTTTTTTCCTTCGAGAAGGATAATACTTCAAAGGCAGTGTGACACATTTTGAAAATTCCATACGCCAAAGGGTAACAATCGGTGGGAAAAATAGCTATCGTGTTGCTCGGCTGTGCCAAAAGAGGCACGGATTAAAGCTTAATTTGTACGACTAACTTAAAGAGTCATATGCTTTTAAAAGTCAGTCTCCGTTTTTTACTGCGAGTCATGCTCGTTTTACTGAATAGAAATAGACAGTGAAAATGATATTGAATCTCCACGAATTCAGCGTCTGCGTCTGTCATATACATCACAAACACAATTTCAAAGTGAAAGCACTGTCGTGTTTCGATTCCCTGATTCCATTCCCCTTGTTTTCCTGTCTCGAAAAAGCTTTATTGTTAAATATTTTCAGGACTAACAGATGCGTGGTTTTTATTACTGAGAAGCCTGGAGTATATAAACATAGATTTTTTTTTTTTTATGATTTTCAAAGGCAAAACCCCACAGCATACCTCTACAGCAGACACAGTGAACAGACACAACCAATCGGTGCTGCAGCCATCACACACCGCAAATATATCCATGAAACCGGCACAAGTCCACTTATCTTATCAAGAGCCAGAACTCCACAGTCCTCCCTGCTCGTGAGGTAACGCCGTTTGTCAGTGAGTTAAAGCCACAATCCCTGTCCTTGTGTTTTTTTCTTTCACCGCCGCAAACAAAGAACGTGTTCCTTCATCTTTTAACACATTTCACTCCAACTAGCTTTCACCCAAGACAATAGTAGTATAGCATCTCTGTTCCACTCTCCCGTGTGTGTGTGTTTCTGCTAACAGCTCTGAGCCTATTATTCTGCTATGATTCCTTCTTCTCCCCAAAGTTTGGTTTTATCCATTTAAACCCTACCTTATCACATTGCCTTGCCCCCTCTCTTTGAAAGCCTATATCCCTCAAGCATCTAGTCTCCTGTCCAAATATATCTTCTTTTTTTTTTCATTTTCAACCCCATTTTCTTCTTTGCCCTGAGTTTTGAGGATTGTATTTCAGGGACACGGCAAGGATACCTATTCCTTCTCTGGCCTCTCCTGAGATATCCCCCCCACTCTCTTTGCATTTTTCTCCTCACTAACTTTCCATGTGCAGTTCCCCGGTGTCCTGCCGTGTCACCTTAGCAGCAGTGCAGGACACATCGCTATCTCACTAAAGACTTCATCACAAATTCTCCTACAAAGGCTTGGAAATGACTTCAAGCCATCTCCTCCTCCACTTGTAGAATTACAGAAACCAAAAAACGTAATATGTCAGCAATTATGCTGTCATCTTATTTTCTTGTTCTCTGCGAACACATGGCCAATAAAATGAGGAAAAATGCTATAATGAGGAGTTCTTGTGCATTCCTCACGTCTCGGATAGTGAAGTGCCCTGTGAACTCGGTGTTTCAGCCGTGACGGCGTTTGTTCTCGCTTTATGCACAGAAAGAGAAGCTTCTTTGGCACATTCTAGTAGTCTGATGGAAGCAGCAGCACAGGAAAAGGCTCAGTAAGACCAACCAACAACATACAACAACAGCCACACTGAGATCTGGCACCAGAAGGGTTCTTAAAGCCTGGATAATTTCCAACCAAGCCCATTTGAGAACAGAGTGAGTGTCCTGTCCTCTTGCATATTCAAGTAAAATCCACCATTCTTCACTTGAACGTCCCAGACATCATCCTCCTGATGTGAATGTGCCTCAGCATTCAGAGTACCTACCCATTTGGAGAGGAAGACGGGGGGTTGGGAACCTAAGTGTGATTTACACATGATGCCACTCCTGGATGATGGCGAAGGTGTCGGAGCATTGTGTGCACAAGAAGAAAACAATATGATCATGATAAGGCGTAGGTTTTGACGGCGAGCCTCGGAGCGAATGCACATAAAAACATTGGCACGGAGACTCGTTTGACAGTTCAATCAAAACTCTGTTCGCTGAAACTCTCGTTTGGTGTTTACAGTGTGTGGGCAGTGTGTAGGGTTTAATTAATCATCTTGAGCTTTACATTACGGTATTGTGTTGAATAAAAGCACACGTTGCTGTTATCGCTGTTGTCCGACACACTACGGCACACTTTTGAAAACCCCCCAAGGCTTCGGCGGTGACAAGATTACGTTATTTATAATCTACAATATCGGGCTCAACGTTGCTAAACATGCGTGAGACTTATGGCGTCGCTACAGCTGTTGTCAAGTTGGTTGTGTTTCATCCATTAATTATGGAGAAACGTTGATTCCTGCACGTCAATCCGGAGGACAGCTGTTTATGCCGTTCGCGGCCATAAAACCGAGAGGCTTGATGCAGGGTATTCTGAGAATGCGCGTCAGCTGACAGCCTCGTCTTGATTAACTCTCCTCAGAGGATTACAGTGTCTCTCTTTAACTGACACTGTGGTCTCTATTGGCAAAATGCTGCGTCTCCTGAGGAGAAGAAGAAAACACAGTACCCACCTATACAAGTCCTCCTGATACTCCTCGTCAGGGTGTCATTGAGGGTTTCCTTTCCATAACAACCTTCCCAGGTGCAATTCAGCAATATGCCTAAATCCAGCAAAGTGAATCCATGTGCAATATATTACTGTCACCTAGCAGCATCTTGGGAGGAGGCTTGAAGTCAATTATGTCTTTTGTTCTTTACTTTGAGTGCTGTATTAAGGGACTCTGTCAAGTGTATCAGATTGATAGAAGAAGTAGTAGTAGTAGCAGCCCCTTCCTTCCTCCCTCCCCCGAATCATATTCTCGGCAGTTGAGCTTGAGAGACACACAAAGAAGACGAGAGTATGAGAGTCAAAACAAGATGAGTGAGGGCAGAACAAAGCACTAATCACCAGTGCGCTGTAACATCCTCAGAGAAATGTCAGTTAGCTCAAGAAGCCATCTTTGTAACTGTCGAAGGAAACAAGAGGGGGGCTCGTCGGAGTCGGACACAGAATGTCGCGTGATATTTACTGGTGTGCGTTTTGACGCTTGCAGATGTGTGAAAGTCTTCCCGTCGAGATGGCGACAAAGACTTAACAAGGTCTGTGACTGATGTCGCTTCGATCACTGGAGTTCTGTGTTGTAGTTGGAGCCCAACTTCCAAAAATACACTTACAAATTGTCTAATATCTATGTTTCATCTCATCTTTGAGCTAATGTTTCTAAACCACAGATGTGCGTGCCAACATGACTGGTTTCTACTGATTGTGGCACTTTGGTATCAATGGTGGAATTATGGTTATGAATGAGGTTATGTTTTGGCACAGGGAGTGCTGTGCCTTTTTGGTTTAGGCACAAAAACACCTGATTGGGAAGATCATGCATGGTTTATCATCATCAGCTTTATAATCGTGTTTGGCTGGTTTCTTCATATAAACCCAGTTAAAATGATTAAAATCGACTGCAGAGCATTCAGTACTGTGCAAAAGTCTTTGGCTACCAATAGATTTTCTTATTTTAGCAATGCTATAATGATCATACAGTAAAATTATTTAAAGTTTAAAGAACTGTCATCCTGACTCTATTAAACCTGAAGTGGAACCCCTAATTAATGTCATTGTTGCAGTACATACACATGTTGTGTGGTATGAGCTTGCTAATATAGAAGACCAACTTCCAGTCAGATAATTTTAGTGAAACTCCAATCATTGCAGAATTTGACAGACGACAAAGTTGGAATTGCCCAAAGCACAGTACGGTAAATCCCCTGAACGTGCCTTTGATTTAAAAATTTGGATCCAGGTTTGTAATTACAAGTTTTGTAGGAATAGTAGTGCATCAAAAAACTGTTTGGAAGACACTAGAATACATAATGAATAAAGAGTGCTGCAATGGAACTGGCAGCAATCAAATAATTATGATTATGGCAAATGTCCATAATCAACACCTTCCCCCTTCCTCTGCCGCGCACCTGCATGACAATGACTTTCCCAGAGGTCACGCAGCTTGGTACGCGGAGTGCGAAACCATCAATCAGGATCCACAGCTGTTGAGTCATTGCATTAACTCCGAATGACCACCTCCTCTCTGTGTGTGCGTGTGTGTGTTTCACAGGGGACCTGGTATCAGATGACGAGTACCTGGAAATCCCATCCATCTCCAGACAGAGAGCGGGGACGTACGAATGCACAGCTATCAATGACATCGACGCAGATGTTCAGACTGTGGACATCACCGTCAGCTGTGAGTCCACTGCTGAATTTATGGAACACCTTGCATGCCAACATTTATTACCATTAGTCAATAAGAGAATGCAATACTTAAGTTGAATATGTAGGCTGTGGGAAATCAGTGATTTCTCTTCACTACCATATAACCCTCAGGCGTAATTTACTACCCTCTTAAGTTATTAGAGGACAAAAATGTCCACTACTAAAAACTGCTATAAAAACATTACAGATTCATATTTTTTCTGCATAAATATCTTAAATCGGTCATGAATATTTTGTCTAAGATTAGCCAAAATATTGACTTTGATGCATAATTAGTTTGTGTGTAGCATCACATTTAAAATGTGCTTCCCTCTTAAGTCATAAATGACAACAAATGTCCACACAAAACTGCTATAAAAATAGCGCAGATTAATATTTTTCTTTCTGCTTTTTGGGGTTAAATCTTTTCATCCACTTCAGTCCTGATCAAAACTATCACATATTGAATAATTAACAGGATTTTAACCCTTCAAATGCCAGTTACAATTACATCATGCTAATGGGATTTTTTTAATGGAAAAACACACTGACACACACTTATATTAACATCAAGTTAACATCAAACTGGCATTCAAAGGGTTAAACATCCAGGGAAACATTAATTACAGCAGCATGGTATCAGGCCTGAAATAAAGAATAAAACATATCAACACACCGAGTGATTTGATAATGAAGTAAAAGCAAAGATCAGCGAGAAAGCTCAAAACGACCAGTAAAGGCCCAACAAAAGCAGGACATATACAAAGATGATAGATGTCATTGTGAATGTATTAAGTACCAATGAAATGAATTTAAATAATAAATAAATGGATGAATAAATTCACGGCAAACCGAATGAAAGCGAGGTCGTCGAGGAAGGTTAATGACTTTAATGTCACGCACTCAAGGACCTTAATAAAATATATAACAGAGAAATATGAGACTTTCTATATTTAGGTCTAGACTTCTCGGCTTTGTTCAAACAATCGAGAAAGGAAAATGTATCTATGATTAATAAGCCACGGAGAGAAGGGGAAAGAATTGTATCCCATTAAAAAAAGTTAATTTCATCTCATTGTGTCCTGACACGGTGCAATCTCACAGGTTTGATAAATACTGTACATAATTTGACCTCATAATTCTTGTTAACTTGTGGTCACGGAGCAGATCACACACAGGAGGAGGAGGAGGAGGAAAACTCCTTCTCCTTATTTCCTTGACTCGACTTGTGCTGCCTTGTTGCCCTGATCACACAGTGTGTGTGTGTGTGTGTGTGTACAGATGCTCCGACTGTGTTAGAGGGCAGAGATGTTGGCGTGACCCTTGGCCAGAGAGGAGTGCTGGAGTGTGAGGCTGACGCAGTGCCCGAGGCGGACTTCGAGTGGTACAAAGATGACAGAAGGTAGCAACTTTTACGGACGATTATTATCGATCGGCTGCCACTCACGCAGACACCAAGATGGTAAAGCAAACATAACGAAGAGAAATCATAATTGACTTTTGCTCCCTTTTCCAGGATTTCCAACGGCCTGGACGGCCTGGAGATTGTGAACACTCCGTCACTTTCCAAGCTGACGTTTTTTAACGTGTCTGACGGCGACTACGGCAACTACAGCTGCGTTGCGATCAACAAACTGGGCACCTCAAACACAAGCTTCCTTCTGTATGGTGAGCACATCTGTTACGACACACATAATGCACTACTTTGTCTGCCAAGTATCCGATTGTGCAGATCAATTATCATAT
The DNA here is from genome assembly GCF_963457635.1 of Microchirus variegatus. Classification (NCBI taxonomy): domain Eukaryota; kingdom Metazoa; phylum Chordata; class Actinopteri; order Pleuronectiformes; family Soleidae; genus Microchirus; species Microchirus variegatus. Next base: position 11,079,431 of record NC_139803.1, read on the forward strand.
AATAATTATATATGAATAATTAAAACAAATGTGGGAATGATTTTTACAACACACAGAGCGAATCTGGGGCCTCGCACATTCTGCTCAAATCGTGAATGTGTGAGAAATGTATGCCGCTTTTATAGAGATGGTGACTAATTAAATTCGATTCATCTGGCTGAGCTGGCTGAATCCCTACTGGTTCCCTACTTAAGATGTAGGAATGGAAAAAGGTTTGGCATATTTTAGAAACACACACACATATAGATAAATGTTAAAGCATTTTTTTTCTGTTTCATGCCGGAGCAGCTGCACCCACACACACACACACACGTGTATTACAAGCCTGTGCACACAGTGTTGCACCATATGAACATTATCTTTAAACAATTATGTTCCCACACAACTAGACTGCAAAGGCCACCTGGGTACGTCTTAGAAAAGATCATACTTGATAACATACCAGGATGTCCTCATAATAATGTGTTTTGTTCATCCGCTTTTCAAAATAAAACGAAATATGACAGGGGAGCACATGGGAGGGTCACTCTGAAACAGGAAGACATGACCACAGAGAGAATATCATCATTCCATTCACGGATTTGAACTTCCATGATTTATAACATTTAAATGACGGCGGTCAAGTCAGCAGTCACTTGGCTTTCCACGGTCAAATCAGCCGCTCCTAACTTACGTCAATTCTAATCGAACGGTCCAAACCAAGCAGTCCTATTTCCGGTTTTCAAAAATAAATAAAAACAAGGTACTGGTTTCAGAAATGACCCTCTTACTTCCAGGAAAAAGCATACAAATGTCACAGGTCACGTTCAGGTTACGTTACTTGTGTTAGATGGAAACATCTAAACTGGAAGAATTAGGAAACGTTTGTTTTCTGTTGGTTTTTTTTTTTCATCATTTTATTTTGAAAAACCAACAAATGGATGATACACCAATTATAATAGTGTAAAAACAGTGTTGAAAGCACCATCCCCTCCTCACGCTTGTGAACTAAAATATCAACAAAAAGTGTCATTTTCCCAAAAATCTTTTTCTCAAGCAAGATCATTTCTTTAGCTGTGTGGGGTACATAATTTAAGGGATACAGTGTTGGTATATTACACATTAATAAAATGTTTCCAAGCTGAATTTCGGAATAAAATAGCACCAACATCAATGACATCATCCGATACTCTACTGTAACATGCCAAAGGCCGTTCAGATTCCACTAAAAACATATAGCCTAACCCGAGGTGACACTCCATCTTTCAGACGATCTCTTCATCAATGTTAAGTGAGAATTAAAACAGGTCATTGACACAGACTTGACTTCTCTTTTGCATGTAACTGCCCAGCAGCAATTGTCTTGCCTTTCACAAGTGTTGCCAGTGATGTGTTAAAGTTACCGGTTTTCCGACATATTGCTCTGTTTCATGTGTTTCCCCCTGGTGTAGTGGTAATTGAACCCACTAGCTCAACGCTATTGCAAGGTTAGTATTCCTCGCCAGCGTGTGCACTTTTCAGCTGTCGTGGATTGAAAATAACCCTAACCCTTAACTGCATGCTGGGACATGATGAACATTACCATTTTCACAAACTGGAAGTTGGGATGCAGTGTCACTCTTATTTGTCTCCCCCCTTTATTTGACGAGGAGGAGACAAATCATTGCTTGGCTCATATCAGCGCCGCGCTGCTTTAATGAGTTCTTTTTCTTTTCCTGTTACATTTATGAATTGATTTGTTTGCACCGTGGTGTGATCATATTTGTATCTTTGTGAAAATGGTCAATGTTGCCTGTGCTTCTCATCATGTTTCATTTGTGTGCAAACCTAACCTGCCTCTCTGTTTGGTATGGGCCTCATTTTGATGATTTTTGCATGCTCCTTTTTTTTCACAATGTAAGTATTAACTCTTTCTCATCGTCGTTGTCTGTGCTTGTGTTGTATTTCATTAGTGCGTGTAAAAGCCTCTGCAGGACGACGTGTCTCCCGTATCTGCCTGTGTAGATCGTAGATAGTAGATCTGTGGTGTAGATTACCCTTAAAACGTGTGGAACAAAGGCACACCCTCACCTCTCGTATCATTGACTGTGTCCTTGTCAGTTCTGGCTGCGACGCCCTGTGTGTAAACAAACTCACGCCATTAACACGCACAGAAAAGTATTAATGGCTTTGATTGTGTCTGTGAGTGAATGTCATTATTCTAATTAACCATATGCAGGATTAGGGATAATCCACTGTGACAGAGTAATTGGATAGATGCCCCAAAGGAAACTGTGGTGAACTTGCGGAAATCCAAAGGAAATGAGTGTTCGCTGTGTGACAAGCTTCAAAGTAAAAAGTTCAAATTTGTCCTCAATCCAGAGACAATGCGTTCGTTCACTTACAAGGAACGTTCCTCATCCCAGGAAAAAAGTGTCAAATGAGTTTGCCTCATGAACATGAGAAGCAACAATATTTGAGCACATAATAAGCGGATGTGGCAGTACTTAAATTCAACAGCCACTCACTCATCAGTACATTATTACTCTCCTATAAAATGATGAAGTATTTGTTCCCTGAATATTGTCGCACACTGGACATCTCCATTTTTAATAGTTTCCATATTTAAAGTGAGACAGCAGCAAACTTTAGGGTTCTCTGAATCATAAGTAAGGCGAGAGAAAAGTTGGGTTGGGATCAAAATGAGTGAGCAAACGAACACAAACTGGAACGTGATAATTATATTAAACTGAAACAACTGGAAATGCTGTAATAGCGTTTTTACTTACTGTATAATATGTACAGTGCAAACAGAAATGGGCTTTAGTGCCGAGCAAATAAATATTTGTTTTGAGACTTCACTCGCAAAATCTGCATGCGACTGAGACAGAATAAGCTCCAGGGTTTATCAAAAAGTGACACTGAGCTTCCCTGGAAGTGACTATTTTGCCACATTTGTCCGTTTTTCACTTTCTAGAGGGAGAAAAAAAACGTCTATTCTGTGCTGTTTCTGTTGGTTTTAATGTGCCGTGCAGCTACGGCAATGAATGAGAAGAAGATCTTAACAAAGTAGTCATATCGTTGCTCGTGTTACGGCGAACTTTTAGTCGTGAAATGTAAACACAACAGGACACATTTGACAATTTATTTCATTTTAGAGGAAGCAGAGCTGTCATAGAGCGATACTTTCTGAAAGCTCCACAGGCTCACCTGAGGTATGACAGGAGTTAAACACTGGGGCTTCGAATGTCAGAAAAATAAACACTTCATACTCCAGTACGTATCCAGTAACACTAATGTTTCACTGTATTTGCCAAAACATGAGCAGTAACATACATTTGCTGACTCCCAGTTTCAGCTGACGAAAGCAAACCGTTTGAAGAAAATCCTCTCTTTATAGACCGGGTCTGGGTTTTAAGAATGCCCCGGTGACGGACAGATTACATTTCAAATGCTGAGCTGTGCCCAGTTTTAATCTGATTAAACTTCACACATCGCATTTGATGTTGCAGACCGCATCATTTTGATGGTCACACTCGTACGCAGGCGCTAAGTTCACCTCCTGCCTCCTGCTGGAAGCTTCTACTGTAGCCGCTGTATCATTGTCATTTGATGTGAATCCTAACAAAGACCGTTTCATGTCTGTGGGTTTACCTGCCTCCACCAGCCGTTAATACACGTCCACTTTCAGCGACATCTGCTTTGAAAACAGCAATTCCGAGCGTTATGCTCAGTCATGAAAGTGTAAAAGAATCAGAAAAGCATTTACAAAATCAGAAGTGACTCATTTAAGACATACAATAGGTATGTTATGCTAAGTTATTCAACTAAACGTGTGCTAGAAAGCGATTAGATTAATTTAGAATCAGCTGTTTGTCAGGGATGATGAACCGAGCTCGAAGGTGGTTGGCCAAATGAGGCAACGTCAATACTTCCAGGGAAGCTCAGCTTCTCTTGGAGTCAATGGATGATGATTGGAGGAACTGTCGGAAAGGCGGAAGCAGAAAACACAGAAACAAACACGACAGCGGAGCCTTTTCTGCCTCAGTCACGTATGGAGGGAAGTCGAAGGCGAATAGCTGCTCCTTGTGTGTTATTTGCTCGCTGATATAGACCATTACATTTCCTTTTCCTAGTTGTTCGTTTGCATAATTTATGTAAGAATTTAAATGTAAATAATTGGGCTAGAAATTAGCTTTCCCCCCCGTTTCAGAGATCAGCAACCGCCACTGACACAAACGTAAATTGAAAACAACAAAGTATCTAGGGTAGACCCTTGAGGTGCTCCATATAGCATCAAAATGACTTAAACGTAACGTTTAGGATTATCTCCAGTGAAAGTGATGATGATAAAGGTAGATTCACTTAATCTGCAGACACGGTGATGCAACTGCAAATGCTAATCATGTTGAAAATAGAGTGTGAAGCAGTCACCTCACAAGGATTACATCATTTCCATTTGCTATCCGTCTCAGCAGATAGAGCATTAATTGATAGAGGAAAATGAAATCCTTAATTGTTAAAGTGTATTATTTTTCTTCCTCGCTCGTTCCATGCTGTCAGGACCGAGAGCAGTTCTGGACGGCAGTGGCGGCGGCGCAATGGGAGTGCACGCACACACCTGGATCCTCTTCATAGTGCTTCTGCCACTGCTGCTTCGATTTTGAAGCGTATTTGATTTGAATGGGTTGTGTGTGTGTGTGTGTGTGTGTGTGTGTGAGGTTGTCTGTGTTTTTTTTGTTTTTTTTCCAACCAGAATCATAATATGATGCACAGTGGGTGCATGAGGTACCAAGTTATGTAATGATAATGATATAGAGATTAAGTACATAACATGTTTTTGCTTGGTTTGCTTGTTTTGATTTGTTTGTTTTTTTCGTTTTTAAAGGATGTAACAGGTGTTTCATGAATTGAGTTTGATATATATTTTTTTCCCTCTCGCGCTCTAAATTATATTATTCTTGATTGTCTGTTTTTCTTTGGGAGGGAAAAAAAAAGTGTGTGATTTTTAAAAATGAGGCAAACGCTATTCAAACTGGATTTTTCTTAACTTTTAACCACATTGCATATTCATCCCAACTCTAGGAAGAAAAAAAAAATTACAGCACGTATGAGAGGTGAATGTTAAATACCTCAAAGTCAAAGTGAGACAGTGGAACAGAAGGGATTGAGGCTACCCTGAGGCTGAAAGCCTGGTATTATCATATTTTAATGTATAATAATTATCATTCAGTCTGGATGTTGAAAAGCAAAATTGTTTTTGACCCTCAAGTATTTTTGTTCTCCGCATTCCCGTGATATACTTGCAGTTGTTACATGCTAATATTTGAGGTTTAATTTTATTTTATTCGTCCAGTTTTGTTTTAATATCGAAATGTTTGAGAAGGGTAAATATGAAGCTGTAATTATTTAGGACAAATACCATAGTTCAATGTCTTTGTTGTATTTTTTATTTTATTTTTTTTCATTTCTTTACCAGTACAGTTGTACACAATAATGTTGTCAAGAATAATTATGTCATAACAAAGTAATTAATTAGGAGGGCGAGTCGACGTGTGCGACTTGAGTAATGCAAATTTTACAAATGCTGTTGCTACTTCTTTGAATATCCTGCAATTTTTACACACTGATTTGAGAAAATGCTCCGTGTTTCATGTTTCAACGCAGCAGTGGAAGGTCAGGGACCACTCGGTACAACCATGTCAACAGAAAATAAACAACTCTGCATGTATTTAGGCGCCAGTGACCCCCCCCAACCCCAAAGAATGATGACGTTTATACAGCACCATACATCTGTTTTCTCATCTCCTTTTCTGTCATATTACAAGGAAAAGTTGTGTTTGGCTCTAATCTGGGGGGCGACAATAATCTAAAATGATTGATACCTTTAAACCAAAATGTACAGTGTGTAGGTCTTGGCTGTGACACGTCTCCATGACTATGACAATTCCAGCTTTTTCTAGAGAAGTGAAAAACAAAACATTGCAGTCGTACAGTATAGTACGTGAGCCGATTGCAATAACCTTGATTGATCAGACGTCGGAGGAAAAAAAAAGGCTACAGCTGCTCTTACCGCTTGATGTATAGCTTGCATTATGAAAAAAAAAAAAACAACCAGGATATATGAGGAAACCTCTCCGTTTTATACTATAGAGGCCGTAAAAACAACAAAACCTCTGTTTCCTTATTTCGCTGTGACCGTGAGGATTTTATGCAACAACCGGTAACTCTCTCACAACACAACACAACAGAAAGAGATAAAAAGCAGCATGCTTGGTGTCGGTGAGTGATTCACACCATTTGCCAGACAGCACTCACGCCCCCTGCCAACTATAGCGTGTCTGTCATGGAAGAGGGATCCTTTCATTGTGGCTCTTACTGAGGATATTTTTTCCCCCTTGTTAAAAAGGTTGTGGGTTTGTTTGTTTGTTTTTTTTGTTGTTGAGGGGTTGGGGTGGGGGGGTTGTTTCTTAGTTGAACCAAGGCTCAAAGGATGTCACTATGTGTGCAGATTGTAAAGCCCAGTGAAGGGATTTGTGGCTTCGTGGCCTCATAAGAAACATTGGTTGGGCAACACTTTTCCTGTCCAAATCCAACCCAAACCTGACAGACATTGACCTGAGCCCCTAACATGCAACTGCTACCATGGCGACGGCTTGTTTTCCCTGTTTACGGACACATGCAATCTCACCTTATCGTCTTTCAAAGGAAAAAAGTCTTCACGACTTTCTTCTGATTCTGTGGTCCGTCATCCGTGCGCCCGTTGGTGTGGAAAATGAAAAGAGCCAATATCCAAATCAAAAAGGAATTGATCAGGGTAATCGCGAGCTGAATCCGATCTGGCTTATCCCACTTTTTCTTTTCACACACAAGACAAAGAGAGAGACAGACACTGCAGATGGTCATTCATCTCCAGCACAGAGATGCTCGGATATGACATGGTAATTGCTCCGTCCTGGCTCAGAGGATATATCTTGACTGATTCTTCTCGTCTCTTTCGTCCCAGTCCTTTTTGTTCACATGATTAACCGCGTTTGCGCTCGTCTGACCACGCCCTGTGGACATCTGGGTTTGTTGTCAAGTAGCAACGACCTGGGGTACGCGATACCTTTTCTTGCGTACGTTTCTCCCCCGTGTAGAGTCTTTCCATTTTCATTTTTTACTACCTCTGAGCAGCTCAGCGGCGTGATTAACTACCACTTTAAAGTAACTGAGATATGGCGTTGACAGTGTTTCTTTGTGCACTGTTATGACAGCGAAACCCATGATTTACCACACAGATTTAGTCGGTATACGTGCACAGCTGCTCTCCACAGGTTTTCTGATAGGGCACTGTAGGCAACCGTATATTGAATATGCCGTTTATTGCATTGTCCTTAGATATTGTGAGTTTTCTTTTTCTTATTTTGAATGCAATAAAGACTCAGTTGTTTTTTTTTTTACCCTGAGTCAAGCACACTAGTACGAGCAAAACATTTAAGTATGGATTTGTAAGAACCAGCAGGGCTGCTGGCATAATATAACATGTTTTGGATTTCTAGAATCGCACGGAAATCAAAAACTGGGGGTTTTTTTCATACAGAACCACGGATGTGAAGATGGTCGTATAAGCCGACTGATTTCACCTAACAATCCACTCAAATAACAGCTCTGCCACATGGTCACTATGGCAGCGATTGAGAATCGGGACCGACTTCAAACTAAAAACGGAGCACATTAATATTCCACAATTTAGACACATCATTAAAAATGAACCCCCGCCACAGTCGAAAACCAAAATAACAATGTTGTTTATCCAATGCGATGAGTTGTGGTCACAGACGGGAACATGTGGCGTGCTGAGCCGAAGAGGCAGTTGAGAGAGGCAGAGAGCACCGCGGTCTGATCTGCGATCTGAGCGCGACATCTTCTGCCTGCGCAGTGGAGACGGAGAACAGTCAGCACCTGTCAGATCGCTGCTGGAAACCCACGCCTGATCACATTTTCCAAAAGTTCCGGCCTTATCATCTTCATTTTCCTTGATCTGAAATCCCTGCTGTTGCATACATGTAAGAAGACGAGGCACGTGGGGGGAAAATCTTGAAATCCTGTGCTTCCGTGTAACGTAAAATCATCAGAGATGTGTTCTGAAACACAGTGCATGTATTAAAAAATATATCTGACCAGTGATATATCTGGCCTACAATCAGCCTACAGCTTGCTACAGCCAACTATGCCTTAGTCTCTCATCTTTAGTCTTGATTGACATAATAATTAACCGATTTTTTTTTGCTGTTACTGATTGATAATCCCACGCTAATCTTTCAGCAAAAATGTAAATAATCAATCTAGACTCCTGCGCCTCACGCAGTCGGAATTGTAGGAATTGTGACCAATCATGGAGCAGTTTTGACAAAGTGTGCACAGGTCATGTCGCCATGAAAAAAGTCACTATTCCAGCAACTGCCTATACCTTGATAAACACAAAAATGTCAAAAGAGTCTCTGTTTGTGCTTATCATGACAGAGAGCTGTGATCCAACTGTGGATGAAACTATATGATCAACTATTTTCTATCCCAATGCAGCTTTAAAACTGTAGTATATGACACCCACCCTCACAGTATATAATTTGTCTTATTTCCATGGGTAAAAGACGACTTCCTTAACCGAAACTAATTTGTCACCCTCTTACAGCAGTCGGCTACACGTGCTACACTTTTCCGTGCAGCATCGTAAAAGGCAGCCTCTGTGTCGTCGCATTAGAGCGAAAAAATGCAAATGCCCTCGATTCCCACGACGTTTGACTTTTAGAAAAGGATGCGCTGCACTTCCAATTCAAGCAAAACTTATAATGATAAAAAACCCAAGCTGCGCGAGGAGAGAATGTCTGAAATACACAAGTCGGACATTTCTGATACAGCGTCTGCAGTTTAGCTCTGAGGAGGCCCCCCGAATACACTTAAACCATCCTTTTTTTCCCCATCTGAATCACAGCCATGAATGCTTATATTTGGGCACTGCATATTTATGTTGATATGACCAATTCCACTGTCAGCAAAGGAATTGCAGGGCACACTCTTTCTCTCGGGCCCAATCAAACACGGTGGCAGTGGGCTGTTTTGTGAGCGGAAAAAGCGGAAGTTATGGATATATTTCTTTTCTCTGTGTCCATGTGCGAGGCAAGAGAGCGCAGTCTTGGAGGAGAATTTGATACAATTTCAGAAGAAGAAATTAAAAAAAAGACTGAGCTTGTGTTGCACCTACCAGATAACAGTATTATTAATTTTAGGTGTTGTGACGTTTGTGTGATTTGCATTGCAGTCTGGAAGAGAGGAATTTTTGGACGTGAACTTTGGTCGGACATGAGTAATCGAACCTTTTCTTGTCTCAGCTGCCAGGAGATAATCACAGCAGACGCATGACATAGTATCATCTGATGGCAGTCATTTTGGATGATTCACGAAAATAATAGTTAAAAAAAAAAAAATACCCTGCCCTTTTCCTGGCAACAAGTTCACAGAAACTCTCTTCAATGGGACTGTTCACAAGCGGAAGGGAGACACACGCTGTTTCGACTCCCTGCATTGTAAAGGATTGTGGATTCATGTGTATTTTCTTGATGAAAAGTGTGTGCTCATATTTAAGACTGATAATATTAAAATGTTGTATCTTAACATTGTGTTTGTTGGCGTTTTTATTGATTTCTATTAGTATTTTCTAATGTTAATTATACAATACAAAGGATGATTTATTTGTTTTCTTCTTCTTACAGTAGATGTCTGCACTACACTCTTAGAAATAAGAGTTCCTTCTACAAGGGCTAACGTTCTACCTGGTAAGAACTATTTTGATCCGAACTCTTTAAAACACATTTCCTGAATAAAGGGTTTAAACCCTCCAAAAGGGTTCCAGGTGGAACCTTTATAAAGAGGTTCTACCTGGGGCCAAAAAGTCAAAGAACCTTATATGGTTCTACTTTGCACTTTTATTTCTAAGATTGTGCATATGCTATTTACCCAGGGTGCCTTGTTGCTCTGCTGCTCTGCTTTATGCATGTGAATTTGCACAATCTGGAAGGAACAAAATATTTGATATGGAGAGTGAAGGAAGCAGAACACATTGACAGATTCTTGTTGATTGTGATGATTAAAAAATCTTTTGTGAACAAATTGTGGAAAATACAGTAAACAACAAGCAGGCAGTGGAGTTGTTGCCCAGATTTCTGCTGACTACATTGGAAGTGCCAACATGTGGGGATTCTTTCGCTTTGGAGAAGCTTGTTTATTGGAGAAAGGTGGTGACTCACACAGTGTTTTATATCTAATGCTATATTGGTCTTTATTTGATGGGGGGCCTAGAACCCAATACCCCCAATAGATGCCATCTAAGGTATCAGGTGTTCTGCCATGCCTGCACTGCCAACAGACTTTTTCCAAAGGTGCAGCAGAGGTCCTCAGTACCACATATCCAGTAACAAGGCAAACCTATTGATTTCCGTCCTCAGAAGCCCTGACCTTGATCTGGGCTCATTGTGGTCTCTGTGCTCCATTACCAACAGCTCCTTACTGCAGTTCACTAAATGACACCGCCGCATTTGAGTCTGTAGCTGAGTGGATTTTAAAAGATTCCGATACATTAATTATTTGATAAAAAACACAGCAGGGTGCCTGCTATGATGCTCTGAATGTTTTCTCTTCCTCCACCATATATGTTTATCGCATACTTTAGCTGAATCCAAAACCCCCTTTCCTTATATCAGTTATTTTCTATATAGTTGATACATGTAATGATGCTTGTTGATGATGTGTTTTTTTTAAAGGTTTTTTTGTTTTGAGGAAGTGGGGAGGGGGTTGAGAGTGCTCTATTCCAGCCTCAACAAATATTTAATTCATGCAAACAGCTGCTCTCCACAGCTGAGAGTTGCTCCGTACACCGGAGACCAGGGAATGCAGTGACACTGTTCCGGAGATAAAAGGTTCTTTTTTTTCTTAGCTTCATTTTTAAAACCCAGTGTCCCAAAATTCACAGCTAACACATCCCGGCCCAGCTACTTTTATTGTTAAACAAACTCCGTAGGATGCATATAATGGAAGGACATATAACATAGAATTTATGGATGGAGGTGTAGTACATATATCTGTGAAATTCATCCCAAAGTGGACCATACGAGTCAACATGTACATGCTTTAGGTAAGAAAATGTAACTCTATATATATGTTTTATTAGTTTTGTCATGATATATTGTTACTGTTGGATGCTGCCTGCCTGTTAATGAACTCTGACTGACCTCTACAGGGTTCTGCAGGCATCCCGATTTGCATCGATGCATCTCCTGGAGACCAAAGCTTTGAGGAATTGTTCGTGTCTAAAAATACACAACGCACAACACAGACATGCTGCATATAACCACAGAGAGATCAGAAACTCCCCAAAAAACATTGATATGATTACCAAACTCAGTTAAAACACCAATCGATCTAACCAGCAGGTGTAGAAAACACCGTAACAGTGTAAGCATTGATAACTGTCACCGGAGAATCGTCTGCTGGACTCCAACAGTACCAATTTGTATCACTTTACAATCAAGATTCAGCAAAATAAGAGTAAAACAACTCACTTTCAAGGAAAAACAAACAGAAGTATTCCCTTACCTTTGCTGTTTATCAGAAAAACTGATATACACCGGCATAAAACCGAGGAAACATGTAAAAGTGTGTCAAAATGAACTGTTTTTTTTGTGTTTGTGAGTTTGTTTTCCAGTCACCTAACCTTCAATAATGATAATTAGGATTTCCTAAATAGGATTTAAGAGGCTTGGACACTTTGGAGCAGGAGAATCAACCCTATCTTCATCTACTGAGCTGCAGCCGCCTGCATTATCATGGTGGTGCCAGGTGTCAGGGACTCAACATGGTGATGAATGAGAGGTAAGACTTTTTGAAGTTTACTCTGTAGAATATGCTGCTTGTGAATCTATTAAGAAACATTTTAACCAGAGTTTAGAGCGAGCCCTTTTCCCGCCAGAGGACATCTCTGTTTCTTAATATTTCCAAAGAACCTACTTTGCTGGACTTGTAATGTTTCCTTGAACTGTTTTCTTACTTTATTGAACTCACTTAGTCGCTAAAAGAGTGACCCCGACTGATGTGTCTCTGAAGTCATAAGCTATGTCCACAAATTCATTTGACATACGCCTCACCGTGTTTTTAGGAGCCCAAAACTTCAGTGTAGTGTAGTATGTCGTTTTTGTCAAATTTTGGACCAAATTTTTTTTCTCCAAAAATGGTCACATTTTGGAGACATAGTATAGTATGACGTACTACATAGTATAGTATGACGTTTTTGTCACGTTTTGGACCAAAAAAAGTTTTTCAGAAATATTGTCAGTTCTTCGACGACATAGTATAGTATGTCGTTTTTGTCAAATTTTGGACCAAATTTTTTTTCTCCAAAAATGGTCACATTTTGGAGACATAGTATAGTATGACGTACTACATAGTATAGTATGATGTTTTTGTCACGTTTTGGACCAAAAAAACGTTTTTCAAAAATATTGTCAGTTCTTGGACGACATAGTATAGTATGTCGTTTTTGTCAAATTTTGGACCAAATTTTTTTTCTCCAAAAATGGTCACATTTTGGAGACATAGTATAGTATGACGTACTACATAGTATAGTATGACGTTTTTGTCACGTTTTGGACCAAAAAAAGTTTTTCAGAAATATTGTCAGTTCTTCGACGACATAGTATAGTATGTCGTTTTTGTCAAATTTTGGACCAAATTTTTTTTCTCCAAAAATGGTCACATTTTGGAGACATAGTATAGTATGACGTACTACATAGTATAGTATGATGTTTTTGTCACGTTTTGGACCAAAAAAACGTTTTTCAAAAATATTGTCAGTTCTTGGACGACATAGTATAGTATGTCGTTTTTGTCAAATTTTGGACCAAATTTTTTTTCTCCAAAAATGGTCACATTTTGGAGACATAGTATAGTATGACGTACTACATAGTATAGTATGTCGTTTTTGTCAAATTTTGGACCAAATTTTTTTTCTCCAAAAATGGTCACATTTTAGAGACATAGTATAGTATGACGTACTACATAGTATAGTATGACGTTTTGTCATGTTTTGGACCAAAAAAACGTTTTTCAAATATATTGTCAGTTCTTGGACGACATAGTATAGTATGTCGTTTTTGTCAAATTTTGGACCAAATTTTTTTTCTCCAAAAATGGTCACATTTTGGAGACATAGTATAGTATGACGTACTACATAGTATAGTATGACGTTTTTGTCACGTTTTGGACCAAAAAAAGTTTTTCAGAAATATTGTCAGTTCTTCGACGACATAGTATAGTATGTCGTTTTTGTCAAATTTTGGACCAAATTTTTTTTCTCCAAAAATGGTCACATTTTAGAGACATAGTATAGTATGACGTACTACATAGTATAGTATGACGTTTTTGTCATGTTTTGGACCAAAAAAACGTTTTTCAAAAATATTGTCAGTTCTTGGACTACATAGTATAGTATGTCGTTTTTGTCAAATTTTGGACCAAATTTTTTTTCTCCAAAAATGGTCACATTTTGGAGACATAGTATAGTATGACGTACTACATAGTATAGTATGATGTTTTTGTCACGTTTTGGACCAAAAAAACGTTTTTCAAAAATATTGTCAGTTCTTGGACGACCTAGTACAGTATGTCGTTTTTGTCAAATTTTGGACCAAATTTTTTTTCTCCAAAAATGGTCACATTTTGGAGACATAGTATAGTATGACGTACTACATAGTATAGTATGATGTTTTTGTCACGTTTTGGACCAAAAAAACGTTTTTCAGAAATATTGTCAGTTCTTGGACTATATAGTATAGAATGTCGTTTTTGTCAAATTTTGGACCAAATTTTTTTTCTCCAAAAATGGTCACATTTTAGAGACATAGTATAGTATGACGTACTACATAGTATAGTATGACGTTTTTGTCACGTTTTGGACCCAAAAAAGTTTTTCAAAAATATTGTCAGTTCTTGGACGACATAGTATAGTATGTCGTTTTTGTCAAATTTTGGACCAAATTTTTTTTCTCCAAAAATGGTCACATTTTGGAGACATAGTATAGTATGACGTACTACATAGTATAGTATGACGTTTTTGTCACGTTTTGGACCAAAAAAAGTTTTTCAGAAATATTGTCAGTTCTTCGACGACATAGTATAGTATGTCGTTTTTGTCAAATTTTGGACCAAATTTTTTTTCTCCAAAAATGGTCACATTTTAGAGACATAGTATAGTATGACGTACTACATAGTATAGTATGACGTTTTTGTCATGTTTTGGACCAAAAAAACGTTTTTCAAAAATATTGTCAGTTCTTGAACGACATAGTATAGTATGTCGTTTTTGTCAAATTTTGGACCAAATTTTTTTTCTCCAAAAATGGTCACATTTTGGAGACATAGTATAGTATGACGTACTACATAGTATAGTATGATGTTTTTGTCACGTTTTGGACCAAAAAAACGTTTTTCAAAAATATTGTCAGTTCTTGGACGACCTAGTATAGTATGTCGTTTTTGTCAAATTTTGGACCAAATTTTTTTTCTCCAAAAATGGTCACATTTTGGAGACATAGTATAGTATGACGTACTACATAGTATAGTATGATGTTTTTGTCACGTTTTGGACCAAAAAAACGTTTTTCAAAAATATTGTCAGTTCTTGGACTACATAGTATAGTATGTCGTTTTTGTCAAATTTTGGACCAAATTTTTTTTCTCCAAAAATGGTCACATTTTGGAGACATAGTATAGTATGACGTACTACATAGTATAGTATGACGTTTTTGTCACGTTTTGGACCAAAAAAAGTTTTTCAGAAATATTGTCAGTTCTTGGACGACATAGTATAGTATGTCGTTTTTGTCAAATTTTGGACCAAATTTTTTTTCTCCAAAAATGGTCACATTTTAGAGACATAGTATAGTATGACGTACTACATAGTATAGTATGACGTTTTTGTCATGTTTTGGACCAAAAAAACGTTTTTCAAAAATATTGTCAGTTCTTGAACGACATAGTATAGTATGTCGTTTTTGTCAAATTTTGGACCAAATTTTTTTTCTCCAAAAATGGTCACATTTTGGAGACATAGTATAGTATGACGTACTACATAGTAAAGTATGATGTTTTTGTCACGTTTTGGACCAAAAAAACGTTTTTCAAAAATATTGTCAGTTCTTGGACGACCTAGTATAGTATGTCGTTTTTGTCAAATTTTGGACCAAATTTTTTTTCTCCAAAAATGGTCACATTTTGGAGACATAGTATAGTATGACGTACTACATAGTATAGTATGATGTTTTTGTCACGTTTTGGACCAAAAAAACGTTTTTCAAAAATATTGTCAGTTCTTGGACTACATAGTATAGTATGTCGTTTTTGTCAAATTTTGGACCAAATTTTTTTTCTCCAAAAATGGTCACATTTTGGAGACATAGTATAGTATGACGTACTACATAGTATAGTATGACGTTTTTGTCACGTTTTGGACCAAAAAAAGTTTTTCAGAAATATTGTCAGTTCTTCGACGACATAGTATAGTATGTCGTTTTTGTCAAATTTTGGACCAAATTTTTTTTCTCCAAAAATGGTCACATTTTGGAGACATAGTATAGTATCACGTACTACATAGTATAGTATGATGTTTTTGTCACGTTTTGGACCAAAAAAACGTTTTTCAAAAATATTGTCAGTTCTTGGACGACATAGTATAGTATGTCGTTTTTGTCAAATTTTGGACCAAATTTTTTTTCTCCAAATATGGTCACATTTTAGAGACATAGTATAGTATGACGTACTACATAGTATAGTATGACGTTTTTGTCACGTTTTGGACCAAAAAAGTTTTTCAAAAATATTGTCAGTTCTTGGACGACATAGTATAGTATGTCGTTTTTGTCAAATTTTGGACCAAATTTTTTTTCTCCAAAAATGGTCACATTTTGGAGACATAGTATAGTATGACGTACTACATAGTATAGTATGACGTTTTTGTCACGTTTTGGACCAAAAAAAGTTTTTCAGAAATATTGTCAGTTCTTCGACGACATAGTATAGTATGTCGTTTTTGTCAAATTTTGGACCAAATTTTTTTTCTCCAAAAATGGTCATATTTTAGAGACATAGTATAGTATGACGTACTACATTGTATAGTATGACGTTTTTGTCATGTTTTGGACCAAAAAAACGTTTTTCAAAAATATTGTCAGTTCTTGAACGACATAGTATAGTATGTCGTTTTTGTCAAATTTTGGACCAAATTTTTTTTCTCCAAAAATGGTCACATTTTGGAGACATAGTATAGTATGACGTACTACATAGTATAGTATGATGTTTTTGTCACGTTTTGGACCAAAAAAGCGTTTTTCAAAAATATTGTCAGTTCTTGGACGACATAGTATAGTATGTCGTTTTTGTCAAATTTTGGACCAAATTTTTTTTCTCCAAAAATGGTCACATTTTGGAGACATAGTATAGTATGACGTACTACATAGTATAGTATGATGTTTTTGTCACGTTTTGGACCAAAAAAACGTTTTTCAAAAATATTGTCAGTTCTTGGACTACATAGTATAGTATGTCGTTTTTGTCAAATTTTGGACCAAATTTTTTTTCTCCAAAAATGGTCACATTTTGGAGACATAGTATAGTATGACGTACTACATAGTATAGTATGATGTTTTTGTCACGTTTTGGACCAAAAAAACGTTTTTCAAAAATATTGTCAGTTCTTGGACGACATAGTATAGTATGTCGTTTTTGTCGAATTTTGGACCAAATTTTTTTTCTCCAAATATGGTCACATTTTAGAGACATAGTATAGTATGACGTACTACATAGTATAGTATGACGTTTTTGTCACGTTTTGGACCAAAAAAGTTTTTCAAAAATATTGTCAGTTCTTGGACGACATAGTATAGTATGTCGTTTTTGTCAAATTTTGGACCAAATTTTTTTTCTCCAAAAATGGTCACATTTTGGAGACATAGTATAGTATGACGTACTACATAGTATAGTATGACGTTTTTGTCACGTTTTGGACCAAAAAAAGTTTTTCAGAAATATTGTCAGTTCTTCGACGACATAGTATAGTATGTCGTTTTTGTCAAATTTTGGACCAAATTTTTTTTCTCCAAAAATGGTCACATTTTAGAGACATAGTATAGTATGACGTACTACATTGTATAGTATGACGTTTTTGTCATGTTTTGGACCAAAAAAACGTTTTTCAAAAATATTGTCAGTTCTTGAACGACATAGTATAGTATGTCGTTTTTGTCAAATTTTGGACCAAATTTTTTTTCTCCAAAAATGGTCACATTTTGGAGACATAGTATAGTATGACGTACTACATAGTATAGTATGATGTTTTTGTCACGTTTTGGACCAAAAAAGCGTTTTTCAAAAATATTGTCAGTTCTTGGACGACATAGTATAGTATGTCGTTTTTGTCAAATTTTGGACCAAATTTTTTTTCTCCAAAAATGGTCACATTTTAGAGACATAGTATAGTATGACGTACTGCATAGTATAGTATGACGTTTTTGTCACGTTTTGGACCAAAAAAGTTTTTCAAAAATATTGTCAGTTCTTGGACGACATAGTATAGTATGTCGTTTTTGTCAAATTTTGGACCAAATTTTTTTTCTCCAAAAATGGTCACATTTTGGAGACATAGTATAGTATGACGTACTACATAGTATAGTATGACGTTTTTGTCACGTTTTGGACCAAAAAAAGTTTTTCAGAAATATTGTCAGTTCTTCGACGACATAGTATAGTATGTCGTTTTTGTCAAATTTTGGACCAAATTTTTTTTCTCCAAAAATGGTCACATTTTAAAGACATAGTATAGTATGACGTACTACATAGTATAGTATGACGTTTTTGTCATGTTTTGGACCAAAAAAACGTTTTTCAAAAATATTGTCAGTTCTTGGACTACATAGTATAGTATGTCGTTTTTGTCAAATTTTGGACCAAATTTCTTTTCTCCAAAAATGGTCACATTTTGGAGACATAGTATAGTATGACGTACTACATAGTATAGTATGATGTTTTTGTCACGTTTTGGACCAAAAAAACGTTTTTCAAAAATATTGTCAGTTCTTGGACGACCTAGTATAGTATGTCGTTTTTGTCAAATTTTGGACCAAATTTTTTTTCTCCAAAAATGGTCACATTTTGGAGACATAGTATAGTATGACGTACTACATAGTATAGTATGATGTTTTTGTCACGTTTTGGACCAAAAAAACGTTTTTCAAAAATATTGTCAGTTCTTGGACTACATAGTATAGTATGTCGTTTTGTCAAATTTTGGACCAAATTTTTTTTCTCCAAAAATGGTCACATTTTAGAGACATAGTATAGTATGACGTACTACATAGTATAGTATGACGTTTTTGTCACGTTTTGGACCAAAAAAGTTTTTCAAAAATATTGTCAGTTCTTGGACGACATAGTATAGTATGTCGTTTTTGTCAAATTTTGGACCAAATTTTTTTCTCCAAAAATGGTCACATTTTGGAGACATAGTATAGTATGACGTACTACATAGTATAGTATGACGTTTTTGTCACGTTTTGGACCAAAAAAAGTTTTTCAGAAATATTGTCAGTTCTTCGACGACAAAGTATAGTATGTCGTTTTTGTCAAATTTTGGACCAAATTTTTTTTCTCCAAAAATGGTCACATTTTAGAGACATAGTATAGTATGACGTACTACATTGTATAGTATGACGTTTTTGTCATGTTTTGGACCAAAAAAACGTTTTTCAAAAATATTGTCAGTTCTTGAACGACATAGTATAGTATGTCGTTTTTGTCAAATTTTGGACCAAATTTTTTTTCTCCAAAAATGGTCACATTTTGGAGACATAGTATAGTATGACGTACTACATAGTATAGTATGATGTTTTTGTCACGTTTTGGACCAAAAAAGCGTTTTTCAAAAATATTGTCAGTTCTTGGACGACATAGTATAGTATGTCGTTTTTGTCAAATTTTGGACCAAATTTTTTTTCTCCAAAAATGGTCACATTTTAGAGACATAGTATAGTATGACGTACTGCATAGTATAGTATGACGTTTTTGTCACGTTTTGGACCAAAAAAGTTTTTCAAAAATATTGTCAGTTCTTGGACGACATAGTATAGTATGTCGTTTTTGTCAAATTTTGGACCAAATTTTTTTTCTCCAAAAATGGTCACATTTTGGAGACATAGTATAGTATGACGTACTACATAGTATAGTATGACGTTTTTGTCATGTTTTGGACCAAAAAAACGTTTTTCAAAAATATTGTCAGTTCTTGGACTACATAGTATAGTATGTCGTTTTTGTCAAATTTTGGACCAAATTTTTTTTCTCCAAAAATGGTCACATTTTGGAGACATAGTATAGTATGACATACTACATAGTATAGTATGATGTTTTTGTCACGTTTTGGACCAAAAAAACGTTTTTCAAAAATATTGTCAGTTCTTGGACGACCTAGTATAGTATGTCGTTTTTGTCAAATTTTGGACCAAATTTTTTTTCTCCAAAAATGGTCACATTTTGGAGACATAGTATAGTATGACGTACTACATAGTATAGTATGATGTTTTTGTCACGTTTTGGACCAAAAAAACGTTTTTCAAAAATATTGTCAGTTCTTGGACTACATAGTATAGTATGTCGTTTTTGTCAAATTTTGGACCAAATTTTTTTTCTCCAAAAATGGTCACATTTTAGAGACATAGTATAGTATGACGTACTACATAGTATAGTATGACGTTTTTGTCACGTTTTGGACCAAAAAAGTTTTTCAAAAATATTGTCAGTTCTTGGACGACATAGTACAGTATGTCGTTTTTGTCAAATTTTGGACCAAATTTTTTTTCTCCAAAAATGGTCACATTTTGGAGACATAGTATAGTATGACGTACTACATAGTATAGTATGACGTTTTTGTCACGTTTTGGACCAAAAAAAGTTTTTCAGAAATATTGTCAGTTCTTCGACGACATAGTATAGTATGTCGTTTTTGTCAAATTTTGGACCAAATTTTTTTTCTCCAAAAATGGTCACATTTTGGAGACATAGTATAGTATGACGTACTACATAGTATAGTATGATGTTTTTGTCACGTTTTGGACCAAAAAAACGTTTTTCAAAAATATTGTCAGTTCTTGAACGACATAGTATAGTATGTCGTTTTTGTCAAATTTTGGACCAAATTTTTTTTCTCCAAAAATGGTCACATTTTAGAGACATAGTATAGTATGACGTACTACATAGTATAGTATGACGTTTTTGTCACGTTTTGGACCAAAAAAGTTTTTCAAAAATATTGTCAGTTCTTGGACGACAATATACGTTTTTGACAAAAACGTATGTCGTTTTTGTCAAATTTTGGACCAAATTTTTTTTTCTCCAAAAATGGTCACATTTTGGAGACATAGTATAGTATGACGTACTACATAGTATAGTATGACGTTTTTGTCACGTTTTGGACCAAAAAAAGTTTTTCAGAAATATTGTCAGTTCTTCGACGACATAGTATAGTATGTCGTTTTTGTCAAATTTTGGACCAAATTTTTTTTCTCCAAAAATGGTCACATTTTAGAGACATAGTATAGTATGACGTACTACATAGTATAGTATGACGTTTTTGTCATGTTTTGGACCAAAAAAACGTTTTTCAAAAATATTGTCAGTTCTTGGACGACCTAGTATAGTATGTCGTTTTTTGTCAAATTTTGGACCAAATTTTTTTTCTCCAAAAATGGTCACATTTTGGAGACATAGTATAGTATGACGTACTACATAGTATAGTATGACGTTTTTGTCACGTTTTGGACCAAAAAAACGTTTTTCAAAAATATTGTCAGTTCTTGGACTACATAGTATAGTATGTCGTTTTTGTCAAATTTTGGACCAAATTTTTTTTCTCCAAAAATGGTCACATTTTAGAGACATAGTATAGTATGACGTACTACATAGTATAATATGACGTTTTTGTCATGTTTTGGACCAAAAAAGTTTTTCAAAAATATTGTCAGTTCTTGGACGACATAGTATAGTATGTCGTTTTTGTCAAATTTTGGACCAAATTTTTTTTCTCCAAAAATGGTCACATTTTGGAGACATAGTATAGTATGACGTACTACATAGTATAGTATGACGTTTTTGTCACGTTTTGGACCAAAAAAAGTTTTTCAGAAATATTGTCAGTTCTTCGACGACATAGTATAGTATGTCGTTTTTGTCAAATTTTGCACCAAATTTTTTTTCTCCAAAAATGGTCACATTTTGGAGACATAGTATAGTATGACGTACTACATAGTATAGTATGATGTTTTTGTCACGTTTTGGACCAAAAAAACGTTTTTCAAAAATATTGTCAGTTCTTGGACGACCTAGTATAGTATGTCGTTTTTGTCAAATTTTGGACCAAATTTTTTTTCTCCAAAAATGGTCACATTTTGGAGACATAGTATAGTATGACGTACTACATAGTATAGTATGATGTTTTTGTCACGTTTTGGACCAAAAAAACGTTTTTCAAAAATATTGTCAGTTCTTGGACTACATAGTATAGTATGTCGTTTTTGTCAAATTTTGGACCAAATTTTTTTTCTCCAAAAATGGTCACATTTTAGAGACATAGTATAGTATGACGTACTACATAGTATAGTATGACGTTTTTGTCATGTTTTGGACCAAAAAAGTTTTTCAAAAATATTGTCAGTTCTTGGACGACATAGTATAGTATGTCGTTTTTGTCAAATTTTGGACCAAATTTTTTTTCTCCAAAAATGGTCACATTTTGGAGACATAGTATAGTATGACGTACTACATAGTATAGTATGACGTTTTTGTCACGTTTTGGACCAAAAAAAGTTTTTCAGAAATATTGTCAGTTCTTCGACGACATAGTATAGTATGTCGTTTTTGTCAAATTTTGCACCAAATTTTTTTTCTCCAAAAATGGTCACATTTTGGAGACATAGTATAGTATGACGTACTACATAGTATAGTATGATGTTTTTGTCACGTTTTGGACCAAAAAAACGTTTTTCAAAAATATTGTCAGTTCTTGGACTACATAGTATAGTATGTCGTTTTTGTCAAATTTTGGACCAAATTTTTTTTCTCCAAAAATGGTCACATTTTAGAGACATAGTATAGTATGACGTACTACATAGTATAGTATGACGTTTTTGTCACGTTTTGGACCAAAAAAGTTTTTCAAAAATATTGTCAGTTCTTGGACGACATAGTATAGTATGTCGTTTTTGTCAAATTTTGGACCAAATTTTTTTTCTCCAAAAATGGTCACATTTTGGAGACATAGTATAGTATGACGTACTACATAGTATAGTATGACGTTTTTGTCACGTTTTGGACCAAAAAAAGTTTTTCAGAAATATTGTCAGTTCTTCGACGACATAGTATAGTATGTCGTTTTTGTCAAATTTTGCACCAAATTTTTTTTCTCCAAAAATGGTCACATTTTGGAGACATAGTATAGTATGACGTACTACATAGTATAGTATGACGTTTTTGTCATGTTTTGGACCAAAAAAACGTTTTTCAAAAATATTGTCAGTTCTTGGACGACCTAGTATAGTATGTCGTTTTTGTCAAATTTTGGACCAAATTTTTTTTCTCCAAAAATGGTCACATTTTGGAGACATAGTATAGTATGACGTACTACATAGTATAGTATGATGTTTTTGTCACGTTTTGGACCAAAAAAACGTTTTTCAAAAATATTGTCAGTTCTTGGACTACATAGTATAGTATGTCGTTTTTGTCAAATTTTGGACCAAATTTTTTTTCTCCAAAAATGGTCACATTTTAGAGACATAGTATAGTATGACGTACTACATAGTATATTATGACGTTTTTGTCACGTTTTGGACCAAAAAAGTTTTTCAAAAATATTGTCAGTTCTTGGACGACATAGTATAATATGTCGTTTTTGTCAAATTTTGGACCAAATTTTTTTTCTCCAAAAATGGTCACATTTTGGAGACATAGTATAGTATGACGTACTACATAGTATAGTATGACGTTTTTGTCACGTTTTGGACCAAAAAAAGTTTTTCAGAAATATTGTCAGTTCTTCGACGACATAGTATAGTATGTCGTTTTTGTCAAATTTTGGACCAAATGTTTTTTTCTCCAAAAATGGTCACATTTTAGAGACATAGTATAGTATGACGTACTACATAGTATAGTATGACGTTTTTGTCATGTTTTGGACCAAAAAAACGTTTTTCAAAAATATTGTCAGTTCTTGAACGACATAGTATAGTATGTCGTTTTTGTCAAATTTTGGACCAAATTTTTTTTCTCCAAAAATGGTCACATTTTGGAGACATAGTATAGTATGACGTACTACATAGTATAGTATGATGTTTTTGTCACGTTTTGGACCAAAAAAACGTTTTTCAAAAATATTGTCAGTTCTTGGACTATATTTTTGAATATAGTATGTCGTTTTTGTCAAATTTTGGACCAAATTTTTTTTCTCCAAAAATGGTCACATTTTAGAGACATAGTATAGTATGACGTACTACATAGTATAGTATGATGTTTTTGTCACGTTTTGGACCACGTTTTTCTGGTACAGACCAAGGTTGAGACTTTTGGTTGTCTGTCCAAGAAGAAATATCCTACTCTTCCCTTTCACCTTTGTCCTTCCTCATTCCTAGTCTTTTCTACATTTGCAAAAATCTGAAAAAACATCTGCATCTTCTTTACACCTGCCTGAAACACAGTTTGAAACCCATTTTCACCTGTGGTAGAGTGAATGGTATTTTAGACAAGCTGCTAAACTGCTTGTTGAGGCACTATGCTGATACATGGAAATCTATAAATATCATAAATGTGCCCACACATATAAATGCATGCATAAACAAAACACAGTATATGTGTGGAAAAAAAAATGCATTCAACAACACATTTAGAATTAGATTTTTTTTTACGCCTGTGTGCCAGTTACAGCCAACAGGCATTCTGTTTTCAGGACATATAGTCTGAGTATTTGAAGAACGGTCAGTTCATTTCTTTCATTTTGGTACAAACATCCACTTGAAGAGTGAATTGGAGTCAAAAATAAACTAGATAAGATGTTAGAGTGTCTCATTAAGTCAACATGTGCCTGTTATATGAGTCACAATCTAAAGGGTTTAATGTCATTTGTGTGCTCTACATTTTACGTTAGTCTAGTTAGTACATGTGAAATATAACCTAGTTTTCATGAGTAGGACTCATTAGCAAAGACAATGAATATCATCATTGTGCAACCTGGTTAAAAAAATATATTGGTTCATCTTAAATATGGTTAAAAAAAGAAGAAGCTTGATCATAAATAAGGTTAAACATTTTATTTAATTGAACAGTAAAATGGCATTGTGTAATAAATAGGTTTAAAATGAGACAGGTGTCATAAAGGAGAACATGTTCAAAATGCGTTTTATTTTGAAGAGTTCGTAGCCGTCGGAGGAAGTATTGTTTTGGTTGAACAGCAATACTGGTCATTCATTGGTGGGTTAGAAGAGAGGGGCGGTCCTAGAGAGAAAGAGGAAGTGAGAGTGAGATTGAAGAGCTCGCTAAAAATAAGTCTGTGAACTATTAATACAAACAAGTTTGTAGCTGGTGTCTAAGATTATCTACTCGACAAACTTTACCAAAATACTTTTTCTACATGTTTTCTGCGAGCAGCTGTAGATATTTCAATCTGAAGATCGTCCTGTTGTGGTTCACATGGTTGTTGAACTTCGCGTTAGCTAGTATTAGCTTGTTAACCTACAGAATGGACGCTTAGCCACTGTACAGCTAGCTCGGCCTACATTGCAGAAACTGTGGAGATTTATTAAGACTACGAAACCAGCTCTTGCAGCTCTTGGATTACACGTGAGAGAGCACTACTTTTTTTTTTATCATGCCCCATTCCCCAGATATATACCTACCTGCTGTTCTCCTCCTGAGGCTGAGAGTTTTGCCGGTTGGAGTTCAAGTTGACCTGAGCTACCAAGTGAAGTATTTCCAGGTGTTTACGATGTAAAGCGTGCTTAAAAAGGTTAAGTAACTTTAGCCTGATATTAGTGAGAGCATACGGAACATCACAAATAATGAGTTTAAAGAACGCAGCGGTACAATTATTTATTCCATGACAGTCTCTCATGATCCTGTTGAGATAGCAAACCCATAAGAACTGGAAAAAGTTTATTGAATGTGCCTGAAAATGTGTATTGTCACAAAATTTTCTTTATTGAGCTTGGGGTTAAAAAAAAACACACATACTCAAACAAACTCTCTGCATTCATTACCACACATAAACAGAAAGATAGAATAACCACAGTCGTTCTCCCAGCAGACGTACAGTAAATGCTAACCGTCAAACAGTACTGTATTAATGTTGCACAGCGCCCACTTAGAGACCTGTGATAGACATTAAAGCACAGGAGAAATGCCTTCCTGTCTACCTTCTCCTCCCTCATGCTGTCCTCGCCATATTTCTGCCTAATTAATGTCAAAAACGGAGTAAAGACAATTACGGATCTGTCTCCAGCAAGTTGGTTCTCCAGTCTTCTTTCCACTCTCCCCATTTCCAGTCTCATTGAGGCGAGCAGACTGTCTTAATGGCTGGTAAACAACGTTTGATTGGCCTGATTGTCTCCCCGGACTGTGAGTGCACTGCAGCTAAGAACCAAGGCAGAATGACTCGTGTGCGCTTATCGCAACCAAAGAGAATAACATCTGTGCCGAGAAGAGCCAGACTGCAGCCTCCTTCATGCAAATGCAGATGAAACGGCATTTTCCAGTTAGATGTTGGTGCGTCGCCACATTTTACTAACTGATGAAGTGCTGCTTTTAGTGCCGTCGATATCTAATGATGAATTATATAAATGCAGACAATTTAGGGTTGTGAAGAAGCAATTTGAGTCGCTTAATTACAAGACCTATAAACAACTTTCTACAGAGAACTTTGTCAAATTATTGTGGCAAAAATAGTCAACTAATTTGCCAAGAAGGGCTCAATAATTAATCCCCCCGTAATCTCTCTGTGATTGGCCAAATAACTTTTTTTTTTTCAAATGTGTGTGACCCATACACCGTGGTGACATTTTACCCTTTTTAATTTCTAGATCTATTTCTGGGCAATCATTTCGTGTTCATTAGCTCAAGTTTTCAGCCTGGGTTAATGTCAAGGTCAACAACTTTTAAGCAAATTCCCTTCGCTTTAATGAGGGTCAGCCGTGTGTGTGTGTGTACGTTCAGGAACTGTTGAGTTCCTGTCAGGAAGATGTTTCGCTATGAATTGTTTTGGGAAAACCCCCAAATTATGTCTCGTTTCTGTCTCTAAGTTGCTGAATTTTTCTGACTTTCCATCTGCTGCTGCTATGAGCATTCCTATGGAATTAGATTTTTCATGTCAATTTAAAGGCGCCATATGTAAGAATGTGTCTTTTAGGTTTTGTTTTCTCCGCCTCGGCAGCTGAGACTCTACTGACTGCAATGATTGGTAGACGGCTGTAGGTGGCGCCACATGCCAAAACATGATTTGCATGTCTGCACAATATTTTTTTTAATGTGAATATTTTGGCTGCACTGTTGTTGTTGGTGAGTTCAGTTTGTTATATGAACATTATTCCAGAATCTATTAGACTTATATATAGACATATTAGGAGGATTTTATGGCCAGTTGCTTTAGATTTATTACATAATGCACCTTTAATCGTTCTAAAATATTGTATCTGATTGGGTTTTGGAGCGAGTCGGCCCCCAGTTTGAGACCTGGTTTAGAGAGAGAGGCCACTCCTGTTGCCGATTTGACGAAGTAGCTGCATGTACACATGTCCCCAAGAGGGAAGGCCACTATTCCAGCAATTTGTGTCGTTTGGTTGCATTATGTTGATTGAATTGTCAATACAATTAATCAATAAGTACACAATAAAGTAAATAAGTCTAAGACATGTTGAGCCAGGAGGGGGAACAGAAAGGCATTTATATATTTGGAGAAAGACATTTCAGCATTTTCATATTTTTTTTATTTGGTCTGTGAAAATAAAATCTGATATCTGTGTTTTGCCTCGGGGCAACAATATATTAAAAGTGTACTGAAAGTACAAATATATGCATTAGAAGTGCGTGCTTGTGCAGATTATTAGTTGAATCAGTGTTTCTCTTTTTGAAAAAGCACACTGATTCATATTCCACTCAGGAAGCAGCTGCTAGTGGGTGGGAAACAGAAGTTGGTGGTATGCAATGCGGGGTGTTCGCCACCTCCGTCTTCACCTTTATCCCAATCGTATCTCACAGAAATACATTCCCTACTGAACTGTTTTGGTTTTTTTCCCGGGGTTTTGACATGTAACGGTAGTGATGCTGTTCATTTGATGCAAAATACTTCAGCAGGGTTTGGTGGTTTCAGACCAGGTTGTGACTAAACAATGTGCTTATGGTGGTCTGTTTTAAAAACTAGTTTCAACACTGTGTGGTTGTTTTATGGAGAGGACGTTGCAACGCCTTGGGGGAAAATACAAAGTATTTTGTGCCTTTATCCAACCAAAGTTACATAATTTATGTGGCGAAACATACTAAAGCTTTTTAATTGTCAGTGGAAATATATAGTATGTAGAAGACTGTACTGCTTCATCAACAGATAACCATCATTTAAAATACATCTAGGATCGTCCTAATCATTCTTGTACAAAATTCAGATTTTGCACAAACAGAAATGACCTGTTTTTGCCTGGATGCAATAAATAAATACTTTTTATTGTTACTTATTTTCCATTCTTATATTATATATATTTATATATGTATATAGTTTACACAATGTTATTCAAAACAAACCCTGTGTGTTGGTTGGTAGGTATAGGTGATGGAATTTTGGTTTCTTATTTTTACAGCTCAGTTTCGCACTGTATCTAAATGCATGATTTCACACAGTTTTACTTTTTTAAATTGAACTGCATATTTTGCTCTCTCTCTCTTAGAACGAGGAAGTTATTTTGTTTCTGAGACGTCACTGTGAATGTTTAAAAATTGAATAGACTTCAAGCGCATCTGGGGGTGGCTAATTAAGGATGTGGAATAATGAATTGTCACTGATTATGGTAAATTATACAATTAACAGAAACTTTAACTCCTGAAAAGTGAGAGTCATAACAGTGTTAAACACATGTTATTGAGCTGGAATTAGATGTGATTGTCAGAGGATTATCACATGTCTCTGATGATGCTGCATTTATTTATTACGGAAGATGATGCAGGTGGCATAATTTATCAATATCAACATTGAATAAATAACAGCTGCCTACATGTCATTGCTATTATAGTAGTAGCTCTTGCCCCCTTTCACCCCAACCTACCGAGGCAGATGGCTGCACTGAGATGTTTTAATACCAAGTGAAATGTTGGGTTTCTCTTCTAATTTCTATATTAAGAGTTTAAAGTGTCTGCCTGACTATGAAAAGAGCCGTGCTATAACCCCATATAACAGTTGATTTCATTTGATTTGATGTTTCTGCAGGTGATGCTGCCTCAGGACCGGCCACCTGGAACACACCTGCCTATTAAGAGCCCGTAACCGAAGCCTGTGTTTTTTGGTATGTGTTTGCAGAGTGTAATCCCAGAAAGATTTGTATGGCAATTGTCTACTAGCTTCGGTGAATGTTTATTTTAAGCGTTTGGGAACTAACTGAGCCAATTGTGTATTCAGTGAGCTCTCCGTTGTGCAGCTTTCTAAAAGGTTTGGGTAAAATAGTACCAGAAGTGACAGAGATTCATAGCATGAACCAAACACAGATTATTATTATTATTAATTTTTGTGTGTTATGAGAACATTGTGGAATATTTTTATTGAAATCTTTCTTCTTTTTTTTTTTTTCCAAACAGGTAATTTTGCCACTCATGCCGATATCACACTATGAAAGTGGGAAAGAAAAGACAGGTAAATAAATGTATTTACCATGTTTGTAACATTTATATTGAAAATAACTGCTGTGATGATTACGTGGTATCCTGTATAAATTAAGTGAAGTGTTTATGTACATATATTTCTTTTTATGTTGTGTTCTGCACGCTGTATGTTCGAAAAGTTGTAACCTTGTCCTGTCAAGGACACTCTATTCTTGGTGAAATAAATGGAAAATAACTGCTATTCAACAGTAAAAGCAACGTCTATGCAAGATAGGAAAATAATACTAATATATACATCTTATGCAAATGATTGAGGCCTGAGACGCTGACTGCCTTCTGACTTCTCTGGTCTTGACGACCACTCAAAACACTTTCAAGACAAGTTTCATTCACCCTTTGACTTCTTCCACACACTGAAGAAACAGCTGTCAGGATCAATTAGCCGTTCAATTTCTTACCTTGAGAAAACTTCAGCAAGGACACCGGAGGAGGGATGAATCGAACCACGGCCCTTACAGTTTGTCAATGACGCGCTCTACCTCCGGAGCGTCCTTGCTGTAGAAAGCAATGCTGTATGTTTAAGTCAGAATCAATGAGAAATATAGGTAAATATCTCATGGAACTTTGTTTATTTGAAATAAACTAGAAACCATGTGAAAGCACAGAAAACTACACGTTTTAGTTTGAAACGGTGTTAAAGGATAACTTTCTGCACAGTGTAGAATAAAATCTACTTTGTACAACAAAAAGATTATCACAGAGAACAATTTAGGGCGCTTTCACACCAACAGCAGTTGGTGCGCACCAAACGATCCATTCGAACCAAAAACTCTAGTTTGGACATAGCCTACCTTGTAGGTCTTTGGAGCAATCTTCGTCTCATAGTTAGCACGACCACATTCATGAAAATATATACGTCTTCGCCGACTCCAGTGCATCAGCAGATTGTTCTCCAGATGCAGCCGCGACTCATTCTCAAATTGGATATTTTGCCGAAAATGGCCAATACAGAGAATGTAATAAATGAAGATCAGAGCAAGTAGCAATGTGCGAACGTGTTGCTCCATAGTGAGTCAAAATTGGCGCTTTTCTACTGGAAGATATATACACATTGATGAAACGTCAATCGGGCCAATTTTGCTTCGTTTGCTGGAGTCATATGTTACATAATAACAATTGTTATTGTATTGCAATATGGTTAATCATATGTACAATGAAGAGGCAAGCCTAACAAAGTAGCTGTTTCGTATTGCCTAGGTACATTTAACATGCAAGTGTAAAAAACTTGATTTTGCACAGCTGACAGCAGAGGCACCAAAAATGGAGACTTTGATTCTTTCAATGAGGGAAAAAAAAAAAAATCAGACACACACACACATTGGTTCAGCATGTTGACACTCTCAGGCAGTGCGTTTTCTTTGTAGCGAGACATGCGAGAACAATGAGGCATCTTCCAAGAGGTCCCTCCCACTGAAATATGATTAATGGGCTGACAGCCGTCAACCTTCACAATCCTCACCGCTTTCATCCGATGCCAGTAGAATTGCTTTGAGCACGTCTAAGAAAAACGGGTGACATTTTGCCAGAGTAAATCCAAAAAGAAAAAAAAAAAAAGTAATTCCGCCAGCTGTTTTCCGTGTGCGCGAATCGGAGAGAACGACGACCCTCTGGGCCAAATGTGCTGCAGTGACACAATTACGAAAGGAAAAATAGAAGTGCGTGTATACAGGGGGGTTTTAACGGCATCGGGTTGAGATTTCTTTGAGCAGGGAGGAGAAACAAATATGGCGTAAGGCATAATTATGTAAAAATGAACATCTGAATGCATGGAGCCACGATCCACTGCTGCTTCATTGGTGATTCATTATTCAATGAGCTGTTAGAGAAAATTGGATCGTCTTTAATTGAGTGGAGTTTGGCTTTAACCATGTCTTCTGGCTTCATATGAGACTAAACGCTTCATATGAAGTCAGTGTTAAGTTTAACCAAAAGAAAGAGAGAATGCCTTTGATTGGTAATACAAGGTTACACACTGAACTGAAATGGCAAAGGGGAATTCAACTCTTTGAGCAAATAAGTGTATTAAATGACTGACAGTGGAAACACTAGCATGCATCTCCCGTGTTCTTTCTTCATTTTAAAATAACCCTAACCCATGGGCGATCGCAGTTAACTCACAGGTCATTTTCTGGTTAAAATAAGCTCCTACTACTACTACTACAATATCAGTTACCTTGCAGTGTTTGTTTTACTATCCGAGCAAAATAATCACAATAATTATCTTCAGTCCTTCTCACCTTGGAATTTAGGTGCATTTGTGATGGCAAAAAATAAACTCAACCCATCACTGTCCTTCATCCTTCAAGTGTTATCTTTTAATCACGCTCCTGCTCCTGAAGCCTCTGATCTCTGCTTCTTCTGTGTACAGGCTGCTCCTCTTGCATGAAGCTGTGACTGCTGTGAAGCCTCCAAAAGTCTGTGCCTGCTGCACCGACCTGGCAGATCTGTGCTCCAGAGTCTCCTTTCCCCGTAATCTCTCACGCAAAGCCACAATGTCAGATACCGGTATGGCACACACACACACACACACACACACACACACACTGCTTTTACCCCCCTCTGTGGCACACATGAAGGCTCTCCTATGCCTTTTTTGGCTTGCTCTCCTCCTCCTCCTCTTCTTTCTACTGTGTCTGTTCTTCACAGCCTGTTTATTCAGAGTTCCTTGGCAACACATTCACAGCTTCACAGCTCCCGAGTTCCAGCACTCTCTTTTTGGACAAGCAGCCCACCCCTGCTGCCCACCTCTGCATGAGACAAGTTTCTGAACCACACAGACTCACCATCCTACCAGCAGCTATAGCTTTGCACCACCTCTGTTGCGCTATTCTCGTGGTTCTATTGCAATGTGCTGTGTTATTTATAATTACATCTATGTTAAGATACACATATACATAGTTTCTGTACAGTTGCACATATTAAAAAAAGTGCCTTCATATTTTAGCCATGCGGAAACGTTCGACAAGAGACTGCACAAATCCAGCGTGCTCTCCATAATGTAACTTCATGACCCGAGAGGACTCTGTCATAAAATCTTAGGCCTCTGCAAACCTCAAAGGGGGGGAAAAAGGAGAAAGGTCAGGTTGCAGTTCACAAAAAAAACAACCGAAAAAAGTTCATGGAAGGAAAAACAAACAGTTCCTGACCCCCAAAGTACCGCCTCATCGGTCAAACACGACGCTGGTTCTGCTGAGGCTCAGGCACCTTGTCCTGAACGAGCCAGAGTCGGTCTCTTAATCTCGATTCAGCTGAGCAGAATTCAAACTGCTGAAGACAAACAAACCAAATACAGACAACTCTTAACAGGCCGAATAGTTTATTAAAAAGGAGCAAGTCTTAAATAAATGAAGCTGTGACTTCTATAATATATTGACCTCTCTGCACAATATCAACACACAGCATAGTTTGAAATGATTTGATATGATTTTGTTTCACCCTAAGTCAGCTGGGATTGGCACCAGCATCCCATAACCCTCATATGGAGGATAAAGCGGTTGAATTTTGTTTGCTATTCAGAAGTTGATGTAATCATCAGATCTTCAGCATCCTATTAAATATTTAATTTCATAATTAATGTGCTAAAGCAAGAAAACATCACTTACCGGTTTGTTTTTTTATATAATGGTGGACTATAGGGTTAGGTCTCCTTGCCAATTACAGCTCCAAATAGGTACGTAATGAATGCTGTGTTGCCGACGCCTCAGAAGGCAAATATTATTCCAGTGGGAAAAAAAACATTCTGAATAATAAAGCAATTAGGCATCTACTTGTGTACTGGCCAAGGTCCAATAAAATTAATCTTAATGTGCAAGAACAAAATGATATTACTACTGCTTGTGCGGTGTGACTGGCCTTTAATTAAATATGAGGATAAATGACTGTTTTTAAAGAGCCATTCTGATGCTGTTGTGAGGGTTTTTTTTCTGTTCTTGAACCAGCACTAATACGACCGACTATTTTGTTAAACTTCTACCTCCTGCTGTCCAACACGCTGTTAAAAGCCACTGAATTCAGCAACAGGCCAGTTTATGAATATCAGCTTTTAAACCTTTATCAAAATAACCATTATTTCACACTTCATTCATGAGATAAACCCTTTTTTTTGGCCATTATCTTTGTACAAGGAATAGAAAGTAGTTGAACTTGAACACAGACAATGGAATTGCCAACAGGAAGAGAGGCACTTTAGGGATCATGTGCAATCAGCTGGACTTAAGAGCTGCATTTATTCAGTTTTTTTACGATGCTTTTGATGTTTTCATGAATGCTGGATTTGATTTGTTGAACTTTGTACTTTCCGCTCTTGTCTTCGTTGCATGTTCTTACTTATTGCTTTATTGTCTTTCACCTGCGTCTTGTTTGCCTGACTATAATCTCCCTGCTCTTTGGTGTTCATTGGCGGTTCGTCGTCTCGACTCTTGTTGCCTTTTAGTCTGTGTTCTTGGCTTTTTTGTTTGTTTTGCGAGTATTTGTTTTTCCTGGCTGCAGGCTTCGTCTTGTGTGTCTAATTTACTTGCAAGTGAGTTTCCAAGGGCGCTCTTTATTTTCCCTCATTAGTGCTGCATCTGTGTTCTGTTTGAGTTCATCAGAAATATATATTTTTTTACAGTTTCAGACAAAAAAAACATGCCGAAGAGGTAAAAATCTAACCCACACATTAGACCTCTCATATTTGCTCAGTGTCTGTCTTTGTGCCTGATACACAAATGTGTGAATCTATTTCAGATTAAGGTCAATTAACTCAAAAGAAAAATTTGTATTTGTTATTTGCCGTGCGCACAAAAATATAACCTCTCGTCTCGGCTCGTAAAATGCGATTGTAAGGGCCACCTGAAAGTCAGCGAACACAGTTTTCTCTCGGTTAAACATGTAAAACCTTTAATCTTTGTTTGGTAGACTTAGATGTAGGCAGTTGTTTGACCTTGCGAATGTATTTAAGCTTACATATGATAAATAAAGGAACTTCAATATAACCTCATATGTCTATATAATAATAACAATTACTACTTTTTTTGTATTGGCCCAAAACTTATTTTTCCAGTTTCTTTTAAGAGCCATCCATTACAAACAAACAAGAAAAAGTAGCACAATACAGATACAAATCCGCAAGGTGACAGAAAGATACACTCATCTGGTTGATAAAATGAAACCAAAAGAGTTGACGTTGCCATGGAGACGCCGCACATCTCTTCCAAGTTTTGCCAAGAGACAATTATCAAAAGTGTCAAGCGAAATTTAGCTGAAACCTCGCAGCATGGCTGAACACAAAGCTCAGAATCATCTGTCTGTGTCCAGCTGTTCATGATGAAGTGAATAATTACTTTGAACATGCTTCAGGAAACATCTGACATTCACCAAATTCTTTCGCTCTTTTAATTGCGGGTCTTGTGGCATTGTAATATGAAGTACAGAATTGTCACCGATTTTTCAAATTCATTAAAAATGAAAACCACAAAGTGCTTCATTCGGAGCTCTCGCTGACACGTTGCTCATAATTGCATCAAATTAGTTTAAGTGTCCTATCTCACATTCACGAATTAGAGGGGGAAACCATTAGAACCATACACACATCTGGGTGAGGCTGTGAAACGAGACACTGACCCCCACAGATATTTATTGAATTGTGTATCATTGTTTGTCACCAAGGAGACAAGATTGTGTTCGTCTACAGTTGTAGAATTGAATAAATGGCAAGTAATTGTGTTTTGTGACAGTGTTGAGGCCAAACCGTTTTGTCCTGTGCATGAAGGTGCAGTGTCTGAAAATAGCAGTAGAGAGCTGGAGGTCTCACAAAACACACATCTGGACAGGTATTGAATCCAAACAAAAGCTTTAAAAACATCTTTGAAAATGTTCTGGGGTTGATAGTGGATCTTTGGGCCCTAATCAAGGTTGCTGTTTTTTTTTAGGTTGCCACACACGGAGAATCTACAATGCTCGTCTCGACTGCATCCGGGAAAATGAATTGGAGCTGCTAGGTGAAGGGAACAGCAGCAGTCGTGATTGGCACATGCAGGTATGTAGTCGGGCAGTTGTTCAGGGGAGTGCTTTGTTTGTTTGCATTTAGCTGGCAGAGCCACTTTCATTTCTACCACAACGACCACTACTTTAGTCCATCCTACTGGAAGCCCTGATTTATTAGCAGTAGAATCTACTCCAATCTCATGCATGTTGTAGCCTCAAATCTTGGATGGAGGGACTTTTTTAGTACAATATTCAACCAAAAACAGTAAATAGGTGTTTGAAAACTGAAGAGAGAGTGTGGAGTTAGCTCAGCTGGTTGCAGGCATCACAATGCTGAAGTCTTGAGGTTGAGGAAAAGCCCCAAGAGCTCCCAAATCTCTCAGGGATGTGTGGCGTGGTGGAATTGTTCTCAACCGCAAAGTTGTGCCAGTCTGATGGTGGCTGGTTCGATTCCACCTCGCACTCCCAACAGAGGTGGCGAGTTCAATTCCCCTATACTGCAACATTTTAAGGTCCCACATCCAAAGTGAACATTGAAAAGCACCAAGAGCTCCCAAATCTCTCAGGGATGTGTGGCGTGGCGGAATTGTGCGCAACCGCAAAGTTGTGCCAGTCCGAGGGTGGCTGGTTCGATTCCACCTCACGCTCCCAAGAGATTTTATGTCGTTTCTTGAACACAAGTCCAATGGTGGCTGGTCTGTTGTCTTTGACCCGTCTTCACCTGCTGACTGACAAGTTCACTAATCTGTATTAATATCAAAATATTTGTATTGTAATATAATTTCATTTCTAAACACTTTGAATGTAAACAGGGATGATGACGTGTGCAGAGTGATAGAATAAGAAGCAACCGACATCACTCAGAAGGTGGAGGACACAGTCCAGGACGAGGGACATGGAGGAGTTTCTGAAAGTGAGAAGACAGGACATGTTTAACTCATCATCTGTGAACCGAGGTTAAAATATCAACATTTCTTTAACATGGCTGTAGCATCTAACAACTTAGCTAAAATAAATAATAATAAATAAGGCTACTCCTCTGTGTGTGTGTGTGTGTGTGTGTGGGTGTGGGTGTGGGTGTGGGTGTGTGTGTGGGTGTGTGTGGTCAGTCTGCAAACAACCACATTGTTAGAAAAGTTAAAGGTAAAACACTTTTGAAGACTGTACACGTGTTTTTTTTGGTTGTTTATTCCTCGTTCTGTGCAGATTTACCGCCACCACTGCACTGGAGTGAGAGTTCATCTAGTTGGTTGTTTGGAACAACATTAAAAAAATGCTTCGATGCAAAATATTCATGTTGACTACGCTCTATCAAACACTGACATTATGGTTTAGACTGGGTTGGCAATGGGATTTTGTGGTTATTTTGAATTCAATCGAGTTGGAAAAATTTGTTTAGATCATTATCTCTTATTTAATGATATTTAACGTAAAAGCACTTTGTAAACTGTTGTTTTTAAAGGTGCTATACAAATAAAGGTATTATTGAAAATTGTACAGAAAAACAAACATTGTGATCATCGACTAAAATATTTAATTTCTTTTAAACACTAATCTGTTTGCAGCTTGTGGCTCTCGATGAAGCCTTTAGATTTAGCAGCCAGCTGATCTACACTGACTCACTATGCTGCAGTTGTGACCACTGTTTTTTCTTTAACATTACTAAATGATTATTGTTCTGAATCTTAACATAAGTAACTGCAGAGTAGTAGTTATGGGGGCGGGACTAGATAAGCTTTGCTTCTCCCGCTTTTCCCTTACGGTCATGTGTGTGAATTAAAATGGGGATGTGTGCAGATGTTGATTAACTGTCATGCCTGAAATAAACAAATTGTTCATTCATGTTCAGTGGGGAAGAAAATGATAACATCTAGTTCTGGTCTAATTATTAGTTACAAATTAGGGGTGGGGAAAAAAAAACCAAAATCGATTCACATAGGAATCGTGATTCTTATCATCCACGATTCTGAATCGATATCTGTAAAATATATTTTTTTAAATTGCTATTTTGAAAAAAAACCCACAAAACACCAGTTTGTGTTATTTGTGTAACTTCTAGGAGAAAAAGGCAGCTATCCTCAGCTTTTATTTATGCAAGTTTTGTACAGCAAGTAAGTTTTTATTGGTTTTGAACGAATAAATGTTAACTTTTGAACTGAGCACACTATGCATTGTATCAATGTTTGATTCGAGGATCGATTTTGAATCGAATCATGACCCTGAATCGAATCGTGAGCATGGGATTAAAGTAAGTTTTGGATTTTTTTTTATACAAGTTGGTAAAATTACATTTTCATTTACATATTCTATATATTTCATTACATATTCTTTCTAGATCCGGATTTTGATAGTTGCAAAATTATACAGAAAACAATGTTTAAAAATTAGTAAAATGATGATTTTGTCACAGATTGTAAACCATGGGTGTCAAACTCTGGCCCGCGGGCCAAATTTGGCCCGCCGTGTAATTTCATTTGGCCCTTGAGGCAATATCAAATTAACATTAGAGCTGGCCCGCTGGTATTATACAGCGGCACTGCTGCTGTAACACAGCATTCACCGCTAATACCACAAATCCCATAATGCTTTGCTGTTGTTTTGTATTCATTATTTTATTTTCAAATTTATTAGCTTGTGGAAAAAGTTAATGTTGATATTTACCTCAGAAGGCTGCAAATAGAAAAGAGGCATTAAATGTTTTATTTAAATTTTATTTAATATGCCATTGATGTTTTTTCGTTTGTTTTTTGAAAGTTGATTTTGCACTATTAAGTTATATAAACGTTGCTTGTTCCATATTCAGTGTTAAAGCAAATCATTGTAGCAAACTGAGCAATAATTAACGTTTTATTCATGCACTTTCTCTTGCTACTTCAAGGCTTGAATGTTTGATTCATTCATTATCGTTATTTTATTTTCAAATGTATTATTAGCCTGTGGAAAAAGTTTATTTTGATATTTACCTCAGAAGGCTGAAAATAGAAAAGAGGCATTACATTTTTATCCATCCATTATCTACCTCTTATCCTGTATTTAAGGTGCATTCAATTTTTATTTAAATTTTATTTGATATGCCATTGATATTTTTTAATTATTATTATTATTATTTGAAACTCGATTTTGCATGTCACTATAAAGTTATGTAAGCCTTGCTTGTTCAATATTCAATGCAAAACTTGTTTGGGTCCCTATTAAAAGGTTAATTTGTTCAACCTTGGCCCGCGGCTTTGTTCAGTTTAAAATTTTGGTCCACTCTGTATTGAGTATATATTGAGTTGTATTTGAGTTTAACACCCCTGTTGTAAACGTACAATAATATTGATCTATTTTTAAAAATCTTCAGCCTCTGTCAATTAATCCAGTCCATATTTGTGAAGTCGAGGTTCAGTGGTTTTGGATCAGAACCTGGTCTAATGAGGTCTAGTATGGAGTAAGACAACTGTCAAAAAGACGTATCCATAATTCTAAACATTCGTATTCGTAATGATAAACATTTGTATGTAAATAAAAAAGTTGTACCCAAAATTCTGCTCTCATACACGAGTCTGAGAAATTGTTCGGGTTAGGATTGTTTTTATGCGAGTATGAATCTAAAAGCTGTGAGTGCAAAGTCTTGTGAGTACAACTCTAATTTCTACGACTACGAAATCTTCTCTGTGAAGACGAATTCAAGTTTACGGGTAGAGTCGAAAAGTGTTGAAATGACGTCACATAGGTCACAGGCAGGTCACAGACGAAAGTAATCGAACGCCGATTGTACCAAACGTGCATGCTCCAAAGCTGGCTGAGAGTGCAACTATGGACACCGCGTGGAAAGCATCGCAGGTAAAGTCAATAACACATCCAATATTTGTTTATTTTTATTAAGTTATTTATTTCATGAAATTGTACCGTTTTAAATGGGGCCGTACCTATGTTCCCCGGGTCCTATGTTTCCTGCTTTGTGTGTGACCAGGGAACATCGAACCCTTTTTTTTTGTGAACAAACCGGGGAAACTCGCTCTCTGCTGACAGATGTGCAGCTGACAGTGACAGTTTTCCTCTCGTCTCTGAACAATCTGATTATATAAATGTTGAATCGAAATGTTTATTATTAGTATTATTATGATGATGATGATGATGATTATTATTAATAATAATAATAATAAAAATATTGTTCATGTTATTAATAAAAATATTGTTCATGTTTTCTCATTTTTACCTGTAACCGCCATGTTCGTTTGTGGACGACCAGAGAATTCACAGATTTGCGCCGACATTATTTGTCTTGCTGCGCTCTTAACCAGTCTGTCTGGCTACTTCACACACCAACGCACGGCGCAGAAATTATTTTCCAGACTGGTAAAAATAATGTGGAAGAGGTGTAGCTACATGTAGGGGAAATATATCAACAATATATTTTTCAGTTTTTAGGAGCAAACTAGTGACTAGACCAGGGGTCAGCAACCTTTACTCTCCCCCAATTCATCTGGAGCTGCAAAACCTATTTGACCCTTAAAATGAAGATAACACAGTGTATAGTTTTATATATAGTTATACTATATTCAGAGGGATTTGAATCTATCCAAAAGGTTATTTCTAGTATGTTTGACAGACGTTTTTTAATACAAAAGGGGGTCATACAAGATACTAATTACATTTTTGTTTCCAAGGTTTTTTTTTGTCATCCACTGTTAGCAAACTATAGTTTGTTGCATTTATGAAATTATAGAACAAAATGAAAACTGTTGACATTTTATTGTTGTTTCAAAAAAAGGCATGCCTGACATCTGTTCAATTTAACATGAGACAGGAGTCCCAAACACTTTTATTAAAAACTTTCCCATGAAAGTCATCAGAATTAAATTTGTGACTTTTCAACCTTGTCAACCTCTATCAATTCCATATAGGCTGGACAGACATCCAAAATAATGTTGTATTTTTAGCTATATAATATGTATGCCAATCATTAGCATGCAAGTTAATATGACAAATATCAATGATTATATTATTTATTATTCAGGGTTCGTACACTTTTTAGCAATAGTTTTCAATGACTTTTCAATGACTTTTCCATAACCTTTCATTGACTTTCCAAGACTGAAAATCGGTGCCATCCCAGTCTTACATGAATGTCCATTTGTTTTGACTGCAAAACTTTGTCCGTGGTCTGCATCTTTCAGTAG
This sequence comes from Microchirus variegatus, assembly GCF_963457635.1. Taxonomy (NCBI): domain Eukaryota; kingdom Metazoa; phylum Chordata; class Actinopteri; order Pleuronectiformes; family Soleidae; genus Microchirus; species Microchirus variegatus. Next base: position 11,119,555 of record NC_139803.1, read on the forward strand.
CCAAAGTTTAAAGCTCTCCTTAAAAAGCCACTCTGTTGTAACTTTCTTTCAGATTTTAATTATTATTTGAGTAATGCTTTAAGTAATGGTTAAAAGAGAGGAAGTGGTTGTATTCTGTAAGGGCTTTTTTGTTTTTCACGTTTTGGTTCACGCCTGCAGTATACACTTGCAGCCACTGTGTGGCATCGTTTGCATGTGAATTGTCGTTCCCTTTTTTTTTTTACCTCCGAGTAAGAAAGCCCCCGGGAGTGTGTTGCCTTGTGTTTTTAGCTTCTCTGTTAGCTTTTGTGTTAGCCGGCGAAACCCACACGCCAGGACTGAACGATCGTCTCCGTACGCCTTATTTGCAGAGACGCAGTTAAATCATATCACACTCGTTGAAACTACACTTTCCTGGCATTTTGTCGTTGAATAGAGCTCAAAATCCATGCGAGGACTGGGGGGGTCGCTAAGCACGGTGATCTGCTTGTTTCCGCTTGACACTTCTGTGTCAATTTAAATTTTAATCGCACATTACATCATTTTATTTAGGTTTTACGCATCCAAAATATTATCCATGCAATATTTCCATGACTTTTCCAAAACTTTACAGGACCTAGAAAATGCATTTACAATTTCCAAAACTTTTCCAGGTTTTTCATGACCGTACGAACCCTGATTATTATTATTATTATTATTATTATTATTATTATTATTATTATTATTATTATTATCATCATTATTACTACAGTCTGGACCCATGCAAACCACACTTGTGCGCCTGATCTCAAGCAAATGACTGCAGGCAAATAATAATTCTTATAGGGCTTGATTGAGTGTTATCAATGTTGGTGTCATCAATTGTTTACCTTGATTCAACCGCTTCAGAGTAATAGTGCTGGTTAAATAAACGACCCAGCTCTCGTCTCTGCGCAACCGCAACACAAATGCGCCCCGTAACCTCTTGTTTATGACAGATAAGACTACACAAATATACACATGGTGATGTTTATGCTTCGTTTTGTTCGTATTTTGCAGGTTAGTGCTGAGTGCTAATTAACTAGCACTTAAACCAACTTCTAATGCTAGTAAAGCAAACACTAAGTGTCACCGGCATGTCGTTAGCTTGCAAGTTAACGCAGTATGTCTGTACGTCCTTAATCTGTATATTATTTAAAACAGTACAATTTCATGAAATAAATAACTTAATAAAAATAAACAAATATTGGATGTGTCATTGACTTTACCTGCGATGCTTTCCTCGCGGTGTCCATAGTTGCACTCGTCAGCCGGCTTTGGAGCATGCAAATTTGGTGCAATCGGCGTTCGATTACTTTCCTCCGTGACCTGCCTGTGACCTGTGACGTCATTTCAACACTTTTCGACTCGTACCCGAAAACTTGAATTCGTCTTCACAGAGAAGATTTCGTAGTCGTAGAAATTAGAGTTGTACTCACAAGACTTTGCACTCACAGCTTTTAGATTCATACTCGCATAAAAACAATCCTAACCCGAACAATTTCTCAGACTCGTGTATGAGAGCAGAATTTTGGGTACAACTTTTTTATTTACATACGAATGTTTATCATTACGAATACGAATGTTTAGAATTGTGGATACGTCTTTTTGACAGATGTCTTACTCCATAGTCTAGCTTTAAAACAAACACGGTCAAATGTCCCCTTTAGCATTTTCACTAATCAAATCAAAGTTTCTCAAATACAACAGTGTGTGTCATGTAAGGTTAAAGTCTAAACACCTTTTCACGTGAATAAGTTGATTCATTTGATTGAGAAGTGTCACAAAAAGCTAAGAATCATTAACTTCATTTCGAACTTCGGCTCACCGTGTCTCCGTGGCTGCACGTCTTCTTCTCTGACAGAACACTCTGGGCTTTGGTCGACACGGCTGACGCCATCACAGCGGTAGGTCGTCCAAAAACAGGCAAAAGTCATAGTTCAGTATTTTGTCCTCATTTCACCAAAGTCACATCATGGTCTGTTGTCCAAAATGATGATATTCTTACCGACATGGCTGCTCTGCTCTCTCAGACGGCTTCGTCCTTTACCTGTCCGCCTCCGCTAGCATAAACCTGCTAAATGAACTGCTGCTAAATTACTTCCCATGATGCAACGCTTCTTGTTTGGCGCTTGAATTGGTCACGTAGGTCTCCAGTTCTTCTTCGTCTTTCTTATTAATGGCGGGTTAAAGCTTTTGTTTGCGTATACCGCCACCTACTGTACAGCAGTGTGTAGAGGAACTGGATGGGACGGACTCTGTTACATTCTTATACAAAATGAATCATGACTCAAATCTTCCTCCACATGTAATATCACGTTTGTTCACCTGAGGAAAGTTTAGATAAATCTATTTGGATTATTTCTACCATCCACTTCCTGTTTGGTCCAAAATGTAATATTATACTATGTCGTCCAAAAACCTCAAAGTACAGTATGTCGTCAAAGATCATGATTATAATTTTTTAACATACTATACTATAACTGTTTTGGTGTCATTTTAGCTGCCTTACTATGCTGTCATTTTTTGCGTGGTTTTGGAAAACAAATCATGCTGAACATTTTGTGAAGAAAACAAAAGAATGTGAGGATGTGTTTACTGGCTTCACATTCAAATGCTATGGGCATATTTTTTTGTGTATATGTGTGTGTGTGGCCACAGCTGGTTGAATGTAAACGTCCTGCTCGGTCAAGGCCCTAGCTGAACAGAAAGGGATGGAAACAGAGGCCAGTACAACATCCGAGGTCCCCAAACAACTTTGCTTGCAACACAGTACACTTAATCACCTGTCTCTCATCTGAGCAGGGCAGTAGGGGACGATGGAGTGATCCATCCAAGAGACCTCGAGTCACAACTGAGCAACAACTCGTCCTGAAGACATTAAGGCTCTTAATGTTTTTGTCCCTCTCATTACATCCCTGTTCTCTCAAAAAAAAACATTAAAAAGTGATTAAAGAGACAGTATAGTTGTTACAAACACGTTCCATTACAGTAGACAATTGGGACTTTCTCTTTAACTTATTAGGAGGATTTATTGTGCATTGTTTTAATGTAGTCCGGACCACCACCTTGTACTAACCCCCCCCCCCCCCCGTGACAAAGGAACAATGGAATCATTCCACACTGTTCTCATAATTGCAGTACTTGGCTGTATGCATTATTTACACTGATTGATAGGATTCAAATGCTATCAATCGCTATAATTCTGGTAATCATTTAAAAGTGTATCCCTTTTTTTGTAAAGCAAACACAAGACATCACTAGTTCTTTCCTGACCTGAAATAATTTTAGGCAGCAGCAAACATAACTGAATCCCCATCAGATCCTCAGCTCAGTCGCCATTTCACTCCCCTGCCCCCCCGGTGAAAAGTCCAAAGGTGACCTTTTTTATGGATCAGTGGTGCACTTAACCTTCACTCACAGGTGGAGGTCTATTTTCATTTTTAAATCCCGTCTTAGGACCCATGTAGGTGAATTGAGGACCTTTAAATTATTAATATGAACTCTTCCTACCCTGAAAAATATCTGGCTACACATATAGTCTAACTGTTGGGGGCAATTTTTCGATAGAAATAACTGTAATAATAACAATTTCAGCAATGAGTGATTAAATTTGTGCCCAATCACTACCCTGTACAGTGGAGTTTTGTTAATATATATAATATTTTTAGAGCAGTTTTTGGGAGGGTGGCATTAACAAAGGAACAAATTAGTACATTTTTTCTTTCTTTACATTTTCAATAACATTCATGCACTTCCTTTTGTAGAAAAGTAAAACATATGAACATTTTCCTCGAAGATAATCGTTTAAAAAGAACTGTGCGTCGGGAAATATTCAAAACAAATGACTTGAATTCACATTTCAGTTTATGCATAATACGCCAACACTCCAACACGGTCAGAAAACATATAAAACAACATGTTTCATTGACCTGTTTGTATTATTGACCTGCCACCAATGAAGGCATACATTGAAAGACAGATGAATTATACATGTACATGCTGATACATGAAAAACAAAATCACTACCAGACACCTTGGGAATTGCTGTTATATGCAAAAAAAAAAAAATCCACCTTAAATAAATTCCAGTATCAGTTTTTTTTTTTTTTTTTTTTTAATTGGGATTTGGAACAAATTGATTCAAGCTTATTGACATCAATATTTATCATGTTCATCTATCTGGGATGAAAAGCTTTACAGGAAAAAAACCCTAACTTCACTGCTGCAGGCACCTGAACCTCGCCGCTCGTCCTGTGACATTGTCCGCAGTTGAGTGGTTCAACCATCGATCACGAGCACGTAACTTAACATGTGAGTACACAACAAAAGCATTCCCACATACATCAATCTCACACCACCCTTCCTGTTGTTTTTGTCTTCAGCACACTTCTTACTCACGGGTGAACTGGTACGACAGGAGAACATCACATTATCAATCACTTGTGCTGTAAGTACTGTATATTTCTCGCAAACTGGAAACTTCTGTGCAAGGGCAGAGTGAAAAATGTCCCTCTGGGAGGAAAAAAAAACTCCCGCAGACTTGAACGCAGCGCTTATCTCGGGGAGGGGGGGGGAAACCAGGTTAAACGCACACACATTCGTAACACCTGAACCCCAAAAAAACAACAAAAATAACGGGGGGGGGGGGGGCTTCATAGCAGCTGCACGGAACATTCACTCACGCTTGTATTCAAACGTCCTCGCTTGTGGTTTGAAAGGAGCAGTACGGCTCTTTGTCAAATGAAATCGTCAAGAACTCCTCGGCCTCCGCAGTCGAATACAAACTGAAGAGGTGTTAAATAGGTATTTTCGTTAACACCTTTGAATACTTAGGTGATAAATATGATTAAAGAGCAGGTTATCGAGTCAAAAACTAACGTGACGTTGATGGGAGTTCATCATTTGTTACCTACTTTTACTGTTTGGATCGCCATCAATAAATAGACGTTGTGCAGGGAGTGTACTGCCTGAAGCCGATTGGAGGAGAGAGACACTGAAAGTAAAAAAAAAAAGAAGAAAAGTTTTTTATCAGTTGTGTCTTTAACTGACGCCAAAAAGATCATCATCATCATTTGAAAGTACTAAAAAATCAATCTGTGTTAGTGGCAGCATAGTGCATTATCTTTGTTTGCATTACCACAAATTAGCAATAATAAAACAAATTAATTTGATTTTAAAAAAAAAAGAACATTACAGAATCAAAATAATACTGATAGTTACAGTTTGCAGTATTTGAAGAGATAACGGTCAAACACGCATAAGAAATGTGTCATAAATTATAGCGATACAGTACATTTAACGCGACGAGGTGCAACCCGTGCGGCACCGCGACGCCTCAATTGCATAAAAAGTCCAACCGTTCAACCAAGGAAACTCGAGGACCACCGTGGCTGCCTGAGAAACGCACTGTAAAGGCTATTTTTTGTGTTTCAATCAGAACATAGAGTAAGTACATGCTATACAGGTTATAGAAGTCTTTAAAACTTTTAAAAAGCCAGAATATCGTGATGTTTTTCACAGTTTTTCAAATTAACAGCACCTCGGAGCGAGAGCGGCAAGTTGTTATTTAGACCACAAATGACATGACACTCGACTGACGTCCTAAAATTAAATGTTTGGAGCCTTCTAATCTCATTTCAGATGTTCAGCATGAATACGCCATGAAGCTGCTATGACACTGGGATTAGGAAATTATCGTCATCATCGGAGAAAAAAAAAAAGAAGAAAAAACAAAACAACAGTGCAGGAATCGTCTGTACACGTCTGTACATTTTCTACACACACTACACTAAGAGAAATAAAAGAAAGAATAAGAAGAATTGGATGCACTATGACGTAGGACGTTGCCTGAGAAATCAACTGTTTTCACCATAAAATGATCTGTTATTCTGTTTTGCATACGACTGTAAAAATACAGTAAAAGTCAACAATCACATTGCATTTTTTCACCCTTTTTTTTTTGCCGTTTACTTAAAAAAAGCTTCATGGTATTGTACAGATAATCATTGACCAGGACGTGACACGATAATAATAATAATCTGAATGTACACTTCAATACTGGGCAATAAACAGTCAACTATCAACAGTTACATGTATATTATCTTTTTTTTTTTTTTGTTCGTCTTCTTCATTTTCCCTTTTCACATACAAAAAGGTTTTGGGGAGGGGAGGGTAGAGGGGGAGGGACAAGTCAGTACTTGTACTTTCATCAAATTAGTGCACGATTTCCTTTCTTCTGACAGAGAACAGACTCCCCTGCAAAGCCAGAAATAATGACAATAATAGAAAAACAAAACAAATTGGGATAATTAAAAGTGAACCAGTGGCGCTCTTGGATTTCCCGTTCTTCCAATACGACTAATTCAGAAGAAAAAAACGATAGACTAATAGTCTGTTCTTGCTGCTCAACTGTTGAGAGGTTGAAGGTTGTCACTTTTTGCACATCAGAACTTCATCTGGTGGAGCAAGGTCACGATCAGCACAAGACATATGGAGCAATGGGACAACACCGACGCCCCGTTCACGTCGTGGATTGCTCCCGGACCTGGAGTGGGGGGGGGGGGGGGGGGAGACAACAGATATTGCACTTTAGTTCTAATGAGGAGCTTTTACATTTGGAGTACGGCTCCTCCGAATGTGTGGTTCAGGTACTGCTAGGTCAAAAACCCAGATTAATCACTCAAACATTTAAAGCTGGTGAGATAATTAGTTAATTATGAGAAAAAATATGAATCGATGCACCGAAAAGTGTAGTGAATATTCAACGAGGATCTCGCTGGTAAGCGGCAGGTGGATAATATTAGGTCCACTCAGTTTTTGGGGTGATGTCAGAGTACAATCTGTGCTTGGCTTATCTCAGAATTTATAATTTGCCAGTAGACATGTTTTTAACCGTTTTTTTTAACACGTAAGCCTCAAAATGTCCACCTGGCCTTTTTTTTTTGCTTATTTTAACCAGAAAAGGAGCTTTTGCCCATTTTTCCAGAACACCTGGCAGTGATTTACAATTTACTGCATGTAAAAAGACAGTCTTAACAGTTTAAAGTCAAGGAATTTGATTTAATGGGGAAAAAACACATGAATGAAGAGATTTTTGCATTTTATGTTGTATTTTATGTTAAAATTTGAACAGTATAAAACATACTTATGGTTTTTGCCTTTTATATGCTTTTAATTTATTGTATTTTAACTTTCTTTATTTTACCATTTGGTATCTGTTGTGCAGCACTTTGGTAACTTTGTTGTTTATAAAATGTGCTATACAAATAAAGTGGATTGGATTGGATACTTCCAATGGAATTTTTCAAGTATCTGTGTCAAAATTTGACATTTGATATAATGCCATGCTTTCTGAGTGTGTGTCAGTGAAATTACCGTAATAACCACGAATGATAGGCTTTGAAGTGCAGGTTCTTAGCTGTGAGAAACTGTTGGTATTTTTCTGATAGCACAATTACACAATGCAAATTGTGTTTCCTCAAACTGGCGATACGCTCAGTGTTAAAGGGTAAGAGTAGATAATAGGCTACGTGCACACTGGAACTTCCGCCTAGCAACCGTGGCTTCCTGTGAGCCAGGCTACTTCCGGTAGATCGTGTTGTTGTGATTTCCCGGAGACACTAGTGAAGTGCTAAGTCGTAGAGTCAATTTTATTCGTAACAGTTAGCGGAATTTGGATCGAAGAGATTATTATCGGTACAATAGTACGATAAACTTTCACAGGTTTCCCGGTGGATGTGTGTGTGCGAGCCCAATGGATGGTGAAGGTACGGCGGGACGAGGACATCCGAGTTTATACAGCCTTGTCCTCAAATTAAACGTTTTTGCTTTTTTAAAAGTCGTACCGCTATTTCAGTAATTAATAAGCGCAAGTCACAAGACTGAGTGCCGCATTTGCTGTTCGCTGTCTGGGTCTCCGCTCCCACACGAGCCATATGATAACCGTCTCGCTTGTATCCGAAATCCGCACATTTTTACGAATAAAATCAAGAAGCAGCCCAGCAAACCACAAGTCACGGTTGCTAGGCGGAAGTTCCATTGTGCAAACTGTGATTCATATGCACATGTGAGCTTATTTCCTCAGGAGCCTAACATCCATGCTGCAATCGCCATGGAAACTAACGAATGTTAGAAATGAAAAAAAAAGAAAAAAAAAGAAGGTAAATCTGTGCATTGCATAGAGTGGGTGATTTTTTTTTTTTTTTTTTATGTGCACAGATGCTCGCCTGTGAAGAAGCAATCACGAAAGGTTGTCCGTTCAAACATGACACGGCGACGACGTAAACATAAATAACACATTTTACATATTTACATATCTCGCTTCAGCGCAAATCAAAAACGAGGATACGTCTCCTTACCGTATAGGATTATGCTGGCATTAGTGATTCCCATGGTGTTCATGGCGACGCACGTGTAGTTCCCGTAGTCTTCTTCTGAGACGTTGAAAAAGATGAGCATGGAATGTTTACCTTGGTTCTCGATCTTAACCCCGTTTAGACCGTTATAGAGCCTGCAAGAGCGACGAGAATCACATTTAACGGTTAAGCTGGTGAGAAAAAGAGAAGAAAATGTGTTGCTTCTGTTTATAAAATCCTTATGTTACAAATACATTCACAGCAATTTTTTTCCAGGGCCATAACTCAGAAACAGCTCACTACCTTATTGACATAATTGTACATTTGTGATCTTCATAGTTCAGTGCGCGTCACTTTCCCTCAGTTCCTCTACCACCGTTTCATTGCCTTTTTCCTTCCATGTTTGTAGACGCCAGTCGTTTATTTTATCAGCGTCCTCCATCATTTTATTCTCGAGGACTGGGTTTCCGTTTTTTTCGGGGGCCTGACGAGCAATGCGCCTGTCACCGTCAGGGATCATTTAACGGCGCAACAGAGCCTGTGTTTATATCAGCTCGCCAGCTCTGGGACTGCTCATAAACATCTTTCCAGTCTCCAGCCAGCCTTCAGCTAAAAGAGGGCTGCATCCAAAACAGAGGGAGAAAATTCTCCTCACCTCTGAGCCAAACACCACACCGTCACAGAGCACTTTTATGATCATATCTGCGCTCTGTACTCCCTCTATTTTCTTCTTTTAATGTTTATGTAAATATATAATGACCTGAAAAAAAACAACAACAAAGCAGTATAAATGGTGTTATTACATCACAAGCTCAATCTAATTTCAAATTAGAACATCTCTAAATGAGATAATCCAACTGCTGGTTTATTCCAACTGTTTTTTGAGCAGCAAAATTGACTTCTGAATCGTTTTGTGGGCCTTTTCATGTTTTCAGTATGCATATATATGTATACATGTGTATATATATATGTATATATATCTATGCATACATACATACACATACATACATATATACATACGTGTACATTTACACATGTGTATATGTACACATACATATATACACAAATACACATTTACACACATACATACAACATATACATATATATACACATAGATACGTATATATACACACATATACATATATATACATACACATACACATACACATATATACTCCAACGTGTTTACAAACTTGAGACTGAGAGACACAAGTAGTAGAGCTTTTTGTTATTGATTTTAACGCAATGGCTTTACTGATACCGAGTCCATACCATTAAACGGTCAATGCAGCATCTTTCATAATGTTGATGAAGCCTATAGAAGTGATCTACAGTAGCTCAGAGGAATAGACTTGCCTGCGGTCTTCTTTGTACCACTCGAAATCCGCCCGCGGGACAGCGGAGGCTTCACATTGCAGGACTCCTCTTTGTCCGACCGGAATACCCGTACTTCTTGCCTTAGATATGAACGGTGGATCTATAAAACAAAGTGAAATAACCTGTTAATAGCTTTATATACAGGCAATTTGCTGTTGCTGTATCATAATGTATACATTTAAATCAATCTATAGCATCTTATATAACAGCAGTTACCTATCATTAAGGACTGTATACAACAAAACAGTACAGCAATATGTGATAAAAAGATACAATAATGAGGTTTAGTATGATCTAAAGTCATCAAATTTCATTATATAAATCTCAAAGACAGAATTCAGATGAAAGATTGTAATTGAAATGGCATCAGAGCAGTATCCATTTCATAGTTTCTGTGAGCCCATGTGTCAGTGTGACACCACACTGTGTTCCCTCCAACAGTTTGACCAATGTGAACGGTGACTGGTGTGGACCCTTACAGTTGACGGTGACTTGCACCGTCCTAACATCAGGACTGGAGATGTCATTGGAGGCGATGCACTCGTACGATCCCGACTGCTCTTTGGTGATGGCTGTCAGCTCCAGGTTTTCCCCCTCTGTCACAAATTTGTGGGTGCCTGTAGAGAGAGGACAAAAAAGCTTTTCAAACCCAGCTCTTCACCAGAGCCGTCGGTGAAATGTAGAGAATGAGAGAGAATAAACAAAACAAAAAACGCCATTTCACACATAGCCATTCTTTTGTTACATCCTGCATGCCTTGTATAATAATATATATTACACATATAGTCAGTTAGTAATTAATTCCGGCTCAGTTAATTGCCTCAACCACCAATTCCACAATAGTGAGTGGACTAACTAATGAAAGAATAAAGTGCTGGAGGATTATGGAAAGTTCCTGGGAATTAGGGAACAGGAAGAACAAGTGGCTTAACCAGGAACTGTGGGTCTAAATGGAAGTTCCAGTGTGTGTTTGTAGAGCAATCACCCCACTACCACCCATCCTGTTCACGAAAATTCATCTTTTTTTCATATATAAAAGCAACATAATATAGAAAATGATTTTCAGTCGGACAATAATGTACCAAAATACATGTTGATAAGGGGCTTTTCGGAAATGGGAATCTAATTTGTCTGTACGTGCTCATGAAGATGGAGGTGCTCAGGAGATTTTTATACCACTTGGAAGCCAGACTAATCCGAAAAGAAGAAGAAACTGGCCGATTGAATAAGGAATCAAAAAAAGAAGGGATTTCAAAAACAGGAAAGTATTGTAAATCCGACCACAGTGGGTGTCTGTGGATTGGGGGATTTCCTGTTTCAAAATGTCCTCAGCATACAGACAGGCCAGAGTGTATGAGCTTATTAAAAAAATAATAATCTATTGCATGGAAACAAGCCCACTTAAGTAACACCACAAATTACCCCCTGACACTGGGGATGTTAAAAGCATGTTCTTGAGATATCTCAGCGTGGGTGGGGGGGAAATGGATAAGAACACTAATCCCAATCAGTAGAAATGTCAATCCAGCAATAGCTCGCCACATTAGCATAATGTCATTGGGCTTTCCAAATCCTCAGCTGTTGCAGCTGGGGATTCTCTGTAAAGGTTGTGGGCTCGGGATAATCGCATAACAAGGAAAAGTGTTAACACTTGGTAATTGCCTAATGTGGTTTATTCATGATGAAAATGTTCACAGTGTTGTTTTTCGTTACTTGGATGGAAAATGGTGGAAGAAGTAGAAGAGGTGTACTTCTAATGATGTCAATTTTAGTAAAATATTTAATAACAGAAAGCAGGATTAACCAAAGATAATCCAGGCCTACACACAGAGAGAGAGACGACTGCCGTCACTTCATGGTGGTATTCAAACCAGGGATCTGTGAAGAACCAGTTGTTATGGCCAGCCAAAAGCAAAATATACTTCTAAAAGGTACAATATTATATTATTTTTGGGGTTAAACCACAAGCTAAAAGGAACATGCTTGTAACATTTAATGGCATCTACTGGTAAAGCAATTTAACAGCCTTCCAAGCACTCGGCAGCCCTCTTTTGTTGTTGGAAAATGTTTTTCCATCAACACGGCACCATTTTAGAAAATGTCTCCATCCACACAAAACCCTCCAGTGACTCTAAACGCTGCAGTACATGTGCCAGGCCTGCACCAAAACTGGAGAAGAAGAAGAAGCTGAGCATGTGCATATGGCATGTGTGCTTTTAGGAAAGAAAAATGTGTTTCAGGGCTCCCAAAATGATGTTTCCATGTGGATAAAAACATGTTTTGCATGGACAGCCCATGAAGGGTCTTTTCTACAGCCAGTATTTGGTTTGTCAGTTTTCTGATTACTACTGCATGGACTTTGCTTGTGCTTCCTGGTTTTCTGCTGTTCTTCATTGGGTCCTGGTTGGGCCAGTGCCAGCCACCAAGTATGTTCTTTATAAATTCACTCAAGTCTGTGTCTGGCTTCTGGAGGAATCACAAGCCCAGAGGTGTCAAACTGACAGCCCGTGGGCCACATGCAGCCCCCACAGTCGATTACATGTGACCCACCGCTTAATATCATATTTTAATGAAAACATGGCCTGCAACCTCCTCTTCATTTAAACACAGTGTGTGTCTGAGCTGCCAGTGAGGTGATAGAATATGATATTTTTTATAGTAGTAGCAATAACACATTTTGGTTGTAATTATCACATCATTAAAATTAAAATACAAGTTTCCATGTTATTAAACTAAATTTAGATTTTTTTTTTTTATATTAATAGATTTTGCATGTAGTTCTTATTGTGAAGTTTACAGTGACACCATGTCAGAACAAGCACTTTTACATTGAAATTCTGTGACTTATCATCATGAATAGGTTTATTGTGATATCATGATGCAATATTGTGTCATTCCAGAAGGTCATTTGACTTTGACAACCCTGCACAAGCTCTTCAATAATTAATTTAGTCATTACAATCATTATTATTTATTCATTAATATACAGTATATCTTCTCCTTTGAGAATCCACTCCTCAACAACTGTTTTTTGTTATGTGACATTTCGCTCTCACTTTCTATTAATAAATACGGAACAGATTCAGAGTCTAAGTCTTTAGTAACAACAAACACAATCAGCTCCTGGTATGTAGATTTACGATTTAATCAACTCTTTGCACGTTCCAATTTCATCCACTGCTGTGGCAGGATGTGCGAGTGTGCGGCTCTTGCACGTTGTATTGTTAAAAAAACAATATCAACTATTGTTGGGCAGAAAACACAGCAGGCGTGACAAGATGTGAAGTTTACATAAAGAATCAGATAATAACCACACATTGCAACAAAGTGAATATGATAATATGAATGTCAAGCTATTACCCATACAAATGAATATAAAGAGGCCATAATTTTACTCTGGATGAATGAAAAAAAAACACACACACACAAAAAAACATTAGCACAGCATCAGTGCCAGTACAGCATGACTGGATGACTAATGAGAGAGTCATTAAAGTACCGGGTGGCAGCCGGCACAAATGAGCATCTAAAAGCACTCAGCGGAGCACCTCAGCAATATTAGCCATTAGCTTAAGGAGCTCTGCTGCCTCGACGTCACTCTGCGCTGCCATTGTCGAAAGATTACTATAATCCATTTACAAGCATTGCGACAGAAAACGCCAGCCATTGTCGTGAAAGAGAACTTGGTTCTGAGACAAATCAAGCAGCGGGAGAAGCGTATTAGAATTTCAAAGGACAGTTTGTTAAGAAGCTGTTGGCTGAAGATGACAGGCATCAATTTATATTTCACAATAAATGTTATTTTTATTATTATTATTATTATTATTTTTGAAAGAATTTTGTACAATGCATGGTCTTCAGCAGGCAAGACAAATTATGGAGTTTTTGCAAACAGATTTTGATATTTTTTACGAAATTATCATAACCAGGCGGGGATTTGCGAGCACCAACATTTAAGTGAGTTAAAGTGAAGACAGAAGTGCATTGTGTGTTACTAGAACTACATAACGGGTAAATGTGTTGAAACTTAAACCTGGTTCAATCGCTTGGTTTCCATTGGAAGCCTGAACTTTTTTGGATGGATTTCGCCTCTGGAAAAGTCCTGTCACTTTTTTCCTTAACCACACGAGGTTGACATTTTTAGGTTTAAGTGAAATGATAAATGAATAAGAATTATTCATAAGACTGCTTTGGGATTTTTCTAAAGATATTTAAGGTCCCCATTAGGATAATTGTAGAGAGTTGGGTAGATCGATGACATTTTATCGAGCTAAAGGCTAGATTCCCATCAGCCCCGGCTGTACCTTCAATTTAGAGCTACAGTAATTAGGACATTTCACAATGATAATAGGCTAAACTGAAATAAATGTATCAAATATATAATCCATTAGCATACTGATACTAGATATACCACAATTATATTTAAAGTTTCCGTCCCGTCATGCACAACCACAACTTTACTCTTCCATTTCCAATTCTGAAAATGTTCCCATCACAGTCTGCAGTAACACATAATCCACGCTGAATGTTCAAGCACAATGCATATTTGTGGCCAAAATGCATACATGTGGTCCAGTATATTATGAGTCCAACAGTGTGGTTCTGTAGGCGCTCGGTTTGCTCTGGCACAAGCAGAACAAAGTAGAATTTGGCACAGAGATACGAGCTGTGAGCTGGTATTGGCATTGTGTATAATTGTATCTGTTTGAGCGCTAACAAATCAAAACACCACGTTAGCATATTTACACAGCCCTTGTGGAATTCTGTCCATTGAGAGGCAACAGAGTAAGGGCAGAAAAGAGTTGAAAAAAGAGACAAAAAAGAGAAACAACCTGCAATTACGATTAACTGTTGTGAAATTGCACTTGCCTCTATTTTCAGAGTGCCGTTTTATTGGTAAACACACTGAGGTGTGACAATTGCCAATATACGGACAAAGAACACAACCAGCACATCAACAAAAGGACTTGAAGTAATTACTTTAATCAACTATCAAAAGTATTTTTTGAATTGTGTAAGAGTCAGCCAGGAACAGTATCATAAATTACAACCGCAACTTTGAAGAACATTTCAACTTCACTTGTCACCAAATAAATGTGTGCAATCAGAATGTGAATGACTTGTAAATTGCATATCATTACACTTAAAGCTTTCATCCAGTGTCTGCGTTTTAATGAGGAACGCGTTAAAGCTTTGAAAAGCTGTGGCTGGAAAGGAAAAAAAACAAAAACAAAAAAACAAGTATATGCACAGTTATGCATATGTTCTTGAGGCTCTTTGCTTCAACAAATTACATTTCGTTTGTAGAATAGAGAAGAGAAACACGGAAGGTTTATATCAAAAAGGGAAAGACGTGTGGGAACTGTAGCTAAACTCATACTGACAGTTTTAGGATTCTCAAGTAATTGGACGGATTCATATGAAGTCAAACAAAATCAGATTTATGGTGCCGTAATTTTTATCTTTCTAGTGTTGTTATCCCTTCAGCTCTTTGCTGCTGTTGACTTGTACATGACCTTAGAAAGAAGCCGCCCCACAACAGTATAACCGGCCCTTCTGACAATTGTGGCTGCCTTTCCGATTTTGGGAAAGGCAGCCACCCTCTTATAGTTGGACTAGCAGATAACGCAGTATGGAGTCAAATTACGATTGCATGTTTAAGTTTCAACTGTACCCAATCTGTGCACTCAGAGCATGCTCCATATTTCCCATCTTAAAGCTTTGACCTGGAAATAAAAATAATAAATCGGGTCCATAGAGGAGGACGAAGAAGACAACGGTGAGAAAAAACATCTAATAAATTCATTTCCCAAGAGTGGTTGTATACTGAGACAAGGACAGTAATCTATGTAAAGCGAATGGTCAAGCCAAAAGGAATAATACTGAGAGTCTCTTCACTCTGCTCTTCAACAGGTGGATTTTAAATCAAGATTTAAATCAAGTGCCAGTCAACAATACGCGACCTCTTCAACCTTCCTTGGTCATATATTTCAGATGATGAAATGCCACCACAGTTTGATGTATTTGGCTGAACCTGAGCTTATAGTGCTCCTGAAAAACCGCTGTATCCATCCTGTGGCTTCTTCTGCTCAAGTGGCAACTCATTGGAAATCCCGCCCACATTTTAAAGCCTTGAATTTAGTATTTTGGCCAATGATGGCCATGTTGTTTATTTCTTAAACCAGACACCAACAACTATATTTGGATGAGTGACAGGCTGTCTGAGTAAGAGCTCCTCTTATATAGACGTCCACGGCACTTGCAACCTTTCCCCTATTGGAAGGTGCCAGGTGTCAATTATGTGGTATAAATGCCTCAGTTGGTCATCAAGAGGCCATAAACTCTTCAGAAAAATATTTACCTTCAATATAAAGTGAGAAATAGTTTGATTTCTACTTATTTTTGCAACTACAGATGTCGCCACCTGATGGCCAATAATAACGCTATAGATATTTCAATTTTTATACAGTCGATGGATGTACTAAGGCATAAGACTCCCTGTTCACCAAATACCGTCTCGATGATTAATCACGGAACATGTGTATCTACTGAAGAAAGTCCTTGACTCCAAATCTTGACACTTTTCATTGATTAGACTCAGGTCATTTTCTACTTTTCTTGTGCACACACTTTGCTTTCTTTAGACTGTACCAGACTGTTGGTTTTGTCAAAGCAACTATTTGCTATCTCTCTGACATACTTTTCCCTTATCCTTTTTAATCCCACACAGTAATTACATTATCCTCCTTCCTTGCATGATTTACTATTCTTAGTTTTCATAACGACAGATAAAAGGGCCGTATCTCCCACACAGTTCTTACTACAGTATATAGATGTGAACCTTCACATAAAGCCGAGATTTTGGAACAAAGTATTCATTATTTATTCCATTATTTTATTTCATCTTTGGGAATCTGTCAAACTCTGGACTAAAAAGTGTCATAGTGTGATATCTGCTAATTGTCTGCATAATTTGGTAGAAGAAACAGAATACATAATTATGTAAGGGTGGTGCTGGTGGTGAAGTGGAAGTTTGTTTTTTCTCAAAAGAAGACGTGGGACAGGATGTGGGACTTGCCTGAGAAACACAAGTGTGCCGGCGCTACCATTAGCCAGCAGATAATTGTAGTTTTTGTTTATCCACTACAATGCCATGTAGTTATTCTCTGAGCTGAATTCTGTACCCAGTAGAATGTACTTGAAACGGTCTACGGTCCTTTTGATGGCGAGACACTCCAGCTGCCCCCGCTGAGCACCGTGTCTCCCTCAGGACTGGTTTCCTGCTGACACCATCCACCGGTCTTTTGTCTCCTCCCTCACCTTGCGGTCACATTTCACCAATGCCTCTGCCTCAGGCATCAGTCTGCGAGTTGAAGGGCACACTAAAGTTTGGCTGCATCTGCCACCGTCTTTATATTTTTTTGATGACCCTCTCGGATCACCTTCACTCTCCTTTTGCTAGTTCCCCCTGAGGGTGATAACGCTTCTACAATATAGAGGCCAGGTCGGCCATATTCTCTGGATATGTCTGGTCTCAAAGGAGGTGGCAGGGTACAGGCAATCATCCTGCTGCCATGTCCTTCTGCACCTGTACTGTACTCAATATCCCCCAGATTACGCAAGTCACATTTCCGTTTTTCATTTCTGGAATGGCGGCGTTTAAAAGCTTTCATTATATCAAATGTCGAAGTAAACACAAGAATGGTAATCACAGTTGCAGCAGTGTCAGGAGGAAAAAAAAGGCCTTTCAATCATCAAAGACATAAGACACTGAAGAACTTTGCTCTTCCAACACAAAATGTTCGAAAATAGACTTTTAGAAAGAACTCAAAAATAACCTAAATGGAAAATATCCATCTCAAAGTGATAAACATCCATTTTGTTGTCTATGGGCAGCTACATATTCGGCAGTATTAATGTGAAACTGCAGATGTAAGATGTAAGGACACCTCTTCACCTTCACTAGGGCACCCCTAGTGGTTGTTCTAATATAACCGCTACTCATACAGGTCTCTGGAATGGAAAGATATATGCATTTAACATTTAAAAAAATTAAAAAGGTCTACAAGAGTTGGACAATACATGCAATAAAACACCTGCCATTATTGGCTTTATTGGAGTTTTAGAGATGGAGAGATTGGACAGAGAGCTTACAGATAAAACTCAACAATCAGCTACTGTGTTGGTGGTCTGGCCGACTGCAGTTTAAATTTGTATAGATTCTTAAAACCTATACTTGAAAGTGATGTTTGCTCCTATTACTGGATGCTCCCCCCTCCCACCCCTTATTCCCTCACACACTAATGTAACTAATATATCGCATGGGCGAGAGCAATCTTTCTCAAATTGTAGGTCGCGACCCAAAAGCAGGTCAGTGGGCGAAACTGAGTGGGACACAGATGTGTGCCAGACGAAAATAAATGATACAATTTATACCGGTATAGTTTGATGCTGAACTCACCGGCTCACTGTCTGCGTCCCATAGTCTGTGCTCTGCAAATTCCTCTCAACACTTTTCTGCTCAACTAGAGTTTTTCCCGGCTGCGAAGCTGTCACTTCTTAGCAAAACTCCATGCATCTAATTCCTTCGTGGAAGGCACAATTTTCTCACAAGGCACCACACTTGGTCGATTTTGACATTTATAACTGCAACTTACTTAGCGGAGCAGAGCTCATGCAACTGCAGCCGAAGGGAGAGAGAAATAGACGGAGAGGAGCAGTGGTCGATGAACACAAAGCAGTAACTTGAACGTAAACACAGACATAAACAGAGTGCAGCGTCTGCTCCGACAGACACTCTGTGCTCTCAGTGAGTGACATACTCGCTACCTCACTGATGTACATCTGTGCTGCAGCTCTCCGACACAGTGTTTAACATTTAACAAGGTCTGACAAAACAAAACAGTGGACATACCGAATACAAAAAAACTGGACGTGTAGCGATAATGAAGTTGAAGATATACGAATATATATATATGCTGATATATTGCAGGTGTATTCTTCAGTCCAGACTGCCCTTTGTTATTTCCACAGCTGGTGCTTTGTTTATCAGGAAAGGGAAAAAAAACCTGCAAGTGCTTTATTCCGTTTGCAGTTTTAATAAAAAAATGCCTGTGATATCTTGCGTATGGTCTTGTGCCACAACTGACATTTAGGGTGAATTCCAATTCCTTGCTTAACCTTCAATCTTAACCCTCAATCTCAAAAATGCGTGCTCCCGCTAGTGCAAGTGTTGTCCCGATTCCCAGAAAAATTAAGTTGAGGGGCAAGTTTAAGGGCTGTATCGCCCTCAACATTGAGATTTTCCGAGACCACCCTTGGGAGCAAGGGCTACCCAGAATGCATTGCACGTTTTGACATAACAAAGATGGCGCCAAAAGCAGCGAAACGAGTATGCTGCAAATTAAGTATTTTCTTTGTTAATAGAGATATACAAATTATACAAACCATTGTATTATCTTAGTTTAGGCCCATATTATGGATTACTGACGTAATTGTTGCGTAACATTTTTTTTTTTTTTTTACAATCTTTTGTCAATAGCCGGCCGGTGCGGACAAGCGATCGTTTGCTATTGTTTACTTTTCATTAATCCCTGGTGTGCGGTAACTGTCAGCTGAATATGTCCGTGGTTGTGGTATTTGTATGAGTATCATCTTATAACTAACTGACAACCTAATAACTTGACTGACAAACGGATCGTAATAAATAATCGTGACGTAAATGTGTTCTTCTTCTTTTTTGGAGTTGACAGACTGGACGCAGCTTTCGCGTTATTCTGCCCCCTACAGTCTGAAGACGTATCTGCATTTAAGGGGTGTCCCATTTCTAAGTGACAAAATAACCCTCAACACTTGATTTTGAGGGCCAGTTAAGATTAAGGGTTGAGCTCGAGGGTTAAGATAGGAATTGGAATTGGCCCTGAGACTTTTCATATATGTGTTTATTGCCACTCAGCCTAATACCAGAATATTAATTCAAGCCCTAAGATACACATATGCTATACACATGTGCTATATAGTGTCTGATATGTATACTTTTTTCGGGACAACCTATAAGCAATCTGATAAAAAGTACTCAAAGTTCTTTAAATTGGTGAAATTTGTAAATATGTCACATTTCAAAGTTCGCTAATGTTAAAAATAGAAGAAAAACGGTCCACTTTGACACATAAGATGAAAAAACCTGACCTATAAGAACACACATGTCCATATAAGGCATTGTATAATTCCCATGGCATTTTACCAAGGGTGTACCTGCGGCACTGATCTTTAAGGGTTAAGGCATTGTGTATTAC
Source organism: Microchirus variegatus (assembly GCF_963457635.1). Classification (NCBI taxonomy): domain Eukaryota; kingdom Metazoa; phylum Chordata; class Actinopteri; order Pleuronectiformes; family Soleidae; genus Microchirus; species Microchirus variegatus. The sequence goes on from NC_139803.1 coordinate 11,139,581, forward strand.
TGCACTATTATGTGAAATAAAGTTGGTGAAAAAAAAATTGGGTCATGACTTAATGACTGGGGATAAATGTGGGTCCCAAGGCTGGATCATTTGAGAGGACTATATTCCTGCCCAAGTCCCACGAGGCTGTGACAATTACCATGCTGCTGCAGAGGCGCTGTGATACCAACAGTCCCACAGGGCTCCGCGCGGTACTGCTGTCGCCGCAGCATTTTGCCGCTTAATTGTTTCATGCAGTCGTTGCAGGCAGCAAATCAAACTCGAAATCAAACACCTGAAAGTAAAATAACTTTTTTTTTTCCTTCCCTTTTGTTTGCCTCATCTTGCTGGAGCTCAAACACCTGCAACCATCGAGTGATTGGTGTAAATTCTGGGAAGAACATCAATTGAGATTCTTGTAAATAGAATGATTTGTGTTGGGATGCAAATGATTTGTGTGTTGTTGTTTTTTTTACTGCAGCAAACTGCTACCATACCTGCACAGGTTTTGCCTATGGCGATAAATAAGTGAAATGAAAGCTGTTTTTAAAAAGTTTTTAAAAGTTTGCAACATAGAAAGACACTGACACTGTATGGCATTTCTAATTTGCTTTGAAATCACACAGGGGCAGGTGTGGCTGCCAAAAAAATTAAAATTAAAATGCAAGAGCTTTTCTTACTGCACATGCATTCAGTGTGGCCTGGGCCTTGTTGCAGCACACACTCCCAGAGAAGACACACACACCCGATTCAACAGATCAGCAATGCAGCTGTTGTGTGCAATAAGGCAGAAGATTGATTTTAACCAAACACAACAGCTCACCAAACAAAAACACGAGGAAGCATGTGTTCGACTTTGTTTACCGTCTAAAAGCCCAATGCGGATGGGAACAATTTTACATGGGAAGGTGGAATAATGTAAATTTACCACAGGAAAAACTGTATTATAAATGGCCAGGGGATTCGTAGGGGATAAAAAATCTAAATAAAACAAGGACAATTGAGAGTGGTTAAGTCGCTCCGCCTGTCACACATCATCATAGTGCCTCGATTGATGCTTGAAAATCCATGGAAAACTACTTGTAAACAAGAAATGACATATTTACCGCTAGTCTATTCAGGATCAGTATTAGCTGGGGTAATTGTTCTGGACCTTTTAACCCCACATAAAAGTCACCGTAATGATTACTGACATGGATTCGGACGGGATACTCTCACTCCCTTTGTCGACATTGAAATGTGTTTGAACAACAACTATCTGGCGCCAAACTTTTTGTTTCCAAAGTCAGGTGAAACAGTGCCAGTGTCTTTCCGCTCTCCACCAGACAGATGGTAATTGAGTGAAGCTATGGTGGTTAATATTTAGGGTGCATGCTAAACGACCACTCGAGCTTTGAAGGGCATATGGCACAAGTCATACAGGAATTAAATGGCAGGCAGGAACAGAAGGCCGCTATCTTCTTCACCTTTTAAGCTGACAAAACAGCCTTTGCATAGTAGATTATGATGCACGGTGAACTGGTGGAAATGTGACAACTTTGCTAACTTTCAGTTTGCCAACTGGGAGCTCATCAAGCCCCGGTACAGAGCGCTGTTAATGCCTGCACATTTATACACATCTCAGTCCAATAATTGAGATGGATGTCGGCAGAAATAGCACCGCTTTAAAACAACATGCTCACGCATTGTAGTGTATAAGAACAGCTCACATTATGCCGCCGCCTGCTCAGTGTGGCATATGCAGACTGATATAAATATTCTGACGCCAGCTGCTCAGTCTCGGTATGAAAAGACGACGATGACTAGAGTTCAGGCAATGACGGAGCATAATATTAGAGCGCAAAGAAAGGCAACAATCTGGGGCTCAGGCAGCCGGACAAATCTACAAAACAACCCTCGGGCTGTTATTTCAAGAACAACCTCAGCAATACTAAATTTGTTGACCATTAAAAATCATCAAATGAATAAATTCTGGTATTTTGGATAATTCAGCCCCTTTTCCCTCATTTTTAATACTTTCATTGAGTAGCAAAGAGACTCTGTCCAAACTTGCAAGCCTGATTTTATTGTTGCAAAGTTTCTGTCCTAGACCTTCATCGGGATGAGCCTCCTAAGACTTTTCGATATCTTAATAATAATAATAATAATAAAACGTAGCCACCTGCTTCTTATTCCCTATAGATGTGACAGGAGTGAGCTCTGACAGCTGTTATTATATTAGAGTCCCCCTGTGCAAAGTATAAGCTTTGTTTGCTGGAGGTTGCCACTGGTTTCTAAGACAACCACAGAGTGTTTCTAACCATAATTTTAATGTTAATTACACTTACTTTTACTTTAGCATCCACATGGTAGGCTCTTCAGTCAGTACAGACATTATTAGAAGTGGAATTAGCTTTTTTTTTGCACACGTACTCATTAATGATAGTGAATTTGCCCTCTGCATTTAACACATCCTTATTAAACACAGACAAGCTGGGCAGCACTTATCTGCAGCTGGGGAGCAATGGGGGATTGGGTGCCTTGCTCACGGGCATTGTATAGCTACAAAAACACTGAAGAAGAACAGTCAGAACAAGTAAAAAAAAAAGAAGGTGTAAATAACTACTCGCATATGATTGTTTGTATTCATAATGTTAAATATAACATTCATAAATAGACAAGATAATGTGCTTTGGGTCACCATAATACGTAATAATTATGAATATGGTTCAGTTGTGAAGTAGATTATTCACTTTCCTCTCATTTTACTCAACAAAAAGTCACTAAAGTCACTCAAAAATAACGATTGCGTCACTCCTGTGATCGCATGGTGCCGTATGGCTGCAAAACACTGAGCAAAGGGGGAGAAACAAAGCGGAAAAAGAGCAATGGTTCTATTTTCTTTGCAGCGCTGACACAGCAATATGAGGACAAAGTGGAAGGAGACACAGGAACTGGAGCACTTTTAGAAACTTAGCGTGACAGTGTACCTCATGGTCAAGTGCACTGTCACACTAAGTACTGGGACACTTTGAGGGACTTACTGTGTCAGTGCACACGCTGGAGTGTCGTGGAGTTTTCGATCCACATCCAGTTCCCTGACTGAGGCCACAGCAGCTCCCACACCAGAGACTTTAGAGAAGTCATAACCATAATCTCATACTTATCGTGAACCATCTTGATTGTTGTTGTGTGGATTGTTTTGAACCATAGCCAGAGGGCTGTGTCACACAAAGATATAGAAATAATAAAGCCGGGATTTTACATTTGTCGTGGGCTGATTAAGCCTAGTCTCCTTTTTTTCATGAAAGCAGTCACATGTACGTTGCCATGGAGATTCATTATGTGCAGCTAGTCCTGTTCTGGCTTAAAATACCACAGGTAAAAAGAAAACATGAAAGAACGAGTAAAACATGGATGAAATACAGGCAAAAGCAACATCGTTTTTTAAATTATGAACACAGGTCTGCGAGGTATTCATGTGAAACACGTGAGTTATGAAGACGGCCTTTCTTATTTGTTCTGTGTCAACATTAAACAATAGGAGGCGCAACAAAAAGAGAAACCGTAATTACACAGCTGGCAGATTCTCTACGGTGATGTCATTTCTCATCATATACATGGAAAAAAGTTATGTTAAACTCCTGAGTTCTTATAATAATAACTAAAGCCAGGATGGACTGTAGGTCAAAACCTGGCTTTCTTCTTTACAACCTGTTATTTTTTAATTATGCTTTTGTGTAACTGCCCTCATGTGTGTGCTGAACAGGTCATGTCGACATTTGAAAGCAACACTTTTGCCTTTATTAGTGTCTCCTGCTTCTGTTCCAGCCTGGTTGACCAGCGCCAATGCCTGTGTCCTTTCCCCCCCCTCACACAGCCACACTGTTAACCATTAATAAATGCTGACACGAGACATGATATCACATGCGTAATTGTTACATTCCCTAATGCAAATGATTTTTTTTTTTTTTTTTTTTTTACAATAAGGCCCTGACCATCATTGTTGGCAGCACCTCTAATTGTGATATGGCACCATCCCAAGATGAGATGCCCAGAATAAGCTTTCCCTTAGACAATAGTGACTTCTCTGTGCAGACTAATTAAGAGACTGCTGACATTTAATAAGAAACAAGCTACAGAGAAGATAATGGAACAATGGGAGGGATGTTTGAGGCCCTTACGTGCAGCTAAGGGACACCGTCATAGCTGGATATGGAAGCTACATGCAAATGTATTAATAATCCTAAAAATCTGCAAATCTCCCATCTGAAAATGAGATTACGCACCCGCAAAAGGGTTATTCAATATGATTTGTTTGTATTTGTAATGTTAAATATAATACAAATGTAAACCTGCATGTTAAAAAATGTTTAACTAGAGAAGTGCTTCAAAGTCCCCACAATACAGCAAATCCTTTTCACTGAACAATTTTGTACTAAAATCATTCAAAAAATAACAATTACATGTTAGATATTGTGGATGATGTGCAAGTCTTGAAATAGATAGATAATTGCAACTCTCTCTCTCTCCATCTCTATCTCAGCTGACATAATAACTTGATTGGAAAACTGTCTGTGAGATACTGAGGACAGCGTTTTTTCCTACATTGGACCGCAAGTCAAGTTTCTCCAAACTAAACACCAGCATCTTCAAAACCAGGGATTTCTTATCACCCTGTGAAAAACTCCATTACCATCTTTCACCCAGACATCTCTCGGGCCAACTTCTCCCAAAATGGTGCCAAACGTTCATTAAAAGTAACATTTATATATGTCCTCCTTGTCCATTTCCATGTAAACATCATGGTCCTTCTCATTTAAGTCTCTGCATGGTCTGACACTGACATACTGTATACCTCAGAGCCTCTAACTCCTTGAAGCTTCTGCAGACCTCTCAGATCCTCACTCTTGGCTGCAGCTTTTACTGAAATGAAAAGGCCACTCTTTTTTCTGCAGCAGCCCTTAAATAGCCTGCCGCTGGCTCAGGCTCAATCTTTTGATGCTTTCAGGTGTAACTTAAGACAAACCTTTGTTCCGTGGCTTTAAATTGTTTAAAAAGGCTCTGTTTTTCCAACTCTTGTTTTATGTAACAAATCTATTTGGTGGAGTTGGAAAGATCACTAGATTACATCCTCGGGTCATTAAAAATGAATGCTTTTGGGATGAGCTCCTTCCTCCAGATAAGCACAGTCAAAGACACATGTGCTTCATACCTGACAGATAACCTGAAGCAGTCCACTGTTTTTCTAACCCTACTAACACAAAGCATTCTCCTAAGAATAGTTAAAACCAAGCAAAACACTAACATTGAGAGAATGTTCCCTCAGGGAACCAAAAACATTCTCCCGTTGTTGCACTGCGGTCTCTACACGACATTCCCAATTGGTTGCATTTTGGTATTTTGTTTACAATTAAACTAATGAACATTCTGAGAATGTTGTAAAGAACGTTGGGCTGTTTGTATTTCTATCAGCTTCTTGGCGGTGGCATAGGTAGTTTTTTACCAATGATAAAATTGATAAAAACTGCTTCAAAGAACAAGGAGTAGGTCTTTCTCTGCCTTAAGGAGATGAAGAAGCCTAATTTAAGTCGAGTATAGAATTATTGATCCCATAAAATATGTTGCCTAATGTGGCTTCAAGACAATCCGGAGAACTAAGATTCGAAGGCTAACATTAGAAGCCTAGTTCTGGGAACACAATGCATCCGATGTAACATAAAATACCAATTTTGTTATTGACTTTATTAACAACCAGGGGAAAAGGTTACTGACAAGTTCCAACAGTAACATTAACCCAAAGCCAATATCAGAGACCAGAGAGCCTGTCTATATTTCTATATGTGGATAAGATAAACTGGACACTCTAAATTGACCGTAGCTGTACGATAGATGCTCGATGTACCCAGCCGATCGCCCTATGTCAGCTAAAATTGGCACAGCACCCCCCGCGACCCTGATGTGGAGGATAAAGCGTAAGAAGATGGATGGATAGAATACAACACAAAATAGCAGAGCATCAACACCGCATGCATGCAACACACCAAAAGAGCGCAAACCAATGCAATCCCATGTTGTCCACGCAAATAAAAATGTCATATTTGTCACCACGCAGTGGAGACAAATATGACAAATATATGGAGCTTTTATGCAAAGCGCTTTGTGCAACTGGCCCTTTATTCATCCACGCCTGCACGCTCACACCCTGATGAAACGACCTGGGGGCAATTTGGGATGAGCGTCTTGCTCAAGGACAGAGTGACATGTGGATTAGAGAAGCTGTGCATCAAAACCACCAACATTACACTCGATTACCACGAGCAGCTCCACCACCTGAGCCCCGGGAAACGGAATCTGGACACCGCGGCTTGCGTGGCGGTGCCTCTCCAAACAATGACCCTAATATGTATCACCAGGAGAAATGTAGTCTCTAAGCAGGAAAACAGCAGGGTGTTATTCCTGGATAGTTATTTATATAAGGACCCAAAATGTGTTTTTCCAAACACATTTAGCAGAGTGGCATATCTGAGAGCGTGTGAAGGCAGTCAACTGAATAATATGTACGACAGCAATTTTTAGCATACGTAAATTAGGCGCTGCTCCTACACATCCATGTACATTACTGTCCCATCTAATATATATATATATCCTGGTACAGAATGGGTCCTACACAGGAATTTGACACACAACTAGACTGGATTGTCCTTTTCTGAGGGTCACACACGGAGCTGGAACCAACCCCACATGGTGTTGGGACAAGTGGCACCCTGGATGGAATGATGTAGATAATAGTGATAACAATAAGTATCATTAATGTTTTTAATTTTTTTTTTTTAAATCCTCCTGATCTCCATCTTCTTCTTTTTCCTCCTCTTTCTCTCTGAACTTTTTCTTCACGCTCCACCCCGAGCTCTGAGGCCTAATAACATGGCTGCTTTAAGATGTTGCCAAAATCCTGAGGACTAACCTTAAACTTTAGTACGAGTTAGCCATGGAAATTTAATCTGCCCCCACCATTGAACATTTTTGAAGACCCACCTGTTCCCCTTGGCCTTCACTTCCATGTACTTCTACAAATGCTTTCTTTACATTTTCTTTCTTTTTTTTTAAGTCAAGGTTGCAGTTAGATGTATGGAACCGTTCTTTCTTGTAAGACACGGTGAGTGAAATGAGCTTCATTTCAAAGAGGAACTCTTGAGCTAATCTACTATATTTAAGATAATGAGGTTTCAGTTTGCCACATGCTGCAGCCCTGGATCATCACGCTGTCAGAAAATCTGCCTGCCCTTATCAACCGCTAACACGGGGCACTAAAATCTCAAGTAATTCTGTGTGGCAGTGGAGTGTGAAATTCCCAAGCCTGTGTTACATCAGCCTGATAATTCCACCTGATGATAATTAATAACGATCCACCGGCGAGGCGATCATGCACGCCACCTCGGCTGCACCCCTGTGGCATTTGACAAGGCCTGTGTGGAGACAGTGGTTACACATGTGAGATGAAAGGAAACATGATGTGAACTGGGAATACACGTTGCATTCAAGCTTCATCAGGTGTGCGACTGGCTTTGTAATGTGCAAAAAAATTAAGGGGGGTGGGCAGGTAAGGGTGGCGGCTGATGGAGGCTTTATTTGATGTTGTTTTAGGGAGCTATCCAGGGAGATCACAAACCATTAAGCTTTTGCTTCAGGGACCAAAGCGCCAAAGTCTGCTTAACAGTTCATTAATATTTTTTTTTTTCTTGTTTTTGCTCCTTTGAAACCTGACAAGAAATGTAGTGGAAAAACATGCTCGGAGACATTACCGCGCAGGTGGCTTTGATTACAAAAGAGATATAGGATAAAACTGAGCAAGATGAGTGCAAGAGCACTAGGATGGAGAGCAAGCATCCGTTACTTTGGGATTTATTCATGCGAGCAGCTGCAGAGCGGACAACGATTCACTCACAGGACATGACACCATTATGTTTCCTCTGAACCAAGTATTAAGGAGCTGATGTCTCGAGGCTTAAATGAGGATGGCCACCACTCCGCTACCGTTTCAATTCTATTTACCTGTCTGCTCTGCGGCGTCCATTGTAGGTAAGTCAAAAACGGCTTATTCAAAGAGAAATTAGCAGCATTATTCTACTCCAAAGGCGTGTGAAGGAACGCCATCACTTAGCATGCGAACTGAGCTCATCCACACACATACGTGGACGAGATGAGTGTCATCTGTTCCTCTTGCCAAACCCGACGTGTGACAGGCACTTAGCATGTAGCCGTCCTCACCTCTCCACAGATGCCCTGTCATCCCTGTCAGCACGGCCTGTCTGAGGGTCCGTCTGTCGCGCACGCTTTCGGGCTCGGCGGCAGCGGGGATGTGGCATTTAAATGCAGGATTAATAACTTTGTCATAAAATGACAGTGTATGGTAAGTGAGTTTGGAAATGCCTCTTTGCGGGAGAAAAAAAAGACAGATGGTTCTTGACACTTATTTAAATTTTAAATCAATTAACTTCTATCCGAACAAGTACATTTTAAGTGGCTAAAAAGGGGTTTATTAATTCACAGTTGACCTATGTGTTCAATGCTCTATGAGAGGCTTTTACAGCAACAATAATAAGAATGTATGATAATAAATACAGTGGGAAAACAATCATATAATTATGTTTCTATATCTCCTTTTGTTTTTAACAGCACTATAGGAAATTAGAATACAAACGAGTAAAGTACAGGCAGTTGCATTAAAACATTATGTTGGGCTACAAGGTAAATTAATACAAAATATCAAGTTGGATTGGACTATCGTATTGCTCTGTGCTAATAAAGTGACAACATTTTGTAATTTTACGCTTGGTTTCTGGAAAGATTTGTATTGCTCTCTCCCACTATCATGGCATTTGGCTGAATCACCTTGTTGAAAACATCTGATCATGTATTGAAAATTGAGCTCCTATACATTAAGTGTTTACAGATTGGGACAAAGCCAGAAAGAGTGCGCCAGAGAGCTTAGTGAGAGTCCACATTGGTCACATACTGGGATCTATGTTCGGGAGCGTTCTATAGAGAGTCTAACCTTGGAGAACTGAAGATGATGCTCAATTAAATGAAGCCATTTGTATCCTTCTCATAATTTCTTGTAAGGCAGAGAACAATTGGTAAATTATATTGGGAAATATCAGTAAAAAAAAAAAATCATGTTTTAAGCCAATTCTGTTTGACTTTTTCAGTATTCAAGCAAGGGCACAATCTTTTCCTAAATATTACCATGATTATATACTGTGAAGAAAAGTTTCAATCAACCTGAAAACATGACCTCAAACCTCAAATTTACGACACTCTCAAAGCTCTGTCTTTTTGGCCACAAAGAAAACTATTCCCAGAAAAAAATCATACTAAATCAACTGTTGGAGCCAAGTTGCTGACTTAATCCTAGTAGAATTATTTTTTTCCTGTTCTCTTTTGCACAACATAATAACTTCTAATATGGGTCTGTATTTGTGCATCACATAATCCCAGTGGGCTGAGTTTAGTGGATACGCCTGTATTAACTGTGGGCTTATGTTTACTCAACACAACACTGCACCCACTCATTAACTGAATTAGTATGTAATCCAGGTAAAATGTAAATTAATATCCGGCTAATCCAGATGTAGGGGGAAGAAACCAGCAGTGCATATCCAAGCCAAGTCCTAATTTGCCTGTAATTCATCCATTAGTGTAATTAAAGCATTGATTAAAGTGAGTGGAACTGAGTCAGTTTTAAGGACAATAGATGTGTGTGTGATATGTTTCCTTCGCTCCTCAGCTCTGATTGTCAGTGCAACGAGATGCTGCTTTTCATCTTTATATCCTCCCACTTTTTATCACGTTAGAAGAGATTAATTAGCGCTGCTAGAATGACAGAAACGACATTGATTTTGAAGTCTGACGGGGTGCTAACATTCAGACTTTCCCCCCATAGACCTCATGGAAGACGTCGTTTAGCAATCATGCCCGAGAGAACGCCGTCAGATTAACATGCGTCAATTTACTTTACAAGTCTTGTATTCATTGGCGTTCCCACATGTTTCATCAGGCACTTTCAACACTAAATGGCCTGCATAAAATAACCATCTGCTGGTAAGAACTTGTGGGCCATTTAGTATCGGGAAAAATATGAGCTCACATCTCAGCACCTTCACCTAATGGAAGTAATTTTGCTGGGGAATAAAACATTGCACACATGTAGTATTAGTCACCACAGGGACAAAATACCCTTTCGTTGCGATAAAAAAAATTAGGCGATAATTAGATAGATTAATCATATTAGTTCATTCTGACGCCTTTAATTTAAAGTCATGAAGATGGCATCTCACTTGCTGTTCCCACATTTTCCCAAAGGAACAGAAAGAAAGAAAAGAAGAAGAAAATAATTTCAGCCCGAGAAAATACCACGTTCTCTTCTTGGTGTCTCACATCTTGACAGAATGGGGTCAGTCTAAGTTGATGCATGGCGATAAAATGTTTTTTTTTTTCTTGCTTTCTTAGCAGAGCATAACAACTCATATATCGCAAAAAACTGATACGCTTTATATCACAATGCCCTAATTATGAGAAGATAATGCCGTAATTATGAAGATAATTGCTTTGCTTTGCCAGTGTGTGGGTTGTTCAAACAAAATCCGACTAATAACGAGCAGAGAGAAACTTAAAGTTGTGGGGAAGGTGAAGCGCACAGTGCTCCATAAATACACTGTGAATATTTTTTGGGGGAATTATTTTCTCTCCATAGCAGTGCTGAGTGTGACACGCAACCGCAAGGAAAAAATTTTGTTTCCGGCAGAGTTTTTATGACTAAAATATCCACACACAGTAGAAGGACCGTGAAATTAAAGAGTCAGGGTCTTGTATCTATTGGTACCAACAGAGGTCGACTATTTCGGACACAAAAAAAAAGTAGTAATATTTAACAATGTCCTTGTGCTCTTTTGTGCATTTGTTACAGTCCAGTAGTCTCCCATATACTATGAAGTGCATTTGGGTGAATTTCGAGCACCTTTTTAATCTTACGAGAAAATGTCAAGAAAATAAATGCCTTCTTCAGTTTATTCTCCGTTATTTAACTGGGCATGTTCGTGAAGTCTACCTTCATCGTGAAAACACATCGCAAAGGCTATATGGCCGTTTTAAAACCTCACCTCGGATGCTGGGAGAAGAAAATATGCTGGGCACTTAGGGCTGGGCTACGCACAAGGGCAAATGATCAATGGGGGAATGTTCTTTTTTAAAACACAGACAAAACAAATAAAGGATACTGGTTGCAAAGAAACAAACCAAAAACTTCTAACTTGCTGTATAGAGTTTACACAAGAAAATATTTTTTGGCGGCCCATGTGACAACAATTACATGAATAATCGATTACTAAATGAATCGTCAACTATTTTGACCATCAATTTATCGGTTTGAGGGTATCTTTCTTTATCAACCCAAGATTTCTGATCATTTTAGCTCCTTAAATGTGAATATTTTCTGGTTTCTTTGCTCCATATAACAAAGAAATCATTCAAACTGAATCATTTTCATCCGGAGAGGAGGTTTCGGGTTGATGACGCCTATGGATGTATCATAAATTTATGTGCACATATGGCTACACATTTACAGAGAAAAAAAAGAATCAATGTGCTCTGCTCAGCTTTCAATTCACAGACCGTGTGGCTCACAGTGGTGTGATTATCTGTAAATCAATATCCGACTGATGCGAGGCAGCATAACGAGTGCTGTCATTATCTTATCTATGGCTATAAGTGGCTATATATAAGGAGAGGAGGCCACATTTTCAAAAAGAGCCACTTCCTCACAGCAACTTTTCATTTTCAATTAAGGCCGCTGAGTCTACACCACTGGTTGTGCAACAACATGCAACAATATCCTTCAATATATTTCCCGTTTGACTTTCCTGACACATCCAATGAGCTACTTGAAAAATTAGAGCTCTTCTTTGCGTTGGTGTTCGCACCGGCAAAAAAACAACAACTGTGAAAAGCAGTTAGGGCCCAGTGCAGTCCTTGGTGTGCGTTTGTGTGCAGGCTTTTGTTTGTTCAATGTTCGTCGTGTGTGTGTGTTTGTCTATTTTCTCGATGTGCGCTATTAAGCGAGGTACAACAGCAGCCTGGAGACACGATGCCCTCCCTTTCTCCCACCACAACAAAACCTTTTTTTTTCTTTTTCTTCGGTACACCTTTGATGATGGTTCAACGTTATCTCCCCTGCATGCGCTGTTTATTCCACTTGCAAACCTCCCCGGCTCCACCTCCCACTGCATCATAATTTAATTGCCGAGCCTTCTCCTCCACCCCCCACCCTGTTTCTCTCATTCATTTTAAATGCATGACCTTTCCCCGAGAACAATGATCAATCAATAGGTGTTTTCCCCCAAATTAAAACTGCAGAGAGAATTAAAAGCCTATCAGAGGAAAAGTTATGAAGTGCAAGGGCACTAACTCGGGCGAAGAAAAGGTCAATTATCACAGGTCTTTGTAATGTTTTCTTTTTTTTTTCCTTTATGGCCAGAGGACTAAAACAAGTTTGCCCAGATTACACATTATAGATGAGTGTGTGGTACAGTACGTGCTATGTGCAATACATACTTAAAATGAATAAATAAACCGCAAGATGAAACAGATGGAGTCAACGCTTTGCGATGATGAGCCGGCTATCAGACATTTTACTCGAGTAAACACTACTTAGCCGCTTCAGGAGGTATTTTAGAATGTCTCGGTCCTGTTTTGGTTCTTTAAACCGTCTCAGCTGTGCACATTTTGGTTTTTAAATGTTCTGAATGTCACTTTATCTGCTACACGTATTCTGATTGGTGAGATGCAGAAAGAAAATCAACCATGGTCCAACAAATGAAGTCCAAATGAAATTTGTCACAAATAAGACATAAACCAATCATATCTTATAATATGTTATAGTTGCAACTATAAAATGAGAGGTAACAACAATATACTCTATGTACAATTGCAAAATAACCATTGTCAATCTTACAATTACTAATAAACAAGTTCCATCTGCATTTAGAGAGGATCCGCCAAGATACTGTGCTCCATTATTTATTCATTTACAAACACCTGCCTCTGCATCTGTGACGAAGTTTAAGTTCATACAAGGTGTGGCTCAAGTCGCCCGACTGTTCAACTTCCCCGTCTGCAACTAGGATCGGCATCTGTGGTCCATTAGCACAACAATATGTCCAAGCAAGTTTCCTGCCAAATTGTCCAGTTTCACAACTTTGTCACAAGTTCACTTTACTTCTCGACCATGAGCCAAGTGTTTCATTCATTTAATAATTAATAAAAAATATTGTTTAATGTAAAACGTGAATGATGTCAGAGGTTTCCCTTTCTTTGTTATTGTTTTCAGAGTGCATGCATAAAATACACCAATAAAGACACATTCTAAGGATGTTAATGGAGCAATAATGGAACAGAGCAGCAGGGTTTTGACAGGAAATGGGGGCATTTCAGTCTCCCTGTGTTTGAAAAAATTAAAGTGCAGCACCTGCCTTGAGCAAGGCACTTAATCACCGCACAATCAGACTGCGGTTGTATTAGCAGCTTCCTGCTGTGGACTGGAAAGATGCATCGTACTCTGAAACTTTATGTTTAACTAGACGCAACACTGGTTTTACAACCCAATAGGTCCAGATAAAATTAAAATTCATTCATTCACCACTTTATCCCATAATCACTGACTTTTTATGTCAATATTATGACTTTTTATCTCATAATTTCAACTTACTTTGAGGATATTGTTATTATCAAGGCTAAGTAGTACCTTTTATTTCCATACTCATCACCATAGACGATCTGAACCGGTGACCTTGCTGAGGCAACAATGCCAGCCGCTACATCACCAACATTTTGTCATTTGAAGAGAACAGAGAACAGAACATTTACAGTATAATGAAATCGTTCTTTATTATTTTGAGGTTACCGCGGGTTTGAAACATTCAATTATAATAAAGCTTTATGTAAGTTTAAACTGCTATCAACCTGAAAAGGGCAGCAGGCCTCGACTCACGTTGCATGTGCCCTGGTCAGAATAATAGACGTTTCATTTGAGAATAGGATGCAAGTCATAGTTATTACATTTTTTTTCAGGAAATGGCTTTTTACAGTGTAATTTAGAGGCTGTTCAACAAAAATGAAAGCAAACTAAATACATATCAAACGAAAAGTGCTGACGGCACAATAATGGGAGCTGCAGACCTCTCTGTGTCGGCATATAGAGCTGTATTATGGGATGGAAACCTGCTTTATTTGGACCCTATAGGAACAACAACTCTAGGTCTCACAGAGACAAATCTCTGTCTTCTTTGTATAGAGGGTTATAGTCCATTGCTAGTTTGCCCCGTCTAACCACACCATCCCTCATCTCATGGTCTCCATCACGCTCCTTACGATGTCACCTGACGTCCTCTTTGTCATAATTGCCGCGCTTACTAGAGGTCACCTCTGATTAAAAACCTAGCTGTGAGTCGTAATAAGCCGCTGCGCAAACGACCTCTGGGCTAATTGTTTACAAGACGACCTCCGCGATCTGTATCATGACTCGAGATAATGTATGCTGTGCTAAAACTAAAGATGGAATTAAAAAATCATACCCCCAGTGTCTACAACGGTACAGGTCACATTCACGGTCGCAAATTTAATCAAAGTTACATTTTTTTCTAATTATTTTACACTTCTATTATGAGTCTCCCAATTGTGATTCCAAAATGCAGGTAACCAACTCTCAATATTGTACCTGTGGACATGCAGTTGGAGAGCTACTGCTGCTGCTAATCTTACCCCAGCCAGTGTCAGTGAGGACACAGTGTCAGAATATGTGGGCGGCGCCGATCGCTTCTTTCCAACAATCTATTGTCTACTCTGAAAAGGCTGTCCGTCTTCAAACAGGTTATGAATTGCGCACACACAAAAAAAAGTGAATTACTGCAGAGAATTACATGCTGAAGGTTAAAAGCTGATTGTCAATGTCAGTCAGATGATGAATGGACAGTGCCTCAATCTCTTAGTCCCCCCTTACAAAATGAGCTTCTACTCTCTCATCAGTGGGTTTGGATGGATACACTTTCATCCTATGTACAGGCTGGTGTCATGAAGATAAATAAGCCGATCTCTCATAGGAAGAAAGACCAAACTGTTGATAGATGATATATGATGTAAAGAAATACTTAGATTTTTATGTCTATGGGGGCATGAGAGAAACAAGTTTCTTTAGAGGGGTTGGCCTTAGTACAATCTTACTCACTTCCAAATAACCTGATACGTCTATTTGCGTATAGTGAAAGTCGTCATCTTCGACCTATCTGGGTCCGTGTTGTGAGGGCAGCCTGAGCAAGAAAGCCCACAGAGCCTTCTCCTCTGGGGGATACCAAGGCGTTCCCAGGCCAGTCGTGAAATATAATCCCTCCAGCGTATCCTGGGTCAGCTCAGAGGTCTCCTCCCAGAAGAAGAATGTCCAAAACACGTCCCCAGGGAAGTGTCCCTGGAGGCATCCAAACTAGATGCCCGAACCACCTCAGCTGGCTCCTCTTAAAGTGTAGGAGCAATGGTTCTACTCAGAGCAATAAGCTCCTCACTCTATCTCTAAGGATGAGCCCGGCCACCCTACAGAAACTAATTTGGGGGCCATCTATATTCACGTCATTACCCAAATGCATAGGTGAGGGTTGGAACGTAGATCGACGGGTAAATCGAGAGCTCCAACTTCAGGTTTAGCTCCTTCTTATCCCAACAGTCTACAATCCACCTGTTGATCTCCCGCTCCATTCTTCCCTCACTCGTGAACAGAACCCCAAGATACTTAAACTCCTCCACTTGGGGCAGGACTCCTCCCAATCCACCTTTTTCCGGATGAGAACCATGGCCTCAGATTTGCTCATCTTCATCCCAACTACTTCATTACTCGGCAACGAACTCTGACCGCAGTCAAAGTCCTGCTAGGAAAATCCATGCCACTCAGCAGCCATCTTAGTAATGCCTCCAAGCAGCTATTTCAGATTAACAAGACCAGGCTTCTATCTAAATTAATGGAGAGGGAGCAATAACTTGCCTTTTAATGTTTGCTGGAACATAAAAAAAAGCACATATATGGGAACCATCAGTCAATTTCTGATAAAACTGTGACTCTGCTGCAAAATAAGGTTTGAAATGCTGCCTTTTCCTGCAGACTCTTAAATTTATTGCGCAAGGTGTGAAGACACCAACAGCTTGGCTCACTCAAGAGACTTGTGATTGCCTTAGACTCCTCCAACCACAGCATTTGATTTTTTTCATATAAATGGATTTGTTTCACAGAGCACATGACTAGCTTCAGGGGAAAAAAGAGGGAGCAGAGTATGGGTCATCCTCCCAATTGATAATACATGAGCTTCAACGAGCAAACTATAAAAACCCGCTGCTTAAGTCTTCATTGAAAAAGTTTTTTTTCTTTTTGAACAATCTCGCTTTGTGTTCGAATGAACTAAAGCGAATCCCATCCTCCTGGACTAAAAGCCCTTCACAATGCAGGTATTTCAATTACTCATTGTTACCGATTATAATTAATAGGGAAACATTTTCTCCTAACTCACCCTCGAAAGATAAGGAAGTGCATGACAGTCCCTCCCTTCTATCACCCCGACAAAGCGAAAAACAGCTGTGATGCAATTATCCACCTACCATGCGACCGTGTGTTATAAATGATTGTATTTTGAAGGAGAATTACTTGGATTAGTTTTGTGATTAATGACAGGGGACACGCAAGAGCAGAAGCTATTTCCACAGTCTGCACCTGTCTGGAGCCTCGTGATAGTTTTTACCAGCAAAAACGCTCTGGTTAAGACAACACTGAGAGCAAATTGGGAGCTCCTTGGTGCACTAATCTTTCTTTTAGCCCCCCGTCCCCCCTCTGGTCCTTCTCTGCCCCATCTCTCAAGCTGACATAAGGCAAAAAGTATAGGGTATATATATGTTTTCTTTTTTTTGACTGAATGCTTGGCATTTCTTTCTCACAGCCTTTTGTGCCTTGTGTGGGTGTTGAGGTGAAACAGAAAGTTTGCGTGAGCCCTCCAGTTTCCCTGCAAAGCATACGCACACACACACACAGGCATGCATACACACATACATACACATCAGTACCCTGTAGTCTCACAACTGCATCTACTTTGCCACCTTTAACAGCCAAGCAACACCCTACACTCCCACGCTGTGATTTTACAAGTGCATTCGGCCAATAAATTTTAAAAGGAAGCTTGCTATGAGACTTCCCAAAAGTACATGAGCCACACAACAGGTTATTGGGCATTGCTTATTTTAATGTTATATGCTTGTGTTTTTTTCGCACTAGCCACCCAGTAATGTGCTGTGTACTGGCTAGCTAACAATCTTGATCTCCCGAAATATTCCCAAAGCTAAGGCCCTGTTTGAGTTATAGTAATTGGCTCACACTCCTAAAGTGATCTCTCTGCAGACATGATATTGTTTTGTATACTAATGTCTGATTGCTACTGTAGGTTTAACTATAGAGGCAGGAAAAAAAGCTAACAATGAATTATGTTATTGCAAATTGTTCTATAAAGGTTTTAGAGGGGAAATTACAACAAGTTAGAGAATTTGCTTTCACTCCCTCTTGGCGACTAAGACATGCTGTATCCATATTAATGTTTGGAATAGTGTCTGCCACAGAGCCAGTGCTTGTCTAAGGGCTAAATATGAACAAAAGTGCATTCCCTCAGCACTCAAAATGGGTCACAAACCACATTGTATTTGTCTTGTTGAACGTTTAATCGCAGGTGCCGGGGGATACGGGCACACAGAAGGAGTGTGCATGCAGCACGGCATATGAAATCTGTCACATACATGTCTGCTTCTGTTAAGTGAGCATATTAAATATTGTAACCTGGATAAAATGTGCTTTTAAGAAGTAGGATGTCATTTGCACACAGGACATATAGTTTACCATCTTGTGGCGGCTACTAAGTAAGCGACAATGTAAGTGAAGCACATTTGCATATGGGCCACGCGGGTGATGTAGTGCTTAGCTCTCTTGCCTTTGAAGGAAGAAGACCCTGGGGTCGCGACCAGGTCCGAACAAGGACCTTTCTGCATGGAGGTTGCATGTTATCCCCATGTATGCATGGGTTTCCTCCCACAGTCATGCAGATTTGGGGGATTAGGCAAATTTGTCTCGATGTGGCCTTGTGATGGGACTGGCGATAAAATAAAGCAGTAGAAGGTGAGTAAAATTTGCATGCATAATTATGAATTTATCTGGATCTCAACTGGAACTGAAGGAAGACTACTACAGATGTGATTCGGTCGTGTCATCGTAAAGCAGAATCTTTCAAAGAACAACAACTGGTATATAACCAACAAGGCAGAAGAGGAGCAAAGTGGCAGGTGTGGGCCGAGGATATAACACCTGCATATCTGTGCTTCCAGGGTGTTATCAGGAATCTTATCTTTTGAGCTGACTTGATTGTTTCTTCGCAGACTGACAGCTTTAACCCTTCTCGGCTTCAATCTTTTGTGTTTGTTTACACAGTGCACAAACATTATGACATTATGTACAGGTTCAAGCTATACAATAATAACTTTTAATCAGACTTAGTGACTGACAATTCTCTCGAGCGCTCTCTGTCACTCACTAATGATTACTGCCAATGCTTATCACCTCCAGACCAATATGTTCAGTCTGCAGAGTCTGTCACCATGACAGTGCCTTTGCCGTCATGTGTGATCTGGGTAAAAGATGTTTCTTGCAATAATTCCTTGCTGTTTTTTTTTGTTTTGTTTTTTGTTTGACATCACAGAGCTCAAATGCAGCTCTGCTAAACTCTTCCACAGCTACACTGCTTGGTCAGGAGCATTGGTATTGGATTGTGAAGCTAATCACATTGGATTGTGAGGCTAACAAGTGAGTATGGTAGCAAAAGCCAAAACGACAAAAAAATGACACATTTTGGCAATGTTAACCTTTCTACGTTGACAATACATTGTCATAGCAGTCATATTTGTTTGACTTAATCTGATGACCCATTGTCCCACAGACTGGATTACCCCATGTCTTCTTCTCACACACACACTCCAAAGAAGTAGAAAAGAGAGAAAGACATGGAGAGGCATGAGCTGCATATGAGAATCCAGAAGAGGAGAGTGGAGGAGGAAAGGAAACATGATGTCAGAGCCAGAGTCAGAGCAAGAGAAACCACCATGCAAGGAAAATATTGCAATATTACAGAGGGAATGTAATAAACAGAGGGAGGAAAATCATTGGCTTAAACTAATCACAAAACCTGGAACATTTGATGAACGGACTTTTGAAAAAAAAGATTAAAAAGTAAAGGCAATGACTGGTATCCCTGTGTATTCCAAAT
Organism: Microchirus variegatus; assembly: GCF_963457635.1. Taxonomy (NCBI): domain Eukaryota; kingdom Metazoa; phylum Chordata; class Actinopteri; order Pleuronectiformes; family Soleidae; genus Microchirus; species Microchirus variegatus. The sequence goes on from NC_139803.1 coordinate 11,158,927, forward strand.
TGCACACGGTTTTAACATTTACTGTATGATGACATTTGGAACAAACCTATATCCATTATCAGAAACTGCTGTTACATGAAATATGCTCTTGTACAATGTATAATGTATAATGTATGTATAATGAACTTAACTGTAAATTGTCGGTCCCCATGTATTAAGTAGGAAACACTGAGTGGCCTGCATGTGTTGAATAAAACATTTCAGGTTTCTGCTTTGTTTGGTTGTCTTCTTTTTGCCCTCTTTTGTTTAGCTGTTTCCCCTCAGGCAGTCGTAGCATTTCCATCTTGACATTCTAAAATGAGCTGTGTCAAACTTAAAGACATCTTTGTGCATGTACTGTCTCTATACAGATTCCAGATTTTCACTCATGATGCAGGACAGGTACTGCACAGTCAACAAAATAAGTATTTGGAACATCTAAGAATTCAAAGGAACGTTGAAGAAGCGGATTTGGCTGCAGACACTGACTTTTATCGATATGTCATTGTAGGAATAAGTTATAATTGGAATCCATTGTAGATGATGCAAATCCAAGCTGAGTAATCATGCTATGCTTTATGAGGGACATTACTAATGGAGCTTTTCCACTACCCAGTTCCAGCACGACTCGGCTGTTTACTAAAAACTACTGTTTTTTGTATTATTATTTTCCATTAGCGATAGTACCTGGTATTTTTTTAGGACCTGCTCTGGCAAGGTTCCAAGCGGGCTGGGCCAATTCTAAATTTGACGTCCACAGACTGGACCACTGATTAGCAGAGAGTTTGTCACTGGAAGAGTTATGAGCGTGACCTCCGACACATGAATCAAACCGAAACAATACCGAATTATTGATAAGTTAAAAAGACTTAAAAATCCTGACGACATGCGTACATATAGCATGGAAATGTTTAAAAACTCAATATTCAACAGAGGAGTCGGGTGTATTTAGTTTGCACGCTGGTCTTGCACAAAGTACTGAATGATTCTGTGAACAAATCTATTTAATTAACTGTCCAATGATTCAGTACACCGAAAACAACTGCTTTACAAGTCACTCGTTTGTGTGTGTCGCGTATCAAACGACTGCTCACGTTGAGGAGGTGCTATAGTAATGGAAAACAACACCAAACCGAGTAGATTCGAGCCGTGCCCAGCTGAGTCGTCTTGGCAATGTATATGTGGAAAAGCACCATAACACCGCATAGCCATCCTCTGGTCCTAAAGGTGGCAAGATCCGGATACAACAAAGCATCATTCATGAGCGATGTGTTGCCTCTGGTCAGATTACACATTGATCCCCTCACTATATGAGAAGGCCACTGTATTCATGCATTGCCTTTCTCACATCAATTGTCCCGTGACATAACATTGATGTTGTGATTGCAATCGTCTTCAACCCGGGATCTACTTTGTCTCGTCTCTGTACAAAAGTATATCACACAGCATCCATTTTATACGGGCAGGAACAACATTTAAAATGCCACATAGGTCTCTCCAGGTCAACCTCTTAAAGTAGAATTCTCAAAAACCCTAATAAATATGCATCGCCGAGACATTTTTAAATCATTACAAGACTTATCTTGTTCTGTTGTGTGACACAGATGAGTCTCTGTGCCAGTGAATTCTTTATTGGGCGGCAATCTGGCACCAATTAGTTTGACCCAGTTTTATAAGAGAGGAGCACCAGTGGTTACGTTATTCGCTGTTGTATTATTATTTGACTTCATTTTCTTACAAACTGAAACTGATAGACTTTGTGAGTAGATTGTACTCCTTTATCATTCTTTGCATGTGACATTACTTGACCTATGATTTTACTGGAGTTGTTATGGAGTCATAACGTGTAGATTTCTTTAACGATTTATCGTGCAGCCGTACAATGACTTAACTGAAACATTTGATAAATTATAAAATCATTATACATAACCTGTATAATCTATAAGCTGTGAAACTTTAATTTTTCTGGTATTGATGTTTCCATCACCTGTTCCAGGTGTATTCCAGGAATAAATAAAGTTAAACATTTTAACTTTTTTAATACTCCAACTTGCATCTCTTCACTTTAGGCAAGGCGAGGCAGTGTTATTCATTTCGCACATTTCCTACACAAGGGCAACTCATTGTGCTTTACATAAAACAAACTAAAATGTACAATTTGAAATAAAACAGAGTACAGAATAATAAAAAGAGAGAGAGAGAGAAAGTAAACAAAAAAGTTGGACTGAAATGGAGCATATAATATGATAGAGCAGCATAAAACAATCATATTCTAAAAAGACTAAACTAATGAAAAGTGCAGGAGATTAAAATTGAAAATGTTTTAAAGGAGCTCAATCATAAGAGAATATGAGAATATAAGTGCTTTTTTTTAAAGTCCAGGTTAGGCAACCAATATAAAGAACTGCAACTCTACACATTCAGCAATTTCAGTAATCATGGTTTTTGTCTTTTTCCTTTCATCTTTGTTCTCTCTTTTCTTCCTTTTTTTTAAACATATAATTGTCCTGAAATGGTAAGTCAAACTTTCCCTGCCACCTACGGGAAACAGTGGACAACCCTAGTAATGGCTATTAACTGGCTGACCTCTGAGATTGCTCTGCAAAACACTCGGTTATGGAACTGCTTAATAAGATATTATGTTGCTCTGGTACCTCATTTAATTTAGAAGAAGTTGACAATGTATCTGCTGAGGGGGAAAAAAGAAACGTTTATTATCTTGATAACTATGTGTTTCTTCAACACAGTGGCAATGCCAAATGATACTCAAACAGCTTCTTGTTTACTCCAAAAGTACAGAGTCTATTCATTCATTTTACTTCATCCTCTTGAGGGTCATATGGGGGAACTGGAGCGAATCCCAACTGACATATAGGGCAAAAAGGCAGGGTACACCCTTAACAGGTCAATCGCCAATCCATCACAGGGTTACTCACCACTCACTGTCACATTCACACCTATGCTTAGATAGAGTGTCCAATAAACCTAATCCCCAGTCGGAAGAAGCGGGAGTACCCAAAGAAAACCCACGCACACACATGCAACCTTCACACTGAAAGGCCCTCGGTCGATACACCTACACCCACGGGTGATACGGACGATAAGTTGTTTACTAAACACATGATTTTTCTCAAAATTTGAGTCTGAAACTCGAGGAAATAAAGTGTGAAACGGCGCTTCTGCAAAGTAGAATTTGGTTCAATGTCAATGCGAAGAGACAAACTAATCCTATTACATATGTTTCGGATGACGGCTCTGGCAAATTAGACCATCTGCCTTCTAGAAAAAATATTGTTTTATTGTCACAGCTCAACATAAATTTGACTTTAACCAATTACGTGATAGTTTCAGAGCGTGTCTCCCTCTCTCTCTGCTGAAGTGCTTGCAGAATACAGTGTTTGTCCACATATGATCGAGAAGTATAATTCATTGTCCTATTTCACTCAGGCTTTAAATCAATACAATTACAAATACTCGGCAGCTACAACTATACTAAACCAGGAGGGGGGAGAGGGATCGTCTGAGCAATTTACAGTATGCTACCCCAATATTCTATTAGTTTGTAGTTGTTATTCTTCAGTTGATACGACTGACAGTTACTTTGATAAGGAGAAGGTCAACGCTTTTGTCAATGCCGGACTTCAGAAAGGCAGAATATGTTTGTGTTTTTCCTTCCTACAGGCAGTATGTAAACTCGATTTGTATGGAACACACAAAAGCACAGAGAGAAAATATTGTCTTGCTCTTTTTTAGGTGCCAGCACTCATGTAACCAGGCCCACAATCTACTTTAGATTGATGAACAACAGTCTGTAGCTGCCTGGGGGCTGTACACTATTCAGTGTATCCAAGGACTGTCAAAGCCAACCGAGTAAATGAGATGCTGCAAACCCTCTATGTTTATTTATTTTTTTACAGGACAGTCATGTTGATACTGCGTCCAGTTTTTTTTTATTATTTTTTATTAAGCCGATGAGTTTAAAATTGACTATAAATGAATGTTCATTTGAAAAATGTGTCTCCTGAAGTGGTGTGATGCGATCGTGCCAGCGAATAGATGCATCACTTCTGTTGGATTTGATCAAGTTGACACATTGGCTTCACTCTGATTGTCTAGTGGGGAAAACGGAGCTGTTTCTAACACACATTCAAAATTCACAAAACACAGCACTCAACACCACATTAACATATTAATTTGACCAAAACAACACACAGAGTTATCATATGTTTATGTGTTACACGGTATCAAATCATCTAATGTGTTGTAAATGCATGTTGTTTTGCCGACATTGGTTTTTCGCGTCTCATTTTTATTCGCACAAATGTTTGCAAAACTCAGTAATTACACCCATGTAAGGACAATGAGAAACAATAACGGGGAAAAGCGTACGGATCCAAAAAAAGGTAAGAAAATAAATATTAAGTATGAGTCGCTCGATTCTCTTTTGTAATCCGACACACAATCGGAGTGTCCTTCCGACTGAGTTTGCACAGGTTCGACACGAGTGAGACTAAATGGAAATCGGTGAGTTGCGTTTTGAAGGTCAACGTTTCCCCGGGCGAACAAAGATGCACTTTGTGTTCAGAATTTTGCAAAAAAAAAATGTGGTTCCAGTGGTATTTGAGTGCGAGTAATGGAACTGTGCTCCAAGATGAATAGCTTGGAGTCATGTTGTTGATGCGCTTGTTAGAATTGTGTGCATGTAGCTCCATTTTTTTCTCTGTAGGAAATTAGGGGGAAAAAAACTGTAAATTTGTTCCGTCATCACAAAAGGAATAAAAATCAGTAGGGAGAGTTGATATGATCTGCTGCCCATTTGCTGCTGCTTTTCTGTATTTTGGGTTAGGGTTAGCCCAAACCCACAGACAACCCTCACCCAACTACATGAGGGTTATACCGGACCCCTCTTCACTTCCTGCTTTACTGAGAAACACACGCAGACAGTCATGAGGAACTTATTCGGCTTAATCACCAGTGTGTGTGTGTGTGTGTGAACTAATGTGACAATGGTTTCAATGAAACAGACGTTCATTAAAAGGCACAAAAACCGCAGCTCGAACTTCTGCAACAAAGTTAAATACTGCTGTATTTGCCCGTGGTGCAGAAACTGTATGGTGACATATTTTGACATCAATTTACTCACAGAATGAGTTTAATTATAGGATTGTATGTATTATCTCCATAAAAAACACTAATAATTATTAATTTTGTTGCAGCTGATGTACTTTATCCCCCTGGCTATGGTAAAGCAGAGTGCCACTGCGAATGCTGGACATGGCACAGTTTATTTATATTAACACTTTATGCAAACACTAACTTTTTTTTAATTGAAACACTTCTATTTATTTATTGAACGTACTATTTTATAATATATTATTTAATGCATTGTGTAAGTACATATGGGACACCTAAATCTCCACTAGATGAACCAACAAACCAACACCATCCATCCATAGGATCAAATATTGATGCCCAAACCACCGTGTATATATACAATATCAGCAGTGGCCGCTTGTCCATAGAGGGCAATAATTTATTAAAATATGGAAAATGTAAATAAACGAGCTACGCATTATACAGTCCGCGACTACCGTGCATAATCTGCATTTCCCATTCCTTTGGGGCACACATCTTCCATCAGGTCGTTATAAGCTGGTGTGAACGTCAAACTAGTTTGAAACAACACAGCATCATTATCATCTTATATCACCAAATCTGGACATTTCTAATATCAAATATACCATAGATCTGAGGGTCAGTGCCAAAACAAATGGGATAATGAATGGTCACTGTTCAACCTGGAAGCAATTGTGACAGGATGCTACAATATCACATACAGTACAGGCTCGCTGCACACCACCTGTTGCATGCATACGTGTCAAAACTGATCAAAGACAGTAGTCAATACTTCCTGCTCATAAAGACTGCGCCCATTATCTCACAAAACTCTTTATTCCCAAGTAATTGGATATTAACAGCCTAAAAAAAAATGTGCTCCTCCAACTATGAGGAGCATTAAAACTGATGGGCCCATGTCTGTGTTACTGAGACAGTACTTTCATTCCAATATGAAAGGCACCGTGTGAAGTTTCATTTGTCATGTCATTTTATTCCCCCCCCCCCCCTTCGCTATTTTGCAGACAAACACCTGCACCAAGTGCTTTGTCTCATTGCCGCTCTGGCGGTGTCAGCAGACAGTGCTGGAGGACTGTTCTTACTGGAGGGTAACATCATTGCCAATAACATGCCACTCATGTCTGCTATGCAACACACAGCGATGGCGCTCATCAGGAGACTAATCACAAACTGGCGTGTGTATGTGTGTCTGCGCTTCTGTCAGTCATGCTCAACTGCCAATTTCTTCACAAGACTGGCCTTCACCTGTCATGTAAGCTGTTTTCTCCTCACAATTTACTTGTCAGGTGTTGAAAATGCGAAACTGTGGGGAAAAAAAGGGGTTGACAAAAAAAACATGAAATTATGATAAATCACAAATGTCAGTTTTTTTTTTTTTAGAGTGTTTAATCTGCTTTCCAGGTTAGAAAAGAGCAACCCAACAGGAAAAATAGAAGAAAGGTAATTGGATTTTTTTTCTTCATTCTTTCTTTTTCAGGGAATCGACCGCAACACACACACACACACACGCACAAAAGTCAAACTGAGGCGGTGTCTGGGTTGGATGGTGGCTGTACTGAGCTCAGGACTTTCATGTCAGAGACACAGATTCACACCCTAGGACAAGTGTGTGGTCGGGTTCAGAAAAGAAAAAGCAATTAAGCGAGAAAAGCATCAGAGTTTTGGTTAAATGTCAATCCAGTATCCTGCTTCCTGCTGTTCTGCTCCGTATCACTGGACTAAGACAATAATCTCTCCCTGCTTCAATCTAACGCAAATGGCAAAAATAGCACAACAACTATTTTGTAAAAAGAAGAAATTAAAGAAACACTGCTTGCTTTGGAAAATGGCTACCAATAAAAAAAAATCACAAAAAAATCACCCAGTAGTGATAGACAGCCCCTGGTTATGTGACCTTTGTTTAAGAATAGGCCCTTATAACACTTAAACAGCAGCGCTGCAACACCAGCCTTTCACCTTCAGTGACAACACTTCTTAGGGTCTGAGAAAAAAAAGCTGCAAACACACCTGCAGAGCATCACATATGGCTTCATTATGAATCATATAATTAATCAATTATTTGGAAAGAACACGACCACTCTGAGTAATTATGTTCCTGATGACAAATTGGTTGCTCATCGTGACTAAAAACAATAGTGGAGCATTAAAAAGTTAGAATTTTAGCAGGTCCAGAGGCCTGGGAGCATGTTCTTCTGGAGCCACTGTCTCCCAGTCTGTGGAGGACACAGCCCCTGGTGATGCTTTCACTACTGGGACCACAGTCTTTACCCCCTACATCAAGTTAACTTTATTGTCCATTCTGCTGCATCTACAAGACACACAGAGGGATCGAAAATTGCATTTCTTTCAGCCCCCCCTACGGTGTAGACTCGTAAAAAAACAAAAATAAGTCTTCTCAAGCTCCATTTTCAGCCCTTGGTATTTCTCGAGCTTCTCATATTCCTTCTTTTTTTGGTGTTCGCATCTATCACCAATGCCCTCTTCTGATGTTCAATGTCCAGTTGACTCAAGTAAAAATACCACTTTTTTGATACCACCTCTGTCGATTAGCCACCACCAGTTTGTCTGTCTGTATCTGGAAGTCCTTTAAGATCTAAGTCATATAGAGTAGACTATATATATATATCACTAATGTGACTCTAATCAATATTTTCATACAATATATCAGCATAAAAACTGTGAGGCAATGTGAAAGGGGTCATTCATAGTAATTAACTTCACATTGACTCATCAGCTGAATCAGCACCTCAGCTTTAAGGTGAATTTCAGCTCAATGTTATCATGTCTGGAATCCACTGTTCCGGTTCACTTTCGTCACTTGCGGTTTTTTATTTTTAATGTGTCTATTTTCAGCCACAGCTGGCAGCTGTTTGCTATGAAACAGCTGAAAAAAAAAAAAAAACGCTCAGACACAAACGGCAGAAAAATGGAACATGGAGCAGCTAAAAAAGCCAAATTTTCCCTCAGAGAGATCAAAAACAGACCACACGCTGAGGGATTGTTGGGACTTCATCAGGTGGAAACAAACAGCACTTTGATTGAGAATATTGCTCTGCTGGAAATTGTCAATTTGATCAAAAAAAAGTTAAATGTTGAATAATTGTAATAATTCATTTCCCATGCATGGACGCTTTGGCATCTGTGCCTTTGTTCTCATGTATTTCCAAGTATTTGAAAAGGACATATTTTAATATATCATGCACAAATTAATCGAAATGATTAAACAAACCCATTTTAGAGTGCTGCTATATTATGGCCGACGGGAAACATGGTTTATTATTTTCAGGTATTTCATCAGGTATTTCATCATTCACCACCATCTAAATTTTGAAGTAAAGACGGTACTATATAAACATTGAAATCACATCTTTATAAACTTAAAAACATGTTTGACATTGCTGTAGAAGTGCATTAAAATGGCATCATGGATGAAAGAAAGTCTATTTTAACAGTTTACTAACTTACCATCTAAAAAAGAATGCCTGTAATCATGTCCAACAATGACCGCATTTAAAGGCAGACATCAAAACAACTGCCAAAAGTGATGCCAAAAAGATTTTGATTTACCCCGAAGGCTGTCTAAAATGTAAACAGATTAAGTTCAAGTTTGGTTTTACATAGTTGATTTTATATAAATATCATAATACCAAATTTGGCTACAGCTATATAAGCCTATGTTTTTAGCACACTGCCAGTAGAACAAGTCACTTCAGGCAGTGTTGGACTTCTTGTTTGTCAGTGTTATCTGCAATGAAGGAGTTTGAAAAGATGTTTTTTCCAGTTTCATTTGCTGCACGCGCATTTGAAGGCTCACATTTGTCCTGTGTCTTGTTCTTTTAATTTTATTGAACGCATTATCATCCCGGCATTTTCATTTTATACTCGAAACGGCACTACCTCAGTGAACACTGAGAAATCAAAGCTAAAAAAAACACTGTTTATTTTCTACTTGTTGCGATTGTGAGCTGCCCCTGCTTATAATAAAAGCCCCTGCTTATAATAAAATAAAACATTTTATTATAATAATAAAAATAAATAAAAAAAATTATTATAAGCAGGGGCAGCTCAATGTAGCAGTAACATTATATACATAATATATATATATAGTTATATCTATATAGATATATATCTATATATATACACATACATATATAAATGCCTACACATACAGTATATACATATATGTACATACATACATACACACACATATACATATATATTTATTCAACCACCACCCAATGTAATGTTTATGCCACACCTGCCCTAAATGAACACTATGATTGTGATGTTTTACAAAAAACAACTGAAAAAATTTTAAAACACATGATTATTTCTCGATTAATATGTCAAAATAAAGTCATTTACTTGCATTCCTGGACAGAAAAAAAATGTGTTTAAGTGGTTCAATTAATTTCTGACTTCTCTCAAGAGAATCTGGCTGAAATTTAGGGCATAAAAAAGTGAATTCAGTTTATTTGCCAAAGAAAAGTTTTTGAACAATTTTTTGAAAAACATGTTTTCTCCTTACTTTAGATAAATTGCATTGTGTGACTCACAAGTTATTATCTCCAGAAATGTGTCATTCAATTTTGAAAAGGAAAACTTGTAGAATTGCAATCAATCAGACGCGAAACTGACGGTGCAGAGGTGTCCAATGTTAACGTGTTGTGTGTGTGTGTGTGTTTGTGTGTTAGTGTGTGCACAGCTGCTTTCCTCGCCCTCCTCTCCCTCACTCACACACGCACTAGACGCTGGTGTGAGTGACACCGGAGCGTGATGGAGTGAGAGATAAGGTGACGTTCTATTTTCATATGCACCTCCATGCTCTGTGTCAAAATCCTTCCACTTTTCTCCACACGCCACACAGACACACCCTGGTGTTACAGATGATTCGATCGCTTTAATGTTAAAAAAAAAAAAAAAGTATCTGCCGATGCAAGACGCCATACTTGCCTAGATAACAACTGCACAGTTTTTAGTTTTTTTTAAATAGTCACTGTCAGTAAAATAAATAATCATCTTGACTGAAGTTTAGAGAGTAAGAAGGACAGATATCCCTGTCATCCGTCTATGCTGGGTTCACACTGGGTGCATGTGCAGTGCTTGGCAGAGTGTGTCCGCCACAGAGCCGATTTGGTGCTTCTGGCGCTTTACTTAGGGATTCACTTTCTTTAAAAAAAAAAAAAAAATATATATTATACTTCTATAAACTCTCAATACAATACTCGGTCTGCACTTGATTAAATGGCACATTATTTCACAACAAAAAGTCTGTGCTTTCACTTTGAAGTTGGACAGACAGATCGATGCAGAAACTATGTGGGAAATCATTTGCGCCGTCTATTTTGCAGTGAACAAAAAACTAATTTCAAACGATGTCATCAGCTCTTTAAATATACCAGTGCTACAGTATGTTGGTGCACAACTTAATCTTTCTGTGACCATCCTTTGGCAGCATGCGTACTTCTCGTTACCGTAACTCCTACACCGTTTGTAATACAGAGAAAATTCAAAAACTGCAGAGTGGCTATCTGTCCAGTGCATGACCCCGCATTTCGTCCTGTCAGCTGAGATTGGCACAGCACCCTGCGTGACCCTCATGCGGAGGATAACGCGGTAGAAGGCGGATGGATGCACCCATTTACTTGTCATTACGGTAGCCCTCAGGACTTCCACGTAACGACCGTTCAATCACAGACGAGATTCGCCAGCGCGTCACACTTTTGTAATGTCAGATTATTCCTAAAGGGTTGAATAAATGCCAGATATCAAAAGCGGAAGTTATCTTGGAAAAAGGAGCAGAATCACTCACTCATTGAAGTTTCTTTGACCAAAAATCAATATAAATCCAGGCAGCCTCATACATTTTGAGAATGTGAAACTCAAAGGAAACGCAAAACTGATTCAAATGAGGTATTGTATTAAAAAGTGACCACTTATATTAATCACATGTTATGTGAACTAATGCCACTGGTGTAAAAGATCAGGAAGTGCTGTTCGGGGATAATCTGCTGACCTACAATGGGTTAAAAATTGCCCCAGATTGACTCCAATCGGATATTGGAGGGAACTGATGCTGTAGAAAAAGGATGAATGACAGCTGACAGCTGCATCTGGATGTTTATCATGGCCTAATCTGGGGAAGTGGAAATGCTTTTTACATTTTAATAAATAGTCATTAATCATATTTACAGAATTAATGAATGAAGGCTCTATTTCGATGTGAACTACTACACATTTTAGAAATTGGACAAAATAAACTGTTGGTGTGGACTTTTCTTATGAATAAGGTAAACACAACACAATTTGAGGAAAGTGCTGCGTCTGCCACACCAACATTGTTATTCTGCTGCCATATTGGCCATGAAGAAGAAAAAAATATTGTAATTGCAAATTTCAACACAGCCTCTAGAAAGCTTTCGAGAAAAAACAACAAGAACATACTGTACATTCCTACCCTGACTTATAGTCTAAAAGCAAAAGGTGTGTGCTTGCCACATCCGCACAACAAAAGCATTGCCATCGTGTTGACACAACACAACCATATAAGACTGGTCTTACTGTGCTAACTGACGACAGCACAGCCACCACAGCAGTGAAGGACAGAACACATTACAGCCACCTTTCAGAGTCTACAGCAATCCGAGAGAGGAATAGGCACAAACTGACACGTGTGAGAGAGCACATTCACAACCTCTCCACTTTAATGAGCCTTAATGGACCACAGGGATCCATATTGCATTGTCCTCCTGAATAAACTGCCCCCCCAAACCATATATATCTTGTCGTCCTTTTTAGTGGCCAGCAGCCAGGAGTTCAGTGGACAACGCTGAATAATTTATATAGCTCCGACTGAGTTGAAATGGGGACTGAGGCTTGCAGTGCACAAAATAAAGGTGGGACTTAAATTGACAGGGTACATATATTAAGCAAACGACCACAGAGGCTGCACATTTATGGTCTGCTCCTCTCAGCGTGGCGCTTACTTAAGTCACTATCACTGTTGGGAGGATTTACTGGCATGCCTCGTGGCCCCTCCCACGGTTCAGCGGTGAAACGGCGACAGGGTTCATGTTCAAACAATGACAGGGGAATGTGACAGCGTCGCCGTTTACACTTCAATTAAACACAGAGTTAAATTAGACAGTAGTTTCCATATTCCTGCCATGTTCTCTCTCGTCTCTTGACATTTCTGCGTCAGCCATTACGGTGCATTTGCTCATGTTTCTGACACCGTGCGAGTGTGGAAAGTTTAAATGATGCCCCGTGGAAAAAAAAAACAAGCATCAAATAGAGTGGCGGCGTACATGGCGGATTAGATTTTTATTCATTTATTTATTTCTTTAGTAGAAATGCATTTTAATTTGGGGGGAGAACAAGGCTGCTCACTTCAGTGCTGTACCAACAGATACCAACGCGATCCTCGGAGGGAACAGTCCATTATCGCTGGTGACAGACATGAAAAGAAAACTGCAAAGAGCGAGTTGGGAAAATGCCACTCAGTGGTGAGAATTTATTTGGCTCAGCCAAAATATCTACCTCTTTCATTAGTGCAACCCGGAGAAATGTCAAGCACGATAACCCATTATCATTCCCCGGTGATAATAACACATACACAAATCCAGCATTTCAGGTTGCCTGTCTGTGAATACATGTAAATGACTTCTGAAGTGTGATCGTATTGCTTCATTTGCCGCTACCGTTTGCTTCGGATGGCAAGGTTGGAAGTGAAAGATGAATTCCTACCTTTCTTTCATTGGGGCAGTGTCATGTCATATTTTTTTTTTTTCCTCTTGCAACACAGACTATAAAAACATGTCGACACTGTCTAAAATAAAATCACTCCGTCTTTGTTTCTCTTGTTTTATCTCGTCCTCTAGCTTCTCTTCCCACTTTATTACCTTGAGACTTTGTGTGAATACATTCTGAGTGAAGTTGAACTCGGCGCTCAGCAAAAGGATATCAACATTAAATGATTATGAAATGTGACTTTTATCAGACTCTGTTGTCACAACACTTACTTTAACATCGACGTGCCTCTGGTGCAGTGCGCGGCAGCTTGAATCGGACAGAAATAGAGTAATTACACCCTTTTAAATGTGGGAAAAAAAAGGTGGGTAATATGAGCTTTTAAGTGCTAGAAGAAGTGCCATAATCTATGTGTATCAAAAACATGGAAGTGGACTGTGGAGAGCGGAGTAACAGACAGTGTAAATGGCACCATCTGGCTGGTGGTCATTAAAGCTGTTCTTTTTAAAATGTAATTACAATACACCTTAAAGAAATGGCCTGTGAAGGGATGATATACTTGGGAGTAAATATTGGGGAAACAATAAATGAAGAGCTGCTTGACGTGCTGTGGGGTCACTGGGTTGTCAGCAGGTTACGTGAAGGACAGGCAAAGGCGGTAAAATTACTTTGGGGCCTGAAGCTGAGAGAGGGGGGGGGGGCCTCGAGAGAACGTCTGATTAGTCCACACTATACAGCGATGACATTTTTATGTTGAACCCCCTCAAATTCTACGATTGGGCAAGTACAGGCGATGCCATTGAGAGAAGCAGCCCTCTAATGAGTCGCCGTCCCACCAGCCTGCTGCCAAAAGTGTCACATTTTCACGTCTTCATTATTTCTACAGACTTTCAAAATCAGACAGCGCTAGTATATGGGTGAGATTGTGTTGCATAATTGTGTGAAATAAATTGTCAATATCAAGGATTTAACAGACATACTGGATTCGTTTAATGCTAACAACAGGTAGCTAATTAGTACGCTATCTATACAACAAAGGAATGGCAGTCACAAAAGGCGTCAATATGTAGTTTGTATTAGGTTTTTGTAGGAGTAGGGTTGACTGAATGTAAAAATGGATGTCTTCTGGTTTGAAAAACTGAAGGCGAAAAAGTAGGACAGTCGAAGCAGTCAGCCACCAGGGGGTGACTCTGCTGCTTGCAAAACAAACTCTGGTTGAATGGAAGTCGACGGGGAAATTATTCTACTTCAGTTAGCATTTTCCTGAGGAGTTAATGGTATCAACTGCTAGTTTCAGAATTTCCTTCCAAAAGCATGATGTCAATTATGTTCCCATTTAGAAAAAACTATCACGGTGCCAGTCAGATTGCAAATCCTGCTTCACAGCAGGAGTTCAGCGACTGGATGACTAACTTTAGTCTGCTTTGAGTCTACGGCTCAATGCAGGACCCCAGTCCCTTTAAACACCTCTATGCTGTGAAAACGACATCCTGCTGGCTCTTGATAACATCACGGAAGGCAGAAAGAGCTGTGCAGCAAAGCATCTATGTCATTTTGGCAGCTAAACATCCTATCCTTTAGAGGAGCGCCACATGACTCATGCGGCTGAATGCTCCGTGGGAAGCCCAGTGCCGACACTAACACTAGCACCGAGGCTGTGCACGTCAGAACTGACCAAACCTGCTACATGGCCTCTCGCCAAAAATCCTGGCCAACTTGAGTCAGGTCCCGTCAGACCACAGGCTGTGCTTTAGCCGCACAAATCCACCAAGTTGAAAAGGAAACAAGATTAAGTCGATCAATTAAAGCCTGGTATTATTCGGTGTTAATCCTCTCACGTGCGTGTTAACACAAAAGCAATAGATTCATATCCTGTTGTAAACTGCTTCTGTGCATGTATCGGTGAATATAGTGTGTGAATGTTGGAGATGTGTATTGTGTGGAAACATCAATATGAGGCCACAGGTGTATGAGGGATGGCTGTGTGTAGGAGGGAAAAGAATAGAGTTAAAGAAACTATTCCACATTAGCCACACTGTCCTTGCATTTCTCTCTATTTACATATTTCAATGTTGAAGCCATTCTGTCTCTACTACTGCAGAGAATGTAAACATGTTTATGTTATAGGTCTCTGAGAGAACATTCACAATATGTAAAAGGTTTGTGAGGCCACAGCAATCCCATCCTCTGAGCACCAAATGAATGAGTGTGCCAAATTTGAAAGGATTCACTTGAGGCTTTTGTCTAATCAGATCAATAGATCATCAGGATAGACAGACATCCTGAAAAATACAATGCCTCCACCTCAAACTGTCACTAATTCAAATTAATCTGATTATGTACCTTACCCATGACGATTGTTGAAGATAAATCAAACTACTTTGACAAAGTCCTTGCATTAAAATAAAATATGACCAAAAACTTTCAAGGATTACCTCTTGGTGAGTGGTGCTTCCATATGATGTTGGCCTCAGGTCGACCCACCGCCAGGCACATGAGATTAACGTTGCTGCCCTCGTTCACGGTGATGTCCTTTGATATATTTGTGATCCTGGCCGGCACTGAGGGAGGAAGAAAAAAAAAAGGGAATCATGATTGATGTTTTTCAGCTTAATTAATGACACTTGAGAGTGAGGGGCTCACTATTCAATGTGATCAGAACAGCGATGAGGTTAAAAATAGCCCCCGGGTTGGGGGACTTAATTAGTATGAAATTAGCTGACAAATTTGACATTTCTCTGGTTTTCTGTGGCGCAATATATGATGGATTCTCATTGCAGAACTGCTCATTAGAAGAGCGTCTAGGTGATTTGGAGTAAGACGTAGTTGTATTTGTCTGACTGGACCAGCTTGATATCTTTGTACACTTTCACTGTAAATTAAATCACACATTGCCATATTAAAATCAGTACAGCAGATGACTAGGGAAGTGTTTCAAGAGAATCAATCATCAATGCAAACTCTTGTTGAATTCCCTCCATGTGAGGGTCACCTGCCACTGGAGCCAATCCCAGCGGACACAGAGCAAAAGGTGGGGTACGCACAGGTTGCCATCACACAGAGGTTAACAATCTTTCACACTTTACAGAACACGCAGAGTAAAATGTGGCATTTTTCGAAATGTATTACACACAAGCAGAGAGTTGTTCTCTGAAGACTATATAAATACTGCTGCTGAATGTTACACTTCATGAATGTCAGCTCAAATATTGTTTAGGGTATTTTATGACAGTTCAGTGCATAACGGCCCATTCGGATAGAACATGACAATGCCTTTGCTGCACTCGGCTGCACAAGGACAGTTCTTTGCAGCGCATGTGTTCAAATATGTTGAACTATGACCACAGCGGGCTGTCATGATCACTCGGGGAATCCAATATAACTCCAGAATCCAGCCAGGAAGCAGAAGTATGCAATGGAGAGAAAGTGGATGCGTGTTTGACAGTTTGTTTCCCAGTTAGCACAGTTTACAAGGTTTACGCCAAGATCTCGAGAGGTAAGCCGCATAGAAACATGTTTCCAGTCAATTAGGCATGTCAGGTTTTTTTTTCTTTTTTTTTAAACAGTCAGGGAGCTTTATTGATATTATTTACACAGGTGACATAAATAGACAGGCATGAGTGGAAAAGGTGGAGTGCGAGGAGGAGGAGGCTGAGACCAGAGCGAAGCAGGCTAGAGGGAAAGTGAGACGAGTGGACATGAAGAGGAGAGCAGACATAAAAAGAAGATGAAGCACACGCTCTCAGGCTGGAAATGGGTAGACAAGACAAGGTCTTGTCCTTGGCTCTACCACAGTGATCATATGAATAGTCAGTATTGCACCATATCATGCATTTAAATGTAATATTTCATAGTTTTTAACTACCCAATGGTGTCCACTTTGACCAGAGTCGGTTATACGTGCAAATAAGCACGTATATTCAGTTGAGAAATATAATACTTTGGTGCATATGCTATTCATAAGCTACTCGAATTAGTGTGTAGACTTTCATGTAATCGCTTGTGAAGATATTTACATATAAAGGATGCGGCCATTCACAAAATGATATTACGCCAACACAACAGATGACAACATAAATAGTATTATTAGAGGCACAATTACACGCAACATTTATTCCACATAATTATAAAGACCAGAGCAGAGTTGAGCCAATTAATAATAAACCTATTTACTGCCAGCTGATTTCGATGTTTCCTTTCATCCCAGCAAATGGAGCTGCGCCGCAGACACGGCGACAATCGCACCTCAACATAAATACAGCCACTAACAGCCCTGCCCTCTTTGAACACAATGACATCACACACGTGTCTGACAGCTGCCAAACAATGTTGAGCGAACAGTTTTAAATGTATACCTGTCTCATTGGTTCTTCTTTTGCGTGGAAAAGTCGGCATGTGTTGCCAGCTACTCGTTGTATCACCTGCAGTACTGCCAGTGCAATCAGTGGTCCTCAGTTATTAGGTCTTATTTAATAATAGTCTTTTGTGCAAAATTGTGGTGCGAAAGCATAACACGAACACGATTTTAATTTGTTCCCTGAACAAAATTCTGTTCTCTCGACATCATTTCTGTGAAATAAAACATTAAGACCCTTAAAAGGTTTGATCAAATGTTCACGTAACACAAGCTACATCGTTGGAAGACGGAGGATATGGATAATGAAGTGCACAACACAAGTTTGACTTGCACTTCTGTCCTTCTTGGGAAAGTTATCCCTCACTGATTGATGGATTGACTGATTGCCCAGCAGGATATAGACAGTAGACAGTGAAGGTGAGCTCAGGACACCTTCAACTGAAGTTTCCGATGTCCTTAAAACATTATGCTGCTGTCAAAGATGTCATCTTTTGGCTAACTTTTGACCAACTTTGCCAAATGTCATAATACCGTTTCTCCTCCCTACCAGTGGCCATCGCACTAACACAGCAAGGGCAAAACGCAATCAGAACGTGTCACTAAAGCAGCCGTTTATCACGGATGACGGGTCGTCTTACATGATTTTCTTAAGACCTTAAAACCACTTGAGGCCTTAAAACCACTTGAGGCTCAGCTTCAACTGTTCTCTCTGGGATGGCACAGAATGAGCTTGACGGCGATTGGAAAAAATGCGGCAAAAATTGTCACCTTCAGGGAAGCTGGGCTTCAATGACAGTGGATGAGGGGGGTGGGCGGATGCGGACACTGCACGGGCTTCTGAATGATGAGGCAGAACCAGTTTTTGATTGACAGCGTTGCAGAAACATACACAACAGCGCACCGAGCCTTTTCTGCCTCAGTCCTGTGTGGATTTTGCGAGGGAAGTCTGGAGATAAATAGCTGGCCGTTGTGTGTTATTTGCTCGGCGATATATAGCCCATTTTTGTTTGTACACATAAACTGTAAATAAAAACACTATTATAGCATTTCAGTTCAACACAATTATTGCGTTTGTTTGCTCTAAATAACTGGGCCTGAAATCAGCTTCTGCTGTTTCAAAGACCAAACTTTATGATTGTGGTTATGTGTTTAATGCGTCTAATAATGTTAACAGTCCCTTAACATCAAAAAACGTCACTTAATTAAATTTCCAAAATGCTAGAATCTAAATCAGGAGTAATGTTGACTATAATGTGCCAAACAGAACCACTTTCAAATATGTTCCATGAAGCAGGCCTTTTAGGAATAGCAGTAAAATGAGCCAGCAGATTCCCTGCCAGAAGCAGTGAACAGGCTATTGCGCAGTGGTCTTCTGTTTACACAAATGAGACTAATGCCACAGAGCTAATGTGGTAATGATTCATTGAGGGTAAAACTGCAACATGTGGCGCCTTTAAGAGGCTTCCGAATGTGGAGGGATGAGGCACGGTGTTTCGAGGACACAGCGGGCGCCACTTTCTCGGCCACATTGACCTCCAGCAGAGATGAATGAGCAAGCATCTGTGTGCAGAGCCGCTGATGGCTCCTCCAGCCTGATAATGCCAGTGGCCAGGTGATTAAAAACACAGCTCCCCTGCCACCGGGGCTGCTGCCGGATGTGACTGGGGACCTGGGGACATGTCAGTCTTCATGGCAGTGCAAGGTAGTCTAGCCAGTAATTAATTAGAAAATATAATCAAAGGAGGAAAGGGATGCTCTCCCTGGGTGTTTATTTAACATCAGGACCAACATGACTGTATTTCTTAAGTGAAATACAATCGTGTCAAACAGTGACACAATAATGAAGAATAATAACAAAGAAGAAGGGGGTGCATTCGCCCGGCTGCAACTTTCCCCTCACAGAATTAAGGTTTGACTAAATTGGGCTTTAAAGGTCAGAACAATTCAAAAGTTTTAAAGCCCTGCTTTTCATATATACAGTATACATCATCAAGAACAGAGTTGGGGCTGCAAGATTTACTGATAATTAACCAAAAAAGCAAAAGACCTCAGGGCTTAGACTTTGAGAAGCCAATGGTCATTTAGCTATGCATCAATTTAAAAAGCTCCTCGAGTTACCAGGTGCTTTACAATCTGCTGGAGCCGGTCAGCCTTTGAACCACAGTTTAATGGTCCGCTTCCTGGTGGGATGGCGCCAGAAAACTGTTCAAAAGGAGGGAGGGAACGTAGGGTGAGCAATGGGCCTATCAGGTGTAACTGTTTGGCAGCGGAAACATTGTATACATGGCTCACAGGTGAGACAGGAGCATGACCCTGAGCAGAAATGTGCTTCGGGTAACAGGAAGGTCATGACTGGCTCTGGTCTTACTAATCACCTAAGTCAACATATGACATCCTTTCCTCGCTGCTGACTGAGGTGCCGTGCTCTCCGAGAGGTGCCATTAAAAATTAATGGACAATTGTTAAAGATTGCCATAAAAATACATTTTGAGACGACATAAAGACAGCAGAAATGTGAGGAAGTGGAGGAAGAGTTCAGCACATTAGTAATTTGGCAGGGGTTGGGTTAATTGTCTGTTTCTGTCACCACCTGAGTGACACTGATGGTCTTTGCTATTTGGTATTAGATATTCAGAAGATAACACAAATCTGCTGCATCAAAATGCAAAAAAGCATTATCAACATTATCCATTCGGTTTTACCACAACACATGCCAAGATAAGGTTCATGCTACTAGTACAAGCCTGGCAATGGTATGAGATGAAACAACCACCAATAACTTGGGGATACATACAGAGGTGATGAGCTGTTTCCATTAGCAGTGCCAACACAGCTCCAGGCTGCCAGAAGACCATCTTTTTTTATCCCAGGTGGAGAAACAAAGGTGACCAAAACAAGCTTCTCACCACCCATGTTATCCAAAATGTGA
Organism: Microchirus variegatus; assembly: GCF_963457635.1. NCBI lineage: Eukaryota > Metazoa > Chordata > Actinopteri > Pleuronectiformes > Soleidae > Microchirus > Microchirus variegatus. The sequence goes on from NC_139803.1 coordinate 11,179,077, forward strand.
TAATGCATGGTCCGTATCAGCCTGCTTTGAAAGATAGCCATAAGGATTTCTGATACGACCAGGAATAAAATTCCAATCGAGCATAGGATATAACTCAATTGGAAAGCCTAAGGCACTAGGGAGTGGCGGTGGTTAGTTCATTCACCTGGAACAAACAGACTCAAGTTTTTGTTATTGGCTGTTAGGCAGAAAAAAACAAAGGACACCACTGGCACAGACTGAGTGCACATATGGGCTCCTCTATAAAACAAAAAAGATGAAGAGGATTGTGTAGCATAGAAAACTAGTCGTCAACGTGAGGCAGTAAAATTGTACTCAACAGTACGTTTCATGTTCGTCAGAAGAGCGCCATCGTAAAAGCTCAGCCTCTTGTGGCCATGGTGAATCTGCTGTGTAGGATGCCCTTCAATAAGTGCCAAAATAGATGAATTCAACCCAGCAACACTTTGTTTACACTCAAACATTGACTTGATGCAAATCAACCAATGTTCAGTGAGACTTCCAAAACCAACTATATTAACAATCCATCAAATTTGGGTTCGAGTTCTGTCATGGTGGTGCCGACTTATTTTGGAATTATTGGATGAACACACACACACACACACACACACACACACACACACACACACACACACACACACACACACACACACACACACACACACACACACACACACACACACACACACACACACACACACACACACACACACACACACACACACACACACACACACACACACACACACACACACACACACACACTTTGGACCATTGCCTAAAATCTTACATCACATGAATGGGAACAAGCATAACACAGAGCATTGTCCAGATAATTGACAGGGCTGCAAACAAGGATAAAGGATGTGTTCATCCAATTAGTTGAAACCTCTAGTCGAAGAGGAAGGACAGTGCAACATGGGCTGGGAATCCACCATCTTGAATCCGATCATATGAAACAGACTGATGCCATGCTTGGACCGAAACAAACAAGCAAGCATGATGACGGAAAATTAAGCTGAACACAAATCTTTCTAAGGTACAAGGAAAAAAGCACATCCCGATCGCATGTGGTCTGTGAGCTGTGGCTAACAGTGGACACAACTCAGTATTTACCTGACAGGCTAAATGGGCTCAACCTTTGAAACAAGGTGCTGAGCTCAGACAGCTCCGGAAACTCAAGAGTGCAATTGTGATTGCTTCACAATAAGAGAGGTCAGCTAAAGTGCCTCCATGAACCCTGGGGGACTTATAGACAGGTGGTTTTGCTTGGCAATGTATCTGGTACTTATACCTGATATTCTCTAATATTCCCTAATTACAAGGGACAATACATTTTTGATTGAATATGCAGACTGCCTGTTGTTTTAATGGATGGCTGAATGACGACAAATTTGACTGCACTTCAGTTATTACCATTGTTCTCATGGAGAACATGATGTTGTGCACAGTGCAAAGTCACTTATCCCCATGCACTGCAAACCTGCTGTTTTTTCATTTTATTCTTTACTGTACATTCATCCATTAATGCTGGAAACAATGACAGCTCTGTGTGACACACTGTGAAGAAAAGTATTCATTTGTACGTTTGAATTCCTCAAACTTTGTAACATGGAATTAAAAGTGTATGAAAAGATTGCGAGGTGAAACGTCAGCTTTCAGACTGGGCCACCGGGTTTGTGAATAGGCATAGTTTACAAACTAGGTCAAGTCGCTGCTAAAGTTAGCTTAGTTGAATTTTATAACATACACCTAGGCTGCAATTACCTCCGCAATTGTCTGTGCACCCCGCTGCGCTCTATACCGAGCAGTGATCAAACACTAAGTTTCTTATTATGTGAAGGCGGATTTAGAAACGAATGAAGTTTGTATGAAGAAAAAGGAGCCTGTACTCCAGATTGTTTGAGGGTGAGTGTGAACCTTCGACATATCCCAACATCAAAGCCTTCGCTCCTGTGCCAACATTCACTAGATCTATAATGGATGCTAAGTCTTCTTTCATAACAAATTACTTTGCAACCGAAACATCAAACAAATCACTGTCAAGCGAGTCTTCTCATGTGCCATCTCTTCCCAGAACAACAGACGTTCATGACAGATATCTTGGTTACGTTCACTGTTCTTGTCAGTGGTTACTGTTAATTCCGATATGCACCCTACGCCGGGACATGCAAGAAGAAAGAAACCCAAACCCTCCAGCCTTGGAAGTGTAAAAAAAAAAAAACACTTAGGGGCATGCTTGCACTTTGGTGAGGTAGAAATAAACTAGGTTAGATTTTCCCACTGGTTGGTACAGAAGGCACAAGCTGCGACACATGCCTTCAATCTGCCAAGTGCTCTCAGTTCAAAGACAGCTTCTCATGTGGGACCCATTGAATCTTGTGTTTCAGGATGCAGTCCAAAGTAAAGACAGGAACAGGGAAGTGAAACCACACAGCAAATTTTGATGCACTGCGTCAATATATTACCTGTGATCAGCATTAGAGCAGCACTACCCACATAACGGCTGAGATCGCTCAGTCTCTTTATATTTTAGCCATGTGTTGATATTATTGATGAGCTGACAGGAAGGGTTAGCAGCGCTGTCCTCTTGTACCCTTTCAGTATTTCCTGTATTATGTACTTGCAACCTGTGAGGATATTTTTGTAGATTTATTTTCTCTCATACTGATATTAAATCAATAATAAATGGCTGCATATTTTACGTCTTGCACTCGGGGTATAAGAACTACATCCGAGCAGGAGAATTCTTCAGCATAGTCTTCTTTTCTCTCTCTCTCTCTTCCTACACATGGAGCAGTCACACATTTGAAAAGCCCTTGTGTGTGCCTGCAATATCACACTGACAGCACTGACAGCAGTATAAAGACAAGGAACCAAAACACAGAACACTACAGTTTAATAGATGGCAAATTTATGACAATAAAAATCAAATTACCGTCAAATGAAGAAAAAAAAAATCCAGGAAATTATTTGTATTCTAACTGCTGTCTTATGACTGAATTTATGGTTTGGAAAGAAACTGTCAAAACCATTGGAAAGAAAATGAACGAACATAATATCTTTGGCAGTGTTAATCAATTATCACATACTAACTTTTCAGCAAGTAAATCAAGTGGCCGTTCACAGCGATGGTCAGAGAGATAAGCTGATATTGGTTGTTCTACAAAGACTCTACAGGTCCTGTCAGTGGAATGATCGCCAACTCCAGCACCAGCAACAACTGCCTAACTTTAAAAAAAGAGAGTATCTGTCAACGCTGGTTGATCAATTAGGAACTGAAGGCAGTTTTCTATGGATCCTTCTTCCTGCAGATTTAATGTAAACACATTAGAGTATCTTCAGAAAAGGTGTAAACTGTCTTGCAAATGATTGGACAGACTAGTTTGGGCTCTTCCTTTCCTCTCTCCTTATGTTGGATTTGTTTGCATTCACAACGGGAGAGCCGGACTGCCGTGTTCAAGTCCTCTCCGGCACATCTCAATTTTTCAATTCTTCAAGATTCTCGACGAGGTTAACGTCGGTGACCAATCCATGTGTGAAAATGAATCCCAATGCTCCCTGAACCATTCTTTTTACTCGAGCCCAATGAACCCTGACACTGTCATTTTGGAAAATGCCAAAAACACCTGGTGTATAACATGGAGTATATTTATGAAGTCGTTTGACCTTATTTTTGGCACATACTGTAACCTTGCTGAACCTAGACGTGACCGACTGAAGCAACCACAGATCTTAATGCTACCTGCTAAAGGCTTGTACGGTTAGGCACGAAGTAAAAATATTACAGCAAGTTACTTTTTTGGCCAGGGAGTGAATAAAAACACTTTTCTTCCAATATAGTAAGTGATCTCAATAGTGCTTTTGTGATCTTGATAACCACTCAAAGAACCTAAGAGTAATTCAGGGTGAAGTGTAGGAGCCTTGGATCAAGCAGCCAACTTTCTGGTAGGACCATGACGTGTTCTACCACTTGCTAAAAATATTTGAGAAATGAAACCACAGGTAGAAACCACGCTTAACTAAACTAATCATGCTTTTTAGTGGATGAAGTGTGTATCATTCGATTACCATGCATGCTCCAACTCACAACATGTCCATTCAGCCTGCAGATTAAATAATAGTCAGTGTGTGACATGAATGTGTACTTTAGAAAGTGTGAAAGATGGGAAAAGCGTTCTCTTGCATTTTCTTTTCTCGTCTGTGTCCTCACATCTCCTCCAATCCACATCTTCGCTTCAGTTTTTTTCCCCCTGCCTGCAGTCGTGTTTTCACACAACCGAATTTGAGATTTGTGCCAAATTAAAATATAATGTATCCTGAAGTGCACCAAGAGACATGTCTCGCTGAACATTTGTATTCCCATGGAGACCGAGGCATGCGTGCTGTTGCGGCAACAATTCAGACAAAGGCTTTTGTCTTCACCCTTTGTCCTGTACCTTAACCAAACTGTTGGAATTTACATCCAAAGATTGTTTGGGTTAGCGGGTTTGTCTAGGTGACTGAGGCAGTCATCCACACAAACCCAGTCATTCGCCGGGAGCCAGCTAAAGTAACAAAGCATGTGCTGATGATTGTACATCCTGGGCAACCGAATTTAGGTCCGAGTCGGGAAAAAAAAAAAAAAGCATTCTGGATCTGACCTTCAATGAACAATGTCTGCTGACAGCAGGTAACCACTTCATGGTAATCAGTACAGCCGCTACAACAATTACACTGTGTGGCTGTGCAAGAGCCAGAAAAGCTAGAGCATTTTACATCATTGCAGTTTGCATCAAAAAAGGGGAAAAGGTAGAAGGACACCGTTCTCTTGTCCTTGTCCAACATGATGACATACCAAGAGCTGCTGGCAAAAAAAAGCCTCCCTAATTACAAAGAATTGAAAAGTACAAAATTGAGACATCCAATCCCTTACCGACTCAGAAGAAATGGAGGTTCACTTGAATAGAAAGTGCTCCACAATTCAGAGCTTGTCAGGCAGCATAACACCCAGGCCACACTGGATATAGAAGCACCCTGATGGCCAAAATTGCACACAGCCTGTCCACAACAGAAACGCCATTTCCCCATGCTGCTTTTGCTCTGCTCTGGCACTCTATGCTTGCTCATTTTCTTCCTTGTATAAATGACAAATGTGTGTCAAACATGACAAAAATCTCTAAACCCGTGAAGCCCAAACTAGTATGAGTCATCTGTGTTGTCACAAAAAAGACATGTGAGAAGTGACAAAGGCAGTCATGTGTGAAACCAGGTTTATTTTAGCTCGGTTCTATGTCTAAATATTGAACATAGGACTTCTATTGTTCCAAGACTATCAGAGATTGCTGCCATGTTTTCTGATGTCGTATTGCTCTTTTTCTTCTCCCGTTTTCTTCTCTCTGGTGTTGTATTCCTCCTTGGGTTTCAACTGCTGTTAACCCCTTCTTGTGTTTTATTGGATGAGGTAGTTGGAGTTGTCACAGACTAGGAAATGAGACTGGGGCCTGCAATGCATCAGGAAGGCATCTGCTGGTTTCTGCAGGTTGCGTCTTTAAATATTTTATACTCAGCGAGTGCTGAATGCCGCTCACGTGCGGATTACGGGCGATGGGCTGTCGTTGGGAAAACACAATACCAGATGGAAAATCATGTGGAGTGAGCAAATCAGGAAGGAGGAAGAGACAGAAATCAGAATCTGACCAAATACTAGATATGAGCGCGTGTTCTCGTCAGATTTGCTCACGGGCACACACAGAAAAAAGACCAAATGGTGAAAGGATCTTTGGCATGAACAATAGCATTAATTAACATTGGCGCCAAATGGAAGCAGATATCGCTTCAGGGTGCTCCAGTGTGGCCTTGGCATGACAGGGAAAATTGAAGCAATTACAAAGAAAAACAAAAGAGGTCACATGTTATGCCCTTATTATGTCCTTACTCTGCCCGTTACTTCATTGATTTCTTGTGTACAAGAAAAAGGGAGCATCCTCCTAATCTCCAATGAGGAGGACGTAACAGGCAGGTCATCGAAGACGAAAGATCAGGATCAAACGCTCATCGTGCGCAACACAACTTTAGAGGAAATGAACATCAGTGTATTACCCACATGAATACAAGGTATCATGTTAAAACCCCCTACGAGGGATGAGTTTGGCCTTGCTGACGAGCGCTTTGCTCTTGTTATGTTTCATAAAGGTCATGCAAATAATCCTTCATGTAATCCAAGCCAACAGTATAAAAATACACACGTTTCAAGCAGTAATGGAAGTTCAACTCATGGCGTGGTGAATGTAACCGAGGGCCAGATAATGGGATAAATCGATAAGATGTATTACATGGTGTTGCTTTGAACATTTGGGAGCTTTTATAAAGAAAAGGCTAACCAATGAGCACAAGTGCAGCTTTACAGTGAGCGAAGATGAGGATTAGTAATTGCAAGGCATTTTGTTTGGAGAGGAGCCAAGGCATATTCTGGACAGGACAGATAGAATGACAGAAATGCAGCAAATGATGCAAGACAAACTCACAACATAGTCACTGCAAATTCTCCTAAGTCTAAGGGGGAACCAGCTCAGCCAGGTGAGCTGTATGACCACCTTTAGTTTTCATGTTTCATCGTCTACTACTGCCCACAAGACCGATAGATCCTATATGTTGGGGCTGTGATTGACCTGCAGGATTACAGAGTCCATCGACGAGAAAACTTGGTTGGTTACCCATAATGCTCCATTTATAGGGGCAAGAGTGGGAAATAGACTGGAGATTTACCTCATAGACTGTGTGAGGCTGTGTCAAATTAAGGACCAACTGCTGTGTTTTGTCCCTTTGTCTCATAAGAGGACTTCTGGTGGCGAAGAGAAAAAATGTAGTTAGGGCAAGGATTAAAAGGGATTGATATAAAAGTGGATGGTGTGATTTTTCCATCAACTTCACAATCCATTTTAATCCATTTTAACATCATAATGATACATTCAGGACAGAAAGTGGTAATTTCAGCTTTAAATCCGTGGACACCACAGTATACCGACAGGTAAGAGGGTTACACAAGGTACAGGTTCATGTTGTCCATGGAAGAAATTTCAAACAATGACTGAAGTGGCACTTTGGAATAGATAGATTTTAGATGATGGTTGGTGATATTTTCATCTAAATCCAAAGTGACCACTTTTGATGGAATCAAAGGTTGAGAGGGAAATCTGCATAATGCGAGTTGATTTAGCAGAATAAACTAATGTTTGGTTTGTCCAATTTGAGCTACTGTACAACAATAAATCAGTGAAAGAGAGAAGGGGTGCCAAAATTGGCTTGCATCCTTTTGTTTATGTATTGCATGCAGCAACATATGCTGGATAACAATTGCTTTTCCATTGGCTTTAAACAGACTCTGATCAACCCTGAGCACATCCTCCTTTCTACTATGAGGGCATGATTTCACAGCAGGGGATGACAAGTTCCATCATGTTTGGTTTGATCTGATCTATGCCTGTGATCTAGCACCTTCACTTTGAAGCCACACTATCTACCCAACTTTACATTAAGGGTTTTAGTGAAACAGAACTTTCTGTGGACAGCTGATCTTTTTTAATAATGGCACCATATAACCCACAGATGTTTGGGAAGTTGGCAGCCCCACATGCATGCAAATGCACCAGCATGTGTAAAAAGAACTGATGCTGATCTTTCATCCAGTCATCAGTTTTGTGCACTGCTGTGCAGGAAAAACAAGGATCGCCAGCCTCATTATTAAATGAATGTGCATTTTTGCATCCAAATGTATCCTCATTGCATTATTTAAATGTAATGCAATCGCGGAAGGGAATTGGATATATTGTGCAACCAGGATTCTCTTGGAGAACAGTGATTTCTCAGCAGTAAACCAGGTTTCTCATAAGCTTTTTACAAGTGTGTGCATGCATTAAAAAAGACCTCAGACAGAACAGACAGCAGCTAAGTGGCTAAACGCAAAGATCGTTACATGGAATACATCCTGCATTATTGCATTTTAAAATACTTTAATCGATAATAGTTTTCTAAATACGTCTAGCAGCACAGCTATTTGTTAGCAGGACATTCATATCGGAATGACTTTGGATTCAGACGTTTTAATCGCTGTACGAGAATTTACAGCAACATGTTCAGTAACTGGGCTGTATACTGGAAGAGCAACGAAAATACACGGCTTAAAAGTCAGCAAAAAACAGGCGAGACGGCTCTTTTTTGATGTGCATTCAAAGTAATCAATTCTGTAATTAACCAACATGGTTGCATATGATTCCATATGTCCTTGCAAAGAGAAAGCGCCAGAACCCTTATTCAGCACACGGCCTTTGTCACATTACTCAGCAGACAAGGCATAATAAATATGCTACACAAGTGATGTTGTTTCTCAGATGGAAACCGCCAATATTGCCAAATGTCATTCAGCTGAGGTAGGCGGCTCAAGTTCTCTTCTTTGATCTGTGGCGGCAGCGACCTGACAATAGAGGATGTTCCAACACAGAATTAATGGCAACTGGATATACATGTTCTTACCCTCTGTGCTTTGCACATACTGATCTCCTTGTGGGCCCGGTGAGACCAACCTGGATTTGGAAATCCAACTGTTTTGTCTCGACTGTCACAGCCACAGAACAGACTCTAATTAATCAATACAGCTGTCTAAAAGCGCTGCATACAACTCGCATTTCACTTGACCTTATATGTATAAGCTTGACCTGAGTACTGCCGAGCAGTGCAAAACACCAGGGACTACTCCGCCACATCTTTTCCTTGAAATTTTCATCCTCAGTTTGTATGAATTATTTAGTCGGCAGCATAAAATCCCAATACAATATTTGCTTGTATTTACTACAAAATGACTAGATAACAGTTTTATGGCTATGCAGACACTTACAGGACTCAGTGAAGATTAAAGATGAAGTGCCTCGGAACACAAAACATTATTATTAACCACGGTTTAACTACAAATCCTAAAACACATTCTAATGCGACTATCAACCAAAGTCAAGAGTGAAAAACAAAGAGAGCCATGCTTCTCTACTTGGCGATATGTCTTTAAAAGATAGATGTGGGTTGAGCCACTGCAAACGGACTGGCTTCTTGTCCAGAGGGGGTGCATGGCTACGCTGATTCACACCTCAAAATAAAGGAGATAATCTCCCACACAGTCCTCAAACAGGGCTTAGTTTTAAGACTAACCAGATTGACTACCCATCAATACTGACACTTGTTTAATTTAACGTATTTAATGGCTTCAACGTATCACAAACTGCAGAGAAAATCCCAGAGTGAATTATTAATACTGCACACCTTGCTGTTGAAAACAAACCAGTGAACGATTTATATAAATAAAAGCCAAGGGAGTGGCATTAACATCCCTGCATCTGTTCATCATGTCAACGTGAGCGTTGCACAAAACAAAGAAATTCAGAGTGCAGCCTGGTAGGTGAGGAATTGAAAGAGAATCTCGCAGCAGCCTCGGGAAAGAACAAGCACTTTTAAATGTGTTACACAAGCAAAGCTTATAGGCTTACTCTCCAATTTCAGTTATCCTAATGTTGTGGAATATTTCAAATGCCTCATTACTTGCATTTTGCGAGAGAGGGAGAAGTCTCTCCCCACTCTATAATGAGCCCTGAGGCTTATTAGACCAGTGTGCATTGAACTGAAAGGACCAATGCTCTCCCTTTTCTCCTCCTCTTTATGGCACAGACAGACTTTCGGCCCTAATCACAAAAACACAGAGCCACAACATTACACTCGATGAAACTAAAGAGGATAATCCTGTAGTACATTTAGGGTATTTTGTGATTGAATTGAATTACTCTTGCTTTATGCTGCACATGGCATTGAGCGAATCCCATATGTTTCTCTCCAACTGATATCTTCAAATGAACGGGAATGGGCAAATGTGCCAAGTTTCAGTGATGCGGCAGCTTCCCCGTAGTCCAGACCTATTTTGGCAACGTGTGAAACAGAGTGACAAAGTCTCTGTTCACGGCCTCCTTCATTTTAACTTAGCAGCGGAAGCCTTGGGACGACTTGGCTTTACCAAACTGTAGGTGTGTTTTTTGGAAAAATAACTGTCAAGACGCGACAAAAATAACACATCACTATTAATATTTATTTTAAGAAAAATAACTCTGTTATAATGAGTACCTCAAGCAAGGACCCTTGTTTCTCTGGGCACTCGATTCAGCTACATAATTTGGATTCCAGGCATCAGGAAACTAATTAAACAGTACATTAAACGGTACAACCGCCGCACTGTACGTGCTGCACATGCTGCATTTCTAGCATCTCCTCTCTTTGCACTCCGATTTTACATTAACGAGGCCAATGTGCTGACACCCAAAGTGGAGTGTTTCAATTTAAATGCAAGGGGGAATCCAAACACGCTGTCACATTCTTGGCAGCCAAAACTTGTTTCGCCAAGTGTCTTTGGTGAAACTGCTTTGCCACTCTGTCCTTTGAGACCTTAAAGAAAGAGTGATAGAGGGAGAGAATGCACTGCGGTATGTACATTTGTGTACTTCACAGAGTTACTTCTCCACTTCGGGCATTTAAGGCATATGATTTTGGATTTCAACTGCACAATCATGGCCAGAAAGATACTTCCTTGTTGTCATTTTCTATAATATGTAAATGGTTGTAAACAAAAATGTCTGTCTTCATTTGAGGACATACCTTAGTGAGGATACCTATAGACTTCATGCATTCCTAATCCCTTACCCTAATCTTAACCATCACAACTAAGTACCTAACCATAACCCTTACCTGAATCCTAACTTGACCCAATTCCAACCCTAACCCTAAAACCCACTCTTTAACAAAGAAAAAGCACTTTGTCCTCACAAAGGTGGGTTTGCACATGCATTTTGGTCCTCAGAAATATGTTAATAAAGGCATACACATGCGCACACAGAGACACACACACATGCAGTCTAACAGCTGATTTGTGCACCGGGAGGAGTAGGGGGTGGTGACTGATTCACTACAGTATGACACACCACAGTATCGTGAAGTAGTATTCATTATATAATATAGTAGTTTCACATTAACAACAGCGTTACTAAGTAATTATTGAATAAAATCTGCGTTGACATTAATTGTGTTTATTGTGTGTTTCTTTGCTGCCCTATAAAACTTGGCAGTAGACCTGGGAGATGGATGAACAGTATGTAGTGTTTTTTAAAAACACGCTGGGGAAAAAATTACAATGTGTGATGGTCGGTGTTCATTCTGTCGTCAGAAAATTGTAGAAAGCGTCGCTACACCAGTGCCAGTGGATGATGTCATCATAAACATGCGTTATCGTAGTTGGCCAGTATAATAAAAGCTCAATCTTGGCCACATTTAAATCCTATATACTGCATACTGTCGATACCGCCAATCACCCATGACCAGCAATTCCAGCTCTTGCCATTTAGAGTCAAATAGAAAACAAATGTGAGTATATGCTCGAAGACATGCTGACCCGTTAGATCCACCCCTCGCTTGTTACCCTGCTCCACCCTCAGCTGACTTGATGAAAACTAGAGGCTTCACAAAAACACACCAAGAACAATTGCCCTAATGATAGGTTTTCAGCAATCAATACTAATGTCCTATAAAAAAGTTTGAACACCACATTACGAGGGTGAGCGATGTTGCATCTTATTTGTCTTTATCCTGGGTGGACACCTTTTGGACTCAATACCAACTGTTTATGTGATTTTTATGCCTAGTTGGTGTTAAAATGCACATCCAAAGAAGTCCTCAAGGTTAGGACCCTTAAAAAGGCACTCAAATCCAAACTCAAAATCATGTTTTAATCCGTAACATGCTCTGTTTTTACTTCATGCTTTGTTTGTGTTACCCTTCTCCAGCCAGAGTGACGCGAGTCATGAATTTACTGTTAACTCCTGTTTCTCTTCTAATCTGCTTGGTTGTTATTCCTGAAGCCTGGCTGTTGCTTTTCTCCCCGTCTCCTCTTTTTCACTCTGCTTTGCTCCTTTCCCTTCTCCCTGTCCTCTCTTTTCACTCAAACTCTCTGTAATGAACCATCAACTGGCTTGAGACTGCTCTTGCTCCCCTGGCTGTCTGTGCATCGTTTTATGATTTCGACCTGGATCCATATCCTCCAGGAATGTCAGTCTCCTCCGTGTGTTTCTTTCCCACTGACTGTTTCCCTCTACTAGTCATGTGAATGATATGCTTGCGTTTGCCACTTGCATGTTTGTGTGGCCTCTCCTCAGGTCAGGTGTTGTTGGCAGTTCTGTTGGCAGCACCTGGACATATGTCACTGTCCTCCTGGGTATTTTTCCACATAAAGTCTAGCCAGTCCTCATATACACACAGTAAATAAAACTAATAAAATTAGTACAATTCTTCTTATACATTTGGTTAAAACTGTCAAGGAGATGTTTATTTTCTTGGGGCTAAACTGCCAGGTGTTTCTATGATTTTGTCCATCAGTGGGTAAGCTATACAACAGCAACATCACAAACTACAGCCTCCAAAATGATCATACATTGGAGCTGACGACTTAAAATGGGCAATAAACACCAGATTGTGAGTTTTAGTTTAAGATACATGTCTATAAGTGCTAAAACAAAAGGCAATTGGACTTCTGTTAGGTTATTGAAGACATTTCTCCTCTTCAGTTCTGATTTTGGTGTGGGAGTCCCCAGGTTCTTAAACCCTTGGGCTCATAAATATATCCATCAGGTGAGTTGTTAAGGTCACATGAGTCGAGATGTGCTTCATCAGGGTCATTGTTCCCCTCCTGAGTACCATGAGAGTCGAGAGTAAAGTCACATGGGTCAACGTATGAATTGTGAATTGAAAATGTCTTCAAGAACCTAACAGAAGTCCAGTTACTCTTGTTTTTTACCCCTTTAAAGATCCTGGATAACTGAGAACCTTCACAGACTTTTAAAAACATGGACCTTAAAATGACGAGTATATTTTAGTATTTGACTGGTTGGACCAAGTTTGAGACGGAGACGTGCTTAATCCTCTGCTCAATAATGTCAACAACCCATCACTCACATCTCATTTACTGCTGGGGCTATGCGCTGCTAGTCCGAGTCCTTTTTTTCCTGTTTTTCTGTACATGCCATTTAATAGTAAGCACAATTTCACTTCACTTAAATCAATTTCCAGTAAAATGTCAGGCTTTAAAGCGCTCTCTTTATCTCTGTGCAACTTCATTGGACGAGCCACGTGCACACCCGCACCACCTCTACTCAGAATGCCTCGTCGTCTACCATTGAATGTTCAACTACAAGACCTTCATGAGACGGAGCAGCTTTGTGCTCCACCCCTCATTGCATCACCAGTGTCTCGGGTCCTGGAGAAAAGTGTCCTTCAGATGACACATAATGCAATAAAACTGCTTCCATGATGCCACCAGCGTCTCATCAACTAAAAGGGCCAAAGACATGGCTACTTCATGCTTCAAAAGAGGGTGGACAAAAAAACAATAATACGCTCAGTGGGCTTAAGGTGAGTGTAAGACTATTGCCTTTGCTTGTGTCTTGAAAAGCAATTTTTAATCTGCCATTCATCGTATCGTTTCAACATCTGCATTTCAATGTAAAAAAACATACTACTGCATTCGTTAATTTTTGATGAAGAGGGAGGCGAAGCTTATAAAATGCACATTATAGGCTATAACATGGGCCTATAGACAAACACTGGGTGTGTTGCATAAAAAGAACACGTGACAGGCGCATGGTTTTTGCAGGTGACACATTGTTGTGTGATCAGCCAGAGACTACTGTTCAAAATAAATGCTTTCTCTGCAATTTCTCGCTCTCTACACTAAATATGTGCTTTGTCATAGCTTGAATTGTACCCTAAAATGAGCTACCAGGGAGCAGTAGATTGTGTGTGCATGCTTTATTTTTTTTCCCTTTGTACCAAGCAAAATTGCTAATCAATCTCATGAAAAAAAAAACCTTAAAAATACATTTCGAGACTATTGTACTTCACATAACTATTGCAACAGCGTCAGAAATAATTTTCACGACAAAGTAAAACAGAGAAATCTGATACGTGTGCCAGAGGAGAACAGAAAATAACAATTAAATAATTAGCACATTATTTATTAAGATATGTGCAATCTCTTAAATAAAGCAAGGTGTCGGAGATATGTCAAAGAATGAACTTTATGCATCAATTTGCATGAACCAAAATTAGGGTTTCAGTTGGAATATGTCAAATAACTACCCACGAGTAAAATAGTAAATAGTTTTAGTTTTTTGGGTCACAGATAACAGTAGATACACTGTTTGAATCCTTGCTTAGGGGGAATAAAAAAACAAAGATGACTTGACCATAAATTTTGATGCAGATCGTTGACTTTGTCTGGCTCGATGTGATTTGACACCAGTGTCTACTGTACAGGCAGGTATTTAGTCAGGCAGTGACCTTTATCAACACCAATTACGTTGAAATGCCACTCGTGCTAGTTATACAGAGAAATACAAATACAAGTACCCAAAAATGTGTGTTAGCACACAGTATTTTACTGTGAGAGAGTGTGAAAATTGTTCAATGAGTGATGTTGAGCCGCTAAGGAGGTCACTGGATCTGAAACCCACCAAATGCAACATTTGACTTCTCTGGAGATGGAGCTTTTTCAGACATGCACTGAAGTCTGGACATGTTTTTCCTGCAATTGTCCAGAGGGGCTGGATGTGTGAATGCTAATGTCAGCAAAAGTTGCTCTGGACGTTTTTTTTGGGAACTTCTCCTGCCAAACCCCACGTCAAAAGACTAAGTCTGTGTGTGAAAAGCACCAGATAATTCTTACTGAACAAGTGGGCGAGTGTCCACTTCCAACACACAAACACATTTAACTGTCACTGTCATCAAGGTACAACATATTGTTTCACTCGATGCTCTTTTCAGAACCAGGGACAATATTGAAAACTAACAGATTAAGCAATTCTCTGACAAAGTGGAGCAGCAGTGAACTAAAGTCCTGACCATAGACAGGAAGTGATGATTTTTAAGAAGACAGAGTTTCTCTGTAAATGCATATTGCTATTGTTAAGCTTGATACAATTCCAACAAATACCACACATGGCCCTATATAGAAAATTAGAGCATTAAACCACCAGACGCAAAACCTAATGCATATAGATTTGAACTTCAATATTAACACACATCCTGGGTGTGTGTGTTTATAGGTCAATTACGCAATAATTGTGCAGAGGTCACAAAATTAGACAGTTTTTTCTTTTATTTTTGTTCATAAAAACAAACAAAATTTCACAAATTCAATCCGATTTTAAATATTTTGAGTACTTTTTTGCTCAGGTGTGTTTATATAGTTGGTGAAAATGAAAACAACGTTTCATCAGATTGCGTAGGTTGTGCTGAAAGTATACAGTATAAGACACTCTGTATTGCCCTTCCTATAGCCTCTGTTTACACTGTACATTTTTACATAGTAATGGCAAAAAGCAGCCTGAATACTTCTAAGGGTTAACAGCAGACTGACTCCAAAGTTGTACTCGACTATTTCTATGTTGCAAGAAGTTTTGTCCAAGCATTTGTTGGAAACAAATTCACTTCTGTTCAGCAAAGAAAGTTTAATTCCAGCGAGAACACTGCAGAATCAAGATTGAGGTGACTTTCAGCCGCTTGGAACCGCCGCTGTCTGAAACACCTGTCTCGTCCTCGCTGCCTTTTAAATACATACACTCTGAGCTGCAGAGATGACACCCCAGTAATAACCATGTCTCCGCGCAGGCCCTAAACTGCTTAAGAACTAATTTTAACTGTCTCTGCTGATTGATATTGACTGAGGGAGTGAGATCAAGATTGGCTCCAGTAGTGGTGTTTTCCCCAAAGCGGCTCAGGAATCAGAGGACACTGAGTGCAACGACGGAGAATAAAAGGAGGTGGCATCTGAGGGATATTTATTTAACATATCCACAACTTCATCATTGTCACGTCAATTAGTCATTTAATTGTCACATTGTAATTCTGATTAATTACATCTGTCTGTCAGTCATTATTATTCATTAAAACCTCATCAGCTCCTCCAGTCACTCCAAAAATGGCAGGTTTTTTTTCGTTGTGCGGCTGTCGGCAGATACTCCGCTGACTGAGCAACAGACAAAAGAGTTAATCGATTTGCAGCTGTATTAGGAGCCACAGTGAAATTAGCATTGATTATAACTTTGCTCAATAAAGTACAGTTGTTACAGATCAAATGTGACATTAAAGATGCACTGAGCTCTAAAGAAAAACGCCCAAAATGTGCATTCATTCTTCTGTAAACATATTGTTTTCTTAGTGTCTGGTGCATATTCAATACACCCACCATTCTTGTTCTTATAGACCTGGGATGGATAAGCAGGTGTTTGCACACTGCTCGTTATTTCCAGCCTGCTTTTTCGAGTTGCTAAACGCCCCCCGGTGCTTGAATGGCATTCAACAATTGCTACATGTAAACCGTCAAAAAGACGGGGATTAAAGATGCTTGTCGACGTCTCCCTGATGAGTCACTGACTCTGATCTGATTTGCAGCATTGCTGGAAATTTGATCCAACCCAGAAACCAAGGATGGGTGAAGGCACTGGAAGTCCAAACGAGATTATAGCACTGTTCTATCAGAGAAGGCTGAAGGGGAAAAGAGTGATCCTACATCACAAATTAAGCCGGGTTTTACCCATCATTACCTATGTCAATTTCCACATGTGTATTCATGATTAACTGCAATTTGAAGAGCAAATAAAACCAGTCTCTGGCTCCTCCTGGTGTCATTACACACACACACACAACGACCACAAGACTCTGCAAGTCATGGACTATTAACTGCATAGCCACAGGATAACCTTGGCTTTACATACGATCGCTGACAAGAAAAGAAGACGCCATGCGTTTCAAGACAAACGGACAAATTGTTGTTACTCTAACAGATAAGTCGGTGTGTTTCTTTTGACAGTGATGAATACATTTCCAATCCCGCGTCATTACAGCTGGAAATATGCGGAAAAAATATGCAGTCAAAAGGACAAAATTATCTTCTTGTTTTGTGAAATCAAAGCTCTCGGGCCCGACAAGGAACTCACGCGAGACAAGACTCTGACAGAAACAGGTTTTCTGGTGAGATGGAAACCTGATTCAGTGTGCAGGAGCCCTGGAATCAAACATCACAAGAAATCTCCAGCTTTTTTTTCCTCCTCCTTTCTGACATAAGATGAAACAGACGTGAAAAAAAACTCAACGGACAAATGTTTGGGCAAGATGTTTTGACTAAAACCAACACGGAGTATCATCATCACCATCATCATTATCTGATATATCAGACATCTCGCAGTCCGAGCCATTGCAGCAGATAGTGATATGCTCAATAACGCAATATCTGATACTGTATGTCTGTGCAGAAACGTGGCGCCAGCAATGTGCATGATGGAAATATCTCATGCCTAGACCAGCATATTTGAGATATTGTTTTTTAGACGCAACAATGATTGAGGAATACAAATGTGAAGGTGCATTTTTAATACAACAAAATAACAATTTTCTTGAATTTGACATGCAATGATATAAATTTTGATGCCAATTATCAAATAAATGTCAACCGTCTCCAACACTGTTTGAGACTTAGCTCATTCAACACTTTGTGAGACCACATTTGGACAATCGGTTAAGGGCTGTCAACTCTGGAACGCATTGCCAACCGAAATCAAATTATTATAAGACTTAAAACGGTTTACAACAAAGGTTAAGTGCTGGCTAGAAGAAAAACAGAGCTGTGCCCACTAATTGTTTTAAGTATATTAGGTTTATTTGACTTGTAAGTTGTGTTTTAGTGTATTTTCAAGTGTAGTTTTATCATACTTAATTATACTGATTCCATTCTAATGTTTGCAGAGTGGATAATAAATGACAAACACTTGTCTACAAGTGCAATGCCAGATTTTGGAGCTATTGTGAGGCCATTTTCTACCGTAGCCTGTGTGGTGATGTAAAAGTATAATTTTATTTGCAACAATACAGCATGTAGTTGGCAGTGCTCGAGTGAAGCAGGAACAGCGAGCACATCCTCACACAACATCATCTCCAGAGCCTTAGGGTTCAATACACAGGGACACTTTGAGGCTTCCATGCCTGGAGGAATAGCTACAATGGACTGGGCATCTCCAGTGAAACAGTTTTTTAAAAAGAGGCCCTAAAATGTACAATACTGAATACTCAACAATGTGGCTGTGGGTAATTTTACATTCTTGTATTTTTTACCAGCATGTTTTT
The DNA here is from genome assembly GCF_963457635.1 of Microchirus variegatus. Classification (NCBI taxonomy): domain Eukaryota; kingdom Metazoa; phylum Chordata; class Actinopteri; order Pleuronectiformes; family Soleidae; genus Microchirus; species Microchirus variegatus. The sequence goes on from NC_139803.1 coordinate 11,197,311, forward strand.
TTCCCCCAGGTCATGTGAGCTGGAACATATCCAAACATACACTCACTATAAGCACCTTTTACAGGCTGCATCTCCAACACCAAGCTGTTTATTGCTATGAAAGAGAAGCTCATCATCACACTGCTTGACCTACTTGCTAAACTGCAAATCATTGAGCATCTCCTGCATCCCTGCAGAAGGTTCTCGAAAAATGTATAAAACGGGGAGGAGGGTGGTTGACAAAAAGCTTTTCTGAATAGCATCAACTGGTTTTGTGCAGGCAAGCCGATGTCGAGATAAATCTACAACCAAAGGCAAAATGCCAGGTCCCCCTCCAGTGGCCTGCTCTGTTTCTCATCATGAAAGGCATTATAGCTGGATGGATGAAGAGACTGCATGGGGAGAACACTGTGACTGTGCTTGATGTGCTGAGAGTTTGAAGCAGCATGCGGCCAGGATGGAGGAGGAGGAGGGGGGAGAAGACGCGTCGTTACAGGCCAGCTGAGGTGCGAAACGGCAGAGGACAAAAATAAAAATGACAACCAAAATTGAGTTTGTCCGGTTGGCTAAGGATGTCAGCTGGTACCGCCGATATCACCGGGGGGATTTTTACAGGTTATTTCGAGCGACAGAGGTAAGAATAGCATCAGCACGCTGGAAATATCCCTTGAGAGTTTTCAAATGTAATTTATTTTTCCACAAGTTACTATTCAGAATGTCTTGGAGCCAATTTATTATCCAGTTCAATACACACTCTTACAGTCAGAGTGTAACGGAGGCAGAAGAGCATTGTGTTGGACACCATAAGCGTCAGACAGACAGACGGACAGACGGACGGACGGACAGACAGACAGACAGACAGACAGACAGACAGACAGACAGACAGACAGACAGACAGACAGATGTTCTTATGTACTTAAATATGACAAAATGTCCAGATCCTCTTTGCCGATGTTCACAGTCATTGAAATATATTTCAATGGCTTTTCATGAAATAGGGGTTGGTTTTAGGGTTTATATATATATATATATATATATGTAGTCTATAACAGAGTTAAAAAAAATGTTTTTTTACATTTAAATCTTAAACTGACTACGTTTAGTCGACAATGGCGTCAAACCGAAGTCAACCAAGACAATCCTTAGTCTGGGAGCTCTAATATGACCCTGGATTGACCCTTGATGTTTATTTCAGGGAACATGTTGCCTTTCTTCCACTTCTAGCGCCGACACAACTGCATCGCAAAACACTCCGAGATGTTATTCTTTCTCGTCGTGTGGCTCAACTACAGTCAGTCCCGCCTCTGTTTGCAGTCGCCATGGAAGCAGATGCCCTATATTCCTCGGGGTATCAGTTGACAAGGTCACCGCTCTGATTGATGTTAGCCTCCAGAGTCCTCCTCTGTGTACAGGTCCAACACCAATCTCCATTTCTGAAGTGCGCGAACGAAGAGCACCAACAGGGACGAAAAGCAACCACTGACATGCCCCCCCCCCCCCCCCCCCGGACCACCTGATCTGTCGTTGCAATTCATCGTATTCATTCACTTGTTTGTCCAGAGTGGGACATAAATCCTTGGCCCTTCCTACAAAATGATCGCGCGACACCAAGCCTCGAGTTTGACAAGAGGCTGTAATGGTGTGTTATCACTGTATGGTGTGTATCACCATTCACGCATGCAGTGACAAATATGTAATCAGGTCAATGCCGTGTTTGAATACTACTACTGTCAGCATGGGGAAAGGCTGTTCCACTGCCTGCCTGTTCCTCTACTCAATTAAATAGGAGGACTGTCCACATAAATATCCCAAAGTCTGCTACATTTATGTCATAGCACACTATTATTATGGATTATATTCATATACAGGAGCCACACAGGAATATAGCACAAAAGCAGTATGAGAGAATTACTATTATATCAGGCTTCTGTCCCTTCACCGTTCCTCCACTCTCCACCGCGTAATGGCAGAAAAACAAGCGCCCGTGAAGATATCGCTTCTTCATTTGCATTGTTAAAAAAGTCACTTTTATATCTCTTCAAATTGAAACCTAATTCCAACACACGAGAGAGATGAAGAATGTAGTTTATGACTCTCTTTCCTGTTTCTATTACGGCGACAAGCACGGACGTCGTTCCCAAATGCCCGCTTTATCTTATTACAAATGTGAATATATACATTTTTTTCTCACAGTGTGCCAATGAAGTGGAATCATGAGAGGAATCGCTGATTATTGAGACTCCAGGGCAATAAATACTGACGTTTTAGGGTGGGGACTCCCCTTACATAAGATGACCAGAAACTTACTTATACAAGTCTGCATTTACTGAGTCACAGTTGATTCTCTTTCATTGACTGTTTTATTATTTTATCATCCGTTTTCATTTCAGGCTAGCCTATTAAATTTTAATTTTGCCAAAAGGCTGTTAACACATTAAATTATTATTGACAGATTTTTGACACAAAAGTGTGCGAGTGTGTGGGATTCTTCTTGGGGAGGACGCCGACGACACGAAGCACAGCACCGCGTGTGTCATCCACACCTCACAAACAAGAGATCTCAGATGACTTGGAATGAGTCGATTTGCATAAAAGGTGGAAAAGGGCGAACGCAGTTTAAATATCCATCAGTCCACAGTCTGACAGACTGTCTATAAGCGGAGACGCTCCAGGTCCGTAGCTACAGGGTGAAATTAGGGTTGCTGTGCGCTACAGCTGCTTCAGTAGAAGTTGGCTGATGCGGCAGAAGTGCCTATACATCAAAGTAAATCTAATACACATCAAAATTGGAGTTGACCAGTCACAGCCCACACCTTAACCCAATAGCAAGGCTGTGGATTGAGCTCGGGGAGCTGTGGACACTAAGAATACGTCTGAGCTGAAGCAGCTCTGTTGGTAAAAATGGTCCATAATTCCTCCTGAACAGAGTTTGTTTGGAGTTATTGTTGCCAAAGGAGCATCAGACCAGTTATAAAAATCTAAGGGTCCAGCAGCACTGTGAGAGTTTAATGGGTGTGCTCAATAAAGACACATAATATTGCACTTATTTTTTTGTGTTATTACCTTTAGTGTCTTTAATGTCTGCACCCAGCCTCGTCTCCCAGAATAATAATAAAAAAAAACTGTTACTGATACTTTACCACAAAATGATAAAGTTTTTCTCTTACAGGGATACTGACACTATAAGTGTAAATAATAACTCCTTTTCAGGCCATGACCAGGTGCTTTTTGGGGTCTAAACCAAACCACATTCAAAACCATGAATCTCTGGTTAGTAGGAAAGTACCACGGCAACATATGGAATCCAAGTGACGGGGGTTCCTATAGACAACAAAACCATTTTATGATGTGTAATTATGGAACGCTGATGACTAATCAATTGTTGGTAAAAGGCTGATGAATCTCCCAGTCAAATACATTACCCTATAATGAAGAGACGAGGAATATGAGGAATATGCACTGCCAAGGCCGCGCCCGTGGAACATTCATCATTCGCTGCCCCATGACAAATAACGACACATTACTGAGCTCACCTTGGCAGCCGTGAGAGCAGCCACCTCCCCTGACTCCTGACACATAAAGAAACTGTGAAAACCCCAGCAAGTCATTTTGTGGCAGCTGTCTGGTTCAGCTATCGATACATAAATTAGCTATCACGCTTTTATGGAGTCTAATACAGCCTTCAGTTGCACATCTGCTTTAAGTGACTGTCAAAAAAATTTAATTATTAAAATCATTTATCAGCTGTAAAGATATTGTGTGCATGTGAGTAATCAAATCATGTGCACAAAATCTTAAATTTGAGTTCCATCCACCAAGATCACAAGAAAATATAACGGAGACGTGTGTCTTTTCCTGTCTTTCCTATTACTAAAAAAATGGCATTAATTATGAATTAATATCATCATACATTATTGAGCATGGGAAAATTTTTTTAAATGTTTATTTTGATCTCTTGAAAGTGAACGGATTCCGCTTAAGCTCAAGTCAGGAAGGAAGGAAGGAAGAAATATTTAATCATTTAAGTCTCCGTGCTGACAGTTGTTCTCATAGAAGTTTGTAGAGAAACTGGGCCAGGACATTTTTCAGTGTGCTGTGCCCTAAATCAATATCTATCAGCAATCTGAAATTAAATTGAGATTGAATCCCAGTTTCATCACCAGGTCAACACTCGATGGATTCCATCTAATCAAAGCATCCTAAAACAGAGGAGGGAAGGTTTCTTATTGGATTTGACTCCAGACTCGAGACTGGTCAACTGGTCCAAAAATATAACTGACAAACCACAGTTTCCGCACTTATCCGTTACAGCCGAGTACTATCGCTGATGGGACTGGGGGGGGGGGGGGGGGGGGGTAACGGCATCTTACCTTGAACGATGAGATGCACCTTTGTCGATTTTGGTTTCCTGTTTGTGAGGATGGAGCAGACATAGGGCCCCTCGTCATGGATGTCCACGTTTTGGATTTTGATGCTGTACTCTGTGACGGCTGTGTTCTCCATCAGGACGACGCGGGGGTCCAGAGACCACTTCTCGTTGCCAGCAAATAGAATGGTGGTGCGGTTGAGCCATGCCACCCGCGTTACTTTGCTGTCCACGTTGCATCTGGGAGGCAGAAAGAAGAAATCGGTAAATCCTCACATCAACTCAGCCCTGCTATAGATTATTTCGCAAAAGAGTTACGAGACAGCAGCGGTAGCCCATAAACAAAGAAAAATAAAGTTACCACAGAGCAACTTGTGATCAACAAAGTATCATACAATTATCATTATCAATGTAGTTATATAGTAGGTGCACATTGTCACACAAATATTTAATTCATACATAATTGAGTAACTGCAGTTGAGGCAATGCATGTCTTTTCAACTTGTTGTCAAACATATAGGGATTTAAAGATGTCTAAAGCTGCTGCTGCTGTGTTAAATAGCTCCATATTATAATATTTTCAGTCACAGGGGTCAGACATTCATTCTTGGAGAAACTTTTCCCATGTCCCAAAACACTTTATCCACTGGATTCCTCTTTATCAAAGGACTGACTTCAAAAATACTGCTGTCTCAAAAGCAACAGCATTCAGTTTCTATGCTCCACAACTCTGGAACAAACTCCCAGAGAACAGCAGGTCTGCCACATCTCTTAGTTCTTTTAAATCAATGCTGAAATCGTTCCGTTTTGGCCACAGCCTTTTTCATTTTGACTGCACTGTGGATTTCTGTATTTACTTCTGAGTTCATTTTCTTCACTTTGCTCTTTTTAAACTAAGTTATGTGTTTGCTTTGTTCAGTCATTTGCAGCTTTTACAATCTGTAGTTTATGTAAACCCCTGCTGTTGGACTGTGCTCGACAAATACGTCTGGCACGTCTCACCTAATGATAAAAAGAGATTGGATAGTAGCCCAAAACTGTGCCAAATTGTCAGCATGTTTTGTAGAAGGTTATGTGAAGCAAAGAGATGCTCGCGAGGAGAAGATGGTAACGACCTTTGTATGACATCCAAGACTTTCACCACCTGCATCCTTTGCATCCCCCAAAACATTTTGCTGTAATATAAATACATACATTGCTGATAACAAAGCTTCAGAATGTGACATGCAACACTGGTCGCTCTGCAAACACAGAAAAACCCGCAATCTGCAACTCCCTCGCGTATGTCCCTGAAAGCATCGACAGAAAAGTGGGTTAAAAAATGAATCCTTGTGTACAAGCACCTCTCCCCGTCTTAATTTGACCTACAGTGAACGTGTTCACATAAACACGAGTGAGTGTTAATTGTTTCTCCATTAAATTTGATGCTACCTGCGGGCTAAATTGTGGTCCATGCTGAAATTTGGCGGAAATTATATTTAAATGGACATGACAGTAGAGTCTGGGTTTAACAGCGTTTTCCCGAATGCAGAACTAATTGGTTGACCGTGCTTAAAATATTACATGGAAAACATCAACAAGCGTGGAATATTCTGATATATCCTTCATAAAATGAGTCATGTGAGACATAAAAAAGCCAAACACATCACTGTAGTAGTGTATTTTTCCCCCCTCTCACTATCAATGGGATTTAGTACATTATAGTAGTACTATAATGATACACTACAGTAGTTACTGTAGTATATCATGTATGTAAATATAAACCGATGTGTTATCTATGTTTTCACTGCGCTTTGTCACTGTGGGCATTTCATGGACCATCGAATAATCTGATCATCAATCCGGAGAATGACCAGTAACGTAATAGTCTGGACATTTTTCGAAAATGGCTGTAGTAAGATGGACGCAAAGCTGCCTTACACTACAGTTGTGCCATTCCCTCATTCACAAACATTCATACAGTGCATCTATGTGCAGCACTATTTTCTAAAACTCATCTTATTCACGCAATTCCAGTACCTTCTGATTTAAAAGCAACTTACTCTACCACTGAGCCACCATTGAACAGAAGACAGCATAGCAGCAGGGAGGGCTGGCTCTATAAATGGATTTCACATAAAATGGGATAAAGCAATGGTTTATATAATGATTTCTGCATGTCCATCTGGCATAGAGAAAAGCACACAGGCTCTGCATGCTGCTGCTGATCTACTGTGTTCTAAATATTAATCTAATATTTTTGCGAGGAACCTTACAGAGTAAATAAACTTAATGAAAAATAAAACTAGACTCCGAATGCCCTGGGGTAGCTATATCACTTAAAAACAGAATTTGGCAGAACATTTATTGATAGTATCAGTAAAATAATGGAGACACATTTCAGCTTTCTGTGCCAGTACTTTTTACTTTGGCAGCGAGTTGAGCATGAGCTGTGAAAACAGTCCTTTTAAAAAAAAAAATCCAAAATCCCCTCAAGTTTAAGATGTGGGAAGATGAATTTAGTGCACAAAAGCCTCTGCATCTAACTGATTAGTTTGCAGGTCTCAGCACAAGTTATCACACACAGTCCACACAGCAGCATCATCCAGGGAGCTTCACACAGCCAGCAGTGATTCTTCGCCCCAGAGTGTCACACAACATTCACAGCAAATGGAGCAAGACTAGAACATTTTAGGTCCATAGATTAACGTGTGCCAGCGAAAAAAAAACAAAAAAAAATGGTGTGTGCATTGGGGGATGAAGGGAAAACAAAGACTTTTAGGGACTGGAAGAACAAGTCTGTGAATATAGAAACTAACTCTCACTGAAGTAAACTGTCACTAGCATAGGATATATATATATAGCCTGCTTGACCATCAATCTGACTAAACAGCCATTTTAATATTTTTTAATCTAGTGGTTCAGGCCATAAACTTTACATTTCTCACAGACTTGGGTACAAATTGACTTATTTCTGCAAATCTGCCCCCAGACAGACATTGAAGAGAATACAAAATATAATGTTTCAGACAACACTTGCATTGACTACATAATATCGTTATACAATATGTGGATAAAAAAAACATGGACTGTATATAATAAATGGACATATTCTCCTGGTGTGCCAAGTGAGGACAACCAGAAGGTAAGAGTATACTGAATGACCAACAGGGGGAGGTGACTGTGCCGTACTTACAAAAAAGTTAGTAAACATTTTGAAATAATAGATTGTGTGGACAGCAATGTGATTGAAGCCCAGGAAGTAGGACGGACGTAGCAGTGGCGACTCCACGAGTTGCAAAAATAACTCCATTTGAATGGAAGTCAATGGGGAAAATGGGTCCACTTCTCTTGAGTTTTCAGTTGCAAAAACTGTCATGGAACTTTTCAAACTGAATCTCGAAGCTTCAAAAATGAGAGTTAATTTTTTACAACCAGAGCCCTACATTTTTTATACAGTCTATAATTGCAATCGGGCCTGGCTGCTTCAAAATGTTCTGAAAAAGCATGGGGGAGAACAAGCATGATGTGGTTTATGCGCCCATGGAGCTAATAAATGAAACCAGAGGTTTTGGATCGCAAAAGCTTGCTTGTGATCGGGCCGTCTGGGCCAAGTATGACAATGATGAGAGCTTGGGTTGAAAAGTTGAAAATAATTTCATGCAGGCCAAAAAAATGAGAGCATTATAAAAAAATTATTTCCATCTTTCGAGCTTCATAAAATCAAATGATTAACCACATCATTGTCAACCTAACTAATGCCAGAGTGCATCTAAAAATTCCACCAAGACATGTCTGGTCCTAAAGCAAATGTACACCATTACCCTTTTCCACTTAGACCTCTGCGTAGCAGATATGAGATGACCCACTTATTTTCGGAAAGGAACATTTTCCCTGAGCATATTTGCCTTTGGAAAAGTACACTCTCCAAACAACAAGGCTCCATAAATTCCCTTTAACTTCAAAAGTAATTAATATTTGCAGAGCCTGTAAAGAAATTACAACTTTTACATGGAGGCAGCACAAAGCAAGGTTGCGCAAACATGTCTCTTTGAGGAGCCCCAATGGCTTTAAACGGGTAAGTAAAACACTGAAAGAGTAAAGGTCAGCAATTGAACTGCATCCTCTGTATTTTACATTCTTAAACGTGGAATAAATAGTAGCTTATCCAGAAACCCTGGGAAGCTAAACAGAGCTCAAGCTACTGAGGAGTTGACGTACATACAACAAAATGAATTGGTTATGGACTATTTTAATGCAAGGTGTATATCTTTTCGTTTTAAAGTCTACAGCTTAGGTTTAGGACAAGTGCCCTATTGTTTTTGCTTGTTTGCTGGACCTTGGACAGCTGTCAATCACACTGTGTCCATGCCCTAATACTTGCAGTGCTTTATGGTCTATATTTGACTCGAAATACGACCACCTAAAAATTAGTTTGGCTCAATTTTCATAGACTAAATACAGAGGTGAGAATACGGACAATTCCATGTTGGCTTCAATCTACAGATGTGGGAACTACAATACTTCAGCTCCATTTTCAACTGATGTGTGTGCAGTTTAATATCGACTGTGGTGGTAATGTATGCATATTCACTCATCACACAGCTCCGCGAGAGCCATTTGTCAGCCTCTGCTGTGTTAAATTTCAGTTAATTCAAAGTGATAAGCTGCCTTTGTTGCACAATAAAAAAAACAACAGTGTATTGGAATCACACTGAGACTTTATTGGGAAGTGACTCCAGAGACTGCACTGCGTTTGTTACCTACATTATGTTGTGTCACCATAACTTAAGGGAACACACCAAGTGCTTTTGTCAGGTCTATTATATTTTAGCAGAGCGGTTTTAAATATTGCAGCAGTGTTAATAAGAACAGTGCAGGGGCTCAGGCTCAGTGTGCTGGTTAAATGAATCTTCTCCTGTCTTAATTTTATATAGTGTGTCATCTCTGCCTATTGGAAGGACTATATATATACATATTGTGTTTACTGATTAGTTTGTTTTCTTCGTAATCTGTCACATTAGCAAGCTGAGAGGAAAAAAGATCATATTCCCAGTGGTTGTATAAACAGTCAGATTAAATCAGCCTAAATAGATGTATTTAGTAACGTATGTATGTTTTCAGTATCAGGAAAATGGCTTAACTCTTCAAAAATAATGGTAGGTGAAATGGCAGTGAAAATAGTGCAAATTATTATGTTATGATTCATATTTTATTATATACTGTATAGTTTGGGAAAAAACACTTCACAAATTGAATTGAAAGAGCGGTCAAAAGGGCAAGAATCTTGTATTTCTCGAGAAAATCCATTCAAAGTTAGAAAGAGTGGCATTACCATGTATGTTAAGTGCATAGTATAATGGATAGCAAATAATAGTACAATCACTGAGCTACATTTAGTTTTTTCTCTTCACAACCCTGCAATCATCTACATGAAGGTCAAGGCTTGAGCCACGCCACAGAAGAAATGCACATGTCACTGCCCGACCACAAAAGAAAGAGAATAAGAGCTTTCTTTTTTTATTTGTCACAAAATGGTAGATGGTCGAACAACTGCAGTAACTGTGGCAACTCTCGCTGGCAGGAGAACAAGAGCCCTGTTGTTGAAGGAGGCAAAGAAGGCGAAGCTGCAACCTCTGAGAGACATTCAGTCAGTGGAGAGAGCTGCACTGTCTTTTTCCCTCTATCTCAGCGGTGAAGTGAGCCAGAGTGAGGCCGGTTCCACAACACACTTTTGACACTTGTGTGTACACGTACACACAGTGTCATCTATTATGACAGACAGACCAGAGGGGGCCAGCGGGGGAAAAATGCAAAAATATGATTTAAAAGCCCCAATATAAGTAACTTTTGAGCCTAAACGTCACCGACATTCATAAACAGATGGTTATAATCATCCCCTTTTCCATATTTGTTTAGATATATCTGTGATCGGTGGAGCTGTATCATTGTTCTCTTCCCATTTGGTAGAAATGTGTCCTATACGCGTCCTAATGTATAACGCCACCCAATGGTGAAGTAAGATACTACAGGACACTAACATGAGTATGCCAGGGCTTTAAGGGGCGATGGAAACAAAACGGAAGCCAAACAATACAGCGTTGGTGTCAGCGGAGAACGGCGAGTGGAAGAGAAAATCAAAAAACATTCCAGGCTTCGCCAACATCGATTAAATCTGCTGCGTCAACAGTGGCAGCGATGGAGCGAAGCTCTTCAATAAAACACAGACTGTCTGCGGGCATTGTTTAACGCGAGTCGAGTCTGCTTATGGTAACAACACGGAAGCCAAACACCGGGCATCACCCAGGCATTTCCGTGGCAGTTTGACTCTTCACTTTCCCACAAATTCAGACAAAGAAATAACAAAAGTTGTTGGGGTGTTCATAGCCAAGGATTAAAGGAGATTAGCAGTTTCAATTTCATATACAAATATATACAAAAAATTAAAACCAAGCCGAACCGTAAAAAAACCGCAACGCAAAACTGCAATACAAACCGAACCGTGGGCTTGTTGAACTGTTGCCCACTCGTGAATACGGTGTGGGAGTTTTGCATCATGTTCAGTTTTGTCCTGGTTGCTATTCTTATGGATGCACATCTTCACACTGGGAGCTTTTCAGTTCTCCTCTGCAGGCTACTGAGTCACTCCTGTGGAGCTTCCAGAGGTTAAGTGTTCAAGGGCACCTTGTCAGACACTACTCAGGAAAGATGGCCATAGTTAATCCTCTTCTTCTTCTTTTTTTTTCCTATGTTACTTGCAGCTGCTGCAGGGATTCACACCAGTGACCTTCCAGTGTACTGTATGTATCCAACTGTAAGAGGAGAAATCAGCCAACTCACCTGGAGGGATATCTCTTAATCCTGTTAGTTTCAGTCAGATTGACCAAATTTTAGGACTGTATCCTTTCACCTTCAGTAATATAGCAGGTTTATGGGGTCTCAGGAGCAACAAAATGCAGTTCACGTTATATATATGAACCTAACTTTTGTATCTCCTTCATCATAAAGACTTGAATGCAGCATTTGTTAACTGCATTTGTTGGGTTAAATTAATGAGGCTTTCCTTCTCAAGTAGCTCTCACTTGATAACTTTAATTGACAAACTGAATTTTATTAAAGTAGTTTAAGGAAAACTGTCTTGATTGTTTTCCTTGAACTACTCTCGTTTTCTAAATATTTTGTTGCTCATGTTCTGCATTACATCAAGCAAAAGCAATAAAGAATTTAATTTCTTAGTAACATGTTTTCTCTTTTTTAAAAAGAAACAACAATTAAGTGCCAAAACATATTACATAAAATGTATGATATAACACATTACAAATATATTAACAACAAACCCATCTGGCAAATGGAAAAACAATCTTCAAAAGCAGTGAGAAATGGCCTAAGGACCTAGAACTGTCACTTCCAGAAGTTGATTATATCAATAAAATCCTGCGCCACAATACGGATGCATCAAATACATGAAAAAAAAAAAACTTTCCTTCCTTAAGACGGTGCAAATAACAGTTTAGCACACAGAGTTAACACCTTGCATTTAGTGGTATTAGATATCCAGGCAATCTACCTGAGAGTAAGCACTCTGGCAAGATGTCTGGATATCGTCCAACTCAAAATACTCCCATTAAAGTCCAATTTAAAAACAGCTTGGTAAATGAAAATGCATTCTTCAAACGTGGTGTAAGAGCTTTGAGAAATGGCCCGTAGAAGCCGATGATATCGACAAAAATTCTCGCTACATTATCCATCAAATTGCACCATAAGTCTTTGTTTTTAATTCCTGAAAAGTGTAAGTTTGGTGTGTTTCGCTCGCTGATTTACCATCTTGCAAATGATGGTCAAATAAATTCATAAGACAAAGTAAGAATTATGGCAAAATATCTGATAATTGTCAAGCCCTTATCACTTCCAATAAGTGGAAACACTCAAACCTCATGTCAATCATTAGGGCATTAGACATAGCATTACAAAATATGTATTTAAACCCTCAAACACCAGATGAGCAAAATGACTCAAGCACTATTGTATTTCATCGCAATGGACGTGTCAATTACACACTTGGACTTATGGAATATGCTGTACTGTTAAAAAAAATACCTGAAATTAGTAGATTTAGATGATAAACGCCTCAGGAATTAAGTGTGAATTTGACTACCCGAGAGAAAACATGGTTTCAGGCACTTCCATTGCAGATCCGGAGACTTTATCCATTTCCTCTGATGTGCAGAAATACACATGTATTGGTAGAAATACCAAAATAGCAAAATATCTCATGTAAAGGTCTGATCATAGAGAGTATTCGTGAGAAAACGTCAGCACCGGGAACTACGACTGAGTGTTATTGTAATGGCGTGACAGCAACCAGTTCTGGTCGCCCCGAATGGAAAATGTGTTTACACTTTGTCCTTTAGGGAAGATGTCCTTTCACAAAACACATGCAGTGTCCTCAACTAGTTAAAACTCTTGGGGTCTATTTGTTTGCTAGGTTGTGTGTTTTCTGATTTGTGTGGATAAAAGGCACCAAAAGACGTCAACACATCCTGATAGTTCCTTCTCAGCCACAATAGCGGCACTGTTCGCTTGGGACACAGCGGGAAATCAATCATACAAACAGAACACAGTCCAATTTCTCTACTGAAGGGAGGCTTGAAATACCAGGGTGTAATTCAGACACTATATCTGACTTGAAATCCCCATCTTTCTCTGTGCTTTCTCTGACACCACAGCCAATGTTTTGTTGCTGTTGTTACCTCTTATCTATGCTTAAATAACTTAAATAATCAAGGTGCAATCTCTGGAGGATATAAAAAAAAGATTTAAGGGGATGTAGGAAATAAAAACTTAAAGCATATTATTTAAAAGGAGACTGAAATTGTAAATATCCACCCACCCACTACCTTTGCTTGTCCTTGAGGGTTGCAGAGGGAGCAGCAGCCAAATATTGTCCAAGGATTCCCCTTCAGTATAATACTCATCTATGCAGAAAAAAAGTATGTAGTATAGTATTTAGTCTGTAGGTTTTTACCCAGCTCACATCATTTACTGACACGATCTTATCTTTACCTGAGAAGCAAACAGCGTTTCAAATTGGCTGAGAGAGAGAGACAGATGCAGTATTTGGAGTAAGGCCAACGTGAAAACTGTCCGATTACTCCAAATTGCACTTCACAACAACATGATTTGTGCTCAGTGTCTGCTGCGATGACACTTCAGCTTGAGATCCCCACTGCGCTCTTAACAGCTCGACCACATTGTGGTGTCCAGATATTAATTAATTACCGACTAATCCAGCAAACAAGCACCCGACTCCATTTTTCTTCTTCAATAATAACCATTTAATGTACAACACTTTGATTATTTTGTGTGATTCATGCATATCTACCTAATTGTATGGTATCCTGCATCAAATATTCCACCATGAATGTTGAATTTGCTGGATGCACTGCTGCATGTGATCAGAAAATTGATATATCACTCCGCTTTGAATGTATCACCACTGATAACAACCCCAAAGGAAAACACACTGCGTGTGTAAGGGATATGAATTCTGACCACGATCATTCATCAACAGTACAATCTACAAATTAAGACCCCTGAAATTATTCGAAGAGTCGGACTGTTTAATAATGAGCACAATAAGACAATCAGGTTTGTCACAGACACACAAACACACACCTCATGCAGCGTGACGTCAGACTGCAATTATGCTTCTTAACAAAACAACTTCTTTATGAAGCAGTAACACCACACAAGTCCTGAATCACAGTTCTCCTTCCCCTTCAAGTCTGACTGTTGATTTAAGATCTCATCAGCCAAAACGTGCCAACATCTGGTATATTTACACATATCTAATGTGAAATAAACATGTTTTAAACATTTGTTTGAACACAGTTGTAGAATTAATAGTGATTTTTGTGTCGAGTTAATATTAATTTCATAAATATTTGATGTAGCACTGGAGTAAATGTGATGCGTCTCACACTGAGAAACAAATATGGACAACCCAATCAAACTGTATTTATAAAACACTTTAAAAACAACAATAGCTGAAACAAAGTGTGGCACATCCAAGATAAACAAAACAAATGAAATATAAAAACGTGTGACCAAATAGACCAAAGAACAAACATTAAAACACACAATAAAACAATAAAATACTATAGAAACTGTAACAACATAAAAGTCGACGCTTTTCTTTAATCCACAAAATAATACTAATTAAATTAAATAACATGAAGAATCAGCTGAAATGACTTGGATAAAAAGCTTCGACATGATATCTAATGAAATCATGCTTATAGCGCCACCGTTCTGGTGTAAATAAAGTTTTTATTTTTGAAGGCCGCTTGCGCAAAGACTTCTGGGACAGCCTCCGCTCTGAAGGATACACGCAAATATGTCCTTCAAAAACGGGCAAACGTAGCCCGCAAATACACATTTCAGAGGCTCCAGACTCAAATGAGACACGGCTACATAACCATTGAGCTCCCTCAGCCCCGTCACTGACTGAATAGCGCCCACACACGCGGAAAGACGGACATACACGCACACCCGCTGCAGAGCGCTTACACGCGAACGCACCATGTTCTATCTCTCTCTCTCGCGCTTTCTCATTTTTTCTGTCGCTAACTCTAACTCCATACCACAACCCACTCTCCGCAATAAGTATTCGGGCAACTTTGCGTCTCAGCCTTCCAACAATTGCGGACATTTTAACTCACCCGCTGTTGAAGCACGTACACCTCCACCTCCTCCTCCTCCCGTCAGTCCGTCAAACCTAGTTAAATCCACTTCCGCATTTCTATAGTGTAAATTCCACTTCCGCATTTTAACAGAGTAAATTCCCGACCAGCGTTATTTTCTATTTTCATCGATTTCGATATCATCAGCTTTCATGATTTTATCGTGGTATTGTTACCGACTAAGAGGCATTAAACTACACACAATTATGTTTTTAATTTATTTTTTAAGCCTGGTGGGCGGGGCAAGAGGTCTCAAAGGGCCTGCTACTGTAAGAGCCTCATATAAACCTTACATTGGATGGTGGTCTAATAAGCACTGCATATAAAAGCTTGATTTTATTTTTACTTTGTATACATTTGTTTTTCTTCTAATTTAATGTTTTCCATTTTTACCTGATTATATATTTTTCATACACTTAACTGTACACATTTAAAAATAATATTTGTTTTATATTAAGAATGCTGTCATGTTAATCTATGAAGGCTGTGACAAATTAACATCCGGGGAACATTTTGGGAACCAAAAGAATACAACCTTTAGAGAAAGTTATCTAAAGGTTATAGAAAAGTAACGTGACGGGAACGTTCTGTGAACCTTTGGAGAACGTTCTCTAAAGGTTGTATGAAGGTTGTGACAAAGAAAAGTTCTGGGAATGTTCTGGGAACAACCAAAAACATTAGGGGACCGTTAGGGAAACTGTCTGTGGCAACCACAGAACCAAAAGGCAACATTCCAAAACATTCTGGGAACCAAAAATTGTTAGTTGGGAGGAAGTAGTGAATGGGTTGGTTATGGTGAAGGTAACACCTGCATTTGTTAGCTCAGGTTTGGACATTAAGAGTTATTGGGGAACTGTTTGTCTATTTGTTGTGTCTTTTTTTCCACCTGTATTTTTTCACTGTGTTCCCCTTGGGAAGTTGGGACATTAAAAGGTCTTAACTCAAGTCAGCCGACCGCACCATCATTCTTTTCTCGTATAAGAGGAGTTATTAGAAGAACCCCGCGACATAGAACTAGAGATATCCTACTCTGAGTGCTGTCCAGGGTGCTGATATTGCTCTTTCCACATCCCTGCCGCAGGTGTAGAAAGAGGTTAAATAAAAATGTTTGGTGCCAGTGGTTTAGTTCAACAAAAGTTACTGATACCCCTTTAGGATAAAAGTGTGAGTGACAGAGAGGGGAAAAGGTGGGGAAAACAACACAAAAACACAGTCATTAATAGTTTATTTGACGATCCACCCGAAACCACTGTTTTATCTTTTCTGTGGGTTCAATCTGCACGACACTGCTATATAGGTATTTCTATTTTTCATAGAAATCCATTCAAACAATACTGGAGTTCATAAGCGCTGGCTATGATTTGTATTAACGAACCATGACATGTCATCAGAGATTAAATTGAAATACTACGTCCACCATGAACAACGGCGCAGACAATTTGATCATTACTCAATTTCCATTTTTACGGCCCACAAACTCTGTTTATGTTTTGGATTTTGTTTGGTGTCGTGGACTGTTAACCCCCGGTCCACCACAATAAATATTTCACATAAAGCCCATTTAAATTATACTTTGAATGCAATCTATTGAGTGAAATGTCAACAGAAGCAGCAGCTTGAGCTGCATAATTCACTCCTTTATGAAAGCAAACGGACAAAGGCTCTCTCATGTGTCAAAGGTCCCTTATTTTTACGACGTCCCTTATTTATGAAGTGAATCCTTATTTAATAGCATTCATACCATGTCTATTAAAGGAACTAGTGCTTCTAGTGTTGGTCATGGTGCACTTGTGTCCTTTCTCGTTTGCTCCTGTCCTCATTTGATTTGTTGGTCAACATATTGGCACGGCATGAAAGCCTGCCAAGGTGCCCAAACACATTCCCTTCAAATGTGTTTACACTCCACCAAACACAACTGGCAGCATTCAGCAGCACGGGTTTACAATTCCAAAATGAAGGGTCTTGTCGGGTTAAAAGTAGCAGCTGCTAGTGAATGGAGGAGTCAAAATAATGGTTAATATCTTCACCAAGATGTTGTCAACGGCAACACGAGCCCTCGTGCATACAGGGAATTGCAAATTACTTGTGAAAACTAGGACAAAAACAATGACAAAACAGAACTAACCTCATGTGGTTATGGGTTGAGGATTTTTTTTTTTCTTCTCCTCAGCCAAACTTTGGGAACATGTTTTCCTCAAAAATCAAAGCGTCAACTCTGAGCTCTTGATAAACAGTAAAATCCCCAGAATGTCAATCACATCAAGACTTGTCAGCATTCTGCTCAGCCACTCAACAGGTGGGCTACTGTGCTTGATACTATCACCTTTTAAAATCCTCTGCGTGTGCGCATGTGTGTGTGTGTGTGTTTATGTGGGGCTCGTATTAATATTTCATTTGCCACCAGACACGGAAAAACTCAAATGCTGCTTTTTCAGCAGCAATTGGATAAAAAGACAACACATCTAGGGCACAACCCAACGCTGCTGCGAGGACTGCGTTCTATAACAGACACTGACAAGACAAATCTGTGAGTCGGCTTCTCTCTCACGGGTCTCAAAACTCCCAGCATCGTAAATGATTAATAGAATTACTGCCCAGTGTTTGCCTCCACTGCACAACAGTTTCAATCTATATGTTTGCTTTTTTCGCTGTTGTTGTTTCCATGACACATAGAATGCTTGAGATTGTATCTTCGCGTAGCCAAAAACTTAACTGATAATAAAGTTATTACACAGCCAGTTTCCAACCAAATACAGATACTGATGCTTTTCTACTTTCATGTAGGGAAGAGCATTGTCATGATCTACAGAATGTAATCACTGATCAATGATTTTTTTGTGGTTTATCCTTTCCACTGTTAATTAGTTAATCATGTGCACGTTAAAACCGGACATGATTTGAAATAAAATATCTTATTTTATTACTTTAATTAACTGGATACAATGCAATACTCAATACAATAAATAGTCTTAGAACACAGAGCATTGTGGCTGTTTTTTTCCCCATTACGTTAATGTACACTATATACAGAGGGTGTAAGATTGTGCAATACAGAGTTTATTTTATTGAATTTTCAGCACAACGGAGGCAATCTGATGAAAAGAAAATTAATTTTCACCAACTATATAAACACACCTGAGCAAAAAGTACTCGTGATGTGTTCAAAATCGGGTTGAATTTGTGAAATTTGGAAATAGAGCACAATTCAAAGTACACTTGGCTCGAACAAAAAGTAAAGAAAAACGGTCGCTACTTTATATCACGACTAATAATGCGATATAAAATTAATCATAACTTTGCCTCAACTATAAGACTATGAAAAAAACAGGGTTTTTAAAGCTTATAAACAGACACACACACAGGATGTCCATATAAGGCAAATTACCATGGCTGCACCTGTGTGCCATGTGCTGCCACAATAGTGAATAGCCTTCAATGTGAGCAGTTGGACTACGCTTTAAAGGACTGCCCTTAAGACTTTTCTTAAGTTACTGGATTCCGAAGGCAAAAAAAAAAAAAAAACTCGATTACTGAGGTCACAGCACAATCTGATCAAAACCTTGAGATAAAGTGTTCACGAAAAATGGAACAGAAAAGACACCCTGAGAACACACTGCCTCTGGACACAGCTGTTACCGGTCCAGAACCATGAAAAATGCGAACAAACCACAACATTTAAACATGCTACTTGACACTTTGCCCCTGCAGTATGCATAAAGTAGGCAAAATTCATTGTTTTGTGAAACGCTGTGTTTCTCAGAGATATGAGGATTAAACCGGAAATTTTCACTCAACGCTGCAAAATGAGTCTTAAAAGAGCAAACAAAGAGCCGACAACTGCCAAATATAAAGTGAATGTGCTCCACAATGATCACCACGCTACACTGCCCAAAATGTCAGCACCTGTGAAAATTTCAATTTACCATAAATCTATGCCAAGTCCTGAATTTGCATACCTTTAGCATTCTCTGGGAAGCATTCTGTGCGGTGTGCGAGAGAAGGTTATGACATGGTGAAGCTGCAGGGTCCCAGGGACACAATCAGTGACAAAGGATTCATATTAAAGACAGATTATTGTTTTCTCACCACACAATGGCTAGCCTTCACTCCAATGGCCCACATTGGATGAATAGCATTACTCACACTGTCATTTCCTGTTGCCACTGCAGGGTCAGAGGAGACAGCCATACAGGGATCCAGTTCTATCACAGTGCTCCATCAAAGTCGAGAATCAGAGACGGTGGAGAAATACTTCCCACAGGACAAGTGTGACGGACATTTTAAGTACAAAAAAACTACAAAAACAAACTCGAGGCAGATTCGTTTTGTTCTTTGAGGTAGGAAATTGACTTTGACGGCTCAACAAAACACATTTTGGACCAAAACAATGGTCATTTACATGTAAATTGGTTGTAGGTAAGCGAGTTCAAATTTACATACAAGGTTGGAAATGTTGGGAAACTGATTTACTGTATGTTCAGGGCCGGCCCAAGGCATAAGCAAACTAAGCCACTGCTTAGGGCCCGGTGACCACTAGAGGGCCCCCAAGAGCAATTAACTCAAAAAAAGAGAAAGATTTGGATTGCTGTAGTTTAACTTTATAGTTTATCTGTTGATTTACATTATTATTGAAATATTTTTATTTTATAAATAAATTATATTTATTTGTTTATTTTATTTAATGCTGTGTTTTTTACATATAAAAGTCAAATAGCTGTATTACAGGAGTGTATTTTGAATCCCCCCCAAAGATCGTGGACATTTTTCAGATTTTCAGACCTTAATATATTAATGTTTTATTTATAAAGCGTTTGGTTTTATGTATTGATTCTCTATGTCGCCAGTAGGGGGAGTTGCTGATTTTGCCAAATATTAATTGAAAGATTTGTCTGTAAATTTACATCCGGTGTCGAACAAAAAGTTCTCGCATTAAGTTTAGTGTATTCGTGACAAAGTAAAATAAGTAGAATACCTTTCGTATAATAGGTGTGTGAATGATCAATAATCATTACTATTGGTAGTAACAGAGGGCCCCAAAATCAAATTTTGCTTAGGGCCCCATGGAGGCTTGGGCTGGCCCTGTGTATGTTCATACCTCTAACTTTTTTGTCCAATGCTGACATGGACATTCCTTTAACATAATATGTATATATTGGTCACATATTGTGAGGCTTATTGGACCATAATATTATGTAAGATTGTTTGTAATTTATGTGGGAAGTAAATTCAGCTGAAAACATTTTATGAATATTATTATATTTGCATGCAGGTAAAAAAGTTCACATTTACTGAACATTCCGTCTTCACATTGACGCAAACAAATGGCCAAAGTGGATTAAGTGGTATGTTCGGCTTCCGTGTGAGAAGATAATGCGGGAGTGGAAACTATTTAGACATGGTGACAAGGAACTTGCCGTTCTTTTCAACGCGAGCATTTTGCAGATTAGTTCAGTGTGCTTCTACATTAATTTCACCCCAATACAATAATGCTTATAGAAGTGAAGCTGCAGCATGTTTTATGGAGTGGCCAAGAAAAGAAGGGCTTAGAGTCTTGAGGGAGCCTAATTAACTGAGCCGGGATTTGACTGTTACATAAAGTGAACTAATAGCTACTGAGATGAGAAGAGTTTTGTCTAAGAGCCGCTCATTCACACGCAAGTGGAAATGAGGCCAGAGAAAATACAGTCGGTGCTCATTTGTGAAAGAAACTGATGTGCCGAGGCAAAAGTGTGAGAGACATATTTCACATTCGAGCAGTGGGAGAAACACAAAACCTGGAAGAGACGTGTTGAAGATCATCTGCTCAGCTGCAAAGAAGTCACATGGAACTTGTCGGCAAACACGTATTCCCATATCACCTATTATAGAGCTACACAATCATTCATTTGGAATGTTATTATGAACTGTCTCTGTAAATACTGGGTTTCCTCAAACTCTATCATTTGAAGTAGGTGAAGTTGTTAATTATAAATGGAAATGACAACCATTAATAAAGGGCCTAATATGATGCGAGGAGACACACCAATGTAACCCACATGGTTACCAAACCCATGTCATTTAAAAGTAGTTACTATGCCTCACCACAAGGAACTAATACACAAACATCTAACCAGGTGTAGTCATAGGAACAGAGCATTGCATACAAGAACGCTTAAAGGTGCATTATGTAATAAATCTAAAGCAACTGACCATAAAATCCTCCTAATATGTCACAGAGCCTCACGAAGAATGTTCATATAACAAACTGAACTCACCAACAACAACAGTACAGACAAAATATTTGCATGAAAAAAATATTTTGCAGACTGCAAATCATGTTTATGTTTTGAAATCATGTTTTGGCATGTGGCGCCACCTACCGCCGTCTACCAATCATTGCAGTCAGTAGAGTCTCAGCTGCCAAGCAACCACGGGTTGCCAGTTACGTATGAAAACCAAACCTAAAAGACCTCGGTATTTTGAATTTGAATGTAGTAACCGTTTTTGGCCACATTCTTACATATGGCATCTTTAACGTCTAATTATTTTTTTTTTTTATGAAACTTTTTTATTGCATTTTTTTTATTTTTCATATACTGTAATGCTTATTTGTGTGTGACAATACATTGTCAAAGTTCAACTGTATGTCTTCTATTTGAATATTTGATGGGTCCAACTCTCTGATCCTAGAGCGTAAGTGTCAGTCCTGTCATTTCAGGTCACGTTTTGTGCTCAATTCTCTAATAGAGAAGTTTAACATAGTGTTATTTTTATCTTATGATACATAAAATATTATAAACATTTGCTGATGTCAAAGGGTTTGTGTGACAATGCAGAGAGAACCACTTAATGGACCATGACATAATTATGTTTAATCACAAGAAATATGGACCGGTGTGTGAATCAGTTTCCCGAATGAAACACAATAGACGCCTTTTTATTCGTCCTCGTGTTAAGAGCCTCGCTGACGGGGTAAGAGTCAGAGCATCGACGCCGCAAAAGGAACGCAGCTCAAATGAAGCTATAAAATTTACTATGTGTTTATTTTGTGTGATAAACTCTCCCTCCATTTGTGGACACGCGGATATATATGAAACAATAAAACCATTCACTAGTCAATAAACTAGTTATTGATCTTTATTATTTCTCACTTTACTGTGAAATCATGTGTCCCTGACAGAGTCCTGTAAGGACGATGACTCCTGTTGTCCTGAGAATTGATGGGCTGTGCTTTGTTGTCATAAACTAAACCTGCACGAGAGCACGTTAGTAGTTCAGCATGTTTCCATGGAAAAGTAGATCAGTGTTGTAGGACTGAAAATTGAAAAAATTGCAAACTGTGTTTCATATGGACCACAGAGTAAAATATGTGGCGTGCAGCTTTTTATAGTTTTTCCTCTGAAGACATCTGTCTGTAATCACAGCTATGAAACCTTGTAAGGAAGCTGCTAATTGTGCGCTGGTTATTTCCAAATGACCCTGAACATTGTCACAACAAATAATAAAGCAGCTACAGCTACTTCAAACACTGCAGCAGTATCTGCCAAGCCACTTCACAACTAGTGTCAGCTCAACACTCTCATGTGTTTCTAATGAGTGGAATATACAACTGCTCCAGGGAGCTCGGGGGGCAGAATCTCCCACTTCCACCACTCAACTCAGTGGCTGCTTTACCATCAGGGCCCTGCTCGATTGACCACTGCTTGTTGTGGTTCGGCCAAATCCACCTGGATGCCACTGGCTACCAGCCTTCTTCTAGCCACACCCTTTGATACCCAGCTGCCCCAGGCTCTGCCAAAGTGACCTCCCAGCAAAGTCTCTACAGGCCGACTTCCACCAGAAGGTTCCACGTCTTCCACCATGAGGCCTTGGTATTTTGCACTTGTGTGCCTCCTCCATCCTCTCTTCACAGGGCACAGTTAACTCCACAAGCATCATTTATTTGGTGCCTTTTGACCAGAGGACCGTGTCGGGTCTAAAGCCCATGGCAGGTATTTCCTCTGGTAATATCTGGAGCTGCTTCCAAAAGGTCTACCCACATCATTTCCTGTAGCCAATATCCCTCTTGTCCAGAGGGTCCAAACACTTCCGCTATTGTTGCCCTATGAAGGCATTTAATATTACAACAAAATATTACCATAAACTATTCACTTAGTATTCATCTATTCAAGGTCATGGATACTTGCTGCTACATATATCAAACAGTACTGCCTTGTCACAGTTAATCATTATGATACAGATAATTGGTGGGTGGCCTTGAGGCTCATGTCAAGGATTCACCATCATTACAATGGATTTATAGGCACATACTGTACACATATATGCTGAGTGTCAGTATGATAATGACCAGGGCACTGTGAGTGTCGCTTCATTTAAAAACAGCCGGAAGCATAAAAAATGAGACGTCAGTTAGAAACAAACCGATGCCGTCTTTTACCGAAGACCACAGGGTCAATTCAAGATAATTAGTTTACAATAAGAAGACCTGCAACTACTTATCATTTTTATTATGGAGTAATGCGGTGATTATTTTCCCAATTCAATTTAATTTGTTTATTCAATTAATTAACCGTAATAAAAAGGCTTGCCAGTTTGGTAATTCTATAAAACGACTTCTTATTTTTAAAGACTTCCCTTTGTGTGATATATTTTTATTTTTATATAACATGATTATTACTTTTACTTTTCCAACTTCTTTTTATGAAATGTTTTATTGGTTTTGGTAATTTGTATTTTTCTTGCTATTCCGAGATGTTATCTCCTGTTGATTTGTTTGCACTTCATCTTTGTCTTTTATCCATCTCTGAGTATTCTGAATTTGGTATGACTGTTGAGGTGCTTTGCAAACTCGCTTTTTGTACAGTTGGAAAAGTTGACATTGTTGTTAGGCAGTTATTTTATGTTGTCCAGTGAACTGAAGTAAAATTACGTAAAATAACAACAAAAAGTCACATGTGACAATCAGAATAGTGGTGGAATTAAAAAAAATCTGAAATCATTGGAACAGTGGATGATGAGCAGCATTTTCATACATTCAGAAAACCCATTCGCATATTTAGCACTAACATCAACTTGACAGTATAACGGTAACAGTTTGATACACTATTGAACATTAATCACACTTATTTTCAGCTAATATTATAGTTCTTTCACACATAAGGCAACATCACATTCAGACTGCTATTCAATTCTCAATGACCTGTGTCAGGAGGCTCAGTTAATGTATCGATACCGCATACAACTAAACTTTACAAACTATCCCTATACACCTTTAATGTTGGCTTTTTTGTACGGATGTCATTATATTACAATTTCACCAGAGAGCTGCAAACATTAGTGAATGCAGGCTTTCGATTTGTAGTTTAAAATGGAATTTGAAGGGCAGCTGTTAAGTAGTCTCTGAGGAAAGAATACTTTCCTGCTTTCGCAATAACAAAAAAAATGCTTTCTATATATCCGAGGTCATATGGGAGTACTCAACTGAGGTTTATATAACACACGCTGTGTATGAGAACAACCTTCCAGATGATTTGACACTTGCCCTTTCCCTGACTCGTTTTGAATTACATTCAAAGCATTTATGTTTTTTTTATTATTTCCTCCAAAATACTTTTAATAGCACTTTGCCTTCTCCTTTGTTTGTTTGTTTAGTAATGCTTTTTTTGTGCCTGAAAGCACTAAATTGATAGGAATCTCTTCACTTTTATTTCTTTTTACCCAATCTTGCCATTCACTGAACAAATAATGTTCCAATGTTCCAAAAAGAGGTGATATACCAGACACTGTTCAAAGGGATTTACAGATCACACAACAGCGTCTTTGTTCTATGGACGTTAGAGATCAGACCTGCGTTAATATACATTATCACTCAAAATCTTTCGGAACGGACAGACTTTTTAGATTACACGCACATCCATAACTAAACCCTGCCTTCAGCAGCTAAGTCTGCCCGGTGCCAGATTTTGAAAAATGGCACAAAGTGGGCTGAGATCAGAGTGAGGGGGTGTGGTCTGACTGATATCTGACACCTGAGCTCCAGTATTTAACCCTTTAAGGTACGGACCAAGAAAAAAGCAAAGGAAAAATTATTTCTTCTGATTTTTTATTATTTTATTTTATTTACTTATGATAACAATAATGACAATCAATATTTAAAAAAATAAAAAACAGACCCTACAGTATTTCATATACAGGCCTCTACCAAACGGTTGAGATGTCTGTTCATAATAAACCTGGTTTGCATAATTCATAAAGTACAACATTCATTCAAGTCACATTAATTTAGTGTTAGTGAGTTTAGCTTGATGAATTTTTCAATGAGATATAGTGACTTAAAGTGTGGTCCACCGAATGGTTGAGTAGTACCTTAAAGGGTTAAAGGAGAGGAGAGCTGAAAGGGGAGGAGTCTAGGACAATGAGCAATGTACTGATTTGACAAGAGAGTGATGCAAGCATGGACTTAAATAGCTAATGGCAAAATTTGAATGCAGTAACTGGTGTTTGACCAGGCAGAAAATGAGCTGAATTTGAAATGTGAAGATTTTCACCATATAGACTTGAAAAAATATATATATTTAGGGGTTAAGTTACACTTTAAATATGTTTGGTATATAGAACAGTACTGTAGTGGTGCCATACATGTGTGGCCAACCAGGGAGGTGATCCTACTAACCTCCAGAGAGCTGCTCGCATTTGCCCTGAGGAATCACTCGTCAGTCCAGACAGGTGATGAGATATGTGGGAAGCTTATTCTCATGAAGTGCTATCCAGTGATGGGAAAAGACTGGATGAAACTTTAATGATGCTCCATAGTGAGACTGATGGCATGATAAATGGCCTGTCAATCTACTAGTAGTCTATGATCGGCAGCCTGTAAGGAATGAATTATGTCAGGATAAACTAGTTTTCTGCGAAGGATTTAATTATGAATTGAACTGTATTGAGGAAATACAACCAGATGCTTAAGCAAAACTAGACAAGTTGCTCATCCCCCATGTGGCTTGACACATAATTGTTTCATAATTTTGTAATGAGGATCATAGCGGTTATAGTTGACATCATAATGAGATTGTCATCATTCAGATTGTCTCTCTGACATATCTGCATGGATGAAAGCCCATCACCTTCAGCTGAACCTCTCCAAAACGGAATTGCTGGTCTTCCCAAGCCAACGATACATCATAACATCTGCATTAACATCAACTTGTTACACTGCTGTATGAAACATGACTTCAAAGTAGTGTGAAACCCCAATAATGTTGCACTAAAGCTGATATTGTGCAAACAAAAGGCTTGGAAACAAAGTGTGTGTCGCAGTAGCAGCCTGTTAGCCATGCTGCTTGGATGTAAATTGATGGCGAATGCATGCATGTGTATGCAGTTCTGCAGCGGTAAATAAACAAAGCACTGGTGTAGCTTGTAACGGGTGGCTGACCTGTAAACGGTTCCACTTCAAGTGACATGAATTGTCACTCGCCGCCGAAGAATGAGTCACTGGGTAATTGCCAGAGTCCAGTGTTGTGGTTCTGTTCTCTTCACATATTAACTGGGCTGTGTCAGCATGCTTGGCTGCTTTTTTAAAGGTGAGCTCGTTTTCTGCACCAGATTTGTCTTCATTTTTACAATAAAATGGATTTCCAGGTGCCTCTAACATTTGGAGTGTGTTTCATTTGTGGCTGAACCCCAATGAGTAATGTCACAGCAGGTGTAAAGCCTTTTGTTTGTACCCTGTCTGGTAAAAGGAAGAAAAAAATGGATGGCAATTACGGAGTGCTCTTTGAGTGTTAATGAACTAAAATGCTCCACAATACAGGTTGCATTTCACCGTTCACACACGTATGCACATTTTGGAGCTTCTCCATGACACATCCCTATTCAGAGCCGGTTGGCGCAGTGGTCAAGGGTAAGTTCTGGTTCAGTGATTTGGTCAAAGTCACTCAATATGTTGAACAGAAGAGCCAAAGATCCATAGACTGTGTAGACAATGAAGCCGATACTAAGGTGCCTGGAACCTACATTCTTTGAACGACCATCTGGATGTCCATTTTGTCAATCACATTTCTCATTTAGAGTCAAACAAACAATGAAGCATGACATGTAATGGGGAAAGGGCATCACGTGACTCAAAGCTAGTACTGCCCAATATGTACATTGGTTGCATTTGCTGTGTATGGGCAGTGGACAAGATCTCAGTTAGACCCACGCCCCACTCTTTCAAATATGGTTAAAACAACAACATGGCTCTGACCAAAATACTAAACACAAAGCTCTACAACAACTTACTTACTACTTTCACAGATGCCACGAAAGAGGACCCTCTCACAGAGGAATATAAATACTTTATAGTCAGCGGTTCCACAATGATTTTCTGTCACCTTCCACTTTCTAATACTGTTTAAAATGAAAACATCATTCAGGTCCAGCATTTTTTTTATATGTGCTTTAGGATGCTAAGCAGGGGTGACTGAGGCATCAGTGTTTGCTCAATGGAATCAGTAGAATCTGATCTGATTTGGTCATATTATTTAAACGGATATGTAACTGATCATTATCCCTGGGACAAATGCCACACCAGCAATGCTTTCTTACCCCGGTGGGAGAAATAAAATTAACAAATTATTACTTTCTTCTCAGATTATAAATTAAATGAGTGTACATCAGAAGTACTCACTGTGTTATTAATAATGTCTATGAAGTTGGCATCAAACTGACATTGCTGATTAAAAATAACCACACCTCAAGTGATATTATCTGTCTTTTAGGTTTATTTTGAAACTGAAAGAACAATTTTGGGAAGTTCTATGACCTGAGCCTCTTCCCCCAGATGAGCATGAGCGTACACACACCACTTGATCTGAGGTAATCTCCCCATTTTAAAAAAGCTGCATCCATATTGTCACAGATTATATTGTGCGTGTGTGTTTTCTATTGTCTATTTCTGTTTTAGGACACTTTGCGGCATCAGCAGTTTTTACCGATGCATCCCACACAAGGGCTTGGTAGCCAATAGGAGGAAGCCTTTTGTTTGGTCTGTTTCTCTTGTTACAGGCCAGATTTCCCCAATAAATTAAGAGTATTGAGCAGGTGCAGATGTCTGATTCATTCTAAAATCGCTTCAATTTACATCGAGCTAAACTGTTGTTGTGGATATATTGTTGGATATACAACTATCCTGCCTACCCTAACGTCAATGCAATTTTACATTTATGGTTCATAAAACACACATTCATTTCAAGCAATATGCATGAAACAATAACAAACCAGGAGAAGTCTTCTCTGGCTAAAACTAACTGCAGAAAACAGACTGTTTTACACCAGGTAAGTGACTACATGCACCCATAACTCAGTGGCACATCACAATATGTTAGAACAACACAGTTGTGTCTGCAGGGCTTTGTGCTAAAAACAGGCAACTTAAAAAAGGAAAACTCTCTCTAAAGCATTATCCCACAGCAGGTCTCCCATGGGCACAGACCAGCAGAGACACGTAACTGTAGGGAAGACAGCGCTCCAGTGTATAACAGTACTGCAGTGCCACTGATCAAGGTCACCACAGCAGGCTGCAAACAAACCTGAAAAGAAAACTAGTTTAGCGATTCAACCTCTAGCTCTGACCCACTATTCCTGCTACGCAGACAGGCACTGTAGCCTGCCGTTTTGAAGAGGTTAGAGCCAATAATCAGTGACCTGGTGAAGAGCCAGCTGCACTCAGCAGATGGGCCAAAGTGTTAACCAAGACGCTGCAACACAAAACTCCAAACAGCTGAGGGAGGGAATCTATCACTTTATGTTCGGGGATCCGAAATGTCTTTAAACAGCCAATGGGATTGGAATTTTTTTTAGATTGGAGAGGTGAGTCATGACAGGAGTTCAGGGCATAATATTGTGTCATAGATTATCTATCTGCCATGTGATGACACAACAAGGCAATTGGTGTGTGGGTCTTAATAAACCCCCCAAAAACAACAACAACAACAAAATCCCACTCCTCAAAGGACAGACTCTTGAATCAAATGTAGAGCAGGGTATTGATACAAGTTTTTCTTTAGTTGCACCCAAACAGCATGCTGCATGCTTATTGTCACGCTGACCCTGATGAGACAAACTCGCAAATGTGATGGCAAATAACACGTATTCGATATATGTGATGGAGAGGAAGTTCGATACCCAGCCCTCGTCGAATGCACCACAAGGCACTAGAAGTGCAGTGGCCCTCCTACAGGCAGGCGTGCAACTCAAAGCAAACACTCCAAACCAAAATCAATAGCCGGGAGATGAGGGGTGATCCTTCACTAGCCTCCCTCCACTGGCCTCATTGGAGCTTCTCGCTGTGTTGCTGGGAGCTGGATGGGTAGACCTGTCACCCCCCTCTTAGATGGCCTGCCCTCATTCCTCATTCCTCTTCTTCTTTCTGCTTCTCCCTTTAGGGGTCGCTACAGGGGGTCGCCTGCCTCCATCTTTCCCTATTCCTTGTGTCCTCTTCTGTTACAGCAAATGTCCTCCATCACAACATCCATGAACCTTCTTTATGGCCTTCCTCTTTTCCTCCTGGCTGGCAGCACCATCTTCAGCATCCTTTGTAGCCATAATAATCACTATCTCTCTCCTCTGCACTCCGCAACCTTGTCTCAGATGTTCAACCTGAGCTGTCCCTGGAATATGCTCAATTCTAATCCTGTCCACGCTGGTAACTCCCAATGTAAATCTCAGCATCTGTCACCTCCAGCTCCACCTCCTGTCTTTTAGACAGTGCCACCGTCTCCAAGCCATACATCAAAGCAGGTCGCAATAGCATCTTCTCCCCTTTCATTTTTGCTGCTATCCTTCTGTCACACATCACCCACTCCGCCCTACCTGCACTCTTATTATTCACCTCTCTTGTGCACCGTCCATTGCGTTGGATGGTTGGTCCTGCGTATACCTCCACCTCTCCAACATCTCTGCCACCTACCCACCACTCTCATTACAGATTACAATATAATCTGCAAACCATATAGTCCACTGAGACTCCTGCCTGACCTCATCTGTAAACCTGTCCATCAACATTGCAAATAAAAAGGGGCTCAAAGTTGATCCCTGGTGTAATCCCACCTCCACCTTGAACCCATCCTTCACTCCAGCTGCACACCTCACCGAAGGCTCACTGTCCTGTGTCCTGCGCCACCCACACATACTCCTCTGCCACTCCAAACTTCCTCATACGATAACACAGTTCCTCTCTTGGCACTCGATCATAAGCTTTCTCTGATTCACAAAGGCACAGTGCAGCTCCTTCTGGCTTTCTCTGTACTTCTCCATCAGCGCTCTCAAAGCAAAGATTGCAGCTGTGGTACTCTTTCTTGGCATGTAGACACACTGCAGTTTGTTGATCTTTGCTTATTTCCTTAACCGATCTTCAACAACTCGTTCCCATATCTTCATGGTGTGGCTGATCAAATTTAGCCCACTGCTTTCTCTCCTCGACATCTCCAAAGGTAAATCCACAGGTCATCGTCTTGTCATCCCTCCACAGTTGCCCTCACTTCCTCCTTACTAATGTTCTGCACTTCCTGAGGCACCACCTCCCCTCCACCTGTTCTCCTATCTCTTTAATTTTCCTCATTCATCAGCTCCTCAAAGTCCATCTTCTCAACACATGTTGTTCGCTCGTAAGTATCTTTCCATTATTTGTCCTAAATCATCTCTAACCTGCTGCACATCCTTTTGGGTCCATCTCTTCGCTAGCCAATCGATACAAGTCCTCTCCTTCCTTCGTGCAGCCTACAACTCATTATAAGCATTTTATTTTGCTTTTTCCACCTCCCTCTGTGCCACATGCCTAGACTCCCAGTAATCCTGCCTACTTTATTTATCTCCCTGGCTGTCCTATTTTTATTTCTTATATCATCCTTTCCTGTACTTCCTTGTTCCAAGAGCACATTCTTTCTCCTCCTTCCTCTGTCCAGGAGGATAAACAAAACACCTTATTGGCCGTATCCCTCACCACTTTAGCTGTACTTCCCGAGTCACTACCTACCAGAGCCAGTTGTGACTCTCCCCTGAACTCTGCACAACATTCTTCCTTTTTCACCTTCCACCGTTTAATCCGTCACACGCTTGCTCTTCTTGGTCTTCCTACAGACCCGATGCTGCCTAGCCACATTCTGCCCCGGCATCACCTTGCAGTCTCTTATCTGCTTTAGATTGAATCTTCGGCATAGTGTATAATCTACCTCTGAGCATCTTACTCCACTCTTGTAGGTCACCGTGTACTCCACCGCAGCCATTCCTATCCTTTTCTTTGCAAAATCCACGTTCATTTGTCCTTCCACATTTCTCTTTTTAACCCCACATACCCATCAAAGTATGTTCCAATCACGTCTCTCGCTTTCTCCACTGGGAACACTCTCTACCACTTCATCCAACTTACTCCAGAACTCCTCCTTCACTTCTAACTTCAATGATACATCGCTACTAACTGAATCTTCACTGGAGTGTGAGTGCAATATAAATAATTCTAATGTTACTGCTGTATTATGCTGTATATAAAGATCATTGTACCATGATTATACTGTGATCGTCTTATTTTGTTATTACATTATATTGGCACTCTCTTTGCATCATATATTTATTATGACTATAACACTTTTATGATGTTGTCTTCCTCTACTCCCTCACATGTGCTGTATTCATTTCTTCACTCACTAAATGGGCCAAACACACACACACATTCACTACTCTAATCTAATTTGTGTCTTTGTAACTTCATATTTCATTGTCTTTGCATATCAATTACGTCTGTATCATCTTTTATGTCACAATTGCTTTTCTTTCATCATTATTTAAATACAAAACCACAGATTTATTTTACTTTGGCAATGAAATATCAGTTTCTAGAGAATAATGTTTAATTCTTTTAAGGCTGCAGGCTTTTACTTTTACTTTTTTTCCCCCCTCAGTGTTGACTGGATTGAATTAATTATGATCTTGCACATTATTATGTTGTTTACTACGAGGGCCAAACAACTTTTCATCCGCTGGGGGGGGAGCATTCTGGAGCACGTGATTACAAATCCATGTGTCACACTCAACCTACCTAAGGCACTGAGTCATGGCCCATAACTGTTATCTGCTAACTTTGAGCATTTTTGCTGACTGAGATCCACTGCAGGACTCTCTCAATTTGCCTCTGTGGGTGACAAGACCTTTACTCTCCCGGCCACTCAAGCTTGGAACTTCTTGCCCACCAGATGTCACACAAATTGTGTTGGTGCTGTCTATATGACAACCACATTTTGATAGTTCTGTTTGGAAATGGTTATAGTTGAGGAGTGCAAGTGTGTAAAATCTAGCAGTCACAACCCACAAATCTGCACCCCTCCCACTGGCACTCTCGCCAAAACTCCACCACCCAAAAACCACATGGAACAGTGGTTGGGAACAGTTTTGGTGCACTTTCTACCATTTTCCATTATCCACTCACTGGCACCTGGCTTACTGAGAAGATAGGTTGGTTAGTGACAGACATAACTCCAGCCACTCATTCCATGTGATCTGAATAATAGGATTGGTTGCGTTTTTCAAAGTTTTGCAAGAGCTAGAGGTGAAAAACATTTTGTGCAGTTGTTCCTGCTGATCCAACCATCTCCTGGTATTTCTATTGCTGTTCATCAATGCAGCTCTTTTAGTAAAAGAAAGAAAATGCCTGTGAGCATAATAAAGCCAGTGGTTATGATTCATACACAAAAGGATCTGCAGGTGAAGACAATTTTCTGCAAGACGAGCTTGCTTGCAGGCAAGTTCAGAGGGCTCTTAAATCTCTTTTTGTCATGTATTTTTGCAACTTTGTTTTGAAGTGCTACATAAAATGTATTATGATTACATAAATTTGTCCCTTTGTAAAAATTACTTTTTTACACTCATGAATACCACGTTCTCTCGATTCTCTGAAGGGACTGTGATGGATTCCTTGGGTGAATATGATGCACTTTTAAGTCTCATAACACATAGATTGAATTTCACACCAAAAAAAGAAAAAAAAGAGGAAAGGAAAATGCCTCCAAGATGAGGCTCTAACAAAAAAATAATGGTGTGTTCAAGGGCCGACGACAGCAAAGTCAAGGCAGAGTAACAATGCCCTTATAAAACCACCTCCTGGAATCAATTTTCTCTTCCCAACATTGAATATTAGGGAAAAAAAAAAAAATTGAATGCCTTACACCACAACCCACAACAAAGTCAAAGCAAGGCGTTGTTTTCCATTACTGGGTGCAAAAAAAAAACAAAAAAACATTGTGCTCTGATGCAATATTAATCAGCCACTTTCCTTCAAGTGCGCTGCAGTCATGCATTGCAGGGCAGCTGCTCTATCAAGGTGAAAGCAAACTGGATT
This sequence comes from Microchirus variegatus, assembly GCF_963457635.1. Lineage (NCBI taxonomy): Eukaryota > Metazoa > Chordata > Actinopteri > Pleuronectiformes > Soleidae > Microchirus > Microchirus variegatus. Next base: position 11,230,726 of record NC_139803.1, read on the forward strand.
GTCACTTGTTGGAAAACACACATTTTCCAACCACAAGTACACATTATGATAGTCATAAGTCATGTCTGGTGTGGATATAGTATTCTGCTGCGCGTTATTATAACAGCTTATGTGTACCATGATCATTTTGTACATTGCTCACTATAAGTAGGACTTTTTTCTTCTGTTACTGAATAATCAATAGTACATAAGAATAGTATGTAAGAAATACTTAACCAAATACAATACCTTTAAAGGTATCTTAATCAATATTTATAAGCTCAAATAAAGAAGGCGAAAATACATCTGTATGGATGAATTTCGAAAAAACTAGTGATGCTGAGGCACACTTCTTTCTTTTTTCTGCACTGTAAAAAGTAATTTTGGAGGGTGAATGTGATCCATGCAAATTGGATATAATTATATTTTGTACATCAGTCAACAGTTGGCATGCTTGTTATGTCTTGTGTGTGCTTGAACCCCTAGCATTAAAACATACACATAGTCAAAGCTCACGTGTCCTCACAGCAGCAGTTAAAACACACGCACGCTGTCAGATTACCTACAGTTTACCGACACAACCCAACTCCTTGAGTTGTAACAACGTCAACCTACGTGTATGTAAACTCTGAACTGTCTCCTCACTAAAATGCACCTCCTTACAGACGCGGATCATTGAGCAAAAAGGGGGATGCTGCTGTCTGTTGAACCCATCAAGGACCCTGGAGAACAGCAACAACAACAACTCTTAGACTACCAGGTATGTTATTGATCGACTGTTCTTTTCATATCTCCTGTCCTCTTCTCTTCCTCTTCTCCCCTACTTTAATTTCCTCATCTCATTTCTCCTCATATACTGTCCTCCTTCTCTCCTCCTGCTTTCATCATCGCCCTCTTCTTTTCCTGTACTTCTTTCTTCCCTTTCTTCCTTTATTTCCCTCGACTCTTCACGTTTCTCCTCCTCTTCCCTTCGGCCCTGTTCTCCTCCTCTTTAATTACATCCCATCTTTTCCTCCCATCCTCTTCTTCTCCATCTCCCATCTTCCTCTCCTCCTTTCATTTCCTCTCATCTCCTCCTATCATCTCCCCATCTCCTCTCCTTATTCTCCTGTATTCTTGTCTTCTCCTCTCATCTTCTAATCCTCTACTCTTCGTCTCATCTAATGTATGAGTAGGAACACATTTGAGTTCTTCCTTTAAATCAGTCATTTCTTTGTGTTAAATCGATGATGATGATTATAACCCATAACAATCTAAAATCTCCTACTAAAGCAACCAGGCTCCTATTAAACGATACCAGCTGTCAGTCACACTGATGTCCACTCACATGCGCCGTACTTTATCATCTATTATACTAATAAATTAGAACATCGTTAACAAATTGACAGCATGTTCTATTCAATAGCTCAAACTAAAGTGATTGAGATGATTAACTCCTGAGGAAAATGTTAACAGATGTTATAAATCAAGTCATTTTACCATTGACATGAGTTGGCCCCTGGTCAAAAATGTACATGTATACGCTCTATGGTGACATAAGCGCCGAGCAGGTGTGGAAGTGTGCAGGCTAAGTGCTAAGTAGAACCATATAAGGTTCTTCGGCTTGTCCTCATAGGGGAACCCTTTTTGGCTTTGGAAAGGTTCCACCTTGGACCCTTTTGGAGGGTTCCACCAAGAACCCATTTAAAGCCCTTTATTCAGGAAAGGGCTTTTAAAGGGTTCTCTGGATCAAATGGTTCTGACTGGAACCAAGAACCCTTGAAAAAAACTTTCTTCTGGTAAGGGTTTTTCAGAAGCAAAATTTGCTTACCCATTTAATGGTCCCAAGTAGAACCTCAGCCCTTGTAGAAGGACCCTTTTGGAACCCTTATTTCTAAGACTGTACACTGTTGATGGGACTGATCTCTATGCCCTAAACCTTGTGTTCCAAAATGTCCAAAAAAAAAACCTCAAGAGGATTTCATATATGGGTCAAATCTGCTCAAATCCACATTTGAAGAGAGTTAAATACATGTGTTTGTACCTTTAGACTGAATTTGTAATAAGGGATGATAGAAACATATATCATTAAAACACTATGATTTAAAACAAAAAAAACAATCTGAAGCATCACACTGCATCAATAACCGTGTTATGATTAAATAGAAGCCGTCAAAATCTTTACAAAACCATTTGTGAAGTACCTGGAGATCCCCAGTATGGAGATGCCTTTAGCGTGCAATATTAAATCACTCTGCAAACCCATTCTGTACAACCAATTACTCCCTACGAGGTCTTTACATATTAATGTTCCAGATGAATCAAGTGTTCACCAATGTATCTGTGATTGGATATGAGCCACTCGCACAGAACGTTGCATGACTTTGCCTCGGCAATTCAAAGCGAGTCTGAGGATTCAAAGGGGCAATCACAACTTCCGTGGCAAATAAGTCCTAATTAAAATGATAGGAGATGACTCATTTGAGCTTTCAGTTCAGTTTACAGCTTTGAAAATAGCAACACGCTGGTTTTGCAGTGGAAAAAGGAACTGCCGCGAAAAAAAACCCCAAACATATTTTGTTCCTTTAAAAAAAAAAAGAGGCATTTATTCTTTTTAAAATGTCATTTCACATAAAAACATAAAAGTAGTTTCAGGAGGTGAATGTAATCGGAACAATTTCAAAGCTGAGCGAAGCTTGAAATTTACACTTCTATCTAAATACTGCAACTAAAATTCTCTAATTCTTCTGTAGTATAAAGGAACTCAGCTTCAATTTTCTGACAAACTTCAAACTTAAGCGCTATTGGTTCTAACTTCTACTAAAAATATTACAAACCTTTGCCTAAAAAGAACCACAAGTATAAATCATTAAAACAAAATTTAGCACTAAACAACAAGATCCATTCATCCAAGATCTGTATTTGCTGCCATTTTAGTCCAGTGGGAGAAATTGGAAGGTGGTTATGAGGACATTTCCTGGAGCCTTATGTCCTCATGACGTTCTTGAGTCTCAGTATTAAAACCAGATTATATCCTAACCCAGCCCAGCACAGCACCCGAGGAAATTATGTCCATCTCTGACTATGTTGAACCTCATAATTTACAGGAAGTCCGCTGCCGATGTTTAGTGCACAGCAGTCATACTGCTGTGTATGCGAGGGTGAATGTAAGAGACCCAAGCATTGTGCGTTGGCAGCTGCAGGAATTATGATGAAAGAAACGGCGGGGAAATTGGTTATAAAGCAATAAAGTCAACGTAGGGACGATGTCACGGTTGATGGATGAGTCGGCAAAAATAACTAAATGTGTGACTTTCCTCGCGGAAATCACGACTTGTTCTGTCTTTCAAATACAGGTCAACATATTTATTGTACTTTTTAATATCATTATAAGGGCCCAAACTAGCCAAAACATAACCTAAACTTATTGTCATGTCATGAAATTTGTCCTCAGGTTCTCCAAAATTGATAAGGAGCAGCGACGGGGTCTCCTTTAGTATTACAGCACAACCTCTGCTATGATTCGAGATCCATCTGTGCATTGTTCCATGAGCCTGACACCTAATACTAATATTGGATCTGTGAGTCCCATCGCTGCTTTCGTGATAGAGCAGAGTTTGTGATGAAATTACATCACTGTGGTTGACCAAGTTCCACTGGCTGCTGGGACTAGCTTTTTGAAGTTTACTTTTTCACTTTCTCATACACTGTCCACAGATTTTCATCTTGTGTTTAGTGAAGAACAACAGTGGAGCTCTAGGTAATTGTCATTTGGAGGCAACGTATACCGCACTATAAAGCCCAATTTATACTCCTAGGTTATGGATACCCCTCTACGTCGCCGGAGAGCCTTTTGGAGAATCTCTCCGTCGTCTCCGGCTGCATGGAATATTTTTTAAGTGTCTGTCACTCCGTCAAGGGACAACGGAGACGGCAAGGACTGCGATTGGTCCTCAGGACAGGCAGAGATAGCGCTGCTCTGTGCCGGCCGCTGTGCGAACGGAGCGTCCACAGAGGCGGAGCTGATCACCGCCGACAACGTCGCTGCCAAACTATAAATACGTCATATCTTAATTCAGACACCACACGTTTAGACTCTGAATGGCTAATTTCTCGCCTCAAATTATCTTAAAACTGCGTTCCAGCCACTGTTTCAATGTTATTCCTCTGCAACAACAACAACAACAGTCTTTCTCTCTCGGACACCATTGCTCACTGTAGCCGAAAGCACAACAACCTTGCGTAGCGACCCCTACTGATCGGGCGGGAAATTGCAGTGCGTATCCGGCACCACAACGGATGAAGGCTCGAGGGGTCTCCGTAGTTATGCAGTCGGATAAGTATAATGTGGCCTTAAGATGAGATGATTATGTATCAGAAATATGATCTGTGTAAGTGAGAGTTATTGCTGCATGTTCTTGTTCACTGATGAAGGTACACAGGGATAGAGTGGCATAGGAAGCTTGTTTCATTTGTGTGGTGGGATGGATAAATTCTGGAGAAGCAGGGGTTCAGAAGAACCTGACAGCCCATAAAGCTCATCTTTTACGTTGGCTGAAAATTTTGAGTGCCACATCTGTCACTGGAACCTCATGTCCGTCATGTGTTCTGAGCCAAAAGCTTTGCTATACCTCGAGTTCAATTTAGCCAGGACATCATTTTGAAGAATTTCTCATCTCCCACAGCATTTTCATTTTCACCAGCCTGATGTTACTCCTGCCAACCAAACCACGGCCAATCCTCCTGTCGAGTTTCATAAAAATAGCCAGCGACTGCTCTGTTATCTGTTGGATTTCTGCTGATTTAAGCCGTTCTACGGTGACTGCACCGTGTTTGCCAGAGGAGATTACATCTTGTGCAAAGTAAGACAACCTCACTTCAAACAAATTGCACCCATTTGACTCTATTACAAGTTAATACACTGCATTTAAAGGCTGCTCTTAAATGGCCACCGTGAAGGATTGTAAACCATTTTTGGGGGGTAATGATATTGAAATACCTATATTTAATATAATATATTAAACAATTCCCTATATGCAGTATGGGCGCTGACCTTCTTGTTAGTATAGTCCACCCACCCACACAACACACCAGTAGTTCCTCACATCATTCAAAATAATCAATATTCAGCATGGAACATTGTGAAGCAAATAAGAAAAAAAATCTATAATTTATTTTCGCACTGGACTTTATCAAAGATTGAACTGGGCGTCATACTTAAAACAGAAATCCATATATATTACAATATCGTTTTTGTTTCAACAGCTGATTCTCAATCTATGTCACTTAATCACCGGGGACTGCCCGTAAGATCAGTGCATACAACATACACAGCCCTGAGAGATGAGTATGTTCTCTGGATTAAATCAAAAATATATTTGATGTGTGTTATTCCATCATCCATCCATCTTCTATACTTCTTTACCCTTCACATGAGGGGTCATGGGGGGCACTGGTGCCAATTCCAGCTGACATAAGGCGCCGTAGACCCTGTAGGTCCCCAGTGATATGTATTCTTGTAGTGCTAAAACATAAATTATATCATAAGGATTGGCCCCCGGTAGTGGTTAGCACTCTTGCCTTTGCAGCAAGAAGTTGAGAGTTCGGGACCTGGTTGGAACAAGGGTTTTTCTGCATGGAGTTTGCATGTTCTCCCTGTTTGTGGGTGGGTTTTCTCCAGGTTCTCGTTTCCTCCCACAGTCCAAAAGCATGCAATATGGCGATTAGGTAAATTGAACACTGGATGAGTGGATTGCCCCCCCCAAAAACATGGCTGTCATTACTTACGGACCTTCTGAAACAGATGGTATAATAGGGAATTGCCTGATAATTGACCATACCACACAAACGTGTGTGTAGTTGCAGCTGAAACTGGGTAAGGAAAAACCAGCCTGTCAATAACTCCACATTTCTTGGGTAGAATATTAACAAACAACAATGCAGCTATTTTTTCCCTCTTTGTCAAACTTGAAATCTCAAATTGCTGTTTGCAGCTACGCTTTTCAGTATTAACCGTGTTTGCAGCCAGTAAATCAAAAGGTGAAAAAAGAAAAAAAACGTGCTATTTAAATCACACTTTTCCTTCCACAATCAATTCTGCTGAGCCTTTCATCCAAAAAGAGACGGCACAAAAGAGATGATTGACTTGTGGGGTGGGTGTAGGATAGAGATAAACCGGCACATCTTCCTTTCACTCATCCTGTCAATGATGAGAACAAAAAAGGGAGCCTTTTTTCGGCGAGAACACGCAGAAGAATCGTATAACGCTACCTCTGTGAAATGGGATGATTTGCGACATCATACACAATCTTGCATTTTGATGGAGAACCCCGCGACCTATTTTATTTGTCCGCACGGCTCAGGAAGAAGAAGAAGAAGAAGAAAAAAAACCTGCCAGTCAAAGCAAGTCAGGGAAATTGCAGGTGGGCAGGAATATGAAACAGCTGGTCCCCTTCTTCTGCAACACGGAGATCTGCGTGCACCATGTCAGTGCGCCGAGTGTGATATGTTGTGAAGAAAAATAGCGTTGCCCTTTTCAGCACCTCGACTCAACAGTTTGAAATGCAGATGACAATTGTTTTTTTTGCGGGAAAAAAAACAAAAATAAAAACACTGTGGTCTGCTGGGATTCCTCAAGAGCTTGGTGTTTGTATGTTTGCATAATACTTTCAGGGGGCGGGGATTTAAAAAAAAAGGATTTTCACCAAGTATGTTCTCCTGAAGCATACAACACAAATTAATAAATACATAAAATAACCATCTCCCCTTGTTTATCCAGTCCATATCTGTCTCCCAGCTTCAGGAATTTCCATTTGTTATGTCCTTACTGTTGTCATCCTAGAGCTGGAGAGGGAAAGAAAAAAAAAAAAACCTGACACATGAGCTTTTGATCCACCGTCACAGAGAACACAAAAAGCTCCTGTTTCAATTTTGCCTCATCTCATGAATACACACGCTCAGTCCCTACCCCCCTCATGTTGATGTGAATCTGTTTTTTTTTTTTTTTTACAATGTCATCTAAATTGTTGGCTTGGTGAAGGAACGTCGTTAATTCCTGGAGTAATTCCAAGAGTAATCTCCGCCGGAGCGAGAGAAATGGCCAATCAGGTTATATAAAATGTTACAAATACTCCTGATATCAAGTTGAAATGGTAGCGTTGATGTCGATAATGTGTCAGTCTTTTAAATAGTTCACACTTCATATGCCAATTAGAAGCAATATGCCACAACCTGCAAGACTGATTATCTAGCAACAAATTGTATATAATCCGAATTAGGCTTAAACTGAGTGTATTATTATTATTATTATTATTATTACTGCAGTTTAAATCAAATATGTCTCCAGTTTAACAGCAGTATTTTCTGGCACGAGTCAAGACTTTCACGTCTCTGGTCAACACACGAGAACCAGGATCAATAATCCCAATATATATGTTATTGTTTTCATGTACACATGGGGTTACAAAGCAGATTAATAAATCAGACCACGTCACTTTCTGTATGAACTGGCGCATGTGGAGATTACAGCTGGGCTCCGTGTGCAGTAATCATTTGCAAGGTTTTCGATTGTCAACAAAGCGCAAAGATGGATGGATGGACCTTTCACAGCCTGCCTGCAGTACCATCACAGCCCAATAGAGGGGCTGTGGCCCATACTAGAGATCACGCACAATGAGAATGAAGTAGGGAATGTGCATATCTATCACATCTTTTCTATTAGGGGCCAAAAAAAAGGTGACCGTAGTGAAAAAAAAAAAAAATTCTACTATTCTATATATCTCTCTATAAGAATATAAATTAAATGTATAATGAAATGAAGAATTCCATTATTGATAGCTACTTTCGAGGGCAAACGTCACTGTACAGTCACAGAGCTGTCCTTGCAGCAACACTCAGCACAGCAGTTCGGAAAATGTAGCCGTCAAGCAGCTGAGGTAAAGGCCTGAAGTAGGTCCTGACCTCTATGCTCGACACTCACAAGACAGCGACCCGACCAGCGCCTCCATTAAATGTTGATGACTGGCTCTTGCATGATTTAATTTAGTGTGAGCGTGTGTGTGGGTATTAACCCTTCTGTGACCATCCATGTCGGTAAAACATCATTTTACATTGACTGTCATAAGAGAAAAGGAACGGGATAATATAATAATATATAATGAAGACGAAGCAGTAGCAGGTTAGACTCGGGTACTTTTCCTGCAGGTGATGTGCTTTGTCATAATAAGCGCCCCCGTGAGGAAAAAACACAATAAATACTCGTCAAAAAGATTTTTCTTGTTTATTGTTTTAGATACATAATATTAATAATGCATTTTTGCATGCATTCGTGCTGTTGATACCACTGCGAATAGAACAAGGCTTATACACGTACATAATCGATTCCTTATTGATTATTTTTACGCTGCTAATGAGTTGGAATGAGTGGAATTGTGTTGTATTACTTACAGTGACAATAAATCTATCTATCCATCAACCCTGGATGTGATCAATATAATTGTGGAAGGTTTCACTTATCTGCCACCATTATATTGTTCAACGTATCATTCTGACAAGTCAAAAATGTGTCTCTTCCAATTTTAAGTATTTTAAGTATTTTGTGTTTATCTTAAGAATCTCTGATTGTGCACTTTCATTCCATGGATGTTACCGAGGATTAACAATCCATCGAGCTGCAATTTTCATGTAGTCTAATCAAGATGGGGGGCCACGGTCCAGAGGAATAACAGTGAAAAACAACTGTTCAGTATCATATTATTCATGATGATATTTCACGGAATTTCAAATGTGCTTTTTCTGATATGGAATGATGTTAACTTCACAATAATAACATATTTGCAATGCAAAATGCATCTGTTAAAATTAAAAAGGCTGCAAGTTTGACATTTTCGACCACTATATCCTCCACATGTGGGTCGTGGGAGGGCGCTGTGCCAATCTCAACTGGCGATACTACACCCTGGACAGTTTGCCAGTCCATCACAGGGCCACATATAGAGACAAACAACCACTCACTCTCACTCCTATAGTCAATTCAAAGTGTCCAATTTACCTGATCCTGGAGAATACCCATGAACACAAAGGGAGAACATGCAAACTCCATGCAGAAAGGTCCTTTCTGTAGTAGTGCTAACTACTACACCAACCCAAATGAAACCAAATCCTTGCTCCTGTGTCACAACATTATTACACCGAAAAACATTAAAACCCCATAAAGCCCATTGGAGAGTCGCACCGCTGTGCTTATCTTATATCCCTCGATTACACGGGCCGTAGCAGTTTGTTCCCTAACAAATTTGAAGTCACAAATCTCAGCGCTCAATGTCAGGCCGGTGTTATTGAGCAGCGCTCGGAAGGTGATGGCTTACACTCGCTTGATGAATGAGCATGTTACCGAGTGCTGACATGTCGGCTCTTTTATGTGTCGTTTTTTTTTGGGGGGGTGACAGTGGTAAAAGATATACTAGGCCTGGGCTTCACAGAAAAAGATAGATTTGCTGTTGGGTTGCGATATTTGTGTTAAATAAAGAAAAAGTTCCTTATACACGAGATAACAACAGCTATGAATAAGACAGTATCCCTATACCGTCATGAGATGTTATTATCTAGTTAGTTTCAACTGTAAACAATATTCCCCGCATACACGGTTTATTCAGCACCAGTAATAGGGTTCCTGACCTAAAACTGACAACTCAGACAGTACATTAACTTCTCAATCTTACATTCCCCCCCTTAAAATAAACAGCCCATAACACGGTTCGGGCACTGTGCACTTAATGGGAAAACGCTCAACTCATAAAAATTCACACCAGCTGAACTGTACAGTAACTTGAGAACAGTGTGGTTGCGCTTTTGTCCGAGCTTTTTCTGCAACGATATGAACTTTTTTGTAGCTTTTTAAATGGCCAATTCTCCCGCAAGTCCATTTTGCTTGTAGGGGAAATAGGAGACGCCTCGGTACTGCTGCCTCATTCGGCAAGTTTGTGTCATTTAGGGAAAAACTGAACAAAGGATGAGGGAAAAACTCAACAAATTGCCACTTTACCCAAATATAATGGCTTCTTTCAAAACAAAATAACTTAAAGTAAATGCAAAATCAATCAAAAAAAGAAAGCAGGATAATTAAACTACAACAAGTATGAAAGGAAATTAATATAGTGCCAATTGGTGCTGCATTCACAGTGATTTATGAAGTCATAATATTAGCACATTTTAACTTACTGACGGAGGATGGAATGGATCGATCCCGTGTGGCGTGATGTGTGTGTGGAAATCCTGTTGTTCGTTAGGCTCACGGTGATTTAAAGTAACACAAATATCTGCAGCAGTGTGAGCAGATGCACTGTAACGTCGCTCTGATTACATTATCCGACCCTAAATTACGTAGCACAATACCTGGCAAACTGCGGCTTGCTGCAGATGTTGACGTATCGTCGATGCGAGCGCTGAATAACAACACATACCTGCTTCAGAGTTAAAAAAAAAAAGAGCTGATAAATGTTCTTCTGCATGCACGAGGATAATGAAAAACTGTCATTTTTATGTATGGGGGTCAAAAACAGTTCTAAACGTGCTCGGAAGGAACTGATCAATAACAGGTTTATCTGATATTCTGTGTCCTTTGAGTTTGTGCAGTAGCTTCACAGGCATATTCATAAGATGAGGCAGCGTGTTTGGACTTAGTAGTCTGGCTTTTTTTTTTTTTTTTTTTTTGTTATTTGGTCTGGAAACATTTTCACATCATTTCACACATATCTCCGCTTGCACAGCGGAGCCCTGGGAGTTTTCGGCTCTCAGTTGACATCTCACTAACGCGCGTGACAGAGCCAGAATAACTACCGCAGACTGAAGCCGCTCTCTGCTCACAATTGTCAATTTGGCTGGCTCAGAGATAGCCAGATTTATCTGTGATACTGCTGTCCATCATCCCATACCATCAGTTTTCCCTTATCTTTCATCAATCTGAATTACTACGGACGGCGTCTGATAACTCGCAGCGAAATCCCAGCCCAGGGCGCCGGGAGCCGGTGGCTCAAGTTTGTGCCAAAGTTTTCATTTCGACAGTGAGAGGAAGGAAGAAAAAAAAGACGGCAGGCGAGAAACACTGTGGAGGTTCATCGAATGCAAGATGACTATGATCCATCATGTGGAAGTTTGTCTGTTTATCTTGTATCTGGCGCTGAATACCAAATCCAAGCATGCAAGAATTTCCTCCCTCTCTCTCTCTCTAGCCCGGGAGGTATTAATCAGATGAGGGCTGATGCACCTAGATGTGTCACCTAAACAGCGGCAACTGCACCTTCAGTGGCGATAATGAAAAAATGCTTTGCCGCCATATGCTGCGAGTATGAGCAATTAATTTGAAATTAACAGGCGAGAGAGTCAAGCAAGGCTCGTCTGAGAGGGGGATTATTTGCAGACTGCCACGCGCGCCGGCTACACGTTGGCAGCTTTCGCTCAGTCGGATGGTTTCTCGTCTGATTCATCTGCCTTTCCTTTGCCGTTTCAAGTCCAATCTTTCACCAGATGCTTGTGTCATAAAGAAGCGGCTGCTGCTGCTGCCAATCAGGATATTAACTCTTCACTAATTCCTCCGCTCTGTCTCTCTGAAGCCGCACACACAGAAGAGAACGTCATCGCTCCAACCCCTTGATCTGTCACGCCGTGTGTCTTTAATACAGAAATTAGTGATTTTTTTCGCAGATAACTGTGGATCTGATACTTTGATACTTCATTGAAATCACTGAAATAAGCGTCTTTTCATTCCCAAAGGTAAAGCTCATCGCATTGAAATCAAGTTCAATCTATTTTTAGGAATAACGCTAGTTATGGAAGTGTCATTCTCCTTGAGAAAGGAAATAACCGACCTGTTGTGGGTGGCCCCTAATTGACCGTGTTAGATTCGAGTTTGCATGATCCATTTTTAATTGCTCTATAATTAAAACCATAATAGCGAGTACATTTTTTTTTTTTTTGGGGTACTAGAAAGCAAAGCCCTCTGTCCTCTGCCCAGTCAGTTACGAGTTACGAGTCGGCAATCTGAGGAGGCACCACAGGATTCTCCTCAACTCGCCACGGACGTTTCGGGTTCTAACTGATGTGAATAATTAAAAAATAATAATCCAAACATCTGCGCATCAGCGTGTGACATCATTAGGGTCCAGAGAACAGAAAGTACGAATGAGTGATTGTTATGTTTTGTGATGTATATATTGTACATTTTGGCTGTGTTAGATTGTAGTTTGCATGATGCTATGGAATCAAATTGAAACCAGGAACAGGTTTCAAGGTTAACACCAAAAACAGGTGACCCGAGGTGAGGTACAGTAAAGGCTGGACCCTTGCCATATCACACGCACGTCAGGGTCCTGCAGTACCTGACATTGCCATCGGGTGGCGTTACAAGTCTAGACGGCGGGAATAGGACGTATTCCTACCTAAGAAGAAGCGATCGATGCCTCGGACGCTTCTGGTTCGAGCGGCTTACAGCCGAAAGGTCCATCGGGGCAGGGGAGTCGGGGGTGCCAGCACACGTAGCCCAAATCGAGTCCTCGTGCACTGTTTGCGGAAGTATACCAGGGCTTTAAGAGGGTTAGGGTGTACTAAAAATACACATAGCTTAATATTGACTGAGATAAACGTATGGTTTATGTTGTAAAGACGTCAAATATATGAAGTACTCCAATTTCCCAAGGAAAATCCCAGTGTCTAGGCATTGTTTGGATCTTTTTTTTTATGATATTGTGACATCATAACCATTTGGCAGGCAATTATATAAAATATTGACGAGCTTAAAATGAGGTACATTATATACCATATGGAGAAAAAAAAAAAAAGCCCTCACTTCCACAACATCAAGCTGTCACAGATTTTTGTTGTGATATAGTGCAGGAATGTCGGCACGGTAATGGTATTTCAGACATGCATATGCAGACGCATCCACAGAGGGTGGTGGTAGCTGACAGCTATTAACCCATCAAAAGAATAACCGCGGCTGCCAAAGAAACACGAGCTCAAACAGAGCCGAGGTATCTGCCTTGGTCACCAGGCTGCGGGCAGAGACACAGTGACACCTCGCCACATGACCTCCATTTTTAGAGACAAATCAATCTGCAAATGACAGCCTAATTGCCCTGAAACTCACAGCATGACCCATTAGAAGCTCCCTGTTTCCCACACACATACACCAAACACGACACGCAAGAGTGTTCTTTGTGCATAAAGAAAAAGTATAATTACTTGCATCCTTAATTGGTGGCGTTACCGTAGTGCACCCAGATATGCAGTCTCGCTCTTCACTGTCAAGACATCAAAACTTTATTTGAAGACTCTGGACCGAGATGTCATGTTTAAAGTTTACCGATGAGTGAGGTTTTCCCAATTTATTATCTGAACGTTTGCCAAGGCGATGCGTGTCAGTGTCGGTGTTCGTTAAAGGCAGCAGCGAGGCGCCCGTAAACTGGCTTTGCACAACCCGGCTCCAACTTACGTTTTGTTGTTTTAAACCATGTCAAAACTTCCGTCAGTGGTCGGGAGTCGGAGCAGGAACTGTCTTTCCTTTGATAACACCGAGCCCGCTGCGCTGTTCATCTAGTATCAGAGTTTGAAATATGCAGAACACTCACTGGATTATAAAAAATAAAATAAGATAATGCAAGCAGGGCTGCAACAACTATTTGATTAGCTATTTTGATAATCAGTTTTCTGATTTTTCAGCTCCTTTAATGAGAATATTTTCTACTTTCTTTTCTCCATATCCCAGATAAATCATTAAAATGGAATAATTTTAACGTGTGGATAAAACACGACATTTGAGATCATCATTTCCAGGTTTGGTTAACACCAAAATGCGTGAATAATCGTTAGTTGTGGCACGAAATGCAACTATTACGCACAGTACGCCTCACACTGGGAGCTCATATACTTGGATGTTTACAACATAGTGGCAGTGTTACATGTGCTGTGATTCAAGTCCACAACAAACACACACAGCCCCACAGAAAAAAATCAACATATTAATGGTGAGCTTTGTCATTAGAGATTGTAAATGTGCTGCTTAACATGCTCCCTTTCGAGTTGTTTTCGACATGGCCAGTAGATGTAGTAATATTTGCACACGCACCAATTAGTGATGGTGAATTTGTCCTCTGCGTTTAACCCCTCCTCATTACACACCAGTAGCCGGGCGCAGGAGCAGTGGGCAGCATCTTTTTGCTTATTTTAACCATAAAAGGCGCCAGAAAATGTCCTGTGAGTAAGTGCAGAATAACATATCTGAATATCTGGCAGTTATTTACAATTTACTGCACGTTGAAATAGTGTATTAACAATTTAAAATGAATAAAAGCGAAAGGTTTTATTCGGAAAAACACCGTAGTAGTCCATGAAGACCATACTTTGTGCGTTAAATTTGAACAGTATAAAACATATTTTAAAGGTGCCATATGTAAGAATGTGGCCAAAAAACGGTTACTACATTCAAATTCAAAATACAGAGGTCTTTTAGGTTTTGTTTTCTGACCTAACTGGCAACCCGTGGTTGCTCGGCAGCTAAGACTCTACTGACTGCAATGATTGTTAGACAGCGGTAGGTGGCGCCACATGCCAAAACATGATTTCAACATAAACATGATTTGCAGTCTGCAAAATATTTTGTTTTAATGCAAATATTTTGTCTGTACTGTTGTTGTTGGTGAGTTCAGTTTGTTACATGAACATTATTCCTGAGTCTCTGTGACATATTAGGAGGATTTTATGGCCAGTTGCTTTAGATTTATTACATAATGCACCTTTAAGTATCATTTGTTGCAAAAAACTGGAAACTATGTACAGACGTTTTTTCCAACTCTTTCCTCTCAGCTTCCTGCAACAGTGTGAATGAAAATACGATAATAAACACATGTTGGCTATGATTTCTCAGCTTTCAGAAGCAGTTTTCGATAGCACAAACCAACACATAATTACGGTAATGCAAAGTGTAAGTTTGCGCAAACGCGTAGTCTGCGATAAGCTCGGTGTTAAAGGGTTAAATTAGACAACCCAGATACAACAAGACCCTGAAATCTCACCTACAGATTCTGCATATCCACACTGAACGCCTGTAAATAGAGATTAAGTGGGCTCACCTGGTATGACTATTCATTAGTGAATTAGTCAGAAGCAGGATGCTCTTATTTATTGGAAACCCGACGTCTCCCCAGCTACCGAGGCTGATCCTCAAGCGCAACAACCAGCCATATGTTTCATTCCCTTTAAAATAGCTTTCAAGCAACGGACAATGAGCGCTTTGTGGAGAGAGAGAGAGGCTGTTTCTACTGCAAGCCATGCCAGAAACAGGGAAAATGTTCTGTTTTGCAGTGTAAAACAAATAAGCATGAGACAGCTGCGTGCACCCACACGGAGCAAACTCACTGTCAAAGTACACAGCTCATTTTCTTTACTGTCATTTCTCTTCTTTTGCACACACACACACACACACACACACACACATACAAACATCCTTAACAGCCAAGAACATGCCATTCCCCTCCACATGCAGCGGACAAGTTCCAAACACTTGCTTTCAACGGTAGCTATCAAATGCTTCTTGAACAAGGACAGCTCCCTGCAAACCAGGCCTTCCAGCTGTGAACTGGCAATGAGATTCTACTCAGCAAACAAGAGTACACAGACAGGGATCAATAAAGCCTCCCCCTCTCTGCTGCTTGCATTTCGGTATAGAAGCCGCCGCACAGTGATTCACTGATACTCCCAACACGAAACATTTGTGCTTCCTTAAGTGGCTGTTGTATAAAACAGGCTTTAATTGTACTATTAGAGGAGGCATGATTAAACAAATGCAAATTACACATTTTGTCTTAAGAGGTCTCCCCAGCTAACAAGGTGAGGCTGCAGTACATAAAGCCCAAAGAGCTCAGTTAATAATGCAATTACATACATTTTTTTTTTCTCATGAAAAGCTGTGGCAAGAAAATGTAGCACATTCGAAAATCTCATTTTTTTAATTATTTTATATTTTCACTAACGTCGAGAAGCAAGGGATTCAAACTGTATAACAAGATCAAATGCCCTCGTGTGAACCGCAGAGAAAGAGCACATGTGGAGAACATTTAGAGAGTGTATACAATCACTGGATAATTAAAATTCGAACAGTTTGGCTTCATACCGAAGCCCCCGGATCTGGATACACTTTGTCAGACGCTGAGAAACACGACAAATATGGCAGACGTGTGCAGATGCGTCGAAGAAGACTTGCAGTGGTCTGTCATGTGACAATTTCAATCCCTACTGGGATTTGTGAGAATCTGCTTACGTCTTTCGAGGACAATAGACGTAAATATCTCAATATGTGCTGCTAAAACACACAACATTACACCAATTTTTTGTTAATTAAATCCATTACTAATCTTGAAATCGGTAAAGATTCAAGCAAATCTGAAGGAACATGGTGAAACATCAGTAAAGGGGTTATTTTGAGTTTCCATTAACGATAGTACTGGTACTTGGTACTATTCCAAGCGAGCTGAGGTGATACTACGAGTGACGTCATAAAATGAAAAAAAAAAAACCCCAATATATTCCAAGTTATTTCCTTTAAAGGTGCATTATGTAATAAATCTAAATCAACTGGTCTTAAAATCCTCCTAATATGTCACAGAGACTCAGGAATAATGTTCATATAACAAACTGAACTCACCAACAACAACAGTACAGACAAAATATTTGCATTAAAAAACATTTTTTTCCAGACTGTAAATCATGTTTATGTTTTGGCATGTGGCGCCACATACTGCCGTCTACCAATCATTGCAGTCAGTAGAGTCTCAGCTGCCGAGCAACCACGGGTTGCCAGTTACGTCAGAAAATTAAACCTAAACGACCTCTGTATTTTGAATTTGAATGTAGTAACCGTTTTTGGCCACATTCTTACATATGGCACCTTTAATGCATGTGCAAAACTGACGTCTTAACTCTTAACGCACGCAATGCAAGGTTTTTGTAGGTGCTGGGTGATTCGGAGTCAGCTCTGTGTCTTATAAGTATTGAAAAGGGCAAAGCAGTGAGTAAACCAAATGACATTAAGGGGAGGATGTGAAACACTCAGCGCACCGGTGACTGAAAGCTGACCTTTTCGCCGTGATGCAATTCAATCTCAGTCAGCCACCGCATGAATAGTTCACGGCTTTTCCAGAAGGACGTGGAGTTGCCAGCCGCGGCAGGAAGAACTTGGTGACGATATTGTTACAGCATACATATATATATATACGCTGATCTGAATCAGCGCATGTTTTAGTTTTAGTAGTGACATAAAGTAGCAATAATTGTGCAGGAGTCACACAATTAGACTGTTTTTCTTTTATTTTTGTTGTACTTTTCGCTCAGGTTGGTATATAAATGATTTTTGCATCTGATTGTCTCGGTTGTGCTGAAAAAAAGGATATTAGACACTCTATATTGCACATTCATATAGCCTCTGTATTTACTGTACGTTTAAACATAGTAATGGAAAAAAGCAGCCAAAATGCTCCATATACTAAGGGTTAATGCGCCGTCCCTTTTAAAATTAAAATCAAATCCCAATTCTTCCTTGTACCCACAGACTTTAGACTATTATTTTTGTTTTAAAAAACTGGCATATTTTCTGAATCAAACAGAAAATGTGCAAATCAAGCAACACCGCCACAGTTCGGTTCATTAATTTTAATTTGTATTCAGTCATTCGCTATCACACAACGATGATTAAAGCTGAAATAGTCTCGGACTCGCCGCGATTATGTTAAAAACGATCGCAGCGTGGCGACGGCAATGGAAAAAGGACACCATCTGCGTCTGCACCTGGTCACCTCAATGTCACTTCAATCAATAATTCAATTATTTTGTCTGCTGCTGCCCTATTTAAGAATGCACTCACTGTAACAAGGAGAGAGACAATAACTCACTGTTGACATCTCCCAGTATACAACAACTAAAACACCCTTAAGCCCTATATATAAATGTATATATAAGATGTTTTTGCGATGTCAAAATGCTATTACAAGTCTCAAGAACAAAAACATTTTCCTCATGTGACAGTCTGTTAAGTGCACTGTATGTTTTTATACGTGCCAAAGAGACAGCTCTGCTCTAAAAAGCCTGTCACATATAGTCATCTATGTATTCATTAGCGCACACGATATCATCGTGCCAGCGATGGTAAATTTTTACCCAGTCGTCAGTTTGATGGCCGCCAACGTCTCCAGGACGAGAAGCGAAAAAAGTTAATTCATTCCGATTTTCAGACAGCAGAGAGACAAAGGGACATTTAAACTGCCATATTTTTGCTTTTGTGGTTTCACATACGGGGACATTTGGAGTGTTTGATTCTGACAACTCGATGCCCCGAGGTCATCAACAGAGGATAAGTGTTCAGTGCTACCGTCTGGGAAGAAATGTTGTGAAAGGATCCGCACGCTGAAGAGTGTTTTCCTAATGTCGTTCTGTGAACACCTGCCTATATGTCATCCGTATTTGCGATGCGTTCAAGTGTCACAGATTAAAAAGAAAAAAAAGAAAAAAGAGAAGAAAAAAAGAAAAATGCATTTTCTCTGTTTGGTTTTTGGAGTAAAACTGGCAGAGTATGTGCACAGTAAAGTAAACACACACTGGCTTTTTAGTAGAATTCTCTCTGAAGCAGAACTACTTTGTAATTGTCAGCAATATGGAGCCAAAAAAAAAAGAGTCTTTTGAATACACCCTGGCACTGGAGAGCGTTTCCCAGTTCTCAATGGTTTCCTCCCCGTAGACTGAACATGAACATGCACACACTCACATACAGACATAACCACGGGCATAAACACAGCATGCACACACACACAGTGGCACAGCTATTTTTCTTAGGACTTTCCTTCAGGTCATTTGAATACATTAGTTGTTTTCAACTGTAAAAAAACAAAACAACGGGTGGAAACAAAAATTCAAATGAGGACATGATGATGTTCAACCCATACAGCAGCTTTTACATGAAATGAAAGACACGTGAATGACCTGAACCTCTTTTTATGTTTTTGGAAAATAACTAAATAAATAAAAGGGAAAGGAAAGCGCAAATAAAACGAAATTAGTGCCACATCTGATAAATGCACAAGCAACAATTTAAGAAGTGGAACGTGGCGCAGCATCTACAAAAGGAATATTTCATTTAAGGGAGAAGAAAGAGAACAGAAAACTTTCCTGAGTGAACTACGTTCACAGAATACAAATATCCTCGACTAAACTTAAACCACAACCATAAACATATAGGTCTAAAACACCATCTCACACATATATGACCAAACCTTGACCCTTTAACACTGAAGCCTCAAAATGGCCGTCTGGACTTTATCACATTATTTTAACCATAAAAGGGCCAGAAAATGCATTGTGAGTAAGTGCGTTTACCCATTTTTCCAGAATAGCGTTCAATATCTGGCAGTTATTCACAGTTTACTGCATGTTGGAATAGTGTGTTACCAATTTAAAATGAAATTTGAACAGTATAAAACATATTTCAAATACAGGCCAATTCTTTCCTCTCTGGTCACCACGCTGATTCGCCGATTCCTGCAACTGCACGAGTGAAATTAACGTAATAACCACGTGTTGGCTTTGACTTGCAAATTGTTAGTCTCTTAGAATCCGTTGGAATTTTTCCGATAGCACAAACCGTCACGTAATTACGGTAATGCAAATTGCACTTGCAACCGCGGTTGGCATTTGTGTCCCATTTCTGCCCATGAAGGTAGGCGTTCCTAGCGGGAGAGGTTCGGGAAAAACACCCACACCCACACACGGACTAATCGCACCTGCCTTTAGAAGGATTTCAGGCAGCCCGAGTCTGCAAACGGGCATCTGGTTCTCCTTTAATTACAAGCCAGGACATAATAGGGGATGGAGCAACTATTTCCTCTTCCCCACGGGCTATCTGGAAGGCTACAAATGGAAGATGATTTCTGTATATGGCCTAGATTTCGCCTGCAGTCAAATTCCCCTCTGCCCTGTCTAACAGCTTATCATTGTGCAATAACAATGTCAGAGAAAAGTGCACCTGACGCTCAGCCCACCCTCCCTCCCCTCTACAATTCTTGCTATCTATCATCATGTACCACTCTCTCTTTCTTTCACACACACATTATGGCAGAGGCAGACAACTGGATTGGGGGAGTATGATTGAAACGACCAGATGTGTATATGAGAGAAAATGTTATGTACAGCTTAAAAAGCTCCACAGTGGCTTGATGAAGAACATACTTAACATAGAGTACTAAGCAGGACGGTGCAGCAGTCGTTCGCTTCCCTGCAAAGTCTATTCAGCTTTGCTTTGGGATTTCGGGAGCAGCTCCTCCTCGGGGCTCACTTAGAGTTTGGATTAGAGACCACTGCTGACTACACCATGTGTGATACTAGTCTGTTAAGCATCTGGCACTTTAATGTGTAGACTCATTTCTGCCTTGCTACGGACAGAGGAAGATATTGCAGATAGCATCACAAGAACCTTGATGTGTTGGCCCCAAATAATCAGCCCTAAGATTAAGATACTAGTAACTTATAGTATTGCGGCAGTATAAGCAGTGTGTTGCTGAGCTTCTCAAGTGTCTCAACTCAGCATTAGATGTCATCGCTTCCTAGACAGTGGACTTTGTGGGTAACACAATCACCATGCATTGTGGGAAATGTAGTTCATGGTCAATGCACGCCTTAAAGCAGCATAGACCTATTTTAACGCAGATTTTTAAGACCAATTAATCACTCGCGGGCCACATAAAATGACATGCCGGGCCTTGAGTTTGACACGTGCTCTAGATGATAAAGTGCTGTCCGAGGGAGCTGTAGCATCCGGCTCTTCTTCTTTGGTTAAAATGCGTCCTATTCCCATGCGTCCCGACTTGTACCGCCACCCCAATGGTGAAGTGGGATACTACAGGCATTTACGCGGACGTTCGCAACCAGTGTACTTTGACACATTGACTGGAATGGTTGCGTATCAGCTCCGACACTGGATCGGAGACACAACGCAAACAGTGCAATTTTGGGGGTTAGCACATCGGTGTCGAACTCAAACCCCTATTTGATCTCGAGTGGGCCAGACCAGTAAGAAAATAGCGTCACAACTTATGAACATCAAGAACACCAACATTTTCTTCTTGAAATTTCTTCAAGTGCAATGTCAACAATATTATGCCTAAGTTTACTTAAGCCACAGTGGATCTGTGCAAAGGCACAACACATTTAGCCACAGGTATCTGGAACTGAAAATGATAGTTATTTAATAGTTTATCATAATCCTGCGGGGCCTTATATTTGACACCCCTGGATTGGAGACTCACTCCTCGAAAACCTGCTGTTTCACACGACCTTGTCTGAACTGAAAGTACTCTTACACTTCTCAAGGAAGCATACCTTTGATTTATTTGTCTTATATCACGTTGTGGTTGCATGAGTTGAGCATTTAGTCATTAAACTCTGTGTGTAATGTTTATACTACTAAGTGTGAGCCAGAATGTAGAGAATGTAATGTTTCCCATGGTTTGCATGAGGTCAAAAATGCAATGTTTTTGTGGGAAACCAGACTGCACATTATTCCACTAAACAATTAAAAAGGTTGCAGCACTTCCTGCAGTAATGGATCCAAACCTTCTAACAATGAAAGGTTCCTATTGCAACAAAAAAAAAAAATCATTAGCTGTTGACCTTATACGTAAAGTCTAATATAGACACGAGGAAGAGTAAAACAGCTCTAAGCTGCACAGACTTGTAAGCTGTCAACACATCCAAAGCAACACGGCTTCAAAGGAGGAGACGGACGAGTGAAGAGATACTGGAAAAAATAAAATAATACAAAATCTGAGGCAGTGGAGCTGAAGGCAAAGAGACCATCATTTCCTTGGCCTGTGTATCCTGCCAGTTCGCCTCTGTCACCTCAATCAGAACGCATTCCTCTGGTCAATCAAAGACCAAGTCAA
The DNA here is from genome assembly GCF_963457635.1 of Microchirus variegatus. NCBI lineage: Eukaryota > Metazoa > Chordata > Actinopteri > Pleuronectiformes > Soleidae > Microchirus > Microchirus variegatus. The sequence goes on from NC_139803.1 coordinate 11,252,658, forward strand.
CCTTGGAGTATAAGTTAACACGAGTCTCTGCACTTCAGCTTCCACAGGTGACTGCGGCGCGTCTTTTCTCGGCTCGTCTGCGGGTCTGAGAACAACTTTTTCCACGCTTTTAACGATCCACGTCATTTACAAAAATGGGAGCTCGAAAACAGGACCCAGCTGGCTCCCGACGAGCCCTCGCGACACAAAGATTGATGACGGGATGACTGGCAGAGTGAGGCCGATGCCGGCGAGCCTTTGTGTTGTTCCGCACGTGCAAATCATTGCCTCTCATTCCACTGAAGGTTCGGGCGACGGCGGATTACACGACAGAATGAATTTACATCAGACGGAACACATTTTGTTCGAGTGAATTAGAGCAACCATTCAATGTAAGAGAGAGTTAATTATGCATGCTCGGCACTGTCGACGAAATCGTAATTGATATATTCAAGCGTTAACGTCACATTTCATCACAATGTCAGATAGTAAGCATTTTATGTTTTCTTCTGTAATTAAGCGCATACCGTAAATAAGAACGGATATGTGACAATACTGTTCTCCCCCTGTGCTCGTAGGTTTGCTTGTCTCCGGGTTTCCTCCCACAAGTCCAAAAACATGCAGAGGTTAATTGGACACAGGCGATCTGTCCAGAGTAAACCGCGGCCTTTTGCCATATGTCTGCAAGAATTGGCTCCAGTGACACCCATGAGTATAAAGTGGACACGGAATGTATTTAACAATACTTTTTTTTAAAACAGCCATTCAGTTAAACGGATCACCTATAACCCAAGCCCAAACGCATTAAAACTAACCTGAACCCCCAAAACTGGCCTAGATGCTCATTGGCCCCAAGGTCACTTGAGTTTGAGACCTCTGCCCCTAAAAAATAGGATGTACTGTTGTCTTCCTGTTGGCAGAGTCAAACCAGGACGCAAGAATTTATTGAAAAGCCACCAGGGGGCCGGTTGCAAAAAAAAGTTTGGGAAAGTGTGGGAAATAAGCCCATTTTTCACTTTATTTATAACTTCAGCAAACATTCCCCAAAGGGATTGATGGTCTAAATTGCTAAGGTGCTCTTCAGTGGCAATTATGTTGATTTGTAAATTATGTTCCAGTTTCACAACAAAGCGCAGCACAAAATAAGGGATTCACACTGTGGTACAAGCTCGTAACATCCCAATAGTTGCCCGGTTGCAGGTGAACTGACAAATCACAAGGCTTCAAAACACCATGACAGTTATTTTTTAACTCAACACCTCAATGTTTCCGCATAGGTATAACATCAGAGCGGGATGTCATTTGGATTATCCGTGATATTTGCTATATCCCAGGAGGAAAGGAGCAATAATGCAGGCACAAGCAGTGCAGCAATGAATGACCACGCTGTGGTACCTTGTTATCTGTATTAGATATATCTCCACCAACCGCCACATCGCCCCACTACCCAGAATCCCCCACCTACACTGCTCCGTGTTCCCCAATCTGCCATTTACTATTCCAATTAGAAATAAAAAAACATCTTCCAATTCGAGTTGCTCTGTCTCATGCCTCACCTTTCGGAATATTAACCATTAACCGACAATGATCTCACTCTCTTTTCGTGAAGGCTTTCCTTGCAGAGGGGAGTTATTAAGAGCAGCTCCACCGGACGCCCCTAACTCCTCCTTGTCACACGCGTTGACCGAGGTGATTAAGTAAGACAACTGCTATCGATCGGAAATGATAAATCACGGCGTAATTTGCTCCTTTTACTTGCTGCGGCTGCTGCCTTCGTAACACTTTAAAAGGAAGAAAAGGCCGTTGGAGTCAATTTTCTGATGTTTGGCACGAAGGACATTATGTGCATTTCTCCCATTTTAAGTTGGTAAGATGAATGATGAACACGCCACCCTTTAAGGGATAGAACGCTGTTCTGAGATCAGATGTAGATACCGATTCCACTTCAGCATTGTTTTAATTAATTCTATTTTTAGCTGGAATGGGTCAAAGAGGCTTCACAAGAAACCCACACCCACCATCAGTAATTGTGTTACTTAGTCTAAAGTTCCTTAGAAACCTGAACATGTTTTTGGCACAAAGGAACCTTGAAACATTTTTTTTTTAAAAGGTGTATACAATTATGGCAGAACTTTTATATTAGTGATGGAATTCTACCGAGTGATACGGCAGCTTTTGATTTTTTTTTAGAGGACAAGGTCATTCATTTCCACGTTTCGCTTCAGGCAGGTACACAGCGAACAAATCAAGACTGAGCGTTATGTTGTTGATGACTTGACTTGCAAAAACATTTCATGTACGTGAATGAAGCAAATGCCCACGGGTGACCTTCCCGAAACTAGCCCGCATTCTGAAGTGCGGCCGTCATCAGCTCATAATCACCGGCGCGGCCGCGGTAACCGAACACATTAAATACCACGGCAATAGCGTCGCCTTGCCATTGAATGGCCATTGCACCAGTTTCAGACATACTTTGGCCGTGCTTTTATTTACAGTACTTTGACTCAATATTCTGCAAAATTCCACAACCTTTTTTCTTTTCTTTTTTTTTTTACAAAAGAAATAGAAACGCACAAAACCGGATTTCTTCCATTTAAATTCTTTCTTTTCAACTAAGGCTGAAAGGCTTCCTTTTAGAGGAAAAATAACATGAATTCTAACATTTAACTCAGTGTATTTAGCTATCACTCTGTGTTTTTATTTATTTTTTTCGAAAACCTGATTTGTTTCCATTCTATTTGATTTACCCCGGCGGTTGAGTGGTCACAGCACTCTCCTGACATTCTTCTCTGTGGCAACAGGGAAGTAATATTAGATAAATTGATATTTTGAAGTCATGTAGCTACTTTTCATCAACCCAGACACAAGTGAGGTCAGGCTCCCGCGAGCTGGGAAACAGTAACAGAATGAGATAAAAAAAAAAAAAAGATCCTACCTGATTCTTTGCACTACTCTGAACTTTAAAAATCATGTTTTGTTTTGGTTTTTCTCTTCATCAACAGCATCATCGCAAGCCAAACCGAGCTGAAGCTATTCTGAGTGGGCCATCTTGGGAACAATCAAAAGGTCTGGTCCTTCGCAGTTTTGGGCGCTCACTGAGTTCTTTGTTTTTATTGAAAAAAATGAATGATTTCACAGGTATGTAATGTAATAGCACTGGTATGAAAAGACGTGTTAGATTGGGATGTGTGAAACGAACCCCCAAATAAATCAAATCGACAAAAAAGGCTCATTGTTATAGCTCTGCAATGCAAATTTTGTTGGAAAAACAGTCATCGGTTTAACAGTTAGTGGCTAAAATGTAGGTTAAATGTGTACAATTCACCTGTTGAATGGGCCTTGTTATATTTGTATCACCATGTTTTTACAATAGCCCACAACTGAGCATCTTTTAAGTTGGGTTTGTTTTCACTTCCCCTTCCTCGTTCTTTGTGTTCTGATATTGTGTACGTTTCTAGAGGAATAATAAAGACTCTTGAAACTTTTGTCTTAACCCCTAATCGTGCATTTGGGTCCAAGCAGTGTAATCGCCTTCCTAACAACAAATTACAACTAAAAAGCCTATTTTCTAATTGTTATGCAGACCTGGAACACATCTACATTCTGAAATCTACTGCAACAGTTGCATCTTTTTCCCCCGACGTACACACGCAACCGAAAAACACCACAGTGGGAGGCATTTCACGACACACTGGAGATCGCTTAGGTCGTCCAAAAGACTGAACACACCTCTCGCTGACTCACGTAGAGCTTTGTGGAAATGAGGCGTAAAACGCGCACGACGTTCACGTACATCACTCCTCGACAGACAGGAGCATGACGCGCTGCAGTTGTCGTGTCGTGTCTGCGCAGTGGTGTGACACATTAGTCCAGATGAATTTCTGCTCTTTACAATCCAACACATAAAGGTCACTGTGTTACTATGAGTGTAGATTCACTCATTAGATAGATTTAGGACTCCTCCACTGTCTCTGTGGTCAGATCAACATGGAATATGAACGTTAAGCGTCCGCATGCTACAGTGGCACTGTCACTTCATCGCCAGCCAATTTGGCTGGAGAATTCACTCTGGGGCTTATTTAATGAGAATATCTCATACAGGAAGCTCACAGTGAAGGGTTTCTCAAATTATTCTCAAAGTTGATCATCCGGATCATCTTTTGCATGGAGGTGTAACACACCTAACTCCTCTAGCTGACATGTATGTTTTTTTTTAGATATTTCTTGGGGCTTTTTTGCCTTTATTGGACAGGACGATGAAGCGTGAAAGGGGGGAAGAGAGAGCGGAAGACACGCAGCAAATTTAAAATCTCAGATAATTACTTGATTTTAATAGACAATGATGGTGACATTTGAATGCGTCCCTCATACATAGAATATCCACTGTAAATTCCCTTTTACAGTTCTATAACTGAAATTAATTCTATTTTACTCATACATTGCATCACATGCTACTGATTTACTATGTGACCCATGTCATCCAATATTTATTCAGTTTGTTTAATGACAAACAGGAGCTTTATTGTGTAGTTCTGTAACCGTATCCTGAAAACCATGATTAATGCTCATGTTGGCTCTCTACAAGAGGAAGGACACCGCCACTGCATCTCAATAAAAAACCATGAGAGGTTTTTCGAAAAAAGAACTCTATAATGATCGCACTATTCTTCCAAATGAGTCAAAAACTGCAGGGGTATCATTTTTAATCATGAATCCTAACGGCTTTTTGACTCAGCTCCCATGTTATTAGGTTCCACTAGCGGGACTCTCCTCGCCTAGGCACGGCACGGTTATTTTGCCTTGCGATAGCATCTGGTACCTGGTACTTTTTTAAGTAACTGCTCTGCGTGACAGACTGCTGGCCACTGATTGGTCAGAGTCCCACCACGAGCAAGACGTTCAAAACAAGAATGAAGCCGAACTGTAGATTTGATCCCTAGATCCCCAAAGGTGGAAAAGGGGCTTAACCCAGCAGCTCACCCATCATGACAATTGTACGGATCAATTTGGAGTCTGCAGGCTGTGGTGCTGCTAATATCAGTTTACTGGTATAGCTTCATCCTCACGTGTATGATACAATTATCCATATGCTGCCACCAAATAATAATTTTTCAATTTAAAAAAAAACTAGAGCATTCAAAAACAGATTTCATGCCAATTTAACTCATCAGTATCACAGCAGCTGGAAACGTAGCAGCGATCGCACAGACAGGCTGTATGCGACAGCGGAAACGTCTGCAAAGTTTTATCTGAAAAATCTCAGAATAATATCCACGGGAGGGCACGGCGGGAGACGCTCCGGAAAAAAATAAACCGCAGCGAGCGAGCGAGTGGGTGAAACAGGTGTCACCCCCACTCACCTGAATGTTCCAGACATTTTTCCCTACTGATGCAAACAAATCTGACCCAAAACCATCTCCCGCTGCATTTGACACAACATGCACAATAGTGTGACGGCGGAATCGGGTCGAGTTTACTGACCTACAGCGGATAAGCAGTAGACACAGCATTATTACACTGTTTTACAGTTCTGTGCATTAGCAATTATATTGCTTCTCATCCAACAACCTCACACGCATGTGAGGAGGCAGATATTGATGTCTTCTATAAGGATCAGATGATTCAGTTTCCAAAAGAACAGCTTCAAATAATCCAGCATTTATTGACAAATCACTGTATTTTCAAGGAAAATCAGGGAATAGTAAGCCTGGAATAACATGTCATATTAGAAGGACATAAGATATGTTTGGGTGGTGTTAAAATCAGCGGGTGCACTTAATTGACAGTATCAGCATGAACTCACACCACAGAAGGCCAAAGCACCATAAGCGCCCGTTCATGTGGTATATCGGACCATTGAATCCCAAGTGATTAAAGGGCTACGGAGCATCTGGCACCCGTTGAAGGGTGTACAAAGATTGATGATGTTTATCATGTTCCTATAAAAGTCCAGAGGTCGCTTCGGAGCCAAGTTATAACTGGCCTGTAAATCGATATTTGTACGACAGACGAGTCAAAGCTGATGGAGGCATGATTTCAGTCCAACATGCGCATGTGTGTGTGTGTGTCTGAAATTGAAGCATCTGCTACCTAGCACATCCGTTCCAAGTGACGAAATGGGGTTTTCGAGCAGTTCGCTTAAAAAATTGTAAAACATGCAAAATAAATTGAACTGGGATGAATTCACGCGTGGATTCCAAATCTGACTTCTTAATTCACACCGCAGGAGAACAGCAAATACTGGCGTGTGTGCGACTGTAGCGAGCGTTATTGGTACCCGGCGAAGACCGACACCATCGCTCCGCTGCGGCGATGCGCTTTGGGAATTAGATTACATATGCGAGCAAGAGAAAATGAGACAGACAAGAGCTCAGAATAGTGCCAGTGATCCTTCATGTCAAAAAGAGACAAGTGAGATGATTTGGAAATCTGATCAGGGTGCTTTTTAGGCACCTTCTGGTGTACACTGCGTATAAAAATGGATATTGTCTCCTGGTCCTTACGCCCTGTATTATCCTGAACGGCCAAGTCCAGTTCCATTCAACGCTTCAAATCCCACAAAGGAAGGTACGAGAGGATTTAAGCATACTATTTTGTACATGCATGTCTATGGTTTAATGTAGGCCTAATGTCAGTATTCTTTACATTTTAGGCTCTGTAGTTTTATTTGTTTACTGACGTTAAGTATATATTTTTTCTATTCTATGGGACGATGAAGCAGTCCTTACAACATGTGAGTACTATACACAGTGTTTCTGTTGCAAATAAAGCCTATTTTATACTCCTGCGTAAAGTGCTCTACGTAGCTTACGGTCGCCGGAGAGCCCTCTGCGTCGTCTCCGGCTGCACAAAATATTTTTTAAGTGTCCGTCACTCCGTCAAGGGACAACGGAGACGGCAAGCGCTGCGATTGGTCCTCAGGACAGGCCGAGGTAACGCTGCTCTGTGCCGGCCACTGTGCGTACCAATCGTCCACAGAGGTGGAGCTGACACCACAAGTTTATACTCTAAATGGCTAATTTCTCGCCTCAAATGATCTTAAAACTGCGAAATATTTATTTCAGGTGAGAAACGGCCACTGTTTCAATGTTATTCCGCTGCAACAACAACAACAACAACAGATTTTCTCTCTCGGTCGCCATTGCTCACTGTAGCCAGAAGCACAACAACATTGCGTAGCGACCCCTACTGATCGGGCGGGAAATTGCAGTGCGTATCCGGCACCACGACAGAGAACTATGAAGGTTCGAGGGGTCTCCGTGGAAGTATAATGTGGCCTTAAAACTCCAGCAGTACAAAATGGCTGTTTTTTTTAAAGATTGAGACTTACTCCCATCTCTGTGTATTTCCATTACCAAGGGCACAATGGATGGGCACAAATTGGACAGTTTAGTAGAAATGTACAAACCTGACGGACCGGCAGACGAATCATTAGTGACACAAACTCATATTACTTAATGAAGTGTTGTTACACACACATCTGCCCTATTAAATCTGCACCATTTCATGCCGATAAAGAAAGCGCCTTGATTGTTTACTTACGCTGAATCAATGCCGAGATAAGGAAAAAAAACACACGTCCCGTCTCGCTGCATACGTGCTATAAATCACGCCGTTATCATTGCCGCTATCTCTCTCGCTTTTCACTTTTGTTTATCTCCACATCTCGTGTGTCCTTGCCTTTTATGAACAAATTAATTAAAACAAAATTCTCAACAGCAGAGTCAAAGGACAAAGGCGGGCGATTCTGTATTGCATGGCTTCACATGTCAAATGTTAACTTCTAATATCTGAGTGGATGCTTAGTGGATTAAAATTGATTTGCACACACACACATAGCAAATTATATTTCATTAAAAACACTGGCTAACACCACACCTTCGATTGAAGTGTTTATTACCCATGTCAAACTATTACCACGCTGTTAAAAGCGCTATGTTAATATGCAACGTGTAAGACGAGAAGCACTTTTGAATTTGCCCCGCAGGCTTTGTGCGCCACGTCCTTTGATACCAATTCTTTGAAACTGTGTGAATAAATGAATTAAAACCCCCTTTTTTTTCCAAACTACTACATGTACCTTGGAATGAACCAATCTGAGGCTTTCATTGTGTGAAACGGACCCGACCTCTGACGGATAAACCCTGTTCCTTTTGATAAAGAGATTATGTTTATGTATATCAGATTTTCTGCCTCTCAAACACAAAGTAATCTCTTATAGCCTACACTCCGGTTTCTGCTTGGACTAAATATCTCTGTACACAAATCAATCAGAGCGTGCACGAGGACTTTGATAGTCATCACTAACTTGGAAGTGCTTTAAAAAAAAAAGGTGACCTGTCTGAAATTATTGACAGTGACATTAAAAAGAATGTCACAGTGAATTTTAAGTGAGCTAATGTTTCTTTCACAAGGCCACACTGATCCCTCCAGTGTTAACATTTTTATGAATAACATCTAGATTTTTTTTATAAATTATCTGTTCCTCAAAGATTTAAAATCAAACAGTTTCTTTTTTTTCCCCGAGACTAATGTAAGCAGTGTTTTTCAGAGCAGCACCATCAAACATTGGTCTCATGTATTTAAAAAAATTCTACTTGTCTTCCTATCAAACATCAAAGTCTGTGAAGCTCTGCAAACTTTTTTTTTTTTTTTAAAGTAGCGCATGGCTGGCTTTCTTGCTCGGGGGCTGATGGCGTCCGCGTTGATCCAAAGTGACGCGGCTCAGTTCATTTAAGACAGCAGAACGGATTTAGAGCCGGGTGCTGAGTGTCCCCAAAAGTGAAAAAATAAAATAAAGTACACTGGAAAGACAGACCAGGATCAAGGATTATGAAGGTGGCGCTGCCCTTCTTCTGGAGCTAATTTTATCAGATGTGCAACCGTGACCTGAAAGCCTTTCTATTTTATTTGTCGAGCAAATGTGCCACCCATGGAGGAGACCAATGACCATGATACACTTTAAAAGAGAACAACATCATTGATTCCATTTATTCCAAGCACTTTTACACCTGTTTTAGTATTAATCTGCAGAGACGCCTTGCCAGGAGTCCCGGAAATCACCATACTATTTGTGGCTCCTTCCAAACTTAAGACATTATGTATTATTTACAACACCCAGCAGTGCTCCATCTTTCCTCTGTGATTATGAGTGCGAGAAAAAAAAATAAAAACTGTTTGTGAGCTGCACCACTACGTCTTTACAATGGATTTCTTGGGTGACAAGAACGGCATCAGGTGAAGAAATAAAACTCAGAGGCTACACTATGTCGAGGATGAGGCAACACGGAGAAGGGATGGCTTAGGTAATGGTTCATTTTGAGACACAAGCAAAGAATCCAGGGTATGGTCACTTAAAAAGATCAACTCTGTGGCACTTTACAGGAGGAAAAAAACTTAGCTGGTTATGAAGACAGTCACTGCTGATTTTGTACTACACTTCAGCTTAAAACTGCTTCAAAGGAATATGGTTTCTTTTTTATTAATGTTCTGGTTATTGGTTCATCCATGATATTTATCTGAATATCTTAACTTGTAAGGATGGCACGATAGCACTGTTTTTGTGTCCAATACAGATACGTATATATTGGTCCGATACTGTAATTTCAGACCTTTCAAACCGTGAAGCTACTAACTACGCATTTGAGCCATTGCAAGCTTTTTCAAAGACAAATTTCTTTAACCTTGTAACAAATATTTGCCGTAAAAAAACTCTAACGGACAGCGATGTTTTTGGACCTTGGACAAATCTCTCTGTGTTTCTCAGATCTGGCCCAGTCATGTCTGATAGAATTGCTTGACAAAGCCCATTTTCAGAAGACACTGCATATAAATAGTGCGTATGGTTTCTGTTTATAAAGACCCAGCAGAGGAAGAATAATATCAACGACAACAAAAATCACCTACATTTAAGCACAATGATTTAATTATACCACTTTAACTCTGAGGTCACAGGTTCTGTAATCAATCCAGTCAACTATTTGTGCATATTTGTGGAACTGTGGAAGAAAACAAGAGTATCCACAGAAAACTAAACACAGACATGTGGAGAACATGCAGATGGATTCATATCTATGCACATATTTGTGGCAGAAATCAAACTAGTGACCCAGTATTCTCGGAGAACTGTTTTGATCCTGCAGAAAAACAGTTCCTGGCATCAAACATTTTAGCCTTTCCCCTCTCGTCTTGCTGCTTTTCTATCCACCTCCTGTGGTAAACTGTGGACCTGTCAGCGGTGCATTGCACCTGTCCTTTTCTCTGGCATCATCCTCTCTGGTTTGTGACATGGATTTAGCAGTAGAGAGGATGTAAACAAAGCTCAGTGTCTCAAAGTAAAAATAAAATTCAAAGGTAAAATAGGAAAGTAACAGCCTGTGAAAGAGTTCAACCATGTATGTACTTCGTATAAAGACTATCGGGTACAAATACCCAATCCTAATGTGACTGTAGCTTGTATTGCCTGCATTTTATGTTCAATTTATGCACCATTAAATGTGTGTACAAAAGCATACCCTGAGACTGTATCTCTACCATAATCCATATCCATGTATGACAATGCATGACAGTGTGCACTCGCCAGCTCAGAGACCTGTAATTAAACCTTTATGGCCATGATAGCGTTGACCCCCCGCAGGAGCCCAATGTGCCGTCTCCACTTGACGGCTATAAATTTAGCGCACAGGCAAAGCGGGTGACTGTCAACAGTCTGCTCCGTCTCATTATAGCCAATGCCAAGTAAGGGAGAGCGGACAGTCAGCACAAGGTTTAATGTCCATCTCCTCCATATTCATGGCATGGAGGCCCAATGTTGAGATATGCCGCTAGTTTTTGCTAAGATTGGGGAACACTCCATAGTTTATTTTATTTTTTTTATTACTGCAACTGTCTAAGATAGGTGAGTACGCTTTTAGAGAAGTATATTTTTTGCCTGATTGGCCTATTTCTCGAATGAAACGCATGCTTAAAAGCAGAGGTTGCTTAAAATTCCCTTGAACACTCATATCAAAACGAATCCGATTCGAGCCACTTTCCTCAGGTGGTGTGACACACGGAAACAGCAAACTGCTGCCCCTTTCATCCTCCATTCCTAACCACTGGATTTAAAAGAAAAGAAAACATCATAAGGAGCATGCAGAGCCTGTCAAGTGAGCAAAAATTGCATATTACATGGTACATATGCTCATACTGGGTGGCATGATGGACATAACTGAACGTGAACATCACACAAATTGCGCTTCTGTTGAGTGATGTTCAGGTAGGGATATTTTTGAGTTTATTTACCCCAAATTAACTTCAATTTCTGTGGCAATTTGAGTTAATTAGCCTCTGACCAGACACACACACACACACACAGATACATCTAATTTCCTGTTGTTTTGTGTGTTTTTTTCAATAATGAAGAGGCAAAGATAACAGATTCAATTAACGGAGAAAAATATGGGGTTAAAAAGGCACGGGTGTTTGAAACTCCCTGTGTGTAAAAGGAAACTGACTGCATCACATTGGCAGGTTGGATATTGATTGGCCCGTTACCAACACTGGCAGCATGGCGGCTCAGTTGTTACCACGGAGACCTGAATGAATGTATGAAATATGTCTCACGGAGGCTGCAGAAACACTGATGGCGTGCACATTACAATTCACACTTGGTGCTGATCAAAACAAGAGTTAAAGTATGAGGCTTTTTTTTATTTTTCTCACTGTGCCGGAATGAACATTTATGCTGTTGTTATGTGAACGCCAATGCACAGGGATGAAAAAATACAAATACAAATCACAACCTGATGTTTGACAACCGTGATGCTGAAAAGTAAATTGTTGCCCTTTGAGAGAATTACGAGATTAAAAAGCACAAAGGACTTGTCATATATGAGAAAAACCGACACCGCAAAACAACAGCGGGAGCCTGCGAAGTATTGTACAAGATAAGTGAAAGCAAAGAATTATCATATAGATATGTTGACAATACGTAGAAAACACATTCACTCACACTCTCGCCGCAGCAGTAAAACAGACCGAGCTCATAACAGCCGTAGAAGTTGCCGTCACAGCCATAAAAGTTGACGCGACATGTATAAACAGTGTTGAAAAATGTTCAAATCAATCATTCTTGACTTGTACAGAATGTACATGGCTTGCAGAAAAAGGTAAAACAGCAGTGTTTCACTCAGAAACAAGGCCGTGCATTTTGAGAACGACAGGGGGGCCTCAGGCAAAAGTTAGAGGGTTGTCAGGGCAGTCTCACTGGCAGTGCTGATCATAAAATTTAAGGAGGTTCTCACAAACTTTTTATTGCTGTGGACTAATGTAATGAGCTGTTCTGTCCAAGGCAGTCGCCTGTTTTGCCTGAAAGCTGAACATTTGAGAATCATTAGAGCCATGTAAACATTAGAAAAGCCCCATTTTGAAGGAGAACAAACTGGGTTTAAATCAGAGGAGGGAAAACAATGCATGAAAATGCAAACTCCCTTCATTATTCAGAACACCTGCCGACACACAGAACACAGAGACATGTTTACAGGCAAAATCTGTGACACATGACACATGACTAACTGGAGGCTGAGGACTAATTTTAAAACTAAACACATCCTGTTAGCATGGCCGTGGGCAACAGTAAATTACTTGAACCGTAATTATCTGGCCAGAGTGCGATAGCTTCCCATGTCCAATATTATCCCCCCACACTTCCACACCTGTCAATTACAATTTGCAAAGACCATTCCCTGCGAATCTAGCTCAGATTTGGTCACTGGGCATCATCTGGCACCTGCCACACCTATTCACATCCCCCCCTTTCCATTTAGGAAAAACTAATTTCAAATAAAGTGAGACATTGGCATGACTCTGTGCATTTAATGGGTCAAATTGAGTCCTAATAGAGGCATCTTTCCTCCTCCTCCTCCACCATCTTGGTTAGCCCTCTGTTGGGGTTTTTGCCATTGCCCCTGACAGTGGCTCTGAATCACCCACTTTTATATTAAGTTTGAACATCTATGCTCTCTTCACTTCATCGATTTGAAGGTTTGCCATCTGTGCTTGTCAGGTGACTTAACTTGAGCCATCCACTACTCGGTGGGGTTGTCATGTTGGCCCTACATCCATAAACTGATATTCTGGACAGAATCAGAGAGCTGCTCTCCATGTGCCTCTCAGAGTCTTCATCTTCTCTGAAGTTGACAAATTACCTCTGTGAGTTTTCAAAGAAGAACCTGACTTTTTTTTTTTTTTTTTATCTTTCAGTTTTGAGGAAGCTGAGAGGTTTTGTCGCTATCTGTATCTGTGAGATGTCTACTTCAGGAAGAACACTGGGTACGTTTTGAAACTTTGTAGAAGAACCCTGCTGGGAAGGTGAAAAAGATAACACTAGCGGGGTTACGAGAATGAAGAATCAGGGTGTTGTTTTCCTAACTGAAACAAGCAATTAAGGAGTGTCTGTCAGGAGAGAATGATTCCCTACTGAGCAACCTGAGATAGCCCCCACAAGGAGGCTGATTTTCTCTCTGAGCCCTGAGATGACTAGTTTTTATGAGCTAAGGTGAATCCAACTGAAAAACACGGTGCTGAAACTACTGATTAGAAATGATGCACAGAGAAAAGGTCAGAGAGAGAGAGGGCTCTAATAAAGGAGGAGAGAGAGAAAAAAAGGGAAACTGAACTACAGAATCATGTGAGGCATTTGATTAAAGAACATGCTTGTGTGAACAGAAATGAGTCGCAGTGGCTTCCTAATGTCATCATGTTAGACAACATGGTTTGTACACTTAAAGACAAAATACATAATACTTCATAGATAGATAGAGATGGGGGCGTTAACTCAGTGATGCAAGGACCGATTGGAATGTAATATTTTTCTCCCCAAAGGATCACATGTCTAAGCTACTACAAGCCAAATCTAACTTTAGTATATTGGGACCATGGCCAAGTTGACCATTTTGAATTTGGCGAAATTCTCTCTGCTGCTGGTGAAGAATGAAATGGAGACTGCCGACAAGGTTTTATTTTCTACAAAGAAAAGGTCAATCAACACACGAGTGGTTGAAGCTGAAGAAAGACCAAGAGCATGGCTAGAGTTAAACATTTATACCTAAGGAACACCCCCTTTCACATCCCTTTGTCTGTTGCAGGGGTCTGCTCCTCCAGGCAGTGCTTTCACACCCTATTGTCTATTACAGGTATCAGAGCCGACCCCTCGCCCCCAGAGGTATCCTGCAGGATGTTGTGTTTAGGTGTAAAGTTGAGTCTAGAGATTCTAAAGGGCATGGTCACAGCAACCATCGGGATTATAGCAAATTTTGACCTTTCGCCACAAAACAGGTAGTGGCCTCTAAGTTCGCTGTACATTGACCGATCTGCTCGCTCACAAGAGAGCAACCTTGAACAATTCTATGAACATAAAATTCACCCAAATGAATCAGACATGTGAGCCAAGAGACACAGGCCAGAAATCATCAGCTTATGAAAACTAAGAAAAATACCATGATGTAGATCTTGGGAACTACTGCCTAGCAGTACTAATACATAAAGTATCATTCAACAGGCTGCTCATGTGCTGCAACACTGATGAACTCTAAAAGAACAAGTAGCTAGAATCTTATCATAGAGTCATCAACATTACATAGGTGTATAAAAGCTAAGAAAAAAAGGCCACTTTCACTTTCTTTCACATTCTTTTTTACTCTGGACATTAAATACCTTTTTATTAAATGCTTCATCAATGTAACCTTTTCTGCTTTTTATCACACTGGGGTGAAAAGTAGGCTTTTTTTATAGCTCGTCTTTAACCCTCAACTTCAAATCTTTTTACTGAACACTTTTTACCGAGTGATCATTATAGTCTATATCTTCCTCATGGCTCATTGCACTTCAAGCCAACCATTAGGCTTTGGTCTGGCAGTAAGAGAGTGAGCAGTAAAGGTTATATAGTGGCATACACAGAGAAATTAATTAGATCCTGACAGAATATTATTTAGAGCAGGTTATCATCCTCCCACACGCTGACAAACTGGTAGGCAAACGCTGACAGGAAGAAGGATAACAGCCCGAGGTGTCAGCATCCCGGTCACATGGTTAAATTCTTGGGCTGACACATTGTAACACGGCTTACTTATCTCCTGGATTTATTTCCACGGCAAATGAGAATATGCGCTCATATTCATTTCCCTCAAGTTATGTCAAAACAATAAACCTCAAAGGCATCCACTAGAACATTCATCCATCTATAAACCAGAAGACGCGGTGGTGTTCACAACACTGACTAAATGTAATGAGAGCAGGAGGCAGCGCAGGTCAGTCTATATATTTTATTTAATTCATCCTGCCACCGTCAAAAAGCTATAAATAAAATGTAAGAATACCTTGCAAAGGTATAGTTTTCAGTCTGTGGACGAGTGGTAACAACAACTCATTAGTGGACCATAGCCTGTAAAGTCTAGTTCCAATCGATTTATCCTCCATAAAAACATACAGAGACGGGAACTTAATATAATATGTAAGTCAGAATCAAGGCTAACATTGGTCAATTGAACATAGTCTTGTCTCGCTGAGTTGTGGGGAGCTCGTGCCTCAGTCTTTCACACTTCGACAACCCTCAGTGATCTCACAGTAAAGAGGAAGACACAGCAGTTTGTAATGACGACCCTGAAGGCAGCGTAGTAACTTTTGTCCCTGTTAATTAAAGACAGTTATACAAAATTAAGTTTTGATTTACATACTGACTGACTGACTTACACCGCAGTGGCCACACTTTTAAAACTACATCTAAAGGGTAATTTAGACCCATGATTGCACTTATTTGTATGTATATATGGTATATGAACTACAGAAGTTATGGCATAATATAACAATTAAAGTCACATATGTTACGAACAAATATTATTTGTTCGTAACATATGTGACTATTTCCTTCAAGAGAAAATATTGTAATATACCCCCTATTTTCCATTTTCACAGCAACACAACATTAATCAGTCTTGCCCTCTGCTGCATGACATGGTAATTACTTCAGACAGTCTGCTGTGTGTCTAGGCTGTATTCAAACTGGACCCAAACTGATATCTGCATGTCACATAGTAATTAATACAGGCCATTTTCACAGATATGATTAAAAGGTTCCAATAAAGCTATAAATGAGTTGTGAGACAGCCTCTACATAAGAAGCTCACATAAGAGTGAACCCAGAGTTCAGTGGTGTGAAAGACATTATGAGGAGTTATGAGACATTATGACCTGCTTCAAGGCTTAAATACTTCAGATACAACAGTCTGAGCTGCCTACTGCTGGACACAATCATCAGTCAACGGTTGTGGTACCAAGGAAAACGCACATACATTATCGGACATTTTTCAAAAAGGAAGACAAACCGGGAAAGAAAAAAAACGTTTTGGGTGGACCAATTCTAATAAACAAGAAATGCCTTCTGCTAAATTGTCTTTATTGATTTTCCAAAGTTAAACAGTGTATGTCAGAAATGTTTTACAGTACATGCCTGCTTTTTCCTCCATTTATTATCTAACCTTAGCCTGAGTGAACCCAGCGGAATCTTCCAGCGATTTGCTTTCACCCTGCAGACACGTCTGGCAAGGACGCCGTTTTGGGCCAACTACAGGATCTCCAAAAATTGGAAATTAATCACAAACTGATATATTTGCCCTGACGACAGAGAAGCAGCATCTTTTGTATACATCCAACATGGCACCCACCAAAGAGCAGCTGAAAGTCATAAGACACCATTACAAGATAGCCATCGCTCCAAGAAAACTACAACAGGCATGTTTGCTGACACATTATCCGCCCCTCTGCATATGTCATCCGGTTGGTTATAGGTCTATCCAATTGTGTACAGAGGCATTTTAATCTATGTCCGTTGTCACATCTCTTGGAAGTGGTAGGTGATTACACCCTTGCCAGACTCGTATTCAATCTCGGCTAGTCTCACCTATCACTCCAGAGAATAAGTATCAGTCGTCCACATCTTGGAAAAGTGCCTCTCTTTCTACACAGCAGTGCCATGTAGTCATGCTCTCAAGCAAATGGTTACCGTCCTCTTTGTTGTCTCTTTTGACCATATACGATGATACTTGGCTGATCGATCAATGACACTCTACGTTTCACTGAAATCCTAACGTTCCTTTTTTGTCTTCTTTTTTTTTAAAGACTTGAGAAACACTTGCGCATCGGCGGCTCAACACAACATCTCATATAAAAGCGGCCCAGCACCTCACCTCTCACCAGCAATCACCGACAATATGTCCTTGACCGTGGAAGTGAACTCCCAACTGCTCCAGCAGAGCTGCTCAGTGGGCAGCACAGTAGAAGACTGCAGCTGCACACAGCCTCCACAAATGTCAACGTGATAAACTGTGAGTGTGTGAAGCCAGGTTTTATAATGCTGCTGTGTTGTTGGGGAAAAAAAATTATTCATACGTGGCTGTCCCAGTATACAGGTAAATCTCGAATTATCACCCAGAGGTTGTTTGTCTCCACTGACCAAATGTTGCAGTATCAATAGTCTTATTTCCTCACTCATATAACATATTTAAAATGATTTAATGATAACAACGCCAAAATCATGTTAAGTGAGGCCACAGTTGCTTTGACCTTTGACAACCCAAATCCGCACAGCCTGTGAACATCTTTGCCAAAGTTGAACGAAATCTTCTGGAGGCATTCTCAAGACAACACATTAACAACCAAAACAAACAAAACGTGGTTTCTGAAGACACAGTGACCCTGAACTCTGACCACCCCCAAAAAAATCTGTTCATCCTTGAGTCCAAGTGCCAACTTTGAAAGGATTCCCTCAAGATGCTCTTAAGATATTAGGTTCACAAAAATAGATCAGATGGACAAATGGATGGAAAGAAACAACCCAATGCCTCCAGCCAAGGAGGTATTATGTATTATTTTTTGTGAAATGTAATGATAATAATAATAATACAATTTATTTGTATTGCGTTTTTAAAGGGTGCTCAAAGATGCTTTAGCAAGCGGGCAAGAAACTACACGATTGTGTCCAATATGGGCTCAAACACAATTTAAATCAGTCAAAATCAGTCCAGGAGTTGTCACAAGCTTTAAACATTAAACACTTCACATTATATTATGCAAAATTCAAGCACACACCCAAGTCCTGTTCACTTACAATATGCAATCCTTCATAATTCCACAAATTCAAAACATGGCCATGATTCCCAAATGTGATTAACAGTGGCGCAAGAAAGGGATCAATATGTAGCAAATCAATTCATTGCAGCCACAGGTTTCAGCCACTTATTTATCTAATGTGCTATGACATTCTTCCCTGATGACTTGTAGTCAGGTTTATCCATATTAATGAGCAGCATCAACCAGCAGACTGAGACAAATTCCCTCTTCCCTTCCTTGTCCTCAGACATTGAAATCTGGTTGCGATAATAAATCAAGGGCACTTATTGATTTTGGCGCACTCAAACCAGCCGCACCAAAACTGTGTGCATTAAAAATGGTAACATCAATCAGAACGGCGGGGAGTGAGGTGTTCACTTACACCGGGACGGCGTATTTCCCCGAGATGGATGTCCTCACTGTGACGACTGTGGCTTCTGTTTGAGCGCACGGTGTAGCTTTTACCATACAAGACATCTGACTTTCACTCCCCTGTCAGTATTTAGAGACAGAAGTTGCATGAAAAGAAAGTCCATCCATTTTCCAGTATACCAATCAATAGCACGTTGGAAAGAACGCAACGGTTTCATCTGGCCCGGTGATTCATTACAAAGGCAGATGGGGGGCACCGCAAATAGTCTCAGATCAGAATACACAAGTTGCTAATCTGAAAATAATCGCTGTACCGCATTGTTTGGAACATGACAGACATGTCCGCGGGAGGCCTTCCATTGCGATGAGCTCATAAGCTACTGCTACCAGCCAAGTCCCATAAACAGGCTTATTTACCACATACTGCTCCTGTGTGTGTGACGTCTGCCACTGCTCAGTTTATGTCGAAATGATTCCGCCAGGATTAGTCAACTATCATCTGCACAGTCTGTCCTCACTTCGAACACGGGAAAAAGAAACGTCAATTTCCATTCCGTGATTTTAAGCATATTGCTAAGATGCATGATCCTTGAGGTGGCATTGGCCTGGGATCAGAATCAATGGAAGGCACTTTTCTCTGCCATATTCCTCCATAAGGAGGATCTGTTTCACTGGAGGACTGGCATCTGGGGTCTAAGACCTGAGGAGAGGTGGGAGACAAAGGAACGATTTGTCTGCTCACGGGAGGCCAGTAGTTTGTGTTGACAAATGCTCAGAGACATCTAATTTTCTGTGGTGAGGGCAATCTTGAGTGGCGCATATGAAAAGCATAGCATCTAAGATTTGCAAAAACCTCTTTAGTGCTTACCTTTAGATCAAACGGCAGTACTCGAATGTGAGAGGCTGCATCGAGGAGACTGTTATTCCCTCACTGCCAAGACTCTGCAACATGTACCAGTGTCCTCAACTGCAATACTCTAGTGACTACAACAAGTACTTATTTCTACTATTTTGGTTTCCACTTTGCCATGACTTTAATGTGCCCATGACCTCCCCGACCTCAAAGTGTCTAGTCAAAAAGCTCCTGCCTGACCACATGACAACACATGTACACAAAATACAGTATTTATAAGAGTGAATTCTATCACCTCTGTGAGGACGTCCTACTTTTTTCAGCGAGCGATTGTTAAAACTGAAAGAACCGTGACAGAAAATGGACAAATAACCAAAGACCTACCTCCGTAATCACCATGATATATTAAACATAGCAAATAATGCTAGGGAGGTCAGCAATTAAGCAAAGTTAGTTGTTGATTAACATATCTGACAGTACGTATCGTCACACAGCACATTGGAAATATTGAAATGAATTGCCATCCTTTAAGGCTCAAGAGAATGACTTTCCACTATTCACCACTCCATTATTCTTCAAAATGTGTTCAGCTGAGGATCCAGAACCAGATGTTTCTGTTGGAAATACTGTTATTGACTGACAGGCAGGGATATTACTGCATGCGGAGACACTGATGTCTGCCATGTTGCAATTTAACTGAATCAATTTGCTGCTACTGTTATTCCTTAGAGATCTTGGATGTCGGATTCATCATTCCTCTTATGCTAGGAATTGCCACGCTGATATCACTTCTGTGGTATTATTATTATTGCATGTGCGGGCAAAGGTTTTCATTGTGAGGTGCACTGGCTATGATGCAAGCAAGGAAAGGAAAGGACAGGAGAAAGGATGTCAGGAGGAGGTCAGAGTGTATATAAATCGATATGAAAACAGGCCTTCACACGGGACTGCAGTTTGCTGTCTTTGTACCCATTGTTAGTGCTGTTTCTTCTATAAATGTAACCGCGTTTATTATTCAACTGAATTGCCTTTAAGTTTTGATTAGATTTTATTTTAATCCAACATTGCGTTGCTTTATGAACCTAAACAAACAAACGAAATGTGTAACCACTTACCATTACAAATCACCCTGTGTGGTCATTGAGGTTGAACAAGAACACAAAATCCCTCCAAATGATTTGCTAATTTATGCTGCACTTTGTGCAGAGAAGTCAGAGAAATGAAGGACAAACGCTACTTTTGGATGAGCAACACACATACAAGCCTTCTCAGAGTTCTGGAGGTGACTGACCTCCTTAAGCGCATGGTAAACTTCAGCTTAATGGTGCCCATTAATTTGAATTATAACATAATGGCTTGTTGTATGGCGTTTTCTCTACCCTTAGATCATTGTGCAAACGTCTGGCCGGAATGAAAATAAGTACAGGCCCTAATCACAACACCATCACAGTCCCTGATGCTGAAGTTATGACTAGGGTTTCATCAAATGAACCCACCCCGGTGTCACTCTTTACGGAATATTAAGCATGTGGCCACAACCATGTTTCTTTGAAACCAGAAGAAACCACATAGGAAAAGCAGGGATGGGCCTGACTGAGATCTAATCCACTGTATAGCCACATAAAACTGCATCTAGACATCTATTAAACAATACTAGCTGTCAAGAACATGGTGCCCATGCACCATTGTGGTTTATCTATCTATCTAACCCTAACCCATGTTTTTGAGGATAAATATATATATATAAAGGCACCAGGAAAATATTTGACAATTAACTAAACAGAGTAAGACGATTTTCTCAGACACACAAACAAAATACTGGAGTCTCCCACAGTGACCATTCAAGAGAATACAGGCTTCGAACACTTCCGCATTGCCTTAAACCACCACCCCTACAGTAGAGACTATCATATCAGTGCAACTGACTTAACAGGATTAAGGGAAACTTTGTGGCTTTTTAATGTTTGATGAACAAGAGGGGTACAGCAGTGAAAAGTAAGCAAAGGGAGTGAGAGCAATGGAGCATAAATTGCCTGGCAGAAATGTGGCATGAATGGAAGGTGTTGCTGATGAGTATTGATGATATCAGAGAGGTGCAGCCAAACATGCACAGATAGGGGACAGTACAGAAAGCCCATAATGGATGTCGCAGGCTCTGAAAAGTGAAGGATCTTGTAGGGCGGCAGCATGGCATATAGGTTTCTGGAATTTAAAAAAAAAAATTAATGACTATCTCGGTGATTTACGACAGCAGAAAAATGCTGAAACCCCAGTCTGTGTAAGATGGATGTGTCGGGACTGCTTGAAGGAGACTGATCCAATCCTGGTGGACTCCCAAAGAACAAGACCGCGATTCTCAGGTGTGAATTCAGTCAGTGATCAACCGTATTATCGCATCAAAGGCTGAAGAGGTGTAAAAAACCCACTTAAAGCATTTGAACTTAATAGTCTAACTGTGTTACATAAGCCTTCTTTCAATCCCATTTCACATTTAACTGCAACACTCAGTGCCTGGTGGTGGAAATTGTTAGAAACAGACCTTTCCATTACACTCCACTCTCTCTACACACATTACTGTCACCGAGATATGCATTAAAATTCAAATTTGATGAAAATCACACTTCTTTTTTTTCTTTCTTTTTTTTTAAATGAGAACACGATCACGTCTGTGATGAATAGATCCGCCTTGTAGGAGTTTCTATGAAAAGGAAAATCTGAACCCTTGCTGACTCCCCACTGAATGTGAACAAAACCAGAGCATCTCACTTGACCTTCATTGTTTTTAAAGCAAAGCATCACTTAAGAACAAGGTCTGTTCACTCCAGTGGCTATGTGCTATAATGAAGTTAGTTTGTGTGAAGTGGAGGACGCTCATATAATAGGGATTATGTATGGGTTTATATGAGTTAAACTACATGGACATGTAAATTGGCATTAGAAAAAGGACCATTGAGCTGAGAAAGACTTAATTTACAGTGATACATGAATGTAAGTGTTTAGACAGCATTCATGCTCATAAGGGAGATAATGAATATCCATGTGACACTAGAACCTAATAATGCCAATTGTGACATTGTGACCTGAAAGAATGTAAGCTCACCACGTTCATTCCCATTATCCTGCCCTTTTGTGAGCTGCCATGAGCCATATCTTTCTTTTTTTTTTAGTTGTAACTAACTCCCTACCATCACAGTAGGGAGTCACTGCAGTTTTCCAGGTCAATGTCTGAAGCATAATTAAACAGAGAGGCAGGAGGTAGTTAGCTGCAACTTGCAGTGATGTTCAAGCCATCTTAAAAAAAAAAATAAAAGGGAAAGAAAGAACAAAAAGCATAACAGAACTTGCTGCTTTATGTAACAATTGCAAAGAGATTAAGGCACCAGATGCAACATCAAAAACGTTCACCCAACGTGAAGTCATTTTGTACAATTTAGCTGATGTTTCTTGGAAAAATAAAACTCTCCTCACTGTTGTGTGGTGAAGGCTTCTCCTCCGAAACTCCGAAACTCTTCCGTCTCCATACGCAGACCTGTGTGTCACAACAGTATAGCTTCTTCGCTATGAATAATTTAATGTGGCTCATTTCTTCTCAAAACCTTCATCTTATCAAGCAAAAATGAAACAAAACAAAAAAAAAACTTTGGCTTTTGTGTGCCTTGGTATGATTTGAAAGAACACAAGAATAACAGAGTTACTTATTATTTTAATGTTTTTACAGCTCACATACATCTCGCTTCAGGCTGATAGATTGAAAACATAACTCAGAAGTGAAGTGGTATGTGGTAAAAGCAAAACACTTATCCTTGGCTTCTTGTTGGCGACATGTCAAAGCGTTACAGCGGTAATGACATTCTCTATTGAATAACAGGCGCCATGCTTCTACACAGCTCTCGGAAATGGCCACAATTAAGGGTCGGCCTTTGTTTTGTTTCTCCTGAGATGTAAACAGCCGTTCAATCGGGCCAACCTGCGCATCGCCGACCGCAACACTTCAGTTGTGTGCAATATCGTAAGTGCCGAGTGTATTAATGATCAAAGAAGCACCGAATATTAATATATACCTGCTTATTAGAGGTAAGTGCTGCTCATCGCTTCTAGATTAAAAATACAAATCAATTCATTCACGAGTTACTTAATTAAATTAATTCAAAACACTCTGGGCTTGAAAATTATGAGACATTCATTTAAAGGGATGTGTACTTTTGAGAATGGCCGTCTATATACGTCTTTCCTTTTGCCCAAGTCATTTGGTCTCTTCTGTACGTCATAGTATAGTATGTCGTCCAAAAATGGTCAAATACATCAATATTGATTTTAATGTGCAAAATAGATAAGCATCAAGCTGTAGGGGGCGCTAGCATAGAGGTAGCAGCTTATTCAGACGACTATTTTTAGTCATTATCTGCAGATCTTTGTGTGTTTGCCGATATCGGAAAATACATTTTAGAGCCGACGTCTGCCGATATTGTTGTGCATCGCAGCTATGATCCATTTTAGAGTCCAAAAAAACAACATGGTTGGAGATCAGCAATCTCCCTGATCTTTGACTGCAGCTGCAACGCTTTCCACGTGCGCTCACAAACACATAGCTGATCGTGTAAGAACGACACTCGTCGGTGTTTGTACAGAATATAAATATCAATGTTATCAAACCACCTGCTTAACAAACAAGTAGCAATATGTTCACCATTTTGGTTGCAGTTTAAAGACATGTTGTACTCATGTTGTACACAAACACACACCCAACCCTCTCCCTCTCTTCTCTCCCTGCAGCATCACAGCAGGAGTCTGTTCTTTTGTTCCCCTTGTTCTTTCTTTTAGGAATATTTATTTTAACAAGATTTTGGGGGATGTGCACTGCACAGCTCTGTTATAGGCAAAGGCAAGTATTGGATTGGGACTCATTATCAGCAGATACAATAAGACAGCAGCTGAATTTACCCTTATTTTACTTGTAGCCATGAAATTAAAAAATATATAAGCCGAGACTGAGTCTTTTTTAAAAATGACGAAGCATCAGCCTGTCCTTAAAAATGCTTGAAAAAACATCTCGGTTAATCACTCATCAAGTTATCACAAAGTCACTCATCCGTGTCCCTGTCTGAGAGAATGAGGCACTGGAGACAATGCAACTTCAAGATAGGAAAGGGGAAAGGGGGGAGACGGGGGGGGGGGGGCGTGCAGATGTGACTGCACCTTTGCCCTGACAGGCCTGCAATCACTTGACACTTCGGCTCTCCGTGCTCTGGTTCACAAGGTTAAGACAGCACATCAGCCATCTCCGCTGCTTATCTGTCCACCTGGGAGAGGGGCCGCAGGGAGCCGAATTATGAAGGGCCTGTCAGTGACACGGCAGGCGAGTCAGAGGCACGGAGGAAATGCTGCAGCTCTCGCTTGATACATATCTGTCCTACTAAACATCAGTGTGCATCACTCGTCGTCCACCAGATCGCTGATTTCAACCAATTTTGCTTTTTTTTTTTTTTAATCTCCCAAAGAAAGTATGACTTAAGGGTATTCTGTTATATAAGATAAGAAATGTGTGGCACTCAATCAGGCCAGGTGCTTATTTTACTACCGCAGAGGACAAAAAAAAATGTAATGAGTTGATGTAATTAGAAGATTGCCAATTAAACTTCAAACGTACTGCGTGTGTGTATGTAAATCATCTTTTGATTTAATGTGAAGGATGCTGATTGGTCTCCACTTTTTTGCTGTCACTCTTCCTCTCTCCTGGAGCAGAGTGATGCGATTTCTGCAGATTAATGTCAACATTTATTTGCTGCACTCTGTCACATTCAGTTTTTTTATTAGCAGACAAACCATTCCAACCTCCTCCCCCCAAAAAAATAAAAAATAAAAATAATATAATAACTTCTTATGTGCTTAAAACATCTGAAAATAAAACACTTCTCCAATGCCTGGGCCGCAGTGGATGGGGAAAGAGCCGCAAAAGCACTGCTGCTTCCATTCACCAGCCATGATGATCAATCGTGCTCTCAACACCGAGTGCCACATTGAAGGCCCGGGCCACACTGGATGTGTGTGTGTGCCGAGTATAATGGCTGTGTTGCTAATCTGCTGGGTCTTGTGCACCTCGGTTGTTCATATAGGTCTGCTGCAGAGCTGCTGTTATGTTTTATATAGAGGGTTTGCCTTTGAAAATTGTCACAAATAATGTTATTTTCACGGTCCTGCAAACACTTCATGATAAACACCTGAGATGCAGAACTCCTGGCTGCCCGAATGTGATACTTCGGGTATCCAAATGAAAGGCAGGTACGTTATGCAACACAGACACACTGCTCACACATCCACTATGGCCCAGGCCTGAGGCAAAATCTGTCATTAAGTCTGAGTAGTTTAATACATCCATCCATCTTCTACTGCTTTATCCTCCACATGAGGGTCATGTCCTGACACATGGTGAAATGTGGGGTAGACCCTGGACAGGTCGCCAGTCCATCACAGGGCCACATAAGGACAAACAACCTTCCACTCTCACACTCACACCTACAGTCAATTCAGAGTGTCCAATTTGCCTAATCCCCAAATCCAAACTGTGGGGGTTTAATACAATTCAAGAAAATTGGTTATAGTGAAATGGGAATGTTAGCACTGGCCTGCACAGTAAGAAGGAATAAAATAGACTGTTGGTGAAGGTATACACTGCATTCACGACTATACTGTCAAACTGTCAGTGCAGGCAAGGATGAGGAAATAGTTTACCCACCAGTCTCTGCACATAGTAAGGTTAAAGTAGCTCAACTAAGGTGCCTGAAGTGCAACCAAAACTGAGATACAGTGTTGTTACGATGCTGCCGAGACATTTCGCAACTTTACTGCTCCAATAAGCACAACCGGACATAATCACGGGCCAGAAGCCAGTGGTGGTAGCCGGCTTGTTGTTGGTCCAGTAACTATGAGGCTGCTGGTGGCACCAGCTTTGCAGGGGGTTGAGTCTGGGAGAGGACGGAAATAGTGAAGCTCATCACTCGCACGAGATGCCGTGTGCAACTGAGGTGCCTGTCTGCAGACACAGAGATGGCAGCGTCAAGGACTGCAGCATGTAAAGGAGAGAGGGAAAAATCTTGAAATACTAATTAGTTGCTAAGGCTGTGTAGGGTTCCCATGAGTCCTTGAAATCCTGGAAGGTTTTTGTGATAGACATGGGTCATTGAAAGTGCTTGAATTTTGTGCAAGAAAGAGGTTCAGTTGATATTGAGGTAAATGTCTCCCAGCGCCTATGTGCCCTTGATACCAGCTAGTGTTCCATGCGCACCGTCCACTGTCCCTCTCTCCACCGTTGACATGAGATTCCATGCAGAACAATAAGCCAGTAACGTTAAGCAAGAGAGAGCAAATGATGGGAAATGCAAATTCCAAGATCTCTGACTCACCAAAGAAAATGACAAAAACCAGATTGACCAAGATCCCAAGGACAGTCACTCGGCCAGATGCAGAGTGTGCTGTAAATCAATAAAAGCGACACCCATGGCGAAGCCCTCCCATCTTAAGCTGTGCAAGCACTTTCAGTCTTTGAATTTGAGCAAATTGGACCTGGAAAGACCTTGAAAAGTCCTTCAAATGGATGATAACCAAGGTGTGAGAGCCTTAGATACATATCCAGATATATGATGATAAGACATATTGCACTATATTATGATACTATAAGCAAAGCTGTAATTTCCCCCCAGAATAGCCTATTGAAATAAAAATTCTCCAATAAAGATAACAGTAGCTTATGAGAATATCGTGCAATATGCAATAAACTTATTGCATATTGCAATGATGGTATCCCTTGCAATAAATGAACAAAAAAGTGCTTGTTTGATATGAATTGATATACAGTGAAAAAAACCTGTGCAAACCACAAGATACGATGCCTCCCTCCATATCAGATAAATCTGCCACTATTTTTGAACACATTTAATGTATGAAGTGTAGAATCTCTGCAGTGTATGTAGGAGACACGTCTGAACTTGGAGGCTTTATATTTGGGCCATGATGTCTTAAAAAAAAAACAAAGTAGCTGTGTAAAGCTGCTCCAGGCCGTTACGGTGCCAAGTAAAACATCCATTACTTGAAAATCGTTGAATCCAATACCCTGAAGAAGGGAAAACTGGCACACATTATCCTAAAACATATCTAAAATAGAAAAGTTTGACTTACTCCAGGACAACCCAAAGAGACAAATTCTACCAAAACTAAAATGTATTGAGGAAATACGACCGAACATCGATAAGAGAAAACTGTATGATCTATTTCTACTGTAAACTAAAATAAAATAAACTATCTCTGACTTCTGATGTTTAGTTATGTTTTAAAAATGTGAGATGTCAAATATCAGAAGCAAGAGAGGACGACTAAATGTGCACAAGGATAGATTTTCTAGTTTGTTTTCATGCATGTTAAAAGTCTGATTTTAGTCTGACTAGGATAATAATTTGGTTTTCTTAACGTCATGTAAACACGTTAATCCAAATAAAATTGAGCTTGTCTTAATCGGACTAACGTACCTGGTTAATGCGATTCATAGTCCGACTACTCCTACATGTATATGCTTAGTCGGACTGGAGTCGTACTTGGTGTTATGCGAATGCACCAAATTTCCTCCCTGGTCTCTTTGACAGTTCACTGTTTGTTTTTCTGTGACGTAAAGGTCAACGGGACTTATAGAGAGATAAAGCGCCACCTACGGAGGCGGAGTCAGACATACACGGCCAATACATATGTATACTCTGAGTTCGGTTGTCTGATTGCGTGTCTTAGATGAACTCCAACCATAGCTCTATTAAACTGTGCATGTAAATGTAAAGACTAACACCTATATGGCACTGTTAGAATAAAACCGGACTTCCATTCCTACTCATATAGCACCAGGCAGAGTGCTGATAAAAGCTTCTAATGTGTTATACTGAAGTCATTTCACTAGCATATCCCTGATTTGATCAGAATAGCGGTCGTGCTATACGACAAGAGGTGCTTAGGTGCTTCTATACATTGATGGACAGTGAGTGAGGCAGAGAACACCCCATGTGCTTTTTACCAAGCCACTAAAAAGCATTAATGTCTGCAGTAATGTACAGTAAGTGGATCTATGGCTGCTCACATCTACTACAGGTTGTTAAATGCACAGTATTAAGGTTGACGTACCGGTCTCTGTATGACGATTCATTTCACTTTTATACACCGGTTTACGCTGGTTCTGCCTTCCCTCCAGTGGCCAAAGAGCTAACAGGAATGTGCCATTCCATTAAGAGACGACGCAAATCAATGACCTTTGGCTCCGGACCTGTTAATCACAACAACAGTAACGATATGTTGATGGATTATATCTCGCTCTCATGACAAAGCAGTGCAACTTAACTCAATTCTTGGTGTCACAAGTCATTCAGTGAAATACACTTGGCTATATTCTTTCACCACTGCTTGAATGTGAACGTTCAGATCCCACACACTGATGCATGGACTGGCAGCATTCCACCCAATCACGAAAACAAGTACTTTATTTAAATAATCACAAAAGGTCAGTATTCTATTAAAGTACCAGCACGTGAATATCTCATTTCTAGAAGTGTGCTGCAGCCAAAGACACTTAATAAACTTAGCTAATCGAGTACCAGAGGGGTGGCACATCAGTGCATTGCAAATTAATTGAAAAACAGAAAACAGTTTGTTCGGATCAGGGTCATTCTGCACATAAATTATATTGTTAATGTTTCCAAACGGCTCAAATGTATTCCGTTAGCCGATGACACCACTTTCTTTCAAACTGGGGGAAACTGGAATTCAGGTACAAATCACGTAAGCATTTGATGTCATAAACAAAGTAAAGGATTCATTAAGCCGTATACACATACCATATAACTATTTTTAAATAAAGTTTTATTCGAGTAATTAAGCGATCACAACACACAGAGAAGAACAAAGAAAGCCAAGGGGGACTAAGGAGAGAAAATAAAAGTTATCATAAAGCAAACAACCTCCAAACACAAGGAGAGGAAGACAAGTGCACAAGAGAGAGGTGGGGTAATGACATCATTGTTTTCCCAAAGTATCACATCGTTTGTCTGTGTCCACGGTTCTCAAACTGTGGTATGAGTACCACCAGTGGTACATGAGCTTCCTCTGGTGGTACTTGGAGGAAAATCAGAAAGATTGCTCGACTGTATATGCATAAACGATAACAGGAAAAAAATGATCATCTAATTTCACTATCTTATTGGGAATAAATCTGCCTCCTGTGAAAAGTCTGTATCTGACATGCTCAGCCTATTTATACCACTGTATTTTAACAATGGCAATAATGGCGTTACTTCGAGCTCAGCATTTTTTCAGGTGGTACTTGGTATAAAACATTTGAGAACCACTGATCTACGTGAAAACGCAAGGATGGCATTCTGAGATTCTCCCCAATTTCCCCGAAAAAATCAAATTGTAGGGCCCCCAAAATGCCATTTCCGTGTGGATGAAATGCCAATATAATAAAAAAAAATCCTCAGTAGATTCACCTCAACTTCGACTCCCAACAGGATCCAGATAACTTAACCCCAAACTGTACGTCTTTGACATATAGGAAGAAGTACCAGGAGAAATCATGGGAGGAAGATGCACAGCCCACACAAAAAGGCAACATTGCTAACCACAACACCACTCTGTTTTCACTGTTTTCCAAATAGTAGTAGTCAATATAAAATAAAATAGTGGTTTACCACACAAAGACATTATAACTAACTTGAAAAAAGCATGGTTGAAACACTGGTAGAAATCAATTGTGTCAATTCTGCGGTGTAGTATAAAATAAAACAGTCAAAATATTGTAACAGGATGTTCATCTGACTTGTCTTCATATAATGTTAATCCAATCAAATCACAGCCCAACTCCTTCTTGAGGCTTTCTGCCCCCGGCCCACCCGCCTGAGTCCTAGCCTCACCAACCTGCTGTCCTTACAAGCCTCTGCTTCACCCTGCCAGCCAGCCAGGGAGGTGATCAGGGATTTAGAGAGGCTGCTCACAGTGGTGTGTCTCACAGCACCAGCCGTGGTCTGCAGCTAACTGTCAAAAGTGTGGACAATGCTATCACGTAACAGAAACACAGGCCTTATTCCCCTACCCAGCAGAAGCTGAGAAGCCGGATGAGAATTATGTACTTTGATTTCGGTGGTGCTTTCAACACCATCCAGCCCCTTCTGCTTTAGAGGAGAGGCTCAAAGCAGTGCAGGGGGACAGCATGGTTTCCCGGATTGTGGTCTGACTGGCTCACTGCCAGTCAGCAGTACATCCCCCTCCAGGACAAAAGTACTGGATGCAGTGTGAACACAGGAGCCTCCCCACCGAGTTGCTGTATTGTCAGCTTTGGAGTTCACTCTCTACACCTCTCCTTTTTAAGATTCAACCTCCGGTCATGGCAACTCCAAAACTCCTTTGATGACTCCTCCTATTGTGGGTGCACACAGGTTAGGTGCGAGAAAGGAGAAGCCGAGGCTATATAGCATTAGGCCTGTCGGCCTCCACGAGGGGAGCCAACCTGCGAGCGAGACATCAGCATGACAAAGGAACGAGAAGTGGATTTCAGCACATCACCCTTTCTCGGGTGAGCGGCGTGAAACGGACGGTTTCAGTGGATTCAGCTGATTACTAGGCAAATTCTATTAATCAGCGAAGGCCGTTGCACATTTGTGGTGGCAGCACTAACAGAGTGAAGAAGGCAGTGGTGCTGCACGGAGCACAGGAGAGAAGATTAGAGCCGAACTGATCTCCATCTTGGACGCCAGTCCGCCGTGTTGACCCGGCGCATCGCCTGCGGCGTAATCACCTTCCACCTCATCAACCCAAGGTGCATCAGCAAAGCATTTAGCTGCTCAGCTTTGGCATAGAGGCTGTGCAATAATTCTCCTGTCCAAATGCATTCAATGTGAGCTGGCACAGATCCAGCTGAACTCTACTGCCCTGCTCTGACAGCTCGAGGTATTGAATGCACACCAGGCTCATCCATGTCAGTGCTCCAAGTTATCACGTCTGCTCACACAAAATAACACTTGTGTAAAGCAATCGAGACCGCCATTAACACAGTGCACATGTGGCAACTAGGTTTAGCATATTCTGAGAATGATGCCTTCACAGGTTTATGTTCATGCATTTTTATAACTTTCTCACCCAGCAGTGCTTATTTTCTTAATTTTCGATGATTTTCCTTGTGCATGTATATATATATAAAAGCCTAGCTGTTACCTTACGTTCTAGGGAAATGGTGCTGCAACTCGTGATTATCTTCATTGTCAATTATTTACGGATGTCAAACATCAAAATGACAATATTCTCGCATATTTTTTTTTTCATCCTAAATCAAAGACAAGAGCAAAGAAATTGGAAAATACTCACAAGTGCTGTAATCAGAAAACTTTATTTGTTTATAATAAACACTGCTCTTACTGAGACGTTGATCATCAATAAACCCATTTAAACCCTAGACCATGAGTAGCATGTGTGTGTATCTGGTATTCCTTATGTTGTGGGGACCTACATCTGTTTACATAGTCACATTATGTCTTCCTTATCAAGTCTCCTTAATGTAAATGACTACATTTTAAGGTGCAGACATGTTCGGGTTAGGATTAGGTCAGGAGTAGTTATGGTTAAGGATTAGATAATCCAGGAATTTAATGCAATGTCCTCTGAAGTCATGGAAACTCAGTGTGTGTGTGTGAGTGAGAGAGAGAGTGGGTGGAGTGGGGTCCTATCTCACATGATTTCACAGAGATGCTGGATTTGTAGCACCGCACCTGTTTTTTTTGTAATGAAATAATGACATAAAATAAAGCAGTTTGTACAACAAGGGCATACAAATAAAGCATTTCATACGGAGATATAGATACAATAACTCCTCATTATATGATATGGGGTGTTATGAGGCCACTGTCATATCATGTGGAAACAACACAGCTCAACATTATTATTGATAGCAATAATAATAATAGTGACACAAACAAACAAACAAACACACACACACACACACACACACACACAACAGTCGGATGTCTCTCCAAAACATTTCATCCAAGCGCAATGGAGAAAAGACGCGCAGCCGTGAAAATGGAAGTCATGATTGTGTTTGTATAACACGCGCCGATCATTAGGTACAACACCGCTCCTAATGCTGAATCTGAGTATCTCAGCTGTTTGCATCCTCAACAAGGCAATAACCAGGCGGATCAATAACATTCAAGGGCAACGAGCAGGCAGCGACTTTACGCGTTTTGCTCTCTAGATGCACATTTAAAGTGAAAACATTGTGACCTTTAGTAACTCCCGGACCGGAGTGAGTCCTAAAAGATGCTGATGCTGATTCCATGAAATAAAGAGTGTCGGACTTACTTTAAGACGGCGCTGTCCCCCTGTCTGACCGTGATGTTGTCCTTTAATACAGAATCCCCGCTCCTGGCTGGAACTCCTGCAGGTACAAGGAATAACAATTTAAGTCCAAGCACGACGAGGCTTTTCCCAGACACCGCCAAACGACCACAAATCCCCATGTTTTTCTGTCGGAGCGCAACTTCCAGGAAAACTTGAATCCCCCTCTTTATTTCTCTCTCTCTCTCGCTCTTTTTTTTTTTTTGCACAAAATTTCCACGCCACGGAACCGGGGATGCGGTGCGAGCCACTGGAGCTGCGGATACGCGCCAAGTAAACAGGCTTGTTATGAAATACAGTCGGTGTGAATAAACGCAGGAGATGAGGAGAGGAGGAGATGATGATGATGAGGAGGAGGAGGAGGAGGAGGAGGGGGGACGTGTCTTTCCGCCCGCCAGTCGCTCCAGGAAACTGACTTAGGAGGAAAAGAAGAAGAAGAAGAAGAAAAGAAAAAAGAGCGAACCGCGTTTATCAGAGAAAAATGCGCACCGTCCACTGCGCTTCAAACAGCACCCGCCGTGAAATGGATGCTGCTCACAGAGAGATGCACAGTGGCCAACTCTGCCTGCGTGTGTTTTTCCCTCCCTTGGTGTTCTCTCTCTTCTTTTCTTTTTTTTTTCTTTTTTTTTACTGTGCAGTGCACTTAAAACAAAAGAATGAAAAGGCTCCAGGATCTTTTTTGTCCTTTGCAAGGCTGCATATAGTTCCTGAAGTCTCTCTCTCTCGCTCGCTCCTAATCGCGATGTAGCGTCACTGGACCTTTGGGACCTCACAGTTGCAGCAAGGGACGTTTCAAAGGTTTTTGGGGGCCCCAAGCAAAGGGGAAATGGGGGTCCCCCTCATAGTAATATGACAATCTCTCTCTCTCTCTGTGCATGTGTGTGTTTGGTTGCAGGTGTGTGCATGACTGATCTGATTGTGCGGGTGTGTGAGCTTGAGGCGTGTTTCCATCACGGTACAGTTTGGAACGGTAAAGCCCATGGTCAGGCTTGCGTTTTGATTCCATCAAATGCAAATGGAAGTGATTTGCATCCACCTCATTAACCCTTATGTGACCAAGATGTTGCCTGCACACTTCTTAATGCCGTAACTCCTACGCCGTTTGTGATATATCTACAAAATTCCGAAACGATGGCGTGCCGATCTGTTCGCTCTATGTCAGCTGAGATTGGCACAGCATCCCGCGTGTGACCCTCATGTGGAGGATAAAGCGGTAGAAGACGGATGGATGCACACTGGAAAGTAGACGAATACAACTTAGCGCCCATACTTATTCGAACCGAACCGTTTCACGTGGTGAAAACATGGCTATATTGGACGTTCCAGTATAAGAGCCCTGCAGACATTAAATCTTTAAATTGTTCACTAAATATGTTGCTGGCGGTTTCTTGGGAGTTGGTGAAAAAGAGTTGGCCAAACATTACAAATAATACAAATTGGAGTTAGGTAACAATCTGGAAATGCAGATTATGTAAGTATGTTTAAACTTTAATTTAAGGCAATCTATACTGCCTCTGCTATATTTCTTCTGGCAGGGAGTTCTGTCTTAGAGCTGTCCACCTTAGTTTGGAACAAATGAAAGGCCAATGCATGAGCAAGATTACACTGGGATAAAATACTGCCAATGTACAATGGAGCCAGACCATTAAGTGCTCCATAAGTAATTCAAATAAGCTTAAAATCAACTCTAAAATGTACAGGAAGTTTACAAAATGCCAATTAAACCTTTAAGCTCCACACCATTTTCTGCGTGTTTCCCTATATAGGGGTGTTTAGATCGGATGTCACCCAGCGACATTCTATATATTCAACTGCTTGGTCATCAAAAGGAATAAATATTGGTCACCTCACCTTTGAGCTAAAGGCAGAAGCATTGTTTTTTTTGTTCTACCATTCCAAAATTCTGTTTTCAAAGTTAAATCTATCTATTTTTAAGCTTCCTAAAAAATGCTGCCAGGATGCCCAAGGCCTTGTTTTCTGTTTTGTTTTCACACATTTAGTGGCTGGATGATGGCTAATTTATTCTGGAATGCTCAGTTGATGTGCTTGA
Source organism: Microchirus variegatus (assembly GCF_963457635.1). Lineage (NCBI taxonomy): Eukaryota > Metazoa > Chordata > Actinopteri > Pleuronectiformes > Soleidae > Microchirus > Microchirus variegatus. Next base: position 11,287,469 of record NC_139803.1, read on the forward strand.
TAAGTAGTGTTGAAGCTTTGTCGCTCACCACACTGCAAATTTACTTTGGGCACTGAAGTGCTGTTTGGCTGTTTGTCCTCTTCCCGTATCTGTATGCGCGGAGCAGACACCGGCTACTCGGAGGGGGGCGAGAGTGGCACTTTTGCTGCACATCTAACAACACTACTCAGAATTACGAGGACAGGCTTTGAGCCTCGTGAGAAGATTAATCAGGGCAGTTTCTTTACTTTAATATCAGACTGACGTGCTGTGAAGTTCTCGAACAGGAGGCGACGAATGACAACGCAGTGACAGCTTCAAATGCCTTAACTGTGGAAAGATACAAGTAGACACATGGCGTCTTTCTTGGCTGGTATCAAATGTTTGTGCAAGTGTGAAAGTATTGATGGCTTGTCTTCGCAGGCGACAGGCTGCATTCTGTTGTGTGTTACTCGGTCTTTTCTCACGTACAAGTGAGTGCACAATAAAAGTCTGCCTCTTTACGATGAACACAGTCGGTACGCTGGTAACAAAGCAGGACAATTGTAGCTTTTAGCAGGCACGACGATGCTTTGCTGAGAGTATTATTGCTCGCTCTCCGGTTGCACGAAAAAACTTGAGCACAACACAAGTGGACCTTGAGGTAACATAAACAATAAAATATATTATCCATGCCTCCTTGTGCGTATGTCCCATTTTGACCGTTTTAAGGCAGCTAATCATCATTAGTCCCCGGATTCAACTTTCTAGAAAATGCACAGACTAACCAACCTTGTCTCCTGTAGGTTGCACTTCCACACAATTGCGCTCTCAATCACAACACCGAGCGTATTGCTGACAACACGTTTTCACATTACTGTAGCTACGGAACATTTGGTGCTATCGGAAAAATTCCAACGGTTTATGAAAGCTGACAAGTAGCATGTCAAAGCCAACGTCTGGCTATTACGGTAATTTCACTCGTGCAGCCGGCGAATCAGCGTCTTTTTCAGGTTAGGTGTTGAAGGGTTAAGGGACATATGTCCTGGAACAAACTATGTAATGAAGGTACAACTGTGGCACAAGTTTTAGGCTCAAGCCACATCTTGGCGTGCAAAGGCGCCCTTTTTGGTTCGAATGGCACCCGTAGGAAACAAAGTGATGCAGTGCCCTCCTGCAGGGCTGGAAAGAAACAATCAGTTTTTCTAAATTATATTTTGCTTTAAAGGCCACAAAAATGAATGGCAGGCAGTAGGGCACTTCCTCATGTTTCCAACACTCTCGAGGGTACTTTAGCGTGCGTCTTGGGACTCAAGAGGGCACTTTAGCACGCGGGCGCTTCTGTCCATTACGGCGATTGCCACTCTTGTGCTCGCTACTACATCTAATGAGGAACTTTTCACGTTTTTTTTTTTGTTTTTTTTTTCAGCTGTTGGTAGTACAAGTCGTCTTCTAAAATTGAAAATCAGCGGTTCAATCCCTGGCTCCACCAGTCCGTGTGTCCTTGGGTAAGACATACATCCCCCATTGCTCCTGGAGTACAGTACTGTACTCCAGCAGAGTGTAAAATGTTGTGAAAGAAAAACCTGCAATAAGGGGTGATCAAGACTAAATATAGTGCAATGTGTGACTACTTGCCGTTCATCCTATATAGTGTCAACATCCTTTCTAATTAAAAACGCAGTGTTAAAATAATAAAAAAATAAAAAATACCCTATAATGTCCTGAATGCACTGTTACAGTCCACAAGTCTTTCAGCGTTTGGTGTCAAAACGATCTTGATATGCAGTCTGTCGTTTGACGGATGTCTTACAGTGTTCCACTTAGTCACAGGCTAACACCATCCTTCCCTTCCCTGTGTGAGAATGACTCAATAAAGTACTTGTGAACCATCGCCATATTGACTGCACTCGATGAAAAGTAGTTTTTGTGTTTTTGTGGGACAGGGTTTCAGAGAGGCCCTGAGAGGCCCAGCCCAATTTCCACACTGTTGTTGCGTTTATTCCTCGGTTGTTATTGTGGAATTATGATGATGTCTTGTGCGGGAGATATTGGGGCAAAGATAAGACTTAATTAAAATGATATCTGCTCGTGATGCAACACAATTCCTGACTGTGTGCACATTTTAATGGTTTTTAAATTAAAACCCTTCCCTGACCGCAGCAAAAATCTAAGATATGGGGTCTTAATTAGAGTCAAGGGTGCAGGAAGTGGGGGTGGACTGACACAATCCACAGACACCATCCCCACTCAGTCAATTAGAGCTGCAACATTTAGTCACGTGAAGTCACTTTAACACCTTAGTGGTTTCTGCTATCGATGTTCTACAGGGATAAAGAGGGTTAAATAAGAGCACCACTGAGAGCAGTACGAGAGAGTTAAAGGAATGTGTTGCAGGACGATTGGCTCTTCGACTCGGGAAAAGTGTTCGGAGGATAAAATAAGATCGTAATCCATTTCAATCCATGTCATGTGCATTATGTTTTTGACCCTCATTGTTCTACTTTAGCAGGTCGGGAACATCCTCTGACCTTGCCACGGCTCCACCTGGAGCGAGGATGCCAAGCATGCAGAAATGACAAATTAGAATGGCATTGTTTGCTGCACGGTTCACATGAATCATTCTTGATGTATCACACAAACACAGACAGAGTGAGAGGAAAAAGGGAGAGAGAGGGGAAAAAAAGGCTTAACAATGCAGCGACGATCTACTCGCCCTGGTCTAAAAATATGGGGAGAAGGTATTGATTTTAACATGCTCAAATGAACAAAGCCATTTCACTTTAAATCAACATCTCTTTGATTTGTTGCAGCCACTTACAGTCCAGCTCTTCCTCGCAGATTGCGTTTCTCATTTATTTCACTTATACATGCAATGACATTCAGATAATTTCCTGCTGCGAAGTATTAACACCAGACCCTGGGTGGTTTATTCAAACAATCCACGCTAATCTTTATTCATATCATGCAAGGATGGGCAGAGCGAGCAGACAATGGGGCCGGCATCTGACCGAAGCAAGCTAATACCCCCAGCAAAAAAAAAAACATGGCTTGACTAAATAAAAAGCACTCAATGAATGCAGTCGTCTGCAGAAGCTTCCAAAGACATATTTGACATTCTGATGTTTTTCTACCTCAAAGTACACTAATTTTACAACATAGTTATGACATCTCCAGTATTGCGAACCTTGCGTTTCGCACAATTTTTTTCTTAAAACTCCCAAAACTGATTATTTGGGGGTCATTATAATCAAAATATTGCAAAGTGGGAGAACAGAAAGGATCCATTATCCTTCACATGAGGGTCGCAGGGGTGCTGTGCCAATCTCAGCTGATGTAGGGCGATAGTCTGGGTAAATGTATAGAGACAAACAACCATCCACAATTTTCCTAATCCCCAAACATGCATGTCTTTGGACTGTAGGAGGAAAGCCCAAGAACATGCAAACTCCATGTTACGACCAGGCTGCAAACCCCGTATCTTCTTGCTGCAAAGGCAAGAAGTGCTACCCAGAGCAGAGACTACTTCTGTGTTATTCAACGTTAATGCCAGAGGAGTAGGAACTGGTCGCCTTTACTTTGTGACTGACAGACTGATCGCTCCTGTTGTCTGAGGGTAGACTGTGCATTTCCTTAACCAACATAGCAGGTATGTTTTAAACCTGTAGGAGCTTAAGTGCCCCTGGCATGGAGAGTTGCGCGTGATTCAAACTTTGATCTCGGATAACTACACCTGCCTCAGTCTTGACTCACCAGACAGCTTTAATCAGACGCCTTAGCCGCAGTAGCAGCATGTGGGAAGAAATAAGTAAGTAGAGAAAAGAAGACAGAGGTTGTTTGTATCACCAGGCAGGTTTTACGATGTACACTTTTCTTTTCTCTCGAGGTGTTGTGCTGTTTTTTTTTTTTGTCACGTTGAATTCAATCCCAGTCCTGCCCTCTTCTTTTTGAGAAATCAGCCAATGCATGGCTTGATTCATTTTAGATGCCGGTGCCTTTGAATCCCTTTGAATTCAGACATCCAGCGTTATCAATAGGTGCAATGTTTGCTCTCGTTCATTCCCCGCAGCAGGGGTTGCGTTCAGCAGACATGCTAATGGCGCTCTTGGCGGCTCCATCGCTGACCTCCATACGGCATTCTTGGCGGCATGTGTCAGGATTAAAGGTGTGCACACAATAATGCATCGATATGGTAAATATTAGATGGGTTCTCTACTGCACGTACGATTGTTTTCTCTCCTTTTCTCTCTCTCTCTCTTCCAGTCTGTCAATATTCCAACCACTATGAACAAGACTATTGACGAAAAGTAATGAACATAAAATAGCTTGAAGGTCAAAATAAACCCCGCTGTATTAAGGTATTCACCTTATATGAGAGTCTGGAAAGTGAACTCAATTAACAAGAAACCCTCTTTTTCTTCAATGTGTGTGCGATTATATTTTTCTGAGGAACTGGTAAAGTTCAGGGCCAAGATTTGAATAGAGCTGCAACTAACGATTCTTTGCATGATTGATCGATTAATCGTTTGGTCCATAAAATGCAAAAAAATGTTGATTAGCTTTTGGCAAACCTGGAAATGATGATGTTCTCGAATGACTTATTTTGTCCACAAACCAAAACTATTCTGTTTTTAATGATTTCTTTGTTATATGGAGCATGGATTTAAGAAGCTAAAACAATCAGAAATTGAAAAATCAATTTTTTTGTTTTGGGTTAAAATATAGTTCATAATAAAAAATGTAAAGCAGCCTCTGCTTTAGGACCTTTTCTGGTACAAACATTGAACTCCGTCAGGACCAGTGGTCACCATGGGGACCAAAGCACAGGCCAAAAGTAAGATGGGGAATTGTGGTTTCGGTCAGGGTTAGGCATTAACCGGCTATTGCTTAGGTTGGGGGAGATGAGGCTCGGCTAGGCTGTCCGAATGAATGGACGTCAGTGCAAGAGTCCTAACAAGAACAGATGCACTAGTGTGTGTGTGTGCACTGCATGTGTCGCTCTGCTGCCCTCTGCAGTGAAGTGACCTTTAATGCTATCTCTCCTAGGTCCCGCTCATACCGAGAGTCACAGATTATTGTGTTCTGGCCTGGAAATGCATCACCAGTAAATGTATAAGATGTCTTTTATAGTTTTGTTCATATAGATGCACAAAGACTCACTGTTGGCCAGATGCCCTCACATTGCTGCTCTGTAAACAGATTGAATGACGCCAGTGTTGAGATTGTAATACATCAGACACCTTGGGGATAACCCCAAGCCGGGTTTATTAGAAGGCGATCGTCCAATGAGATTAGACTAATGAGCAGCGTAATGATCTCACAGTATTTATGTTACACTTATAACAAGAGGGAGGAAAACACAGTTACTGCCTCCCCTGTTAACAAACAGATGTAACCTGCATTTATTTATGCACTTTTAATCCGATAATATGGGTCATTTGCACAAAGTTTCATTAGTGACATGTCACGTTAGTGACCGTATTCATCAACACGGTCTCTTTGTAATCCTCCGAGACGGAGAGAGGCTTGTGGTGATTCAGGCTGAAGGTTTTAAGGCCGCTAGTGTCAGGCTCATCAACATTAAATCGTGCATTTGTATGTATGTAAATATGGCAGTCTTTAACCCCGAGGTTACAAGCAATTCAGTCGGCGACAATAACAGTGCCCAATGTGAAGTAAGAGGAGCGGCTCCCAAGTATAAAGCTCATTTAGGCAGAAAGTGTCATCCCAGAGATGGATTCTGCTCACTTCAAGGTGAATGCATCAACCTGAGCAATTTCCATTCAAATATTAGTCAAATGGAACTAATACCTTGGGAGTGAGAGAGAAAAAAATCAGCAACTCAGATCATATTTGACACTGACATATGGATGGTGGTTTGGGAAAGCTAGGAATTCTCAGGCGGGTTGGTGCGAGGGGAGGGGGAGAGATTTAAAGAGTGGTTACGCACAATTTCAGCTACTTAATCATCCAATTTCCACCTCAGCAGGAGTCAATCAGAAAGTGATAGCAATGATGAGCTGTTTTCAGATGCTCAACGGTTTCCATAAAAGTGGGAATCTGCCTGCAGAGTATGCAGCATATACCGTATACTTCCATGGTGTTTATAGTTTTGTAACATCCTCGACTGTGAAACTTTTCAGTGATGGACGTTGAAGAGAGAAGTCCTTTAGCGTGCTGCGGCCACAAGTAGTATTTGCCTTTAAAGCACATATTTTGGGATATACAGTATGTCTAACATAAGTGAGATGGTCCGATCATCTGCTGTTTACAGCACTTAGCAGTTTCTAGGCCAGTTATTTATATTTAAAAGTGCTTCTTCACATTGTTTGTCATTGTTGGCTGCCATTATCTGTCTTCGAAGCATTCGTCCCCTGTGTGTAATAAATCCTTGGATAGGTTAGGGTTGGAAGGATGCATTTGGAGGCGTTTTTGAAACTGGAAAAAACAAGTTTTGTGATGTAATCATGCTTCAGATGCAGCCAAAAGAAGTGCCCCTCAGTATTAAGATAAAGCTTGTGTGCGATTTAGAAGATTTTACATACTGTGATATCAACAACGGTTCCGTCAAGTCTTTTTTTGTAGCGTATCATAAAGCTATCTCTCCTTTACCACAACCTGTGTGCATCTCAAACTGAAAATAAAATATTTTCTCATCTTCAGAAGGAAGATAAATGATGGGAACACCATGCACACACACAAAGATATGCAAAAATAAAGCGTGATGCAGTAAATGCAATTACGGCGCAGGGCTGCTCACTGCTGTTATTGATTTTTCTTTTAAAAAACACAGTCCAGACAATATCAACACATTATCACATTATGTGAAACAAAGGGAATCTGACTATAATATAATGCATTTTACTTTAGTCTGAGCAATGTCAACATAACCACAGTTACATATTCATAATGCCTTTACAGCAAAGCTTATTAGGCCAATGAATTGCTTATACCCATTTGCTAATTTCATACAACACAAAAATCAAATTGGACCCCATGGACACTGTTTCTTATTTTCCTCAATCACGTAATCACCTTTTGATTTCTCCTAGCAATTAATATAGCATAAAAGAGTGTATTTTGAGCTCTACGTTGAACCACACTTTTGCTATGTGCCTTCTGTGCTCAAATACTGTACAAGTTCACATCCAAATCTTGGATCTTTGTAGCCTGCGAGATGGCACACAATCCAGAGTCATATATATATATATATATATATATATCAATGGTTTAACTGATGGGATTTAATGTGAGTTAATCTTCCTTGCACATGCAGTGTAACACAGCTGCACAAAATAAGCTACTGTTTGCCAAAATGGAGACTTTTGACGAAATTCTGCTGTTTTAAACTATCGATCCATCCCTGCCGACATTCTTTCACGCATCCTTGGTTGTGGGCGTGGTTGCTAAGCAACAGGCTACATCCACTAGATGGCAGCCCAGAGTCGAGAGACTCAACGGTCAGGACCAGTGGCGTCGTCCACGTGATACGTAGGCATACGCCACTATACCCCCAACGAAAGGGCCATGATTTCAGTATAACAACTTAAAAATGGACAGTTTTGTTGGCAATGTTGGCATGGTCTGGCAAACATCCCTGCTTTGTGTGTGTAGCTGGTTTTGTAACGGGGGTTAGAGTGGACTATCACAGAACCAGGGTGGAATAAAGTGGAAGAAAGCATCACTTTTGAGTGCTTTCAACAGCCCGGCCCTGAGCGTACAGCAAGTTTAGAGGGAAATGTGTCCACAGAGGGGGGCAACAAAAAAACGGTGCTACAACTACATGATGGGAGCCCCATTCCAACATAACTCCCACTGTTAAGATTACTTTAACAGCTTGAGCTCATGTGTTTCGCGAATATTTTTTTTTCCATAGCACTCATACTCATTATTAATTTTTACAATGTTTGTGCTCAGGGGTGCCCAAAGATCGACCCACCCTAAGCAAGCTAGTGGCACTGGGCCTAGTTAGGAGGGTTTTCCTAACCCCTATGGTGTCATTGCGGTCTCATAGCCAATCATAAAACTTAAGGGTTGTCTCAGAAAATTGTCTCTGCTGTGGACTAATGTAATCTGCTCTTCTTGGGGTCCTCTTCTCAGCTTGGGGGATCTGGGCAATTGCTGCTATGCCTACCCTATCGCAGATGGTGTAAGTAAACCATAAAAAACCACAATAATTAGTGTAAACCATAATATCTATAAGCTCTAAATCTTGAGATCATTTTGGTTTACTTAGGCATACTGTGTACCAGTGCTTGAAGTGGGCCTGTATGCAGTCACTGACTTCTGTGGGTTAGGGTTTCTACATTAGACATTAGTATAAGACTAATTTTGTCTCCATAGAGGTTCTGCAATTTCGTATTTCTGTATTTAATGCTTTCAGTTGGCCAATCTGCTGCTCATCATCGACAGAGGTGAGAAACAACTCCCTTTTTTTTAGCTTAGTAAAAATGAACTGAACTGTGCCAGTGGATTCTGATTGAACCTGGTTGGCTCACTCTTCGATAGCCAAGGTTTAAATTAAATCAACAGATTTGTGCCCGCCCACCTAAAGTGTGCACATTGATCAGTGGAGACGGAACGTTCATGTGTCCATTTTCTATAACAGACTGAAATAAATCCCAAGCTTATGTTGTTGCTACACAGAACAGAGAACACTAGTGGTGCACGGGGCTGATTAGCACCATAGAGCGAGAGCAGCATCGGGTTGATGCGATCTCTGGGGGTCGCCAACAATATAACTCAATGAATTAGCTATGAAATGAAAGGAAAATCATGTGCTGTGTACATGGGAGTGACAATAAATGCACTTTGCCAAGTATATGCCCTGTCAAATGTAACTCAATGCCTGTTGAGAGTGTGGAAGTGTGAGCATACTATACTATAGGCCTGAAGGCTACAGGTATTAAAAGCCATTTATAAGATATTGTATTTTGAAAAAAAAAGGTATAATAAACGCTGTCACTGCCATAGAACTTCATCATCATGCGATTCAGGAGTGCTTTCCACAGCCTGCTGAACACAGGTCTATTTTGTGTGGTTAGAAGTTGGGATGCATTAACGAGACCATTATGTGATGTAGATTTTGTGCCGTCATAGCTTTTCATATTAGACTTAACTATGTATTGTTGCGACATGGCGTTCATGATATAATTGTGAGCTGCTCATTTGAGATAAGAATGGTTAAATTATCTACTTTTAAAGTCAAATATCAACTCCTGAGACCCAGGGGGCCTTATGTTGAAATGAACTGATCACAAGCTAGTGTCTTTTGGGTGAGTTTGGGCATTTCCAAATATAGTGAAAGTAAACGTATATGTTGACCTAGAAGGACAAGCCACCCACATATAAGCAGGTGATCCTTGAGTCCAAATTAACACTTGTGCCAAAACTGCTAAAATTCAAAGGATTGTGTCGAGCCATTCTTGAGATAACACATTCCCAAGATACAAAATCAGGTTAAAAAAAACTCCAAACATTTGTGATGTCAAGGTGACCTCTGATGGAGAAAAAAGTCCAGGTGATTGGTGCCAAATTTGGTCTTCTTGAGATATCGCTCTCCCAACAATGGTCCGGCAGTACGGATGACGCAAGAACGTAGGCTCAGCTGTCACTGGCACCGAAAAATATATGGGCAACAAACCTCATTGTACTGCAAGAATGTTCCGTCTTTAATTCACCACGTTACCTAACTTCCCCCTGCAATCATAACTATTACAGCCACTGCATGTCACGTAATAATAAAACCCAACTATGGGTAATAATAAGCTGCTTTGTGCTCTTTTTTTACAAGAGCATAATCTCAGAGCCGTGGCGTAATGACGGATTTTCATTTACAATAGTTAAACACATTTAGCCACCGCAAAGAAACTAAGACCCGAGATCATACTCGCTCCTGCTTTTCACCAATTTCCTTATTTAATTTTCTTCACTCAATAAAAGGTGATTGACTTTCCTGTGTGTGTCACAACAACTCCAGTAAACAGCTCATTGGGGCTTTTTGTTCAGCCAGGCCTGTTTTCTTTAGCCAACAAATGTCTGCACTCACTATATAAAAAGCCTGGAGGGTACAATTACCAGTGGCAATGGAAAGGAAAATGTTGGTATTGAAAAGAAAAATGAGGCATAATCTTACTCATTTTTCTTATCAGTGGAGGTGCAAGAAGCCTGAGAGGGTACAGTATTTCCCCAGATAACAGCCCGGACAATATTCCACTCATACAAACAACAGTGCAGAGGTACATAATGACCTTAAGTATCTCAACTTGGTAATCCCTATAGGATTGTTTTGGATTCAAGAGGGTGATGATTTTATTTTCCATCAAAAAATAAATAAATAAAAAAGTAATACTTTCTTATGTCATCGTCTGCATTCTCATGATGGTAAATGGTCTGTATTTATACTGTATTTAACCCTTTTCTACTCTTGATGACCACTCAAAGCTCCACTAAAGAAGCAAACAGGAAATTCCTCATAGGATTCTGGGATTCACACATACACTTGTTTATCGTAGAAGCCTACGGGCCAGTGCCCGAACATTGCTTGGACGAAGAGCACAGTTGCTTCCTGTTTGGACTAAATGGCACCGCTATCAAATCTGGTACCCTGCAATCGAATATTTTTCCGGTCATAAGGACGTATAGAATATGTTGACGTAACTTGTTTTTCAGCAATGGTGGCCCCTAGAAACAGGGGAAAGGAAGCACAACTTTTGGTCCTCAAGTGGCTTCTGTACTGGAGATAGAATACCAAAAATGGGCTAATGTGATGTATAGGATGATGATGATGTCAGATAACCTTTAAAATGCAGTGCTTTAGGCAACGTTCTCTTTGTTCTTTACAAGCCTTGTGTCAGTAGAGTGTTTTTATAAAGAAGGAACCCTGATTTAAACGACCCCTATCACTCATCTTTCATACCATTCACACACTTTACCCCTGCAACCCAAGTGTCTTGGCCTTGGAGACATTGGCGTGTAGACTAGCAGAGCTAGGAATCAAACCCACAACCTTCAAATTGAAAGACAACTCCCCCTACCGTCGCCCTACTCACTCAAAGTACTCACAGATGAGACAGCACAGGTCCAGTGATTGAAGACATTTGCGGTGGCATGACTCGATTAATTCCACACACTAGATCTTAATTAACTCAGCATAACCATACAGATGATTTGTGTGCCAATGGGATTTAGTCGATGGGGATGATTGCTTTAAGTAGATATGCTCATTCAATATTCATTATCTCCCCTGTCCCATTTTCTCACGGGGGGCAGAGCAGGTCCGTCACAAGATCAACACATCTCCCTCCTGTCTTCAAAAACAGTTCCATTTCTTAAATAAATTATATTTAAAAAGGATAACTATTTTAGAATTAGGATCCTCTGTGAAATGTTTATCTCCCAGTTGCATAGCTACATTAAACTAGTGATAACCTTCCCGGGCAAATTAAACAAGCCATAAACCGTTTATCTTATTTAACAGCATGAAAATTGCTTTTTGTGGGTCTCATGCAACTGATTTTGTTTTTTAGGCCAGTGTGTTTGCACCAAAGTGGCATTCCAGAGCAAAGAATGCAATATGGTGGCTTACATTTTAGCAACGATGACTGAAAAGGCTCAGAGGGAGGATTTATAATCCTTATCAAAAGCCACAGAGAAGACAAATATAAACCATTCTTCTATTATCGGCCCTTCAAGTACAAAGCAATGGGGAGTGGCGCCGAGACAGCTAAAAGGTGGTATTTAAAAAATGTGTTAAAAGAAAATGCCACGGTGTCGCACAAACCCATAATAATATGAACAGGAGCACAGCATAATAGGCTCTGCTCCAAACCGACTATTGTTTTCATCATATCTGTACAGAGAAACTCTGTGGAGGAACACTGTAGCTCTGAGAACTGTTACCTCCTCTTCTCTGCTCTGTGTGCCCTGTGCTGCCTCCATTATTTTTACTTGCCTTCAGAGTTGAATGCTTATAAAGCGAGTGTTCTCAACCAGAACAAACATGGAAACTAAAGATCATTTCAGTCCATACATATTAGGGAGGACTCACTGATTCGCATCAGTGGGCCGACGCAGAAAAGTTCAGAACACCGTTCCCCCTAATCAAAAAGTTTATACTGGATATAATTAGGAATAAACTAGAGCTGAATTGTCGGCAGACACATCTCATGTCTGACTCTTTCTTGAGGCGGAAGCGTATCCAGGTGAGTCACAGATTATCAGGGACGATGTTCAGCCTAATTGTTACAAATCATGAAAGTATGGCGACCTGAATACAATTATAAAAAAGTATTTTGTCAGTGTTCCACTGTTAATAGTGAGCATCAGCAAATGTTTGAAAGTAAACACAGAAGCACTGGTTCAAGGGTCCATTATAAAAGGACTTGGAAAAGGCCTTGGAGGTCTAAAAGAAAAAGCACAATTGGAATCGTTACTGAGCTGCAGCACCGGAGAAACACGATGTAAAATGCAGATACATCGTTTTAGTTAATGTATGATTTGATGAGAAAAAAAGAAATAAAAAAATAAACCTAAACTTTCTGTACCACGTTGAGTTGCGCAACGCCACACTGTATTGCCTTGAATCACATTTTCCTTGAATCCAATCATATTTAATTGCACTGTGCCACAATACGGTTAGCTGTATCATGTTGCATTGGCAGTTGCTCAGTTAATGTCATTTTAACAACAACCTCGGTGACAGAGATACACATTTCTACAAAAATACAGATGCCGACATTGAGATTACGGATGTATGGGTTGTGTTTTTATAATTTCCTCAAAAAAATATTACAACAAAAACTGACATTTTAAATCTTCTGCTTTGATATCTTTGGCAGCACCCTTTTTATGCCTGTGCTTAATCCTCTAAATGACTCTAAATGGCAACCACTATTTATGTTAAATGAGAGGTGTAGGCTCATTTTCTAATAGAGTTACATTAAAAACAGTGGAGTGGCCATTATGGAGAAAACAGGTTTCTGAGAGCTTAAACAGACCTTTTAAAAAATAATACAATATCAAATTGTTAGGGTAGGGTATGGACACACAGGTTTAACACACAACACAAACCACGTCTTCAGATCTCACTAAACCATCAACTGAACCAAAAACATCACATTTCCAACCGTGACATACATACCTGTGCTGTTTTGTGACCAGAATTTGCATTTTAATACCAAACATCGTTGTTAAGTCAGTTGATATAATGATACAGATCGATTGGTCAAGTGAGCTAAGGAGGCAAGGCTTAGGCTTAGGTTAGTTATCCTCAGGACCAGAAATGTGTTTATTTGCCATAAATGTGACGTAACTCCACCTTAGTGGACTAGTATTTCAGTCAAAATTAGTGAACTGACCAGCACAGGAACTGAAACAATAAAATATCAGATTATACTGTGGTTTTTGCGTTGTATGATGAGTTGTGTGTGCAGACGAACCTGCTTCTCAGTAATGGCCATAATGTAAAAGTTTAAAAATGTCAGGGGAGGTTGAGCCTTTTCTTTAACAGATTATAAGAGCTGACCAGACCCTTGAGCACTTAATGTCTTAAGACTTATCTCTTCTTAATGGCTTTTAACAAGAATTAGGTATGAGACACTTTGGGCTCACTGTACAGTCATGAACTATTCTAATTTACTTTTCTGTTGTCCTCCTCTGTTGTCACCGACCGACCTATTTTGTTTTCCTTCATTGTGGAACTATGTTTGTTCCAGCAAGTCACATTTTTTATAGTAACAAACTGTCACTAAGTTTGAGACTGAACTTCAGAGGATTTTTGAAAACATGATGGTGGAAAAAAACCCAGATTTTTGCTTTTTAGGTCAAGAACAACCAAAAGTGTGAGAAAACATTTCTAGTTGTAGAACTCTTACGTAATAACATGAATAATTTATGTTTCATAACCAGGAAATGGTTATCGCCATCCTTATTTCCTCAGTTCAGCCACAAGTGGTTACAACGCCATCACTTTGATATCCACATCTGTATGCATGCAAAGGCATCATTCCAATCCAGAAAAGGTGAAGTCGCACACGTGCGGTTTGCAGAAATGAACGGTGCCAACATACGATCCTGGAGACCGGGTTGCTCAGCTGCACATGAAGTGGATTTTATATTAAAAGCAACGAGAAAGAGGTTCTGCACAGGTTTGACTCTCTCCCACTTTCACACCCATAATCACAAGTCCTAAACTCTCCATCTGCTAGAAGGCATCCACATGGGCAGTATTTCACCAACGGGACATAAAAATCCAGCGTATTTTCATCAAAGTGTTTCAATAATTACCTGGGTAAGATGTTGAGTTATGCTGTGAAAAGTAGACAAAGAAACCACAACAACAAAAACTATTTTATAAAAGACATTGTTGCCTTAATTACTTTTTTTTTTATAAAGAACAACAATGACATGGGACAACAAAACTGACATTGCAGAGATAGTTTTTGTTGTTTGTTTTCTTTTCTCTTTTTCATTGCTATCTTCTGTCCCCTGTCCTCATTTGTTACAGCTCCCTGTTGGGCGACTTGGAAGAGTAGCAGTTTTGGAAGACCGATGATTCATAGCGATTTCTCAGAAGCAAAAAACAAACAAACGTGAGATTTGGACGACTCGACACACAGCACTTAGACACGCTGTCTGTTCTTTATTCGGTATCAGAGCTGCTCTGGATCTGGGACTAGTTTATGAATTCATTTTAAGCGCCAAAACTAAAAAAATCGGGGCTTACAAAAAGAGTATACAATAAATGCAATTCTGATCTGATTTTGATTTCCCCTAACAGCAATGAGTCTCTGCTTGCTTAATTAGCAGGTCACTGCTGCTGAGGTTTATTAACTCCCACTGCTGCAGCTGATTTAACATGGTGGCTGGTGTTTAGCTGAAAGATGTGTTGGAAATAATGGGAAGTAAAGGGGAGATGTTTTACTTAAAAGCTTCAGTGTGCAACTACTGGTGCTAAAATACACTCTTAGAAATAAGGGTTCCAAAAGGGTCCTTCTACAAGGGCTGAGGTTCTACTTGCTTCTGAACCCTGAAGAAAGGGTTTTTCAACGGTTCTTGGTAACACTAATGGTTCCAGTAAGAACCATTTTGATCCAGAGAACCCTTAAAAACCCATTTCCTGAATTTTAAAAGGGTTCTTGGTGGAACCTTTATAAAAAGGTTCTACCTGGAGCCAAAAAGGGTTCTCCTATGAGGACAAGCCGAAGAACCTTATATGGCTCTACTTTGCAATTTTATTACCAAGAGTGTACTGCTTTTCCATGATACAGTTCTGGCACTACTACTACTCAAATCATGCACGTCATTTTCCATTACTACGCTACCTCCCCAACGTGGTATACGTTGAATAAAGATGAAGCACCACTCGTGTCACTACCCCGAGAGGCTAACCCCACACCTCAGGTGACCCTGCAGAGCTTTCTGAAAGAATACGTCGAGGTCCATATTCACTACCCTTGTTTCGGTATCTCACTACCTTCAATGTGTTTCAGAGAACTCAGGCAAGCACAGATCAATGCCATAGGCACACCCTTGGGAATAATACACAACTCCTTATATGGACATCCTGTGTGTGTGTAGGGCTTCTTGTTAATATGCTTTAACAGCATTATGTGAACTCATTTGATCTTATTTGAATGACATTTAGTGATATGTAATAACTACTCACTGGGCACATTACTCTACGGACGTCATTTCATTAACATTTACTGCATTTCTCTTGTCAGGTGAGACACCAAGACCAAGACACAAGTAGCCACCAGTCATAAAAAAAAGTAAGGTCCCTCATGATGTCACTCCAGCTGGATTATTTGGCATCCTTTGTCCGTAAATACTGTATGCCAATCCTCCGTCGTTCGACAAGAGTCTCTCAAGTCAACTCGTGATGAATATCCAACCTAACCCTGAAACGCCTGGACTGGCGTGGATGAATAATGTCACAGCAGGAAAGAGTTTTTGGAGCCACAATCCCTCACTGTCATTAGCCTTGGCAGACAACCCAGCCCTGGATTTAACTATGGTGGTCAGTTATGACTCCAGGCCCTTGTGTCATTTGGCATTTTTGAGGCGAATGGTGTGTTTGACAACATGGAGTAAATTAGAAAGTAAAAGGCCTTCGATGTTTCATCCGCAGAAGCGGCATCACGTGACATATCAAGGCCACAATACACCCGAAACATCTTGAATCAGAATAACTAATTCCACAGATGCTTTTTTTTTTCATTTTAAACGAGAGTTTTTAAATAGTGTGGAGTGTGTAGGCTGTTGTTGACCTACTTCTCTGATGGTGTAATCATATCAGTGCATATCTAATTTTTTATTTTACTTCACATTCACCGCTGCTAATGTATTATGTATATATTTTATGTTGAGACCAAAGACAGCTGGACAATGAAGTTCTATTCAATTCTTTTTTTTTTTTTATCTTGACAATATTATTCGTTAAGGCACACTTTTAATTGGGGCGCCGTTGAGTATAATTTGAAAAGAATAAACGTTTAATGACAACCTGAATTACCTGTAATTAATTCTTCATGTTTCAGATGAGTAAGTACAGAGAACAGGCTGTCAGGAGCAGTTGTCAAATTAGTCGTCATTGACATTAATTGGATGCACTACACCTAGTCGTGATGTCCCCATCCCACACCCCCAAACCAACAACCCACCCACTGTACGTGCTTTTACACAAGCACCTAAAAGAAGTAAACTAATCAAGAACATAGATATCAACAACCCAGTAGAACATTCTAATGTAATTACACAGTAGTAGAGCTGCTATTAGAGGTTTATTTGCATTGTGACAATGTCACTCCTAACATTTTGTTGCGACGAAGAAGTGCTTGATCTTCACACAGGTCCTTACCATCACGGGGACAAAATAAAATAAAAACACCTCCGGACTGAAAGGAGTCTTAAGACTTCCTGAACTTCCAGCAGCGAAATGGTCGGTGTATCGCCACAGCCTCTCCTGGCAAGAGGCACGGAGCTTGCTCCGATAAGCAGCTGTCATTTAGAATGTTGCTATCTACTGACAGTTTGTAGAGCTCAGCGAAAATAGGGAGTGATGCTGGCGCTCTCGGAGAGGACGGATTTTCTGTCTCTTATCAGTGACCAGACAAACTGACAAGCTGCCCATGTTAAAGAAGCTAGGGGTCAGAGTCAATCAAGCTCAGTCTTTTGCAACAGACCACTCAGGCATGTTGTCATACAATTTCCAGTAATAGGTGCTCAGAGATCAACAAACATTCCTCCGCAGGAAGATGTCCTCGAGAGGTTTAATCTGGCAAACCCAGCAAAAACATGTTTTTAATGTTTCGAGTCAAGGCAGGATTTTGACTTTTGGACCAGGGTCCACCTAAAACTTTCAAATATAAAATCAGAACAGCCGGAAGTCACTGTCTGGCCTGGTTCTGGATGTGCTGCAGCAAATCATTCTGCTATGTTGCAAAATTCCAAAGCTAACTGACCATTATTTTACTTTATGTATCATTAAGCCTGCGGCCTCAGTTTTAGATGTTACGTTATAGCTTTTGCTGTTCATTAGACAAACGCAGCAGGATATTATCTGGGTCAGTCACAACAGCGGGAGAATCCAGGTGAGGAGGTGGAGCCTCAGTCGAACACAGAGGAGGCAGAACACTCAACCGCTCGCTCTTTGTAATCTACACTTTGCTGCTGTTTTCTCATGCACAAATGCTATTCTCTGGAGATTATCTGGTGATTGGACTGGGGGATTGGAAAAGCCAGGGGCAACTTTTGCAGACATCTTTGGACAATCTCAGCATGTCTGGAGGCAAGAACCAGACTTTTTAGACTACAGTTATTTATTCATTTATGTTTCACAGAAGGCACTCTATGCTGTAGTGGTAAGCAGTCTTGCCTTTGCAGCAAGTAGATAAGGGTTCACGAGCCGGTCAGAACAAGGGCCTTTCTGCATGGCGTTTGCATGTTCTCCACATGTGTGCATGGGAGTGTGCTGCCCTTCAGAGCTTCATATTTAACCTCTACATCACCATCGGGCCTTATTTAAACAACCACTGAACAGAAATCTCCATTTTCTTTTCCGTTGAAATGTAAACTTGTAAATATATCAGAAAGAGTCTGTGTGCAATATTTTCGATGAATGTAAAATGACTATTATTTTTTTTTTCAGGATCAAACACAAAGACTTGAGCATTGTTATAAGCAGAACAAAGAAGGGGGCTCAAGGTTGCTAAGAGAATTCTCTACAAATGAGCCTCACCAGGGAGCGAAGACAACCTTCGTTCTGAGAATGTTTTCCAATTTTCTTTAAAACAATCGTGGGTTTGTGGTTCTTCTTAAGATACAGGTATTTTTGTTTTTGTTTTTGTTTTTTAAAATTAATCTCACATTGAGTTTTGGCCTACAAATTAACCTTGATGCTTTTTATTTAGGAACAAAGACCACTCGTGACTCTCGAAGGCTGTTGCTGATTGCGTTTTAAGGTATAATCTATTGCTAAAGAGCAAACATGGAGTACATACCAGTGTCTAATAACACATTCATTAACAAAGATCTTGGTGGTTCCAGGTGTATAATTCTTGGGTCACTGTCATGTATAACCATAACCACATGACCATTAATTAAAAACCTGTGTGTGCTACTTGGTGTGTTTATTTAGTTTTCAGAAAAGCCTATTTTAATTCTAGTCGTGCAATGACAATAAAGGCTTTCCATTCAACTCTATTCTATTCAGATATAGCAGTGGTGAGACACGTAAATATTCAAAGACACTGCAAAAATGAACAGGAACTCTGCGAATGCTGTTCTCTGTAGTGTTTTATTCTCAGAATAGCACAGTTCACTTGTGCTGTAAATTGGGTTGTCAGTTTTACGCAACCCCGCCCCACACTCAGCATCAAAGGTGCAAATGTGGTTTC
This sequence comes from Microchirus variegatus, assembly GCF_963457635.1. Classification (NCBI taxonomy): domain Eukaryota; kingdom Metazoa; phylum Chordata; class Actinopteri; order Pleuronectiformes; family Soleidae; genus Microchirus; species Microchirus variegatus. Next base: position 11,306,326 of record NC_139803.1, read on the forward strand.
TTTTGGCGACATTATTTGTAGCAGTTTTTGTAGCAGAAATGTGTTGCTTTTATGAATCCAATAAGAGTTTCAAGACGCCAAAGTCTTGGGTGCTGATGCTCAAATACTACAAAGTCACTGAGGGTACCAGCAGCTGGAGGGGTGTGTCCATCTGTTGTTGTTTTACACCCCTCCATGGCTGGAGGTATTATGGATTCAAATCATCTTGATGTGACTTGTCATCTCTCGACGACACCCTCATAAATGCGACGTCTCACAAACACATTTAGGGATCTTTGTCAAATTTACCATCAACCATGGGTGGATGAAAAGATTGTCCTACAAGGTTGTATTCCTAAGACTGTGAATGTAATGTAAAAGGCGTAAAAAACATGTTCACGTCTTCTTCTCTGTTTTCTTCAGTGTAACATAACAGCAAAACTACAGTGCTAGCATATGTAGTACAATCTTATAAATAAAAGTGCTAAGTAGAACCACATGAGGTTCTTTGGCTTGTCCTCATAGGAGAACCCTTTTTGGCTCCAGGTAGAACCTTTTTGTAAAGTTTCTACCTGGAACCCTTTTGGAGGGTTCCACCTTTCCTGGAAACCTTTTAAAGGGTTTAAAAAGGTTCTCTGGATCAAAATGGGTCTTACTGGAACCATTAGTGTGACCAAGAACCCTTGAAAGACCCTTTCCTGAAGAAAGGGTTTTTCAGAAGCAAATGGTTCCAGGTAGAACCTCAGTCCTTGTAGAAGGACCCTTTTGGAACCCTCATTTCTAAGAGTGTACAGCGTAGTAGTACCCAAAATACACACATAAACAGGCACATGTCAAACATGTACTGAGGTAGGTCAAGTAAACATGGAAGAGATGCCCTTTTACAAGTTAAATGACAACCACTGTGACAAAATAATGTTCTGCCAAAGCACTTTTTTTCTGGATGTTATTCAACACTGTGACTTCACAGCTGCATGGTACAGTGATTCTTTTCGTTTTTTTTTTTTTATTTTTATTCATCTCTGTCGAACTGGCATCCAACACACACATCGCATTGTGAAAGAGACACCCACGGCTCACAATGCATTAAACATCTGATATTGAGCGTCTTTGCGCACTGTCACAATATTAATCAAAAAAAAAACCTCTCGCCGTTGCTTACTGACCCTGCAGTTCATCTGGCCATCGCCACTGCATACAAACACAGAGATATGATTACCCAGTTTAATTATGTTTCTCATAGACACCTTATGAGATCCAAGGCTCGTATTCACATTTATCTTTGTATTTAAAACACATAATGTAAGACCTCACCAGGGGGATAAAAAAGAGGCAGGAATGAAAACCATCCCACTGTAACATTGCACCTGTACATGCAGAAACAGCAGCCACCAACTATTTTTTTTTGCCCCGCAATTTCCGATAATTGTACTATTTAAGGGATTCTGCAGAAATACTGCCTTGACTTCCTCTCGCTATGGGACATTTAAAATATTATATAACACAAGTGCAAGTACTTTTTTGACTGTACTGTAGTAGATGCTGATACAGTATCTGCAGCTCAGCACATATGTGACTGAGACTCGCTGGGGTTTTAAACAGGACTTTAAAAAGCAGTAAATTGTAAATACCAAAAAATGGCCAAAAGGACTTAGTTACAGGACGTTATGTTATGGTTAAGATAAGATAGACATTTTGGGAGTTGGGTGTTATCATGCATAGGTTTTTATTGTTTTAAGTCTATCTTCTTTCCATTGTTTTAGGGAATTAAAGAAAGAATGAGGAGCTGATCAGGGTAACTAGATCTCTGATGTTTCATATCACTAAACAAAGGCAGATATCTAATAATGGGTGAATTATCCTGGACACAGCAACAGCTCCAATGTGTAACTTCTGTTGCCGAAAAACTGCGAGGTCCATATTCCAACCGCTCACAGCTGTCTTTGCTATACTGAGAAACACAGATGGTGCTTTCAGACTGACATGGTTCTGGTTCTGGCTCTGGTCTGGAGTCAATGTTCACACCAGTTTAAGAGGAAAGCCCACCAAAGACACAGGCACTTTTTTCCTCAAAACTTCCTCTACTTCCTGTCGGGGATGTCACGGTACACGAGGAAGAACCAACTATTTTTTTGGTTCCAGCTCCAAATCAATTATTTTTTTTAGTTTGAAAATATACCAGCCAGTTCAAAATTAGGTCCGGGAAGTGGATCGGCACAGAGCCCTGCCTTTTAAATTGTGTGGAGCTGGCTCAATCGGCACAGTGTGAACATTGTGTGAATGGTTTAAATATAATGGGCATTCGTTTATAATTAAAAGTTACACACTAAAGCTTTAATACCAAAGTCCCTCTAGGATTGTTTTGCCACTTGGCAGCCATTTTGTTAACACCTCCGGGCAGCTACAGTTTTTCAGACTAATAAGACCAGACTCCATCTCAATGAATGAGCGAGCTGTAACTTCTAATGTTCACTGGGAAATAACTACACATATGGAAATCGTCCATCAAATCTGACGAAAACAATTAAAAAGATAAACGACTTTGTCCCAGAATAAAGTTTAAATGCATTTTTTGCCTCCCCACAGTGTATTATTATTATTATTCCCACGCATGCACAGGGTTTCACCCAGCAGACCTCTTTTATAGCTCAATTCAGAGACGGCTCTTGAACAAACAGGTTGATGTAATCCCGACTATCAGGACACGCAATATCGTCTTCTCCCGTGCTTGTTTCAAGTCCGTCCACCGGTCCCGCATCAGATGAGACGATAGATGTCCTCAAGTGTGTGCTTGCGTCAGTGCAACAAACAAGACATTATTTCCCAGTTCAGCTGTGATGCAGGAGATAATTGGTGCCGGGAAACCAATCATTTGCGCTAACGTCAATGATCCACTATCATTAGCATTCCAATGTTTGTGTCTCACCATATAATGTCTTTGTTAATACCTTTAGAGGGACATTAGTGAGCATTTAAAGATCACAAATGAGATTGTTGTTGATGACTGACGCTACAGAATAAGGTCGACGTCAAATCGAATTGAATTCAGCCGTAGTGAAATGTTTTAATTCGCATTAAGACTATCCTCGCATTACTGACACTGGACACTAGAACATACAGAAACAGGCCTGATTTACCATACATTTAACATAAATCATAAATCAAGCTGGCAGGAATCCGTGCACACGCTCTCGTGCCATCACGCACCAAATATGTTCAAATACAGTTAATTGAGATCAAAGCAAAACAATCTGTAGCTGCAAATCTTTGCTATATTTGACCACACAAGGAACACTATAGGGTTCAGAAGATGAATAGGGAAATATGATCACATTTATCATACTGATATTAGTCTAATTGCATGGCTCTGGAGACGGAAATTGAACTCCTATACCTATTTCTATGCCCCATTTGTCAGGACGTGAATGGCACTTAGAGGTTTAACAAATGCTGATGAATCATTGCTGTGAGGGTGTAACACTGGAATGACGGATCATTTCAGTGAAGTCAGGGGTAGATGCAGGTGCAACTCTTAGAAAAATAAAAATAAAAATGTTCCCAGGTGCTTTTTGGTGCCAAAACCTAATGTTTAACATTAGGTTCTGATGTTTTGCTTCCATATGTGGTCTTCTGCGAGGACATTTTTGTTACATCATTTCCCCGAATGAGCTACAGTATGTCATGATTAATAACAGGTCAGAGACAAAAATGCAAACATAACCCTGGGAGAATAGACAAAATGCATTCCTTGATGGAATGTAATTAAAGATGCAGATTGGTAAGCGAGGGAACTGCAATGTAGCATAATGCAAATCGGACAAGAAAAGAAAAGAAAGGAAAAAGAAAGGAAAAGAAAAGGCATCACAGTCCAGAGATAGAATCTTGGATGTCTCCAGTGGAATGACCTTGGCTAATACAGGCAAGGCTAAACTGGCTGCCAAAGATCCTGTCTGATCCAATCAGCATCTCGAGAATCAGGGACTTTTTTTTTCTTCTTCTTGTTCTTCGTATTTCACTTTCCATTCACTTTGCGAGCTACAGTATACGGACTAAAGTGAATTCAAACTCAGCGAGGGCGACTCCCTCATAAAAAGATATATATTGTGTCCTTGAGAGTGAAAATTAAAAGTATATTCAGTATTCAATATAGATCTGTTTACATCCTCCACTCCTAAGTGCAGCCACGTCTTTGATCCTCCATGTGCACACGGTTTCCCAGGCGGTCGTTGTGAGATGAACAACAAAAGACAAATTGGAGCATCATTTTCATAAAATGTCTGGGCCCCTCGTGGAATACTGCAGCGATCAAGTCTTCTTAGAGACGCAGAGACAAAAAAAAAAACCTAGCGCTTTGATTTCTGCACGTTTGTTATCTAATTATTTTCAAACCATTTATTCAAAATTAACTTCATCGTGTTAAGCGACGCTAATCAGCGGAATGCTGAGGAACAAAATGAAACACAAAGGCTTTCAGTTGTTTTTTTTAAACTGATAGTCTATTTTAGTATTTGTACTCAGCGTGTGTGTGCGTACTGTGGAAGCATATTCGGGGATCAGGCATCCGAAAAAAAAAATTAATTACGTGCGCAGCATACACACAAAAACACACTTCCTTCCATCCTCATTAACAATATCACACGTCTCCTCATGCCCTGTCTGCCAAGTCATAAAGGACACCATGGACTGTGACACAGTCACATGACTCATGTTGTCCATGAGTTTGTATTTACTGCGTTATACTGTCATTAACCATGGCTTTCAGTCTTTCTTTCTTAGAAAATGTATGAAAGCAGACACAATATCTATTTATAAAGCAAGTTGCGTCTGTGTGTCTGTCTGTAACATGTCAGGCATATCTCGCTGACCGGTAGTCAGATCGCCCTAAGACTTTGGATATGGGCTGAGCATGGCTCGATGGTGTGCATCATTGATTTTCGCTGATTTATCATGTTGCATTTTTGCTGATTTATCACACTACACCAGCCAGGCAGTGGCTCATCAGCAGCAGCTGCGCTGTCTGGGGCGGGGTGGTGGGAGTGAAGAGGCTGTCCTCACTGTGGGTGAGACATTTTTGGGCAGTTCACCACGGAATGTGGGGTTGTACTGAAACAACGAGGTGTCCATTCACCAATACACGATCACATTTGCATTAGCATGCTACTACTTTGCGAGGCTACAATTAGCATTAGCATAGGGCTAACCTAATACAAACACTGTGCAACCTCATTTGGCACAACGCAAATGTTTTCATTTTCGATTAGCATTAGCGTAGCTGAAAAATCTTCTTCAGCTCCCACTATAGGAATACATACTTTCTGTATGCGGGCACTGCGCTAGTTTCTATAGTCCAACAGATGTCCTCAGACACCAAAAACATGCTGCATATGAACCTTAACATTATGTACTTTTAGGCATTTTTCTCTGAAAATACGGTCACGGCTTAGCAGGTTGAAAATTTAGACTCTATCATTGACATGTTTAATCACAATGATGATGTATTTCAATATATAAAAACAGTGAGGAAACACTAAAGCAGCAGATAGGGCTGGCTGCTGATAAGGAAAGCGTGACAGTTACAGTGATATTTATAGGGATTATCATTCCTTAATAGCATGCCTACTGTTCTGTTTCACTGTAAATCTCAATTAACTATTAATATTAAGAATATTTCATCCGAAAAAGTAGCCTGTGCTGTCTTTTTTTGAGGCCGTTACCAAAATAAATGGCATCCAAGGAAACCACATAGAGTTACTTGTTCTTTAATGTGTTTTGCTGCAGTCCTGCATAAAGAAAGAGAATCTATCCGTTATACAAGCCGGCAGAGTATCAGTGCATATGGGGGTGGCTGTAACCTCGAGGTAAGAGAAGGAGGCTCGAGAACAAGAGGTCATCACTCTCAAGACAGCAGCACAGCTGGAGGTAGCTTTCCCTGTTCATTGTTTTATTGTTCACCATTTAGTCTATAGCGTGTCACAAAATTTGGTATCCACCTTAAAGAGCCAGCGTACTTGGCACAAACGCTATTTCTCTCGCTAAAGTTTTAAATCGTTTTTAAAACACATCTCTGCCAATACGTCTCCATCTCATGTTACCATTTTAATTCAAATAAATGAATTCAACGACTCTACCACATGTGAAGTACCATACTGTGTGGGTTTGGAAATTCACACACAACTCGCCATACCAATAAAACAAACATGTGGATCGATAGAAAAAAAGGTTGGCTTTGTGCTTCCACATCACGCACCCTCTCAATCTCCGATTGTGAGCAAAACATCAGAGTATCCAGTGCAAATATTATGTTACTCCAGAGGGTACGGAGCAAATTTAGAGACAGATTGTATCTTCAATAAGAAATGGGAACTGAATATGCTATTTGCATTGAGTATCTGTTTTTGAAAAAAACTGGAGATGTTGGAAAAAGACTGAACTATAAAGGACTGAATCGTAGTTTTTCATCACGTATACAGCATATATTACACAATATATATATACTAAAAGTCGATTCAGACTGCAATCAGAAGAGTTTGAGACTGAAAGCCTTTCAGAGCAGAGAATACTGCTTATTTTACCATACATAACTGATTTACAGGAGAATTAAGGAATAACTAAGCTATTAGATGCACATTACTCAATAGGTGATGTTAATGATGAGGCTATTGTTGCGAAAACCTTTGGTTATTGTCAAAAAACGCGAAAGACAAACGTGAAGAGATAAGTGGTTTTCCCCCTACAGCCACCGAGTTGCTATTGTCTAACGCTGAGTCATGACTCTGTGAATTCTGTAATTGAAACTGGTAATCGATCGATTTCACTGGATGTTGCCAATTAATTCCACTGTATTTAATTAGAGGCCACCAGATCTGGATCACTATTTAGATCAGAGAGGCCACGACTGCTGAGGTCGACATTTAACCATTGCGTCGGTATCATTTGGAGATGGAAGGAATGGGCAAAGTAGATAATTCTGGTTTATTAAGAACTTTTAGTGTGAATGCACAATGTTTCGCAGTAAAAACCTCCTGTACAGTTTAGTCCATGACTTTTAACGCTTGTCTAAGGCAAAGACTGAGCTGTGGTTCAAACTGCTGCAAACCTCGACTTTGCACTTATGTCAGTGTAAAAACATGACTGTTTTGGCTCTCGTCAAGAAGATGATTGGTTTCTGTTGGCATTACAGACAGTCACTGACTGTTAATTACTCAAATTGAAGTGTTTGGTTGTTTTGTGAACCGCCATGTTTCTCTCTCTTTACGATTGCAAGTTATTGACCTTACTATGTAAAGTAAAATATTCAAATACTATTGATTAATTAATCAATAGTATTAATAGTATTAATTAATTAATTCAAATAACCTTAGCATTCAAAGCATTCAAAGTCTAAATACTTTCTGAATTCATTGTCGAATTAATCAGCCTTTTACAAAACAAAACAGCTCGGCCTCTAAAGACACAGGCTGTTTTTTTTCTTTAAAGATGCCACTTGAAGGTAAAAAGCAACAAGTGCCCTTATTATAAGTACAAGAGGACAATGCAGAATTACTTCTCGTCGGAAGAGTCACCTCTGCTGAAGCGCACAGTGCGAGCAATCGCAAGCTGTCACCAGCCTTAGATTTTGTTCCGGGAACAATCTCCCGGTGCTTTATTGACATGAAAGTGATGAGTTCAACAAAGCGCTGCCAGAGATGTGTTGATGTGCTTCTTACCTCCAAACTAGAACCCCCATGCAAACAACAAAGCTGTGGCAAAGGCAAAAAAAAAAGAGAGAGAGAGAATCTGCAGGGCTGCTGAAGAACTTCTGAGGAATTACTTGGAGCATAATAGTACCACAAGACGGCTTCTTTGAAGGGCTGGATCTGTGTTATATTAGTTGAGAAAATTGGAAAGCACTTGACAGATTCCCTTGATGTCCACTGACTTCTATCAAAGGTTCTGGACTAAGATAGTGGGGTTATTTTTGGGGCTTATGATCGAAAGGAGTAAAACATGTCATAATACAAAAAAAAGTGACCCAGATCCTGTTTACAAAGTGATCGGAACTTCTTTTGATTCTTGATATGCCACCCACCCCCTCCACCCAGTCCTCCTCCAGTCCTTCTGCAACAGTGGAGCTGGTTTTCAAAATAGAGGCAGTAACTTGAAGTGCAGTCAAACCTATTTGAATCACAGTTAGTGGGTGGAAATGGAGTCAAAGAGAGGGTTCACACACTGAATCACCACGACAGCCTGGGAGGCCCTCTGGAGCGTGAGTAATAGTCCTGATGCCTACGTAGTCTGATAACGTGTTTGTGAGAGGCTACTTTACCTATCGGAACAGACACACACACACACAGGCTGTTATGCTGGAGAGTCACGCAGTCTAATTAATGGTTATCATAAATGTCGAGCAGCAGTGGCGATGGAGTCGACACTTACTCAGGGTCATTGTGGCATCACTCAACACAGTAAGTAGCCAGAAGAAAAATTTATGTTTTGGGGCATTTTTTTTCCAATTACAGCAGCAGATCTCTTTCAAAACATTTCTTTTTTTTTTTTAATTCCAATTTGTTTTATATTGTCTGGTAACTTAGGACCAAATCCTGACAGTCGACTGTTGGCTTGATGATTAATGCGGGACACTTTGCCGTGTCAGCGTCCCAGATATCGGACCTCATAGGTGGACGACCTACAGCTTCCCGTTCTGTTGCGACACGCTCAATTGGAAGAGGAGGCCTTTGGCCTTCCTTGAAAGGCAAAAACACTAATTGGCTGTCAACAGAACAAATCACCACATGAGAGAGGGAAAAAAAACCCAAACAAATGACCAGTCAATTTGACCAAGAGTGGTCACACTGGAGGCTGTTCTCCACGTTCGTAGATCATGTCAAGAAGTCACTTTTTAAACATCCTCCTCTGTGGTCATCACGATAACGTGGATAAGTGGTTAAGGGGTGAAGTATACGAGTGCATCAGTCATGAGCAGCAGGTCACTGGTTTGATTTCCATCTATTTCTTATTTCTTCTCACTGAGTTTATCCAGAAAAGGTAAAAAAAAGCCTTCTTCCACTACAAAGAAAAAGCCCCTCTTCTACTCATACAGCATACTTACAAGAGCTGTATTACCAGTGGCACTTTTCCATTATACAGTTCTAGAACTACTCGAACTGTATAATGGAAAAGTTACCAGTGTTCCTTATTCAACAGGTCCAGAGAACAAACACCTGTTCAGTTTGTTGGATGTAGCTCAGTGAAATACAGCAAAGATTGCCACAGTTGCTACTTCCTCTCTCTGCAGCTGTGTGAACAGTGACACGCAGACTTATCGTTGCTGCATTAGGTCACATCATCCCATTTATCAAATCTTTCCGGTCAATCATTTCTTCAGACCGACGTTCACCTGCTTCTCAGATAAGCACGAGCCATCGCAATTATAAATGCTCCTCCGCCAGTATGGTTGAGTGCACTCATTGTATCTTGCGTCAAAGCTCGCACTTCTTTTCCCCCAGAATACAAAGTAGCTTTTGAATATTCTGCATATTCGCACATATCATGTGGTTCTGATGCTGTTGCACCACAACAACAACACTAGATCGTGCGTTAGCCCATTTAGAGTATGCATTTATCGAAATGTACTTGATGCCTAAAGGCCATATTATACGATTGCACTCAATGTGCCATTACATTTCTTATATTCAAACACACAAACATGTTTAATACCCATTTCACAACAGATGGGAACATAAAAACGAGGCGCAGCTGCAGAGAGCTGCACACATCTGTGCCCGCGGAGCAATGGGGGTTAGGTAGCCTCGACCTTTCTCGGGATTCAAACTGACAACCACCCATTTACAAGCCCAATAGCCTTCCTCTTGACGACTGGTTGTATACAACACATGTCTGGTTTGGTCATGGCCTGTATTTAATAATATCACATGTCATTCACACCCATTCGCCCCGCCAAGGAGCAATTTGTTCCGTTTCTTGCCCAAGGACACTTGGGCATGCAGACAGAGTGTCCCTCTGGTTAGAAGATGACCGCGCTTTACCTCCCGAGCCTCGGCCAGACTTAAGAGAATGAATGAGCAGCTCCTCATGAGGATGCTCCTGCTGTTCCTGTATCAGTATTCCTTCAGCTCACATAACAACCGGACTCATGAATCTCATCAATATAACATTTACGCCGATGTGCCGACATCAAACGTCATTCGGTTGTTAATCCGTCACAGTGTGGGCCTTAAAAACACAGCCCGGTGTGTAGAAACAGACCACACATGGTTAAAACTGCTGCAGGAGTGTCAGACAGGCAAACTGCACTTACACTGCTCATACATATACATTCAGGAGAGGAGAGGCAGGACTTTTTCAGACACAGATGGAAGGAGATGCATAAAGAGCATCAGATTCTGTATTATGTTGTATTTATCTGAAAAGAAAAAGTGCTGGTGGTCAAAATTCTTCACCAGGAGAGTGTTTATTTGCATGAGGAAACTTTCCCCTTTTCCATGAGGTGGTGGCTCCATATTGGATGAAAGAGAGGCAAACTCAGTTAGAGTTGAGTTTCCTGTCCAATGCAGTTAAGCTATACATATTAGCTGCACCATGTTTTTCTTACTCTATCCCATATCCCAACAGTAAGTAATCATCAGTGTTGTAATGTAATGAGGTAGAAATACTCAGTTTGTTACAGTTTGTTACTCCTTACTACCAAATAAAATCAGAAGAATAGTCGGTAAATCAGTGCATCTTCTACCACACGTCTTTCCTTGTCCTTGAGCTGCATGGGGTTAAATGTATTGCCCAAGGACATATATAATGGAGCCGGGAACCAAACCCACAACCTACCAGTTGTAGGTTTCACTCAGTTTCACTGAGCTATTTCCTATCAGAAAACTACATTTGATACTTAAGTACACAAAACCTCACATAGTAAAGACGACATTTTCTAGTAATATCCTTGTACTTTTACTCAAGTATTCCTTTTAGGTCCTTAATACAAGACTTTAGAGGTTTAATGGCACATTAGTAGCATAAATTAAATAAAGATATGTAAATATAGCACATGTGTACTCAATCATGTTGGAATATTTGTCTAACCCATCAGCTTTAGGATAATTTATGCCTCTGATTGCACTCACCAACAGCCACAGTAACAGGGCAATAACATGTGCTGATTACACAATATTTGCAGACTTGGTACATCAATTGTGAAAATTATGGGATGCATGGGGGGTATCCACACCCTGGCGCAGTCATTGTTAATGCTACGCTTGCAAACATCTGTGCATCTGCCCCATGAGATGCAGCATTAAGCATAGCAACGGCTCAGCTTTACATTAATAGATGTTACCCTATCATCACCAGAATTATATTAAAAAAAAAAATAAAAAAAAAATGTTGTTTCATCTTTTCCAAGCAATGTTTGAAAATGATATAATACAGCACGTGCTACTGTTACATGAGAGGCTAATTACATTCTCTTTCATTATCGCTCTCTCTTATTGCAGACAAACATGCATTAGGCGAGCGCTATACCATTAACTGTGTTAAATGACACTGAAAAAACAAAGATCTATTTTTCTCCCCTCCATAACATATTAGCAATGTATCAAACTGATCTGTGCAATAAGTCCATAAAAATAATGAAGCCGCAATGTCGTCATTCGACTCACTAGTTCTACTCAACTCCACAGAGATGTTTAATCTTTCTTTTTTTAACCTGTAAAGTCCACTGCCATCAGGTGCATTTTAGTAGCAGGCAGATGTTTAAACCCTTTAACACGGAGCATATCGCAGACGACACTTTGCATCACCGTAATTAGGTGACGGTTTGGGCTCTCGGAAACTTTCCAACGGTTTCTGAAAGCTGAGAAGTTGCACGTCAAAGCTAATGTGTGATTATAACAGTAATTTCACTCGCACAGTTGCAGGAAGCCGGAGAATCAGCGCCTTTGTCTCTAGAGAGGAGAGAGTTGTAAAAACACCTGTACATGGTTTCCATTTTTTTGGCCTGTTTTTGGACACTGACCTAAGAATCTCAGACAAAAAGATGGGCAAAAGCACTTCCTTTTATGGATAAAATAAGCAAAAAATGTCCAGACAAATAAAAAAGAGGCTTAGGTGTTAAAGTAATACAGCTTTGACAAACACCCCATGAAATTTCCTGCTCAGCACTTAGGAGGGAGAGACTGGAGAATTCAACAGGTTGGAAAACATAATGCAGCATTTAGCAGCTAAAGAGCCAAAAATTGGCACTACTAAACTAAACAAACAGTCTAATAAAATGTACTAAAAAAATGAATTGACAACAATATAAACTCATTTTCTCAGCTTAATCACGATCAAGAAACAACAACATTCAACATACTAATCAAAAGCAAAAAGACACGTGTCCACATTCATGTTCTTGTTTTTATTCGTTTGAGTGTGCATTTCTGTTCTTTTCTCTTGCACAGGCGAGGTGTCGATGCTTAGCTTCCCCCGCGTGAAAAAAACCCAGCACCACGCTATAAGGTTAAAAAAGAAAGAGCAAGATGCTACGGGCTGCGCACACCAGGCAACCATCTGTTCAGCCAGCCCTCCTTTGAGAGACCGTAGCAGACCATCAGGACCAAAGCCATCCGTCACGCGGGAGATGTCGCAACCCGTGAACCCTTCGATTATCGCTAACCTGCCACAAATCTCTTCTTTTCTCCCGTGCTCGTAAAGATGTCGGATTTCTTTTAAACGTTGTTGTTGTCGCTGCCAAAGCATTTTTCCAAAGGTTAATGAACTGCATTTATGAATCACCCTTACATTCATGCAATCTCACACTTCCATACAGCGCTTCTTTATGAATCATCCATTCACATACTGATCCGGGTCTATTGGGGGGCTACGTTTCTTGCCCAAGGACATTTCTAATTAGTCAGTGATGTGCTCTTCCTCCGGAGCCACAGCGTCCTTCCATTAGCTGCATATTGCAAAGACTTATTGAGAGATTCTTCTTTTTTTCCTACTAATGTAAACTACTCGCATGCAGTAAGTGATGCTCACTGACTGGTGCTACAGTAGCTCTGGGCCGATCTATCTGCCAGGAGACAGGCTGGGGTTAGCTGTCTTTTTCAAAGGGACACACAAAAAAAGAGAGTTGTCTCTTTTTCTGGAAAAACAGATGCAGGCCTTGACAGAGATCTGCTTTAGATAAAGCACAACATTGTGCCCAGTGATTCCCAAAGCTTAACGTGTGACCTGAGGGACCCAAAGGATCACAAGATAAAATCTGAGATGATTAATGGGACATACTGAATGTTGTTGCGTTTTCATTTCGGCGCCTGTGTTAACAAACAAGAGTGTTCGCACTACATGCGTGAGGCGCTAAGATTAGAGATTAAGATTAGGGATAGTAGTTCTTGGTTAAGGTTGGGGATAATGCTTTGTTGAGTCATTGTACTGGTCTAAGAGGAGCAGCTGTGTGTGTCTGTGTGTGTGTGAAAGAGACAGAGACAGAAAGTGCAGAAGCCAGAAAAATGTTTGGAATAACAAACATATTGATTCATTTGGTTGCTCCATCTGTATCTATTGATGAAGATGAGTCAGGTAGTGAGAGTGGGCCTGGTGCTCGGAGGTCTTAGGGGTTTTGTTTATTTGTTGCAGCCTCTGGTTGAGCTTTCAGATGAACAGAACTTGACGTTTTGTTTCCTTTTCACTTTTAATTGTTGTACAAAAAAATATAAATAAATAAATTGGACCTCATTCCATTTTCCCTCGCATTGTAACACTAACTTTTATTTCCTTTTTTTCTCTCTCAGGAGCTTCTGCACTCTTAACCTGTGCCTGCTATCACACACTTCGTGCTGCTTGTGTCACCATCTGGAGGGTGTAGGAGGAAAAACTTGCCTTGTTTTTTTAAACTTTTCTCAACCTGGAATACAGAGCAATTAATGATATTTTATTTATTTATGATTAAACCCTTGAGGCTGCTGACTTGTTTTTTTTCACCTGCTGTTTATGTTCTACAGTTAATCTCTTTGACTACAGTTATTCTGTCTGCAGAGAAATAAACAAACAGACGTCGCCATCACACGAATGTGCACTTGATTCTCGGCCTCTGTATCAAAACAATACTTTTTGCGTTACTGACTGGGTATCAAACTATTCTGCTGTATCATGAATGAGTTGACAATCAATATACAATTTTGTACCTGAGGGGTTAATTCTATTAGTGTCAGTGAGCTAATAAGCGTGCAGCATGCTGTTGTCGAGACAGTGCATATGAATGGCTGTCTTGAGGCGTAGTGCCCGGAGCAGGAGGATCCGTTCCGGGCACATCCGGTTGCGTACATTGTACCGCAGAAGTAGAAGAAGAAGAACGTCCGTTGTGGAAGTGTCTCACTTGCGACAGTGTCTTCTGACACTGGGTCAAAGGCGTAAAAGGGACTGTGGCGGGGAGTTGTGACAAAGCCATTTTTTAACATTGTTTAAACAATGTTTTGATAATGAGTAGCAGTGCATCCACCGCTCCAGACGGGGGCGCTGCGATTCTGAGCGCTGGTGTGCTGATAACCGTCACTTCCAGGTATTGGCCAATCACAATACAGTTAGGAAAGATCTCATTGGCTGGCCAATCACAACACAACAACACAACAAGTTCATGTATGTAAGTAGACCTCCATAACTCACATATATGTGCGATAGGACCACTCTATGGCCGCTTTAATGTAAAATCAAGATATAAATATTGATACAGGGTTGAAAATCTTCAAATCTACAAATAAGTACCCAGCCCTATTTGTATCACACATAGGAAAGCAACACCAACACAAAATAATCTGCCTCCTGTGTCTTACGCTTGTCTTTAGAGAGCAACCAGTAAGGCCACATGAAAGACACAAAAGTTGCCTGTTGCCTCTTAAAGGTCAAATAATTCCAGACTAAACGTGGTGGATAATGTGAAAGGAAGAACTTTAGATTTAGATTTGTGTATTCTGTGTTCAATTCTAAACGTCTATTTTTTATTTTATCTTTTTACCATTGTGCTGGTGTCTATAGCTCTCTGCCCCGAGATAAATGTCATGTTTCACGATTTAATCTTAGTGTAGATATACATCTTAGCTATGAGTCACCATAATGCACTTTGCAAATGTGAAATGACTTGTCACAAACGAAAACAATAACTGAGCACAGCGGGTCTCAAAAGATCTATTTAAAATCTGTCGCAAGTATTCATATATGCACACTCACTTTTAAACTCAGTCATTTGTGATGATTGGGACTTTTAAAGTTACAGTAGGTGGGATTATTTGGGCATTATTTATCAATAATTTCATAATAATCTTTTGCAATAATGTAAATCAAGAGATTTGGGAGACACTTTTAACTGTCTTTACTAGTTACCGAACTGGTTTACATACATGTCCATAGATTGTTACTCCAGCTCTATGAACAACTCCCAATACTAAAAACAATTGGAATAAATAAAGGTAATGAACAATGAATGCAATTAAATACATCAACATCTTCAGCAGAGAATCTTTCTGTTACCCATCTGATAACAGGAAACAAGATATTTGAATGTCCTGTGGATGAAAATCAACAGTCAACATTTTTAGTTTTTCTTTCGGGGGGATTTTAAGCCTTTACAGATAGGGCAGATAGCAATGCGGTGGCCCCCAAGATGGAAATACTGAAGATAAACTTTGATCTCATTCATGGTCTAACAATGAATGAGTGGATTAATCAGTGTATGTCTGCGAGGGGGTAGAAAGAAGAAGAAAAAAATCCCCCTATCACTGAGAGTGCTCACTTTCAGCTATAATCCAGTTCAGCACCATGGACAGCTCACATCCTCTGCGTTTTGTTCCAGCAGCAAAGCGGTTACAGGCTGCCCAGAGAAACTGTTTCTATGAAAACAAACACTGTAGTATTCCATGAACACCAGAGTTTGCGTGTTAAATTTGAAATTCCAGTGGTATAACAGATATTTAAAATGAAACATTTTGAGTTTTTGGAAAGCATATTCAGGTTTTTTCCCACTTTTTCCCTTTAAAAGAGGCTGGTTCGCCAGCTTCCTGCAACAGCGCGAGTGAAAGTACCGGAATAACCACAGGTTGGCTTTGACTTATAACTTTATATTTTTCAGAAACCATCACAATTTTTCCGAACAAACCGTCGCATAATTACGGTAATGCAAACGTGCACTTGCGATAATGTGTCGTCAGCGATACGCTCTGTGTTTTTGAAAGATTTCTGAAACGTTTACGTTGTCACGTTTTTATGACAGGTGCTCTAATAAATATGTTAAGCATGTACGTCACAGCTGGTACAGCCTCTATCTCAGCATCACTTTAAGTCTCAGATTAGCTGGTCTTACATTCAACTCCACAAACCTCAACCTCCTCCTTATCACAGAGTAAGTCCAATGTGTTCACTGTAGAGAGCGGAGGCCTTACACACACACATGTACGCACGCTGCCCGACTTCATACACAACCGTGATCTCAGTGCACAACCAAGCAGATCTACACCATCAGCTCGTTTGAGGTGAACCAGCGAGCTTGGCAGGAAACTCTCGCCCATTCATCACAGTGTTTACTAAGTAGTTGGCAGGCCTGGGAGTTGCTCAGCTGAGGAGTCAACACATCCAGTCCTCCATTATAGTTTTACTTACATTCTCCGGTGTGTGTGTGTGTGTATCTATAGAGTGTCAGCCTCACCACACCGTGGGAAAGAGATACTGTACAGCTGCTTTATGAAACAACAAAGCATTAGAACTGGTGAACTTGCCTTGTAATAAGAAAACCATACATGAGTCATGTTGTTGAATGATGATAAAAAGAAAGCGTGTACGCTTGAATTTGATTTGAAATCTCAGGTCATAAATTAGGTGAAAAAAAAGCTCATTTCCACAGATAAATGAATGAATGAATGTATCAAGACTCTGAATCAGCCCTGCAGCACTCAATCAAGGCATGGGGAATGTTTTTTTTCCTATTAAGGGTCTTTTGAGTTCTCGATTATTTGACGAATATAATTTCTGGTGATGATGATGGAACTCACAGCTCAGCTATTACGCCACAGATCTGTGCCACAGGCGCAACCTTGGTAAATTGCCGTGGGAATAATAATACACGACTCCTTATATGGACATCCTGGGGGTGTGTTTTTAGGTCATCCATTCAGGCTTTAAAAAAAATATTTTTTTTCTGCATTCTTATGTGTTGTTGAGTCAAAGTTATAACTAATTTTATATACATTTTTTATCAGTGATATAAAGTAGCGACAATTGTGCAGAAATCACAAAATTAGACAATTTTTATGTTTATTTTTGCTCATAAAAATGGGTTAGCCCTAACCCCAACCCTAACCAAACAAACTTTGAACTGTGGCGTATTTCCAAATTTCACAAAATCAGTCCGATGTTTTTTGCTTGGGTGTGTTTTATAGTTTGTTGTTTTATATAGATTGTCTCAGAGTTGCTGAAAAAATGGATATAAGACACTCTATATTGCACATATTTCTTATAGCCTATGTATACGCTGTTTGAATATAGGAATGGAAAAAAGCAGCCGCAATGCTCTGTGTTGTAAAAGTTAACTGATGATTCATTGATGAGGGTCCAAACATGCCACATAGCTCTTCAAAACAAGCTCTCCTGAATCCTGAAATTCCCCCAAAATCCTGTAAAATCCATACGAACAACCAGCAGCCGCAGAGCTGCATGCTTACTGTCGATCACCTGTGTGTTAGGTCACCATAGCAACCGCTTCAGCCCTCACTCGGATATATGGCATTACATAGGATGCAGTCTCGATCCTACAGCAGATGATGTGAATAATGTAAGGTGACTCTATAGCTGCAGGTCTCCAGCTCAACTGGACTTCTCTTGTGACTTACTCTTTTCAGTAAAGCGATCATGCTGGTGTTCATACAATACTGAAAACCCAGTGATTCTTTTATCCAGGTGAAAATAAAGGGTTGCTATTCGTAAAGCATGCAAAGCAAACGCTGATTTTGAGAGACAGATATGGTCTGTTTTGGTCGAGAGGCATTTCGTAGCAGAGGGACTGGCACTCAGCAGAGTATGTGATAGGTGATAATTACATAAAAAACACTTTTCAAGCGACTGAATCTTCCTCCATAACTATCGACTGCTCTGTTTTGGTTCCTCTAAATAAAGAAATGTTCATTATCTTCACTCAGGAATCCACTGGGGATTGTATTGACGGAAGCCCCGTTGTTCATGCGAGTGAGCAACGCCGTCTCCTCGCCGGACATAAATATGGTATCGATTAGCCATTCTACACAGCTTTCATTGTCATTTTTTTTTTTATATGCCTCTCACCGTGAAGAATTAGTGGACAGTCATCATTACGGCGTCCTGCAGACGGAGAGTATCCGCCATCAGAGATGGGCCGGTATATGGAACCCAATAAATCAAACTCACAGACTCACATTTGATCCACCCGTCACTATGAAGGATTCAGCAAGTAGAGCATGGAAATGTTGCTTTTGTTATCTGGTGCTCTTACAAACACGTTATCCCAGAGTCCCTTTAGTGTGTATACTGGACTATTATATTATGATATATATTATATTATATAAACACACACACACAGCAAAGCGCGGTCATGTGGCGTCTCGGGAACGACGCTACTGTATGAAAACTTTATCAGAAATGTGAATAAATGAAGGCAATGATGGTTTTTCGTTTATTTTCAAACTTATTATCGAAGTATCAACACTGTGCTGCTGCGTGGATTCATTCAGACTTCACATCGTGACACTGATGACGGTGTGACGCAAAAGTGAAGCGGCCCGTTTTCTTAATGTTGTCATTATTTTCTTGGACAATAATATACAAAATCCCTGAGTTCTGTGACAGCAAAAGTTTATATTTTTTTGATCATTAGCATACAGTATATCAGTTTATGGAAAAGCAAGCAAAAAGTGTCCAAGAAAGCAACATGATTCCTGTAACAACACATATAAACCGCAGTCAATTAAATAAACCATTACATTGATCAATTTAACCTTTAATTACGTCATTATACTTTTCAGATTACTGTATTGTGGTTTTGCCTTTTATTTATTTCTAGTTTGAATTACATAGATTTATTCGCCTTTATTTAGCTTCCAGGTCATGTGACCTAGGGGGTCAGAATCAGTGCAGAAACATATTACTCGACTGCCTAGTCAGGACACACTTCTTTTTATTCCATATTAATACCTCCAATATATTTTTTTTTTTATCAATTTTTTAATGCAAATATATTTTATGCATTTTAGCTCAATAGCTTCCAGGTCATGTGACCTAAAGACTCCAAATCAGTGCAGAAACATAGTACTAGACTGTCTAGTCAAGACACACCCCTTTTTTAATTCAAATTCAAACGTATTTGACATAAAGTTGGCAATAAAGGCACATTTGAAATCGAGATACGGCTGGCTTGACCGCAGTGTTGACTGACAGAAATGTACTTAACCAAAATAGTTGGTTCCATGGAAAGAAATCAACAGTGTTTAACAGATGAATTTACTTTATTTCTTCGCCCAGCACAGTATGATAAATTACAATTTATCCAAAAAGTTACTTAAGTATTTGTAACTAGTAAGTAAATGTAGCGCGTTGCTTACCCATCTCTGATTGTGATTATTCAAACAACAACCTGCTGCTAACATTTACAGTGGATTGTGAGGTTTTCTAGTGGCTGTTTTTTAAGCTCGTGTAAAAACAAAAGGTCGGATCAGAAACAGGGAAATAATAATAATCTCCAGCCTCTGGGACTTTTCTTGCGTGGTACAGACTGAAATTTCTTGAATGTGACATTTTTGGCAAACTCTTTCATATTTGTGTCATATCAAGTTCACATAGTTCACAAGTATTTTTGAAGCAAGAAATTCTCACCAGGAGGGGGAAAAAAAAAAGAGTAGGTGGCGGTGTGAAACGTGTCAAGATGCTGCCAAGTTGCAAACAATCCTACCCAGGTGATTCTTGTGCTTTAATCCAAGCGCAGATTACTCACTCACAATGTGCACCGAGAGTGCAGCAAATGTTTAAAACACTATACATGTTTGCATACGTTATGTAATTTGTGTGTGATTTTTCTGACGCCTTAGTTTGTCAGTGTTTTCTAAAAGAAACCCCCCAAGGAACAGATCAAGTGGTCCATCACATTTTGCGGTGTGTATTAAAATAACAAAAGCATGAAGAATTCGGGAACACGTCCAGAAGTCAACTTTCCCTCCCGTCGGCAGATTTGTGGCTCTATAAAAACAGTCAAATGACATCCTCCTTTGTTCCTAATAATTGCTACGGCTGCTTGACGGCTTTATCACTGGAGAGTAAACATCTTGTTTTTTGGTAATCTGCTGAAAATTTAGATGCTTATTTTTTTTTTTGTGGGAGGACAGTCCAATAATTCTTGCACTAATCAGGACTTTGAAAACTATTCCGTGTTTTAAAACCTTAAGGACAAAAAAAAAATAAAAAATAGACGGTTCTTTGTCTCTATGTGTCACTGTGTTGGCTTCACATCCAGGGTGTACCCATAGGATATTTTCTGGCCCTTTTTATTATTCCTGTTGAGATTTTTATTATAATTTTTTTTTCTCCGATGTTGCGCTCAATTTTGAGGGGGGTAACATGCATTGAACTCTTGAAATTTGGCATATCAAACATTTGATACTGGCATAGGGGCCCTAAACCGTGTCTAGCCCCAGGGCTCAACAGCGCCCCCAGAAATCGGGTTAGGATCAGACAAAAGTAGTCCGACGGGGACGAAATTTGGTGAGTGTGTTAGGCTTAGTCCAAATTATCTTGAGGAATTTTTGACGCAAGATAAAGTGGTCAAATTAGCATAAAATGCTATTTTTTTCTTTTGTGCATAAGTCACACATAGTTGTTCCAATTTGAACCAAAGTTCAACAAAAGTACAGTTGTTGCTCTCATGATTCCAAACAAATTTCTAATATACTCCCATTAGCTCCGCCCACCCAGAAGTCGGCCATTTTGGAAAAAACTAAAAATTACGAGTCTTTACTTTGAACGAACTAGTCCTAGCACATTTGAGCTAGCCCCGCCAAACTTAGTACAGACACTCCCATTCATACTCTACGTAAAAGAAAAAGACGGAGACAGACAGAGCTTTTCGTCTGTGGGGTTCAATACGTCGGAAAAAAAGCAACACCCCCGGAATTCGGGTTTATCCCTGCAGCCAGAAAACCGAGAGCGACTGCCGGGTGTGTTGTGGTTTCATTCCACGGACCAGAAACATTGAAAATGCCACACCATATACCAACATGAAATATTCCTCATTAATGGGACGACTTACATTTAGTGGTCTTACATGTTATTGCCATAAATCCACTTGCATTTCAGTCGATTTCAGATCGAGCGCAAGAACATGAACCCATTTTTAATGGTTGATGCGTGCTACTTGGTGCTTGGCACAAGTATTGTGTATGTGTACAGACCAACATTCCTCTGTAGAGTCTCGTAAAAAAAAAAAAATTGTCTCTTCATTTTTATCTTGAGGTGTGTTTGTTTCAGAATTGACCTTGGGTCATTCAATTTGTTGTGAGAATTTCAATCCTATATGTAAATTAGGAATTAATTACGTGAGTTCAGATGTTTTGCATATGAAAGCTGCCTGGCGACCGATTTAAAGCAGAAACTTTTTTCTGTGTCGGTGAAGGCTGATTCAATTTGCATTCATTATATCGAATTACACAATGTTACTATAAATAACCATCGCAGCCAGTTATATTCTCATACAAATGGTCTTTTTGTTGCAAACAAACATTACATGCGTGACTGGAAATGTGTTTACTTCCAGATAGTTTGTGAGGTTGAGCTGTGGGACTGGCCAAAGGGATGTCTGCGTGTTATTGCAAAAAACCTTAAACTCCCCAAACGACTCATCCTTTCATCTTCCCCAACCTCATTTCCGCTGTTGCACCGACAGTAATCTTCATGTCGTCATGTTAGCTACAGTGCCGGTCATGCGGGATAGAAAAAAAAAAAAAAAAAAAACATCCCTCAGTAGAGGATGCACAGGAATATCCTCTCAAGATTTATGACGTTCCACATCCCCACAGCTTTAAGTCTCAAGCTGGTACATGAGATGAGGTAAATATTAAAAGTAATAATCTACACTTTTATTAAAGTTGCTGTTAGCAAAGTAGTAGCATGTGTCAGAAAAGAGTTAACTTAGGAATCACCAAAAAAAGTATCCCACACACACACTCAACTTTAAAACCCTTTAACACGAAGCGTATCGCACTTTTCATTATCGTAATTACGTGACGGTTTGTGCTATCGAAAAAATCCAATGGTTTCTGAAAGCTGAGTGTGGTTAATACGGTAAATTTCACTCCCGCTGTTGCAGGAAGCTGGCGAATCGGCATCTTTGTCACCAGAGTGGAGAGAGTTGACAAAAGAGGAAAGAGAGACAAAAACTCAAACAAAGGTTAGTTTAGATATGCGTTATACTGTTCAAATTTCAAATTTAACGCGCAAAATCTGCTATTTTATCTCAACAAACCATTTTAAATTGTTAATGCGCCATTTTAGCATGAAGTAAACTGTAAATAACTTGCCAGATAGTGAAAGTTATTCTGGAAACATGGGCAAAATCACTTACTCGCAGGACATTTTCTGGCTCTGTTATGGTTAAAATAAATAAGTGGGGGACATTTTGAGGCTTAGGTGTTAAATGGTTAAACACACATATAAATCAATTAACAGAGCACTAATTTAGCCTATTTTGAAGGTGTCTGCTCGAGAATTGTTCATAATGTTCATAATGAAATGAGTATATCTCTGGAACTACAAGGTCTATTTGAATTTGAAGATGGCGAACAACATGAGAAAAAAAAAGAAGCAATTTCAGGATGTATATCTCTTTGGAATAATGCAGCTGCAGCTCGAAAACTTCACTCACAATCAAAGTGCAATAATTATGTGATCATCATCTCTGCAAAGTTTGACGTTGATCACGTGATGCAAGACAAAATAAGAGAGGTTTCCGTAAAAGAAAGTACAGCCGAGGTCTCATTTGGCACTTAAAGGGTTAATTTACAGTTAACCCTTTAAAGTATGCACCGAGAAAAAAGCAAAGGAAAAATTATTTATATACATATATATATATATTTTTTTTTTTACAACAGTATTTCAGATACAGGCCTCTACCAAACGGTTGTTATGTCTGTTCATAATAAACCTGGTAAGTAAAGTACAACATTCACAAGTCACATAAAGTGTTAGTGAGTTCAGCTTGATGCATTTTTCAATGACATATAGTGACTTAAAGTGTGCTCGACCAAATGTTTGCGTAGTACCTTAAAGGGTTAAGGTCTCTCCATTCATTTCTGACGCACTTTGTTTAAAAAATAGTATTCGTTAAAATACTATTCCCATAATGCAATACTGTAATAAACACAGCCAATCACTTCTTTCAGACAACATAGTGATGATTGGGCAGCGTACCCCGTCGCTCAACAGTGCCTACACACACACACACACACACACACACACAGCCCACATTCTCAAGGTAGGAGACTTCACAACAAGTCAAAGCAGCAGTGATAACCAGAAGTTAGCTATAGTGAGTCACGGGAAAGAAAGTAGCAGAGAATTCACAGTTCCACTGCAGACAGTGACTTTTGAGTGAAGCTTTAATGAGATGGCTGATGGAATGTATGGGGATGCATTTTTTTCCCCAGACTCGCAGACCCGAGCTTTATCACCGCAAGCTTCTGTGCCAGGCAGTTTTTATTTTCGATTTAATTAAAAAAATATATATATATGTTTGCTCCTGTTTCAAGAAATGCTATCCCAGGGACGAATTTGTCACTTAAAAGTAAAAGGTAAACATGTATTTATCTATTTTTAATGGGAAATGAACATGTAAGGAAGTGATTTTACAGTTTATGTGGTGACACGAGCAGAGGGACCTATTCCACAATATACTGTTTTTTACATGCCATGTGCATTTATGATTAATACAAAAATGTATACTGGTTAATACAAAAAAAATTTGATAAATTATGCTGTAAAAAGAAGTGCTCGGTTTATGTACAATTCAAACGTCGTGTAGGAAAACTCCAGGCAACATTTCCTCCCTCCTGTCATGAGTGACATAATCAGGTTGGCATAAGAATGAGGAGAGAGACGGAATCTGAATAACAGAACTTGTTTGTTCAGGCTCTATTTCAGTTTAGTTCCTGTTTTTTTTATTTTTTTTATCTACAGAGCTGATTCATGAGAAGTAAACGTACATTAAATAATGTTTAACGTGATACCATCTCATTCTGTTTTACTTCATTTCACACATCCCTTTCAATTTTCCCAAAAATCAATGACCAAAAAAAAAGATTGATCGTAAAAAATATCTACCGTAAAAACTGTAATGAGCAATAAGGGATGTTGCCGCGGTTTTTACGATTACATGTGATCAGTCAATAATGGTGTGGAGCTAAAAATAGACCATACGGTTTGAGCTGTGTGTTGCTGTTCAGGGACTAATGTATAGTGCTGCAGGAGCAGGACAAGTGTATTGTATCACTTTATGCCAGTGGCAACAGAAATAAGGTGTTTGCAAGGTGTAAAACTCTCCTGGTAAGGAGTTGTATGCATTTTCAACAGAATAGAATAGAAAAATGTTCTTATTTATGTATATCAATGCATTATATATTCTATTTTAGATGCATTTACAGTGTATGCACAGGGTATGTACAGGGGTATTTGCTTGACATTTGACCTGCAAGTATTGATTTTTTTTGTTGAATATTGACTGTAGTGGGGGGGCTACAATTTTGTTAAAGATGCGGCTTGTAAATTTTCCTCTGTCGCTCAATGTGTTTTTTTGCAGGGTGAGTGAGTAGAGGTCACTCTATACTCAGTGAAACAATGTTGTTTCTTCAGGGAAGACCGTGAGGAGTATAAGTGAGGGGACTGGTGTTGGTTAACATTTAATATGTTTGAAAGAAAGGACTTCATCTCTCCTTTCAACGCTTTAATACCTAAGACTTGAAGTTTCCGTCGAGATTTTTTGCTTATTTTAACCATAAAGAGGCAAGAGCATGTCCTGTGAGTAAGCGCTTTTGCGCATTTTTCCAGAATAACTTTCAATATCTGGCAGTTATTTACAATTGACTGCAAGTTAAAATGGTGTATTAACAATTTAAAATTAGGAAAATCCCTGACGTTGTACATCGTCAGATTTTGTGTTAAATTTGAAATTTGGACAGTATAACACATAATCAAAAAAACATTTGTTTGAGTCTTTTTGGGTGAATTCCAATTCCTTGCTTAACCCTAAATCTCAAAAATGCGATTAAAAGTGCTGTCGCGATTCTCAGAAAATTTAAGTTGAGGGGCAATTTTAAGGGCTGTATAGCCTCAATATTGAGATTTTCCGAGACCACCCTTGGGAGCAAGGGCTACCCAGAATGCATTGCGTGTTTTGACATAAAAAAGATGGCGCCGAAAGCAGCAAAAGAGTACACTACAAATTAAGTGTTTTCTTTGTTAATAGAGATATAAAAATTATTAAAACCATTGTATTATCTTAGTTTAGGCCCATTTTATGGATTACTTACATCATTGTTGCGTAACATTTATCTTTTAGTTTACGATGTTTTGTCAATAGCCGGCCGGTGCGGACAATCGATCGTTTGCTATCGTTAACTTTTCAATAAGCCCTGGTGTGCGGTAACTGTCAGCTGAATATGTCCGTGGTTGTGGTATTTGTATGAGTATCATCTTATAACTAACTGACAACCTAATAACTTGACTGACAAACGGATCGTAATAAATAATCGTGACGTAAATGCGTTCTTCTTCTTTTTTGGAGTTGACAGACTGGACGCAGCTTTTGCGTTATTCTGCCCCCCACAGTCTGAAGACGTATCTGCATTTAAGGGGTGTCCCATTTCTAAGTGACAAAATAACCCTCAACACTTGGCCAGTTAAGATTAAGGGTTGAGCTTGAGGGTTAAGATAGGAATTGGAATTGGCCCTTAGTCTCAATGTCATAAAACAGGCCAAAAAAATGGAAACTGTGTACAGGCGTTAGTTATTCCTGTATAAAAACTTAGAAATGTTGAAGAGGGAAGATATTGATCGCTTCTTTAAGGAAAATCAATGAGACCAAATGGCAAGTGCTGAACTCCACATTGTAAACATGCACACAACTCGTTGGCCAAACCTCTCTATTTGCACCGTAGTTACGGCTTAAGGTTAGCGCACATCAAACATCAATGGAAAGGGCTTTCCTTGACATTCTTTTCCAAACGTTTTAGTCTCGTCACGGATTTGTTTTAAACCCGTCTGACTGGCTGTCTTTCATGGCCACTGATTCTTTTAATCACAGACCCCACTTACCACATTCTCAGAACTATTTCTTTTCATCTCGATAGCTCACTCGGTACATGTTTCTTGTTCTTCTTTGTTATTTGCGTTTGACGACTTAATGAAAACAGTCTAAGACACTGAGATCATGTCAGGATAAAAAAAAACTGCCCACACAGTAAAAGAGATGAGTTATCACTGAAATTAAATACCTCAGGATCAGGGAAAGTGAGATAAGGATTGTGTTTTCTTCCATTATAGGTTACACAAGCGTTTTAATTTGTGAAAAACAGACCTTAAGTCTTGTTTCTGACATTTATTCAACATACAAATGGATCCTGACTGTGTTGCTGACATCGCACGCATTCAATAAATGCAATGTGGGTGGTTGCATTGGCTTTGAACACTTGTGGACAGACGTACGAACATGTTTTCCTTCATTTCAGGCGTTAATCCATTGCAGTGTGCATAGGGAGGAGGGGGGGAAAAAATGGCATAGTATGTACACGCTTAAAACTGCAGAGGCACAAACAGGCAGAACGACAACCCTCCCCCATAATCTTTACTTACTAGCAATTTCCAGAGAAAACATCCTCAAGCAAAGCTCAGAAACACCACAACGTCTACCAAGCATTACGCTGAATATTCATTCAGTCATTGTCTACACATAGAGGCGGACAACCACGCACACCTACAGTCCATTTACAGTGTCTGGTTAACCTCTGCATGTTTTTTGGACTGTGGGAGGAAACCGGAGTACCTGGAGAAAACCCACGCAACAAACGCTACGTGCCTTTCCACACAGAAAGGCCCTTGGTCAGACCGGGTCGTGAACTCAGACCTTCTTGCCCGTGAGGCAACCGTTCTAGTCACTGTTCCACCGTGTTTAAATAAAGACTTTCTGGTCTGTATTTTCGCAGAATATTTCACGACAGAGCACACATAAGATACGATATTTCCAGAATAAAGTCATAATATTATATTTACATCGTAAGTGTCATCATTTAATTACATTTATGATAATTGAATAGCAACAGAACACGGATGGAGCCGGTGGTGGCCTTGCAGTCGATCACAAAAGAGATGATTTCCTCCAAGTCTGTGTGATTCTTACTTTGAAAGCAGACCGAGTTTCTCGCACAATCTTTACAAAGTCCCGATGCCAATGATAATGTGGTGCCAAAAATATATTTTATATTAGATATTATGGTATTTTCTTATATATGAGGCTCAAAGCGAAATATAAAACGCTCCACGTTCTGCAGCCGATCATCTGAGATAAAGTGTTCTAATTAAACAACGCATCTTAAAATGAAGCATTTCTTTTTAGAAAACAAGCATAAATTAGGTTTTTGGAGAGCATGCCATCGTGCATCTTGATTTATCAAACTCGTCTTAATCCCTCCCCCCTTCCCTATATATGTGGAGGCATCCTATACGAAAAAAGTTTTTCAAAATGTTCCAATCTAAACAAGTTTCAGGTAGCAACACCCCCCCTCCCCTTGTTGTATTATCCCTGCTTTGTGATTGAGACTTGTTTACAGAGCATGGAGCTTTTCCCTTTTGTCCATGTCCCTTCACTTCTGGATGGAAAATCCCAGGGGTTTAGTCTGCTCCACACCGGAGTGATCTCAAATTGTTAGAAATGCATGAGCACACACATGCGCATCTTTGAAATGCAGTGCATGAGAGCTGAAATGAAAAAAAAAAAAAATATATAGAAAAAAAAAAGTCTTTGCATAACAAAATTCTTGTTCCGTTACAGTTGTAAGTAAAGGTCAGTTTCACTCCAGTGTGCACAGGTAATCCCAACACGAGCCATTTCACAACCTCAAAGTGCAATTGAAGATATAATGAGATGTATTTGTGTCATCACAGCTTTAAAGCACTGCCAG
Organism: Microchirus variegatus; assembly: GCF_963457635.1. Taxonomy (NCBI): domain Eukaryota; kingdom Metazoa; phylum Chordata; class Actinopteri; order Pleuronectiformes; family Soleidae; genus Microchirus; species Microchirus variegatus. The sequence goes on from NC_139803.1 coordinate 11,334,507, forward strand.
CTATCTTGCACCAAATGCAGATTCATAACCTTTTACTTGAGGAAATGCTAATGTATTTGTGTTTAGACGGTGGACTGGGTTCTAACAAGGAGAAAGAGAAGAGCAGAGCTCGGCTCGCTGAAATCGCACATCTGCCGATGACCCAGTCACCAGTTGCAAAACCGAAGATATGTCAAAGCTCACATTTCCAAACAACCGAAACATTTCTACAATATTTACATGCCTACGGGGCATTCATATCCTCTCGATAGCGTTTTAAACGCCTGTGGTGTAATTGAGGGCATCACGATTTCTTTGTTGTCAACGTGTTCAGGTTTAACCACAGTGGGAGGGTGTAGGCCCCCGGTTGGGGCTATAACAATTTCCAAAATTAAACATTTATCCATTTTATTGGTACAGAATATATAAATGCATAATTTCCAAAGGGCAGAACAGAAAAGTAAAAGACAGCTCAGTGCTGTTTGTAAGCGCCAGGTTTTGCTGCCTGACCCTCACTTACTGTCGAACTGGAGTGTTTGCACAAGATAAGCCGAGCTTTTCAAAACTATACATCACCTTTCATTGCTTTGACTTCGGAAATGCGACGCACGGCACGGCACGGCACAGCAGCCAACCCATTTCTGTGGTATTATGTAAATAGTGTTCTGTGCAGCCGATTCTACAGACGGCAACAAGTCTCGGCTCACGTCGGAATAAAAGATCTTATGCGCATAGAAAGTCAGGGAGATTTATATGTGGGTAGAGCTGAGCACTTTGCCAACCTGAACTGTGTTTACAGACCTATGGCTTAGCGCATACAGTCTACAGTAGCTAATTTATAATCCGCCAGGGTCATTGGTTATTAAAGTACAGCTACCCTCATAACCTCTCATGCTGCAAGCAGAAGTGGATGAGACTCTGTCTGGGTTAGAATGCTAACTCAGAGAGGCCTGTCTCTCTCCTATATGGTATCTAAAAAAGCAAAACGGGTCAAAACAGCCCCCTCAGTGCCAAAGTAAGTCTGCTGGTCTTTACAAGTTACAACAAGAACCTCACAAAAATAAAAACCCTTTTGCACCGAGTGGCCAAAGCACAGCCTGTATTAAAACCTCGTCGCTGGCACTGCTGCACACCCTGCTGTACACAAAGCTTATTTTGTGAGGAACAACTGAACAAAATAAAATGACTCATATTAACTAAAAATACACTCAAATCTCAGCGTGGCTCATTAAAAATGTGCCGCATTACACTGCATTCTTGTCACTCCGACTGGGGCAACTTAGAGCAGATTAATGGTACATTTAGGTTGCCTAATTACAGCTTTCACGGTAAAGAAGGTCATTGGCTTGTTGTGCAGGAAAGAGAGCATGTCATGCGAGTAGAGAGGAGATAATTTAACTTGAGGACTAAATGAAGGTCTTCCACTTAAATCCCTGTCCAAATAGATTCACGCTGCATCTGGAGAGCGCCCATGCTCCTTCGCCACTCTAATCAACCTGCCTTGGGCTGTACAAATAATGGCTCTCACATCAAAATCACAATTTGAAAACAACACAATTAGGAATCCGCGCAGGGGTGCAATTCAAGATTTGTGCGCGTGACACATCCGGGGAAGCGTGTTTATTTTCCAACAGACACGGCTTCCTCTGACGTGATTCAGGATGTGATAGAGGAAAAAACTATGGCTAAAGTTAGTCAGACTATGACCTGTGAGGTAAGACAGCATGAGGTTTGCCCTGTTCGCCTGTCCAGCGACTCCAACTGGTCCAGAACGCCGCCGCTTGAGAGACTACATCACACCTGTGTTGTACTCTCTCCACTGGCTTCCTGTTTGTTTTAAGATTGATTTTAACAGTTTTATTGTTGGCTGTTAAAGCTCTTAATGGTTTTGGCAACATCTGACCTCTCCGAACTTCTTCTTCTTCAAGCTCCATACCGAGCTCTGAGGTCTAATAACCAAAATGCTGCTTCTATGTAGTTTTTTACCATTTTACTATTCTATTATGTCACTATTTTACTGTTTTACTTCTATTGTTGTTGGTTTTATTGACGTTTTATACCTTTAATGTTTAATCTTTAAATCCGTGAATCACTTTGGTCAACCTTGGTTGTTTTGTTTTTTTTAAAGGTGCTCTCGAAATGAAGTTGACTTGATTTGAACAAGAAAAAGAAGAGACGTGCAGCTAAAATAAGCCAAACTATCACCTATAAGTGCAAGCACCAAATTCGGTTTTCACACACACACACACAAAAAAAACCACACAAAACAGTGTGTCACTGTATCAATGAGAGCACATTCACACTGCGATGTAGAGCAATAAGCTCCTACAACCCTGACACAATTTGCAAATATTAGCCATTATTAAGTTGCCGACGTAATTTGGTTCAGGCTCATTTTCAGAAAATTAGCTCTCGATCGAAATTGCCCACAGTGTTTATAGATATTGTTATTGGTCAAGGAACAATGCAGCTAAATTAACTGTCAGTTATTCTCTGCGATCACGCCGCAATGAGTCACATGAAAGGATTTGCACGAAAAGAACGGGGCTTACGTTTCTTTTCTAATTTGAAAAGGGTGGTTACATTACTTCGGCAGTGATCACTGCACAAAAAGGTAATTGCTCATTACAGGAAAAGAGATTGAAAAAAAAAAAATACTCCTCTCAAACCTGAAATACCTTTGTGTTACAGATGAATAAAGAAAAAAAATAAAACACACACACCAAAAAAAGCAGAATCTGTGCTGAGCTGGGGGAAGCTCTCCTTTTGCTCCGCCGTGTTAGGATGGAAATTGTCTATGGCCTCTCTGTTTTTATTAGATAGTAATTAACTGGGAGAGGAAACAAAGGATGGCAAGGGAGGGAAAAGAAAGAAATGCAAACCACGGAATTATTCCTTGGCGCTGAGAGCAAATATAGCGTATATAGCAGCACATGCGGCACGACATCCGTGGTTTAATCAGCTGAATAACACAATACTTGTGAATCTCATTGTTCCAGAGGCACTGTCTTCAGTTTGCAAGCTTTTTAAACATCTGCCAGGAGTCACATGGCGGGCCTATATTGTCTCAGCAGCTCAGTATACACCCAGCACTACCATCCCCGCCCCATCCCCGCTATCTATTTCCCTCTCCCTGTGTATCCATCTCTGCTCGTTGTATCTCCTCCAGTCCAGCTTTCCCCATCACCTCATTTTCTCGCTCCATCCATCTCCATTTTAGGATTCCCACTCCTTCCCTTCACTCCCATCAGGGTCTTTCTGCCTCCCATCTAATTGCACAGTTGCTGATTGGCATGTGAATCGAAGCGATGTCAGAGCTGCCTTAAATATTAATTGTGTGTAGGTGTTGGGGGGGGGGGGGGGGTGTCTGCTTTACACATTCCCTCTCATTAGAGCTGAATCATTGCAACTTAAAAAATACAAAAATAAAAAGTATAATCAAATCCTCTTGCGGATTATAAACAGCGATGTGATACCTGAACCGCCGCCGTACATGTACTGTCTCCATTTTAAAAAGGGAGCAGTTTTGAGTGTCACTGTTGTACACCGCCCGCTGTGAATGTCAGCAGCATCGCGGATAAGTGGAGTGCTGTAAAATGTACGTGTTGTTCAAAGCAGAGGTAGCATCCATTTCCATATCATCTGTCAGCATTAGTTACATCACCTGAATTCAGATAAATGATCTCCTCCTCCCTCCCTCCCTCCTCGGATAGTGTCTACAGCAGGACGGCTCAAGTGCTTCACAGACTGCTATTAGTGCACGGAGCGGAATACCCCGAGCAACTATTGGGTCTCAATATATTATAAACAAATAGCCAAGATGGAGTGATTCTCGTGAAGTCTTAATCTGGCTTTTACGGCACACGTTGTCTCACTGGAGGCCCGGGGATGCGGGGGGGGGGGGGGGGGGGGGGGGGAGAGCGTGGCAGCCTGTCAGCTGCAGGTCAGCAGAGATTTTGCTTGAGGGAGCAATCTGGCTACCAAACAGCTTATTGCTGTCACACATACACATACACACACACACACACACACACACACACACACACACACAGATTTGACATCCCAATACTGTAGCTGCTGCCTTCATATACCCACTATTGAGAGGGAGGAAAGAGCCGATGTTATTGTCTGTGTTTGTACAAATATACTCAGGGGAATGTTTTTTTTGTTTCATCATGCGCGGGAGGGGTTGTTTTCTCTTCTGCAGTGAGTCAACTTAGTGCTCTGTTTACTGCTCCACCACTGCATCTCTTAAGAATGAGTGTTTTAATTGTACAGACACGAGGAAAGACATCAAATTAAATCCAGAGGCAGACAGCAGATGCTTATATGTGTCCTTTTTTTCTCCTCTCTCCCTTCAATGCACTGTGCTGTACGTTAAAGACAAGTTTCAAGAGGGGAACAAAGCTACATGGGCTATCTCTTTCCCCTTTCAAAGTCAGAGTTTACAGTTCGGTCTGGGACTCTGCAATGCCAAAGCTGATGACAGTCAGGAAGCTAATCCTCTGAAATTATTTGGTCGGCAGTCTCTGAACTTGCACATTATCTTCCCCGGCATACGGCTGATGATTTAAACGGCCTCAGCTTGCTTTTGACAGGTGAACACATGCCTGTACCAGGTTTTCTTAGTAGGCAAATGCTACGCCACCATTTTGTGGCCTTGGCTTTGAATTGCTTGTACACACGAGGTATTGCAGGATGAAAGGGAGGCAATGAAAAGAGCCAATACCACATGCGCCGAGGTTTCAAGGCTATGAGTCATAGCAGATCACCTGCTGGTGCCTCGGTACAAAGATCTCACCTAGACATAGCACAACATGACATTTTTACATCTTAGATCATGTACTATTCAAAAATAATAATGGTTCATGTGATTGCAGTAAATGTATAATCATCGAGGCAGCGACTGTAGAAACTTTTGAAATGGTTTCACACTGAAATAACTTCCGTCACCGGAAAGATACTAATTTTTAGTAGCATTAGAAAGATGAGAATCTATAGAGTAGCATTATTAAGCCCAATTTATACTCCAAGGGACAACAGGGAGACGGCAAGGGCTGCGATTGGTCCTCAGGACAGGCCGAGGTCACGCGGCTCTGTGCCGGCCACATCGCGCACCGACCATCCATAGAAGCAGAGCTGATCACCGCCGACAACGTAGCTGCCAAACTATAAATACGTCATATCTTAATACACAAACCACATGTTTGGACTCTAAATGGCCAATTTCTTGCCTCAAATGATCTTACGAGTGCATTCCGTGACACAGAAAAGTGAGAAACGGCCACTGTTTCAACATCAACAATGTGTAGCGACCCCTACTGATCGGGCGGGAAATTGCAGTGCGTATCCGTCACCACGACGGAGAAGTATGAAGGCTCGAGGGGTCTCCGAGAAGTATAATGTGGCCTTTAGACGCAAAAGACGCAAATTCCCCATTGTGGCACTGCAGAATAAATCACAGGGACTTTATATAGGCAAGCTAGAAAGCATTTTTTGAGTCACTCAGATGTCTCTTGTTCTCGATGATTTCAAGAACCGTCAACTTATGGCGGGCGCTTCAAAAATCGTAGATCTTTCCGTGAGATATCTGCGTTTACCGTGTTCCACAAAACGCCCGCTTGTCACCGAAGGATTGCGATGAATCGACGAGAAATAAAACAACTGACAAAGGTTCAAAGTTACATACAGTACAAGAGGCTTGTGTAGATTTCATGATTTACACAAGCTACCTGTGGTAGAATAACATTATAGTTATAATATTATAAGACTTTAACATCAGTTGTCATTCGCACAAAATGTTTATGACACATTGTCTGGAAAGTGAGATCTGTTGTGAAAGGAGTATATTTAAGCTTTACTATCTCGGCGCTGACACCGTTTTCTCTGCTGACCCTCAAATACACCATTAATAGAACATAAAACACAACGTGTAGGTACATTCCGCACAATATTCAATCATTACGTATAATAAAATGGAAATAAAATCCCTCCTTTAATCTGACATTATCCCTTCTTGAGCAAACATTTTACAATAACACTCACTAAAACACACTTCAGCAGACACTGAGCAAAAACCAGTGTTTATTGGAAGTGGTGTTTGTATTAAAACTGCACATTCACTCTCCTTTTATCTCCATTTGTGATCTCCACCTCCATTGTTAAATGTATGGCGGCGGTATAGTTTATAGGCACTTTAAAGGTGACGCCAGCACAGTTATCCATTTTCACTACCTTAACTCATATTCTCCGTCCGTCACCATCCAAACCGGCTCTTATTCTTGTCTCGTATATACGCGTAAACGCCTCGACACTCGACGTAATCGAGGTTTTAAAGGTGTCCCGTGGCGTGGATACATCCAAAGTAAAATGGAACACAGTATCTTCTCTTTCATTTCAGGCTATTTACTCACTTTGCTTCAGACTGTTCGACTTCCACACTCTAAATACTCACTCTGTATTTTTATGAGGCACATATTTCAACTTTATCATTGATGTCCAGGTGGCAGAAAAAAAAAAGCCTGTTTGTCCTTCCCAGACTGTCTGTACATGCAAACCCTGAGTTTGGTTTGTTGGGGAGGTATTTTATTCCAACACTGTCCTGAGAGAACATCCTGGACATGTTGGTTCATCGCAGCATCAGTGCATAAGCACACAAAAAGAAAGAAAATACAAGGCTGGGAGATTGTAGACTTGTTAAAAATGCCACACATTACATCACGTCTTGTTTATAAAGCAAAGACCTTGTTGCCTGAATCATGGCATCCACTCAGCAGCTACTGTGCTCTCCTGTCCCCCCCTCTCCTCCTCCTCTGCGACTCACTCTGACATGATGCTAAGTAGGCCGAGGGCTTGGGAAGTCCCTCAAGTAACTTATGCACAGTATTATAGCTCAGCAATATGGATAGACACAAGCCTCACACTTCTTTTCACACAACTCGTGTCTTAATAGGTTTTGGTTTCTCAGTTACCTGCCGTGCATGAGGAAAAAAGTTACACAGGTTTCAATTTCTTTTTTTTTGGCTGAGACACTTCCCACCACGAAGCTGAATTATGAATCACTTGCTGATGTGTGCAACTGTACTAATGAAAAGCTGCACAGTGCAATGTGCGTGTGTGTGTGTGATGTTCATCTCCTGGTATACTCAATTTGCAAACGATCTTTGTTTACACTCCCGGTGTTTGTTTACATTCAATTTTGCATTAATGAATATGAATGTGGTCGTCCAAGTGTTGCTTCACTCGCATAGTCTTTTCATTAGCTCTGTTAATGTCAAGAGCAGCGAGAAGAGTCGGCTCTCGTCTCACGTCGGCATCTGTATTTTAGTCCTATTGGCTAAGTTTCGGTCTTGATTGTCAAAATCACCCCGAGTCAAAAGCAACATATGGATGAAAAGACTTCCAAAATGGAATCAGGGCATTGAAAGTGGAAAAAAAAAAAAAAAAAATAAAAGGCCTGGTGTTAAAGGGTTAATGAGTAGGACTTTGCTTTCTGTGTTGACTATTTCTTCTATATCTTTTCACTTTTGTGACTTCAGCGTCCAGAAATAATTATTAGTCAACGACGAAAAAATAAAGTGGCTTATTATATTTATTTAACCATCCTAGGTGCAGTGTCAGACAGCAAACATTAATTAATTTAGTTTTGCTTTAAATATAATTTACCACCATCTGTGTGTTTCCTGTATAGCTTTCTGGTTACAGCATATTCATGACATATTTTCACGAGATGCATATCCTCTTTACAGCAGGCCGTCTCTAAATATCAACAAAAGATGCTGCAGCCTTGAGTGGCTACAAAACCACGATAAGTGGAACAATATCTCCCCGGAGAAGAAGTGTGGGCTGGGCACAGTGTGGACAGTGACAAGTCGCAGCTGAAAAGGATTCTTAAAATGATGACTGATTTGTGTGGGTTCAATCGGAGAGCTGATTATGTATCTGTCAGTGCAACAACAACAACAAAAAAAAAGACGATTACTTCAGGGCTGCACTTTTTGTTCATGTACTTTGCTGCTGGTTCCTCATTGTGATTACTGCCGATCACAACACAGGAACCCATTTCAATTAATCTCCTGGGGTTGCCGGGGTTTCATCAGCACTTCACCCAAGGACACCAACAGTTATCGACAGCAGGCCTGGGGGAGGGAGACGCCGCTGAACGATCCTCACCAATGCACTGACGCTACACACACAAAAACCCCACAAGAGCCCAGTCTCCTGAAAGAAAGACCGCTATTCCCTTACAACACAACTATTTTTAGTCTCCTTCCTCCCACAGTGAAGGCAAAATGCTAATCTTCAGCCAGCATCTCTTTGAAGTATAAGAGGATACTTGAGGTGGATTATTTATGGCCACATAACTGCAGTCTTAAATCCTGTTAGGTCTGCCAAGAAGCATTTACTGTAATGTTGGAGGGCTGGTAAATAAATAAAAGTGTTTTGCGGTGACATGTCATCCTCCTGAATGCATGCTACATTACAGAGGCTAATAATCAGGCATGTGCACTTATGAGTCGATGTTACCACCTTGGGCATCTCACTTTCTCCCCCTCTCTATTTCTCCTTGTCTCTGCTAATGATGAAAGAGACATATGCGTCGCGTTCTGATGTCCACAACTCGGTAACAGTATGCTTGGCATTTGCCGTGGCGACACGGCATTCGGTGGCGAGCGATTAATATGGTAATGCACTATATGTTTATGCTCACATACATATTTTCCCCCTTTCAAAAAAAAAGGAGGAACAACAAATGCATGAGAGAAGCACAACATTTGGAAAAATGGGTCACTGCTGCTGCTGCAGGTTGATAGTGCTACTTTGCCCCCCAGTGGCGCACAGACTCAGTGCAGATGAGGAGCGTTTCATTACAAACCTCCAGGCTGTTGAATTTCTCCAGCACAGACGCTGGGATATAGATATGCTTGCGTATATGCTCTATTAAAATATGTGGGTTTAATTCTCTACAAGCATCCCTGCGACGGTACAGATTCATCCTACACCTGTATTTTTAACTGCAGTCTTGTAATCGTGGCTGCGCCGTTGATGATTTAAGTTTCTAATTCACTTTTCTAAGTCACGTTGCTGCCAGTAAATCTACACTGTGTTTATTTTATTTAATTTAACAATATAGGCTTTTTTTAGACTCGTATTGCATCCTCACAGGTAACCCAGTCTTTGTCTGAAGCCAGGCCCAAACTGATTTTCATTCCACAAAGTGATACGAGTGGTTATTTACCTCGCGGAATTGAAATTTGGCCCGGGATGCATGCTGCAAAATGTGAATTATGTCCCGCGGTGCAAATGGTGGGGAAATTATCTGAGCTCGGCCCAACATTCAACAGCGACAATAGGAACTGATTAGTTATTTTTGGTGGGGAAGTGGAATGGCTTGATATTTGCCTCGTGGGGTATGAAATCATGCCGGAAACCTCACTTCCTTGGCTAAGTATATATAGTGTGAAGCCTACATCAGAGCTTATACGCGTTATATTTCACAATTTATGTTTGGAGCGGCTGAGTTTTTGTTTCTAATATGATCTAATACAACCATCTCTGTCTCCACTCTCCAAACAGTGCCGGAATAATCGTGCGTACGAGAGGAAATGACCTTAGAGATATGAAGCGCACTCTGTTCATGTGATGAATATATGAATGCAGAGCTCAAACCACGAAGTAATGTATAATGGAAATGAGCTGCTCTGCTCTTTGTTATATTGTGACAAGCAACTGTGCTTCTGTAGGAGTCGCTCCCCTATTGTACCGACTGTCACACTGATCCTCTTTGTGATCTCCGCAGACAACAAAGAAGAGAAGAGACAAGTCGTCACGCAACCATGTTCGTTCTCTCGTTCGGGCTTTTCTTTTTTTTACCCCCCCTCCTCACTCTCACACTTTACACACACATGTAGTGTCTAATTACTTTCTCACACTGTCGTCTTCACTTCACCGCACGTGGATCCGTGCTCACACGTGTGCAGGGCAACCGCCAAGCATGTCAAAGCTGAGACCTGTTGTTGCATCAGAGACGTGCACAGCCTGGAGGTGCAGCATCAGGCTTCTCAGTGTTGCGGCAGTGACAGCTAAACAGTGTGGACAGGTACTTGCACTTGTGTACTTGTTTTGTGTGCAAACATGGTATTAAAGTTCGCGTGTAACTGTATGTCTGGACATTCTTAGTATGAGAGAAGATTTTGGGATTATAGACCAGATTATGTGTCCTTGACTTCCTTTATCTCATGCAACATAGTGCAGATGCAGTGCAATGTCTCCTTGACAGTCTCCAGCTGTGTAAAAAAGTGTTCAAAAACACCTTTTATACACCTAACTAATATGTTTGTCATATGTCTGTCGTAATCTTTTTTTAAAATAAATTCTTCCCCTTGTTTACGTTCATTATGGATGCGATAACTAATAAAACAGGGAAATAAACAAAAGATATACATACAAATATATGTATGCTTATGCAGATTTATTCAACGGCACATATCCATGACCCAGAATCCAATATTTCTGCCTTTAATCAAATCAAATCAAGAATAGCTGCTCTAGTCATATTGCCACAGTGTATTAGCATGTATATGATTAATGTACCACTTATATATTAAGCAGTAAGTATGTGGTACATTCTTCACATTGTTCATTCCAATAATTTCCATGGAAACGAGGCCACTGTCACTTTTGAAATTGAGTAAATTTGCACCGAGTGTCGGTGATTATAATTAATATTATGTACAAGTGTAAGAAAATGCATAATTACACATACAGAGATGTTTACCATGATGTATAAAGTGGACTGAAATATGGACTTTTTTAGTCTTCACAGACTCACAAAGTACTGGATCCAGTGTGATGCAGCACTCAACAATCTCTGCTAACCTAAACTGGTCTTTAAGTTGATTTTGCATGTTTGTATGGGCTTGTATAGGGATATTATCATGTGTGTCTAAGTGTTTGATGTGTCTATGTGTGGCCATAAAACAATTACCCCACCGGGGGGCAATAAAGCATTTGTATATAACATTTTTCTCAACAATACAATATGTATAGAGATCATTTTAAAAAACGATTTATTTGCATAGATAAATAAAACTTGTATCCGTGGATGATTTGTCCACGCCAGGTAAAGCAGGATGAAGCTCAATCTCCATAAATAAACAACACGTAATACAGAATCTGTGATTTAGGAATACAAGAATAACGGTAATAGCATGTGATTACTTTTGTCAGTATCAATTTGAGTGACTTAAAAGAGTAATTGGCCATTAGATTATTGTGCTTATTCAAATGTAACCCTTTTAAAAGAGAAATCCACGTCACTGCTCTCTGCTGGACAAACTATACATATACATACAACTATATATAAGGACTCGAAATGGTTGAAACCAAAGAACAACCAAGTCATTTACTGCATGTTTAAAACTATACACTTTGTTCAAAGAAGTAAACATCTGTCCCGGTCTCTCTGTGTGTCTCACAATACATTCCCCAACATTGGTTCCTACTCATTACAGTAACAATTATGCATTAAATATATGTTTCAATAGGAGTTCTTGTCTGTGTAATTGTTTATTTACAGCCATTTTATGAACATTGCAAATGATCTGCTTCTCCGGGGGATAATAAAGCATTTTACTTAAAGCAGGAATAAACACACCTTTGGCTTAAACTTGTCATTATGATGTTAAAAAATGAGTGCATAGAATAATAGTAATTGAACAATTACGCCATCCTCTCGCCCATATCGACAAGCTTTCCGTTGAAAAAGCAAACAGAAAATTGATTATTCCGTACCTACAATGCTGCAGAGGACGGCGGCTGATATCTACATTATCGCACAACACAACTTTGGGGAAAAGATCACGAGGGACACAAAAGTTGTCTTTTGTTCCCTTGGAGGGGCCTTCACAATGGGACAGCCTTGGCTGCACCATCTTGACATGGTTTGCCCTTGATTTTTGGTCATTTTTTTGCATTCGAGACGAGGCAATCCAGTTTATAGGCGAGATAATAGCGAGCGGTTAGCATTGTTAATAGTTTTGTCCTTCGATCCTTGAAAATACCGTTTCTTTTCTCTTGCCGTGAGTCTTGTAAGACATAGACGTGGCCCTGTGTGGAATTTCCATAGACCGCCATGCATAGAAAATGGGGAGCATTTCCATTAAGTGATTTTCAATTGTCACTCTAAAACGGCTTTTGTTGCAGGCTTAATCCTGCATCTCGGTATAAGGGCTGTTGCTTCTATCTTAAAAGAATTCCGCTCAAAGAATTAATCGCTCAAAACACATTCCCTCAGTCATGTAATTTGCATTTCGTCATTCAACAAACTGAAGTAAGCTGAAAGGCCCTTTATACGCTTGCCTGCTTTCACGAATATTACATCTAATTTACACAACATAAAGACACTCTTTATAGGCGGACCTAAATAGAGGAAAACATGCACGAATGTAAAAATATGCCACACGATGACGGAGAACCTCGTTAGAGGAAGGAGGAAGGAGGAAGGAATCTGGGTCATTCTGATCATATTTCACAGCCGACAAGTCATACTTGCATTCATGTATTGACAGCCTGGGCAGCGGAGAGAAAAGCCATTGCAGTGCAATTACTAAAACACATGGACTCTATTGGAATGGATTAGGGGGGTTTATTCAACAGAATAAATATTCCTTTGGCATTTATCATTTCATCTGGGGGTCCAAATTGTAAGCACGGACGAGGATAATCTTGTTTTGGTGAATCGCTGCATCACCACAAACAAGCGGGGGATTCATAATCCCCATTGGAGATCCCCCCCCCCCCCCAGTGAAGACAGATAGTAGCTGGCACCCACAGCAAGGGCTTGATTTCTAAACAGTAAACACTGATGTTTTCCTCGCTGCATGGAAGAGCTGCTGTCTGTCTGGACACCATTTCATATTGATAATAGCATTTCAGGGCGCTTGAGTAAATGGAGTTGGATAGTGCAGGTGATGGCGTGAGGTGACCTTATCAAACTGTGATAAAGTGGAAATGGGAAACTGAAATCAAAATACCATCACGGAGAGGGAGAGAGAGAGAGAGAGAGAGAGAGAGGGGCAGGATTCATCTGCTGTTCTTTTCAGGGGCCCAGTGAGGAAGAAAAAAAATGAATTGGCTTGTTCCACAGAAGATTGTGTGACATGGTCTTTGCCAACGTGACAGCGCGATTCAGTCTGTGGCTCACACTTTGCAGAGCAAAGTATTCCCTCCGCGAGCTCGCCGTACGTCTTTAGCGGTTCTCGCCGAGGTCGGTCTCCGACTGCGATCGCTCAGGCTTGGCTAATCGAGTGGCACGTCACGCCTTCTGAGCAGTCGAGATGTTTTAGCGGAGGGGGGTCATCAGTATTCAGAAAGTAACAAACAGCAATTTGGACCTAATTAGGTCTTAATGGCACCTGATCACTCACATACACAAACATGCAAGGCGCATGCACGCGCACACACACACTGGCACAAAGCGGCATCTCCTTCTGAGATGAATGTAAACTCATTCTGTCCAAGTCTCTGGGCAACAACTAAGGTCAGGACAAATTGAGAGTCTTTGCAGGAGTGAGTGAACTGTAAATTAGCGAGATGAATATCAACAGAGACAGACCGACTATAATAAGGTGGAGCACACACACAACAGGCAGCTCTCCCTGCATGTACAAACACACACAGGAGACGAGGACTCATTTACATTAATGGTTTCGCGAGTGCTTCTAAAATGCCTATCAGAGAGTTTATCTTACGGTACCCTTCGGAGACATACGCTGTCCTCTAAAGACGAAGATTCAGAAAGATGCCTTACCTAAAAAGAAACACATAGAACATAGAGAGCATGTAAACACCTTGTAGGCACAGTTTGTGTTCTCTGCAGCCACTCTCTAAATCTTTAAAACGATTGCTGCCACGATGCGGCTGCTGCTATTAAAAGGGCGGTGATGTAAATCCCTGTCAGAGAAAGCGTAATAATGATTGATGATGCACTGCACCCCACTGTCACATCCCACAAAAAACTGGCACATGTCCGCAATCTACGGCACATTCGCCTCACTCAGAGGCAGCTCAATTTGCTCTCTCTGCATCTCGTCTCACACTGTCTTTTCATTTTTATCTCAAGGACACAACAGAGGTCGGCGCGGCTCATACATGATCAGCTCAGTGCTCGCCCACAGCTTGGAGGCGGTTTGTGAAAACTGTGGCTCTCTCTCTCTCTCGCTCTCTCTTACAAGTGCTGTCCCAGCAGATGTCAGTGTTACTCAAGCTATTGTAGAAGTCCAACTGACTGAATAAGCACAGTTGAACAAAAGCAGCAATGCTTCCATGGTTCACTTGACAAAAACAATCCTGGGACATATTTCTTAAAAACAATGAATACTTGAAAAGTTTGGTGTGCAAAATGATTTTTAATTTGAAAGAAATTCTATGAAGGCTGTGGTTTTGGACCACCAACTAAACATCTTTCAGAGTTGATGCTTTGACAATAACTGAAGGTTTCTCCAACACACTTAAAAGGAAAGTGTGAAGTGAAGAATTGTCAGGTACAATGTGAAACTCCACTAAATAAATGTTGCGCACCGTTCCTCTAAGTATGCCCTTGATGATTAAATATAGAAAAAAAAGAAGGAGGGGAGGAGAAACGAGTAGCATGACTGCAGAATTAGAGGCAATTGCCTGCAGCAAGCTCCCGTTTCCTATCCTTTTCAAGGATGCAGGGTAAGCCAATTACAGAAGGCCTGATTTAATAAGTCTAACTCCTACTTCAGTCACTGTTTATTTTCTTTGTGTGTGGTCCTGCATAATTATGGGTATTTGACTTCTTTGAGGGGACATAAAGCAGGTCCTTATTACCTTAGTTATTAAATGACATGTTGTAAAGGTTGGAGTTGACTTAATCTCCATACTTTAGATGGTGATGTAGGGAGCATTAGTGCCAGGTTAGGCTTAGGTGGTGTTAAGGTAAGGTTATCATTAGGGTGAAGTTAGTTTCTGGTATTAGGGTAGGGTTAAGTTTCAATAGAGTTAGGGGTCACATCATCATAACAGAAACCAGACTGTTGTATGTACACATACATGCATGTGTTTTAATCTTATCCACTTATTATTATTATTTAGTTGTACATTATGGAGGGTTTTTATAGGATGAAAGGTGAAAAGTGTCATCAGTGAAATGAAAGCCACATATGGTGCGTTTCCATTTTATGGTTGTAGCACTGCTCGGTTCTACTCGGTTTGGTATCAGGCACGTTGTTTTTTTTATTCCTACAGTACCTCCTCAACGTGGGCAGGGTTGTCAAGTTCTTTTTCAGCGTGTGTGTGTGTGTGAGTCTTTCGGCTGCTTTATCCTTCCACATGAGGGTTGCTCGACCCTCATGAAAAGGCAGGGTACATCCTGGACAGGTCGCCAGTCACAGGGCCACATCATTTAGAGTGTCCTATTTGCCTAATTCCCAAATCTGCATGTCTTCGGGAGGAAACTGGAGACCCCGGAAATAACACTGTCCAGTTGTGGAAGATGAATTTCACTTTGTTTTTTATTGTCCTTTATATTGTGATTTAATGTACTCTCTTTTTGAATCAATTCAGATCCTGATATATTTTGGAAATATGAAGGAGATATTTTGCGCTGGCTGTTTGAAAATGATGTTTTTGCTTTGGCAAAATTTATAGAAAAGGCCTGGTATCTGCGGCAAAGTATTCTGTATCCCATATGATAAGCCATCTTTATTTGTAGTATGTGTACTTATTTGTATTGGTTTAGTTATGTCATGTTGGGTTTTGTGTTACGTCACAGCACGTGGCTATCTGGAAATTACTGAGAAATTATTGTAGTGTCTAATAAGCCCATGAGGGCTGGGCACCATGGTGTTTGACACTTAAATAAACAATCAATCAATCAATCAAACACACACACATGGGAGAGAACATGCAAACTACATGCAAGGGCCTTGCTCCGACCGTGTCTCAAACCCGTGTCTTCTTGCTGCAAAGTGCAGACTCCAGTCACTGAACTAAAATGCGACTGAACGGGTTGTGATTCGGCGCTGTATCGGATCAGCTTGTTTGGAACCTTCGCCAGAGCAGGAACTTGAAAAAAAATAACCAGGAACCAGGTACTATCCCTAATAGAAAATAATAATAAAACAGTCATGCAAGAATTGTATAGTTGAAAAGCACCGATAGTCTCCTGAGTTACTTTGTCAGAGCATCATCCCAGAGGCAAGGCTATACATATTAATTAAGAGCTAATCTGAAATCAATTGAATGATGAGAAGAGGAGCCAAAACAAAACACAGAGTATACAAATGGAATAATAAAAAGGTTACACACTATAGGGCACAGTATAGACTGCAGGCGTCATATATGCATTATTAGAAATGCGCTAAATGAGAGGATTTTGTTGTTCTCATGTCTATGATGAGGCCTACAAGGGCAGATAATGAGTTACAGCTCACTCCACTCGCCTGCAGCGGCAAAGTAGGCGACCGTTTCTCTTCTGAACTGTGACATTCGTCTTTGATGTATTTAGCACAGGATCTGCAAACTGTGGCAACTGTCTTGAAGAGACACCGGGGAGACTCACTAATGACTTCCAACAACTGTGTTGTCTGAGAAATAAATGGAGAGATGAGGTTGCAGCACAGCACAGATAATGATGCTGATGTAAGAGGCTTGTGTTTTATACGGCACAAGTGGCACATGTTGGATTTTTACAGTGATATGACAACAAAAAAACAAAGTCTGAGAACAAAGCCTTTTAGATGTGACTGCAGACAGCTGTGAAGACAGAAGTGATATCAAAGAAAAATGTGCATCTGTGTTACTTTAGACATTAGACTAAGGGGTAGTCAATTAAAATCCTGAGAGGGTCCAGATAGAGAAAAAGCAATTTAGATGAACATAAATATAGTATAAGGCGAGTAAATAAAGCGAGTAACTTCATTACGCTCCTTTAAGTCCACCTTTTTTCGTTCTGTTTACTTAACACTCTTAACTCTTGTTTTGATAACAACTGTGCTGTCTTCATTTCTCTTCTCAGATCCTACCATGTGGAGTTATTTTAATCCGATGAGTCTATTTTTCTTCCCTCCTATCTCCCCGGAGTGTGTGTGTGTATGTGTGTGTCACTCGCCGTTGTTCACACAGAGAGCTGCTGCTTTGTTTTACACAGGGTTTACCTTTGATAGAGCCCTAATATGCATGTAAATACAGCTGCGTTGTCAACTTAATGCCATGTGTGCTGTGCATCTGCGGATATTTCACAACAAAAGCCTTGTCGTAAATATGTAGGGACGGTAAAAAGTGTGGCTCGATTGAGACACTGTGGCCCCAATTGACTAATGGTGCTTTTCCACTATACAGTTCCAGCACAACTCGACTCGGCCCGACTCGGGTTGGTACATTTTCCATTACTATAATATTTCCTCGATGTGGGTGGAGTCATCAGAGCACAGCTGCATGAAACTGCCATGACGCTGTTGTATATGTAACACAAAAGTAGAGTCCAGCTGAGTCTGACCTGGATTTTGGACCCTACTTTTTAACTTAGAATACCATTTTCCATAATTATCCAGCCCTGACTGAATAACTTAAGTATAACCACAATATAAATATAACATTTAGTGCTCCATATATACACGGTTTACCACATGCAGTGTAAAAAGCTAATTTTGTTTGTCATCAAAACCCTTTTATCTGGTGAAGCACAGTGTTTCTTCCTAATGAAGTGCAACAGTTTAAGAGCGTTGGGACTGAGACAGACATGCTTGGTCTCAGTCAGCATGATGCGTCTGAACGCAGTATGCACGTAGTGTTCTTGTCGACACAATCTCTGAAGAATATCGCGACGGAATCCTGTCAAATTAGGCACAAACCTTTACACGGAATCGATTGAGGTCGCAGTCCTCAGTGGCATACAACCTTTGGGCAGTTATACGAGTTTCACTAATATGAGACCGATATAACAGTGCTGGTATCTGCAGTTAGCAGATAAGGGACAACTTGAAGGCTGTGGATAAGTGTTTTTTTTGTATTACAGAGAAAAAAGCATGAAAGGGGAGTTGGAGGAGGTGAAGGAAGAGTTATACAATTTTACCATAGCAGCAGATGAGCCAGAACGCGAGAACAACAGTGAAAAGGGGGGGGGGGGGGGGGGTGTCTTTTGCTATAATCAGTCTGATGTTCTTGTGAAAAAATATACCTAAATTGACATCACACTTCACAGACTGGCTCACACATTATGTCATCGGAGCACGTTTTAATCTGGGTTTTTACTTATACTGTGTTAGTTTTTATGCTTATATCCAACTGCTTCATAACAATGACAGTAAATATTCTGTTCTGTGCCTTCTGTATAAATGAGCCCCTATGGCTCGTAGGAGTACACATCTTCTTAGTGAGACCAGAGAATGTATAAAGCTGTTACAACACCCATAAATATCTCCGTTATAACCAGTAAATGTTTCTTCCACCTATTCACATGTGCACCTGCTTTCTGTGCATGCTACATCCGTCAGACACGAATATCATCATATTTTTTTTGCGAGAGAATCCTTGTTTTTAGCTAAATCTGAAATGTGGTAAAGTTTCAGCAAGGCAATCGGGCAAATGATTTATCAGGGATATGTTAATAATTTACCTTCCCAAGGGCCAATCTCATAAAAAATGAAATTCCAAGGCACTGCTGAGGCATTTGACAGCAACATTATTCAGCTGTAAGAATGTGGTTGTTTTTTCTTTTCATCTTAGACAGTCCAAGGAGAATGGTGTGACTGACTGAGGTCTGCATGTGCAGTTATCTGCTAAAATATGCAACAGGAGAGACATAAGTGAGTATAAGTGAATGCAACCTTGCCTCTGATATATTCAGTCACTGTGAATGTTATATGTATTAAAACAGAGACGGATGTTTCTCTAGCCTTAACCAAGAGCTATGAGAGTGTGAATAGGACCATAAAACAGTTTAATAAACCTTGAGTCACTACGATATTGGACTGCAGCATTGCCAGAGATTGCAGTGGAAAACAAACTCTGTGTCTGTGCACATTTGACTGATATGTTCAGTGAGACACAGTGTCTAAGCTGTTTCCCTGCTGTAGTGTTATTGCTTTATCGGTGCACATGGTACATTTATCAACTTTGCGGTAACTTAATTGTTCTTTCTAAACGCACCTATCTTCTCATTTATCGCAGAATTGTTTTTCTCTGTTCAGCACGTTTGCATCTCTAAATGAAGATAGGCATTCACAAATCTTTCCCCAGACGTCTGTTGAAGGCAGCAATGCAGCTGAGATGGACGTGGCGGCAGGCTCAGCAACAGACTTGAAGGCAGCAAAGAGCTATGACTCAAGAGATCAAAAGATTCAGGAACAGGCAGGGTGTTGGTGGAATAAAGGTCCAAGTGGACATACATTTCTGGTTGGACAAGGCTCTTGATCAACTCTGAAGCTCCAAAGCTTGCAGGATGTCTCACAGACTTTGCTTGCGTCTACTAAGGTCTTCAATCCTCTGTTATCGCAGGCACATAGGAAGGCAAGCATTGCAAACCTTTAAAAGTAGCAGCAAATAATTGTTCTTACACAGCTGCCTTTGAGCTGACTCTTTTTTATCCTTGCAAGGAGTCCTTATCTGCTCACTATAATAAAAAACCCCCCAAAAAAACCACTTCATCTTCAAAAGAAGTGTCTGCTGTGTCCACTTGAGTTTAGCTTGAACTGCCAACATTAGCTAGTAGACACTGCACAGAGCAGAGGAAGATTTCAAATGCAGAGACAAAGCAGGCTGGTACAACAAGGTATTGAACTGAAGAAAAAAAAAAAAAAGCAGGCTTGCTGGCAGATGATGGATAACCGGGCAGATGAGAAGACACACAGGCAAGCAAGCAGGCAAACAGGCAGGGGCAAAGAGTGGTTCAGACAAAAAACACAAGGGAACATAACCAGGAACAAAGACACCTCATCTGACACAAAGGGAGTCTGGACAAGGCTGGTATAAGCACGGGCAAAGCAAATTAGAGACTAGATCCAGGTGTGCGTGCTGCCAGCACAGCCACTATGACCTATATGGATTCAGTGGAGCATGTGGCTAACACCGTTGCCTCACAGCAAGAAGGTTATTGGTTTGTCTGTTCTGGTCCGCCATTCTGTGTGGAGTTTGGGTGGGTTTTCTCTCGGTTCTGGGTTAACTGGACACTCTAAACTGACCATAGGTGAGAGTGTGTGATTCTCTATGTGTTGGTCCTGCTGGGGTGGCACCAGCAGCCTCAGGACCTTCATGAGGAGGATAAAGCAGTCGATAATGGATGGATGGATGGGTGGATGGATGGAGCTGGGATTGAATGATTGGCCTTCCAGAACAGCTCCTGCTGAGGGACTATAACAGGTAGATTAAATGGCAAGAGTCCAAGATCGGCTGTGTTGCAAAGGTGTGTTTGTACCAAATGAAGGCCAAAATGGAGGCCTTAACTTTGTTCAAGGACCTAAAGGTCCATGCCGGCTATAACTTGAGTTTCGTACAGCTGACATTAAGCACTACAAGTCTTGACCAATCAGATTTGTTCGGCACTGCAAGCACCCCCTACTGTATTCAATGCATCTTTCCTGTTTTAAAAATATGCCTCCCCTGAATCAAATTTAGACCCTTGGCCCTTGCACTGGAAATACAAGAAGTTCTCACAAAGTTTCCAAAAGTTTCTGGGCAAAGTTCCTGCAGTGGAAATACAATTTAGGCCAGACAACATGTTGAGGAAGGTATAATGTATAAAAATGTGTTGTGAAATGGTCCTTTAAAATACACTAACTACTATGAAAGGCATCATCACCCTCAGCTGACCACCGGTAACGACCATGAAAGGTTGGGTGAATTACAAGCAGCTGTCGCGCAGTTGCTGTTTGTGCAGAACGCGTCAAAGGAAGAAGGATGACTCATGTGTAATTGTTTTCATGAAGCACTTGTTCCAGTGTTTGTGTCCTAGTGTCATCCAACCTAGTGAGAACAGATTGCAGCCCCCGAGAGCACACCTGAGACCAACAATGACCAGAAGATTGTGCGTTGAGCTTCGCTGGCAGCCATTCGGCAGCCTGACCTTCAGGGAAAGCAGACGAATGCACACAGTTTGGCAGACACTCGAGATACCATCCATCTTTTGACAGGGAATCGTATTATAACGGGTGTAAGCATTGCCTCAGTGGGTAAATTGCCAATTTATGGGTATGTAATTAATTTTTGGGTTGAGATGAAGGTAATTACCACCCAGGCATGAAAGTGATACTGTATGTAGGAGGTGTTCATTAAAAGAGCTTGCTTCAAAGTGACAGAGTGGCACAGGGTTTCCCCTGCAGGATAAGGAGGAGTGAGAGTGATACTTAAAAACATGGTCTTCATCACACTAATCTGAATATTCATACTGAACCTTAAACTATTATTATTTTAAGGAGGTTATTAAAGCTGAACTATGCAGGATTTTTACTAATTTAACAGCTTCGGCCTCATTGTGATGATGAAATGGCTTGTTGTTTTGGGGAGACTGGGTACTGTCTCTACTCCCCCTACCATCTGTCACCAGAAAACCAGCCTTGCGAGATCAGGGCCACCAACCCGGAGTCCCCAGAATTAGGGGGGGGGGGGGGGTCTCCCAAAGTCTCCCGAGAAACAGATTCACTCCAGCATTCAAATGGCAAAAATGTAAAAACACAGAAGCTTCCAAATGGATGTCGACCTAAACTCGACTCCACATGGCCACTAGAGGGGAAGGGAAAGCTGAGGATAAACCAGTGGACAATGGATGGATGCTTACTGGGTGTGAAAAAAAATATGTACTCAGATACTGTAGAGCAGGGGTCACCAACGTGGTGCCCGCGGGCACCTGGTAGCCCGCAGGCAGCCAATACGGTGCCCGCGGGCTCACTTCACTTCACCTCACTTGCATGTATCCGTATGATTGCTCAGTAAAATTTCTTTGATATTGTTTATAAAAACTGGTAATCGTAAGGAGTAAGCACTGGAATGAATGTGTATGCAGTTTAATGCATAATATTAATCATTTAAATGGTAAACAAATAAAAAAAATGTTAATGTGGTAGCCCTCCATATTATTCTTTACCCTTAAGGTAGCTCTCTGTCTCAAAAAGGTTGGTGACCCCTGCTGTAGAGTTAGTTCCTCTTTTACTTTCTTCAAGATTATACAGAGGAAAAACATACTTGGGCTATATACAACCAAGACACCAAAGTAAAACATAACAAGAAGCAGAGCTAAAAGGTTTTCCAATAAATTTTCTTGGGCATTTGTCACCTCACATCCATGTATTGATGTGCATGCGTGTCTGTGGGCAATTTTCTGCCAGCGAGCACACAGTACAGTCACTTTATTAGAGATCTGAAAAGACTAATCACCACCACACGTACAACCCAAATTACATTTTCCTTGGACATGTGGTCAGGATATGGAAGTAAATGCTGCAAAGGATTATGGGCAAACAGGAGACAGAAGGCATGTCATTCTTGGAAATATGGATATAATAGAAATTGTGTTGTTCACCAATCACACATATTAGTTGTGATTTATAATATTTAACAAATAAAAAATAATATAAATTTTGTTATAATGCCTTATTTTAAATGTAACAATTGTATGGGGGACTTTGGCACAGCACACAATGCTCTGATGCACTTGTCAGTGTTACATCACTTTTTGCAGGCTATCATACTCTCTTATCTAATATTTCAGTGACTGCCAAATGCCCTCGACAGCCTCTCAGATGAGTCAGGGACCACTTCAGTTTTTTAAAAACTTTTTTTTAAACTATATATTGCTGCACTGATTTTACATTGTTGGCAGCTATGCAATTAATATTTTCCAAACGGCAAAATTATAGTGTAAATGTAGAGCTAAGGTAATCATTATGAGTTAAGATATTATTGCAGGACCACTTGACATTTCACAAATCAACAGCTAACTTTGGTCTTGGTATGGTTTGGTACTCCACTCTCTGTTAAGCCCTTCTAGTCTTTTGTCCAGTATTGCAGTGCTCTTCATTTTGCTCTCCATTTCTGATACCGCGTTGGCACGTCGCAAGAATCTTAACTGTGATTGCTTTCACGACACCTCGCGCAAATGATTTTCCTGAGTGCAGCACGGCTACAATTCACAAGGCTCAAGTGAGACACAGATTGTATTCGATTTGCGTCTTTGCATTGATTATTTAATCTCTGAATTTGTGTCGCCTTTGTTGTTGACGCGCCATCAGAAAACTATAAGTTAGCAGCTTAGACTTGCCACAGTATTGCCAGCATGTCCTTAACTGCATGTACAGTGCTGCACACTGGGCTACCGTCAATGAATCCTCACAATAACACCTGCAATTTCTCTGCAATGATAATATCTATCTACTGTGAAAAAAAGGTCTCTACAAAAGTCAGAATAAAACCCACAAAACAGTCCTGTGATATCGCCAGCAAATATTCTATGAATAGCAGCACAGCGTGTTTGGGAGTAATGCAATTCTCCCATATACACCTGAACAGAGATATGAGAAGGAACAGTCGGTGACGGGGGATTTCGGTCCAAGATTCAGCTTCCTTCACCAGACGGCTAAATCATAAAAAAAACAAAAAACTATGTAAACTCTGCTGCTCTGACAAAACTCTCATTGTTAGGCACCTCCTCACTTGTTTCTGCACAGCACTGCTCAGATACCGAGTCTCAGTCCAAGTAAAATCAAGCAGTTGCAATAATCTACGCGCGTGCCAAAACGTCCATTTTTAGCGACGTGTCTGTAACAAACCAGGAAACAAGCTTTAGTCTGTCGAGCAATTATTGCTGATTGTTGGTGGACTCTTGATTTGCCTTGTAATTACAAAAGCAGAGGGTGCCACTTGTCAATGTGATTATTTACCGAAGGCTGATACTGCAATTTAGTCCCAATGCCTCAATATCAGCTGCAGATTTGACAGTTTAATTGAAGGTTTTGATCAAACTATGCAACATGTGACATTTAACAGCTATTTACTGCGCCGCTGCTGCTATGGAACGCAACTGATGTCAGTGACTGATGTGTCCCGAAGACAACCCCATCACTGATAACAGGGCTAAAGCCAGACTGTAGCAGGGAGCTTCTACTTTTCTCCTCCACATATCCAATATAAAGAATTAGTGAGAATAGTTTAACAAATTAACTTTGTTTGTTACATATTTTTTGGTGCTCCCTCATTAGAAAAGCTCTACGGATTTGTTGTTCATCTTTAAAATGTAGGCTGATTTTTAATGTTTTATATGTGCCAGTCAAAACAAATTGGAGACATATACACACAATCGGGGTCTTAGCTCACATTTTACTTTACTAAACAATATTACTAAAAAGTAAATATCTCAGTTCTGTCCGACTGTGAGAGATTCACTGACCACTGAATTCAAAAGACGCCGGCTATTTGTTGTCGCTGTCTGCCTTATCAGAAGTGTCACAGCTGCAACTGTGAGGATTGATGGGATTAAAGAAAATGTATCTAAAGCAAAAACTGTTCCTCACATAACTGCCATTTACAGACGTAATCCCACTAAACCATAAAACACATTATTTGGAATGCAGGACCTGGATGGTGCATCTAAAGGCGGATCTCCACTGGGCGAGTTACAGCCATTGCCGATCGCTTCCGTTCCAATCAATGTGAGCATTTCCACCGGACGCGATGCGGCGTGTCTCAGCAGCGTCCCAGAAGCAACTTGCCGCGACGTAGCGCTATCGATATTTTTGCCGTTGCCGCTGCTGAGTCGCGCCAAGCTCAACAGAGCAGATCGCACCAGACAACAAATCCAACACAGAATCAAAGTAAAACACTTCTGCCCCCCTTTCAAAATAAAACACAATACGCAGATCATATAGCCCGTCACAACTTCACATCAACAACATTAAGTCGTAACTGGTGCTACCAGGTCAATAGGCAATTGATCAGAGGGTCTCGGAGAGTCATAACGTACGACGAGAGACTGATTGTTGAGGTGGAGAAACATAAAATCATTTTTGACACCAGATCAACAGTTCTTCCACGTCGGAGAATGAAAGAAGCTGATGTTGTTGTCGTTTCCTTTCGACACACAGTCTATCGCGGGATCTCGCGTCCATTCGAGATTATCGCGTGATCTTCCGTGAATACCGCCGTCCGCTTGATTTGTTCTCTCGAGTTTGTCTATACATGCTCCCGTAGAAACATGGCGTCGTGGCAATGCAGTAGCGGCCCACGACCATGTTATTTTACATGACTTTTTGAAACACTACGAAAATGAAACACAAACTATTATATAGCGACTTGACAATGCAGGAGCACATAATATGTATACAAAGGTGGATTTTGGGTCATATAAACCCATAAATACTACACAGTGTCCCTTTAAGACATGTAACAGATTTGTTTTCGTACTGAACTAATGTGAACTATGACAATAAATATGCGCCTTGACTGGTGGCACAACATCCAAAAACCCACGAAAACAATGAGGTAAAATAGCCTTTGTACAGCATGTGTTTGCTGTGTATTAATCAGACTGGAGCACAAATTATGAGTTTCTCATTTTCACAGCTTGACGCGTGTACAAATATTTGAGCACCGTCTGTCTTCGGGAAAGATTCAATAATCGCGCTCATCACTTTCAGGCACATTTCTCAAAAGCTCTGCTGCTCTGCATTCTCCCTCAAGTGCTCCAAGCTGTTACTTGCAGCTCCAGTGAAATAGCCAAAGAGCAGACACTGCTGCTCCACGATCACTTACCACCAGTGAGAAAACTGGTGGTCAAGGGCTGTCACCTGCAAATTCTCCCCTCAATTGACATCCCATTTCTTCTCGGGGCATTAAAAGACACTTTTAAGCAGACTTGCTGAACTGTAAAGGAATGTAAATGAAAGTACAACCTCAACCCAAGCCTGCTCTCTGTATCTCCTATAATATTGCGGGGGTGTTTGCTGGTGTGTGTGAGAATTAATATTCAGACGAGGAAGCCATTTTCAATTACTGAGAGGGGATTCGTCTGTAACTGAGGCCAGCTAAATTTAATAAATGTAGTGCCTAAAGTCCACAACAATGTAGATTGAATATTTTGGTCACAGAGCTGCTCCATAAGGATTTCCTTCTTGACAAATTCACAGTATCCAGTACAAGGAGGCAACTATTCCTGAGCTGTTGTGCATTAAATTATAAATAGCGGTGGCCACAGTATTGAAGATTGCAAATGGCCCAGGTCCTATGGTCCACGAGGGAAAGTAATACTTATTGACTCATATCCCTGACAAAACAATTTATTCATATTAATCTAAAAAAAAAAAAGTGTGGTCAGTCACAACGCTGAGTCACTCGCTGGAAAAGAAGAAAAGCTTGAGTTAAGTGAGAAAAAGAAAAGGTGAACAATAAAAAGCCAAAATTCTGCCCCCCAAAATGAAGAAGCAGCAGGTATGACAGACCGAGCTGCAGTGTTTTCCGTTCATTGATTTATTTGTGGTGGCCAGCCACAATATCAACACTGACCACAACATATTGATTTTCTTATTCTTCTTCTTTTTTTACTATTTCAAATAACTAAAATCTTCACCATAGAACCGTGGGGAGCAGCTTGCCTCACCCCTGCTCGCCTCCATCGCTCCCTCTCCGTGAACGGTTTACTGCCCGACTCTGCTGAGCCATTATTTGCCCATGGAAAATGTATTTATTTACTTTCTTACTGTATAGACACTGCTGCATTTTTCAAATGTGCATCCATGTTTGTTTTGAGGAATATCCACAGAGCACATCGCTGACACAAGATACTGAAAATAAATCCATAAATAAATAAATAAATAAATAAATACAAAAAACTGACCATACTCGCTAACATTTTCTCACTGGGAAAAAAAAAAAAAATACAAACACAACTACGTGTGCAGAATCACAAGCGAGGAACAACTTTGCAAGCCATGTAAAAATGTGTTTTCATTAAAATAGAGAGAGTGGTATCATCATCACTTCCATCAGATGCCTCACCACAGAGAAGCACTTTAGTAATTTAGTATCACAGTTTCATCACCTCAGTCACAAACTGAAGGAAGTAAGGATGTTGGACGGCTCAACAAAAACGTCAGCCTGCAACAGATACAGTGTGTAATTTCTGGGTGATTTGTGTTGCTGTTGATGTTATTACTCTGCTTCCTAAACATAAATAAATAAGCAATATTATCAGACCAGACTGAGGGAGCATTTGTGTGTATAAAGCAGCAGCACAGGAGCAGAAGGGGTCAAGAAGCATTTACCGTTTCATGGGCACATACTACAACCTGTTTGCAGCCGTCTGTCTTTACCAGCACAATGTCACTCTTGCCTCCATCTGTCTTGAACGAAAAAAACAACACTTCCTGCGTGCAGCACGGGGCAACACAAGGACACAATACTGCTATAGTGAGAAATGCATAAAGTTGTGTGAATCTCATGAAGAATATACATGTTTAAAAGTTACACACTACAGTTTCAAAGGGTTGTGGGTGCAGGAGATGCCTTCTGGAACTTAATAGAGCAGAGTCTGTAATGGCTGACTTTGTAGCAAGAGTTGCTATTGTTGCTCGTGTCTGTAGTTGTCGGGTGCACTCTTGTCTGCCAACAACAAAACAAAAATGCCAGCAACGGCCTTATCTGATTGCTCCATTAGGCAGGTGTAGTGCTTGAGCTTAAACTCATTAACATGATTCGATTGGCTTGCGCCCGTGGTGGAGCATTTGCATATCATGATTCCATTGGCTGGAGCTCGTGCCGCAGCTTGGAAAGTTGAATATATCTCACTTTTCTGCCATAAGCAGCACGAGCAAAGCGAAAAAGTAATGGATCCACAATGCAGTTCGGCAGCATGAGACGCAGACCCATTCAACGTCGAAGCCTCTAACACAACACAAGTGTTCCCTGATCATCCGTAGCCTCACTCTCAGAACAACAACCTGTTGAAATTCTTGTAACTTAAATGTGACGGAATTGCTCTGTTGAAGTCACTCATAAAACAACATACAATAAGCATGTCACATTGTAGGTCTATTTACGCGTCATATAATTCAAAATTAATGCAAAAGCACAAATATGTCTCATGTAATTTCGCAGACGACATGTTTGCTTTACTTTAATTACACGATGGTTTGTGCTATCGGAAAAAAAATGTGTCTCTAAATATAAGAAGTTGCATGTCAAAGTCAACATGTGGATATTACGGTACTTTCCCTCATGTTGTTGCAGGAAGCTGGTGAATCAGTGTCTTTTTTAATTTGTTCGCTTTTAGACATTTGAGACAACTACTCAACCAAATGTTATTTTAAATATGTTTAATACTGTTCAAAATTAAAAATAAAAATAAAACTACAGCATTTAAAAAAAAATAAAAAAAAGTTTTATTGTTACTACACTCTTTTAACATACAGTAAATGTAAATCACTGCCAGATATTGAAAGTTATTCTGGAAAAAATGGTCAAAAGCACTTAGTTACAGGGCATTTTCAGGCTCGTATGGTTAAAATAAGCAAAAAAGTTCAGACATAAATCTTGAGGCTTAGCTGTTAAAGGGTTAAATAACATAATGTGTATGTTATATGTAAGATATTCTGAGCAGTGATAACAACGAGCATGTGTTTTGCTTCTTGAGAAATAAAAAAAATACACCCTGCTCAGATTAAAACCTTATTTTAAAAAAACATACCGTATGTCAAAAACATTATGTAAATCTACGATATGCTAATAAAGTAATTAATAAATATTCATGAGTGAAGAGGATAAACAAAATGAGGAAATTAAGTTTGTGACCTCAGCATAACACGTGAGTTGTATTCATTTGGTTGTAATGATTACGTGCAGAGCGTGTGTGTGTGTGTGTGCGTATGTGCGCATGAGCTCGGCGTGGAGTTAGCCTGCACTATGGCCTGCTGACTAATTAGCAGCTGTAATCTGCAGGCTTACTCCAGGATCTTGGCTCCAAAGGCATCGGAGTCCCCGAGCACCGGTGCCCACCTGCCCGGCCGTCTGCCTCCCTACCAACCCGCAGATGGTTCGGTGCCGAGCGTGCTCTCTGTAACCTGCTCTGTCAAAGTGTGCTAAAACTCTTCTCCATCAAGGAGATAAAGACCCTCATAAAATGTGACATTTTCCAGCTATCCTACTGATTTTTAACAAGAGACTTGTATCTTCAAAGACAAGATATTTGACCTATAACGTGATTAGGTGCCACATGCATAAAGGGTTCTGTCGTCATTCAGAAAAGTGTGCCTGTTTTCTTAAAAAGACACCATGGGTGCTGTGCTGTCACAATGTCATTGAAGCGTTCTTTTCACGTACAGTCTGATGAGGCGCACTGGGATTTGTCTCAAGTTGACATTATCATTCATCAGATTATTAGGTATAGTGGTTACCACTCTTGCCTTTGCAGCAAGAAGACCGGGGTTCGAGACCCAGTTAGAACAAGGGTCTTACTGCATGGAGTTTGCATGTTCTCCCCATGCATGCATGGGTTTTCCTCCCACAGTCAAAATACATGCAATATGGGGATTACGTAAATCGGACTCTCTAAATTGACCATAGGTGTGAGAGAGGTGGCCCTGTGATGGACTGGCAAATTGTGTATCCCGCCAATCGCCCTATGGACGATAAGATTGGCACAGCACCCCCCGCACCCCTGTATGATCTGTATTACACTGTATTCAAGCCTACAGTGAAGCTCCATTTATGCAAAGCAGTTACGTAAAGCATCTTGCACACCAGAAATACAGCACTTGTAGCCTAGCCATGACCCCATTAGTATAATGCCTCCCTGAGCCCCTTACCCTCACTTTAATCATCACAGCTCAAGGCTTAACCCTTACACTGTCCCCGTGGTTCTGGAAATTTTTTTTTTCCTGCAGAGCCCCTTTTGACAGAAGCGCCACTGCAAAGGAGAGCAAACTCAGACGATGTAAAAAATAGCATTTCGCATGCTATTGTGTGCAGCTTATTTAATCCGTGCAAACTTGGCTCACAGTGCAACATGCCTCATGTATTTACACCTGGGATCACCTTCTGTTCCAGTTCCCTCCAACCATCTGCAGCGAGCGCCCCAGTTTGGAAAATAACTGCCCTAACGCAAATGTGATTCTTACACTTAACCTGCACCCAAGTATTAACCCCCCCCCCCCCCCCCCAAACAGCCAATTTCCAAAGTACTGACCAAAAATGTCCTGACGACACCAAAATGTCCCCATTTGTAAGGTTCATATGCACGGTCCTCACAAAGATATACGTACAAGCACACACCTATACGAGCAAACAAACACAAATACAGTTACTTAGCAGAGATTTAGAGAAACGCTATTATTTGAGGTCACTTTCACACCTGTAACTGGGTTCATTTGATTCTGACTAAGCAGAAAATCGAGGCATTGTTCTGCTCCCATACACGCTCAAGGAGGTGTGCTACAAAAGAGCGAAAAAGCTGTTCTGCATGAAGTCCTAAGGGCAGACCGATAACTCATCGTCTGGACAGCTTTTGTGACGTCATCGCGCCACGCACAGGCCTACGTGGGGAAACCAAATTCTTCTGACTGACGGCAAATCACTCGACTGCTGACAAATTGGTTGTGAGAAAAGATCATCAAGCCTCTTCACCTCATGGCTGCTGGCTGAGGAAGAGTGCCAAGCTCTGAAATTCAATGTAATCCAGTGTAGCTGCTGATCCAAGTTCTTTTTTTTTTTTTATTGTGACTGAGCATATAACTTTTTCTCACTTTTCTGCTGCCCCATCAATCTACCATCACAATGGTCTGATTGAAAAGGCCACAAAGAGAGGATAATTACGGTGGAAGTATTTCACTAGTTGACCTCGCAGGGAACACATGAATAAATAAATGGACCAAGACACAAGATTTCGAAACCTACATTTATGCAAATTGCTCGAATCCTGCAATTACCAGATCACACCTTCTCTTCGTATCTTTAAGGACATAGTACTGCGTATGCCTGTAATATGATGGACAATGAACTAGCACTGGGAAATCATGATTAATCTCATCCGACTGTGAAACTACAGACAACAGCTTGCTGCTGACACAAGTGGGCAGTAAATTGCAAAATGAATGCGAGGTGGAGATGGCGCATGCTTTATGTGACAGCATGTCATTCTGCGATCAGACGCAGGGAGAGATATTGCTTTTGCACATGGTTATTGTCTGACTGATGGTCAAACTGATGCTGTACCATTCTAACATGCAGTCATCAGCTGATAAAGGCAGTCATCAAACATGATACAACTTGTAGAGGCTGGAAACTTCTCGGAAAGTGAGTAGTCCACAAATTGTTTGCAGAGTTCTGAAGGAAATAAGCTTTCAACTCAACTTTGATCCAGTTTTGCATGTCCTACTTTTCCAGTGTTGTCAGTTTATCGTACACTGATTAATTACAATGAAAAACACGGTGCCCAAATGTAGGAGAACCTACAGTTCTTCTCCATTTGGGGGTGGCCTCCTGCAGAGTCTGTATTTGCACACTGATTATGTTACAGTGCCACCACAACCCAGCTCCTATGCCACAGCCTTCTTCAAATAATAGATATTTTTATTTCTGAGCAAAAAAGAATAATAAATAGAGTGTTTAATTTAAGGTGCATTATGTAATAAATCTAAAGCAACTGGCCATAAAATCCTCCTAATATCAGTATTAGAGACTCAGGAATCATATAACAAACTGAACTCGCCCAACAACAGTACAGCCAAAATATTTGCATTAACAAAATCTTTTGCAGACTGCAAATCATGTTTATGTTTTGCAATCATGTGGCGCCACCTACTGCCGTCGATCAGTCATTGCAGTCAGTAGAGTCTCAGCTGCCGAGCAACCACAGGTTACCAGTTACTTCTGAGCTACAATGGCGGAGAAAACGCAACCTAAAAGACCTCTGTATTTTGAATTTGAGTGTAGTGACAATTTTTGGCCACATTCTTACATATGGCACCTTTAAGTATTCAGGTGTCGTAAGCTGCTTGGTCATGTAGTACTTCCTCCAAAAGAGATTGTAAAATATACATAAGCAATAGCATAGTGAAACACAGGGAAAATCAGTCGCCCATATGTCCTCATGTGGCTTTGTGTAAAATTAGTACATAAGAGAGGGTACTTGTCTCTGTCTGCCTCTCGACCATTACTCTTACTCACCGCAGTGACAAACTCACATGAAAAAAAAGGGGAAAAATAAATTGCTACAGCACAGGTATTGAGCTTTAGTTTTTCATATACCGTGTTCTTTCCTCAGAAATTAATCACTCTGAGAGGAAACTCCTCTTTCGCAGTGCTCTTTCAAACTCATGTAAAAGTTAAGTCTTTGTTTAAAACAAAAGTTAGGTCTCTGACGGACAGAAGTGGGAAAACGTAATATCACTACAGCTTATTTTTAGCGACTAATTTTTCCTTAAATAGGATGAAGCCGGCAGTGATGGATGACTACAAATGACATCTCCAATTGCCTGAATTTGACACGTTCGCTATTGTATCCGCATTCATAAAAGCCCAGAATGTGATGTCTTGCGATGAAGACATTTATCATTTGCATTACACCAATGGTGTTAGACTGGTGATTGATAAAGTTTTCCATAGCAGTACACTTTGGCCGATTGGATTGTAGGAGCATGATAGCATGCTGATACTTGTAAATAAGCCCCTCTGTGCTTCATGGACAAAATTATATTGGTTACATCTAAAAAATAGGTGAAATGCACAGTTTGTAATATGCAAAATAATATGCAATTATTCTGTGATAATGGCAACATTTGTCTTGTTAATTGAATGTTTCTCGTGACCAAATAATAATAAGTGTTTAAAATGCAGTTTATGTGAAATTGATGCGAAATAGCACCACGTACTTCGACATTATATAGTACTTAACATTAATTATGAAATAGTTAGATTTATATGCTGTGCAATGACAATGGAAATGAAAAATGGTTTCCTTGATATTTCCTGAGCACAGTCCCTGCTGAGCAGGTTCTATTGGAAGGCACCTGGAAAAAGATGTATCACTGAGGTTTGCTGGCACTTGTTAAAAGTTATGGGGCAAGATGTGGATGGGGATGCAAGAGTTAGCTGGGAGAAGTTGGAAGCTTACTTCAACTGGAGTCTTTAAAATTACTTTTCCACCAGTGGTGTTACTGTTGTCACCATACTCTGCTTTTATGTCTGCAGCTGTAAACGTGGTATTTCATATGATTTTTTGAGAGTTGCAGCAAAAAACCTGGGTTTAAACATACTGTCAAACAAGACATATTGTAACTGGCATTACTGTCATATTCATGAACTGCTTCAGAGACCAACATGCCACATTCAAATGACTGAACTGAGGGAGACTCATCCCATTTACAGGTCCGTGTTTTGTTTTTTGTCATTATTATTATTTTCAGCCTAATACTCTAGACACCTGCACTGATGCCAGCTACTCGCAAACAGCCATGCATGCTGCTCCTGCATTATTTTTCTCCTCACTTTTGCAAATCTATCCACAATGATGTTTTCCATAAACACCGTGTGACAGCAGTGATTCCCCCCGAGTCATATTTCATAAGGTGAAATTGGCTCAACATCCCCTGAGTAATATACTACCGGTCTACTTGTATTTTAGATCCAACCTCGCCCATTAACTGTGTGTATGTTCACAAAAATGTTCAATTCATGTGCACGCAATAAAAATCTCCCAAAGTGAGTCAGTATGATGCATCTCATTTTGCGCCTAATGTTTACTTTAACTCATCTTCCCTCACTCTTTCCTAGTAGATTTACAGAAACACTGACAATAAGCCATGCACATCTTCAACATATCACATATTATATAACTGGAGATGAGCCAATAAGATATTCGGTATCAGTACTGCTCAAAATCACTGGACTGGATATCAAAAAAGAGAAATATGAAATCTTATCCTTAATATCACATAATTAAAAATGTAATTTAAATTGATTATATCAAATTAATGGGTATAAGCAGCAACTCATGGTTGCGATATATCTATATTGGACACAAAAAGGAAGTTATTGAGCAATCCATAACCATGACAACATGTGCTATTAATCAGAGCATCAAACTGTGTGTCTGTAAATGGAACACATTGCAGATGTTCTTCATGTAATAGATGTATAATCAAGTGGTATGGCCTTAAACTGAGTGGAGATTGACTGGAGCAGACTGACAGAGCAGCAATGGACATGGTTGGGAAGTGACTCATTTAAACATGTACAGATTTTCAAATGCAAGGACCCATCACTGTGCATATTGATTCTTCACCTCACGCTGCTCTGTGCTGTGCTTTTATTGTTGCAACTATTCTGTCATATTCTCATCTGTGAGGTGCAAGTTTACTCCGAGCGGTAGTTCCACACTGAAGTGGTGTTTGACGAAAAAAGCCCCCGTCTTAAATTGTCCTTG
Organism: Microchirus variegatus; assembly: GCF_963457635.1. NCBI lineage: Eukaryota > Metazoa > Chordata > Actinopteri > Pleuronectiformes > Soleidae > Microchirus > Microchirus variegatus. The sequence continues at coordinate 11,368,909 of NC_139803.1, forward strand.
AAGCAATTCATCTTTTATGACCAAAACAAAGGGCTAAATCAAGCTAAAAAAAAAAAAAAAAATCACTGTATGGATTCATTTTGACCAAATAGCTACTAACTACTAACGTCACAATCTCGACCTTCAGATGCAAAGGTGAAATCGAAACAGGAATTTAAAAAAAATTAAAATGAGTTTAAAATGGCAGACCCATCTGGGCTAAAAGAGAGATTGAGAATCCAATTGAATCAAGGATTTGGAGAATCGTGACACCCCTAATACCTACTGGCTTTGTCATTCCAATAGTACTAGCGCCTTTTGTCGTATGAGTGCTTTTTATTCAGTCACGACAGAAACGACACAAATAAAACAGCACAGACAAAGTCAAACAATTACACACAGCAGTGGCTAACAGGTACGGACAGAAGCAGAGTGCCTTTCTCTCAAAAATATGCCATTCTTGTAAAGATAAAAAAAAAGAATATATATATATATCAAGGAAACAGGTTTAAACATACACTCATATCCATGTACATACACATAAATATACGCATACGTACATGAGACTTTAACTTGTGCCCCTCCAAGTAGCACCAAAACGCAGTTGAGGTACATATTCTTAAATTAATATTACATTATTCCAAAGTGCAAGTCAAACAATGCCCATGTTAGCCTTCTGTACAATAAAATAAAACAACTCTCTTATTTTCCTGTTTCAAGAAAATCTTTTTGTAAACTGCCTGGTAGTGCCTTATTATAGGCTTCAAACATTATTTGCATTATTTAATGTGCAATATAGACAAAATGTCAGTGTTTTATGTGTGAGCTATTGCACTCAGGCAACCACTGTATTCATGCAGCTTGGGTCTGCTCATTTGTATCCTGCAATCTCAAACAGCCAACAGCCCAGTTACCGACAAGTAGACAATATCTCACCTTTCACACCACCTCTCATGGCACATATCCAACCTCTGTAGTGTATGTCTCTTTTTGACCCCGACAGACAAAACACACTCTTTAACACCCTGATGTTCTCTTGGAAGCCAGACAGTCAGAAACACTGGTGTTGGTGTAGGAATCCCAAATTGCAAACCCAGACATATCTTTCCAAAATGATTTATGCTCATCTCACTCATGAGTGAGTATATCTAATCTAGTCGTTAATGTTCAATTACTATTGTAACGCACATGCATGATGGCAAAGGGGGCTCATGTTCTGAAGCCATTTGTCGATGCACACAAAAACATGACCATGTCTCCATCATGCACACAAAAGAAAAAACAGGACTTTGTACAAAATACTTTGTAAAATACAATCTATGCCAGGAAAGCAAGAATGGATGGAAGGCAAAACTGTCATGTACAGTTGTTAACAGCAGGAATTGCCAAATAATTTGCAGACTTGTTACATTTTGGGCAGTACATTCTGGGTGAGACGAGAAGCGGTGACCGCTTGTGGCTCAAGCTCATGTTCAGTAGTTTTCGTCTGTGACTTATTTGGACAAAAAGATCCATCCAGCTCCATGTGGACGGAGATATTTCCTGAAACGCTGCTGTCTTTACAGATCCTTTTTTTGTATACGTTTCCGTGGCCTAAGTGCTATTGTCACAGCAGGAATTTTAACTAGTGTTGGGATTGCTGCTAAGATTGTACTATTAACTGTAAAAAAGATAAACGAGCTGCAGATGCTGTCAGGTTCCATTACTGTGACACATTTATGGATGTTATTCACACTCGCTTGTCCAGATGTCTTCAACAAACCATGCTGGATTAAACTTCTTTTTTTTTTTTCCCTCCCCAACAGATGAAAGGCTTTTCATCCTCACAGAAGTCGTACATGCACTGAAAGTTTTATCTCATCAAAGTTTAAAGAAGGATGATGGCCATCAATCCTTCTAATGTCTCTCTCTTTGAAGAACGTGCCAGACATACAGCACTTCCACATGCAACTGCAGCACACTGCAGACAACCCGGCCCGCAGCCACAGGTGTTTTAGACCTCAGTCTCCAAAGTGGTGTCAAACATGATTAATGAATCGACTTCCTGACACTGTGACAGTTTAGGTTGACAGTTGATGTCTCCCTTACGATGTATCCGTCTGTCAAAGGACTCAAGCAACCAGACAAGAGAAGCAGACGTCTGCTTCCGAGGAGGATATGATTACATAAGTCAACTAAATATAGACGGACTAATTTAGCTTCAATTAGTAAGTGGGTTTAGTCGGAGGCTTAGAGGGATTTTAAATTTGATTGATATTGTAGTTCAGGTATCCAAACTGCAAGAATGACAGTCTGTATGTCTGGCGGTCTTGGAAAAGGGTGGAATGACATACACTCTTAGAAATAAATGTGCGAAGTAGAACCATATAAGGTTCTTCGGCTTGTCCTTAGGTAGAATCCCAGGTAGAACCTTTTTGGAGGGTTCCACCAAGAACCCTTTTAAAACCCTTTATTCAGGAAATTGGTTTTAAAGGGTTCTCTGGATCAAAATGGTTCTTACTGGAACCATTAGTGCAGGAGTTCTCAAAGTGTTGATACCTGAGTGCCAATTTAGGAACCCAACATTGGACTGAGGGCCGCCAAAGGAAAAAAAAAAGGGAAAAAAACCCAGAAAGAAATCCCATTTATAATAATTTTAATAACCAGCTTGCAGTTCTACAGTTTAGCGTTAAGTAATATAAGCGTTAATATAATGTAATTTAAGCATTAATATAATAACGCTTTATAATTTGGGTTATTACCCAGTATTTTGGCCATTTGTTCTTACCATCTAATTACAGGTTAATACCAAGTAACACATTTCTGTTACCATATATTTACTGGGTAAATAGCTAGTAATTGGCGGCTGTAGCTACCTGCTTATTACCAGCTTATAACCCAATAATACACTAAAATTCACCATATAGAAACCAGGTAAATACCCAGTATTTTTGTTTACACTTATTGGTCTGTATCCAGTAATGTCCAATAAACGTTTAACAAGCTTAGCACCTCCTGGATTAAAACTATCAACTGTTATTCATTGCGGGCCACCAGAAATGTTTCTGCGGGCCGCCATTGGCCCCCGGGCAGCACTTTGAGAACCAATGCATTAGTGTTACCAAGAACCCTTGAAAAACCCTTTCTTTGGGAAAAGGGTTTTTCAGAAGCAAATGGTTCCAGGTAGAACCTCAGCCCTTGTTGAAGGACCCTTTTGGAAGCCTTATTTCTAAGAGTGTACCTCCCAAAAAAAAAGTGTTCCAGGTATTCTAAACGAAATAGCAACAAGTGTGTGAGGAAGGACTTATATAGACAAAATCATCTTTAAAAGAAAACATCATGACATGAGGTCCTCATCTGGGCCACTAAAATTACAACTTAGAAACAAAGCTCACCGGCATGTCATCCACCAAGAAATTAGGGCTGTAATCAACCAAAGAAACTTTTGGTCGACTAAAGCCCTGAAATTTCGACCAAAAATCGACTAATCAACGGAGGGTACTTTGTGGGTGCGGCTCTTTTATTTTGAAAAGACCGTTTGAAAAGAAGCGTTTTGCATTACGTTCATCTGCGCAATACCATAGCCCGTGATATCAGAAAATAACTAGTAATATCAGCACAATAAGTGTTGAGGAATTCAGAGCCAGACTGAACAGCGCAGCGCAGCTTCGCGGCTGAGACACAAATAGACCGCGGGACGCTGCAGCTGTTGCGAGCGGGTGCGTCTGCAGTTATAAAACCAATCAACGATTATTAGACTAAAACATTGAAATATGCTAATAATTTTGATATGTGCATACTCAAAACGGACGGAGCAACCTTAGCTTAGCGTTTTTAAATGATATGTCATGTTTGTAGTAGCGCTGTGAAAAGCAAACTGTTGCTTGCAAAGTTTGCATTTCGCAAACTGATGTTTGACATGGATGTGACAGGAGGACTGACTGTAGCCTAACATAAAAAGCTCAAAATTCACGTCTAATTAAGGACAACGCTAATCTGTCTAACTGTCCTCATGAGCCACGGAGCAACAACAACTCACTGGGCTGGACTAAACCAAAATAGTGGAAAATAAGGGGGGTGTTCTCTGAAGACAGGCTGTTACCTGTGAAGCATGGGTGCTGTAAAACACCCCTATTAGCATGTGGTACTTTCCTCCTAATGAAATTCACCATAAAAAAAAAAAATTCGACCAATCACAATTTTGGTCGAGCCGGAGCATGTCGACCAATTAGTCGACCAGTCGACTTTGACTTTACAGCCCTACAAGAAATAATAATGTATGTATAATAAATATAATAATTTAAGATAACTTAGTGATAATATAAAGTTTGGTGTTCAGTTTTGCTATATATCAGTATTCAGGACACACCGATGCTCAATAATTAGTGACCCGTGTGTTTTATGACATATAGTTCAACAAATAGTTCAACTATGCAACAATTCCTCCTTTTTGGGGGTTCCATGTAGGAGTTTGTCATTAGAGATTTGATGGAATCATCTATATATTTACATAATCCATTGCTTAAGCTGTGAGGGGTGTGATATAAATTCCCTGGCTAGTGGGGTCAGGTTTAGGCACAGTGAGTAACCTGCGAGTAACACTACAACAGACACACAAAAGGCAAATGCCAAAAAATAGGTCCCCTTATGAAATGTGTCACTAACTTTTCAATGAAATGAAGAACAAACGGATTATTGTGTTGAAAGACCCATCTGTCAGTAAGTGAACTGGCGAACGACAGCGACATCAACAACAGATATATTGTGTGGTGTTAGCAGGGAGGTAAGATGTGATCACGAGTGGTTACAGGGGGACCCTGCTGTGACAAACATTCCAACACCAGGTGTTAACTGGCAAACATTTTGTAACTGGATCGCCCAAGATGCATGTTTTTGCCAGGTATGACCAGATTCAGTCGCGTGACCTCACCACTTTGTACAATCAAGGCTGGCACAGAGTGAAGTACAGAAGGGCCTGTTTGAGTAACAGATGGGCTTAGCAACAGTTAACAACATTTGGTGAACTGCATGCGAGGCCACTAAAGTGACAGTGAATAAAGGGATGGTGGGGGTTGTGGGTAGAAAAAGCGGGGGGCTGCGTCTGCCTGTGGACGATAGTGATGTTGTCATCATCAGTTTATTACCTTTAAAGCTGATTTTCATATGATTTATTCTTGACTTTTGCATTTGGAACAATAACCAAGTATGGTGATGTACATTTCCATATACAGTGCTGCTGTCTGCTTCCAAAACGGGTCATCATTCACTAGTTCTAACACACAAATCAAGTGAATAGTCTTGTGTGTTCCATCCACAAACATGCTGCGCCACCACCAAACTGTAGGGATGCACCACTGCAGGAATGGTGGCTTGCTTTCTTTTGGTACTTTACCAGATTCTATAGATTCTAAATGACCAAATCAGAAAGAAAAACTAACCTGTTGACGAAAGATAGGAAAGAAACTGTTAATTTCAAGCTACAAAATCAGAATCATAGAATGTAGAGACGAGATAAAAAACAATATTCAGAAGAGATTACATGCCAAAATTTGACATCACACACAAGCTGCTTCCCTGTCATAAAACACACGGCTTTTATCGAATGCATCCATTCTCATTTGTATCTTGAAGTGGAATCTCAAGAAGTACGACTGTTTAGACGCTGAAAATAAAATCCTACAGACGTCCCACTGACACATTTAATTGCTTTTCAGAATACTAATGATACTTTGAAGTTCCTTTTGAAATGCACAGGGACATCCAAACATCTCACGAGTCAGTGTTTGGGTGTCTCAGCATTATGAGAACAGACAGCAAAGGAGAGAGTGAACATTGTGTCCTACTCTGTCAAATGTCAACCATTTCTGTCCACACTGTGCTCGTGTACAGTTGAAAAGGTCAACGACTCAGCGTTCGCATGAGTGAACGCTGAGTCGTATTAACAACACCAACTCCATTCTGTGTGTCTGTAGTTGCAACATTGAAAATCCCTATGTTTCACCAACCCAAGGATCATGGAATCTATTTTCCTTTGGTGCAGGTCCAGGAACAACAGTTTCTCAAGCTGTTTTTTTGCCTGTCTGGTAGTTAATTTACTCCTCTGCCTGCAGTGCTTCAGCTTGAATCCTGACTCCATTAGGAGTTGTTTCATCCAATTCTTCCTGCCCCCATGGCTCAAAAATACACCAACCTGCTTGAACATATTTAAACTATTTAAACCAGCCATTGGCTTTAATGGTTTGAGTGATTGGTGTGGAAATACATTGGGAAAGTAAAGATACGCTAAAACAGTAAAGGATTCATTTTCGAGAAAATGAAAACCACATGCATGGATCTGCAACCTGAACTAAATCCAAACAAGCTGTGGCCAATATATCCTGTAAGTTACAGCACATGTCGTGCAGCATCAGTGTTCGTACTGAGAGAGCACCAGGAACTACTCTAACTATTATGAACTGATACCAGACTGTACATGGAGAAAATAAAAATAAACAGAGACTACTACAAGGACATGTAGATAAATAAATGGCAACTGGGAAAAACAACCTTGCTGCAAGTAGTGAACTGCAAATGAGTAATGAACTGCTTTGAGCTGCTGCACTTAACCATGCATTCACATGGCCCCTTTAGACATTCCTGTTTGCTGGGTTTTGAATTTTTCTTCCTCATCTAATGTTTTGAATGTGAGGAAAAAAAAGGACATTCGATAAAAGTTGTGTTGTATAAAAAGTGGATTTTGTCTCAGTGTTGCAGCATCACTGCATTTGCTGCTCTTTTAATTAGGGTTACGAAGAAACGCTATTTGTTGATAATATGGGTCATCAAATCAACTTAATACCATGCTAGAAATTAAGTGTTGTCAAAAAGCTGATATGCAATGCGTGACAACTTGTTAATAATACAAATTCAGCCCAGTCAAGAACACATTTTTGGGGATAATTGCACAGTAACTGAAGTTTCGCCATCTCAATACAGCCACAAAAGGACTGGGACACAGCTTGAGCTATAGAACACGCACCAGGACCAGTACCATAATGTCCCAAAGCCTTCTTATCCAATGTGTCATCCTTTCTGACTTTGCCCAGTGGAAGACGGTCCTCTCCAACATCGGTGACCTCATGCTTGCCGTGTAAAAAAAAAAAAGTCAGAGCACCACCACTGGCAGTGACACAATGTTGAGGGGCCACTGCCCACATTGCTACGGGCAAGATATTAGCAAATGAGATGTGACAGCTGAAAGAGAAACAGGCCCAGCTTGTGGGTCTAAAATGAGAACAGAAGATCTTTTATGTTATGTTCTTTAGTATTTTTACAGTTGCACCACTGAGGGCACACAATGGAAAAAGTGCTATTTGTATTAATTTAAGCCTAAATCTGTTCATCTCTATGTAATTAATGAAAATACACAATACTGAATGTCCTCACAACACAATGTCACTGTTCAGAGTTTGATGGACCTTCAGTGACCTTCCCTTTTATGTGAGAAATAACCAGGTTTCACATTCAGCTCAACGCTCATCTGTTAACCAGCGTTCTAAGCTGACCCCGGTGACGTAAAGAGGGTGGGAGTGGTGTGCGCGTCTCTCTTCCTAACATTGTTGTTTCATCAATAAATAATGGTTGACAGAACTCATGGCTATGCAGCGCCTGTGATCTGTGATCAAACAGAAAAGCACTGTCCGCTGCTCTCAGACTACAGACGCAGCCATGCGAGAAAAAACAAAAAACAGAAATGGCCAGTGAAGACACGAACACACACACACACTGGTTTCCATGACTTCAGAGGAAAATTGCATTGTACTTACTCTAACCTTCACCAATCATTTACGTTACGGGGACTTTTTGTCCCCATTTAGGTCCCGACAACACAAGAAATACCAGGTATACATAAGTTCGTATGGGTATTCTGTTTGGACACTTCCATTTTATGGACTGCTTACCAACGCTTTATCACCGAGTTTAACCCTAACCATTACCGTAGCTTCCCGAAATTAGGTTTTACCTCATTAGGACTGAGCATTGGTCCACATCCAAACACTTATAAAAGCCCTTAAATTTGAAATTAGGTGAAGTTTGTTTTTTTCCCCCACCCTACTTAGTTCCAGTGTGCTTCTGATGTAGCGTTCCCAGTTTCTTTGCCATACTGCTTTCCCACTGATTCAAGGTACTCACACAGCCTCTTCTTTCTAGTGGATACATTTCAGGTCTCCAGCCAGTTTTTTCCCCTGCACTCAGAAGCCAAGTGAGCACTTGAACCTTTTCTTGTCGGGAGCGATATCCTGGCTTTGCTCAGCACCCTCGGCTCAGTCAGGGGAACAGATCTGGCTCCTCGGCATCTGAAATGTTTTTCACCTTCTGTTCTGATGTGGGCAGTTTTGCTCGTCATCTATCTACTGCCTCTTTTCATCTCCTCTTTCTCACCAAAGGGAATGGATTTCTTTTTTTTTTACAGGCAGGTGGTCTTCCATGTTTTCACCTCTAGACCTTTGGTATTTCAGCATTTCTGTAAATTCGGTTAGGACCAGACTGTGCATCCATCTGCATTAGTCGCATTCTTTTCAGAGTTTGATAGATGATAGATAGTTTTACGTTTTGTATTCCTCCTCTGTGGCCCCAGAGTTGCATTTCTGTCCACAACCCTGTTTTTGAGGGTACTCTGGTTACGTTCTCCCTGACATTATAGGAAAGATTGTAGTATTAGTTTTTGAGAACTGCTGTGTTGTAGTAAAGGTAATATCTCCATTGTGCTAAATCCATTATTTTCAGGAAACAGAATTTACCCGGCTGTCTCAAGTGTCAGATTTAGACAATTTGTAGACACATCCATCAGTCATAAACTCCTGTGGACTCTGTGTTTCTTTTTTACAGATGAGCCCCACAGACAAGAGTCCCAACTAAAGGGCTTCGTCACTTTTGTTTCGAGACATTTACTGTTGTTTTTCACAGGAGAGCACTTCTGAAATGCCTCATAATGACTCAATATGTGTACAAATCATCAGAGTGGTTTAATCCGTTCTCTAATTGGCACCATTGGGTGCAGTAATTGCTTGTGGTTGGAGATTCTAAGTAACAATCCTGTTTGCGAAAGGTTTTCCCCCCTCAAACACCCCCTTTTCTCCTTCATAAACAATTTCTGAGCCGCCTGGGCTCTGCTGCTAACTGCCTCGGATGAAAGCGAGTCCTGGTTCTCAACAATCACTCTCCTGCTCGCCTTGTTTGCACTTTGCTCACTGCTTCCTGTTGATGACACCAACTTATTTCATCCTGTTTACACCTCTCTGCCTTTGGCTCCTCTTTCAGCTCGCGTGGACCTGAATTCCATCATTGCAGTCGGGCACACGTACCTTCTCTGTCTGAGGTGTTTTTGCTGCTTCAAGGTGATTCACTTTAAAGACAACCACTAATAATGAGAGAAAAAGTTTTTTTTTTTGTAATTTATAATGCTAGATTTTATAGTAAATTAATAAATAATAAATTAATAAGCATTTTGAAAACACACAGATTAGCGTTTCATCCACTCTCACGTGAATTCCACCAGACATCAGCTCCTCTGTGCTAACAAACTAAAACAGTGTTGTCCTTCACATTTTCTCTTTTAACATTTGTGACCTTTTGGATTTTTCTCTGTTTTGCAAATGAAAAACATTCATGCACAGCTTCTGTTGTGTCTCTCCTTGCAGTGTAATCGACTGTTCTTTTTTACAGAATAGCGCAGTCGGTCAAATAAAATGCATTTCTCTTTTGACCTTGAACTCTTGTGTTTCTAAAATAAGTCACAAGCCAGCATCTAATTATGTCTTTCAACTAGTTACTTATGTTGTGTGTTGATAGATTTAATGTACCGCTATTCGTGGAATTCAGTCAGACTGATCTGAGAATTTAGAAGATATCCCCAAACAATACTGTAGGATGTACTGTATATATTTTTAAAGTTCCATATCACTCTGCATTATTTATTATTACACTGTTACCCTACCAGATGGAGGGAAAAAGTGACACACATATTGAGAGAGAAAGGAATACAAAATAAAAATCACCATCTCATTGACTTCCCTGACTTTAGCAATACAAACAAATGGTCAACCTCTAATTTAGTCAATACAGTTTATTATGGGTTAAGAGTGAAATATTTAATATTACCTGTTGTTGATAGGAAAGACTAGCCGTCTACTTTAGCACCAATAGTTCATTCACCCTCTTTGTTTGTGTGCTGTGTGTGGGGGAGCTTGCCTCTTCTCTTAACAGCGCAACAATGGCATAACCTTTCTCTGACCTTACTGAGAAACTCACTGCTGGCAGTTGACAAAAGTGAATTCATTTTGTGCTGAAAGTGAAACAACACTGAAGTAGGAAAAAGCTGAACCTGACCTGCTTTATATCAATACCCTGATTACACCTGTGTTTTAGATCGAAAACAGAGAAGGGGAGCAATTCTCACTGAGCCAAACGCAGATGCTGACCGCTGATAAACTTATCCAAAGGGATGTGCTCGGTGCTCGCTGGCCACAACTGTGAAATGTGAGAGGCTGTGAGGGCTAGTAGCTTATTGAACCTGCTGCCTATTGCACATACAGTACTGTGTGATGCAAACATTTCACAACCTCAACTTTTACACTTCAACTGGTCAAAATGAGCCAAATATATAGAATTTAAACACATTTGGAAGACAGGCTGTACATTGAACTGAGGCCTATCGGAATACTGAGACAGAGTATCTCAGGCGACTCGTTTACTCAATCACAGTTTGCATCTCCCTAATCACATGATCTGTGATTGGTTTGTGCAATCGGAAAAATTCCAACGGTTTCTGAAAGTTGAGAAGTTGCAAGTCTTAGCCAACACATGGTTATTACTGTCATTTCTCTCGCGCTGTTTTAGGAACCTGGCGAATCAGAGTCTAAGTCAACAGAGAGAAAATTGTTGGAAAAATACCTGCACATATTTTCCTTTATTAAAAAAAAATTTGGCCTGTTTTTGGACATTGAGACAAAGACTCAAACAATTATTTTAAATATGTTTTATACTGTTCATATTTCAAATTTAACATGCAAAAAGTGTTTTAATGGTTATAATCGTATTTAAACATGCAATAAATTGTAAATAACTGCCTTAGTTATTCTGGGCAAAAGCACCAACTCACAGGTTATATTCTAGCCATTTTATGGTTAAAATCAGCAAAAAATAAAAGCGTTAAAGCTTGACTCTTACATGAAACTTCTCCATCACCTCAATTTATAGTTACCATTTATTACAAGTATTATTTTAATCATCAATTTAACACTGCTTTGCCATTTAAACAATAGTTTAATTCTACTTTCTACTTTCAATTAAGTAGATAATGAAGTTCAATTTCAAATCAACATGAATAGTGTTGTGTCTTCTGTCTTTCATTTTTCATCCTACATTTAAACCACCATAAAACAAAGGATGAGACCATTTTTTTCCAAGTCTTATTAGGCTCAAGTCCTGCTGAAATCATGACTACACAAAATATAAATGTCAGGGTGGATGAAAAGGAAGGACAGACCTGATCCTGAATTAAAATGATATTCTGCACCTGCAGCTCATACATTCACAGTGTTGATGCATGAGTATTTGGAGGTTTTTTTTCCAGAATGACTCATTAGCCTACTAGCTTCAGCCTGAGGACGTAATGGGCTCCATGACACAAACTTCTCATGCGTGACCTCCACTTGGTCTTTTTATTCCCACACAGAACTAGATAGGGACTGTATATAAATTTTATTTGATACCGAGCTGATGTGCTGTGTGCCTCTCTCCTCTCTCTCTGTGGAGCATAATTTAAAAACCAGAGCATGGGTGGATCAATGCAAAATCCCCATGAGGCTGCATGAAGAATCTGAGCTTGGACATGGATCTTGGGATGGAGCGGGCGCGTGACATGTATAGGTGCAACAGCTACACAAGCAGCCTTAATGAGCAGCTGGTTTGTCAGCTAAAAACAGATCACCCACAAGGGTAATGGCTGCACTTCATATAACGTGTGTATGAAGCTTACATGTTGTGCCTCATTAATGTTTTTTTTCTGGCTGAACATGAATGAATAGAACTCATTTGCACCAGCAAATTAATTTTGTTGGGCATGTCATCGCCATCAGGTTGCCCTTTTTAATAACAAGTGGAGAAAATGTTAATGCGCTTTTTGGACAGGTTTAAAGCAGACTGGTTGGTGATCTATCCAAGATTTCTCCTCTGAGGAACAGATTCATGTATCAGTAAATGCTTCACAGAAACCATACCGTACGGTTTCCACCAATAATATGCCATTTGCAATTATATTACAATATTCACGTGTAGTTACTCCAGTTTTATTATCGTGTTTTATGGTTGTGTGTAACTGGGGATGCATCAATAAACATATTTCCTCGCCTTAGCACAAATGAGTATTACATACACAAACATACATGCACACACATGCTTTTAAGGACTCTCACCAACTTCCATTTATTTAGACCGCCTAACAAAGCATTACCCCTGATCTGAACCAGCACTTTAATTCACATCTCACCCTTAACCACTTCTTCCCTGACCCTCTTTTTGGAGTCCGTGCTCGAAAATGGCATGCCCAAACTAAATAGAGTAAATCTCTGCAGTTACAAGCTCTATCACTGTAGATGCCACTGTGTCAGAGTAAATGTACATGGAACACAGCATAACTGAAGGATTTTTTTCTCTCGCCTAAAAAAATATTGCATTTTAAAGCAAATATAACATTGAAAATATGTAGTATGTAGTAACAACATGTGGACATGAGGACATGAACTGTGCAAAGTCGGATGCTGCTAAAATGAAGCAGAGTGAAATTACAGAGGTTTTAGTAAAGAGATGTCTAGGCGTTCTCACTTTTGGCACAGTTTGGCACCATCTGTGCCATTTGAGATTTCTTAGCTACCAAATTATTAAAAACCCATTTAATTTTATTCATATGTCACAACAGGTCTAAAAAGTATGATGAAATCGATGATCCCTGTGTGGTGCGTAATAACAACTCTGCAGCGTCTTCAGTTACGCAGCGCCATAGCTCTGACTTTCAATGCGTGCGCTGTAAAGTTTTTTTTCCCGCTCCTGCTGGTTTGATCCGTCTGTGTTTTAACTGCGTTTCGTGAACATAAGAATGGTTTATATGAGCTTTTAGCTGAGTTTCTGACCTTTCTGTGGGTACGCAGCATGTCTGTTTGTTAGGCTGCCCCCAGTATTGGGGGCAACCGTGAATAAGAGGCTAAACTTTACCACTTCCTCAGAAATTAGGTCCCAGATTTTGGTAAACGAGGACTGGCCCTGACTTTGTGAAGGTCAGTGCTTATGCCAGAAAGGTTCCTAATGATGTCGACTTTGGGGTTTAGTATCAGCAGCAGACTTTGATGCAGACTCTAGGAACCTAGTTGTGTATTAAATAATGTTGCACCTACTTTGACTTTGAGATCCAATAAAAGGTGACAGAAACGGGGCAGGAAGAATGTTGATTAAGTTTGCTTAAAGAGTTGGCTTTTGATGTTGATCTGTGTCCTATGATGCTCCTGTTAACGAAAACTACAATGACTAAAACCCTCTGTTCTATACGCAGGGCTCCAGGGGGTATGACTGTCAGCGGCTGTTCGGAAGTTAGCTGGCTGCACCGTCTCAGTGGAAACTAGAGCAAAATGTTAAAACAGTTAAGCGATTTCAAATGTATTATCTGTATGCTGCTGTATTTTTCATCTCAGTGTGCCACTAAAACAACTGCATATTATGCAGTTGTTTAAGTGGCACACTGAGATGACTCAAATACACAGTAAACTTATGTCATGTTTACTGTGTATTTGAGTGAATATGACTAAAGTACTACCTTGAAAGAGACACTTATACTAAAGGGAACTGTCGCTCAGTGGTTAAGATGTTCAAATTATATAAACAGCGAATATTATTTTGTTCATCAACTTGTGCAGTAAAGCTGTACAAAAAAAGCGAAGGCAGCAATAGTCAAAACATCATCTCACAAGGAATTTCTCACAAGGATTTCCAGGTCATGGGCAAAAGTAATGTAACATTGATTTTGGACAATTTACACATAAGCAGTGAAGGCTTCAACTGAAAGGGTACTTATTCATTTTGACTGGGCCTTTTTTCACAGGTTCCACTGCCATGTGGACAAGTGAAAAGCCGGTAGTGACCGAATCTGTACTCGTGTTTTGAGAGTTTTGTGATATGGTCGGCACCATAGTTGAGGTTTTGCATCCAGAAATTCACAGTTTGGATGAAACCAGTCACACTGGTGTCCACTTATACGTGCTGTACTTTGTTCATTTTCCTCTAAAGGATAAACAAAACTAATATTATGTGCGATTGAATAAGTGATAGAGAACCATGAACTCCTCTGAAAAATGTTAACTGATGTAACTCGAGGCTCCTTTTATCGTAAATGTCCATGGGATGTCTTGAGAAAAGCTTAACTTTTATTCTTTTCTGTGGTTAGCTGTAGGCAACTCGACCTGCTTGAGTTAAGTTGAAGACCTCACAGTTCACAGAACTGAAGAAAACCTCTTGGATGAGAGGTGAAACGTCTTCAACTGAACTGAAGCAAGTCCAGTCGCCGACAGCTAACCGCAGAAGACAACTATGACCTGGATGACTGAGGATCTTCACAGACACGAGGAAGGCGCCACGTTCAAACTGCGAGTGCAAACCCCGGCCAGTGAAACCACATGACTGAAATGCAGTATTTTAGTACAAAGGAATGCTAATCAATGTTATGCGTTTGTGCTCAGCACTGTCCAAATAGCTTGTTGAACAAAAGCAGTGCTATACTTCCTGTTGCCAGCTAATTTGTCGAACACAGTGCTCGATCACGTCTCGGTCGCTTTTAAGGATAAACAGAATTACCAATTAACAACTCCTGCCCCCCCCACCCCCCCATCAGAGTCAGGAACACCCAGCAGTTATTTTAAAGGAAGACTGGGGGAACATTCTGACAAGGATCATTAAACCTGCTGTGTGCCATGTGTGTGCTATAGGCTTAGCATTGCATGGTCACACCTCCTTGTCCAATCTAACAAATGCAGGTCTAATGTTAATTCATCATGCACAGATGCCCCAAAAAGGTAGCAGACATGTCGCACATGTCTTTGAGATAGTAGAGGTTATTTTTCTGCTCCGGTTGATGCACCTAGGAACTGCTCTAATTTACTTTGAGCATCTGAGAGCTTGTGTTAAGTCAGTAAGTGACAAATGCAGATGCAGACACTTCATTAGCTGTAGTGGTGCTTTGATACACTGACTCACATGTCCCCGTGGCTGTCTTTACACCGCTGCCCAACTGATTGGATCACTGAACACAAATACTCCATCAAAGCAAACCACTCGCACTCGCCCCAACTTCAAACATGTTCGAGTAGTTCATTACAGTAATTAATCTCTTTTACTAGCACTGAACACATCACTGATTGTGACTGGGTTGTTTCGCTCCGTTCTTTTTAAATCGAGCTGAAAAAAAAAAGAAAAAAGAAGATCCTCAGACATATTCATAATTTTAACAGGTACCTTGCATTTGTGAATTATACCAAAATCTCAATCTTTAGAATAAAACGAATAAATAAATATGATTTGGACTGTTTTATTAAATCAAACTAAAAATGAAATCCCTGTCTGCAGTAGCCGCAAACCGTTGGCACACACATCTCCCTGTGCTATGACCCATTTTGATTCAGTAAATAATTGATAAATAAGTCAATGAAGAGTTGTTCTGAATCCAAAAAAGCCCCCAGATTAAACTGAGCACATTTGTATGCAAGAGGACAGGCCATGCTGTAGTACCAATACCTCTAACACCAATTGGATTCTGGTTTAGCAGCCCCTTCTAATAATATAGCCTTGCAGCCTCATGACACTTGAATGCCTGTTCTTGCTTGTGCCATCCGTTGCCTATTCACTGACAATCTATTACTTGCATCCATTCAAAGGCTGCAATGCTCTCATTTAGCCACCAATCTTCAGCAAGCACTCGCCAGGGATTGTCCCCAGATGCCAAGAGACAGTGTTTCGCACCGACGTATCCCCTCCAATCAATGTTGCCTGTGTTTACTATTGTTACAATGCCACCGCTGTGTTTCGAGAAGTGACTCACTGGCAATGATTGTTCCATTGTAAAGCTCCGGAGACAACGTCCCAGTGTCCAAAATCCAAAGTCTATTATGTGTTTTCTGACTTGTTTACTGTTTTTTAATTTTATGATGTTGCTTTGATTTGTCTCTCTGGCACACTCCTCCCTCGAACACCAGCAGCATCAATTATGAATGAATTTGAATTAACTCTATATCGGGGCACTCAATGTAATTGCTGCATTTCCATATTTCGGTGGTTGACATGTAAGATACACTTCAGTGCAGCGCAAAGGCCAGCGATACATTTTTCCATGAACTTCCTCTGCACATCACGACTGCCTTACATATCCCTCGTCTGGTTAGTGTGTCAGTTGTGCACGTCCTCGTAAATCGACATGCCACGTCAAACACAACATACTGTAGATCTACGATACCGCTTTTTCCGTCATGATTTCAGATGATGTAACCTCCAGTTTTGCCACATTTACAGCAAGCTAATTTGGTATTTTGACTGTAAAGATATCCATGTTATAATTAAGGATTGATGGGATTCTTCATTTTGAATAGACTATGTGTGTTTGTTGTTTGTTTTGTTTTTTTATCCTTGCAATAAGGCAATTAACACTAATCTTCTGTGACCCAATCCAGCACTTTTATTTCTTTCTCATGCTAATTTGGTAGCTCTATACGGTCTTAAGATCTGCAGTGCACCCCCCTGTAATGCACCATTAAAAAACATAGTGCTCATGTAAAACACACACACACACAGCTATGCTTATGATGGATCTGGTTATCTCCACTGGAGCAATGCATGACTCGCATACGTCTGCGCAAACCTGAATTGACCCCTGTCGGATGAAGATTCCATTTTTTTTGGTCTTTCTGAACCTGACCCAGGTTTGAGAGTTTATATAAGCCACTCTGTTTGTGTTACTTTTCCCCTTTTAGAAAGGTTGCAATTTGTTTTGTGTAAAAGTGTAAATTTGGTCTTTGGTCAACTTGGTCAATCCCATCAAGCTGGAGGCTTTCGGGTCAATTTGTCAAGCTTGTCTACACAAATGTACCACCACACAACAATTGTGTCTCCGGCCTAAGACAAAACATTGACATGAGACACTGCGGTTAACAGCCAAAGTTGCTTAATTGATGGATTGAGTTACTTCAGGAGACTTTGAAAGCCTTGCGTCATTTATGGCAAACAAATCTGAATGTGTCATTGAGCCGTTTGAGTGATGTGATCTCCAGAAGGAGTGACAAGGTGATAAATTGTCTCCTTTACGGATGGAAGACGTGTCAACCATGAGCAATATGAAGCCATTAAGTTTGACATATTGTACATTTCAGTGAAAACAACAACAGAGAAAATAACTTAAACTGTGCTGCGCTTCCAGCTGTTTTCAAACTGGGCCTCCCGTGGTCGTCTGTGTGATAAAGGGAATGATTAGCAGGAGGTATAATCACACTCGAGTCTGAGTGACACTTGATGGTAGAAATATTTAGCAGATGAGGATGCAGACACTGATCATCAGCATAAACCCAAAGCCTCATATATGCCGATCAATTTAATTCACTGATAATTGCAATCCATCACTGCGAGTGTCTGGACTCAATGAGCGGGATTAAGCTGTGATGTTGTCTGTAGTGGGCTGTAGGTGTGTCATTATGATAAATTGCTCAATCAGCCGGACCTGAGAAGACTATACCTTATGAGTCACACATAGATCAGAAAAGTAGAGTGAGATTTGGCCCCAGCTTTATCTTCTGCCACAGTTTGATGAATACACAGCCTCGAGGGAAGCAATATGGAAGAGATGGAGTGTGGGTACACGTTTGCGCCCGAGCAGCAGGTTGGAAGAAAGGTAACTGCTGTAAAGGAGTGAATTCATTCAGTGATTTATACTAACAATCACTCAAAGGGCTTTATACTATACTAGTCGCATTCACACTCATTCAGTGTGTAGCAATTTATAAATATATATTTTAGATTCGGGCATCTTATTCACACACCGACAGCACAGCCAAAACAGTGCACTGTGGAGGCTTCAACTGTATCACTGCTTATTGAATGTGGTTACAGGTATACCTCAGCTCTGTATGCTCAAAAGTTCCTAAAAGCCTTCTTTATCTAAAGTACCTTCCAAAGACTTGCCTTGACTCAACACACCAATGCAGACCATCACTTTCATTGTGAAAATCAATCCGGCAAATGGAAATTAAAAAGTGAAAATGTAACCACGGCGGAAGTAGAAGGACTTGATATGACTTGAGATGACAGTTTGTGTTCACAAAATACAGCAGAGTATCTCTGGGGGGGATTGTTTGTCCCATAACAGTGGGGACACTAACCTGTGATGAGTCACGAACCTGACGGAGCCTGCGTATGACAGTAAAAGCTTATACTCTGAATAATTCATGTGTGTTATCCAGAGGTCACGCAGGTCATTTGACCTTCTGAGTGGAAGCCACGGACAAAATGCTGCACTCAGTTAAGGATTTTGTGTTTCAGGTGATTAAAGTGGGCATAGGCGCATAGTAAGTATGAAAGAAGGGTACACACAACTTAAATTAAAAAATATCTTATTCACTTTAAATTAATTCAAATTAAAACATTTGCTTGAACACTTGTGACCTCAAAGCAACTACTTCAATTAACTCGTCGAATTTCAACAGAAACATAATCAGCACCAACAATTAGTCGCGTTTCCTTTCATAGAATATGAAAACAATACTAGCCACAATGGACGTCACCAGTAAATGTGTTTCTTCCACTTTCATTTCATAATGACCTTTGAGCAGCCCCTTTGTACCAGACCCAACACAAAGACAAGGGGCACGTCTTTGTACTGTCTGGTACAAAGAGGCTCTCGCAGCAGTTATGTCTCTATATGACCCTTGTCAAAATATACAAGGGAAGCAATATTGGCCAATGTGAATGAACAGCTGTTGACTCATTTTTAATATCCTTTGTCTTATATCACTGGATTTACATTTCCAGAGGGCACAAGATACAATTATTCTACAGTCTACATTGAAGGGAGTGAGGTCCTCCCAATGATAAGTAAAATAACTCACAGTTATTGTTCACGTCACATTAAACATGCCATATAAAAACCACTAAATAATGCATGCAAAAAAATGACGTGTTCACTGCAGGTTGTACATGTGATTCTTGTACATGTGTGACACTTATTATAACCATTTTTAGTTGTGCAGAAAGACATGGTTTCATTTTGCACAGCTTTTATGCCAGACCACCTTGACGTGAAAGCATTTCGGCTTCACTATTAAAGCTGCTAAGAACTGTGCCTCTTAATGGCGCTGTTAGAGAAAATGGGCCGATAAAGCTGCTACTTGAAACACAGCAATTTTCTTAGTTTTTTTTGTTTTTAAATATAAATTGGAATGGAATGAGTGAAACCACCAAGGTTCCTCATAAGAGGGAAAGTAATGTGTGTGCGCTATCTTTTCAACTGTGTTTGGAAAAGGCTTGTGAATGGACAGATGACTCAAAGACAAAATTTGTGTCTTTCTTGTACAAAGCAGGACATTACGTTCATTCAGTTGTGAAAGGCCCTTCGAACATCAACAGTGGCACAGAATAACTGCATGGAATTTTCTCTTCACAACTGAAAACCTGAAAACAAAATGCATCTGAGATTTATATTATTTTCTTAGGAAGCTGAAACTGTGCCAACGCCACTTCAATGCATGGATTTTCTTCTTTCCCTGTGTGATTCATATTCTGTTGTGATCGCAGTCCAAACTGAAAAGCCAGGCACAAATACCTGTACTGTTACAGCCGTGCTATGAAATGAAATTTGTGTCAATACGGTGCTTTAGCTTCTGAGATTGCCAGGCAGTTCTCTTCTAGCATGTTAACAAACCCACATTCGAAGCGGTATATGAGGGGATTTCAAACCACAGCTTGACACTGGAATGATTGTGGTGTTTACAGCAAATGTGAGGTTATCTTTAGATCCCTCACTAATGACAGACAGGACAGGAGCAACACTGTCCTATCCATTAGTGATGGACACATCTCTTTCATTTTGGCAGGTTTGTACAAGACCAAAAATAAGGATACGAACAGTCGAACACATTAATGTTCTTGCATGAGACCTATTGTACTCTTTAATATCTGATGAACATTTATTTTCTCACGTTAGATTTATTTTCTCTTTTCACACATTTATTCTCAGACAGCTCCATTGGCTGGTGCAAATTAATTTCAGCCATCTGCCTGAACTCAGAATCTACAAGGTCATGTTTTCTCTCCCTCTCTCGAAAATCAAATGCAAAGCCTATACATGTTGAAAATACGGTCAGATTGACAGTCCAATTAATCCCAGTAAATAAAAAAGGTAAACAGAGCCGACATCAGGGTGTACTCTACATTTCACCTCGGCATATAATTCAGGGAACACATACACTCAGATCTTAAAGAGTGGCAGACTGTCCCAACACTTGCAGGTATGCAGCAGCCGCTCAATAGAATATATAGGTTCTCGGTGGTATTTTCTGCTCGGCCTTCTGCCGGTCTTCAGCTGGTGCCACCTTTCACTGATGTTTCACTCCCTTGCCAGTACATCTCCGGGTGGGATATATGAGGCTACATAGGGGCGTCTCCTTTCCATCTGACCCTATAAGGGTGTCTGACCGCACACGATGTCCCTCCTCTGTAGCCACAACCAGTAGCTCGCGCTATCCGCCTCCTCCGTTAGCTCCTCGATAGCCCTCTGCAGACTTGCACCTGTTGTTCATGTCACCCGGAGGAGCTGGATCTGCTCACAAAACCCCTGCACCCGATCTCCATTGGCTGGATTGATGCTGCCCAACCTGCCTCTTCGCAGTCTGGTGCCGGGCCAGAGTACTTGAGTCGCTGATATGCTCTCTTCCCAGGGAACTCAATGATGAGGTCCCGCTTGGCAGCTGTCACAATGTCTGTTCTCAAGAGTTGACTGCACGATCTCGCTGGGAAAGACGAGTTGCCTGCCGAGGTCGACGCGCATCTCCCACGCATCTCCAGGGGTCAGATGTGATCACGTCTGGCCCGCTAATGCCTTCTGCTGGCTCTCTCGAGGTTGGACAAAGGAAACACTTGGTGTCCGAGTGGCAGTGATTGTCCAAACACTTTGCAGGTATGCAGCAACCGCTCAGTCAACAGATGTGTGATAAACCATGGTGCTGGGCAGTTCTCCCAGGTGTGAGATTAGTACAGAATGTGTATGAATGTAAAACAGGGCACAACACTCTGAAAAAGAACTTGCAAACTCAGCAAAACAATTCTCTGGGTGAACGCGGGTGGAGGATATTTGTGTTTGCCCAGTTTGGTACCAACAATTGAATATATTCAAAATCAGGACTGTATTAGTGTTTAAAGTGGCCGATAACATAAATTACGATGTTTCGCACCTACAGTGTACAGTATGACAATAGAATCAGTCTTTCACTCGAGAATGTAAAGCCTCTTTCACAGTTAAATTAGTGGGTCTACCAGGGATTTTTCAATCCAGGTGAACCCATTAAAAAAGGACATTAACACGATTCCCAGTTTTGCATCTTTGACTTCTCTCTCCCTTTCAATCGAGTCTTTATTATCAATTCTCAGGTTCAACATTTTGTTCTCCCTTGGCCACAAATCTGATTGATTTAATAAATGATGCCGAAATTAACGCGTTCACCTGGGTCTTGCGTACCATAAAACACCTATCAAAGCCGACGGCAATAAAAATGCATTGCAGAGTCATTTGACCCGGGCATGAATACCAATGAAACACGTTCCCAGTGGTCAAAAAACAGTTTAAACTGTGTTGTTTGTTTGTTTATGACCAGTGGGAATGGGGTATATATATATATATATATATATATATATATATATATAACAACCTGTATTCCAATGATGCTTAAGGAGACCTTTGCAGAAAATATTAAGGGTGTGTGAATGCTACAGTCAGCTTTGTGATCACTTCTTGACAATGAACACGAGCCATCAGCCATATTATCAGGCACGTTTATGTTCGAGACTCTTATTACAAGTTTGCAAAGATAGTTCCCTCATTGCAGCTTCTCTGTAATCCAAACTTAAACTTCAATCCCTTTGATTCGCTTTCATACGACAGGTTTCAGCCCGTGTGCTGCACACCAGCTCCAGTCTGCGCAACATGAAATCGTATGACTTTCCGACTCCTGCAGGCTGTAGTTGGCACATGGCATTGTACAAAGCCGAGTGCACATGCAGTGTGAAGTATGCTTGCACCGCAGGAGGTCCACCTTGCTAACACATGAGTCAAAATATACAAATACCTAATATTTCATACGAAGCTGCGCTGCCACTTTCCTATTTTTGAACATTTCTGTCTGTCTTCATTTTCTGTTTCATGCCATTTCTCTTTGAGCTACAGCCAAGTCCACAGCACATCGGTTTATTGGTTTATGTTCATTTAAGCAAAGAAAATACTGTTAGCCTCCCAGGCACGACCACTTGCCAAATGATTTGTGATTATGCCATCTGTTGTGGGTTTGATCAGGGCTTCATATTAAAAGAATTGAACATGTGTGATGTGCATTTGTTGTCAATTATTAATAATGTCAAGACAGCGGCAATAATAAACCTAAAGAGAGGAAGCCTGGTGCAATTAAACTCAGCTAAATAGCAAAATGAGCAGAATTACACATTCATTTAGGGAGTAATGCTTGAATTTTGTTTCCCAGCTACTGTCCCAGGACTATAAATGTAGATGCAATACCTCAAGTGAGTACACCTGCACATACACCATCGCAATATTATAAAATAAAGATAGTTGACATAAACAAATACAGTTGAATTGTGTTATTATAAATTACGAGAAAATGTGTGGGGGCGCTTAACAACATATCGCTGCACAAATATGATGATAATCACCTCGAAGCAGACACTCTACGTCACAGCTCGGCTGCTCGTTTTATATGCGACACACAAACTAGTGACGAGCAAAGCAGCCGTTTTTCAGTGTACTGAATCATTAGAATCAGTTAATTAACAACATTAGTTCAGTACTTCCTGCATGAGTGAAGCGCAGTCTCTGCCTGACACAGTCACTGAACTAAAATTTGCCTGAACGGGTTGTGATTGAAATCAGGGTCGTTGGCTTTCGGCAGTGCCGTCGTTAAATACAACAGACTCCTCTATTAAATATTGAGATTTTAGAAAAAGTCCTTACAAAAGGATTTTTAAGTGTTTTTAACTGATCTATTATTTGAGTCAAGCTGAGCTGTGCTAGAACTGCATAATGGAAAAAACGCCATCATTTCACGAATGTCTTCTTGTTCACAACTCCCATTCCATCCATCATCTATATTTCATATTCTCTGAGGCCAGTGGGAGGAGTTAGAGCCAATCCTCGCTGACACTGAGTGAGAGGCAGCAACATTCAATTTAGCTCTACACGACTTCTGTTTCTCATTATAGTGTTGTTTTGATCAAAAGTCGCCATGTGACCTACACTGCAGTGCCCATGAAACACCCATGAAAAAAAAAAATAGAAGTTTGAACAAATTGCCCCCAACTGCCCCCGTGCTCCAGCTGCATACACACAAATACACTCTCAGTCAGGTCTGATAGTATTGCTTGACAGAGCCCATTTTCAGATAAAGAAAGCAGCAACTAAATTCGCCAAACGTTACACACTGCGGCTTTAAAGCCCCAGTGCTTTTAGTGACTTGTGTCACTAAAACACGACTAGCATTGCTAACAACTCCCCTGAGGATTAAAAGGAAACTTTTTGTGCCTCCCTTAATGGCATTTTCAGCCAAGGAGGCACCTCTGTTGACACAGATAAGAAAAAAACACTGAGAAACACAGAGAGAGTCCTGTGGAGCCGATAGGCTTCCTCAGCATTGGGTGAACTCGCTTGAAAATGGTTTAAATATAATTGACGTGTTCAATTTTCAAAGTTATGCACTCCAACTTTAGCACCCCCCCCCCCACCAATTTGCATGCCAAACTGCCCAAATAAACCTCCCCACACACACAAGGTTAAAGACAGGCTCCGCCAGACAGCACACAACTTGTTTGCAGGACCTGTAACCTTACTTGGTGGAATGAAATGTAAATGGATCAAATTATTTTCCTGGCAGACTCCATCACATAAACCCTCTGAGGGGAGAAAATACATTTGTGTCACTTCAGGTGTTCAGGGCACACATTTGCATTTTCACATGTCAGGCTCATTTAATATTATTTCAGGACAGCACTCTCCCCGGCGACTTCAACGGGAAGCTGTTTTTTACCCAGGAGTCCCCTGTCAGAAAAATGTCTTCCCATCATGCTTTCCTGCGAGGATAGTTAAACTAAAAAGGTGAAAGGGCAAAGCTGGCACTGTATACATGCCGCAACACACACACACACAATGCATCCTGCTTCCAAAAACACCAAAAAATCTGCCCTGAAACTGACAAAACCACAACACTCTTCTCTCAACATCACCACATCTTGATTGCTTACACACTGCACTTCATCATCGACACGCTCCTTCAACACTATTGACATATGCACACATTCGCGGGATTAACTGATCAATACTTCTTTCAAATGTGGGCTTGTAAAAATTGATTTTTACATAACTGTCTGCAAAAAAAGCGATTTTATCGATGACCCCGCACTTTGAAAAATATAAATAAATTGCAGTGGATGTCTTTGAGGTTTTAATTCACTGCAGCCAAAGATTGATGAAGTTGTCCCTCGACATTGGGGCTCGCAGCCTAAAGATTGACAAGTTGACAAGTGTGAGACGTGGACGCAACTTTCTTCCCCTCACTACTTGCACAAGAGAGAGAGAGAGAGAGAGAGAGAGAGAGAGAGGACTGCGACATGAATCAACTGAGACAAAAATCACTTTTTCTACTTTGGCAAAAAAAAAAAATGATGTCACACTGACAAGACAATTAACAGACTGCATATGACAGGAACGGAGTGTGGGACTGTGTCACAACAGTGCACCGGCGTGTGTTTAAGAGGAGCCACAGAGAAGAAGGCAGAAGGATGTATACACAGAAAATACAAAGAGGAGGAAAAAAAGAAAAAAAGTCTTACCTGGAAACACAAGCAGAGCAAACACCCATGAAAGGATGAGGAAACATACCGGATTATACATGCTTCCCAAACACTGCTGATTCTGATGTACTGATTTGTTTTATGGATGGTCTTCTTCTCTTTTCTGGGCTTCAAAAGAGCTGCTCACTTAGATTGTTTTCCCCTCTCTCTCTCCCTTGTTCCTGAATGTCACTTTGAACAGCTTTTCATCCACACTTGTACGGCTTGTACTGAAGATGCTTTAGATCCAGTGCAAAGAGTAGTTGGTGGCACACACACACACACTCACACTCACAGAGAGAGAGCGATAGAGCGAGAGAGATACACAGAGAGACACTGGCTCCTCATGCAGCGTTCGATCTCCCTCCCTTCCACGTACTAGCGCGCACAGAGGGACCAGCACTCTGCAAGACATGGGGGAGCGACGAGGAGGTGGGGGGAGCGCAGCCTCCGCTGGCATTGGTCGAAGCCTCTGTCGATCACCCATAAACACTGCTAGCTCTGTTTTTTTCCCCCCCTCTCCTTTTTTGAATCCCTTACCATGCCTTCCATCCTCTGTTGTCGGACAGAAATTGAGCAGGATTGGAAGGATTATGAATAACTCAGGTTTAATAATTAAAAAAAAAAAAGGCTGAGTAAATAGTAGCCACTCAATTTAGACTGAAAGTGATTTGGGTAGGGGAGGCAATTTTCTAAAAAGAAAAAAAAACTCATAAGTTGAAGAGGTGTGTGTAGTCCGACATTCGTGCTTTAATAAGGCATTGTGATGCAGCCGTATGACAGTTTGCACCTCCTAATGCGGCTGAAGCCCAGGGAACAGGTGTGTTTGTGAAGAGCAAGAACCACTGCTGGAGGGAGAGAGCGAGAGACCCATAATGAGATGACACATATGAGATAAGATTCTCCCTTAAACACTCGCTGCTGCTATTTTGGGTTGAAGTCCACGGTGATTCACGGAACAACAACATCGAAAAGCCCCCGCTACTTTTGCACGAGTGTAATGCATTATATAATTATGCACTGCCCCCGAGGCAGTAATGAGAATTAAAAGTGTTAGCCCTTTACTCAGTGGTCATTAATGCCAACCAGTCACCAAGATAATACGCTGCCAGTGTGTGTTACTCAACTCAAGTTTCATGTATACAGGTCAGTTTTTATAGAAATAAAAAGTGTTTAAAAAGATGATACACACTGATAATTGGTATCACATTTTGATCTGATTGGATTATTACGCAATTAAATGAAATATGTCGCTGTGATGTGCAGAGCGCGTACTGACAAAGTTCCCAGCACATAAAACGATTTGAGTGGAATTCAAGGAACATCATACAATCCATAAAAATGCAACAGTACATCCTTTCCTCATTAAAAGCTTATTATCAGACGGTAAAAAAGCCACAGAAACACTGTGGTCTATTTTCGGGTTTTCAAGCTGTTTACTGAAACCGGTACTGAAACAAAGTGTCTGTGTGTTAAGGCAGGGAAAACTGAGGCAGTGTAATTAGAGGTGAGATTGATTAAGGCATTTTGAAGACTTTAAAGTGGGAAAAAAGCGGTTTTCACCACTCGCCATTTTGCGATGTTTTTGAAGCGCATTTGAAGATCAACACTTAGCAATAAGAAAATCTGATTAAAATACACACACATACAAATTGGTGTCACTAATCTGAAATGAATAAAAGCAGCTGTGAATGAAATCCTAAAAGTAGAATATTGACAGTTATCATTGAATATATAATATACTGTAGGTCTCTAAGTGTCAGGGCTGGGACGGTAAATCTAGGAGAAACTTTTCCCAGTGTCTCGCGACACTTAAGCTAATAAGGAGCAAGGCCAGTCGTCTCTGCTTGTGAGGTGAGACTGTTTATCCGTGAGTAAATGCCCTGCCTCACCGAATGCATTCATGAGGTGCTGCGGGTAGGAAAGAGGGCGACAGCCGAGACAGCTCAGGAAAATGAATTCCACTCTCAACCGTTACACTGCACTCAGAAACACTTTCAGATGTGCATACAGTATATAGTGTCGAGGAACCTGTAAAATCTATGAACCATATTGGACTTGTTAGGGAACAACCAGCCCGAGGAGACAACACACACAACAGTGCGTAGAGAAATGGGGGTCTGACTTTCATTTAAATCTATTTTATGCGTTATATTGTGTCTATCGTTTGCCTTTTATTCCTAATTTTTGTCCTGTGAAGTCCTTTGTAACTTCATAGTGGTGGTAGTAGTAATAGTAGACGTACACCTCGTAAAATAAACCCCTGAATGAATCATCTACCATTTACCCAAGGTCTTAAACTCTCGGCCCGTGAGCCACATGTTGCCTCCCGATTGATTCCATGTGGTCCGCCATTTTAGTATCAGGGTTAGGATAAGTTATATCTGTCTGTTTTTGTTCCATACCAACATAAACACATTTATCTGGAAAGTATGTGAATTATCTACAGGAATATCCAGGTCATTTGAGTTTGAGACCTGCTGATTTAGGATTTAGCAATACAGAGATAACATGGTTTCCCTCATTTCAAAATAAAGTGATGCAACGGAAAAGTTCCATCTACAAAAAGAAAGAAGCTATGCCCTAAATATGTCAACAATATGATATGCAAATTTTGCAAGATTCTGTTCAACTTGGGCTGAACAATTAATCAAAATTGTTCCCTGACCTCACCGTTTCCCTCCGACGGAATAGTAATGATAACGTATACGTGTTCGAGGTCGGTCTGTTGTGTCACGTATAAAGCTTGGAGGCGATCGGTCGATGTATGTCGAAGTTAACGGGCACTTCCTGTTTCATGGTAAATGGCCGAAATTCGCCAAAAACACAGATGGTAGCCGTGGCCACGCCCTTTTGAATCCTTTCACCTCTGATGTGTCTCGTACAAATTGGCACGTTTGTTTACGCCGGTACGGCGCACTCAGACGAGTTGGGTGAAAATCGCCAATACGGACGCCAAAATTCTAATTGGCTGACTTCCTGTTGAGTTGAGGCCATGGTTAAGATGGTCTATTACATCTTTCTTAGTGGTGTATCTTCTGTTGGTACACCAGTCAGGTATTACGCTCACGTAGCTGCAGTACTGATTAGCTTTGTGTTGGGGTTGGGATGACTGTGTGAAACCTCCAGTGACGCTCCGCATTAGCAGGTAAATCCATGTCAATTTCAGGAATCATTTGCTTGTGTACACACACACACACACACACACACACAAAATAAGTCCACACAAAGGTCCCCTGTTTGCTTAAGAGTTAACTTAACAAACAAGACATAAAGACAATGCAAGTCCGTAGAGGTTTTTCACGTTAATGAAATCAAAATAACGTTGTACTCCCAGTCATTTTGGTGGCATCTCCTCACGGACGCCCAAACTATGGGCGTCTGTTTTCTGCACTTTCATCATTATATTAAACCATTGTGACATAGTTTGGCAAATCTCCCAGAATCAGCAGCAGTAAATCCACAACTTTCTGACTTGTCTTTCATATGCAAATGTGTTTCTGACAGACTAAATAACTTTGTGTTATTGCCAGAGACAGTTGTCCTAGACTGCTCTTTTTTCCTCCTTCCCCTGTTTCTTTTTATTCAGATCATTGAGATGCATAATGAGAAACAATGGGAATAGTGTTGATGTTTCTATTGCATTTGGGTGTCAGGAAGAAATGTTTCAGGGATAATTTGATTAACTTTGGGTTTGCATAATATATATCGTTTGAGGAAAATGCTGCAAGACTCGCTCTATGGAGCCACAGTAATCCCTGCTCACTGAAGAATTGGTAACTGCAGCCATTAAAATATAACTGACAAGTAGGCCGTCCCTCAAGCCCAGACCTGCTCACAGGCAACTTCAACAAGCAAAACCAACCCAAATGGACAAGTAGTCAGTAAAATGTAGACTTACAATAGACTTATTACGTGAATAATGGTAATTGTAATGATGTTTGATTGTGCTGTGCTGCTGGGGAAGCTGGGGTCAGCTTAAAATGCCTGAAATGTCCGTGGCGAAGCCAGACAGCATGGCAATTATGCCCGGAGGTAACCAGCACTATAATTCTCGGCATGATCGCCCGAGAAAAATGTTGTTGTTCAGCTCTAGCAATCCCCAAAATATGACACATTTGAGTGTTTTTATGTCGGTGGGGGGGGGGGGGGGATTTGCTGAATATCAGTGACTTTACTGCGTGTAATATTTTTCACTTTTATGGGCTGACAAAGAAAGCACCCGATTATGGCTGGCAACGGTGTAGAATGTCATTGACATTGATCATTAATTGATCATTGATCAAGCTGTGGTATAGAGTGTGTTATTGTGATTTATGGTAAGCTCCTATATGTGCCCTTTCTCTTCCCTCCCCTCTGTGCAGGATCTCCCGAGCTGCCGGGGAAGTTTTATGGCTTTTCGGTGTAATAAACAAATGATTGGTTTTTGGATTGGTTCTGTTTGATGTGGGCATTTTTCTTGTGCTGTCCTCACATCACAAGCTGCCCCTGTAAATTGTCACCCAGTCATCAAAACTTTGAGAAACCCCGCGCTTTATATTATCCATTTTTTTTTCTTTTATTTTCCTAACAGGTCTGATAAACCCACATCTGCTCGGTAGAAGTCGGTAAATCAAAGTGGTGATACACAGCTGCGCAGTAAATATGCAATATGCAGCAGCGAGAGTACAATCGAGAACGGCGTTTAAAAGTTGCAGTTGCCACACTGCTCATCAAATGATCACGTTTTCCATCCCGAACTTCAAAGTGTACATGCGTGTATACAGCATTAAATAGCATGACATAGTTGGAACAGGTTTTTGCTGTGTAGCAGTGCCAACTCGCAAAACTGTAAAGTATAGATAGTCAGGGATACCCAAGATTCCAGTTTGAACAAAAGTGAAGCCCATGAAGTAGAGGTTGGCCACCAGGGGGGGGGGGGGGGGGGGTTGCAAAAATTAGCTTCCATCTCACATCTTTTCTAACTCCAGTAAACATTTTCCTGAGGAGTAAATGTCACTAGTCTTCACGGTAGTTAATTTTGCAACAGGAGGACGATGTCTATTTGTGTGTGACTGTTTTGCTCACTCCATGCACTAACAAGCAGCCAGGGAGAGGGCGAGTGCCAGCTCAACAAAACATGGCTACGACTGGGGACAACAGCGTGAACAGATTCTGGCCACATTACATGAGGCTCACCTAATAAAAGTAATGCTAATTTTGTGTCTCATATTTATTTCTTTACCAATGCCCGTGCGACAGCCTTTTGTGACCGAGAACTGAATTTTGCGTTGACCGTTGGCACCAGAGTCTACAGACAAAGACAGGACATACAGGAGTGAGTTTGTGCCACAGACGGAAGCAGCACTGGATCAACAACTATTGTGTTCTTCGCACAGTTTTTTTTCTCAATGGACTCCATCACGACGAGTCATGGGAGCGTAGCAGAGACTGAAGTAGAACTAGGTCACAGTGTTTTCCTTTTTTCTTTTTTAAAGGAAAAAAGGTATGCTATAAAAGCGAGGCAGGCTTTACTGCTGACTGTTGTTCTCTGAGAGAATGCGGAGAATAAAACTTCAGGTCCAATGAAACTGATCCGTGGTGTAGGATTCACTATGTCGCACTAGTATGACTTGATGATAAAAAGCATTACATTTACATATTTACAATACAATACAGTATTTTTTGGGGGGAGAAAAGCAAAAATTATACATGAAAAGTGTTGTACTGATGTAAAATTCTGTCTCGAGCTTAATGAGGCAAAACCATCCAGGTGGTAAAAGTCCATTTTGGCGGGTTTTTCAAGTTTCAAGGTTTATTGTCACATAATATTGACAATATAGTGAAATTCTTTTGCCACAGTTGCAGTAGTGCCGAAGAAAAAAGGATGTGCAAAGACAGGACTAGAACTCACAATGGGACAGTGAGGATATACGACAGTAAGTACGGTTGGGGAAGAAAGACACAGTTAGAATCTCCATTGTAAATGGAATATAAAGGTGCAATGGAGGATTGTGTGTCATCCCAAATGTGTATTTCCAAATGACAAGGTTATCGTTTACATTCCCATTGTTCATGAATTACTTAGATTTGACAATAAGGCTTTGCAAACAAATGATGGACATTATATCAGTCATGACACAACGTAGACAATCAAATCAATGGGAATTAAAAATAAATCAATAAATGAGTTATCCTGACATAAAAGCAGCGATCCTAGACTAAACTAGACAAGTCTAAAAATGGCAGACCCATCTGGGGTCAAGCAAGTGGTTGTACTCACTCAGTCTGTCTATTTATCAGTCTTTGAATCATCTTCACTTCATCATTTCTAATGAGGACTGCAGTTGAAATAACCTTTACCACGACTGTTTTATTTTAATGTATAAGTAATATGTATAAATGCACTCTTAGACCCTGACCACAGTTGTAAAGATAAACTGGGTTGGGGGAAAAAAAAAGCACTTCCTGACAATATTTTCAGTTTATCAACAATTATATTTATTCTCTACCCTGCCAGCAGTCTTAAAATATGCCAATAACCATTTAAACCGCAAAACTAATTTGTGATTAGAATGTTTAAATTAATTTTATTGTCATGTTTTTTTTTTATTACATGACTAAGAAGTGATGGAGCTACTATGAACTATGAACACTCGTCACTGTTGACAATGATAATGGAGAGGCTTGATAAAGGATTCTGATGCTCACGGTGTTGTCATGGGAAATGTTTTGTTTACTTCAGACTCATAATCAGCGCCATTCAGTTGCACAATTGCAGCAAATCAATCTTGCAGCAGTGGAGCTGAGACATTGGGCTCAGTCCTCCTCTCTGGTTTCGAAATTGACGGCCAGATTATTGATGCGGAAGAAAATTGCACTTGCTCGGTCTTGTTCCGCAGCTGAGCAATAACACAAAACCAACACAGGTGACAGCCAGACATTTTGCTTGTGATTACTCTGTAGGACAAACAGTGACCCAGGCTCATGCTGTGGCGTAAAATGGCTGCCGAGGAATATAGCGTTAATGTTTTTGAAAATACATATTTTCAGCCTGATATTTTGCTTTACACAAAATGCAAACTGTACAGAAAAAACTACAAATGCTACATTTTTGACAAAGTGTGCTTTTTGTGCCTTAACTCCAGGTTACTATCTGATTAACATAGACTTAATCCAGCTTTTAACATCACAGAACAGATGGGATATGAACATGAGCAAAGTTCATCCATGAACATGGCTTATTCAAGCAACTAACCACCCCAAATAGTGTGAATAATGTGTTAAAAGTGGGGAAAAAGAAACCTCTGGGGCCCCAGGAAGGCATGGTATATGGCCACAGCTATAGGGGGTCATGGGCCAACAGGAAAGGGTAAATAATGGTGCTTCGAAAACGAGTGAACATGAGCAAAAATCATCCATGAACATGGCTTATTCAAGTAACTAACCACCCCAAATAGTGTGAATAATGTGTTAAATGTGGGAAAAAACAAACCCCTGGGGCTCCAGGAAGGCGTGGTATTTGGGAACAGCTATAGGGGATCATGGGCCAACAGGACAGGGTATATAATGGTGCTTCGAAAACGAGTGAACATGAGCAAAATTCATCCATGAACATGGCTTATTCAAGCAACTATCCACCCCAAATAGTGTGAATAAGGTTTCAAAAGTGGGAAAAAACTAACCTCTGGGGCTCCAGGAAGGTGTGGCATATGGCCAGAGCTATAGGGGGTCATGGGCCAACAGGACAGGGTAAATAATGGTGCTTCGAAAATGAGTGAACATGAGCAAAATTCATCCATTAACATGGCTTATTCAAGCAACTATCCACCCCAAATAGTGTGAATAATGTGTCAAAAGTGGGAAAAAACAAACCTCTGGGGCTCCAGGAAGGCGTGGCATATGGCCAGAGCTATAGGGGGTCATGGGCCAACAGGACAGGGTAAATAATGGTGCTTCGAAAATGAGTGAACATGAGCAAAATTCATCCATGAACATGGCTTATTCAAGCAACTAACCACCCCAAATAGTGTGAATAATGTGTTAAATGTGGGAAAAAAGAAACAGGGTAAATAATGGCGCTTCTAAAACGAGTGAACATGGCTTATTCAAGCAACTAACCACCCCAGATAGTGTGAATAATGTGTTAAATGTGGGAAAAAACAAACCCCTGGGGCTCCATGAAAGGCGTGGTATGTAACCACAGCTATAGGGGGTCATGGGCCAACAGGACTGGGTAAAAACGGCGCTTCGAAAATGGGTGAATATGAGCAAAATTCATCCATGAACATGGCTTATTCAAGCAACTATCCACCCCAAATAGTGTGAATAATGTGTTTAAAGGGGGAAAAAAACAAACCTCTGGGGCTCCAGGAAGGCGTGGTATGTGGCCACAGCTATAGGGGCTCATGGGCTAACAGGAAAGGGTAAATAACGGTGCTTCCAAAAAGAGTGAACATGAGCAAAATTCATCCATGAACATGGCTTATTCAAGCAACTATCCACCCCAAATAGTGGGAATATTGTGTTAAAAGTGGGAAAAAACAAACCTCTGGGGCTCCAGGAAGGCGTGGTATGTGGCAACAGCTATAGGGGCTCATGGGCCAACAGGAAAGGGTAAATAACGGTGCTTCGAAAACGAGTGAACATGAGCAAAATTCATCCATGAACATGGCTTATACAAGCAACTATCCACCCCAAATAGTGGGAATAATGTGTTAAAAGTGGGAAAAAACAAACCTCTGGGGCTCCAGGATGGCGTGGTATGTGGCAACAGCTATAGGGGCTCATGGGCCAACAGGAAAGGGTAAATAACGGTGCTTCGAAAACGAGTGAACATGAGCAAAATTCATCCATGAACATGGCTTATTCAAGCAACTATCCACCCCAAATAGTGGGAATAATGTTTTAAAAGTGGTAAAAAACAAACCTCTGGGGCTCCAGGAAGGCATGGTATGTGGCAACAGCTATAGGGGATCATGGGCCAACAGGACTGGGTAAATAACGGTGCTTCGAAAATGAGTGAACATGAGCAAAATTCATCCATGAACATGGCTTATTCAAGCAACTATCCACCCCAAATAGTGGGAATAATGTGTTAAAAGTGGGAAAAAACAAACCTCTGGGGCTCCAGGAAGGCGTGGCATATGGCCAGAGCTATAGGGGGTCATGGGCCAACAGGACAGGGTAAATAATGGTGCTTCGAAAATGAGTGAACATGAGCAAAATTCATCCATGAACATGGCTTATTCAAGCAACTATCCACCCCAAATAGTGTGAATAATGTGTTAAATGTGGGAAAAAACAAACAGGGTAAATAATGGCGCTTCTAAAACGAGTGAACATGGCTTATTCAAGCAACTAACCACCCCAGATAGTGTGAATAATGTGTTAAATGTGGGAAAAAACAA
This sequence comes from Microchirus variegatus, assembly GCF_963457635.1. Taxonomy (NCBI): domain Eukaryota; kingdom Metazoa; phylum Chordata; class Actinopteri; order Pleuronectiformes; family Soleidae; genus Microchirus; species Microchirus variegatus. The sequence continues at coordinate 11,403,423 of NC_139803.1, forward strand.
ACCCCTGGGGCTCCATGAAAGGCGTGGTATGTGACCACAGCTATAGGGGGTCATGGGTCAACAGGACTGGGTAAATAACAGCGCTTCGAAAATGGGTGAATATGAGCAAAATTCATCCATGAACATGGCTTATTCAAGCAACTATCCACCCCAAATAGTGTGAATAATGTGTTTAAAGGGGGAAAAAAACAAACCTCTGGGGCTCCAGGAAGGCGTGGTATGTGGCCACAGCTATAGGGGCTCATGGGCCAACAGGAAAGGGTAAATAACGGTGCTTCGAAAACGAGTGAACATGAGCAAAATTCATCCATGAACATGGCTTATTCAAGCAACTATCCACCCCAAATAGTGGGAATAATGTGTTAAAAGTGGTAAAAAACAAACCTCTGGGGCTCCAGGAAGGCATGGTATGTGGCAACAGCTATAGGGGATCATGGGCCAACAGGACAGGGTATATAATGTCGCTTCCAAAAAGAGTGAACATGAGCAAAATTCATCCATGAACATGGCTTATTCAAGCAACTATCCACCCCAAATAGTGGGAATAATGTGTTAAAAGTGGGAAAAAACAAACCTCTGGGGCTCCAGGAAGGCGTGGTATGTGGCCACAGCTATAGGGGCTCATGGGCCAACAGGAAAGGGTAAATAACGGTGCTTCGAAAACGAGTGAACATGAGCAAAATTCATCCATGAACATGGCTTATTCAAGCAACTATCCACCCCAAATAGTGGGAATAATGTTTTAAAAGTGGTAAAAAACAAACCTCTGGGGCTCCAGGAAGGCATGGTATGTGGCAACAGCTATAGGGGATCATGGGCCAACAGGACAGGGTAAATAACGGTGCTTCGAAAATGAGTGAACATGAGCAAAATTCATCCATGAACATGGCTTATTCAAGCAACTATCCACCCCAAATAGTGGGAATAATGTGTTAAAAGTGGGAAAAAACAAACCTCTGGGGCTCCAGGAAGGCATGGCATATGGCCAGAGCTATAGGGGGTCATGGGCCAACAGGACAGGGTAAATAATGGTGCTTCGAAAATGAGTGAACATGAGCAAAATTCATCCATGAACATGGCTTATTCAAGCAACTATCCACCCCAAATAGTGTGAATAATGTGTCAAAAGTTGGAAAAAACAAACCTCTGGGGCTCCAGGAAGGCGTGGCATATGGCCAGAGCTATAGGGGGTCATGGGCCAACAGGACAGGGTAAATAATGGCGCTTCGAAAATGAGTGAACATGAGCAAAATTCATCCATGAACATGGCTTATTCAAGCAACTAACCACCCCAAATAGTGTGAATAATGTGTTAAATGTGGGAAAAAACAAACAGGGTAAATAATGGCGCTTCTAAAACGAGTGAACATGGCTTATTCAAGCAACTAACCACCCCAGATAGTGTGAATAATGTGTTAAATGTGGGAAAAAACAAACCCCTGGGGCTCCATGAAAGGCGTTGTATGTGACCACAGCTATAGGGGGTCATGGGCCAACAGGACAGGGTAAATAACGGCGCTTCGAAAACGAGTGAACATGAGCAAAATTCATCCATGATCATTGCATATTCAAGCAACTATCCACCCCAAAGAGTGTGAATAATGTGTTAAAAGTGGTAAAAAACAAATCTCTAGGGCTCCAGGAGGGCGTGGTACGTGGCCACAGCTATAGGGGCTCATGGGCCAACAGGAAAGGGTAAATAACGGTGCTTCCAAAAAGAGTGAACATGAGCAAAATTCATCCATGAACATGGCTTATTCAAGCAACTATCGACCCCAAATAGTGGGAATAATGTATTAAAAGTGGTAAAAAACAAACCTCTGGGGCTCCAGGAAGGCATGGTATGTGGCAACAGCTATAGGGGATCATTGGCCAACAGGACTGGGTAAATAATGGTGCTTAGAAAACGAGTGAACATGAGCAAAATTCATCCATGAACATGGCTTATTCAAGCAACTATCCACCCCAAATAGTGTGAATAATGTGTCAAAAGTGGGAAAAAACAAACCTCTGGGGCTCCAGGAAGGCGTGGCATATGGCCACAGCTATAGGGGGTCATGGGCCAACAGGACAGGGTAAATAATGGCGCTTCGAAAATGAGTGAACATGAGCAAAATTCATCCATGAACATGGCTTATTCAAGCAACTATCCACCCCAAATAGTGGGAATAATGTGTTAAAAGTGGTAAAAAACAAACCTCTGGGGCTCCAGGAAGGCATGGTATGTGGCAACAGCTATAGGGGATCATGGGCCAACAGGACAGGGTATATAATGTCGCTTCCAAAAAGAGTGAACATGAGCAAAATTCATCCATGAACATGGCTTATTCAAGCAACTAACCACCCCAAATAGTGTGAATAATGTGTTAAATGTGGGAAAAAACAAACAGGGTAAATAATGGCGCTTCTAAAACGAGTGAACATGGCTTATTCAAGCAACTAACCACCCCAGATAGTGTGAATAATGTGTTAAATGTGGGAAAAAACAAACCCCTGGGGCTCCATGAAAGGCGTGGTATGTGACCACAGCTATAGGGGGTCATGGGCCAACAGGACAGGGTAAATAACGGCGCTTCGAAAACGAGTGAACATGAGCAAAATTCATCCATGAACATGGCTTATTCAAGCAACTATCCACCCCAAATAGTGTGAATAATGTGTCAAAAGTTGGAAAAAACAAACCTCTGGGGCTCCAGGAAGGCGTGGCATATGGCCACAGCTATAGGGGGTCATGGGCCAACAGGACAGGGTAAATAATGGCGCTTCGAAAATGAGTGAACATGAGCAAAATTCATCCATGAACATGGCTTATTCAAGCAACTAAAAGCAACTAACCACCCCAAATAGTGTGAATAATGTGTTAAATGTGGGAAAAAACAAACCCCTGGGGCTCCAGGAAGGCATGGTATGTGGCAACAGCTATAGGGGATCATGGGCCAACAGGACTGGGTAAATAACGGTGCTTCGAAAATGAGTGAACATGAGCAAAATTCATCCATGAACATGGCTTATTCAAGCAACTATCCACCCCAAATAGTGGGAATAATGTGTTAAAAGTGGGAAAAAACAAACCTCTGGGGCTTCAGGAAGGCGTGGTATGTGGCAACAGCTATAGGGGCTCATGGGCCAACAGGACAGGGTATATAATGGTGCTTCGAAAACGAGTGAACATGAGCAAAATTCATCCATGAACATGGCTTATTCAAGCAACTAACCACCCCAAATAGTGTGAATAATAAGTTTAAAGGGGGAAAAAAACAAACCCCTGGGGCTCCAGGAAGGCGTGGTATGTGGCCACAGCTATAGGGAATCATGGGCCAAAAGGACAGGGTAAATAATGGCGCTTCGAAAACGAGTGAATATGAGCAAAATTCATCCATGAACATGGCTTATTCAAGCAACTATCCACCCCAAATCACAAAACCAGACCCAGGCTCATGCTGTAGCGTAAAATGGCTGCCGAGGAATATAGCGTTAATGTTTTTGAAAATACATATTTTCTGCCTGATATTTTGCTTTACACAAAATGCAAACTGTACAGAAAAAACAACAAATGTTCCATTTTTGGCAAAGTGTGCTTTATGTGCCTTAACTCCAGGTTACTCTCTGGTTAACAGGGACTTAATCGAGCTTTTAACATCACAGAACAGATGGGATATGAGCATTTGCAAATCAAATCAATTTTAGACTGTTGCAACAAGTACATTATATATGCAGTACACCTCTGATAATTAAACTTTGGAGACACACATAAGTGTCAAGCTGAATCCACAGATTTGAAAACACAGGATAAGGTGTTGATATCCTTTGTGCAAGCGTGTACAAAAGTTAATTGGCGAATAGTTGACGGGTAGAAGAAGCTTAGGGGGTAGGTTTTAAATTTTGGGATGCATCATCAGTATTGCTCCTTTTTTCTCACTGCAGCTACAGGGTGATCAGTCCTGAGCCTGAGTCCCATGCCCAATTCTTCTTGAGGGTCACCTTGTAGTGTACATCTCACGAGACTATGCATGGCACAAATAGATTTTCTTTTGGTTCCAGGACTTCAAAACCAAGATGTCATAAAACAGAAACAAACTCAGGTTTCCCCTCTTTCACTTTAACTATATGTGACAAGCCAGGACATTCAGTGTGTTTAGTGTCAAAAACTGTAAAAGAAATCACAGATAAACTTCAAGATAGTTCTTGCAGCAATAAAGTGGTTCTTGCTCTGACAAACAAATGACTTAAATTTCTTAAATTTTCACAAGTAACTAATCTACTTCTGATTGATTGATAGGCTAGTACTGGTTGCCATCAGGATCACAGCGAATCAGAAGCAGGTTGCATGTATGGAAAACCTCTGCTGTCACCTGCTTGTATGGGCGGATCCAGCAAGCGGATTAACTATCTTGCATTGCAATAACATATCAACGTTTGGAGCAAGGAATAAGCCCAAATATGCAACAAGACTTTAGAAACAAGCCCAAACAACCTGCAGCCTGCAACACGCAATATTTTTAAGCAACTTTACAGAAAAAAAAGCAACAAAAGATGTTGTTGCAAGATCGCAACCTATGTTTAGGCTACAAAATGTTTTTGCATATCATTTTAAAGCAATTATACACTTTTACAAACATACTTATTCATAGTATATTCAGTTTCTTCCAATGAACTGTCCTAAGTTACATAATGGATTAACACAGACTAATCTTTTATTCATAGAACCTGTTCAAAGCCACCATGTTCCCCTGACCTGAACCTAACTACTCCTTTGTTATCGTTATGTTTTGCAATTTAATAGACAGATTTCAGTTATTGTATATTTTCAAATGCAAAAACAGGTTATCGAGTACAGATTTATGGTTATTACGAAGTAAAGCCCTTCCGAATTACACAGTCAAAGCCTGTGCAAAGTGAAGGGGTGTGAATACTCGAGTGTAGCCTCCTATAACTGCTGAGCTTTTGTTTTTTTCCGCACAGTCATTTGTCTTACCACACTGTGACATGCCATGCTTGCTGGTTTTAACTGGAACCTGATCCAAAAATATGTGCACGACATACCCAAGAGGGAGCCGATTTAAAAATAAATGACCCAATAAACAAATAAAACAGTTGAATGACTGCTAGTAAAAAAAAAAAAGTTGCATATTTCAACAATTTTACTGCTTTTCCTGGCCATTAACTGTCATTAAAAAGCAAAACAAACTGATCATGTTTTAATTTGGTCCCGGGTGCTTCATGTTCCTTGAGTAACAAAAAGAAAATGCGAGTAATTATTATTCCCCCATTAAAAAAAAATGTTTGCTGCAGGTTCTGCTGCCTTTGATTGAATTCAATAGACAGAGACTGCACATGTTCCCCATGATGCTTTCTTGCCCTTGGCAGTAACAAACTGATGTGAAGAACAAAGTTGTTGTATTATTATTATATTCTTTGAATGTACCATTGTTATAAAGAGTTCTTTGATTTCCCCTGCTTTCATCTTCTACTGAAGGTGAAGCAATCTGCCCGGAATACAGGACTCCCAAACTATATATATATATATAAACAAAAACACAAACAATAGTGTTTTCCTCGGTTGCATTGTGTTTCTTTTAGCTTGTTTGTGTTTCTCGGTGGCTGCTTTGCATTCCCCCCCTATCTTTATGTGGCAATTTCTGTCTTTTTGTGGGTGTTTTATGTTCCTTCTGTGGCCGTTTTGCATCTTTGTCGACATTTTGCACATTTGACTGCGGCATATAATGACTTTCGAGCCCCATTCAGCCACCACCACAGTGCCTTTAACCAGCAGACCTTTCAGTAATCCATCCACAGGTTTACCTCTTGTCACATTTCATCATAAATTATTTCACAATGACTCAGTTCATTGCCTCTTGGCCTCTGACTGATGGATTCCAGTTGTCCATTTCATTTGATATTAGTAATTTTGTCCTTTAGCCGTATTTGTCCTGAGCTTTTTTGGGGGGGCATTTTATTTGTTGTATTTAACTTTATGGCATGAAGCATATCTAAATTTCCCACCAGTGACTACAGTCATTTGAGAATGTGACATCATAATTTACAACAAAATACTTAAAAAACAATGAACAACAATGTTATATCTTTATCACATTCCATTATTGAGATAGGCACAGCACCCCCCGCAACCCTCCTGTGGAGGATAAAGCTGTAGATAATGGATGGATGGATGGATGGAATTGATAAAAAAATGAATTAGTCTAACTATTTTGATAATTGACTATTATCAGTTTATTTTATCGTTAAAACAAGCTTTCAGATTCTTCAGCTTCTTTTAAAAGTGAATATTTTTATGGTTTCATCACTCTAAAAATATCTAAACATAACTTTGAGGTTTGGGGAACACTATTTTCTGACATTTATTGGACCAAACAAATACTCAATTAATCAAGAAACTAGTTTTCAATTATGAAAATAAACAGTTGCAGCTCTCGTCATGTCATGTTATGTGAAACTTGTCAAATAAATTGATTTAATCAATTTGGACTAATTATCAACACTGAATTGGAATATACACCAACTACTAACATTCTCAGTTGAGACATGTATACTGTGAAGACTGAATTATTATTAATATAGATAATTATAAAAACTAAAATTCAGCTGAAGTCAGATATACATTTTCAAAACGGGGTTCAAAATGACAGGCAAATTCAATTCAAATCAAGATATCAATCTTTGGAAATCTTTTCAAGAATCAATCAAACCCTAATTAAAAAAAAGCATCCGTAATTCCGTACCATCAGAAAGTTTCACATTCACTCGAGTTCCCTGGTAAACCTCTGGTATACCTATGCCTCACCTTTTATCTCTCGCACACATAGCTGCTGCTGGTGACAAGAGCAAGATTTATGCCTCTGCAGTGGCAGTAAACACAACCCACAGGACCACTCCCCACAGACACATGCATCCAGACCTCTGGTACCAGAGGTGCCAGCTCAGCTCCGACACAGACATCCACACGTTGACTCGTGTCAAAGGGCCTCAAATGAGCTCTGTGTGACTGTTAATGAACAGTGTTAAGTAGGTTCTTCCCATGGCTGATCGGTTCACACGCTTTCCTTGATGACTTCTGGTCAGTCGTGTGTCTCTTGTGCCCTCTGACTCTTTGACACAGAACATATAAAGCCATATGGTCACACCTCCTACAGTCTCTGGTAATGGTCCTCGCCGTTTGTTACATTAAAAGTGCATCCAGGAATTCATATGAATTCAGCCGATCCACACAACTGCAAATCTCCGCAACGTAGTTGGTACAATAATCTAATTTCCTCCGCAGACATGATCAACAGCCATGTCCCAAAAACCCTGTGGATTTGCAATAACAATATCGATGACTATAGTAAAAAAAGGACAATCCATAATTGAACTGGGAAAGCACTCGGAGAGCGCAGACCTCCGCCAAGGCAGCTCAGCCCCCCACAACATAGCGATAAAAATAGTGATAGCGTGCGTCTACGGATCACGCCCAAAATGTAATCACTTGTTCCTGGTCCCATTGTGGACATTTCCTGTAAATTTCATCCAAATCCATCTGTGACTTTTCGGGTTATGTTGTTTCCAACTTGGGCTAACAAAAGGCTGATGCTCAGGCCCCTGAACTTCTCCAGCGGGAACTCCATATTAAACATAATATATTATAGGACAAGCAAATTATTTTTAAATACGGTTAAAAAAACAAACAAATAAGAAACGGAGAAAAATGTACACACTGTGTGTTCCGCCCCTCCTGCAACCCCCTTCCCTCACCCCTGGCAGTGTTCTCCAAATTGGTCTTACATTCTCAAATGATAGGTCTGGAGAAAAAAGGTCAGTCACGGCACTGGACTATACCATTTAGACCAGGATATACTGCATCCATCAGCTCCTCTCTGTTCTCCACAGACAAACAGTGCTGCAGGACACTCTCATCATCATCATCACAACCAGGCTGTGTTTACTGCAAGCCTCTGCCATTCGCCTCTCAGCAAGAATCCAGCTTGCGTATCCACCAAAAAAAATGCATTTTCAAACAAGCATAGATCAGTCTGATGTCTGGAACCGAAACGGCATCTTTACATGGCTACGGCTCAACGAAGAGCGAGAGAGAGAAGCAAATGATTCTGATCACTGAACAGCGGTTACAATGTAAAAGGAAAAATAAACTGCAGATGAAGGTGATAAGGTAAATACAGAGAGGCTCAGTCAGTAGGACTATGATAATCATATTCACCATCAACATTGCATTAGTAATATAAACTAATTATACTTTAATTTTGATACTTTCGTTTAGAGACATCCATAACATCATGAAGCTGAACCTAAAAGTGCAGATTTATTTTAAGAGTTAAGGTTCAAGGTATCTTCATTGTCCCTGAGGGGACATTTTGGTTTCCAGCCAGCAGTCACACATAAACAGCAAGCAGCTGAACACAACAAATCAATAAATACAACAATTCTCAGACAGGATAGGCCCTGCTGTTAGCCTTTGATTTTCCATTATACACAACAAAGTTTGTGCTTTTTGGCAATTTTCACTTGCCTCTGCAATTTCATGAAAGCCACATACATTGCAACTTTTTTGAAAACGTTCCTGTGAAATCATGGATTTCAGGTCGGAACTATAACAAAAACGGATACACTGCAAATGATACACTGCACTACTACTATTATCAGTGGCTATGTAGCAGAAGGGGGAAGGTCACCCATTCCCTTTAATTCTGTGCAAGCAAGAGGGAAAAAATGTGCTTCCTCTGCAAAACCCACACATGTTTTTGGATGAAATTCAACATCGGTTGATGAAATTTGATTGGTAGAGTCACAGTCTCAACCTGTGCCAATGACATTTGAGTGGTTGACCACACTTGGCTTTATTCTGTATAGTTAGAGGAGACGCTGATACCAGATGGGTTGAATAAGTAAATAAATCATTTTTTAGAACATTACGTTTTTCCATATAAATTCCTAGAATGAAATTTCTCTCACCACACAATCTCGGACGATGCCCTCTTGAAGGTCGCAGGATACCAGTGGTGAAGATCAGGGATTTTTCTGTGAGGTTGGAGGTTGAGATAATTTCGGTCTCAAGATGCACGGTCGCCGTCCGTTCCGTCCTAGACGATCACTCGAGGGATCTCCCTTCTGACGCAGAGCTGTTGCCGTAAGGTGTCTGATGAAGAAATAAAGTTGCAACAAAAGTTGATTGCTGAAGCATTGGTTTATTTATTATTATCATTATTATTATTATTATTATTATTATTTATAGGGTGCATTACATCCTGTACTGCCCACATTCTTCTGTTTGAGGAGGGGTACTGGAGAAACCTCAAGACTACCATTCCATTCCACAATTTCTACTGCGCGCCGCACACTTGTATTAAACGCATACTTCTCTCACTGTGAGAACTGTATGGCTAAGGTCGCCCAGCGAAATGGGAAACAACACCAGACACAAAGGGGATCTTTATTTCCGACTTCTCTGAGGGCAGCATTAATTCAACTTGGTGTGATGAATAGCTTTAATTTTGCAAGGCAAGGTCTTTACAGAGATACCCGATTCATACTTGATTAACTTTCTTCACTTTGTGATTGAGGAATTCCTGTGAATACCATGCAATGTGGCTACCTAACAAAGTGCATTACAAAAGAAAGTTGATCTTTGGCACTGACTCCACAATTTGCCTGGATTTTTAAAAATACCTAAGTCCTGTATCAAAGTTGGCTCAGAGCGAGGGCTGATGATTATTTGATTCATTAATTATGAATTGCTGAGTAAATTAATCGTCTACTAGTTTCATAATTGATTATTTGTTGGTTTCTTTGCTAAATATCCTAAATAAAGCATTAAAACTGTATGATTTTGGTTTGTAGAGAAAACAAGACATACAAGAACATAAATTTGAGGTCTGGTAAACACCGATCAACATTCATAACAACTTTCAAACAACTACTCAGTTAATCATGAAAATAATCTACAGAGTAATAGATTATATAAAATAACCATTAGTTGAGATTTAGCACCTTGCAACTTGAACTTGCTTGAAAACGTTCAAGAAAATCAAAAACCATCTACCGTTAACTCACACAACATTTAAACATTTCAGACATAAATGCCAAGTGAAACATCAAGTGAAGTGGTGCAATATATATGCTATATTCTATCTCTTCCAAGAGCCCAAATGGCAGCACCAGGCCATTAACTGCATGCAGTGCCACTCAATTTAAAGTTAATAAAATAAAAAATAAATAAAAAATTGTGCTGGGCACACATAAAAATAATGTGGAACATAAACAATAAGAAAATATTACCACGCTGTCGTAAAACCTTTACATTTCATTCACCTCATGTTTTCCTCATAAGAGACTACAAGTCACAAATCTGTTAAAATCGGAGCAAATAAGACGACCAAAGATTGCATTTGACACTTCTACACAACTAGCTTTGTGTACATCATTTGATTATTTTGAGCAGCTTTAACATTTTAAGCATATTTTACCTGTTTTCAAGAAGAAAATCTGATAGTGAGCCACTTCCTGGTTGTCCTTCCTACATCCTGTTTAGCCTCGCGCCATTTCCTCCCTTGCCCTGAAACTCGGAGGACTTGAGATGCCACAGTGCCATCTAGTGTTTTTAATGTGAACTGCCACTCTGGTACATTCTATTATAATAATGTAAGGTCTTGACCTCACTCTGTGCTGCTCTACAAAATTGAATTGAAGCAGTAATATAAAGAGAATCAGATGAAATGATGCAAAGAAGGATCCGGTCAAATCTGAAAATAGAGAAGGTTAAATTAACTGAAAATGAATATTGACATTGTTTAATGGAATTGTCCAAGGGGCACTCGCACAGACGCCATTGAACTCTAACGATAACCAGATATGAAAGCAGTTGTGTGCCTTTGGTATCTCTGTGGTAGTAATCAGTCAAGTTTTGTTTGTGCCGAATAACACAGAGACGTAAAGCTGATCCTATTCTGGTCACAGTTGGCCCCAGCTGGTCCTCTCTTTCTCCTCATCTTGTTTGGTAACTTTTTTTCTTTTCTTTTCCAAGGCTGTGCTGTGATTGATGCAGTCTTTAAATCGTCGGTGGTGGAAAAAAAAAAAACACAGGCTCACTTCAGTCGATATTTATATGCAAATCTTACTGACTTACACCAGGATAATTTTATCAGAGCAGAACTGAAGAAGCCTCTTTTGTATGAGAGGTAGGAGTGTCACGATCTCGACAGTAAATTGAATATTGATCGCAACGAAGTCCCGATCTCATTTTAAAGCAAAGGTGGAATCAGGGAATTAACCACGCCCCCCGAGCGTAGCGTCCTGCAGTTGTGTTATTGTAGTACGTCTACAAAGAGAAAAATATGAAGACAACTCTGTTAACAGACAACTCTTCTGCCCTCATTTAGAGTCAAAATCCAACGCCATAATTCAGCGCTATAGGCGTTTGTAGCATCCGACATGGGACCTTATTCAGTGTTGGAAAACCCTGGATTTAAAGGTGCCATATGTAAGAATGTGGCCAAAAACGGCTACTACATTCAAATTCAAAATACAGAGGTCTTTTAGGTTTTGTTTTCTGTCGTAACTGGCAACCCGTGGTTGCTCGGCAGCTGAGACTCCACTGTCTGCAATGATTGGTAGACGCCGGTAGGTGGCGCCACATGCCAAAACATGATTTCAAATCATAAACATGAACATTAAATTACATAAAAAAATACACTTGTTAGCCACGAACGGTAGTGGCCAAAACGGCTCCTTTTAATTACAGTTGTCCATACTATTTATGTAATTTAAAATAAATGTCTGTTTTTTTTATATTAATACAAACATTTTGCATCATAAAAAGTATTATTAAGTATAGGTGTGATATCATAATGCAATATTGTGAACAGTAGTTTTTTTTCCCCCAGGCCGACCCCCTCTTGGCCACAATAGATGTGCATTGGCCCCCATGTCATTTGAGTTTGACACCCCTGATTTACACAATGATTAAAGGCCTATTATCTCCATCCTACTGCGCTGTGCACACAACACGACATGTTTTATGTCGCGACCGTTGGTGGCATGGCAGAATCTCAACAACCCTGAACAAACATAATGCTAAAGTAAAGCTGCATACGAGAGAGAGACAGCTTCCTCCTTCCTCTTCATCACAAAGAGATGCTGGCAGTGTTTGGGTAATGACTCAGACTTCCTAATGGAGCACTGCAAGTTTCACACTGGGGCTTTAATTGGAGAAGGCTATATATAGAAGTAACAAAAAAAAAAAAAGTTGTTGAATATTGTTTATGAATTAAATCAGCAAGGGGCGGGAACCATGGGAACGAGGAAATGATAACAAATCGAGTTTGACGCAGGGGTTTATGACACAGGAAAAGTACCAGCATCCGTACCAGTGTTTTTACCACTGCTGCATTTTTACGACACTTAACAAACATCTTGAAGAAAGTTCCACGTCCTCAAATCAAAGCACGAATCAATTGTTTTGCACGATTAGTCGCAGAAAACGTAACGACTGCACTAAGTCTCTCTCGAAAAAAATGTCCACGAGCAGAAATCAGTAGAAGCCTTGAAGTTAACAAGCCCCCACGTCTGCAGTCTGACTTCCTCCGGCGGGCGCTCCCAATTGTCTCCTCATCATTCTTAAGTGTAGAGGTCAGTGTGGCTTGACAAGAGCTGGTATCAGCAGGAGCAGCAGCAGCACGGTATTGGTTTGCAGTTTGTAGCGCGGCAACATTTTTTAGCAGGAAGTGCTAAAGAGACATAACTCTCCCAACCGCCGACACCTAAATCAAGCCAAGCTTCGTGGACACTGTTGGAAATGAAACATTGTCCAGTTGTGTTGGTTTCATTCGGTTGGCTTTGGGAACACACGAGGTAAAAAGCATCGTCTGTCCACTGCGGCGCGGACCTTGTGAGGGATGATTTAATACGGACGATACTGGAACATAAAGCAGGTTAATGTACGGAAAATCATCACCTTTATTTACGCGCACCAAATCAATCCAGCTACAGTACATGGGGTCAGCTGGATAACAACACAGACTATGTTCGTCAAGGTTAACGGCAAGAAAAAGTTACTCGTATTGATTTATATACAGAGTGATCGATTGTATCAACCCAAGTAAACAGTGGTGTGAAAGCACCACTGTACAGCTGTATTCTTATGTGTCCAATAGAAGGACTCGCTTTATTCCATCAAACCAACATTCACAGCCACAGCTGTCGGGAGCAATTTGTGTTTTAGTGTCTCTCGTTATTTGCATCTTCGCTTCAGATCCACGCAGTTCCGTCGCGGAGAAGTCGACGAGCCGCTTTGCTCACTTTAAATGATTTAGTTTACCTCCGTGATTTGTTGTCACTTGACTCAGGCAGTTTTGTTCCAAGCTACTGTAAAGCGATCGTCTCATTTGAGCGTTGGACATCAGTGTGTGTGCATCACTGTTCCTTAATTGGTGATGTTATGTTCCTCCTCCTCCAGCTGCCTACAATTCAGTGACTGCTCCCACTTCAAGCCGTAACATTCAGCAGCCACAGAGTTATCACAAACACTGGAAATGAAGAGCGGCTGTGCTGTGACGAGAGGCACCAAATATTCAAAATGGAATCCGCTGATAAATGCGACGAAAAAAGTAAGAGTTCAACGGCAAAAGCAAGTGTCTGTGAGTGTGCGTGGGATGTCTCACAACCGGAAATCACACTGTTGTCTGGAATGGGCGCAGGGCAGCATGATGTGAATGCACAGTGCGAAGAAAGGTGCAGCTGGTGCGGAGTTCGGGCGAAAGAAATGATTTGCTCTAAAAATAACCTGCGAGGTGTAGGTTTTTAATAGGTGTTAAAATACTATATCTCATATTGTTGCATCACACTTATTGATATTTTTTTTCTGCAGCAGCAGTTGTGTTTTGTCAATTTTTTGCCTGCGGTAGCATTGCAATTTAAAAATTGGACGAATAATGGTATTGTTGTTTTTGCTTCTGCACACTATTGCATCAAGCGTCGAGTTTTCTGATTTTACACAATCAAAATCAACCAATTCTGGCAGAAAGTTGTGCTGTTGGAATCCATAGATGGATATCAGGGAGAGTGTTTTTTTCTGGATTACCGAAAAAATCAAAGAGATGGATCGCTGCCATAAAATGTGCTTGAAGCAGCTTAGAAGATGTAGCAACTGGAACCTTGTTGTTAAACCCTCTCTTGTGGTTGTTTTCCTCTTCTTTTAACAAAAGAAGTCCACCATAATCTCCACCATAATCTGGGTTACGTTAACATCATCCAATTGCAGACATCTGTGTGTCAGCCACAATTTGACTATTCACATTTACTGTGCATGCTCTTGGTAGAATAATACATTAGTAGATAATAATAATAATAATAATAATACGTATGTGTGAAACACTGGATTACGAATGGAACAGAGGACATGTTTTTGTGATCCCTTGGGCAGTTTTTTAATCCTGACTTTTCCTCAATTTGTTCCTACATAGTGAGGCTAAACTTTATTAGATGTTTTTCCTGTGAACTGTGTTAACCCCAAAGCTACTTCCTTGTTTTGCTGTGTTTCAGGTTTTATTGCCTCCTGCCTTCCGTGTCTACCTGTTCAGCTCTTGCCTGCTGAGTATTCTCCACCTTCTGAGCTCCACTGTCTGTCTGTCTGTCTGTCTGCACTGACTCCTGCTACCTGTACCTTAACCTGCCCTGCTCTACCACAGAGAATTATGCTCGCAAACAATTCTGCAGGAGATTGCCTTTTTTTGACCTTTATTTCTCCTCCGTGTGTCAGAGCTCTACATTAAGGTCCAGCACGGTGGGTAGCCGAGAGTAGCAATGCACAACAACAACAACAAAAAACGAGCACACAAATTTAGACAACCGTGCCATGCAGTGTTGGTAGACGCCATTCGGTTCAATTAGAATGCAATCCAAAAGTGATTATGAATTATAATAATGTAGAAAAAAAAAGAATCTGTGCCATGCTGTCAAACTCAATTAAGTTTCCCTTTGGATCACTTAATGTGCTGACCCAAATACGCATGCAGTTACCCTGAATGTTGGCCAAAACAAATGAAAGCACATGTATTCCAGGATGGCCATGCAGTGTTAGCTCAATGAAGTCACATAACGCTGCGATAACTGTGTTTTTTGAATATTATTATTAATAATATTATTATTATCAGGCTTCTGCAGAGCTTGATGACGAGCTGCCAGGTTGTCTTGGAGCAGGGCAACATCTAAAACATGCAGGACAGTGTTCCCTGAGGATCGGGGTTGGGAAACATTTGATTCACATTATGTTGAAAGATTTATTATAAAAGTGTTGCTCAGTAAAAGTTTGCTCATCCCACTTATAACCCTTTAAGGTACTTCTCAACTATTTGGTCGACCACACTTTAAGTCACTATATGTCATTGAAAAATGCATCAAGCTGAACTAGTTGACATATTATCGTTTCAGGGGAGAATTATGTTACTTAATTCAACAAAAATAAGTCTTATAAGGATCAAATCTTCTTTTCAAAACATGCTCTACCAAACAATTGACTTGTCATTTTATGGTAAAGGTACAGAAGCTAGCTAATGTTGGTAAAAATTAAGGGGGGGGGGGGTGTGTTGTTAAAATGATTACTTTAATTTATTGATCAATAAATTGCACTTAATGTGACTTCCCTGAATGTTGTATTTTTTATTATGAACAGACGTCTCAACCGTTTGGTAGAGGACTGTATCTGAAATATTGTAGGGTCTTATTTAAAAATAAAATTATTGTTATCATAAGTGATTAAAACATGCAAATACTATTTTTCTTTTACTTTTTTCTTGGTGCGTACCTTAAAGGGTTAAAAGGAGGAGTGTGTATGGTGCAGCTTCAGCAGGAACAGGCTTTTTTTTTATTTCTTAGGATAGAGTGGCTCCTCGCTTTGAAAACGACAGTAGAACAGGTTGAGGCAAAGCAACACGTGCAACAGAGGTGGAGTTTAAGTGGGGGAAAAGAGGAAGTGACAGATGTTTCACAGCCGTTTGGAAAGCACTGAGTTGAAGAAACAAGTGAGAGCCTGGAGCCACTTGACACTGGAGTGGTTTTATTCTGAGAGGAGATGAGAGATGGCCAAGGTTGTTTGGGTTTCTGAGAAAACTGAAATAATAAATAACTTTAAAAACAACTCTTGTTTTGTATTTGTTGAATAAATGCCAACAGGACATTTGATCATATATATATATATATTTGGGTGTATCTCCTGTCCTCACAGTTGAGCGCTGCAGGTAGAAATCTGACAGATTCACCAGCACTTGACACCTGAACACAGAGAAACGATAACCTGCCGTGATGAATCTGGATTCCCGCTGAGGCTGCAGATGGAAGAATCAGATTCTGATTAACGGCATGAAACCATGCACCCAAACCTTGTCTCGTGTCAACTGTCTCAGCTTGTCCGTGGCGGCAGTAAACACCTCTGGGATGGTGTACGACAGGAGATTGGCAGCGTGAATTTACATCTCACAAATCACCAGAAACGAATGGAATCAATTTCAACAAGAACGGGAGGTTATTTAGAAAAATAAATAAGGTGGAAGCATGCAGTATTAGTAGGGTTTCTAATTAAGTGTTTGGTGAGTTTTTTTTCTGATAGCGGGAGATTTTTGTTTATTCCACAACTGCCCAGAGACACAACGGAGATGTTATTTCCCACTAATTCTTTGGTTACTGACAACATTAGAATCCACCACTAACTAGATTTAGTGACCAGTGGTTGTTTTCCCTCTGCTGACTCACAATTCACACAGGTAATTAATTTTTTTTGTTGGTCAAAGTAATTTAACATTAAATAGGCCACAGTGACCTGGACTTGGAGATAAACTTAAAGGTGCACTATGTAATAAATCTAAAGCAACTGGCCATAAAATCCTCCTAATATGTCACAGAGACTCAGGAATAATGTTCATATAACAAACTGAACTCACCAACAACAACAGTACAGACAAAATATTTGCATTAAAATCAAATCTTTTGCAGACTGCAAATCATGTTTATGTTTTGAAATCATGTTTTGGCATGTGGCGCCACCTACCGCCATCTACCAATCATTGCAGTCAGTAGAGTCTCAGCTGCCGAGCAACCACGGGTTGCCAGTAACGTCAGAAAACGAAACCTGAAAGACTCGCTCTGTATTATGAATTTGAATGTAGTAACCGTTTTTGGCCACATTCTTACATATGGCGCCTTTAAACCACATTCATAACCATGAATTTGAAGTTGTTATATTTCACATTTATATGCATGTATGTAGACATGTAATTTAATATTATACTTTTGAATGAACAACATGACATATATGTGAATCTCAATGGGATTTACCTGAGAGGTTAATAAATGGAATAGAAGAATAATGCCAAAATGTAATCGTAGCACCTGGGCTTCTATATCCGTTAAATCACAATAACCAGCAAATGTGCTTCTTCATAATTTGGTAATTTCCAGATTTGGTAGATTCACTTGTGATCCACGAGATACTGCCGTGCCAAGCGCACAGGTGGGACGATATCTAATTAGAGCAGTCAGCGCCATCGGCCTGTGCTGAAACTACAATAACACATCACACGCGGTCTTATTTGACAGCGTTATGTGTTGTTTTTTGTGTGTCTGTCCTGCCTAAAATGTTCTGTTTAGCAAACGCGAGAGTTACTCGTTTTCTTACTATAATGCATTACGGCACAACTATTGTGTGTGTTACATTTTAGATGGCAGCATCATATGCTCTCAGTTTCACAGGAGCCATTTTGATGTTATGGCAGGGAAAGCACAGGTGGTACTTATTAAATGAACCGTTCAGTTCATGTGGTCAGGACAGTGTGTGTCCACGGTAAATGGAACTGAGCCATTATTAATTTCATTTTTACACCTTTTTTTTTTACGGTTACCTGTCAAAATGGCAAAATGACACATATTCGTTTTGTAATTTCTGTTTTTATTTTAAGGTGTTTGGAAAAATAATCTACAGATCTCTGGCTCCAGATTGTTATTTTTTTTTTGTATTTGCTGAGTTGATGTTATTATAATTGGCACAGCAATGTGACTGGCTAAGACTCAATTAATCAGTTTCTTCATTGCACCTGATTGAAATCAAAACTGTAATCCAATTACCTGCGTTGGCATTGACAAAATCAACGTTGTTGTCACAGCAGTTTACGGAAGATTAACGCTCATATAAAGGGCATTATGCAGTCTACCCTACAATTACATAATGTTATTTTTAGGATCTCCCTCAGACGTTGGCAGGCAAATATACGTTTAGTTGCCAGAGGAGCTGCGGTCCCTTCATCCAAGCACAAACTGCCAGTTTTTCTTTGGGGATTAGCACCAAGATTAGCATCAGAGACATCAATTTCATGCTCCCTCATCAGCTTAAATTGAGCGAAAGCCATCCTGATGTTGCGAATTTTTGTTTGTGAGCATTTGTTTGAAAGCCTTTGGATTTGCGAGGTAAGATTTGAAAGATTTTGACACTTTTCTCCAAAACAGAGGAGACCTATATGAGGACAAAGCATGATATAAATGGACATAGTCATCAAACTGCAAAAGTAACAATTATAATAAAAGGTTTGCGATTGGCACCATGTCAATAAGATGTCACTTGCAACGAAGAACCTAACCGACATTACCAGCCTCTGATCCCACTAATATGTAATATGCATCTTGCTTTGTCATCTATATTCTTCTAAACTGGAATATAATATACAAAAGTGACATTGAAGAAGACCTGACACTAGCAATTGAGACCATTAAAAGGTGTGAAGTTGGTTCCCTTACTCATAGATTTCTATTCAAACATTTCACAACCAACAGAAGGCTGTAAAATTCTTTGTATTTATATGTATTATATGGATTTAGCGCTTTGGCTTTTAGTCTCGATGACCACTCAAAGCTGTTTTACACTATGTGCAGCCCACTTTCTGTCACTATCACTCGTCTTTTCAAGAGAAAAAAAGGTACCACACACTTCCACATTGATTTCACTTTCCAGGCACAGCGACTACAAACCATTTTATGTCTAATCTCTGCCTTTAAACTGGACTCACCGGCTTTAACTTGCCTATAACCAAGTGCGCTGACAAACTAAGGGACAACAGCGATTGGTAACAGGTGATGCTCAGTGATGAGAATCCCCAAACGCATGGGGGCAATAAAAAAAAGCAGCTGCTCAGAGGAGAAATGACACTGTAACGGGGGCAAACTACATCAGCAAATGGTTGAAGAAAAGAGGACCCCAGCCGTAAGAAGAACACAGGGCTTGAACATCAGCTGCATCTGCAAAACATTAGCAGGAGGAGATGGAGGCAGAAAGCCGTTTTCCACCTGCCAGAGAATTATAGATCATTTGGACATAGTTTTTTTTTTTTGCCGTTTGAGAGTCATGTCATGAAAAAAAACAAAAAAAAAACGGTGTGCCGTGAACTGTGTAATCTGTTTATTGAAGTGAGTGCAGACAAATGCATCCGTAGAGTCACACTCGAGCAAAAGACAAGGAAATAAAATGCCCTTGAAACCACGGGCATTGGAAAAATAGTCCTGAAGAGACAGAAGAAAGTCACTTTAATTCATCCTATGCCAAAGCAGAACAATGTCAGCTTCAGTCAAAGTCAAGGATGTAGTAGAGAACACAACCTTGTCAAATGAGCTTAATGCCCCTTAATTGAAATCGGCTGAAATATATATTCACTCACATAAATGCAGACGAGGACGAAAAAAGTAATATTTTCAGTAGTTGAGTTTCTACAAGTGCGACACCAAATGTAGAAGTTACAAACTCTAATATCGTATTCCAACTGGTCCAAAAAACAACCTCTGCTTATGTGTATATAAATATAATCAGTCTATATTCAAATAACAAAAAAATGTACTTACATTTCACGAACTTATATCTCCAACAATCATTTCAACTTAAACCACAGAGTCTATTCTGTGTCCTCCAGGACACAAATGTTCCAAAAAAAAGTCAGTGAAACAGAACTAAACATTAATGAAAAAGAATTTAAATAGATATTGTTCTTCTTCTTTCGGGCTTCTCCCTTTAGGGGTCGCCACAGTGGATCATCTGCCTGATAGATATTGTTTTTGTTTAACAACAAAACCGTTTTCAACCGTTTTTATCTGCCTCAGCTCCAGATCCCAAAACCCAGATGAACACTTCAATGTCCTCTTTGTCCGTGTTATTTTTTGGCCGCATGCCATATTTCTGCGTAGTTTCTGGCACAACCCCGTGACTTTCATTCATTTACCGACTGTTATCGTAGCGGGTTTGCCATAAATATTTGTAGCCAACGGACGGAGCTCAATATTGCTTATTATTTCACTTATTTCATCGCTGAGGTCCATGGCGGTCGTGCTGTTTTCAACTCGTCTTGTGACGGCACTTTGTCCCACTGTGATTTATTTTGCTCTGTATACACTCTACTCAGTCACCTCTTCCTCTCTGCCATCACATATACTATGTTTTAATGTAGTTTGTAGTGACTGATGTGTGCCTCCTGTCCCCATGTCATGTTTTCTCCATGGACCGAGCGCTCTGTCTTCTTCCATGTCCTTTAAAGTCTCGTAAAAAAGCGCAGTGCGATTCCCTTCACATAATATTTCCCAGACAGCCTCCCACGTTCTATTGTGACCCCTGCACCATATGCACCAGGTCACTTTGTATTTGTCTTCCTTGTTTATCTGCTCCGTGTGTGTGTGCTCAATTCTGCCGTCTTTATCTGTCCTTGTCAGCCAGCCCGTCTCCTTGAGCACCTGCTTGTTCACCTGTCTGCACTTAATATCTTTATTAAAAGCAATATCACTCCATCAGCCTGCATTTAGGTCGCCCTTATCTGTGTTATTATCATAAAACATCGACGGCGACGCTTGGGGCTCCTTGTCAAACTCGTGATATTGTGCGTTTCTCCTCAAACTTGTTCTTTTTGTCTGTTTTGGCACAGTCAGTCAGTTGAGATTCTTCCCTTTTTGCCCCCTCTCCTCACATTCTTTATCTCATGATTCAAATCTATCTAATGATCATTTAAATGGCCTCAAACCCTAATTTAGGAAATGCTGCAGAAAAATCCAGCTAAATCCAGCTAAAGGCCTCTTTCACACTGAATGTCTGTGCAACACATTTTTCTTTTCACACATTTGGCACACATTAACTAATAGGACCATTCACAACTCTCGCAACTTAGATATACTGTGCAAAATGATCACTTTTTGCAAAATTATCTGGTAAATCAGTTCCCTGTAAAGCCTTAATTCTAACGACAGTATTTATTATTATAGCCCATTCATTTTGCATAAAAACATTTACTTCAAGGTACAAACACCTGTATGAAAACCACAACGTCTCAAAGTAATTTTCCAAGCCGGGAGCTGACAGCAGATGCAAAAAAAAAAATCATGAATAAAAACATGTTTATTGAACACTGGAAGCCCATGAGCCAAACACACACAGACACACACACACAAACAGATGGAAAACTCCAATCTAATTACTTCCTAAAAACAAAAAAATCACACCATTCATATTAAATGGCATTGATGTGTCGCCGTTTATCAGCACAAATTATCCTTAACATCATCACTGGAGGTAATTTGACAGGAAGTATGTAATCGCCAATGTGAGAATATTCTGGATAAGAAATTTATCGTGGCTTCTTTGCTGAGAGAGATTATAAGTAAATATTGCAGGATCTATCTATCTATCTATCTATCTATCTATCTATCTATCTATCTATCTATCTATCTATCTATATCTCACTCTCAGACAGAACTCTCTCTCACACACAGAGTTCTTAACAGAAACATCAATCATCACAAACGTCAATATTTGTTGCAACTTACAGCGTGCAAAACATAATGGTTTATTGATAAGTTCAATATAAATGTGTTTTTCTGAGACAAGTTCGTGAACGAGGACTTGAACAAATACTTAACTACAAACAATATTAAAGAAGAAAAAACACAACAAAAAAACTGGTATATATGGTTAGACCGTATATACAGTATATATAAGGTGTAGAGAGACTATGTGTAGAGAAAAGCCTGACTGCTCTCACTGATTTAGCCGAAAAAAGGCTAAAGCTACATCCACACAACTCTGTTTGTATTTGAAAACGCACAGAGTTTGCTCCGGATAAGTCGATCCATCCGCACCACACGGGTGTCTTTCGAGTTTAAAAGATTAAAATCGCTGCTGGCTATGTTTTCATTTGAAAAACTCTGGGACTGTGTGTTTCAAAATAGAGGGCGCAAAAAAAACAACAACAACTATAAACTGTGAAAGAAAGAAATCCTGGCTCTTACCTGCTCACATCATTGCTGTTTCGTGTTGTTGTAATTCTCTAGAATTGAGCAAACAACTGCAGAGGAGATTATCAACTTACTGTTTAAACCAGCGTGCACAGACTACTGCGTGTTTTTAGGCATATTAGTTTGAGTGCTGGGCAGAGACAAGAAGTGTCCCAGGTCACTGAGTACTTTAGTTTAAAATTCCAGTAAATAAAAGTGCAATAGTGAGGGGAAGACCAAAAACCATAGGTAAAATGAGTCAGGTTGGGACAAAGAAATAAAATACAGGGATGTAAAACCACAAACGCTCAAAGGAGAGTTCAGAAAAGTATTTACGAAAGGCTGTGAGTCATATTACGTATCTCTGTTTTCAAAAGCCTATATAGGGAGTTTAACAAGGACATGGTGTCGGCACAGCAGCTTGATTAATGTTTTTTGTTTTTTTTTCCTTCAAATCGCCTATTTGATTGAATCTCAGGGAGCAAAATACCCGTGATCAAGCTTGTGATGAATTTGATTTGGAACATAGAGTTCTGAAAGCTGAGTTGAAATCCCTATGAAAAACGCTCCAAGTTACTCTCTTTGGTTGAATAATGTTGTGTTTTTCAAGTGTGTTGCGCCTAATGAGTTATATGCCATCATTTTACAGTCATTTACAGTTTTAAAGATCCAATATGCAACATTTAGTCTTAAAACATGCCAGACAACCAACTATTACGTCATTTGAATGTATAGTACAGGCCCAGATTTACAAATACATGATACAAATCCCAAAAAAGTAGCTTATTCACAAGTCAGTCGACAGCATTCACATTGACTACTGGCTATGTTTCATGTCCCATCAGTATTCTTTACATACACAGGTCAAGTGGACCTGTCATGGGCTACAGAAGAAAGAAGAGAAGGTTCTGGAGTTGTGGCCATCTCAGTCTCCTGACCTCAATATCATTGAGCCTCTTTGGGGAGATCTCAAATGTGCAGTTCATGCAAGAGAGCCCAAGAATTTACAGGAACTGGAGGCTTCTATATTTTTTTTTTGCAAAAGAAGAACGGACAGCTTTACCATCTGAGAAACTAAAGTGCCTCATCCACACTTCCCCAAAAAGACTTCAAGGTGTCATTGAGTCAACTTTTGATCAGGGTCCTATGGGTAGTTTATGTTGTCATCATGATTTAAAGGCGCCATACGTAAGAATGTGGCCAAAAACGGTTACTACACTCAAATTCAAAATACCGAGGTCTTTTAGGTTTCGTTTTCTCTCTGCCATTGTAGCTCAGACGTATCTGGCAACCCGTGGTTGCTCGGCAGCTGAGACTCTACTGACTGCAATGATTGGTAGACGGTGGTCGGTGGCGCCACATGCCAAAACATAAACATGATTTGCAGTCTGCAAAAGATTCTTTTTAATGCAAATATGTTGGCTGTACTGTTGTTGTTGGTGAGTTCAGTTTGTTATATGAACATTATTCCTGAGTCTCTGTGACATATTAGGAGGATTTTATGGCCAGTTGCTTTAGATTTATTACATAATGCGCCTTTAAAAACACAATTGTTGGATAGTAAATGGCTTCACCCAACCACTATCTATGAGTGAAAGAAAGGTTCTTCTGCAAAATGGTGAAACAAAATCACAAATTCTGCCAGGTTATGTAAACTTATGAGCACAACTGTAGGTTAAGTACATATTTGGCGAAAGAATATTACATATTTGGCGGCAAGGTACTGTGCTTTTTTAACTTCCGTTTAATGGCCAATCACGGCGATCGGTGAGACTTAAATATGTCACACATTATTTCAAGATGATAGTCAGACTGTGGAAAGTCCAATATATTTGCAAAATACAGAGAGGCAGCAACAGGCACCAACTTGAAATGGTGAAAAGAAAATAGAATGTCATGACGTTTGCTCAGATTCTTGATGCATTTGTTTATGGAATGATTTGTTTTGCTCAAACCCAGTAGTCCAGTGTCACTTGGCCACTCCTATTGACTCCAATCTCAGATTGAGTATTTCACCAGAGTCATGGAGCATGGGAGAGTGGTGGTCAATAAGCATGACCAGCACACAGACACTCCTTATGGTCTGGTCAATAGAAGGGCACACCAAAATGTGGACTTTTGTCACTTGTCAATATGCCACAGATGTCACACAAATCATGAGGGGAGCGTGCCATTGGCATGCTGAGTGCTGGGTCGAGCGTTACAGCTGTGATCATTCCAGGCCACGATTGACAACCTGGTGATGTCCATGCGTCGCCGGTGTAGCGTGAGGCTAATAGTGGACACACACATTATTGAAGTTTGTGAACTTCGATCATCGACCCCCATTGTGTTCTTCCTGCCATTACTCCAGGACTTTTGTTTTGAAATTGATCCTAATGCTCGCAAATTAAAGCCAATTATATGTAAAAAAAAATCATATTGCTTACCGTCTTTATACATGATAGGTGTTTATCCAAGGGTATTATCATATATATATGCCAAAAATGATGGTTACAACAAAGCCTTTTTCTTTATCCTCAGGCAGACTTCAATAAATGAAAATGGGAGCCTTTAAATATTAACAATGCACTCCCCCTTTCATCCGTTTCCACAATAAAGCCCACTGTTTTGACAGTGAAGCACCTTAAGCTGTTTGTATGAGATTCCGCAGCCTCACCTTGATGCAGGAGGTTGTCCTCATTTCCCCTTCAGCCATCACCACACAAATCACACACAGCGGTCAGGACTGAAATATGACATTACCACCTTCAAAAATGTCAGAGTGGGATACACTTTTCTGCCATAAAAGAGACGACGACAACAAAAAACACGATTGACAACAAACCATATCTGCGTATAAAAGGCTGCAAGTGGAAAGCATTCCATGGCAACTGGAGATTGATGAAAGCTCTTGAAGAACCTGTCATTTAATTTTTCTGCTTTAGACACAAGGCTACTTTTGTATATACAACAAGAACTTTTTTTCAAAATTGCAAAATTCTCTTGGGACTCACTGAAGCAAGGCCCAGGTTTCATCCATGCCTTCCCTTCATTGCTCTTAACTTAGCAGCAGCACATTAGAAGTAAATGGTTTGTCCGTTTACGACTAGGCTTGGCTTCCCTCGCGGTTTTAAGAGTGATGAGATTCCGATCCCTTGTGTGGAACCATTAGCTCCTCTCGACCCCCATTGCACAGATGGTAGTTCACACTTCACTCTCCATTTGGCCATAGAATGGGACGCTGGAGCCCGGCAAGATGAAGAGAGGGAAATTGTAGGCGCAAGGGAAGGAAGCATAAAGCGGTAAACATCTCTTTCTCCATCACCTTTGTCATGGCAGCTTCATCTGCACTGATGGAACTACCTCAGGTAGTGAGCATTGATTAGCATGCACAAAGACCGATGCAGCCATGTTGCCAAGAGTAAATCCATCGTGCCCTGATTCCATCTGTGAAATGTTCTGTTCGAAATGGCCAATCCACAGCACAAGCGCTGCCTAAATATAGGTTTTAAATATGGCAATTATATTCTTCCATTTAGCACAAGCTGCCCTGAATAAACTGCAGGAACACTAATTAAAAACAAGAGAGCGTCAACTTTGTTGGTGTTGCGACGCTGCCTGCGTTGTGCAGTGAAGTGGCAGTGTTGACAGAAGCCACCGCAGACACAATGAACATTAATGTTTTTTCAAGTGCACAACTTGTAGAGCTGCAGCAATTAGTTCAGGTTTAATTAGGAGATGTGCCAAATATCTTTGAGGACTTTGAATGACAAAACCGCTAAATGGAAAACAGTGGATGACTCAAAGGACTCAGGGGTGGGGAGGTGGCAGGCGAGAGACCTTGGGCAATAGCAAATGTATTTCATCAAAGAGAATTTCTCTTACTAGTGTCTCATGTTGTCTTTTGTCTCACTTATTGCCTTCTTTTTTTGACTTCCTGAAGCACAAGTGCGCTTCAACGGTTAATATGTTAATATGTCACTGTGAAATGACATGGCTCTCACACAAAGCTGCTCAGCCATTCTCCGAGTTCCTTGGGCAGTTGCCTAGCTTCACCTCAGCAGACAGAAGCCGTAATTGGGCATCAGCAGATTTGTATAAATGCAGGGAATTTCAAGTAGTGACAGCAAATGAAAACAAATTCCCTCTGCTCAATTTGCAAATACATTAATTCTCCGCGTGCATACCTTTTTTTTTTTTTTTTTACCTAGAATGATAAACTTCTGCTAATTCAGTCCATCTGAAAAGTACTGTGCAGTTTGCAAATGTACTGATAGCAAGTTTTCCAATTGCAGAGGAGGAAAAATACTTCACATTGCAGTTAAGCTCTTAATCCATGAGGTAAAAAAATGAAATAAAAATTAGTCAGATCTTGAACCCAGCATTCTCTGTCTAGGTTAATCGAGTATGTGGCCCACTTTACTGACTGGAAAACCTTTTCCCTGCACATGAGGATGTCACTTAACACTTCTAATGAAGCCATGTGTGTCTGCCTACACGCAGAGCTAATTGGCCTCATTAGGGTCATTTATTCATAGGATAACCCATTTCGGCGTGTTGTGTTTTTTAAGTAATGATTCTTAAAAAACGGCATCGATCAGACACAATAGCAGACTTGACAAGGAAAGTGCACTTGAAGGTTATGCCAGTTTTCTCAGCACCATTGTAATATACACCGTATAATTTTACTGTCATTCCACCTGCAGTCACTTAAAAGTATGTGCTTGTGGCCCTGAGTAAAAAGTGGGGCCCCTCTGGGTGCATTTTCAATGACAACCATAAAGCTCCCTAATATGCAGCCCCTTTATGAGTATAGTGTTGTGCAGTGGCATTTTTGGGGCCCCCAAAGAAACATACAATAACAAGAGGGCCCCAAAGAGCTGGTCCTAATGGTATGAAGTCCCTAAAACTCTACTAATATGCAGCTCACCACTGCAGCACCTTTAACCACTATGCCACAAAATGTCCATGAGGATTTTTGTTGTTGTTTTTTTTGTTTATTTTAACCATAAAAGGATCAGAAAATGTCCTGTGAGTAAGTGCTTTTGCTAATTTTTCCAAAAATAACTTTCAATATCTGGCATTTATCTGTGTTCATTTTATGTTAAAATCGTATATTAACAATTTAAAATGAAGAAGAAGAAGAAGAAGAAAAAAAACATTTAAATATAACATGGTATTGCTAAATTTGAACATCATCAAATTTATGGGCGGCTTTGCCAAATGGTAAATGTCATTATTCTGCGACTCTGCTTTGCTGAAAATACATCCAATCAATATGATTCTCCAACATTCGAGGAGAAAAACTATTAAAGTAAAAAAAAAAAAAATTGTTAGTCATACTTGAAAAGAACTAATGCTCACTGACACTGTGAGTGCAACATCTGAATCACTGCACCATGTAATTGTCCCTGCCAACTCAATAAAGTTTGGAGGGTGTGTGCAGAGGGAAATAAGCATGTGGTTGAGAGCATTTGAGGATATCCTTACATAATTACATGAGGTTCTGCAACCGCTGAAACGCTATACACAAAATCCCAAACTGGTGGTTATTAATTTAGGATACAGAACACGAGGCAGATGAGGCAGGTAATTGTTAAGAGTCACCGAGCAGACAGCAAAGTGTTTAATGCAATTAGAATGTAGATTTTTCCCCAAAAGGCAGTAAATCTTATCTAATTCAAAAGTATTCCCGTGCAGTAGTGACTACCATGATGCCACATGTTTGTGTGTTCACAAGTTTGGATTTCCTTGACAAAGACTGGATGAAACAGAACTGGAACAGTGTTGTTTATTGTCTGATATAATGTGTCCCAGATCATGTCTTAACAGCTATAAGCAGAATATTGTGAGAGTTAACACCACAAAGTGTAGACTGTGCAAAGAGTGGTGTAGTGTGGTCTACTGAAGTGAGTCTACTGCTGTGTGTGTGTGCCCACCCCCCAGGTTTTTTTTAAAGTCACAATAAAACCCAAGCTCATGTCCAAATGGCAAACTAGGTACACTTCAAATTCCCAAGGTTCTCCTCTCTTAAGTCACAGCCAGACTCTCCTCCACCTCATTCCCCTTAAGGCCCTGGTATACTTCTGCAGTGCGTGTCGCATATCGCGGACCCTGGTATACTCGTACGTCAGGGTCCTGTAATATCCCACTTCACCATTGGGTGGCGGTACAAGTCTGGGTGCAGGGAATAGGACGCATTCCTACCAAACAAGACGAAAACAATGTTTCAGCTCCCATGGACATGTCTGGTTCAGACAGGGGAGTCGGGGTGTCAGTCGGTTTGAGCGACGCCAAATTGAAGATCGAATAACTACTTCTACTGTTGGCGAAATGTTTTTTCTGCTTGGTGAGCAGTTCTTAATACTCCACCTACCAGCGGGGCGGGAAAATCTGGGCTGCACACACAGCCTGCGCATTGTGTGTTGGGTCTTCACGTACTGTGCGTGGAAGTATACCAGGGCCTTCATACCCAGCATGCTGAGGGCTCTGAATAGATATCGGGCTGCAAACGCCAATGCATCCAACCTCTACTGGCAAGCATCTCGCTCTCCATCTGCCTCGTCTACAGTCTCTGATCCGAGCATCGTGTTTGATGAGCTTTCTCTCCAACACTTCTACGAGCAGGTCCTTCCACAGCACAGTGTCACCTCCAGGAGCACAAATGATGCGAGGGTGTGGGCCAGTTCAGGCAGTCAACTCACGCTGCATTTTAATATCCATAAGACATGCCTCACATACACTCCCTCTCAATGTTTTCCCCATCTCTCCCTCTGCATGCCACTGCTACTGCTACCCTGCGCTCTTCTTGCTACACATGCTTAAGCCCAACCTCGAGCCCAGCATCTACCTGCAGGCTCCAACTAGGGGGGGTTAATATGTTTGCTCATCACTCCCCGATATGTCAATGAAAACATTATGGGGAGTGATTAATTGGGAGTCTGGATGCTAAAACTAAACACTGAACTTGCTTAGTGAACCTGTACCTGTGCTCTTATTGCTCATCATTCATCAAACATCCCACAATAAAAAAAAATGCTTGTTCAGTCTCTTCCCCTGCTTCTGCTTGTTCCTCTGATTCAGGCTTTTCCATCTAGTTGGCCCCCTGTTGTCTGCCACATCCAATTACTTCCATCCTTGCTGCTGCATGTGGATCGCCGATACCCTTGACTATTGTGTGCCCACTCCGCCTGTCTGAACTCCAACACAGTCTCACTTTCTTTTACTGTCTGTAAAATTCTGGGATTATTGGCGTTTGGATTGGAAAAATTTGACCCATGTGGTGCTCAAGGATGTCTTGGATAAACCTGGCGCAATAGAAATGCTTCACATCAGCTATTTCGACATGATATATCTATTTCAGCTTATCACCTACAGCACTGGACAAGCAGAGAGGGTAAAGGTCTGGAAAAAGATGTAAGAGATCTGGGCAGCAACTAGCATTTTATGTACTTGACTCGATATTAGTAGACAGCCTGCCCTCACTGTCTTCAGTCAGACAGTATTTCTTTTTGGAAACATGGAGCGGGCATCAAACAGCTTGGAGATCCGTGAATTAATATTCAAAGCCTGGTCACCTCAAGATTTAGTATGCTAAACATTTCCCCCGCATTGTTCAGAGGAGAATTCAGCAGTCAGCATCTCGGTGCAAAATTCATTTGAAGTCTGACTTAAAGATTTATGAAAGCATTAAGAAATGTGAGCTTTTTTCTCCTGAACTGGCTTTCCTGTCCAAATGAACTCATTGAACTGGGAAAGGGGTTTCTTCATACAACTCAATGTACTAAAACTGTAGCGTAAACACAAAAAATGAGCATTTTTGCCTTGGATGACATACGGTAGTGGTTAGCACTCTACCCTTTGCAGCAAGAAGACCAGGATAATCGACCTGGTCGAAACAAGACGTGCAGATTTGGGGATTGCCTATATGTGGCCCTGTGATGGACTGGCAACCTGTCCAAGGTGTACCCCGTCTATCGCCCTATGTCAGCTAAGATAGGCACAGCACCTCCCACGACCCTCCAGTGGAGGATGAAGCGGTAGAAAAAGGATGGATGGATGCTTGTCTCTATGTGGCCTTGTGATGGACTGGCAACCTGTCCTGGGTATACCCCGCGTTTCGTCCTATGTCAGCTGAGATTGGCACAGCGACCCCTCATGCCGAGGACAAAGCGGTAGAAGATGAACGGATAGATGGATGGTTGATTAGAGGAGGAAAAAAAAGCCATATGTGTAGTTTCTTGGCGCCGACAGACAAGATGATGCACTGTTAATGCGTCCTGCACGGGCTCTTTTAAGACAGAACACAGAGAAAAGTGCAGCAGGAGTGAAAGGGCAAAGTGAATGAGCTCAACAAATCTCTCCACAGTAGGCCACCCCGATTCAAAGAGGAAAAAATACAACGATCTACTGAAAAACATGTCAACCCACACATGCATCACAGAAAAGGTTAAAGTGAGTTATCAAAGTCCCAGGCCTTGCTATCAGCAAGCAAACCATGCTACGTTTTCTAAATGAACAAAGCAGTGCGTTGACAAAACATGCTAATAAGATCTATTTGCTTTGAAGAGGGAAAATAATGAAAATCCAGGCCCATCAGATAAATATAAGCCTACAAACCTAATTAGAGCTGGCTTTTATGATGGATGAAAGGCATTGACTCTGATAGTGTGTTAATAAGACACACAACTGTTCCTTTGCACAACAATGGTCCAATTATGGGAGACTGTTGGGATGTGACCTATTTGGATAAAACATCTGCAGCCGTTCACGATCAGTGTGAGTCACGGCTGTTTGGAGGGCCCAGATAGTGACAGATGAGATGAGGTAACGGTAGGTAGCGGAGCAACACCGTGACTGAGTGTTTGGCATTGTGGGTAGGCAGCCATGCGCATACTGTGGGTGGACAACGTGGCAGCTTGCCAGGGGTACAATCGAGAGTACAGAGAGAGAGAGAGAGAGCTTTGTTACACAAAAAATAACTACTTTCCTCTGGTATTTATCTGCTGCTCCTCAAAACTGGTATCTAATTAGTTAGCATATGGAATAACTGGCAATTATCAGTCAGTGTCCTGTTGTGATGCTTTGCCTCGAAGTGCAGAGCTGAAAGTTTGGCGAGAAGAAAAGGGGAAACGAGAACGCATTTCCGAATGATTTTTTTTGAGTCCAACATGTTAAACAGCCGCTTTGCCTTCTCCTGCCGAGCTGTGAACATGTGAGAGGATTAATGCTAAGCAATATGTCGATGCATGCATGCACTGCAGGATATGAGGGGCCGTGTAGGCCATAATTCCTTTTTTTACCTCTCACATACACAATTTTACCTCTCACATACACAATTTTACCTCTCACATTTAATGTGTAAAAACATTTAATGTGTGAGGTAAAAACACAATTGTATGTTCACAGTTCCTGCTTTTCGTCACATGACCGGAAGGTCTTCCTCACACAGGTAAAATTGTGTATGTGAGAGGTAAAATTGTGTATGTGAGAGGTAAAAAAAGCAATTACGACCTACACGGCCCCTCATAGCAGGACACACATGTCCTATTTGTTTCTTCTACTGCAAGACAGCCTGTAAAACATGCAGAGAGTTACTCAGCATCTATGTGACTGAAATGGAACAACGATGACATGATGGGCGGTACAAACTGAGGCCTTTGTTTGCCTGAAGCGCTTTGTCTGTCAAACTCAACACATTATTTAAACATAGAACAAACACCTGGATACAGACAACACTGAAGAAGCAAGGAGAGTACATTCTACTTCACCACATCATGTACTTTACAATGTCTGGAGGCCAGGAGGGAGAATTACTGAATTCTGTCACTGATGTGAAAACTCGAGGAAAAATAGCAAAAAACACACTGGTGCGCAAAGGGATTTTGGCTGTTAGTCTATGAATGAACAACATCCACACCCTTGAAAACACACACACACACACACTCACAGGCGTACTAAATGACATTTAAAAGTTCACTGAGGCAAAGCTGCTACACTCCCATTGAGCATATGCTGCGGTGATGCTCACTGATCCTGGTCTTGGAACATCTGCTGCATTATACTGCACAGGCAGAACATCAGAACATCTGGGTTAGTACTTCACACTGGCCCACCTACAGATAACAAGGCCGTCGATTTGAAACCCCCTCCCACACAAACGGTGTGTAAGTCACTCAAAGTAGATTTAATAAACTGGGAAGAGAAGCTCTGCGACCATTGTTAGCTGATAATAGCAAATGTCATTCTATATACGCGACAACAAACCTCTATCACTTGATCTCAGTAAGTGGGTCAGTCTTAAATATGCCATCATCACAGGAGCCAGACATGTAATTTAAGAAAAAAAAAGAAAAAAAAAGAGTGAGATACAGTCATCTGCAAAGCAATGTCAAGTGCAAGTCATCTATACAGTTGCTCTAAATTATATACCAAAGCTTTGGCTCTGCTGTAAAACCTGTCACATCACATCACATCATCATCATAGCTGTGATATTAGTCAGAGGGGTGAGTGAAATAATAGGAAATGGGAGGACATGCATCAGAGTGGTCTTGCCATCTGGCAATTCTGTGGCATTGTTTTATACTCGGGGTGCAATCACACCATTTATCGGATACGTATAGCTCCTGCCCACATTTCTGTGAAGATCTGAGTGTTCATGTTGCCCTCACGATCACTTTAAAGTCTGTATTTATGATAATATGTATAATGCGTATAATGTCCCTGGGGTATGTTTTAAATGAACAATAAAATGTGTCAAACATCATACTAAATACGGTCAGTTAATATGCTAAAAGTTGACTGACTTAAAGGTGCATTATGTAATAAATCTAAAGCAACTGGCCATAAAATCCTCCTAATATGTCACAGAGACTCAGGAATAATGTTCATATAACAAACTGAACTCACCAACAACAACAGTACAGCCAAAATATTTGCATTAAAAAAAACATTTTGCAGACTGCAAATCATGTTGGCATGTGGCGCCACCTACCACCGTCTACCAATCATTGCAGTCAGTAGAGTCTCAGCTGCCGAGCAACCCCGGGTTGCCAGTTAAGTCAGAAAACGAAACCTAAAAGACCTTGGTATTTTGAATTTGAATGTTAGGAACCATTTTTGGCCACATGCTTACATATGGCACTTTTTTAATAACAAGTCAATTGATATGTTAACATGGAGTAGAGGGGAGAACTTTGTTTTATATAGTGGTTCAAACAAAATCCTTCGCTTTGTCCATTTTCATTTTTGATTGCTCACTACAGTAGATGTGGTTTAATTCTCTTGTTATACACTTTTTTAAAAATAAAAAAACTTTCCTCTTTTCAAGTGTGTCTGTTGGGATTTCTTACAGTACTGTCTCTTTTTTCTCTCCCCACTGGGAGTCTCGCTTGGATGGAGAGCAGATGGACTGAAACCCCATTGAGTGGGAGAGGTTGGACTTGAGGGCTCCTGTTGATTCTCCCCCTAGGATCAAAGTAAGTCTGACAATGCTCAGCCTGCCTGATCATCTGGAAAGCAAACCAAGGCTGGCTGGTCAGCTGGGACGGGAGGCCTGGACTCTCTCTGTGATGGGGGTAGAAGCTCAGGCTACCTGAGGTTAAAGCTCGGGCTGCCTGGTGTGCTCTGTGTCCATGCATGCTCAGAAATGCGTCGTTAAATGTAGATTTTGGATGACCTTTGCTTCACTCAGGTCAGACGTTAATAGCAGGTCTGAATGGGGAAGACACTCTCAGAGGGGAAGCACAGCTTTGGAATTGATTTATAAACTATATCCCTATTTAAAAACATGGCACCTCGGTTACCCTTCCTGCCGAGATACTGTGTCCGGCTGGCTGTTTATTCAATTCTTTAATGCACAGATGATAAGAACAGTGGAGTCGATGAGAAAGGGGCACTATTCCATTTTCTTGTCATTAAGTGTTTGCCTCTCCTGAGAGATGACAGCTGTGGTTGCCCAACACTAATAACACCTTCCTCTCGCTGGATGCTGTTTGGTGAAAAGCTGTCAGATCTTGGAACGGAATGGAACAGAATTTCCAATCCATTACTGCATGTGTTGACAGTCGCTGTCTCGTGGCAACTGATATGCAAACATCGCAATCTTACAAAGTCAACAGTGAACATGTTGCACCTGTGTATGATGTATGACCTTGAAGGACAATCAGCCAAAACAAGCAACAACAAACTTTTGCACTTGGTTTGATATCAGGCACAACGTTTTCCATTACTGTAGTACCTATAGTACTACAGTAATAGGGCAGGGTCATCATACGGTAGTATCATATGGCAGTGCTGTTGCTAAATACACAGATTCCTCTGTTAAATATTGAGATTTTAAGTCTTTTTAACTGATCTAAAATTCTACAGTTTGGCATTGTTCGGTTTGATTTTAGTATCAGCTCAGCTCGCCTGGAACCTCGCCAGAGCAGATACTGAAAAAGTACCTGGTACAAGGTACTATAATAATGGAAAAGGGATCCTTGTTCAGGGCGAGGCCGACTATTATGATGGTAAATTTCAAGTTATGCCGAGATACTTTTTGTTTTTGAGACTAAAGTCAGCTCAAGGGCAAATGGATCATTTCCTGAATTTCAAAAATGTATTAAAATTATTCCTTAAGAAGTTTGCAAATATTTTCAATGAATCCTTGTTCAGGGCCATGCCGACTATTATGATGGTAAATTTCAAGTCATTCCGAGATACTTTTTGTTTTTGAGACTAAAGTCAGCTCAAAGTGCATCAGGGCAAATCGATCATTTACTGAATTTTTGAAATTCATTAAAATTATTCCTTGAGAGGTTTGCAAATTTTTTCAACGGATCCTTGTTCAGGTCGATGCCGACTATTATGACGGTAAATTTCAAGTCATTCTGAGATACTTTTTGTTTTTGAGACTAAAGTCAGCTCAAAGTGCATCAGGGCAAAAAACAACAACAATAGAGCCGTGCTACAAATGTTGGAAATGCGCCATTAAATCTACATATTATGGTAAGAAAATTGTGGTTAGAAAACCTACTGTGGATGATTATGATGTGACACAACAATGACAAAATCATGGAACAACTCAGAGAAGCTCAGAGACGGAAGTATTGATGGAATATTCAGAACCAACACCAAAGCTGTAAGGCCACTTGTACCATGAGCTGTTCGACTGAGTTGAAGCCTTGTGGACAGTCATTGTTGTCCACCATTATCTCCTTTCAAAACAGGTGCTCGGGAACAGAAGGGCGCTCTTGTCGGCTGCATTTAGAGAACCCTTCAAAATGCGACATCTGAGTCACAGTTTTTTTTTATTTTTGACGCAGCCTTCCAACTTAGTATCTGAAGGAGGTGCTTCCTGAATTGAGAATGTGTCACTTTGCCACAATAAGCTCAGCAGCTTTAGGTCACAACAGTCACAAAATCATGAATTAATAACAAACTACTTGGTGACTTATCTCCATATGATGTGTTACTTTACTTGAAGGTGCAGAGAAAGAGTGAGTAAGGATGAATGCCTCGCAATTAATGAGGAACAACTGGCTTTCACCACTACATTAAAATGATTAATGTCCCCAATGATTCATTAATAATCACAGTGTACTATTCACTGATATAGAAATTAAATAGATAAAGTATATTATTGTACTATTCTTCACTACAAGCATCCATTAGTTCTAGCCACAAAAGAGTATTTAATTCCAAATATTATATTGCAGTTTTTACTTTCTTTTTAAAGGTGTACTCTATACTATAAAGACTGTCTGTGCAGCCATTTGGGCTCTTTGATTTTTCTCAGAAAGCTTTCAGAGAAGCAGAGACATCGCAAATTAAAGAGACAAAGGATGAGAAAGCTATTTATTCGAATGGGATAAATCACCACAACAGCAAACATTCTGACAGGAGAAGGGCGTTATTTGTTCTTTTCACTTTTCACCATTTGACAAATTAGCACCGAGGATAGATTTCTCACCTAGCCATTCAAGGAAAAACCTCCTGCCGAAACTAATGTACCATGGTCAACACTTTCCACAGTCTGTCCACCGCACTCCCTCGCGAGGTTGGCAAATCACCCCACGCTGCATTACACAGTAGTTTCAAAAAGAAAGAAAGTAGCCCCCATTTCCTGTTCTTTGCAAATCAATTTGATCCAAACATAATAAGTACACAGTCATCCCTCAAAACAGACAAACAAGGTCAGTACAAATGATTCACTAGTGTCTGACTTGCAGGCAGACTGAAGAATTCTATAGTGAGGCGAGATTCACCAAAAAGACAAATTCGATGTCCTCTGATGTATCATCCCATGGAGTTAAGATTCAATCTTCACAAACCGCGCCGGCAGATTTGTATTGTGTTGTGTTGTTTGACTGTCCACTCTTAAAAAAACAAATACATTTTTTACATTTTGTTTAAAATAAAAATTATTTTTCGAAACTCTAGATCTCGACTTTGAAACTCGAGATTTCATTTTTTTTTTCCTCATGTCACTTCGGGGGCTCAGTAGCTATTAATACTATTTTGTTAAAGTCAAATAAATTCCAATGAAGGGTTTCAAAACACAC
The DNA here is from genome assembly GCF_963457635.1 of Microchirus variegatus. Lineage (NCBI taxonomy): Eukaryota > Metazoa > Chordata > Actinopteri > Pleuronectiformes > Soleidae > Microchirus > Microchirus variegatus. The sequence continues at coordinate 11,440,242 of NC_139803.1, forward strand.
AAAAAAAGTGCCAAAATACCACATTATATAGCTCGCTGGCAGAGGCAGCCATGGATCGACAACTCCTGTGTGTGCCGTGACATTAAACCTCTGTGGACTTAAGTTTCCAGTCACGAAAAGGGAGTCCGATGGTGAATTTTGTCCCACAGGCTACGACAAAAAAGGGCCTATTTTGTCATTTAGATGGGACGGTTTGTTGAGAATGTGACACAGCTGCCGTTTCCTGGTACATTTTTACTGGAAGAAATACAAGGCCAAACAGAGAGAGGAGTTTATGTTTCCTGAGGGGGAAATCTAGCGCTTTGTATGGAATACACAACAAAAAAAAAGGTAGACGGAGCTCAACTGCATAACATAAAGTACACTGTTCCTTAGAAAATATTAAAAAGATAAAGGGCGATTGGACCATTAGTGAAGAGACAAAACTGCTGCCCTGACGCGTACATGCATGCATGTGCTAAATATCATTATTTATTCATGACAAAGAAAATAGTCACAATAATGGAAATCGGTAAGAAATTACTTTTTACCTAACCGTTTGTTTTTTGTACTCAGGTTAAGATTGTTGTACTTTATCACATTATTTAATATTACCCATATTGCTGTTGTGCCCATCATAATATATGAACTAATGACTTACTGAAGGAATACAAGTACAATATTGTCAATAAAGAATGAAAAATGGGACATTTTTGATGCGTCGACTTTTTACTTTTTATCTCGTGTTTGGGTCAAAATCTATTTGGCATTTTTATGAAACATGACTTTATCTTGAAGGTTATTGCAAAAGGAAGAAAATAACTTTAAAACGGAGACAGAGGAGTAAAGTTTATCGAGACAAAAGGCAATTCCTCTTCTTGAAAGGAACGACACATTCAGTTAATGAAAACAGCTATTTTAATTAAACGCTTATTGATTTACATTTTTTACAATTTTTTTTAGTGTCTGTTTTTTTAGTTTTGTTATTAAAGAAATGCAATTCTCACAAAAAAAAAAAACCAGTTCAGAATGTATTCATTATTTTTGAGGATTTTTAATTAATGTTTCCTTTCAGCATATAAACAGATAATTTAAAAAAAAGCAGCCAAAATACATTTTTGGCTGCTGAAACAATTCTGGGCATAAAAAAAAAAGATAACCTACAAATCAAAGTAATGCAAATGTGTGTTTCTGGACAGGATAAGCCTTTAATTTCAACACATGCACGTGCACAGTTCTCGCCGTCAACAACGTCCGCTTCACAGAAGCCTCTGTCATCTCCCTGTCACTTGCTGTGGATTTACACAGAGCGCACAATAGGCAAACAAAGTCAATTAGCCTGCAGGTGAATTAATATGCGCTGTCATCCTGGCTTACCTAACATCATATTCCATTTAGCATAATATTTACAAGAAAGAAACCCCTGATAATACAGTCCTGTCACTGTACACGCCTGTGTTATCTATTGGACCAAGAGGTTTTTTTTCTAGAGAAGGGATGAAGACAGTAATCTCTTTGTGTCTCTCTTCCTGTTTAAGGAAGCAGTCAACGCCGATGCATATTAAAATATTATACATATGATGAAGAAGAACAGGGTGAGAACGACAGTGCCAAGTGATATGTGCCATCATATCCACATTAGGATCGGAGCTGCCGCTCTGTCAGCGTTCTTCGGCAAAGGAGAAATTAACGTAAAACAGCATGTATAAAATGCTTATAGACTATTGATTGAGATTAATGCACTGGCTTAGGGGAATGAGCTCTAAAACAATAACCCATTACATTGGGTAATTGATCATTCAAAAAAATCTATCGCAGTCCTCTCCCCAGGCAAGAATTAATGTCTCTGTGGACCATAATTCACCGACTGCTTGGCAAACTAGTTGGCTTTTCCTTTTTTTTTTCCTCCAAGAGTGAGAAGATAAAATGCACAAAGACCGGTTACATAAAGTCTGAACTTTTTTTTTTTTTTCCCCAGCAGCTTCTCAATGTCATCCTGCACACAAAAAGGTTTTTGGTCTCACTTAAGGGTGCATTATGTAATAAATCTAAAGCAACTGGCCGCAAAGAGACTCAGGAATAATGTTCATATAACAAACTGAACTCACCAACAACAACAGTACAGACAAAATATTTGCATTAAAAAAAACATTTTGCAGACTGCAAATCATGTTTATGTTTTGAAATCATGTTTTGGCATGTGGCGCCACCTACCGCCGTCTACCAATCATTGCAGTCAGTAGAGTCTCAGCTGCCGAGCAACCCCGGGTTGCCAGTTAAGTCAGAAAAAGAAACTTAAAAGACCTCTGTATTTTGAATTTGAATGTGGTAACCGTTTTTGGCCACATTCTTACATATGGCACCTTTAATGAATAAAAATATCAGGGCTGCACCCTGCTAAACCACTTACTCCATTTACTCTACAATAATGGGATTGGATGGTGTTTTTACTGTCCTACAGGTGACTACAGGTTTTTCATTTGTCACAAAGCATTAATATTGGTTAAAAAAATGCAAATTCAAGAGGTAAAAACAGAAGTCCAGTAAAAGATGTCCGGTTCAAAGGAAATTTACGGCGTCTCACGCCTCAAGCATATTTAACTTGTCTAAACGGTGCGTTCTTCTTCAGGCCGTAATCACATTACAAATGTGGGGCACATCCACCGAGGGTGCTCAAAAACACGCTGATGACCTGGCGAAGCGATATTACAAACGGCTCGCATCATTAAAAGACCATGAGTGGTGAGCGATGATGAAGGAAGTTCAAAAGTTCAGAGGCTGCCGTGGTGGTGGGCGTGAAATGTGGCGTGTCCAGGTAATTGCTTTACTTCTTAATAGAAACACTGAATGGTGTTTAGATCAAAATATTACAAATGGTATGCATTAGTGCGGGTATCTCGTCATGACTTATTCCGAACAAGGCTGCGATTGTTGTGATTAGAGATTATGAATTACATCTGCAGTACACCTTTGAGCCACACGAAGGCCACACCGAGTTTCAGCTCCTGCCACAGTACTCCAAGATTAAGCAGCCGGCCGCAAGAAATCAATGCCGTTCATAGATCCAGTCAAGTGAGCAGACAGTAGAACATGAACCCAGTTAAAAGAACAGACTGCAACTCAAGTCAACCAAACTACTGTCCATGAGGTGACACACAGAACAAATGCGATGTGAGATTTTTCTGTTTTCCCAAAACAAAGACAAAAACACATTGCACTACCCTCTTGTACACAGGACAGTGATGCAGTACTTAAAGGCAAAGACGCCCACCTGTCACATTAGCAAGGTGCAAGTAAACTCCAGTGCACAACAGCTATATAAAACAAATATCCCTTTAACGCCACTTGAATGCACTTATTTGTTCTTGTATCCAACAGTATTTCATGTGTATACAAGGACAGGTGGAGGAATCTAGAAGGAGGCAGTAATGCAACATTCTGGACGGTAACTGCTGTTCAAACACCAAAAAAAACATTCAATAACACTATGTAAAGGTGCATTATGTAATAAATCTAAAGCAACTGGCCATAAAACCCTCCTAATATGTCACAGAGACTCAGAAAATACAGCCAAAATATTTGCATTAAAAAAATATTTTTTGCGGACCGCAAATCATATTTGTGTTTTGAAATCATGTTTTGGCATGTGGCGCCACCTACTGCCGTCTACCAATCATTGCAGTCGGTAGAGTCTCAGCTGCCGGGCAACCACGGGTTGCCAGTTAGGTCTGAGCTACAATGGCGGAGAAAACGAAACCTAAAAGACCTCGGTATTTTGAAATGAGTGTATTTACCGTTTTTGGCCACATTCTTACATATGGCACCTTTAACCAAATATACATTTTGGAATGGCAGTAAAAAAATTTTTTTAGAAATGCTCTTTACACCTAAGCCTCAAATCGTCCTTCTGTACTTTTCTTTTACTTATTTTAACCACAAAAAGGACCAGAGAATATCCTCTAACCAAGGGCTTTTGCCTATTATTACCAGAATAACTTCAATTTACTGCATGTTAAATAAAAGAAACCACTGCAGTTGTACATGGACACCAGGTTTTGGGTGTTAAACTTTTAATTTAAACAGTTTTTTTTGGATGGAAACTATGTACAGGCGTTTTTTTTTTTCAACTCTCTCCTCTCTAGCAACAAATACGCTGATTCTCCAGGTTCCTGCATCGGCGCGAGTGAAATAACCATAATAAACACACATTGGCGTTGACGTTCAACTTCTCTGCTGTCAGAAATTTTTCCGATGGCACAAACCGTCGCGTAATTACGGTAATGCAAATGCAAAGTGGGCTTTGCGCAAAACGGAACGTCTGCGATACGCTTCGCATATTTTATTTCCTCCTCTGCTTCCAGCCTTTGCAGTGAGGAGGTAAACAGGGACTTAACGTTTTTATATGACTTTTAGTCGCCATGGAGTGGGATATGTCAAAGTTTAGAGTCTGCACACGAATTTGCAGAGGTGAGACGGCGGTCGTGGACAATCGACCCCTCGACCCGACGGACGCGCGACCGCTTTGAACTCGTCGCGATTCTTTCAGTTTGTTGCCGTACGCCTGCCACTCAGCGCTGCCGCTCAGCCTGTGAGATAAAGATGGAGGGGAAACAAAGTGAAATAATGTGATTAGTTCTGCTTATGATGTCAAGTTAACTGATCTAAAGAGTGGATTACTTACAGTGGACTGTTTGGCGTTAGTGAGCGGTCAGTTTCTTTGCTCCATGTCTGCTGAGGTGAAGCCTCCTATTGAAAAAACATGCTTCGTTAAAGTATATGTATGATATTCATGAGATTACATAATTTGCCACGTCATCCTACCGTCATAGCATTGCGCTTTGTCGTTTTGTGCGCTGCGCCAAAGGCCGCCACCGCAGCATGCCGTTTCACGTCGTCGTCGTCGTCGCACGGCGCGTCGTTCTCTTCCGGCGCGGCGCCGCGCTGCGTTCTTTCCCTGAGATTCTCGATGCTGCTGCGCAGGTTTGCGTTTTCCCGTTCCAGAATGTTTATACGGAGGCCGTTCGCTTGCACTTGCAGCTCCATATCCAGAAGCACGTTTCCTGTACCTTGTGAGGTTTCAAAAGAGACGGTATGTAGAAGTCAGGGAAAGTGGGTGGTTGGCAAATAATAGGACTGGATTACGAGATTCACACTTTACGTTACATCAGTAAAAGGAATAGGTTCAGGCTTTTCTGAAGTGGGGTCACATCAGGTACTTAAACATACTCGGCTTCTTACATAAGGCTGACTGTGCTCTTCATGTCCCCTCCCTGCTGAGAAGCAGTAGAAGATAGGCGGGCACACGCACAGTGAAAACACTGCTGCAAGCGAGGGATTCTTTAAACTCAACAAAACCGCTATGTGATGCGAAAGTACGTGGAGATTTTAATATAGCACATAGAATAGATAGGAATTTCACCTCTGACAGCCCTGTTTTCAGTGAGCATGCATCTGCTTAAGTATCTTTAGGCAGAGGGGATTCTAGAGTCTGTAGGGGCCACAAGCAAAAATTCCCAGGGGGCCCTTCCAACTAGTGTTCATCACCATTATGTTATAATCTGACAACAAAAAAAAATGTACGAGTTCAAAATATTCTTTTTTTTTCCCGAAATGAATGAAATAACATGGAAAAACCTTGTAATTATGTGGTAATATAAATATAAAGAACAATAAAATACTGTAAATAGCTTTTAAAAAACTATATAAACTAAGTAAAAAAAATACATTACACTGTAAAGAACCCACATTATAAAACAATATAAATATAAAGAACAATAAAATACTGTAAATAACAAACTGAGTAAAAAAGTTATGCATTACACTGTAAATAATCCTCTTCATTTTTCAACTTGCAGAACGATAACTTCACACAGGTTAACGTGAGGTGGGGCCCCTTTAGGGAGGTTTCCTACTGAGATGTCATTGCAAATCGCCCATTGTTGTTTAAGGGGGACTGGGATGTGGCTGGTCACTGCACATTTCAGTAAAAACAGCCCTCAGGCTCTGAGTGTCGGGGGGCCCCCTATCGGCACGGGGCCCCGAGCAGTTGCCTGCCTTGCCTGTTCACAAGCTGCACCTCTGTTTTTAGGGAGCCTCATACAAATTGACACAAAAAACAGAACTATTTGATCCATGAAACGGTATAAATGTGCACTGCAAAGAAAAGCACCAGCCGGTACCTTATTTAGAGATAGATAGTTAAAATGATTGCCTACTCTCTGTTTGGGTCCGGGATAGAGAAGTGAGCTGTGGAAAAGCAACCAGGAGCCTCTCCCTCTCCTTTAAAACTTCAACAAGCTCCTTCAGCTCAGCCACACTCTCGATGAGTTCGCCCATTTGTGTTTCAAGCCTCTGTTTATCTTTTTGAAGCTCCAGAGTGCAGTTCTGTAGGAAAAAAGATATATATTTATATAAAGTATGTCCATCCTCGTGCATGTTCTTGTTATGAACTTTAAGAGCTCGGGATACCTGCTGTTGAGTGAGCTGAGCCTGCAGTTGTTCTTTCTCCTTCGACATCTGTTGCAGCTCATTCCGAAGGTCGACCCGTCTCTCCTCTTTCTCCTCCAGCTGCCTCTGCAGCTCTTCACGCTCTCCATCGAGTGTGCCGGCTCTCTCCAACAAAGATTGCTGCTTCATCAGCGCCGACTGGACGGTCAAGAAAGAAAACAAAAACAGGAAAAAACCTGTCACTCAGACACTCTCAGTGTCTCAGTGGCTGAAAAGCAACACACGGTCCGGTGTTTGCTGCAACACTGACCTCTTGCTGTCGACATGCACTGTGGTACTTGTCACTTTCTTTGTGCAGAAGGACCTGGGCCTCAGAGACTACACTCTCCAGTGTCTGGATCTTGTGCTGGAGTTGACGGCAGGCCTCGTTCTCTGCCTTCACCGTCTCCTGCAGTGTGGTCTTTTTACATTCTAACACAAAATAATATCAATTTCATCAAGCCATCTGTAAAACAAATGCAAATATTGTGAGAGGGCAAGTCCTGAATCATGCTTACCAAGAGCGTATAATGTGTGTTGCTGCAAGGCTATTGTCTTTTTCAATCTGGCGTTGCTCTCCTCCAAAGACGCATTTTCTGTTACAAAAATATTAAACGTGTTAAAGACTAAAGTCTCTCCTCGAATTCATTTGAGCATTTTTACTTCACCTCTCTTAAACTGCTGCTCCTCCTCTTGTCTCCTTCGCTCTGTTGCTTCAGTGACTCTCTGGGCCTCCTCGAGTGCGACCGCCAGCTGGTCAACGGTTGCCTGGTGTTTTTCCATCTTGTCCTTCAACTCCAACTGTGCTCTTTCTAACCGAAACTTGAAGCCCTCGCGCGCCGCCTCCACCGCGGCCAGTCTTTCTTTTAGAGGCTGCACTGTGCCCCGCACGTTTTGTAGATGTTTTCCAAGCCGCCGCATGTCCCCGAGCTGCACGTTGGCCCACTGGGCGACATCCCCTGCTGTCATGTCATGTCCCAGCTCCAGGGTTTCCTCCACAGCAGCTAAGAGAGGCTGCAGGGAAGAGGGCAAACCCTCGTTTTGGAACAGCTCCACCAAAGCGTCCCCCGTCTTTCTCAAAATAGATTGCACTTGACGACAGCCATCGCAAGGAGTGGGGGCCGATTCCGTCGTCTGGCAGCCGACAGTGCGGTCTTCCGCTTTAGGAGCCGATGGGGTATTATGGGAAGGCCTCGAGGGCACGGGGTTGAAGGAGCTCGCTGAAGAGCGGGCAGATAAACAAGGCGTCCTCGACATCATCTGGTGGAACGCATATGCCAGTGCCTCGGTCTCATCGCTGTCCAATATATTTGGTTCTGTCTTTCTGTCACTTGTCTTGTCGTTTTGAGTCACCTGAAAGGAGGAGACAAACATGGATGAACAACAACACGAGCACCATCAGGGCTCCAAAATGCTGGAATTCCCATCCTGGCCTCGCAGTTAAATGTTGCTCGTTTTTGGTACAGAAAAAAATCGTTAACGTTACGCCAAATTACGCCTACTAACCCTAAAGAGCACACTATAGGTCCACAGAGCTGACATGATTACTGCAGCACCATGTTCTGGTCTAAAATTAAGTTTTTTTTCCCATTCCTATCCAATATCTGAGTCAATGACAATTGAGCAACATTTTACGTGGTCGAAATCTGGTCCAGATGTTTTAAGACTATGACATAAGGAAAAAACAATGGAGTGCCTTCTGTGTCTCAATCTAACCGCATTCATAACCAGGAAAAAGTTATTGTCAACACTGCATTTAAATGCTTTTATGGTGCATGAAATGATGACGCAATATGTGGTAAAACACAATGACAACATACGAGCCTGATTACCTATCTGACACTGCGACATTACCCGTATGCGACATAATCCTTTTCAAAATGAACTGGATTTAAATTTCACAGTTTTTATGTTATCCTTAGTTTTATTGTGTCTTGTTGAGTTATTTTCCCATGAAGGTTACAAAAAAATTATACAATTTTTTTTGTAAATAATAAAAAAATATACCTACCATGAGGCTGACAAAATAAAGTAAATTACTCCAGTAGTTTCTGACGACAAGACCAACTGACAGGAATCCGTTCTGCTGGGTTTCTCCTCTCCGTTGGCCATTGCACCACACACGCTCAACATAAGAATTGAAGCTTTGTAGAAGAAGCAGTAGTCTTGTAGAGAATAAAAAAAAAAACAAATATGAATACAATATATTCAGAAGTTGAATTATTTATTGCCACTATTGTTGTCAGGGGAATGTGCCGTTACCTGTCGATCACCAGCTCCAGCAGGGCCATATGGGAGCGTTGATTGGACGAGCTCTCCCCATCCACAAAGTCGTACTGCTCCAAGAGCGCCACCATGTCCAGGTCGCAAGAGAGTTCGTCTGGAAACTTCCAGGAGGGAAAACGCACCCTTCCCGTTCGAGAAAATACATCCAGAATGGCACCTTGGAGGTCGGTTAGCTCTTTCTGGAGGTTTTCGATCGATTCCTGACGATCCAAGGACTGACTCATGTTTGTCTGAGCAGATTTATTCGGAAATAATTTATATATTATGTAAAACACAGGAATTTATACTCAGCGCGGGATTTTCCTTCGTTGGTGTTATACGGTGATCGATGTCCAAAGAGTTGCATGATTGCTTCTTTTATTCTCTGTCCTTTGTGAACCTCTGTGCCTTCCGTCACTACAGCAACAGGAACGTTTGTATAAAAGACAGATTAAAGAATCTTCTCAAAACGTTCCTTTCATGTCATATGCACGTGCATATGCGTGTTATTCTCACTGAGGTTTGGTTTAAAGGACACAGTGGCCATCGGCTTTTCTTTGTCCTCTCAGAGGAAGTTTAAGTTCTCTTCTGCGGAAATCAACTTTGCAGTTTTCATCAAGACAAAGTAGCACATATGTAGATACAAACAAACAAGGTTACGTGAGGATATAGTGATAAAAATCTAACTAAAATCCGACAGAGGATGTTTGTGTAAGAGATTATAACTGGTCTTCACAACTTCAGGGTATTTTTGAGGGTTCAAACTGATTTAAGTTTGGTTTAAAGGTGCCATATGTAAGAATGTGGCCAAAAACTGTCACTACATTCAAATTCAAAACACCGAGGTCTTTTAGGTTTTGTTTTCTGACATAACTGGCAACCCGTGGTTGCTCGGCAGCTAAGACTCTACTGACTGCAATGATTGGTAGATGGCGGTAGGTGGCGCCACATGCCAAAACATGATTTCAAAACATAAACATGATTTGCAGTCTGCAAAATGTTTTTTTTAATGCAAATATTTTGGCTGTACTGTTGTTGTTGGTGAGTTCAGTTTGTTATATGAACATTATTCCTGAGTCTCTGTGACATATTAGGAGGATTTTATGGCCAGTTGCTTTAGATTTATTACATAATGTACCTTTAAGATTGGTTTAATTCAGGGTTAGGGGCAAGAGAATGGATAATCTGCGAGTGACCCTTTTTCTAAGAATACTGTACAATAATGTGTACTGTACAAATGCTTTATCCAGTATATTAGTTTTATTTTGTGAATATCACAAAAGCTCACTCAAGTACAACGCCAGAGGTTAATACTGCGACAGTGACCGATATGAAATATTGAATGCTTTTGCACAAAGATAACCATACATTCACACTTCTGAGTAATAATTATTTCCATTTCAGCTCCCATCTTCAGTTATTGTGTCAGGGAAATGTTTCTTAATGTCTTTTTTTTTTCACTTTTTTTTTTTTTTTAACCTAAATCAATTACTCCTTTTATCGCCTCATGTCGAATGCATTTGTAAGGTCTTGAATATTTTAGTGGCTTCTCACATTTGTTAATTACACTCTCAAGTGTAAACTCCGAAATGGCCTCGCGGTTGATTCCAAATGTAATCTCACAATGTAAATATTAGTCATCATTATTAATAATAATGTGTACCACGCTGCCTGTTTGGCTTGCAGTGTAATTTACAGTGAATTAAACCTGAAACTGAACTAAGTGGAAAGTTGCGTTTCTGGACAACTTTTTTTCGTAAATCATCAGTGCGAAGCAGCTGAGTCACAGTAGATGTTGATGTGAGTTTAAAATGCAACAAAAGCAGAATTAAGAAATATAGGATTGAGAAAGCCCAGGATTGCATGGACCGATGGGTCAGTCTCTGGCTTTATAGATTTCAAGTCACGGGGGTTACTTACTGTATTTCACCGGCAGACAACAACAGCAACTAAGAAAGATGTGAGGAAGCGAAGCGTATAATGAACAAAACAAGGAGCGGTGGCCTCTGTGAGAAGAGCGAAACACGAAAAGACAATATGTCACCGCTGCTTTTAACTGAAATTAATTACCATGCACGTACAACTCAAGGAATTACTTGTCGTTTGTATAAATAATTAAGTCGGTGAATGTTCATTTTGGGAATCTGTCTCTACATCTAGTTGGCAAATGCTGGCATTAATATCCACACACACACACAGTTGCTGAGTTGGTAGTAATTGGTCATCGTGGCGTTATGAATATAAACATTATTAAGAGTGGCTGTGATGAACAGTGGTTTTCAGACCGTTCTCCAAAAGAGAGTCATTGCATCTATGGATAATTGGTATGAAAACAAACAGCTAAAGGTTACATGGAGCCACAGCCTTCTGAATCGGCATCACTGGGCACACGCGAGACTGAAAACCATTCATCGGACGGACAATTCTGAAAAATTGGCATGACCTTGCAAAGGCTGGCAGCTGTTGTTACAACTCTTTACATCGATGGTTCATATAAAACGTGTAACTGGTGGGTTATGAAAGGGAAAAACATTATTCGGCCTTCTCTAAAGTTATCAGCTCCCATTCCCAAGCACAAGCCTAAACAATTCAGGACGGCGCCTGCCGCAACTGTTGTAATCACAACGACCTCGGTATAGCACTCGCTCCAGTCTGTCGTCTACAGAATTCGTCTCTTCATATTTTCGATGAGCCTGACCGGAACGGGGCAGACGACTGATGACGCTACTGCACAGTCCTCCCCAAGGTCGGCTCCATGTATCAGCAGAGAAAGCACCTTTAAGTATGCTAACTCTGGGACTCACAGGCAGACTGACCGATCTGAGTTGCTTCCAATGAAGCCATGTTCAACTTAACTCATCTCTGACTCCAGGAAACTCCATCTTTGGTCGACTCTCTAAATAATTAAAAATCTCCGTAACAGGTTATATTTACTCTTTGAATTACACCATCACTTCCAAATTACGCGTTCCATGCATACACCAAAAACACTGTCGAAAATCCTTACCTGCGGCGTCTCCGAGGCCTTTAATGGCCATTTATCCCACTGATCCTACTGAAGACTGTGCTTTGAATTTAACGACGACCACCACCAGCGCACATGAACGCGCACTTAGGGGCAGTTGTCCGTCCACCACTTTCAAACAGAAAGCATTAACACAACTAGATTAGTGCCCTTCCACAAACTCTCTGGACTGTGATGCATCGGGACCGTTGACGGCTGAAATGGATGCAGATGGGCCGAGACTTGGCACATTTATAATCGGTCTTTCCCCTTTTCTCCCCCCTCTCTCTCTTTCTTGAACAAGTCATCAGTCAACATGAAGCTTTCACTCCGCAGCAGGACACAGACAGCTGTGATATTTATTGTATGGATGGAATACACACACACACACAATAGCACTAAATCTCCAGTCACCAGGCTTATTTTCTGCAGCCCCCGATCCGTTCAAACCACAACAGCAAACCAGGCACGCCAATAACATTCCTAACCATGACACGATAAGCCACTCTGTGTGCGATGAACTGACAGATGGATTCCCATTTGAACCATCCTCAAGGTGAGTGGAAAAAACATTCATTCATTGTCTATCTCCATGTGAGGATGGCGAGGGTTGCCAATCCCACCTTGGACAGGTTGTCAGTCCATCACAGGGGCCCCAACAACACACTCTCACATTCACACCTGGTCAGAGTGTCCAAATAACCTCTGCATGATTTTGGACGGTGGGAGGAAACCAGAGAACCCAGAAAAAACACACACAGGGAGAGCATCCAAGGCCTTTTTTACTGTGAGGCAACACTGCTAAATACACAGAAAATAATTGCATACATGGGCTTCTGTTAAGAACACCATGGGCTTCGTCTGAAAATGAGATAATCTGCAATTCAGGAGATTTCTGAGCAGTTCTCACAAAAAAAGCAAGGAGGAACCCAGAAAAGAGACCATATTCACTGCCACTGGATGTCACACTTACACCAGTTTCTTAGACTCAAACAAGTGCTTCATCAATGGGACCTGTGTTGTAGCAACATTACTTGTGTGTTTGTGGAAAGATGTGTTACTGGATCTTAATCTGTGAGTGTGTTATCACACTGGTAACTATGTAAAATAATCTGCAAACCTGTATGTAAGAATCTGTGTTTGTAGGGAATTAGTAGAGCAGAGATTAAACTCATTAAAGGCGCCATATGTAAGAATGTGGCCAAAAACAGTTACTACATTCAAATTCAAAATACCGAGGTCTTTTAGGTTTCGTTTTCTGACGTAACTGGCAACCCGTGGTTGCTCGGCAGCTGAGACTCTACTGACTGCAATGATTGGTAGACGGCAGTAGGTGGCGCCACATGCCAAAACATTTTCAAAACACAAATATGTTTGCGGTCCGCAAAAAATGTTTTTTATAATGCAAATATTTTGTCTGTACTGTTGTTGTTGGTGAGTTCAGTTTGTTACATGAACATTATTCCTGAGTCTCTGTGACATATTAGGAGGATTTTATGGCCAGTTGCTTTAGATTTATTACATAATGCACCTTTAAATGTGAGGCTATTGCCCATTTGGAATATTTGCATAGTGCAATCTGATTAGCAAAGCACACCCAACACTTGACACCAGTCTACCACCACCATCATCAGAGGAAAGGAAGTGTTTTTAAAAGCAAACCTGTGATTGAAACGCGGCGTGAGGATTTACACAAACTTGTGAAGATGTAGAGCTCTCCGCGGCGAGGGGTCACTGATGACTACTTTTCTTTTTTTCGAGCCAACTTTCTCCTAATTAGCTACAACAGCACTAAACCGCCTGAGTGTGTGTTTTCTGCACACTGTGGATATCGGCTTTCATTTAAGGCTCCGTCTTTTATTACACGGCCATGGGAGCAAGCCGAGCCGCGGCGGATCAATGGCGCGCTGAACTGAAGGTCACGTCAGCCGCGCTTAACGGTTTCCTATCAGCTCCTGTTTTGCATGCTGCCACCACGTAAAAAGCTCACTTTGCATTCACCACGGAGCCTTTGTGATCATGTGACCTTAATGCCTTTACAGGCAGAAATCCTAATTTATTTTTTTTTAATTCACAACACAGTGCAGTTATATCCTTGCTTTTTTAGTCAGGTGGTAATGAAGTAAGCACAAAACATATGCAATTAAAAAGGGAAAAAGTCATAGATCTTCACTCCAGCCTAGAACTTCCACCCATCCATCCATTCTACCACTTTATCCTCCACATCAGGGTCACTGGTGTCAATCCCAGCTGACATAGGGCGGAAAGCGGGGTACACCCTGGAGAAGCCGCTAATCCATCACAGGGCCACATACAGTAGAGACAAACACCCATAGACTCTCACAATCACACCTACAGTCACTTAAGAGTTTCCAATTTGCCAATTCTGAATGTTTTTTGGACTGTGGGAAGAAAGCGGACAACCCAGAGAAAAGTCACGCACACGCAGAAATAACATGCAACACAGTGAACTCGGGTAATCTTTCTGCATCAAGTGAATACATATAATATATCGTATGCATTGTATTTTCTCCACACTAGATTATATGTTGGTTGCGAACCACTGGTGAGTGAAAGGAACCACCCCCCAAAACGCCCACAAGATGCTAAAACTACAGTATGTAACTTTGAAATACAAGACTTGCGATGATTTGTTTTCATGTCACGAAACAGAAGGAGGCAACAGCAACATTGCGCAAGTAAAGCGAGACGGCTGCAAACAGGTTGGATAATGACAAAGAGGAGTCCACGCTCAATCCCTGCACTGCTGTTGTATTCACACTAAATAAGATGGAATAATAACATCAACAAGAGCAAAAATCAACAATAGGTCAGGAGATAAACCAAAATATTAAGCCCAATCTGTTACTAAAATTTGATTAGGACCATAATCCAGCCTGGAATTCAATTAAATTGATCAGCGTTACTGGTCATACATTAGACAACTTTTTCTTTAAATCAATGCTCAATTAATTATTAATCTAACTTAATTTGACTTAATTGTTAATTAAAATATCATGGTCATATTTTAAGAAGAAAAACAAAGATTATTTCCTATATTTATTGGGATACATCAACATGTGAAGCACAGGATTAGTGGATGTAATCACTGTGTCCTCACCTGAGGAAGCTCTCATCAGGACTGATCAGTCCATGGTGTGCGTCTCACAGCCAATAACATCTTTCTTAGTTCTTAGTATTTATAGGTTATTTTAGGATTTAGATTGCCTCTGTGTAAGATTTTGTCCTCTACTTTTAAGACCCTGTTTGTGGGTGACAAAAAACAAGGGAAAAAGCTTGGAGCATTTATTACTATCCGCCTGTTAAAATTAAGAAATACGTCGTATATAACCTGAGACACAGTCGGATGGGGTTTTAAAAGTCTAACTTACCATCTGTCGCTCACCGCGTAGATTATACCAGTTGCTCGTCGCCGTGTTTATCAGTTCAGTTCCAACTTTGTGATAACTGCTGCACAGCTTCATGTTTGTATTCTGTTTCGAACTCATAAGAAGGAAATGGGACGAGTGGCCTTGTGGGGTAACGGAACCCTCTGTTATGGTTTCACATGAAAAGAAAAACACAATAAAATAGGTAAACTGAGACCATCAAACCCTGCC
The DNA here is from genome assembly GCF_963457635.1 of Microchirus variegatus. Lineage (NCBI taxonomy): Eukaryota > Metazoa > Chordata > Actinopteri > Pleuronectiformes > Soleidae > Microchirus > Microchirus variegatus. The sequence continues at coordinate 11,455,596 of NC_139803.1, forward strand.
CTGGTAGAAACTTTTAAATCAATAGCCTTTTTTCATTCGAGTATTGCTCAGTGCATTGCTGAAATAAACAAACTAAAAATAAATAATCTGTTAATTGCCTATACCCAGAATCCTTAGCAACATGAGTGGAGTTTTTTTTTCCATTAATTCTGAAGGCTGCAGTTCAACTGAGGAATGAGACAAGGACATTTTATTAATCAGGGGAATGAGTTGTTCCTTTTTAGCCATATTGTAGTTGTATGAGCTAACATTGTTTTGTACAGATTTGTAATTATTTTTTTTCCCTCTCCTGGACTGAAAATCAATTAACTACGTCTGCAAAAGTAGCCTTGCGAGTCAAAGTTACTTCTACTATTGTTATTATGAGCTGTACAAAAAAATATGATTGATTGAAATGTATGGGCTATTTGTGCATACATTTTCAGGGTGCAGAGAACCAGTCTGCACCCTGAAACGAGGAAGCGAAATGGAACTCAGCCATCATTAATTTGGTAATTTACAGCTGTGATTTTCCCACTGTGACCTTTCAAAAATGGCTGCTGTGTGAAGAAGGTCTATCTGCTCCCAGCTATAGATTCATAAGGCAGAATTAGGTCTTGTGTGGTGCTGCATAAAAGTTGTGTTTTGTCTGGATGTAACTCTGCCTAAAAATCTAAATATCAGGTCCAAGATTTAAGTGCAACACAGAGTGCAAACAGGCGATGAGGTTTTTTTTTAAACCTGCTGACATTATAATCAAATCAATGAAGATCACAGCAGTTCCTCCATTTCAAATAAATAGCCAGCACTACAATCACAGCAGCAGCAGCAATAGCACTAGCCTCCTCACACAAACATGGAACTGGGAAATTGGCTGCAGCTCTGAGGCTTTTTTTACAGACTCTGGAGCCTGGACCTGGTGAACACCTGATAACGGCTGATTTGAATGAGACTGCGTTCGCTTTTGTGTCGATTACAGGAATTATAAACACCAACGGTGACCCCCGCCGCTTGTGATGCGGGCTCTAAATTAATACATTGCTATTAAAAACACAAAAGGCAGGGACGGCGTCTTGTTTCAACGCGACTCGACGATGCCCTCAAGTGGCCTGAGGCAGACGGCTGCAGCCGAGAAGACGACGACTCACTTGCTGTGTTATCAGATGGATGAGAGAGAAAGTGGGGCTTATCCCTCTTGTGAGGAGGTTGTTTAAAGCTTTACAGCCTGATGAAAACCCAAACCACGCTTTTCAGCGTATAGAATATCTGACAGCCTTGACTTTCAAGTGGTCACTGGCCTGTGATGTACTGTTCCACTAATGAAACACAGTTTTTTTTTTTTAAAGTTGCACACCTCCTGCACACCTCCCGCTTTTGTATCTGAGTCATTACAAGCCTCAAATGTGCATCGCTTTCCCGTTGCACACCAGCTGGCCTTCTAACTAGTCCCGCCTTTGTGTCTATTTTGAATACATCAGAATAATTGCATGCTTTAGGTCGTGTACACATTCTTGGCTTTTTCGGAAGAGTCGTCACACACACGTTGACACAGCTGTTGGCTTTTCTGCCAAGACTGGTAGCGTACGTACGCAGTGATCGTCTCCAATTTGTTTCCAGTAAAATGCTCCTCTCCTATTGCCTTTCGGATCGCTTTGAAAGGTGCCTTTTATTGATCGGTTCCTGTATCATTCACCTGCTTGATGTATTTTTATCTGGAACAGGAATACAGGCGATACTTCCGACTGCAATGCATTTCGTTTGAAAGTCAAGGTGAGTGTCACGAGAGCACAAATCATTTAATTTCACACAAAAAACATCCTAATAAACAACTAAAGCGACGAAGAGCGGTGTCTTCCCCTTCTCTAGACTCTCTAGTATCCAAAATGACCACACAGTTTAGTCCGCTCAGCTCTGAAATTACAGGTTCTAAAAATAAAGGCACTGAAAAGACAAGTGGTACTTTACTGTCCTTTAAATGGGTACTCCATCGTGACTTCCTGGCACACAACGCTGGAAGCTTGTTAGTCAGAAACGCTGCTTGTAATGTAATGTAATGTAATGTCATGATGAAGGACCCAGTCAGCGGTAACATCATGTTTTGTTTATTCAGAGCATTAAATACGTTGAATAGAATTCACAGAAAGATCGATTCCATCTTTTTCATCAACTACATTTGCTGAGTAACATAACAACAAGGAAGCAAAGAGGAAAATGAGTATAAATTACAATATTCAGTAACAGAGGGAGAAGTAATTGGAGGTAACTTAACCTACCTCTTCATTAAATAAGTTGCAGTGGAATCCATGATTGGAAAAAACAACAACATAGGACAAAACAACAACATATGATAACTTAATCGTGACAATTCTAATTCTATATCTGAATTAACCGTAAATGGAGACAGGTGTTAATATTTCTCAAAAATGTTGTCTCGCTCACAAATACAGTCCTGGTGATTTATTTTGAAGTGCCACAAAGTGGATGTAAAGTGATTTCAGCGTATTTTAAGCAGGGCCGGCCCAAGGCATAAGCGAACTTTAACCGCTGCTTAGGGCCCCGTGACCACTAGAGGGCCCCCAAGAGTAATTAACTAAAAAAAAAATTGGGATTGTTGTAGTTTATTTAGAATTTTTCTCCCCATTTTTACCAAAGCTTTTTCAGACCATAATATCTTAATATTTTATTTATAAAACGTTTGGTTTTATGTATCGATTCTCTGTGTCGCCAGTAGGGGGAGTTGCTGATTTTGCCAAATATTAATTGAAAGATTTTTCAAGAAGTTTGCAAATCTGGCATCTGCTTCCATGCAACAAAAAGTTCTCACATTTAGTTTTACAAGTGTATTCATATTCGTCACAGAGTAGAACAAGTAGAATACCTTTAGTATAGTAGGTTTGTGAATGATCAAAATCATCAATCATTATATTGGCAGTGACAGAGGGCCCCAAAATCAAATTTTGCTAAAGGCCCCATGGAGGCTTGGGCCGGCCCTGATTTTGAGAAAGAAGTGTTATATATATCTATAAAATCATGACATGACATTTTCATATTGCCTCATATACAGCTAACTGTATTTTGCAGGTTAAGAAATACTTTCTTTTGCTACTACCTGGCTTATTCAAATAAATGGGACCAGCTTGTAATAAAGCATGAGGCAGCCACAGATGCACAGCTGCTCAAACCTGCCAAAATCCAAATCCTCTGAAATTTCCAGCCACAATAAATGTCCCTGTGATTCTAAAATCACTTTTTCAATCAATTTTTTTTTTTAAATTTTTTGTCTTCAGACAGTGGAAATCTATGATTGGTGTCCACGGTCTATGTGAGTACAGTACTCTTGAAAATCTACTGTCGAGAGTGTGCCAAACCCCCTCATTGTTATCACATTGATTCAGTCCATAGGAGGCCTAGTAATGACTAAATGGTGCTGTCTCCTTCAACTCATGGTACCCATGGTGGTTTGGCTCTGTGAAGAGACAAAGAGGGCAGTTAGGGCTGGGAAGTACCACAAATCTATCTCTTCCACATTTTGCCAGTGATTATTAAAAAGACTCTTTTAGAAATATAGGCGACTCAGTTTGATTTGAAAAAAGGAGAGGGGATAAAAAAAAGCAAAGGGAGTTATGATGAATAAAGAAGATGTAAGAGAGCATTTGTACTTGGATTCTATGGAGTACATGTTTCTCAAACAGTGTCCTTGGCTCCACTTGGAAGTGGAATTATTCAGTTCAGTTAAACCACTTGCTATTCATAACCTGTAGTCTGTAAGTCACTTAATAATTTTTTGTACATCCCAAATAATGAAGACAAAAATAGCTGCTAGGAGAATACGTTTGAGTGTGTAGATAAGTGTTACGGTACCCAGAGTCATATCCTGCTCCACTAGAGGCCTCTTCTCGTTGCAGTTTACCACTCTCCCCTGCGCTGCTCCCAGAACAGTCATGATATCCACCAAGTTGAGCTTCCCTTCCTCCTTGGCCTCCTCCACCTCCTCTGCCAGCTCCATCGCGGCCTCTTCGCGCTCCTCCTTCTCCTCTTGGCTCAGCATCGCGTTTAAGCCTTGACCCGCATTGGCGTTGCCGACCTGCGGCGGCGCCAGTGAACACAACGCCCTCACTTGTCCGTAGGACTTCACGTGCGTCACGTTGGCGCGCAAAAACAGCAGGAGGACGTTGAGGTCGTTCAGCGGGCAGCCGAGCCGGCGGCGCTTGGTGAGGTCCAGAGCTGGAAGGACCTCATAAACTGTGATGAAGGTGGTGTCCCAAACAAAGAGCCGGATCAGGCTGAAGAGAACAATGGGAGCCAGTAGGATGTAGATGGCACCGTTTGCCACACTGATCACCTGAAACACCAACTGGCCGATCATTTTGCACTGAACCAGCTCAGGAATCCAGTTCTGGTCTCGCAGCATGCCCGTGCGGACGAAGCAGCTGAACTCATCCTGCACGAAGGCCGAGAGGTGGAAGTAGGCCAGGTAGAGGCATGCAGCCGTCATGAAGGTAAGAAGGAGGAAGCCCCGCAAGAACAGCATGCTGACAAGGAAGTAGGAGTTCTGCTTGCACTGCATGTATCTCTCCAGCAGAGGGTATTCAAAGTAGCGCTTCTTCTTGGCCCTGCAATCAGACATGGACAGGAAACTGAGCAACATGTTCCTCCTTCATGTTCATAAAAGCTACAACATATTTTCAGATGACAGCCTCCCAACCAAACACAACAATCCTCTGTTCACAGTCTATGGTTTTAAATCACCCACTTTCTCCATGGGAATTAGCAAACGTGGCGTGTTCACGTTTGAATGGGACCAGGTTATTCGAGACAATCATAAAAAACTGTTCAATACGTAGCAGTTTAATTGGAAGCGATTCACAGAAACGGGCAAATTAATATTCGTACCGCAAGCCAACTGTCACACAGGCCTCTTACCTCTGCAGCTCAGCCTGAAACGTGAGGGGGTTCTGGGTGTTCTGCCGCATGTCCAAAATGTTCTGGGCCAGCCGGATCGAGCGGTTGTATGACTTGTCGAGTTCATCAATTACGAAGAGCAGGTCTGAGCCCAGTGTGGGCATGACGAGCTGGCGCCAAATCAGAGCTGGCAGGTACATCAGCACTGCCATGGCCAGAAGAGAGTAAGGGAACATCTGGTAGCACAATAAGGGGAAAGGGTGATGGAGAGGAGATGTAATTGGAGAGAACAAAAACACAAAGGAGTGGAGAAGCAACAAATCAGATCCTCTACTTCTTATTGAATGAAGTCTCTAAAAACGACAGGGATGGAAATATTTCACGATTCATCTGGAGCCAGTAAATCTTTGGGCATAACACGTTTTAAAAAAGGCACGATCAAAAGCGCTCCGCTTACTTTGTGAACCCAGAGAGAGCGCTCCTCGAAGTTCCCTGCGCTGTCGAACTCATGATGCATGAGAGAGTCCCAGCAGTATGTGTCTACATAGCTGGCTTGCTTGATGGTGAAGTTGCTGGGAGGGAAACAGCTGATCTGAGGCCCTGCAGAGTAAAGCAAATATTGATCTGTTACACCGTCTGCTCATTATTGGCAACCCGGGATCTGCAGCCGATCTGATCCCACTTCATTAAATTGCCTAAAAGAAATCTTTAAGCACTTGGGTTTCCGTAGCTGTGAGGACACTCACTTACCCCCTCTCAACCATCTAAAATTAAGATCCCAAACTCTTAAATAGCCCTCAGATTTTATGAAGACAAAACCAGAATATCCCTACAGCCCCAAAATGTCCTCATAACCTTAATTTGAAGGCAGAAATTTCCTTCAAAACCACAGAAAATAACATACATACACATACGCAATCGGACAATTGCATATGCGCTGCTACTGTACGTGCCGCCCTTTTCTCCTCTCAGCGCTACAGACTTTCACTGTTGAAATCATGTGTTTCCAAATGGCAGCCTGGCATTTGAAAAAAACCAAAAAAAAAACCCGGGTGACACCCAAATTGGGCCCCTGCACCATATATTTAGTTCACCTTGATATTACCACATAGTGTGACCACTTGAATCCTGTGCTCCGCACCCATCTGTCATTTCCCAAGGGTTCTCCACCCTAAAACACAGAGGAACAGGCCAAGGGTGTGCCCCACCTACTGCTCAGCCTCAAACAGAAACATGGAGCTTCTTTTTTGTGCCGTCCACATCTGCAGAAACATGCTGCCACTAATTTACTGTCGGTGTTAAATGTTTATAGTGCACTTTATTATAGCCAACCGTTACATGGTCCATATGTGTGTATTTGTTGGTCACTCTTAACCCCAACATCTTAAATATGACGAGAAACATATCTATCAAGCAAATTACACACCACAGTTTGAGATGTAGAAGCCTATGTGTTATTAATATATACAGTATTATGGAGATAATGGTGCAAAGCCTGATGGGAAAACACCAGCTTTTCTTTGACATACGGTGCATTTTTATGCCTAATTAAGCTTAAAGGTAGGGTGGGAGATTATTTTCTGGAGCATTTTTTTTTTTTTAAATTGCTTAAAATCCTCTTCACACCCCAATTATAACCAATTAATTAGTGCATCGTCACAGAAATGAAAAAAAAAGGCCTGTGAAAACACCATCCAATCATAATGATTGGATGGTCTTAATTAAAGGTGCATTATGTAATAAAGCAACTGGTCATAAAATCCTCCTAATATGTCACAGAGACTCAGGAATAATGTTCATATAACAAACTGAACTCACCAACAACAACAATTCAGCCAAAATATTTGCATAAAAAAAAATATTTTGCAGACTGCAAATCATGTTTATGTTTTGAAATCATGTTTTGGCATGTGGCGCAACCTACCGCCGTCTACCAATCATTGCAGTCAGTAGAGACTCAGCTGCCGAGCAACCACGGGTTGCCAGTTACGTCAGAAAACAAAACCTAAAAGACCTCTGTATTTTGAATTTGAATGTAGTAACCGTTTTTGGCCACATTCTTACATGTGGCACCTTTAACTGCTATCTGTGCATACACCTCTTCGTGCACACGTAGAAGACAACGCCAACGTTATAGCAGAAAAGGTGCCAACAACATGTCTGAAGATGGTTCTTGGGAGATCTACTGCCAAGAAAAAGGCTGATGCAGAGCGATCCAGTACCAGAGTGAACATCTGCGCTGCGTTTGAACGGTAGCGACAGTAAAGGCTGCAAAGTGATGCCATGGTGGCGATCTCTTGAGAGTATTTTTCAGCATCTCAGTGTCATTAGAACAAGTATCCAAGAAAGTAAGTGTCACTGAAAAGTCCCAAAAGTTACAGATGCTGCGTAGTGCTCCTCAATCCAAAAATGCAGCTTTGCTCTAACTGTTTTTCCCAGATCTCCAACCCTAAATTCATAGCCAGGAAATAGCTCATTTTGGTCGTGGCAGCACCACCATATGACTGAGTCAAACACACTGAAATCCCACATCCAAGACAATCACTGACAACAAATAGTCATGGTTCATGATCCTCTGCTGAAACAGTTTCGGGGTGAAAACTATTTTGTGAAGACGTCTGTTATCTGACCTCTTAGTTGTCAGAGACTCGCGAACCATTAAAGGCCTCATGCTGGTGAAAAGAATGGCCTTGAGCTTTTTCGTTCTTCTCAACACTTTGATCTTCCCTTTTTGCTGTGCACCACAATAACAGGAGCTACACTTGCTGAGCTTCATATTATGATGGGTGCTGGAGTGATAATAATAACTGACAGCACTCTGTGTTCTCATGCAGCTCTAACTATGGAAATCTATTTTTCCCAGTTTGCTTGTGCGAGCATGTGTAGGCGAATGTGTTAACAAGTCATCCCTATATTAAAAACACACACACACACGCATACATTTCATTAAATCGTGTGAAACATTCTCCCTCTCAGTGGCCAACCCCTGTGAGCGATTTGGCAAAGCGAGAGTGGGGGCCTAATATTTGTGCCGCTGCTTCTTGTCTCCTGCTCTCACTCTCTAGTCAACACTGGCAGATCATCTTCTCATTTGTGCTTTGCACAAAAAAAAAAAAAAAAAAAATTCTTGGCTGAGAGTCCAGGTGCGAGGAAACCAGACTCCAGACAGCAGCGCAATCAAGCTCTGTTGTGCATCCGACGGCCCCAGCAGCAGACACGAAGCCAAGTTCCATCAGTCGAGCTGCGTATCCCAGCACCATGTCATGTTTGACGCCCCCCCCATCCCCCTTCTGGTTAATCAACATATCCTCTCATTTGACTGAAATAGAGGGGAGCCGCCACGGAAAAGAACTTCTCTTTGTAATTACAGCATGCCAGCGTTAGTGAACGCTGCTCTCAATCATCCCCCCCGTAGCAATTAGCATCAGGAGCATGAGGCTGATTGCAGACCAGCTCTGGAGGGATGACATGCAGTTTAAAGTCAAAGGAGTCGGCCCTCTTTAGCATTCGACTTCTGCTACTGACTCCTTTTGGTTGTCGGTTGCACTTTTTTTTCACCCTTTATTTGAATCAGCAATCTGGAGGACGGCTTGTTACTGAAAGACAGCAGAGCTGTGCCTGTCATGGCTGACTTTGGAGCGAGAGTTGCTCTGCTTGGACATCGTGATGTTGGAGCACAAAGGTATCAGCGTAATTTGATCGACTAGCGTCAGTGCATGTTTTTGATTTGGCTCCAGAGTTGAACATTTCCTGGTGCACGGAGAAGCAACAGACCTTCAATGCAGTTCAGAAACGCCCCATTCGCAGTGAATGAACAGGGTTTCCAGCAGTCATTAACTTTGTCTCTCCATATCATTATCATCATGAAACCCCTTGCAAGAAAAGCTGATAGTTTTGCCTGGTTTAGTCTGAACCAGCTTATATTGTCAGGGGACTCATGCAACACCAGGATTTTCTTCCTTCCTTACATTTAAGCCACAATAATCTCTTTTTATTATCGTTGCAGATCTAGGATCATTGTGGATCATTGATTGCAGTGCTTGTGGATTATATTAATAAGAATAGTATTTAGATATACAGTACAAAGTGCCTGTCTCCAGTTTTCTTGCCCAAGGACAATAGGCGAGCCGGGAATCGAACCCATAACCGTCACATTGAAAGACAACTCGCTCTACCACTGAGCCCCTGCCTGTCTTCCATGATCCCAATCACACTTATTCTGAAGTCATTTTAATACTTCCAAATTGTTATATTGCTATATATCATGATATTGCATGTAAGTATTACTATTATTAAAGGTGCATTATGTAATAAATCTAAAGCAATTGGCTGTAAAAATCCTCCTAATATGTCACAGAGACTGAGGAATAATGTTCATATAACAAACTGAACTCACCAACAACAACAGTACAGACAAAATATTTGCATTAAAATTTTGCAGACTGCAAATCATGTTTATGTTTTGAAATCATGTTTTGGCATGTGGCGCCACCTACCGCTGTCTACCAGAGTCTCAGCTGCTGAGCAACCACGGGTTGCCAGTTACGTCAGAAAATGAAACCTAAAAGACTTCGGTATTTTGAATTTGAATGTTGTAACTGTTTTTGGCCACATTCTTACATACGGCACCTTTAATAGTAGTAGTAGAAGTAGAAGCTTTTTTTGGTTTCCCTTCAGCATTTCTGCAGCACAGTTTTTTTTGTTTATTTTCCAGAACAAGAGAGCTTTGATTTTGTCTCAACCTCTGAGTCCATTTTAAAATCAGCCACCGTGGATGAAAGCATTGACACGTGTTTGCATATCTGCGCGTTTGTTGTTTAAATCTCTCCTCGTCGCGAGCTGAACTCAAATGAATAGCGAGTAATTCAAGGACACGAAAGGAGCGCAAACAAGCCGTCGAATACGTGGAGGATAATTATGGACAAAAGCGGAGGATAAAACAAATGCACTCCACTGTGTGTGTTTTTTTTGTTTTTGAAGGATAAAGGCAGAGAGAGAGAGTTGCTCACCCAACGAGATCTCACGGGCAAACGCCATGGACACCAGCAACAGTGGAAGGCCGACAGAGACATATTTGATGACCTTGTCCAGAGGAAGCTCCAGCTCCAGGTGGCTCATCCGGTTTATCACAGGGCTGTCCTGGAGCAGGGCATCAGATAGCATGGCCTTGGCCGCCGCCCGGGCAATGGACATTTTGAAAACCTGCCCAGTGATAAGCATTTTGACAACTGACAATTAATCGAAAACCAATAAATAAAACCTTGACACTCCAAATCTCCATTTACCTTAAGTCTTCCAGCTTCTACTGATGAAATATGTTTCAGATCCAAGGAGTTCCAGTAAAGGACTGCGTGGTGTTGGAAAGCTCTTTATGTATTCAGGGAGGGCCTCTGTAAATGAGAGGTTGGATCTGGGCTGGACCGGGCCGAGCCAGGTCTCGCTGTAATTACAGAGAAGACATCTGGGACCATGTAGGCGCCCAGATGGCACTGGCTGCAGCAGACCTCCAGCGCTCAACCCTAGGCCATGCAGTTGTGTGTGTGTGTGTGTGTACATGTGTGTGTTTCTCTGGTGTATCTACACTGTGAGGCTCGTCGGTCGTGGCCCACTTCAAACAAACGACCAATGCCAGTGGCTTTTTTAGCCTCTGTTATTGCAAAGCTATTTTTTAACTTCACTGCTGAACAGCGTACTGCTCAACATGCTTAGTAGTGACATACAAGCCCTGAATGGCAAAAAAAGTGGTGAATCTAGAAATATTATGTTTGGTATTTAAAGGTGCCATATGTAAGAATGTGGCCAAAAAACGGTTACTACATTCAAATTCAAAATACCTTTTTAGTCTTTTAGGTTTCGTTTTCTGACGTAACTGGCAACCCGTGGTTGCTCGGGCAGCTGAGACTCTACTCACTGCAATGTCGGTAGACGGCAGTAGGTGGCGCCACATGCCAAAACATGATTTCAAAACATAAACATGATTTGCAGTCTGCAAAATATTTTTTTTAATGCAAATATTTTGTCTGTACTGTTGTTGTTGGTGAGTTCAGTTTGTTATATGAACATTATTCCTGAGTCTCTGTGACATATTAGGAGGGTTTTTTATGACCAGTTGCTTTAGATTTATTACATAATGCACCTTTAAAGCATTACGAAGAGCTAAACACTATGTCATCAAGTTTATCGGTGTTAGAGATCACATAAAACAAAAGTTGCATCAGGAAAATGAAAGTTAATCTCTAAAAAAACATGTATCATCAATGTATAGGCCCCAAAAGCAGACAAGAACATGGATAAATGAAGGCAGAAACCAGGGTTTCAACCAGAGCTGAGTGAAACACACAAAGACAGAAAGGGTCAGAGGAGGAGGAAACACATGGGTCAAGACGGGAAAAGACACAGAGTCACAGATACAGACTGGAGTCACAGCTAAAGCCGTGACATTTTAACCGCGACTGCGTTCACCAGCCTCAGCCGCATAATTTAAGTTGCCTTAAACGAGTCAAACCATTGCTTTTACAGGCAGCCACACTACACTTCGATGTACTGCACAGTGCAACAATTGCTAAACAACTGAAAATGAACGCTTGCATTTGGGGGCAATGCACACAGGTTGGACAGTTATTCGATAAACGGACACTCATTGCATTCCTAGACAGATGTTCTGACACCAAAACACCAAGCTTCTTCACAGATTTACTGCATTTGTCTATCCTTGCATTCTATCATTTTTGTGCTCATTGGACCTTGAACTCCTTGCTGGCCTGAGGTGAACTAAATATACAGCAAAAAAAAAAAAAAAAAAAACAACCCCAAAAAACACCACAACATTGGTGAATGATTCATGAGCAGTCCTCCTGCTGTAGCCGGTGCCATCCCATGATAAATTAGAAACCCCTGCCTTAGCTAATGCATGGAATAGATTATCATATTTACATTTCATCCCTCCACCTCTCCAGCTGCTGTTGCTCAGGTGAGCCCACTGACTGCTCAGCCCATCTGACCTGCTCTGCTGTCCAGTGTGGAATAATTACAGAGGATTCTGAGGCCAACAGACTTTTTTTTCCCTTCTTTTTTCCTCCCACCATTTTAGCAGCGCTTCCTTTAGTTGTTGCCTTAACTCTATTATGTCTTATTTTGAAGCCCCACACAGCCATTGTGTTTCAAACCCTTCCTTCGACCACAGACAGAAAAGTCGCAGACCTGCAGTAGAACACATATTTAAAACATTTGACTGGGGCGCAATTATGCGAAGGCGCTCGAGAGCCGCGTCGAAACATTACAATACAACCCACAGCAGTAATTAATATTCACATTTAAATAGAGGCAACCTTTTGGGTGCTTTTGTGGCGGCATAGGCTGGACAGAACATGCGGTGGAGCGTTGGGGTGGGCGAGTTGTAATCACAGGATAGAGTAAGTGATAAAAAGTGGGCGGGACGCGACACATGAGACAGGAAAATGTGGGACGACAGACCGATGTTTAGACTCCTGACTGTGTAATCTGGAAATACTGTGCTGTATGTTTGAATAAAGCAGGACCTGAGCGGTTTTACACGTACACACACTCTCTTTGAACATACAGAATAAAATATAAACAGTCAAATTAAAAGAAAATGCACTAAAGGATTAATCCAAACCCAAACCAAACCCCATGGAAAGGCCCTATATCATTTCATTGGATTTTACAATTGCGGGATTATACTAGGGATGCACAAGATTATCGGCACGATATCGGTATCAGCAGATATTGGCTTTAAGCCCTTTCTCCTCACACCTTTTTCCAGTATGAATGCAGCCGAGGTGGCGTACGTATCCTGGCTTTATACCGAGGATCGCATTTGGAAGCACTTTGTCACCATCTAGCGGTCAGAGTGGATGAACGAATATATGTTCGCTGCCATGTTGTCGGGAAATTCTCCAAATTTGGCGTAGATTGTGCTAAGAAAAAAAAATACATACAATGTTATATTGCGGATACGGGTATCGGTTACCGGCCCAAGCACTCGGGAAATATCTGATATCGGCAAAAAGTCCAATATCGTGCAGCCCTTGTTCAAACACCACTCAAAAACATAATAATAGCAGTAGTAAAACATTATAATTTTTGCACATTATCTTTGTATTCTCATATTAATTCGTATGAATACGAGTTATACGAGTTCTTTTACACATGCATTGTTCCAGTTGTGTTTAAACCCTAATCTAACCCCAAATAAAAGAACTTTGAACTGTGAGGACCTGCTTAAATGAACACACACATACAATCTAGTCTATAGTTTCAGTTTGTGACATCACCGAATCCAACGCAGTACCTTTACATGTTTAATTATTAAAATTGGTCTATTGAAACACAATAGATTATGACAACAAAGTGTACAAATGAAATAGAAATCATCTCCTATTTTCTGCCACTTGTTCTGGAAGATCCATTAAAAAAAATAAAGGGAGAGAGAGAGAGAGAGAGAGCAAACGGGGAAAAGAACATCAATGAGCAACATACTTCACAATGAACAATCAGAACATTCAATATAACATGTTTCTGTTTTTTCTCGACATCTTCACATTAGAAATGAGTTACTCCATTCGCGTGTGTGTTTTAGTACAAAGCGGAAATAGTTTTCACAGTTCAAAAATCCTTCACGTAAAATTGAAAGAGAGTGTCTTTTTTTTATTTCTCTTTTTCGTCCTCCTTCCATTAAAAAACAGTCTGTCAGTAAATGACACGTCAGGGTTTTTTCCAAAGTCATTGGCCAATGTTTTTTGGGGGGGATTTTTCTTGATGCTGAGATGTGGAGGGGGAGGGGAGGGAGGCGTATGTGGGGCGACTGGCGAGGCTCGTCATGCTCTTATTTTGCGACAGAATTGGCCGGGGGTCACAAAAAAAAAACACACACACGCACAAAAAGAACAACACAAGCGCTTCTGACAGCTGATGGTCGAAGTTGAGTGTTTGTGCAGCCACCGTGCAGCGACTCCAACAGCCTCGCTGCCAAAAAAAAAACTACAGTGAAGCAACCGTCATTGTCATGTTGTTCCTTTTCGGTCACGCCGGAAAAAAACAAAACAAAACAAACAAACAAAGAAAAAAAAACAGAATAAATATGCAAACCTTCATTATCAGAATGCTAACATATGGAAAAATCCAATATACATACTATAATGTGCAGTCAGAATACACCGGTTAACTACGTGTTTGTTTCTTTTTCGTTGTTTTTTTTGTTAGGAGGAGAAACAAAAATGTATTTCTAAAAAAATCATGCCTGAAAACTTTTATCAACGCGTTTCCCTCACGAGAGAGAGACGAAGAAACACGTCGTATGAGTGTTATTTAACCTGAGAAACTATGAGTCAGTTCGAAGGTGCAAATGATCCCAAACACACAGTCACTTGTGCGAATGCATGCACAGCTTTTATGCTTTCTGTGTATGAGTGCCGTGTTTATTTTTGAAAGTGAAATGACAGCTCACATTTTGAAGAATTATGCAGTTTTAAAACAAGTTAAAATGTAGAATTCTGACCGTATAACGAAAATTGTACCATCCACACTTTACTGTGGATTAGAGATGGAATTTAATAAAGTTTAATGGCCCGTGACATTGTGTGCAACACGTTGTATGTCAAGCGAGGAGGTCTCAAAGGTGTTGAGCACAAAATATATTGTGAAAGTTCAGTTTTTTGGTTCATATTTTTTCAATAGTAAGTTAAGACAAAGCAAATACCAGGAAAAACTCAAATCTGCCGTTTCAAATCACTGCAAAACGACAAAACTGTGTAATGAAGAAGAAAACGGACACCAACGGTGGATTGTGGAGGCAGCGGAACTAAGAAAACGTGCTCACGGGACTGTGAATCTAGTGGAAGTTAACAAAGGTCAAAGAAAACTTACGATTATCTAAAAAATGAACCAAAAAAACTAAGGCAAACACAAAAACCTAATACATCAGCTACGTCAGATGAGGATGTCAGGGTAACCAAGTCAGAAAAAGCGTCAACTGTCATTTTATTTATCAACACACTCCTTCTGAGCCATGTGAAACCATTCATTATTAATAAGCCACTGTAAAACCATGTATGAGCCTATAATACGGTGAATTAAGCAGGTTTTAACGTATGAAATTTTGATTGTTTCGCGTGTGTCTCATTGACACTTCTAAAGTGTCGTAGTTCTCAAGTATGTGACAGGAAGGTGGAAGGGGTTGTGTTAACCCGATGATGTGGTGTGTGTGTGTGTTTTTATGGTGATTGACTTACACTAACAAGATACTTTTTTGTGTGCCTAAAACTCACAACAATTCAGTCAGGACGACCCTTTGTGGAAAATAGGATTTTATAGATTCGATTATTGCAATTAGCACAGCTCTGTCCTGGCACATCCACGAGCAAGAAAGACTCAAGGTTTCGGGAAATCAACACCTCGCAACCCATCCTGGGGCTTTCACAGAAAAGTGAGGCGAGGAGCTGGAGACGGCGCGGAACAGAGCGGGCGTCACTGACATTAATTTGGATCAGATATAGCAGCAGCGAAAGCAGGCGCTGCGGCGGAGGTGGGCTCGCGGCGTGCCTCACTGTGATGGCAGGAGTCGGCAGGTGTGACAATATAAGTTTTGCCAATCGATGCAAGATACAAGAAGTTTATTGTCATATGCACAGTTAAAAAAAAAACAGTCCATCTATTCAAACATATTTAAATTGAGTATATATGTAGCATCATATGCATACAATATTACCGATGTTGGACTGAGCTTGACTTTGTGACCTGGCTGAGCTAACGCAGCCGACGCCGAAACCACGTTTAAAATAATCAGGAAAATGGTTAACCGAAAAAAAAAAAAGCATCACATCACTTTGTTAACATTGATATGAAGGTTTTTGTAGTGGATCGATTACTTCATTTTGGTTCAGAAACACAAGATGAGTAAGAAACAATGGCAACATGTGATCCTGGCAACTGGGCTGGCTGTAAAATACCACGCAAACATTTCTGGCACTCAATGCATGAAAAAAAAAAAACAGCACATTGTTTAACTAATATTCATTCTCTATATTCATGATCATTGTGTCTTGTGTTTTTACGCTCTGCAGAAGAGTCATAGTTCGCCCTTGAATGCTTAAATGAATCATGTATCATTAGAGTCTTCCTAGATTGAGACAACGGTGGCCAAAGTACGCACTCCCCTCCCCGTTTAGATCCCTCTACTCCAGTTCCTCACTGTGCTCCATGCTCAGCTCCCTCCTCGCGCGTCCCCCGCCGGACATTTGCCTCCCTCGGTCGTCTTCCTCCTCCCCGTCCTCCTCCTCGTCGTCCTCCTCCATTCCCTCTTCCTCCTCCTCCTCCTCCTCTTCCTCGTCGTCCTCCTCGGTGCCGTCCATGGAGTCGTCGGCTCCCAGCATGGCTTGCTGCATGGCCAGAGTGGCCGAGTCTGAGGACAGGGACTGAAGGCTGTCCATACTCAGTGGGTCTGAGGGAGGGAAGAAAGACACACAAAAAGGGGTGAATACGCAAAATAGAACCGTTTAAATTCAACTGAGGTAGATATTAAATGTTCATGAAAGTTAACAGCATGGCCAACAGCTAAAGTACAGATTACAGACTATATCACACCCAGCAACTGGAAGCTATATTTTTCTCTGGGCCTTGACATAAAAAAAAGGAATTCTGTTGCTATGGGTGATGCTGTTTAGCACAGTTTCTTTGATTCACACTCAACAGAGTTGAATTTCACAGAGTTTTCAACACATGCACAGATAAAGCTCAGGATTCCTGCAGGACAAAAGTGTTTTTCTGTTTCTTCTACAATCTCATACTCTCTGTTCTTCACATCCTCTCCCATAAAATATCTGGGAAGTGACAGCAGTGCCACCTAGTGACGAAAGACAAAACTGCGCTCATGTGTTGAAATGACATGAAATAAAACCTCTGTTTTATTCAGTTGTGTTTGTTTATTGCAGAGTTGTCATACTGTCAGAGTTGCCTGTTTGAGATCTGTGCGTCTGTAGAACCCCCGCCACGATGGAGTCCGGCCAGAAGCGCTGCGTGGGACGGTGCTGGGACTTCATCTTCTTGGCTTTGGGAGACGGGTCCGGGTTACTGGCGTCCAGCATCGGCTGGAGGATACGCCGGCGAGCGTTGATGAACCTAGATTGTGGATACAGACGGTCAAAGATGATCATTTACTGTGAAAGGCTGTGGAGGTAAATGAAGGTTGAGTGAGTATCTATCTATCTATCTATCTATCTATCTATCTATCTATCTATCTATCTATCTATCTATCTATCTATCTATCTATCTATCTATCTATCATTTCTCCAGTGTACTAGAGGCATATGGCCATGAGATGGCGCCACATTACAAGCAAACCTGAGGCGCTCCAGTTTATTAAGGCTCAATCTCAGTGAAGCCTCCCCTCACATTTCCACTGCAGTAACATGAAGTGTTGCCCACAAGGGGCGGCTATTATAGCTATGGCGATGCTGTATCAGCATCTTACCAGTTGTTCACTTGTAAAAGGGTTAGATTCGTCTGTGCAGCGATCTGTCTCTTCTCGTCTTCTGTCGGGTACGGGTGCTGGAAGAAGGGAGTGGGGAGAAGAAAAAAAGACGGCAACGTTCAGTGTTTTCACTCGCACGTAAAAAACACACATGCATATATGCACGTTTATATATGTAGGGCTGGGCAAGACATCATCAAAATTAAGTTTCCAATCAGTTCATATGGATAATTATCTAGATATATTACAGTCAGATCATTAAAGAGTGAAGTTTTTGCTCCTTGGTGAAAGTTGTGGTTTTTAAACTAAGCAGAAAACAACATTAGACAAACATTTCACACACACACACCTCAACTGCAAGAACATGATATAGAACCTTCTGCTTTATCGATAGTGAGGAAACTCCTAAATCTATTGCCCAGCCCTACTTACACGCACGCACACATGCACCCACTCCATCTCACCATGAGATGCTGAAAGAGCCAGGAGCGCATGATGTTGGTGGCATGTTTGGGCAGGACCCCCCTCTTATTTTTGGACTTCTTGTCTTCACTGTCCAACAGAGATGCCAGGTCCAGGTTTACCTTCACAACAGACACCAAGAGTGGAGGCAGAAAAAAAGCAAAAGCAATGAAAAAAAAAAAAATCAAAGCGAAAAAAAAAAAAAAAGGAGAAAGACGCTGCTTAGTTATTGTTGCCACAGAAACAAAGCGAGACTACCAATTACCTATCGTCTTGTCAGTGGCAAGGGCAGAAACACCTCCTCAAGTGTCACCATGGTAACTGAGTTTGAGTAATGATACTTAAAATATGAAGGAAGAGAAAAAAAAAAGCAGCACCCTTGACTGTGGGTGGGAACACAAGAGGGTCAGCGGTTTGTTTGGTGCTTCACTGAGTTTAAAGACTGGTGGGTGAGGGAAGCCTTAAGGGCAAAAGTTTGGTGGTGGATAAGTGAGGAGCGAGTGCAAAGTGTTTGTTTTTGCTTTGTGTCGACCTGAGCAAGTCTTTAAAGGGTTTAGTGAGAGTGCGGCTGATGGAGGATGAGACGATCTTTGAGTTTTGACAGTAATGTGTGTGTGTGTATCTTTGTGAAGTCCCCAAAAAAAGTAAAGCCCTATATCTTTTTGGGGACATTTTTTCTGGGCTCCGTGACTTTAAAGGGCTTTTTAAGGGTTAATGCCTGGTTTTAGGGTTAGGGTTGAGTTAAGGTTAGTCACTTAGTTGTGTTGGTTAACAGAGCATTTTCCCCCTTACTATGTTAAAATGTACAGTATATAGGCTATAAGAATGTGCAATATAGAGTGTCTTATATCAATTTTTCTGAAAAAAACTTAATTTTCACCAACAATATAAACACAACTGAACAAAAAATACTCAACATTTTTAAAGTCGGACTGAATTTGTGAAATTTGAATATAAGTCACAGTTCAAAGTTCACTTGGTTTGTTTTTTTATCAACAAAAAGAACAGAAAAACTGTCTATTTCGTGATTTCTGCACAATTATCGCTACTTTATACCACTACTGAAACTGCGACATGAAATGAATCATAACTTTGACTCAACAACAACATGCATTTTTTAAAGCTTGAATATGTGACCTATAAACACACAACCCCAGGATGTCCATATAAGGAGTTAAGGTGTATTATTCCACCTGTTAAGGGTTAAAGTCAGAGTAAGGGGGCAATGGTGTGTCCTCACTAAGGTAGAAAAAACAAGTTTGTGTGTGAGTGTGTGTCACATGACTGATAGGTATTTGCAGAGGCTTAAATACATATGAAAATGCTCCACGCGTAATCATGCCAGTATATATGTAATAACACACACACAATCCCCTCACGACTGCTCATCCACACCCACTCACATCCACAGTCACACTGGGAGCTCGACTGTTCCAGGGGGAAAGTGAGGATGAATTAATTGACGGCACAAGTGCGATTACTCGCCGGGGCTCAAGTAATGATAGGGCCACGTTCAATTCCCGGCACGCGTGTAACGCGCTCCGCCCTCGGCTGAGTCCCGACTATTCACCGAGGTCCCCTCTAAAACTGTCAGGGACAGAATTAGCCTGCCTGAAAGTGAGGCCACAACTGCGTGCGGCACACAGAGCGCTGTGACCACCTTTTATTTTTATTTATTTACGTACTGGATATGAGAAAGTGTCACGGCCGGACACACAGGGGAGGGAATAGACGAATAAAAAGTGAACTTTCAAATGTTAGTGTTGTGCCGTGTCGGACAGAAACGTGCTTTTGTGCATGAATCCCTCCCTAATTTCAAAACAAAGTCAAATAGGGAGTCAAAAAAGTTGCAAAATCGCTCTAAAGTACAACATTTTCAAATTAAAATATCAATATGTGGTCAGGACAACTAATTTATAGCGTCTTAAATGTTGCATGTTTTATATTGCATTGCTATTTTAACTTGGGGATCAATAAAATAAAAAATAAAAATCTTGTCCATTTGTACGTTCATGCACCTTCCACAAAGTTTTACTCCGCATTATTACTCAGCCCCTCAGTATTTGTACCTCTGTCCTGTCTTGTGACTGTCGCTCAATGAACCCCCGGCACCAATAATCCAGGTCGGATTCCTCGCGCTTCCGTTTTGCCGCGCGGCAAAACAAAGACATTCTGACTCTGAAAAGCTCCAGTGTCCTGTGAGCAGACCTAACAACGGCTCAAGTGGCCCAAAGTTCCCCTGCGTTTGGAGGAGGGGTTTCTGCTCTTGATCGGCTCTTTCCTGACAGATGAGGGTCTGAAAAAACGGAAAAAGTCCAGACAATAGTTCTCTCCTACATAGATATTATAGACGGGTGCTTGATTCAGAAATTGTCCCAATTTGATTTTGATTCTTCGTTTTTTTTTGTTTTTTTTAAATAAACGATTCATGAATAAAACATGGATGCATAGATTTGATTGCAGAGTGGTTTCTCGGCTTTATGTCGAAGAAAAAAAAGAAAATCACACTTAATCAAAAGCAGTTAGCGAGGGGAAAGAGACACAGCACGAGAGCCACGCTCCACTGATGTGCCGCATATTACGAGTACCTTTGCGTACGACACGTGTCTTAACAAGCTCCTTCTTCCACTCCGGGCTCTAAAATCTAAAACGTGCCCAAATATGTGCCAGTCGCAGATCTGTTGCATCTCTGGGTTAGACAAAGTAAACCAACAAACAAGATGTATCTATCTATCTTTATATACATATATATGTATATATATATGTGTATATATACATAGATATACATATACATATATATATATATATATATATATATATATATATATCTATGTATATATATGTGTATATATATTTATATACATATATGTATGTATATATATATGTATATATATATATATATATACGTATATATATACATATATATATATATGTATATATATATACATATATACATATATATATATATATATATATACGTATATATATACATATATATATATATATGTATATATATATACATATATACATATATATATATACATACATATATGTATATAAATATATATACACATATATATACATAGATATATATATATATATATACACATATATATATATACATACATATATATATATATACACATATATATATACACATAAATATATATATATATATATATATGTATATATACGGTGTATTCACTGTGACAACCTAAGTTCTTAAAGGACACATGACTAAGCATTTCTAACATCTGTGGGTGGAGCAAATTTTCAATTTCCCCTATACTGGAGGGAAAGTGACCCTCTCACCCCCCCACAGTGATAATGTCCCTGCTACAGACACATTGTAAATGTCATTTTTTTTTTACCCCCCGAGTCGATGAAGACCGTTACAACCTCCTCATTTCAATGACGCACGGTGGCCCTCAGCGACGTACAGTAGGTACTTTTGATTAGCAGCGATGGGTACGAGGCACATTTTATCTCCACAACAACCTCCACTCAAAGAGAAAAGACACTTAAGTGTATAAAAAAAAAAATGGGGGAAATACTAAAAGCAAAAAAGTGTCCTTGTGTCATAAAAAATCCAATTCCAGGCATTCATGTGGGGTTGTATGCCCTAAACCCTTTTCATAGGGAGGATATAAAACATTTGTGAGCATAATATTTCCTGTCCATAATACTTTACTCTCCTCCTCAGGAGTCAAAAAGGTTGTCGAACAATACTGTCCGACGTCTGCGCCAACTGCATCCGATTAAGTCTTCACATTTTGATCCATAAATGAAGTTAAGCGATTTAGTAAATGACATCCGTCAAACAGCCGCTTGTACATGACAGTGAGATGTAAGCGCCCCCCCAAACATAATGGGAATAAACAATTTCCATTTTGTGCCTCAGCGGGGGGTCGTGTTCAGACAGAGACAATGAAAAGGGCGCCCAGGGGCATTCCGGGAGATGGAGAGAGGCCCCGTTTAATAAGAACAAACCGAGTCAGTGGGTGGTGAGGGCACAGGGAAAGGGAATGTGTTGCGAGAAGTGTCGGCCAAAGCATCAGCAGCCCCGGCGGCGTTACCTGTGAGTTCTGAATCTGGATGGTTCCCGGCGGCAGCGCCTGCGTTAACACTTGCCCTTGTGATGTCACCATGGCAACCGGCTGGTACAGGGTCCCACCTGAAGGGATAATTTGCCATCATGAGTATCAAGTGGGTTTTTTTTTCCGGCAGCGGCTGGCAGACACATCCCCGCACAACCACCAGAGCTTTACTAACTTCCTGCCAGCCCCCTCGAATAAAAACAAGGCGAACAAGAAAGTGTATGATTAAATTCAAGGTGCATTAGTTCCCTTTAACCCGGGAAAAAAAAGAAAGAAGAAGAAGCCAGAGTGTTTTGGCTGATGGCTTAATTAAGCTTGATCAAGACACTCTTATCACAGTCTGTTTGAGCTCCGCCTGTGTAGTGATCAAAGACAGAGGCATTGATTTATTTCGCGTTAAAAGAGATTTCCGGAGGACAGGATTAACATTCCACTGTAGAGGCTTGACATTAAAAGAATCGAGCAGCCGTGTAGACTGTGACAAATACACGTGTACATTAAACATGAGTCACTACAGCTGTGACATAGGTTGACATTTAATGTCAGACGTCCATGTCAACAAATGCTAACATGGGTATTATTTAACCCTTAGAACACAGAGCATTTATGCTGCTTTTTTTCCATCACTGTGTTAAAACGTACAGTTTATGCAGAGGCTACAAGAATATGTATCTTATATCCTTTTTTTTTTTTATTAAAAAAACATACATTATTTTGACCAACTATATACACACACCTGAGCAAAAAGTGCTCAAAATCTTTAAAATCCGATTGAATTTGTGAAATGTGGAAATATGTCGCAGTTTAAAATAAAGATAAATCATATTTTTTTTACAATTATTGCAACTTTATATCACTCAACAACACATAAGAACACACAAAAAAACCACATTTTGTAAAGCCTGAACATGTGACCTTAACATCCACCAACAGGATGTCCATATTAGGAGTTGTGTATTATCATACCGTTTTGTTTTTATAAAGCTTTATTGTGAAACTGGTTTTCACAATAAATTCCAATTTTGGTCCAGCTTGGTGTGTTGGTGTTGTCTTCAAAATGTAATTTACTCCCAACTTGTGGAATTTAATGTCACTTATCTATTGGCAGCATTTATTTGGGAAAACAAAACCGGTCCCAAAATAGAACTTTGAGGGACTCCACAGGTCAGACTCCAACACTTTCTCCCTCACTTAGTTCTTGCTGTACTCATGCTGTCTCTCACTTCTGTTTTTGGCAAAGCTCCACCACCACCACTACCCCAGCCTCCATCTTTGTAGATCAGAGATCAGCAGATTTTTAAATGTTTTTCATGTCTTGCTTAAGCTGGCTCTTATACGGGGGATTTCCTGCATCGCACTCGCTGTTTGGCTGGGCGTTCTGCTTGGCAATTCCAGGGAGCATCATCTAAAGAGTGGAGCCATGGTCTGTGCCAAGTGTAACTGTATTTCCATTTCTTGCAAAAAAAGGGTTTATCGTTATGACGAGCATGTTTCTGACTGACACCTGATTCTTTTCGAAATATCGTTGTTGCTGCTGCTATGTAAAAGATGAGACATGAAATTCTGTGTCCAATGAGTGTTTTCTTATTGCCAAATTCATGATTTTGCACCAAGAACCTTGTTTTTTATGTTTTATACGAGGAAACAGTTAGCATCTCAAGCACAAAAGTGCATAACTCACATTATCGTATCATTCCATATGTTATAAGTGATAAAAACGACAATCTGAATAGGTTTCATTAGTCCAATATCCGATAAGTAAATGAACTCCATATTGGCACTTAATATAAGTAATCTATAATCTGCTACCACCTGCCATGATAATTCTATCATGTATCCAGACAAGATAAATTCCATATCCATCGACAATAGGACTATGCAGTATATTCTGTACTGATATAATACTGGAGAGAGGGAAAAGGGTGCATTGTGAAAGCAAGCAAGTGTATTAATGGAAACTTGAAAAATCATATTGTGACTTTTTAATGAGGAAGCTCCACAGACTGTAAAATGAAACTGCGCATCAGGGCAGAACAGCCTGAGCTAATACCAGTATCATGGACGTCAGACGTATCGCCGAGTTTATTTTAAAATCACTACTGCAAACTTTGAAAATCTACTTGTACTTATAAACTAACACAAGGCAATAAAGAATCTTATATGTGACTATGTCAGGTTTGAGCGTGTTCGTGTGTGTGTGTGTGTGTGTGTCATCATATGCTTACCCGAAACTACTTGAGAGTTGATGGTAGTCATGGCGACGTTGCCTTGTTGCAGACCCCCGGCGGGCACCACAATCCCTGAAGGGTTAACAGAGCTGGAGACAGAGGTCATGGATGGAGAGGAGGTCTGAATTAGTTCCTGGGGGGGGATCACAGAGAGACACTAGTGAGCAAACGTGAAGAGGGACGACTATTGTTTGTGACTGGGTGTTGGGATGTACTACTCGGATGAGGGATGTCGTAAAAGAACTGTAAAACCCTGACCTGCTGCATGCTGAGACTGGTGTGCGTCGGAGAATAGGGTCCTCCCAGGTCGTTGCGCAGAAGGTTGTCGCTGTGCATCTTGGTCTTCAGGCAGGTGATGTAGCGGTTGCAGAAATCCTTGCAGAGCTCGTTGACCTTCTCTAATTCCAGGAGGTGGATCCTCAACACCTGAATGGCCTTCACCATCTGAGGGAAGCAGACAAACCACAAAATACACAACTCAATTCTCCAATAATTATTCATTATGAAGGTGTTTCGTGGAAGAATACAGCTATTAAAACACAATTATAGGCTCTTTGCAGATTATACATGTTTTTTAGTAACAACATTGAACGTTGAAATGATATCATCGATGGATATAGATCTCAACAGCAACAGGTCATCCTCTCTCCTGGATAAATCAGCAAACCTACAGCTTCGTAAGGAACTCCCTCTATGGATTTTGGCCACTTAATTATTTATTTATTTGTCAGCCAACTATTAATCATTTAAGTTGACACATTTTTCGGTCTCAAAAACAATGCCCACGTGCAATAAAACTTAAAGTTTACGAGTTTATTTACCTTAATTTACTGCGCTCGTTACCTTTATGACCCGTCACCTGCATCTCACGGGCATTTTCAATAAATGATGACCGTGAGATGCAGCTGTTGTTTCAACTATAGAAAAGCTACTTATTTTATGCTTTCCTATGCCCCGCTACTGCCATCATGGCAGTTGTCGTGTAAAATGTTTCTTCGCAGTTACAGGAATTTGCTGTGTCACTGCAAACTATGTTCCAATACTTCCACACAGCATTCGGATCATGACACAGCATCTGGGGTCTCGGGAGGGAGAGACACACGGCCTGAGGGAAGTAAGTGCCACAGAAGTTTCCTCTGGGAGTTTTGTGGTGTGTGTGGACAGCCGTGAAGTTGCTGAAGGACAGAGGAAATATTACTCGGCTCTGACGTTTTCAAATAATAATAATGGGATGAAATAAACGCAGGGGTCAGAGAGGAGCTGCCAGAATATTAGACGAGGTAGAAGACGACGCTGACCATCAACAGACCATTTCATTGGAGTTGCGTTGCTAGGAAACAGCTTGGAGCCAGGGTTATAGTTTGGCATGCTGTAATAATAATAATAATAATAATAATAATAATAATAATAATAATAATCATATTTATACTACTAATAATAATAATAATAATGTATTTTCAAAAACCTAGATTACAGATAAAACTTGCAAACAGAACCTCAGGTAGATAGATAGATAGTACGATAGATAGTGTGATAGATAGTGCGATGGATAGTACGATAGATAGTACGATAGATAGATAGTACGATAGATAGTACGATAGGACGATAGATAGATAGATAGATAGATAGATAGATAGATAGATAGATAGATAGATAGATAGATAGATAGATAGATAGATAGATAGATAGATAGATAGATAGATAGATAGATAGATAGATAGATGGATAGATGGATAGATGGATAGATGGATAGATAGTATTTGTCTGTTTTACTGACACTTAACAGGAAGTAGGGTCTGACTGGACGACTGGAGCCCCTCTGTCAAAGTCACCTCTCAAGGTCAACTCAAGAGTCTCAAGGGTGGACAGGAGAGTGCACATCAGGCTGGAGACGTTATCAATCCGCTAATTAAACTGCGGGCGCTTAATCGAGGGACCGGTAACTTGTGCATCTTTCACAGCGAGTCAGGTCTCTTTGTATCGTCGCTGCTCTGCAGAAGAGTTAGTGCCCTCTGGGAGGGTTGCCCACGCCCAGGGCCTCGTAAAACACACAGATGCAGGCTTAATTGAGTGTTCAGCACTTGTCAGCGTGCCACCCCAAACTACTGTAACAGCAGAAGTGCACTCTATTTCTTTCTTTATTTATTTCATTTTCTTGTCTTGACTGGTTTTAGCTCCACGTCTTCCACCCAACCCTCAAAATGTCTGTCTGGGCTTCTTTTTTTGTTTGCTTATTTTAACCAGAAAAAGGCCAGAAAATGTCCTGTGAGTAAGTGATTTTGCCCATTTTTCCAAGAAGCAACTATTCTGTGAAAATACTGAACAAGCTTTTTTTGGGAGAGGATTGAAATGAACTTCAGAAACTTTTTGTGGGTGCATCTTTGGGTTTAAGTCATACTACAGCCTAGTTTACAGCTTTCTCGATGTCGAGCGATTACTCGGTGGATCGAGAAAATAATCCCCAGATTAATCGATGATGAAAATAGTCGTTAGTCGCAGCACTATATCAAACAAATCATTTCCCTATGTGTGGTGTCAGACAGTTGCCGGGCAACACAAGACCTAAACACCGCTGTGTTGAGAGAGTCATGTGGAGCTGATACACTTAATGAGCACTGTGTGAACTCAACGGCAGTGACAACCACTGTGACAATGGCTAGAGTGTAATGGGACTTTTGTTAATATGTCAGAGTTTTAACAGTTTTAAACAGCACTGTTTGCAAATCTCCATGGCGTCATTGCCAAAGGAAGAAAAACTCACCAAGTTGTCCAGCTCTGGATCCTCGCTGAAAAAGGGCTTGTGTTCTCGCTCCTGCTGGTGCACAAAGTTTTCTATGTCCACATCAAAGCTGGCAGACGTGATGCATTCAGATCCCTGCGTAGCCTGCTCACATTTCTCAAACAACAATGCCAGCAGGGGGAACAGAGGATGTCTGAGGAGAGAAGAGACAGAGAGACAGAGGGAGATTGACTTCGGTATGAAATCAATAAGCATGCATTAGATGTAAATGTTGGCACACATTAAGCAGGGACAGGAGCATCGGATTAACATTTCACTACAGTTGTGCAGTTCATTTATTTTATTCTTTTGGCACAGCAACTGAATGGTTCTCCTTCATATTAACCTCAGCTGGTGAGCTCCCACATAATAATAATAATAATAATGCATTATATTTGGAGGCGCCTTTCAAGACACTCAAGGTCGCCAGAATACCCTTGCAAAAACTTGAGATATGAGGGCCCTCCTTGATTTTGAGTGGATGACACTAAACATACTTTATAAAAGACAAAATAGGAAAGTGATGAAAAACAGAACAATTATTACAAAAACGGGGGGCTTTTATTCTGAAAATAACACTTTTAATGCTGGAGCGGAGTATATCTTCCTGTCCCACTCGTCAACCGGCAAAAATACAACACACACATGCAGTGGAACTCCAAAATTTTAGATAATTATTTTAAGGTAATTCTTAAGGGTTCATTCTTGTTGAAAACAATGTTTTTTTTACGTCCAATAATTTCCATTTGTTTCAAGTTCAAGTCAATGAGTAAACACTATTGTCTTTACCTTATCCTAACACAACCTTTACCTTATTTTAAATTTATGGCATTATTACATCTTTGCCATAGATATCTATATTAATTTGACTATGTAGGACCAGAATGATTACTCAAGTTCTTTGATTTTCTGGATTCTTTGCCCCATTTAACAAAGAAATCATTAAAAACTGAATAATTTCGGTTTGTGGATGAAACAAGACATTTGAGAACATCATCATTTTCACGTTTGGGAAACACCGATCAACATTTTCTGACATTTTATTGACTAACTAACAACTAATCAATGAATCGAGAAGATAATCTTCAATTGCAGAGCCTACTTCATGTGATTAGACACTCTTCAAGAGAAACTGACTTAGACTGAATAATATATCTTTGGTGAATCTCTGATGTGATCTTATATAAACATGTCTCTGGTACTCTCCTACCATTATCTCTGCACTACAGAGAAGAATTTCAAGCTCCAGTACGAGCTCCTCTCCTCAGGTCCCCCTGTCCTCACTGTGCTTTTAATAAGTGCGACGGCTCCATGACATTCCTCTAAAGGACATGCTGAACGTATAGGCACATGTTTCTGCAAGAGATCAGGCAAAGGGATCTTTAAGTGGATAGGACACGGTCCAGCGGCAGCGCTGAGGCTTCACAGTGTCACCTACATTGTTAACATCTGCCTTTTATAGAGAATGTCACTCACATAAGGTCCCCGCAGATACACTGTGCAATGGTCCATGTTGCACCCGCTGCGTCTGGTATATACGCCAAAATGATCAAATATTTCCACTCGAACGAAAGCCGCTGCCCTAATGACCGGGCTGACAGAACTCTATGATAAGTTGGGAAGAAGATTGACTTTCAGTGTTCTGAACCTAAACACATTTATAACCAGGGAACTGGTTTTCGTCACTGTTATTTCCAGTTAACTCCTGAAGACGACCATGGACCTGGATGATTAAGAACCTTCACAGAGGCAGTAGGAAAGAGACATTAGATTTGTAGTTTCATCCACAGGCCTTAAAAATACTTCCCTTCTCTGTCTGACTCATTTTTATACGTGAAAGACAACACTTTCTGATGAAATTAAATACTTTTTCCTATTTTTAGGGAGGAGGCAGTTGTTACCGATAATGAAGTAGCTACCTTTCCACCACAGCGAGGTGTATGCAAAGTAGGCGTAATAGAGCAGCCTATAGGAGTGTCCTTTCACTCTCTGTGCTGCCCTGTGATTGGTCAAAGCCTTTAGAGCCAGGTCAGATTTCCTTAAAGACTGGAAACGTAGCCAAAAGGAGGGCAAATGAGTCGGAATTCTACTTTAAATCATTCGTTGTGAAATTTTATAACAGAATTAATGATTAAAACCGCAAGCGCACTTTACCATTCGTTACCATAACCAAGAAGTTGCAAGTCAAAGCCAACATGTGTTTATTGCGGTAATTCATTCGCGCTGTTGCAGGAAGCCGGCGAATCAGCGTATTTGTCGCAAAAGAGGAGAGAGTGGGAATAACGCCTGTAAACAAGTTTCCATTTTTTGCCTGTTTTTGGACTCAAAATCCAAATTAAACACCCAAAATCTGGTGTTTGTGCACAACTAGAGTGTTTTTCTTTATTTTTAATTGTTAATGTACTATCTTAAAGGTGCATTATGTAATAAATCTAAAGCAACTGACCATAAAATCCTCCTAATATGTCACAGAGACTCAGGAATAATGTTCATATAACAAACTGAACTCACCAACAACAACAGTACAGCCAAAATATTTGCATTAAAAAAATATTTTGCAGACTGCAAATCATGTTTATGTTTTGAAATCATGTTTTGGCATGTGGCGCCACCTACCGCCATCTCCCAATCATTGCAGTCAGTAGAGTCTCAGCTGCCGAGCAACCACGGGTTGCCAGTTACGTCAGAAAACGAAACCTAAAAGACCTTGGTATTTTGAATTTGAATGTAGCAACTGTTTTTGGCCACATTCTTACATATGGCACCTTTAACATGCAGTAAATTGTAAATAGCTGCAAGATAGGTTATTCTGGAAAAATAAGCAAAATCGCTTACTCACGGGACATTTTCTGGCCCTTTTATGGTTAAAACAAGCAAAAAAGTCCATTATGCGGCTTAGATATTAAAGGGTTAAGGACATAAAATATCTGTGATAAAAGCAGGTGATTGTCTGGTTGTACTTCCAACATTGGGTAAATAATGGTTTAATAATGTAAAATAATAAGTCCAATTTATCTTTCTTTTTTTTTTTTTTTTTCAATTGATGGTGGTTGTTTGTTTAATAATGATCATCAACTGGAGATTTTTTTTTCCTTTTTTTTTTTTTAATTTTCACCTCCCACAGAGTCATTGTCATGGTGAGGGTATATTGCACTGGCATGGAGGCAGACTGGGCCCCTGCTCAGGCTCTAACCCATGGCTCTCATTTGCAGCCTTTAATAGTCGTCTATATTATACTCTAATCTGCCTGATCCCAATTTAATGCCGCTCCCTGAACCAGACGTGGCAGGAATACTAAACAGGGGGGGGGGGGGGCTATCACGTGCAGAGTGGAGAGCTTCTGCCTTGTCTGTTTAATGTGTACTTGTGTTGGGGTGGAGGAGAATGTGGCTGGGTAAAGTGGGGTTGTGGTGGTGGGGGGGGGGGTTATAACTGAGAACAAATAGGGTCACTCTCATCACTGCAGATGGTGTCTTAACAAGATATTTACTCTCGCATTGTGTAGTATTTTTATGACAGAAAGAGATTAATTCTGCCAATGAGGCGACATCATTAAATGTCATACATTGCATATTTTTTTCCACGAGTGTTTGCATCTATAAACGCGGGAGAATACGGACACGCGCAAAAGTGACACGTCGAGTCATGAAACAAGTTGATCTGTGTCATAAACACAGACATCACACGGACATTAAAAAAAAAGAAAGGGAAAAGAACAGCGCAATTAACCCGTCTATTCATAGACATCTGCTGTCAAGGGGATGTGGCACGCGGCAGGGCCTGAGGACACAGGGGCATTGTGGGTAACGCTTCAGACTCTCTTTATGACAGGTATACGCAACATTCACAACATATGCATTGTGAAACACAAATAACCACGCTATAAACAAACCGATTTCGCCAAATTAAAAGTGACAGTTGGCGCGACAGCGGAATAAACTGAGCTGTTTCCCGTGTGCGATCAAGCTGTTGTTCCATAAACAAAGAGAGTGAAGACTGTTATAATTATGTCAAGATAAAACCTTATAACCCACATCAATGTGTGGTTCACATCACACACATTAAAAAAGTATTGCAGAGTAAGAAAATTAAAGATTGGAATCCAATGTCAGTGTTCAGGCCAGATTCATAGTCTGATGTTTGTATGAATTATAAATGTGTAATTAGGCGAGACAAGTCATGCATTTTGTCCTGGAGCTGCTGACTGTCTCTCGTTTTATTTTTTAACTAAAATTTACGGCTAAACTGAAGCATGATTTTGGCAAAAATGGAGACTAAACTGAGTGGATGTGAAGCCAGACGCAGCCCATCACTCAACAATGATGATCATCCATGGACACGTCCACACATGTCATCGTATCTCAGCAGGTGATTTCGTAAACACGCCATTAAACTGTTTTCTTAAAAAAAAGAGTGGAAAATCTTGAAAGAAAGGACGAGGCATAAGTTAAGAAGCAGCCCTGTCCATGTTTGAAATTAGCTGGTGTTCTAGGGGAAATCTCATCACTACCCCTGTGCTCCATTGCTATCGGAGCCAGGTTTGGAATAAATCATGTAAAAGGCTAATGCTATCAGGGTTATGAGGGTTTACACGAGGCAATGTCTTCCCCTTGATGACATGCCACTGAGCACAGTGAGACCTCGCCAAGTGGAGGTAAAAAAAAAAAAAAAACCTCGCCTTGGGCACTTTCTGTGACCTTTACACAGGAAGTTGGGATTAAGGTAGATGGGGTGTGAAAAGGCATGCATTTTTATGAACGAGAACATAGCCGGATGTATCTGCCTCGTGTGTGTGTGTGTGTGTGTGAGAGTGTG
This sequence comes from Microchirus variegatus, assembly GCF_963457635.1. Taxonomy (NCBI): domain Eukaryota; kingdom Metazoa; phylum Chordata; class Actinopteri; order Pleuronectiformes; family Soleidae; genus Microchirus; species Microchirus variegatus. Next base: position 11,487,345 of record NC_139803.1, read on the forward strand.
TTTTCCACTCTTCCACTACCTCCTCCCACCACACTGAGCTCTCCCATGTTGGCTGCCAAAAGCGGCAGGTTCTATCTGCAGTGCGACGGAGTGGAGATGGCCGACTGGGGGATCATTACAAGGGCCATAAAAGAGCGATTTACAGGACGGCCAGTGAGTGGAGTCAGCACGGTCCCCGACGAAAAGCCCAAAATGGAGAATCAGAGACCAGCAGGGAATGTGATGACTTAAACATGAAGGTGAGGGACGTGGCAGCTTTAGTGGCATCTGGTTTATGGTCAGTGGAATCCTGGGCCGAGGAGGGAAATAAGGTGCAGCTCGATTTTTTGATGTTTGATTAGAGAGTGCACTTTGGAAGAGGTAAAAGTAGACAAGCCGTCGTGGTTAAAAACCAACACCTGAAAGCACACTGCTGTAAAGTCACAGTTGATCGTATTCAGTGACATTTATTGTGCTGCAAGAAAGGGATTTCTTGATTGGATTAACATCAGAAATTATTAGAAATTATACGTTGCTTGTCTTGGTTTCCATAAATCATCGTTCATTCTCGGGGTGTACCAACTCCAGAATTGCGTGGATATTAGGTACAAACTTGATTTCTCATATCGGCGATTTTTCTTAGCCTCTATCAACTCTTGAAGGAGATGCTTATCTGGTGTTTTTAAACAGTAAATGCATCACTGTGTTCACCTGCCAACTCTCTGACTGCGTGTGCCTGCTGTTTGCTCTTGAGTGGCTGGAGTACACTGGCCTTTCACAGCTTTTTCAGTTCAAAGAAATCTGCCTGCTGTGGCAAAAAAGAAAAGTACACTGAGAGATGAACAAATAAACAAAGAGCTGAAGAACTAACTATAAAGCTCAATAAAGGAGAGTTCAGGTGATGGGTCTCTGTAGGATTACTGCCAGAGATTCCCATATCAGACCATTTTAGTTAACATTAATTGCATTATGTTTTTTCTCATGAGGCTGTTGCAGACCAAAGATGCAATATTACAGCCTCAATATTAGCCTGGATGGTGCAGGTTTTTTTTGTTTTCTGTCGAACCTGCAGATGCAGCACTGTGCACGAAAAGATGCCCGAATCACGGCAGCACACGGAATGTGACACGTTTGCCTGTTTTCGCAGTAATCTGGCCACCAAAGGGGTTCAGCAAGGGGAAGTGTGGTTTGAAGAGAGAGAGGAGGGGAGATGGAGATGGAGTTCCCGCCCTTGCTTGCTCTGCCCCCCCCCCCCACTGTTTGCCAGCTAATCAGGCCTCCTGTACCCATGTATATTAGCAGCCAGTTTGTGGTAGAGTCCTGCTGGGTTCGCTCCCAACAAGGCCCCCGTTTCCTCGGGCTACATGTCTGAAGCACACCCTGTGTACAGCATACTCGTACGTGAACACACACAAGGAACCACTGACACAATCTGAATAAACCCAAGTCTCCTTTTCAAACTTTCCCTTTCACTCTCTATCTGGTCATACATTTCTCTTCTCTCTGAGGGTGCATCCAGGGCTGTAAGTCTTTGGTTTGTGCAAAATCTCCATGTGCCTGTGGAGGATTCTGCCTCCTGTTCAAAGCAGGTGTGCAGAGATAACATTATTAACAGCCCCGCGTCTATATATATATATATATGTGTGTGTTTGTGTGTGTGTACAGTAATATATAGTACTGTCCAAAGACCTCAAGGCACCACCGGCTTTTTGGTTTGGTGTAATAGACTTTTTTTCATAGCAGATATTGTTCGACATAAAATAGTAGGATTGTCAGCAGTTGTTTATGATGGACCAGAATAATGGAGAACAGCTATGTGAACCAGGACACATAGCAGCACTGACAATTGGGACATTGTCTTGTAGCTTTTTACTGATAAATAGTCCAAAATAAACATTCTCTATTGCGCATGCAGCAGCAGCAGAAGCTACTTCACAGCTACATTGCTGACACTGGTCACCACTGGCCTCATCATACGTGTACGGTACACCCACTCACCAACTTTTCACACTTACTCTTCTCTACTTTCTCCAGCTCAACACTTATCGAACAACATTCTGTCTCGGCAGATCTGAGTGTAATTTGCTCTTTTACCTGCTGCTGCGGCTGCCTCTTACACTATCAGGGAAGAGAAAGGCTGCAAAAATGCAGTTTCCACATGCGGACGGGAAGGGATGGAAGAGTGGATGTCAAGAGGGGCTTCACAAGCCTCAGACTTTGTCACCAAAATGCCTCAGCTCATCAAACTACTGCCACAAATGGGACAAATTGCAAAAGTCGTGCTTAAACCAAGGGGAACATGCAACCCCACATCAGATATTAGATGTTTCCACTTAGGTATCGCCGAAAGGCCTGTACATAAACTGCAGGCACAGAGAAATTTGTTCCTCTTCTCGAGGTGGCAAGAACAAGAACAAAGTTTGTTCTGGTCAGGGCATTTCATACTTGACAAGAAACCCAAGTGCAGAAGTCACGGCCACTTCAAATTTCTGCCTAATCGCAAAATAGTTGTAGAACAAGAACTCTGAAATGGGACAGAGAAGAAATCGATCTGTTCTTGCTTGCATGTGTAGGCCTTAACTGATCTGTATTTAGCATTAGGGCAGGGGTGTCAAACTCATTTCAGTTCAGCAGGCAACATACAGCACAATTTGATCTCTAGTGGGCCAGACCAGTCAAATAATAGCATGATAACCTATTAACAACAAGCACTCAAAATGCTTCCCTTTGTTTTACATATAATAAGTGCAATTTCAACAATGTTATGCCATAAGTTAACCATTTACAAAGGGACAAAACTCACACAAACTGAAAATGTAATATTTCACAGTATGCTTAATCATACTGTGAAATTTTCACAAACTCATCTTATGTGGTGGGCTGTTTCTGGCCCATGGGCCATACATTTGACACCCCTGCTTTAGTGGGTCATGCAGTACTTGACATTCTTCCCCCCGATGGCCAGCCACTGTTTTCAGTCACCACTGAAACGCTAAATAAAGGCACAGAAAACCAACAAGAAAGCCTTATGCCAGCGCATTGATTTGCATTTCGAAAAAAAAAAACCTCTTTACTTCATTTATATCCCAAGTCAAGTGGTTCTGAAACTCGCATAAACTCTGAAAGAAACAGCTTATAATAAAACTGCTTGAGCTCTGACACATCCAGCATTTGACGGCAACAGAGCAACACAATGCACTGACCTGCTAAATGGTGAAGGGGCGGCCTGTTTTAAGCCCGTCAGACAGTGAGCGTCTTTCTACTGCTGGAGGAGCGGCACAGTGGTCGAGGATGCACTGACGCATTATGGCAGCAAGGATAAACAGACTTTATGGTGCATTACAGAGGCAGACAAACACATAGGCGAGCACAAATGTGGCTAATGCTGTCTTTGGATGTGTCAAATTGAAAGCCTTCCCTCCCGTTGCGTACGGCATGAGAGGTATTCAAATTTTTTTTTTTACTGCTTTTATTCCATTAACAACAAGTGCACATACAAGCATAAACACACCCAAGGCTGAATAAATTCTTCCATCCATTGTAGTGTGGGGAACTGTTAGCATGACAGCATGTTAACCTTCCCACAGATGCACACAAACCCTTAAATCCAGTCTCAATGCAAAATACCCAGGCTGACCAGCATGAGAGAGGCTTTCAGCAAAGACCCACTATGGAGAGGAGTGAATGATAATATGCACCATACAGGGCTCTGCACTGCAACACTGGCATCTTTGTAAAAGTATCCCACCACTCTCAAAAACACAGAAAAAAATACCCATTTTATTTCCTCACATTCGGATGCAAACAAAATACTTCAGAATAGTATCTGGCAAATATCCTACAACTGTCCCATAAGCTGCTTATAAGGTTTTGTTATGTGTGACTATATCCATAATAGTGTCCTCAGTGGAATAGTTCAAGGATACATTTAATGAATATTAATCTTTTTTGGTGACTATCAATATTTCTGTATGAAGATATACTGCCTGTGAGGATTTTCTCAGAAATCAATGTTTTCTTACAGTGTGTTCTGATTCTGAATAGTGCATGATTCTGGTAAGTGAGAATAATCTTAAAATGTGGCTGTTTCAGTCACTAATTGGTAACCAAGGAACTCATGCTAACTTTGAAAAAAGTACCTCTTGAAACCAACCTTGAAAAATCCTGATCATTCGTTATCAAATTTAAAGGTGCATTATGTAATAAATCTAAAGCAACTGGCCGTAAAAATCCTCCTAATATGTCACAGAGACTGAGGAATAATGTTCATATAACAAACTGAACTCACCAACAACAACAGTACAGACAAAATATTTGCATTAAAGAAAAAATATTTTGCAGACTGCATTTCATGTTTATGTTTTGAAATCATGTTTTTGCATGTGGCGCCACCTACCGCCGTCTACCAATCACTGCAGTCAGTAGAGTCTCAGCTGCCGAGCAACCACAGGTTGCCACTTACATCAGAAAACAAACCTAAAAGGCCTCTGTAGTTTGAATTTGAATGTAGTAACCGTTTTTGACCACATTCTTACATATGGCGCCTTTAACAATTAAACCTGGTCATTTTTTCAGAGGCTAAAGCTACAGCTCCGGCGTCACCACCTGTATCTCATCAACGCTGCTCAATTCTACTCACTCTCCTGGTAAACTGGAACTATCTGTTAGCACACGCCAGATTTAAATTTCCCATGATCCCACAGCCCATTTCATTCATCTTCCTTTTTGCCGTGTGCACAAGTGTTGTCGCTGATTGAGTGGGAAACGCTGTTGTGTGATTCAGTCTGAGCCACTTGACCCGTTTCCAATATCATTTTTTTCCTGCACACAAACAGATTCATTGAATGTGACAGAATCCCGTACTCTGTCTTTAATCAGAGAAACAATTATGATTACGGCTTACAGCGGCACGTCCTGGTAAAGAGCGGTTGTTCTACCTGAGATATTTTCAAGCATCACAAGGACACATTTGTGTTCCTTTAAAAAAATAAAAACCTTTGGAGAACTATTATATTGTCTCTTTCAATTAAGAGCATGTTTTTACATCTCTGAACTGAATCAGCTGCCATCAACTGTGAACACATCCGCAAGCTGAAAAACAAAACCCTTACCAGCTTTTTAATAAGATGCATAGAATCCAGGGGGATCTTTATAGTAAATGCCACAACTCATTAGGCTAATTACCCTATCACACATTTACTCCGCTGCTAATAACAAAGTAGGCAGAAAGGCAGATCGAGGGAGAGAGGAAAGCACACATCTCCTCATAAAGTTGGCATTCTAGCAATTAGCGAAAAGAAACATTAAAGCCCACACACACTTCTCAAGCAAAAAATAATTAAAGAGAAATGGTAGAGATTCTCTGTGCCTTTCTCTTTTCAAAGTCTACAGCCCCCATATGAGCACTGCTCAGAAGCTGGCGAGATCAGACGTCGGTTAAAATAAAAGCGTTATTTGTGGCTTTTTGGATAATTTGACTCACTGTGGGGGACGACGACTTGAGAAGTCAAACTTAATTGTGTTTTATAACAAGGTAACAAGGTGTGTTTAGTCATCGGCGCCTCGACGAGACGAAAATAATTCCAGAATCCCATTCTGCGTCGCTTTATCTGAAAACAGAACAGCGAGGATTTCACTTAGGGAGCTGCAAATAGTCATATCGACGGCACATGCTGGTGAAGCCTCGGCTCTCGTCGCTCCCTGAGCCCGATCGCTGCCACTGACACCGTTGATCACCACGTTTTAATTGGCCATCACACACATTTACAGACTCAGCTGGCTCTATAGTCTCCATAGCGCCATTTAAGCGCAAAGCGAGTCAAGTTATCATGGTATAATTTTACCCCGCTGTCCCTGTTGTGTCACATAAAGACACCGGTGATATACAGCTGCATTTGCTCTCCGTAAAAAGTAAACGGCGGAGACTCTGATACGCTTTAAAACGTGGTTTAGTGGACGTTTTTTTTAACTCTGCGCTGCACATATTACAGCAAATATGTTGTTAAAGGGGCAAAACCATAACTTAGCATGTGAAATAAATTTGACTTGTTATAGTTATTACGACCCGAGATGTGACAACAGCAGTGTTGTGTGTTTTGTATATCAGGAGGAGGCTACAACATGAAGTCTGGGTGGTCAGCGTCTTGCCCAAGGACTTTTTTGTTAACTTCCTGTCATGAACCTTTTGGTGAGGGGGAGGGGGGGGATTTATACACAGACAAAAAGCTTAACCTCATGAGAAGAGATGACCACTAACGTGCTGTATATGATAAAAGTTTCTCTTTGATTTATCCTGAAACTGAGACATTCATGTCATGGAGAAACACAATCTAGATCATGGAGGTTTTTAACAGATATTTTACCAAAGTAGACCATGAGCTACTTCTTTTGCCATTTTTTAATGAGGGCCAATGCAGTTTTTACAAGTACAGGTACAGATATTTTTCTCGAGGTGGTTAAGAGGACATTTTGAACATCACGAGAAACCCAAGTGCAGAACTTCTAGAAAGTCCTCATATGGAATGACAACAATTCTGCATTCATTTCTGGCCAATTGTTGTCGAACACCACACAAGAATAAAGTGCTGCCCAGATGAAGTGTCAATAACATGCTGCAAGAACTCCCAAATAAGGGCAATAAAGGTATGGCTTTCTGCATGGATAGTAATATTTTTATTTTTAACGATAGTGCAGGCATGCAACAGTGAGATAGAGCACGTGCAAGCAAACACAACGCCAATATAGCAATATGTTAGAGATCGCTTACAATACAATATAAAGCCATTACTGTCATTGTACAAGACAACAACATAATTAGTGGTGGACTCTTATGAAAAGTGGTGCAATAGAAAGAAAGATTCCAGCACACATAATAATAAATACCAATAAAGTACAATGTTAGGACAAATTAGAAAAGAGCGGACCACCACAGTTCCACATAATTGATGGAAAACACTGGGTCAGTTTTGCGAAAAGGCTGTGGAATTAACTCGAGTGCAGATGTTAGAGTTAACATGTACAAGAGGTGCAAACAGAAGAGTTTCAACAACTTGTGGCATAACTCATCTGGCAAAAAAGACTCATGGAGAGAGATTTAATTGAAAGATCGTCCAAACACAATAAACAGCAGCTTGCCTCATTTATGGCTGGATTAAAGTGCTGCTGTTGTAATTGTTGCCTTCGGAAAAAACAACGTTATTGCCACATCAATTCTGCTCGACTTCAACTATTTGGATTTGCGGGAGACAGAAATGTGTTATAGTCAAAAAAGCCACTCTGAGGTCATAAAACTGTGAGGATTCAAAGGGCTGTTTCATCGAAATGACAGATTAAATCACAGTTTGTGTCTGTTTATCCACATCATAAGTGTACCAGACTTTGTTCTGCCAGCGTGCACTAAATTCATGAAACGGCACAATTATTCCTGCAATCTAAACAACCTCACAAGTGACGACTCCTGGCTACAAAGCACTAAAGTGCACCAATGACAGGTGTACTAAACGTTAGTTGTCATGGTTACAACAATATACATAATATATAGGTTTGCACGAATAAACTACTAAGTTGGGTTTAGGATGTGGAGCAATTTGGTACACTCCAACATAAAGACTAAAGGAGCTGGGGATCAAACTACTAATTCTAAACTAAACCTAATCCTAACCAAGTCTGAAAAACCCCTTTAAAGTTGTGCGAACCAAACAAAATGTCCTCACTTTTCCAAGATGTCCTCATTGCGAACACACACACTGGTTTCCATACTTCATAGGACATTTCATAATCCTAGTCGGTCTTCACCTTAAAATATAGCCATTTACATTTTTGGGACTTTTTTGTCCCCAAAAGAAGACATGTCCCCATAACGTGGCTGTGTAAACAGACTTAGGTCCCCATGACATGCGGAACACCAGTTACACACACACACAGGTGACATATTGCCTTGCTTACATGGCTGTTCCAAAAAGCAAATTAAATAATGTCAAAGCCTTTGTTACAGTCGTTTGTGTTGTTTTGTTGCTGGGAACTTTTTTTTTTCCTCTTCTCTATCTTCTGTTCAGCGAAGGGAAGACAAGGAAACAACAAAAAAACATGCAGGTGGAAGGAAGGAAGGAGGGGTGGGGCTTGATTTACTGATCTAAAATCCCACTCCCAGCCCCCATACCAAGCTGCTTCAAACATGGCTGCGAACATCAAAGGCCGCCTTGTATCTCAGAGGAGCTGCTAAGGACGTTACAGGAGCTCGCCTCCGGCCTGAGCGCGGGGGCTCGCGCCTCCTCAGACAGCAGTGGCGGATACCCGCGGTTGGAACCCGAGGAGGCATCGACCGTTGGCCCCCGACGATGTAGTCTGCAGCGTCATAGTTATTGGACGGGGGGGGGGGGCGCGCCAGACAGTGCGCAGCAGTTTGCATTTGGCTGAACAAAACTAGGTAGTTGTTGGTGTGCAGCCAATACACCATGCAGGAGATCACCCAGCACGATAAAAGTGCCTGTATTTTGAATAATTTACTTCATAAATAGATAATACAAGCTCATTATAAGGATGCATCAATATTCTAGTTCTAAGCTAAGAGAGGAGAAAGCAGTGTGTTGTTTTCTTTCTTTCTTTCTTTCTTTCTTTTTACTGGTGTTGTAGATTTCACTGCTCAGTGATTTATTTCTCCCTTTGTTATTTTCTACACCTAAGATGTCTACGAGGATTTCCACACAGAAAAGAAAGGCATACAACAATTGTTATGGACATCAATTTGGGTGTTTGGCTGTATGTGAAAGAAGTAAAGGGGGGGGGAAAAACACAAGTCACAGCTTACAAAAGTTTAGAATGTCATACATATTATCATACTACATGCAAATGTCTACTTGAGGAAGGTAAAAGCATACCCACGCTTATCAACTGGGGCTTTGCCTTAAGTTCTGCTCCTGTTCCTTTCTTATTTTTGACAAAGTGTCAAAGAACTTTTTTATATTTTTAATATTTGGGATATCAGAGAACTCATCAATAGACAAACACATCACTCAAGCTGTCTCATGATGCTGCCAAAACGCTTCACAGTGGAAATCAGAATCCGACTCCCAGTTGAATGTAAATAAAGCCTTCAATAAAAAAATAAAAGTGAAATGATTGAATCCTGAGTGTGTGTTAAATTAATATACTGGGATCATTATCTTATACAGTATTTACAAAATGTATACTGCCCACTGTCTAAATGGAACCCTGCCTTATCCTATACAAACATGTTAAAACAAAGGAATTCAACTTGAACGTGAAACGTGTCCAGTGACTCCACCTCAAGCCGTAGTTTGACTCCAAAATAAGGTCTTTACAATTTGAAGAGTGTGATGCTTACCTTTGAAAATGACTGTTGGCGTGAAAGAGAAATAAACTGTGTTTTACAATTAAGGTCTGGATTCATGCTGAGACCTCACACAAAAACAACTGTTTACCCAAAAAGAAATGTCAGATATCATTTTTTTTTAAAGCATTTGTGCGTTTATCGTCCATTACAACACTGTGAAGTATTTGAGAGCGTGTTGGCCATTTGTGCCCATTGTTTTTGGCCTAATGATAAGATACCAGCTGCTGCATCTGCTGCCACATCAAATGCTTACTCTCAAGTTAATTTAATAAATTCAAAGAGAAAATGGAAGCCTCTGCTTGCCTTTGATGGGGGGGAAAAGCTTTTGCTGAAGGTTATCTTTGCTTTAAGAACGATACTACGTGAGAATTGAAGGATGCGCCCTCAAGTAAAAATGTTCAAGAGCTTACATGTCATGGCTGATTTAAGCGAGCACATTAAAAACAGCACCACTGCTTGTGGCCTTCATTGGCAAGTGGCACATCAAGTCAATTTACAATTTTCGTAAAGCCAGCAAGGGGCTATAGAGAGAAAATGCTATAATTATTCCAATAGAGGAGCAAGTGCAGGGAAACTCAAGGGCAGAATATAGTGCAGATTACCAAAGCTAGCTTGACAAATGTGGGGCAAAATAGTGACATTTGTTTCACAAAGAGGCAAAAAAGTAACACAGTGGTGCTTTCCTCCTAGCTGTACTCCTGAGAGGATCCAGCGTCTACTTTGGAGTTCAGATTAGCGCATCGTTCATCCAGGGTGGACTTTGTCGACCCTGCAGTGCCACGTTGTGTTTCATGGTAACCAACCTGTAAACAGCTCTCTTGTCAGACTCCAGCTGGGCCTGAGGGTCAAGGGTCGCACTGACAGAGGTATTTCCTGCTGCAGTGGCTGCTGGGATGTGGACCTGTGGGGTCTTGGCGTTTTGCTGAGTGGTGCCCGTCATCTGGGGACAAAAAGAAACAATCACGCATTAGATGAAAAATCGAAACCGGAAGAAACGGGAAATGCATGTTATATGTTTTTTGTTGTTTTTTTTCATCTGAGCACAATATCGGAAATTGAAAAACGAATGATACACGGATTCATCTCCTTGTGGTGTGAAAGCGATCAACCAGCCGCCATTATAACAATGTCAAACTCAAATTACCTTCGATCAAATTAGCCAGTCCAGCAAAATGAAATAAAAAGCAAGCTTCTATAAAATATGGTATGTATTTTGTTTGAATTAGTCATTTAAAGGTGCCATATGTAAGAATGTGGCCAAAAACAGTTACTACATTCAAACTCAAAATACCGAGGTCTTTTAGGTTTTCTGACGTAACTGGCAACCCGTGGTTGCTCGGCAGCTGAGACTCTAATGACTGCAATGATAGGACGGCGGTAGGTGGCGCCACATGCCAAAACACGATTTCAAAACATAAACATGATTTGCAGTCTGCAAAATATTTTTTTAATGCAAATATTTTGGCTGGTTAGTTCAGTTTGTTATATGAACATTATTCCTGAGTCTCTGTGACATATTAAGAGGATTTTATGGCCAGTTGCTTTAGATTTATTACATAATGCACCTTTAAAGGCGCCATATGTAAGAATGTGGCCCAAAAAAACGGTTACTACACTCAAATTCAAGATACCGAGGTCTTTGAGTTATGTTTCTCCGCCATTGTAGCTGAGAGGTACTGTAACTGGCGACCCATGGTTGCTCAGCAGCTGAGACTCTACTGACTGCAATGATTGCCATATGGCGGTAGGTGGTGCCACATGCCAAAACACAATTTCAAAACATAAACATGATTTGGAGTCTGCAAAAGGTTTTTTTAATGCGAATATGTTGGCTGTACTGTTGTTGTTGGTGAATTCAGTTTGTTATATGAAAATTATTCCTGAGTCTCTGTGACATATTAGGAGGATTTTACAATCACTTGCTTTAGATTTATTACATAATGCACCTTTAAAGTTGCCTGAAACCGATTGTACCAAAATCTGTAACACACCCTTATTGACGTGCGATTACCCTCAGACGATCACATTATCCCATGAGCGCGAGCTTTACAGCCGCTTGTGGGGTCTAAGTAATTTTTTAATCACTTTTCAAAAGCAGTACGGTACAGAGTGCTGTTAACACTGGCAGACTACAAATGAGGATGAAGCCGGAATGAATAATTGCTGCTTGACAGGTCAGTGGCCTTGTAATGAAGCTGTTAGGCAAGATGCATGAACCGCGTTAGATTATTACAGTAATTGAACAAGGTGTGCTCGGGTCATATATAGATTCCTGTTAAATTATACCGTCAAATATTCAATTCGTAGTTACCAACAGCGCGGTGACGCTTCAGAAAGTGCGTTCACAGCTGGTCAACTTAGATCACTGTGACCTAGTGTGCACGAACACGGACTTTTAAATCACTATCAGCATTTCAACATGTGCAATTTTTGTGACGTCTTCCTTGCAGTCGTACTTCTACCTTTTTATCTCTTTTTTGTTTTTTGCTGATATTGACATGCGGTGCTTTGCATTCGGCAGCCTTGGTTCCCGTTTCTGAGTATCCTGCACCTGCTCTGCCTGTCAAAGCACTTTGTTCACTTTCAAAAGGTGCTCAACCATATTAATTATTAAAAACCGGTGGAATCAAGAGAGAATCGTTTCACGTCTCCTGGTGTTTTCTTTGCTGCGGGGGTGGCCAAAAAAAAAAGTTACATGCTTCACAAACACAAACCACTATCTTCTTCTCCTTTACCCCACTTTCCTCTCTCGTTCATTCATTCTCTCTGAGGAAATGAGTCTAACAACCACCCCCCCCCTTTTTCCGGGGTGGGGTGAGAAGAAGCTTCAAGTCTTAATCCCAGCCCCAAATGGAAAATAAATTAGCTTCTTCACACTTAACTAGCTCTCATTTGCATTTGCCAAGTGCGCAGACTGCAGCTCGGGAGCTCTCCCCTGGCACTAATCCTCTGGGCGCAAGCAGACAGAGGTGGTGTGGATGAGGAGGAGGAGGAAGGGGGTGAGGCAGTCAAAGGAACCTGCTCTACCTCACCTCCATGCGATGATGGGTAATCGCCTGAGAGTCAGGCTATGTTTGACCAGTTGGTGGCATCTTTTATATGATTTTTCTCTTGCAATTGTGGTTAAAACCATAATATTACTCATGATTTACTGATTTAACATTGCTGCCAATGGAGGCAAAGGGAAGTCAAGGGAACCTCACGTACCAGTGGTGGTACACGTATCACAGCTCATAAAAATCCATAATGTTTTGACAGAAATGACACACGTGTATTTGTTTCTGCATAAGCTAGATAACATAAAACATTTAATATTTCCCATGGCATTGCTTTGTGTTTGAGCCATATGACCACTGACCTGTTGGCTCTCCTGGTACGATGGAGGATGAACACTCTGGGTGGCCATCATTGTCACTGCAGGTGCTGGGGATGCATGTTGCATAATGGGATTGCTTCACATTGAGACTGAGGGAAGAGACAGAAGGAACAAACAGAATAAATAAATAAATAAATAAAAAATAAAGCAAAAACATGAATCACGAGCAAGTAGTGATTAAACTTTATTTTATAGCAGCAGCCACCAGGTGCTGCTATGATTAAATTAATCCGAGATGGGATTGTCACCCAACATCTCTTTCCTCTCCACCCACTTCCCATCCCTTTCTCAATTTACAAATTTTATTATTATCATTATTACTTTTTTCCCCCTCAATCTCCCGTCTGTCTCCCTCTACATGTACTGCATCGAGCTGAAGCAGAAACCCAGGATGATGTATCAATACTCGGTAACGGCACAATGCTTCCGAGCAGAAAACGAAAACAGAACAACACAAACTCAATCATGGAGCCTTTTACAGAAACACTTTACATACCAGCAGGTTCATAATGACACCGCAAACAAACCCGACTACTTGTTTACCAATTACAGACAGCTATGCTTGTTCACTAATTACAGCTGGCTTTCAAGCAAAGCATCGCGGTAGAGTCACCTTGGTCTTCGTCTCGATGTGTTACTGCTGCTGCTGTTGCTGTTGTTTGTTGCACTGCTACCAAGCCAATCAAGAGGGCTAATTAAGGCTCTTGTTGACAGGCTAATTGCTATTGGCCGGAACCCCACAGGGCTGAGAGCTGTACCCTGTGGAATGCCGCTGTAACCACTGCCTTCACCCCCAGTGAATGAGCTAATTGTGTTCGCACATTCACACAAACACACACACACACAGACCCCTACCATTGCCCTGACATACTATAGGCAAGCACAGCAGGTGCTGCATCCTTAAGCTACATATAACCTATGTGTAGGCACTGCGTGAAAATGTCTTGTAAATTAGCTATTTGACCCGAGGAGGTTGACGGGAGTTGGTGGTAAATGTGAGGTTAGACTTTATGAGGATGGAAGAATTCGACCGCGTCAACATACGATAAAAATGAAGCCCTGGTCTCAGCAAACAGAGAAAAGTCTTTGCTATTTTACATTTCTGCAAAGTGGTGGTAAATATGTAGATCCTGTGGAGGGAAATAATTTTTTGTACTATATGTTAATATGTATTATCTTAATGTGAATACTCCTCTCATGGGGGTGAAAGGGTCACCGACATCGTGTAAGAAAGTGGGTAAGATGTCCACAGAACAACATCCCGTTGTTTTTGCATGGAAAAAATCAAGATCTTTTCCAGGCTCTGATCATTTTATGCCGAAACCTATCCCCATGCATGACCAGGAGATGATAATTACCATTGTCACTTCCATATTTCAGCCAAAAAGCACCACAATCACTTAAATAGTGCAATTTAGTGTCAGAATCACACCTGTCTTTGTTTTGCAAGACGATAATATGAAAATGGCGAGCACTACGGTTTAATTTGGTGCTCTCAACACTTGCTGGGGATCAAGAATCGGGGAAAGCGTCTTCCTTCATAGGCCAAGTGTTCACTGGATTCTTTGAGCTACTGCCCTTATTGGAAAAATGCCTCATAATGCCACATAAAGCCTTTAGTGGTTGTGGCAGGCAGGCTGCAATTACAATGGACCGGTGCACTTGGACTGAACGGTATTGACCTGCAGGAAAATGGCTAGATTATAAACTAGTGAAATAGAACTGGAACATCTGAGTGAAATCTTTGCACCAGTTGTAACATCCGTGAAAAGCTGCTGCCTCGGGGGGGGGGCGAAAAAAAACCTGTAAATCCACCAGACCACTAAAGCTAGAGATTTGCAGTGTTATGAGGTTGTGGCATGATGAGAAGAAACTATAATAACAATCAAAAAATATTGTATGAAGTGTAATGTAGATGTCTAACCTTTGATTTTAGAGGTGCCAACAGAAAATACCTTTATTATTGATTGTGAAGTTGAAGAGACTTTACCTTTCAGTGCATCCATTTAACAAGAGAGCTACAGGGTAAATAGACAGTGGCATAAGATAATTCTACAGGTGTGTAACATGAGAGCAAAATGTTGCTTGATGAGAATAAATCAGGTTTAAGGAAAGAGAGACACTAGTAAACCGTTTTATCAATTTCAAATGTCATATAAAACGGGGATTAAGTTGAGTATCCATGTGATTTCATGGTAAATTTTGCTCAGTAAAACCCAGTAACTTACATCTGTGCCCCACACTGCTGGAATAAATTTTAAAAAAGGCTCCTTGAGTGGTGTTCAAGTTCCTGCAGCCAGACAGGAAGTGATGCTTTAGAGTCAGGACGATACATGGCAGATGTTCCCCGAGACGGTGAGCTCATCGCGCACTCAGACCGAGACCTTGGCTAAAGTCTCTGTCTGGAAAAGTCTGAGACGAGTCAAACAGCTAACATCTGAACCCCGACCCCGCCGCTGCCAACATTCTGATGTCAAATGCTGGTTTAGCTTCATTGATGAGCTCTAATTTAGGGTTTTCACTGCACATCTGTGCATGTTATCATATCCCACTGCGTCTGTGTGTGTGTGTGCTGTGCATGTATTCAGGGCAACATTATATATCAGTGTTTTGCGTCGTGTTTGTTTACATTTTGTTCGTCTTCCGTGTGCGTGTCTCCACGATTCATTGTGAGCACTGATTGCGTCTCCTGGTTTCTGTTCTCATTCCAACTGGTATCAGCTGAAAGGCATCTTCTCTGTTATCAGTCCTCATTTTAATTGCAAATGCAGCGAGCGTGCTAGTGATTAAATGGAAAATTGCACATTAATTGATGAGACTGGAGATAAAGCAATTCCAATTACTGCGCAGTATTTCAGGCGGCCTCTCAAGTTCCGCCGTCCCTCGAAGGAATGAGCCACCGAACGCCGAATTTGAGCAGGCAATCGTGCATCCATAAATAAACACAAAGAGACGCCTAAAATGCACAAAAACATGACGAACAATGGCCGCAGAGATGTGAATGTACAATCAAGACAAACTGCAAGAAACACTGACAAAGATGACATTTGATTTCAACAGCCACAATAATAATAAAAACATTTTAAAAAGATCCCACAACCACCCTCTCTGGATCGACCAAAGGTGTACGGTTACACAATAAGTTGTAAAATTCGTTTGGCGGACAAATAGCGTGTTTGTTCCCGAACAAAGGCCTTTAAATTATTACACAGTTCATAATGCAAATCAATTGAAAAGTGCCTGCAGTCACAATCAAAATTCAAAGCAAGCATAAAATGGAAAATGAGAAGTAGGCATAAAATTAGTCCAACAAACATCAAAGGCTTTTCCGAATTTGGATTTAAGGCACTCCTACTTTCTTTATTGGATTCTGTGCAGTAAGAAACGCTTCTATTCACCATTCAATTTTCCAGCGATTCTCTAGCACAGAACAGGCCCCTTTGCTCGATATTGATGCGAAGCTTGGTCAGTGGCAAAGCTGCGGTTTCTCTCCATTTACCAGGCACATTGAAATGAAAATCCATATCTGGTTACATATGATGGGATCACTGCCTCTGGCCTCCACACTCCAACCTCTGCTTTGGTTTGAAGGTGAATTCACTGCACAGTGTTGAACTCCTTTTAAAATGTAGAATGGGAATACTTCCTGCTTGTGATTTTAACCCATGAAAGCAGCATCCTGGGGCACGCGTGTTGCACTCTAGATCGTGACCTGGCAGTAGTTTGGCACCATGATCATTAAAGGAAAGACTTGTGTTACATAAAGATGTGATCTCCTCTCATGTGGGGGCTATCAACACTTCGCTGTCTGCAAAATTGAGAGGGGTGGAGAGAGGTGCCAGAGCTGACACAGTCGCACCAAATTTCCTCTATTGCACACTTGTGAAACTGCAAATAACGATGCTGTTGAGTTGACCGTTTGATAAACCTCTTTTCGAAATGACAGTGTGATTGGTATGGAGTATGGAGTGCAATGCTAAGTGTAAATGCCTGATCTATATCATATTGTTCATGATAATACTGTTTACCATGTAGCCATAAAGCAATGTAAATAAATATGTTTTCCCTAACTGGTGTAAAAGGATGCAGGTATGTAGGTAGGTAGATATATAAATGTGCGTACATATACATAAATAAATACACTAACTGGGACATGATTTTGTGTTCAATGTGTGTAATTATTGATGCACAGCATAAAGCACGTAATAATGAATGGCCTTCACAGAAAGTATGGAAGATGGTTTTGATAAACGGCTTAATGGAAAGAGAACTAACAGCTTTCTTTGAATCCTGTGGATCCTCATTTCAACTGGATTCTCATTAAAGCGCTGTTCCAGAACAGCCAGACTTTGCCCTTAAATCACGTTGTTATCTTTGTATACATTTATTTACATCAATCAGTATTGATCACCAACCGAGCTGGTCTCGGGGGGGGGGGGGGGGGGGGGTTGGGGCTTGAAATTATGCATGCTGTTTTTCATCAAACAAGTAAAATCCTCCAATCACCTTAGACAGTTAGACAGTCCGTTTGCTTTCATTACCCACAGCATTGCTGAGATGAAAAATAATTTATAATTTTACAAGGGCAGTCTACAATTCTGAAACAAATTAGCACAATCCCCTATGCCAATTTATTGAAAGCCACAACAACAACAACAAAAACAACAACAGTGCAAAGCTGACAAGTGATGGATTGGATCTGATTCTCAGAATTATTCCATAAATAATACTGTATCATCAGCATATACAATTAAACACAGTTTATGCTTCAGGTTGCAGCACTTGTATCCATTCTGACACCTGATGTGATATCACATGCATCAAATAAAACATTTTGGGTGCCGTCATTTGCACATTCTCCCCCATCAAAATCCCATTTAATCTGTCCTGTTTGATAGTTAAAGGTTTGACCTGCAGACGCAATGAATAGCATTTGGAAGTGAGCATGTCACCTTGGTCAAACATTATGCATCGCGATGCCCTGCAAGAGGAGAAGATGAATAAATAAATCAGGTGTTTTTGAATATGAGTGGGATCTAATCATTGCCTTATTGTCAGGCCTGATTTACACTGCAAACACCAGGAGGCAAGGCCTTGATGGTGTTGAGTAAACTGGTGGAGGGAACAGTGGAATGGTAATGAGACTGGGACAGTGGTGGTGGTGGTGGTGGGGGTGGGGTTGCCTGTTTACACATTTGTGCTTGCACTCAACACGGAAGTCGGAAAGCACACAGATCGGAGCGCAAATACCCCGTACACACACGCTCAGGAATGGGCATGAATGCAAACACACCGTACATTAATGCGAACACTAAATACAAAGATAGCAAAGCTTCAACTTGTGTCATCCTGGGGGCAATACACACACACACACAAAGTGTCCTGCCCTTCCACGCAAGAACACCATACATCTGCACACATGTGCACTCAAAGGCGTGAGTGCATTCACAGCCAGAGGCAAAGATAGTCACACCAGTGGTCTTAGGGCTACAAATAACCCCCGGGCTATAGAGAGCTCCAAACATACTGCAGTCAGGGTCCAGTCCACACTCCCAGACCACCTCATTAACCTGAGCCAGCAGCCCTCCCTCCACACCGCCTCACAACACCCTGCCCCTCGCACAACCCACACTTGCAATTCATACGAGTATCATTTATTCATCCGCTCTTGTTGATTGGATTCATCGTCCTCCACGAGATAGAGAAGGCGTTGGATTGTGGAGCTCGGTGAAGGACGTTTCAATGCGGCATCGACTGGCGGCTTAACCGCGGGGTTCAGGAAGATCACAGGCGAAGGTGGCGAGGCACGGTGGATTACCGCACCGCATTGTTTGGAAGAAGTCATTTTAAGGGTTTGAGAGGGAGGGACCTCATATCTCGACAGAGATCTTTAGAGTTGCTAGGTGCTGCCTTGTTGTGAACAGTGCATCCAGAGCACCGTGATGTGAAAAGTCGCACAGAAATGCGAGGGACTTGATCAGCTGAGCAGCACAACTCACCAGTCAAATGCTGTCCCTACGCCTAAGTCTTATAATTACGGAGTTAGCTATTAAACAAAGGGCAGTTCATTAAATGATCACAAATTAAAGTCAGAATTTTTGAAGGTCAATGGGCTCCATCACAGTCAGTGCGTTAACATGCATGTTAAAAGTCCAACTTTAGTCAGACTAAGACAATAATTAGGTTTTAAAGAAGTTAGTTGGACTAAAATCAAGCTAGTCTTAGTCAGACTAACATAACTTGGATAATACGATTCATAGTCCGATTACTCCTGCATGTATACGCTCAGTCAGACCGGAGTTGGGCTTGGCTCCACTCAGCAGTCCAGCAAGAGGAAAAATGGCAATTAAATAAACGTCTAACTTGTTGTGATTTGTAAATTAAACCAATGATTGTTGACATAGTTAAGAACACCGAGTCCTTTGACATTTCCCTCCCCTCACTCACTGGACTTATTTCACTCGAATGCTTCCACTGACTCGTCCTTCTCAATTTCCAATGACATTTTATGCTTGAATTTAAATTTATAACCTTTCCCGTTCATTGTTTCACACTGAACTTCTTAATGAACGTCCTTCACATATTCAAATATGCCCCACAGCCATAATGAAGACACAAGGATTTCCCCCGGGTGTAACAATTTGCGAGATTCATCTCTTCCTTTCGAACTGCTGACAATGGTGTCGGTGCTCCAATCTGACTGCAATTCTTGTGTTTTCTTTGTATTTATGCAAATGTTTGTTTGGATGTTAGAGATTCCGGGGCTGATTGTCTTCCTTCCTGCTTTTTAAAAAAAAGTAGATTAATGTCTCAAGTCGATGAGAAAGTGGTAAAATTACAGAATGGAGGACATTTTTTTTTGTAATTCCCAGAGGACAGGGGGGAAATAACATTAAAAGCCAGTAATTTAATGAGGTGAGTTCTTTTTTCTGTTAGAGGGTAAAATAAAACGAATTAAATATTTGATATTGTGGTTGCGGGTAAACGATTCTTGCATCCTTAACCATGTGTATCCAGGATTGCATGTTTCTAACCTATTTATTATTACTAATTTAATAAAAACAGGACTGCATCCATGTGTCTCTTATGTTCTGTCAGGTTAGGTTTTAGTTTGTTTGCACTTCAGCCTCCAGCTGCCATTTTACATTTCTGCAAACCACAGACGTGAGCTCAACTTCAACCCTTTTTTTGTGCTGATAAACTGTTCCTGGCTGTGAATATATTGAGTTCAGGCACAGTGAGTAACCTGTAGTTGCATTCAAGATCATGTTTTTTTTCCCATAGCATACATGCTGCCAGATGAAGAATCAGTTATGTCCTCATAACACTGCAAAATCCATGACAATGCACAGTGTTGCAGGATGAAATCTGCTGGTTGGTGAAGATCTAAAATGCCACTGCCACACCCAACCTCTCCTAAATTCAAAAAACTTGACAATTCCATCCATCCATCCATCTTCTACCACTGTATCCTCCACATGAGGGTCACAGGGAGTTCTGGTGCCAATCCCAGTTGACATAGGACATCACAGGGCCACATAGAGTCAAACAACAACCATCCATGCATTTGCTTCATCCCCAAATCTGCATGTTTTTGGACTGTAGGAGGACACAGGAGAACCTGGAGAAAACCCATGCAAAAAAATACAAATTTCGAATACTACCCATATAGACATGCACTGTATATCTACATATTGTGTCACAACACTCAATAACACTGACTTTCTTGCTAAAATGACCCACAAGTTGTGATCGGAGAGATCTATCTCACAGATCTCACTCATGAATGTGAAACCAGCTTCCGTGCAACTCAAATATGCCAGAGTGAAGGTTTGTTTGCTCCCAACAGGCTGCTGCAGCACGATCCTCAATCCTCCTATATAAAAAAAAAATACAAATAAATACAAATAAGAACGCGGACACGCTCGACTGCCTGTGCGGCGTACGCGTGGCGTGCAGCGAGCCGATTGTGTTCTCAGAGCTGCTTCGTCGAACCTCGTCGCGTTTTCCGGCTCCGTCACAGATAAATTTACACAAACTGGCACTGCATCATTTCCTAAAACAAACACACGCACATGAACAGACACTCCTGGGATGAGTGTGGGTGGGGAGAGTGGATAGTGCCAACAGTGCATTTACTTCCACCCAACAGAAATAGCACTGCAACAGAGTCTGGGATGGTGCAAGGCTCTTAAAGACGACGACGACGAGTGGATTGAGAATCTCGAGATTTATTCACTCAATGTCGATCACTTTTCCAATGATATTACAATTTTATATCCCATATTTCTACAAGACCACACATGATTGGGAGGTCATTGGTGAATTAGCCATTGGTGTGTTTGAGGTATAACACGCAAAAATGAAGTTATGATGGAAACTGAATGATCACTAAAATGATGGAACTGGTAGTAAAAATATATATAAAGACGTACAGAAGACGAACCGCTTCATTAATTAAGTCTTAATCAACTTCTAGTTCTTTCCCAAATCCCAAGGCTGGAAACGCAGAAGATACAACCTCCTTCAATAAAATCAGTTAAGCCATTTTAATGTTGAAAGGTGCTCCACAGCAAAGTGTCTGGCACACACATACACACACACATATACAGGAGGAAGCATTTCCTCTGCTAAGCTGATAATCATCAAAACATTGAAGGTAGAAAAAATCCCGGTGAAATTGGACCAGCCGGGCTCATGGAACGGAAATGCAATCTTCATAGAGTTTCCCCTTCTGAAGCCTTTGCCTGACACTTTTGGCGCTTTGCTTCAGCTGTCGTGTTCGCCGGCGTCAAACACATTGTGCGCGGCTTAATCTGTCACAGCATCTGTACACTTTTCCCCCGTCTTTATCAAGAGTAAGTGAGTACCATCCGTGACACTCCCGGACGACTTTAGCTACCGGCGAGGGGCAACGAGACTCGCGGATTAGATCGTAGTCGTGTCACATCGATACAAAATGAGTTCAAATCGTCCTATATCAGAATATTTCCCTTATATGTTTGTAAAAATCAAAGCTAACAAGGTATATATATATATATATAATATACAGTATATTAATCTTACTATGGAAACACAGCTAATGCATTTTGTGAAAACTCGACCTAGTCCCCAGGCTCACATGTTGCAATTGTATTTTTCCCTAAAACCACAGACGCAGTATATGTTAACGCACATTTAGGAGCGAACATTACTAATTTGCATGCATATCAATGTGATAGTGTTTCAACTGCTTCAAGCACTCTTGGCTAGAATGAGGACATGAGCGTCACGGTATCAATTCCTGATCAAGACTTAAATTATAACCTGAATTTAAAGGTGCATTTACTGCAACTGGCCATAAAATCCTCTTAATATGTCACAGAGACTCAGGAATAATGTTCATTTAACAAACTGAACTCACCAACAACAACAGTACAGCCAAAATAATTGCATTAAAAAAAAATAGTTTGCAGACTGCAAATCATGTTTATGTTTTGAAATCATGTTTTAGCATGTGGCGCCACCTACCACCGTCTACCAATCACTGCAGTCAGTAGAGTCTCAGCTACCGAGCAACCACGGGTTGCCAGTTACGTCGGAAAACGAAACCTAAAAGACCTCGGTATTTTGAATTTGAATGTAGTAACTGTTTTTGGCCACATTCTTACATATGGCACCTTTAAGTTATTGGCACAAAAGGTAAGGGTTAGGAAAAGATAGCGTCTTAATGGTTACATCCTCTCCATAAAAGAACAATGCATCACAATGTTAAAATAAACCAGCATGTACCCATAACAGCATTAAAATGCATTTAGGCTATTTTAGTATCAAAAAACATGTATATTTTTTATTATTTATGTATTATTTCTTCCTTGATCCTTGCTATAGAAATCTCTTTTATGGGGCAGATGTGGCCAAGACACCTCGCAGGTTACAGTTTAGTTAGATCATACACAACACGTATAGAATACAGAATATAATATAAGTCAAACACGTAAAATAATGGAACCGATTCAATTAAAACAGCTGAAACATATTTATTACACCTTCACTATAATACTGTTTAACTTAGATTTAACATTTTCCAGGAGGGATTATAAGTAGAAATAGTAGTAGTAGTATTTTTTTAATTAAATGTTAAATAGATTTTTCACTTTTACCAAAATTTGAAAAGTTATATAATCATAACAAAACCAAAAAAATCTGGAAAAGCCAGTTGGCAGAAAGGTGAGGTCTTAAATAGTTCATGTAAGGTTCCCAGATTTGAGCAAAACACTTGGAAACCAGTGTTTTCTATTTATTAAGTCTAATAAAAAAAAAGCTGGCGTGTTGTCATGTCACGTCATCATGTAAGATTGCAGTAATATTAGGATGAAGTATCACTGTCCGCCATCCTTTCTTTATGTTTCAGTGAGTGGTTTAAGTAGAACAAATACCACATTGCCGATTATTGACATTATCGGTTTTATTGGGTAAGTGTTATTTTGTTAGCGTTTTTACTTCTTCCTTAAACACCATAAACATCTCACTCTTGATTTGTGTTTGCTTATTGCAAAGAATACAGGAAAAAAATAAAAAAATAAAAGCCATACATCACTTTACTTCATCACTTTTAACATCACTTTATATATGGAGTAATACAAATGAGAAGTTTCCGTTTTTCAAGTTCTGCTCTTGACACGATGATTACAGATAGGTTAAGCTCCACATTATTATATTCTCTATTAGATCAACCTGGGCGAATTATGGAACAGATTTTAATGAAGCAAAATTAATTTACTTAAACGTGCCATAACGTCTTCTTGATGGTGCTGCGTTGACCGCTTGTGGCACTTTCAGCTAAAATGAGGAAACGATTTAACCATTTCCTCGTTACAATAAACGTTGTTCGGTTTAAGGCCACAAAAAAATTACGGACATTAAAAAGACGTCAGTATGTCCTCATTACATCGCTCTTTTGCCCCAAATACCTAAGAACTGCATCACTACTGGTGATATGTCCAACACAAATGTTATCTGACAATTTTATCTTGGTTTTTTTTTGGCGACGGGGGTTGATTTACAACTATTGATTTACCCAGAAGCTGTCAAACGCTCCTTAAATTTAAGCCGTCTACCATCAGAAAGCCTTTAGATATCAGACGCGCAGGTGCAGATGCACAGCTGAGGCTTCATCTTGAAAAGAAACCCAGACAGTCGCGGGGGGGAAACAAACAAGAAATGAAGTGGAGTCGTTCTGAAATGTGAAGACCAAATAGTGAGGCCAACATCAGTGGTGTTTGCTGCTCTTGGCTGGACAGCCTCTGTTTATTTTAGTGTCGGGGGGTGCAAAGAGAGACGGCAGTTAAATGGAATTCTTGGAAACACCAAACAAACCCATATTAAATTCCTCCTCCCCACACCCACCTGAAAAGCCATAGGGAGCCTACACGGCAGGGGAGGACAGACAGAGATGTGTGGACAGTGATGCATGCAGGAGTAGTGGGGAGACAAAAAAAAGGGTGAGAGGACTGAGAGAGAAAAGACATGAGAATGAGGGGAGGCAGATGAAGATGTCGCATGTCAGGGAAGAGGGAGGACATGGAGCAAAAGACAAGAATGCAACGTTGGGATGTAGGTCAAGAGGACGCTGGGTGTCAGCAGAAGAAGCGCAGATCCGCCAACCACGAAAAGGGAGCTTAAAGAGGAATGCTCCTGCCACAATTTTCCCTTTCAGCGAATAACCAGCAGCAAAAGGTGTCCACCATGCATTTGAGGCTGTGAGATGTTCTCTGCTACCTGCACGTATGTCAAAGTGCCAGTTATGTAAGTCATTGTCCTGCTGTTACAGTGATGAACATCACTTTTCATCCACATCCAATATCTAAGCACCATTGTCCACAGTGGCCATCCTTCCGTTTCCCTTCCACAGGAGACAAAAAAATCTATCTGCCGCGAAAAAAAATAACAGCAGATGTGCTCACCAATCATGATGAACTTCCCAACCAACATACATCAAAAAAACCTGTTCAAATGTGGAACTCAAACACCTATCAGTGCTGCCCAAAGACACACAGCAGAAGACACATATTTAGAACACGTCCAGTCAGAAGCACCAGGGCCTCCGATTGGACGACGAGTGCAAGGATAATAATAATAATAATAATAACAACAACAACAACCCTAACAGCATTAATAATCGGTGAAAAAATGAAGTGTTAAATAGATTTAATTTGATACGGATTTAATTAAATCCCCACAAAAGACAACAACCTTCAAGGTATGATTGCAGAGCTCCTCAATGCTTCTATTTGGGGCAACAAGAAAAAAAGTCTCCATCAACCTAAAATAAAGACTGTAAGTCTCCGGGTCAAATTTAAAATATCATATCTGTCTCAGATTAGAGGAAAAGATGTTTTCCGTTTCATAAAGAAAATAAAGCGTTTTGACTAATTTTGTCTTGTGGTTCATTGCATTGTGTATCGAGTCGCTGACCAATGTATTACAAATGCAGTCTTTCACTATAGAAACAACAGAAACTAAGTTACAAAAATGTGAAGAGAAAATTTATACTACGTTGTGCAAACTATTAAAGGTCTCCCGATTGCTGCTGTGAGTTTATTATCGTCAGAAATAGCAACAGGACTGAGAATGGAACAGAAATATGTCGGGTCAGCGAGTAAAGGCTAAGAGTCAGCAGCCTACTGAGGATATCATTTTTTGTTTTCATTTTTCTCTCTTAAGAGATGACAATTGGTCTTGGCCACTCAAGTTTGTTCTGTGTTTTGAATAAATGGCTTCTACTTGCTTCATCCTTTAGGTGGTGCACTGAGCCAGATTTTTCCTGATGTCAGTGACCCAGTGTTTTATCCTGCCTGATAATGGTATGTAAAGGAAGACAAAGCCACGTAAGACTGAGAGAAATAAACAAAGAGGGTACACGACGACAGTTTAATTTGTCGTGCGGTAAATCACGAAGGACAAAAACTGCAGGTGCCTCAACAACAAACCCATCGAGGAGAACAACTGACGAGCCAGAGCTGCACTCTGTGAGCCGGACTGAGCTGCTTTAAGGTGCTCCAACCTTACCGCCCCTCCCCATGACACCTCCCCCTCTTTCTCTCCGTCTCTCTCTCTCTCTGTCTCAGCTGAAGGGACATCTGGAGCGCATTAAAGCACTGTGGACATCAGATCTCCCCAGAGCGCCCTGACTGGATGGGTGGCCCACTGTGGCCCCCTTTCAGCAGCAGGGCCCAGCCCTGCCTGATTGATGGCTGGGAGTACCACACGCACACTTAACACTCACCCACACTGACAAGTTACACACGGTTTCGCATCCAGTGTTTCTGGACCGCAGCAAACGCCGGGCGGCGCCGCGAACACACGGATTAATAAGGACACGCGTGTGTGTGCGCAGTCTCGCCAATCAATCGTAGCTCGAAGTCACTTGATACGACTCATGTGCTCCTGCGTTTCTGGCCCACAGCATGTTACGGAGTAAATTTAGACCCGATGTGCTCAAGTGCGCCATAAAACAAGGCTGTAATCAATAAGGTAATTGGGTTTTAAAGAAATAGTATGGAACTTTTTAGGGGGCTGGGATGTAATCAGTGTTTCACATGCAGGTGACTGTGTAAATCAGTGAAATGTGCCTCCAAGTGACGACATCGGGGAAACGATTTTATGCATTTTACAAAGGCTCACGTCAGCTTAAGTATATGCTATCTTAAGAATGTGTACATTCATTTTACCTGGTGTTAGACAATATAATCCATTGATAGAAACAGTTAGAGCACATGTGTCAAACTCAAGGCCCGGGGGCCAGATGTGGCCCGTAAGTCATTAATTGGTCTTAAAAATCTGTGTTAAAATAGGTCTATGCTGATTTAAGGCGTGTGTTAACCATAAACTACATTTCCCACAATGCATAGCGATTGCATAATTGTATCATTGTATATGCATCATGCGACTAGTGAAATTGAATAAGTAATAAATAAAGAAAGTTATTTAGCAATGTCACGGAGTAGTTACCTTTATTTAACATTACATTTGGTTACATTTATTCTGTATGACAGTTACATCTGGCCCTTTGAGGGTAACTATTATGCTGATGTGGCCCTCAGTGAAAGTGAGTTTGACACCCCTGAGTTAGAGGCTTTCAAACTTAGAAGTCACAAAACAACATAGTTGAAGTGTAAGATAAAATCATGTCTTTTTGTTGCCAATGGAAGTGACATAAACATTATTTTCTCGTTACATAAACACTGTCTAATAGTGAGACAACATGGTGAACATATCTAGCATAGACTCAAGCTGACAAAGACTAAAAATCTGTGTTTTTCTCTTGCCTCTTTCACTCCGCACTTCCCACAAACTATCCCTTTAATAACAACTCCAAGCATGTAGCGCTAATACGGAGACACTAAGACAACTACGAGCTTCACCAGATCGTCAAAGCACTCGCCGTCACCTCGTTCACACACGTAAAGATAAAAATCAAAGCCCGTCCTGTTTTTTCCACAATTGTACTTTTTCATTAAATTGTGGAACAGACATTTCTCACTTTACCCCCCCTTCCCTGCTCGTATATGATACCCATGCGATGAGAGAACACAAACTTTTTTTTAAATGAGGAAAGTTCAAAGAACACCCTCGTTCCCCCCCGCAAATTGCTTTGCCGGATTTGCCATTTCAAATAAATTGCAGCATTGGCCAAAATTTGCAATTCACAGGAAGTCTTCCCCCTCGCCACACACAAGAGGTTAATCCATATTTCGCATTTGAATATAAGATGGGAGAGGAGAGAAAAAAGGGGATGGGGAAGATAGGTAACTCTTTGCCAGGAGATGAGGAGCAGGGAGGAGGGGGGAGAAGCTGTGGGAGTGAAGAAAAGGCGAGAAAATGGGAAGAAACAGGCATCATTTAGAGTAAATGGCATCCAAAAACCCTCTCCAATTATCTTTGCCTACCATGCCAGTGAGACTGACTTAATTAAAATGACTTGAAGGGGAGGGGAGAGAGAAAAGGAGTCTGCCAGTGATTGAGGGGGCAGGCAGGCGACGTATCTGCACTGAAACACAAAGCTCAGGCATCACGCAGGCTGTCGACCACTCTCCCTTTTCAATTCCCGACTTCAATAAGAATAAAGAAATAATAAAAAAAAAAAGGAGATGGGCCTCTCACCATTTGCAGGCATGTAATTGTGCTATTTAAATCCTACATTTTTTTTTTTTTTATCATTGTGAGAATATTCATGGGCGGGGAGGAAGAGGAATGTTCAGTAAGAATCCGGACATTAAAACACAGCGTTTTGTTTTTTCTTGCCCCCACTCCCTCCTTCTTCTTCTTCTTCTTCCTATAATCTTTCTGCCTTTTTCCTGAGAGAAACCTCTGACAGTGACCTTTTCACATGAGGTCTGTTACTATGGAAACACCAGTCCAGCCCGTCATATGTTTGGTGTTTTCCCTGTCGGGTACGGCCAACCCGGAGAGAGAGGAAAGAAAGAAACCATCACGTTTAAGTATTTGTCTGCGTGTCTTACAGGTTTCCACGAGAGTGCACTTACAGGCAGAGGCAGAAGAGAGCGCACTGCAGCAAACATATGGATGAAGTCTATTTCAAATGAATATTGCATTACTTTCAACTTTTTTCATTATAGTGTGTGTTTTTTTTTTTTTTCGACAGTGATAAAGTTGAAGTGCGGTTGTTTGAAGGTGCTGACAGTCACTGTCTTACTTAGGTGACTGCACCGTGCACACTGCAAACATCAGGAAAAACTGATTTTTAGTCCCTTCATAAAACGCTTAAACCGAACAAAATCTGCACCAGCTTCAGTACGCTCTCTTAAGAATGCACTTACCACTTTATATCCCCCTTAGACAGTCTGTTCCAACTATGTAAACCACTCATTCACTGCACCAAAATCCCAAAAATTCACTGCTGTGTCATCAGTGACAAGCATCACTTCCAAGAAAAGGAAAGTAGACGCGGTAAAGTTACTCTTTTGCTAAAATACATTTTAAAAAAAGTCAGTGTGTTTTGCTTGTGGGTTGTGGTCTCTGTGATAAAAAAAAAAGAAAAACGAAAGAAGGTCAACGTCTGTGTCACTACACTTGGAAAACATGCAGAACTGGATCGGTTACAAGGACAAAACGCTATTGGATCAAAAGATTAACACGTAGAGCGGAGTTCGGTGTCCGACGAATAGCGTCCACAAGAACCGCACTCACTGACAAGAGACGACGTTTCGCCGCGGAGAAGCTTGTAGCTAAGAAACCTCAGTCTGACGGAGAGCTTTGCTGCAGTGAACAAAGTCCAAAATGTTGGGAGAGAAGGGGGGGGGGGGGGGGGGGGGGAAGAAGAAGCAAGAAATCTTTGGCCTGCTGTGAAAACCACAAATGTTTATATTGGCGAGATGACTCCTTACATGAGACATGAGAGATTGCAGCTCTCAAAGAACAGGTGTGGGTATAGATCCGATCAATTCAGCTCTGGCGTCACAAGGACTGGATTCAAGATATGATAGAAATCATCAGACCTAATGCAACAGATTGTAAAAGTAAATATTCAACCTGTTAAATAATTTACCCTCACACCAAGAAGGTGCTGGGTTCGATTCCCAGTCCCGGACCTTTTTTTTTTATGTAGAGGGTAAATGTGTGCGCATTCTCCGGGCTCTCCAGTTTCCTCCCAACCATCAAAACACGTATGAAGGTTAGAACATTGTGCAGCTTCGGTTGTATCATGACAACAAAGATCCTTTCCTTTTCCTTCCTTTCCTTACCCTAAAGCAGTTACATTAATGTTTTTTCTAATCTTACAGAAGTGAGGATTTGGATGCGTTTCAGCAGAGTAGCATCATCACAACCATCTGACATCTTGCAAAGAGAGAAGCACATCTCTTCCCCGCGCAAGAGCGTTTTTATGTCTTACGTGTTTAATAATTTAGCGTGGTCCTCAAGGAACGTTGTAAAAAATTAAATGAACATATAAACTTAAGATACAAATGAGCAAGTTTTAATGTTCACTTTTATGTTCCGGACTTTTACTGTAACTGTGCTGCTGCTGCTGCTTTATCCTGGTCAGGTTATGAAACAGGTCCTTGTCCTCAGTGTGAATAATGTGGTTAATTTAAAGGTGCCATATGTAAGAATGTGGTCAAACGGTTACTACATTCAAATTCAAAGTACCAAAGTCTTTTAGGTTTCGTTTTCTGACGTAACTGGCAACCCGTGGTTGCTCAGCAGCTGAGACTCTACTGACTGTAATGATAGGTAGACGGCGGTAGGTGGCCCCACATGCCAAAACATGATTTCAAAACATAAACATGATTTGCAGTCTGCAAAATATTTTTTTTAATGCAAATATTTTGGCTGTACTGTTGTTGTTGGTGAGTTCAGTTTGTTATATGAACATTATTCCTGAGTCTCTGTGACATATTAGGAGGATTTTATGGCCAGTTGCTTTAGATCTATTACATAATCCACCTTTAAGGCTAAATAAATGTATAAACAAGAGGGCCTTTTCTGCAACCTCGATCACTAGATAGAAAAAGAAGAAGCTCCAAAACATATTCAACTTCATATCACAATTCACCAAATACTGAAATGTGTCCAGCACAATTTTGGCCTTTTTGTCTAAAGTCATCATTCTTTCCGAATGGTTTCATAACCCACTGCTCTACAAAACACTGGAGGAAATTTTCTTTTTCAGTCAGTAAATTATAATGTGGCTGATGTCAATAAACACACACACACACACACACACCTCCCTCACACCTCGTTCATCCAAAACACACCGACTGCTCATGTGTCACCGCTAACGCCTGTTCCCGTGCTTTTGTCTTTGGCGTATTGTGATGCACTGTACAGCGCTTCTCGCAGGCACAACAGGCTGTTTCATCAAATGTGTTTGGACAGAAGGTTGGTGGGCGCCATAATCTGTACTTTAAGTGCGAGGAATACTGCAAACATCTATATGATAATCACCGGGAGTGCGGCGAGAAACACTGTATTTATATATGCATTGTCTGGGAAAAGAGGTGGCAAAGGTGGCGTGGATGCAAAAAAAACAACTTTAAAATGACCTATTGATGCAAATTTGAGAGAAAGAACTATACTTCTTCAAAGCAATGTAGAAAAGTGTAAATGAACAACACTTTGTTTCTCAATAAAGTTGTTTTTAACGAGTGCGTGTGAGAGGTTTGGAATTAGACACAGAGGGAGAGACAGACGGAGAAAAGGGAAGGTTAAGTTAGCATGACAACCGCTATTTTGATGGGGCTGAAGCCAAGTATCTCCACATATCCACTTTCCCACTCCTATTCATCCCCCAGTGCTCCCTTCTTTTCCATCTCCTCTCCATACTCCTTTCTTCCCAGACTCACATTCTCCTTCTACAACATCTTGCCCCTGTGCTCAGGGAGCTTCACATTCCCTCGCGTTGAGCTTTTTCGAGAGAGAGAGAATCATTAGAGAAAACAAAAGAGTGAAAGAAAGAATATTAATCATCCGACCAAATGTGGTTGTTTGGTGGTCGGACAAATAAATAAATAAATGAAATGAAATGACAGTTTTTGTTCTCAACTGTGGCTGCGCCCCCCAATATTATCTCTGGGAAACCAAAGTCATTGCCAGCAGTCTCTCAAAATGAAAGACACAGATAAAGTGAGGATCGACTCAGTGCCCTTAACCTCCGGTGCTTCTGAGTGGCCAAGGCTGTTTTCTCTCCCCCCCCCCCCCCCCCCCCGCCCCGACTGCCACACACACACACACACACACACACACACACACACACACAGAGACACCGCGGTCTCAGCTCCAGTTGCCAGGGAGACCGCCATACCAGGGCTCTGACCCAGGAGGTTTGGGACTGTTTTTCAAACTCCCGCCCCCCCCAGCCCTCCCTCCCTCCTTCCTCCCCAAAATGCACAAGAGATGGCAGCTGTAGGACAGCTGTTCCTACGAGGGCCAGGCCTTATAGACCACAGCCATCAACCCACCATCACTGCAGCCGGAGCAGCGTTTTAGTAGACAAAAACAGCCCGCAGCCCAAATGATTAGACACATCTGCCTGACTTGGTGGATTGTTTAGGAAACAGGAGGTTCATTCTGTCTGTGCAGTGTAATGAAGACCTGACTGAGCTCCGTGCATGTCAACGTGATGTAGCGCCTATTAGCTTGTAGGTTTTTTTTTCCCAACTGTAATGCTTCAGAGTTATAATTCTCATTACCAGAGCAGTTCAAGAAATCATGCATTTTAATGTATATTGTTCCATATTGTGTTTCAAGGTTTCCTCGCTGTGTTTCTGGGAGAACAAAGGGGGCTATTGGAGCTGCCACACAGCTGTTGTTATGCCACAGATGTATACAAGAGAGAAAGCACTCAAGAGCGCGTACACCTCCGCCAAGGCCAATCAGTTACCCACAGTGTATCCGCATCATCATCATCATCATCATCATCGCCCGAAATCTAATCATTTCTTCCTCAGGCAAATAGCGACAGTACATCGCAAGAAGAGTCAATCAAATCAAATCTGTCCTTAACTTTCCTGAGTCCCGCTGCTCACAAAGAGACAGACAATCACGATTTGAAGAAGAAAACAACTTCCTTGCTGGAGGTGATGGACCCTTTGCAGAACAGCCATTCTAATGTGATGGCTCGGTTCAGGTCCTGAACCTGACGAAGCTAAATGGAACTCGGACAATATCCATTTAGTTCATTTACATTTGTGATTTTCCTACGATGACACCGTGTTATAACCCTAGCCCATTACAGAAACCTCTTGGTCTGCCATTCGTCTTAAAAACATATTATTTTAATCACTTGAATCTCTCCCACTTTCAGGCTTAGTCTGTCTTGTCAAAAAGAGCAAAATAAACTACTGGTAGTAGTAGTTGTAGGAGTAGTAGTAATATCACAACCTTGACCTAATTTCCACTCTGTGTCCATCCCTGAACTTCTCTCGATAGACTCTGGGATGCCTATTTGCATACTGTCCTCCAAAGAGATAATTACCTCCTTTGGCATCACTGCAAAGCCCTTAACTTCTGATAAAAAAACTACTTTTTCACATAGTATACTATATTAGTATAGGAATATATTCATGCTGTTAAACATCTAGACTGGACATAATCAGCTGGATTGAAATTGTTGGGTTTTTTACTGTCCAACTTTTTATGAAGTGCTACATTTATTCAGCGCAGCAGTCTCCAGGATGCGGTCGGGGGAAGATGGCAGACGTACAAAACCCACAACTGTCACCCCCAGAGAGCAGACTTCACAACCATGAGTGTGGCTGGTTTTAGGCACAAGTACCTCGATCATGGTTGGGGTGGGGAACGGTGGTTTTGGTTGCAATATTTAAATGAACGCTGACCCTGTGGACCACAGCATTTCCCCTACCCTGTGAATCAAATGCTGTGTGAAATCTAAACATACAGTAGTTATAGTTTAGCTGGCATCACTGTAACATACAGCCAGGTCCTCTGGATGAAACTTACTAATAAACTTACATTACTGACAACTCACTCACAACAAAAGTGGAAAAAACACAGACATGTGGTATAAAATGCATAATTGTTGCTTAAAATTATGTTATGTTTCCTAACCAGAAAATCATCACACTTGTTTTCTCAAAATATCAAATGCATACCTGGATATGATGCTGGAATTTGGATTTGGAGTGTTGCAATCATCATTTCACCAATATAGGTGTAATGATTAGCTTGATGACCAATACCTGACATGATGTAAAACTGCAACAAACCAATACTTTCCCACACTTCCTTCCACCAAACCAGACACTTGACGACAACAACAGCGTGAACCTGAGTCTGGGTTGTGATTGTGGTACCCTTGCTTTACAGTATCCATTACCCCACTGACTCCATAATGCCTTCTGCTCATTGGTGAACACATTGGTTTATTCAGCGTGTAATAGAATTTGCCAGGCCCACTCATCTACGGGAGCCAAAGAGGCCGCTGAGCTGAAACCGATGGCAGACAAACCGTGTCAGCTTTAAGATGGCGCAGCAAATTAAAGTGTAGGGCAACTGATCCTGCGACTGCAGATCACGCAGTGTAACTGTATTCCATTGGGGAGCGATTACACCAAGATGGATGGGCGCCTTTCAATTCATTTCAAGGGCAGACGGATCAGAATGGGATCGTTACTTTTGTGAAGGGTTGGTTTACTGGTCTAAATGGAGAATGTTGTTAATGTAACTGTACTGAGCATTTAGTAGCATAAGCTTTTCTTTCTGTTTGGAATCTACGGCATATCTACATTTTTCTTTACTCCCAGTGTTATAATTATCTTTAAAAGCGTGCCGATTTGACATTATCGCGTACAAGAACAGATATTTCCACCGGTATTAAAGCGAAATTGTCATGTGGCAACAACAACAACAGATTTCTCAGCTTGAAATTATTTCTAGAGGGTTTCTGTTGGCATTTATTGGCCTTTGACCCATGCAGATTTGCAGTACCGTATTACTGCTGTGCTCTCATTGTGTTCAAACCGTGTACTCGCATGCATCACTTGTGTTTGTGTGAGTCTGAGTCTCTCCCTCTCTAAATGAAGTGTGAAGAGTGTGGGAGGACTTGGACCGGACTGTCCGCTCACTTCTAAAATATATAATTTATACATTCCCATTGCAGCTACCTTGCCAATTAATGAAAAAGCTGCCTTGAAACACCTACCGAGAGCCAGAGACACATAAAAATAACTCCTTTTTCATGTTCAACTGGACAGCCAGAGGAATTTGGCAAACTTATCCATTTATCATGTTCAGTCGCTATCACTGTAGAGTCCTTTCAGTCATATTGTCTTTATCTATAATTAGGTAGTAGTATTGTAGAAGAAGAGTAACCTTCTTTTTCATCAGAGAGTCGGGGAAAAAGGAGCGGACTAACTTCGAATGGCGGTGATTTGGCTCTCCCCCTCCATCTGTTTTGTTTTCCTTCCGTTGCCCTCTTTTTGATGAGCTGGGTCTTCAGTCCCCCTTAAAAATCCCATTAGCTCTTAATGAAGTCGGGCTCCTAGCCTCTCGGCCTCACCTCATTTAGCACGATTGTCTGGCGGCCATTAGCATGGAGGCAATTACAGCCGCACGACAAGAGTAATTGGAAATGCCGACAGGGACCCAGAGAAATGGGAAAAAATAAATAAATATATATGTATATAAAAAAAATTCCAACTAATAAGCTTCCATTCAGATGGCAGGGAGGGAGCCGCATGTGGCTAGGTTAAATCAACATAATTACAATTAGGGGTGGCGGGGTAAAGAGCCTGGGTGAGGGAGACATGGATATGGACGGATTGGAGGATGATGGGTAAGTGTAGGAGTGTGATGTAGGAAAACATGGGATCAGACAATAATGAAGACCCTAAGTGTGAATCCAAAAAGAGAGGTCAGGAAGACGGCGTAGGCGCTTGTAGGCGTATTTGATTAAAGTCAGATTTAGACCTCAAGATCAGTTTATTACCTTATATCATCCCTCTAATCCAGGGCCAAATTGCAGACTTAGTCTCAGCTAGAGATGGTGTGATATTTACCTAAGCGGTATGCTATAGGAGCTTCACGGTGTGCGTGCTACCCTTTGCGGGACTCAAAATGGCGGCCTACATGACTGATCGGACCACACGTTCAAATAAGGATTCCATGGCAAACTCATCGAGCTCGCAGTTCCCAGAGTTAAAAGAGTATTTATGACAAATATGCACTTCCAGATGTCTTGATTTAACTAAAAGCTCACAGAATGCACACGTAAGCCTGGCAGGGCCAAAATCACAACAGTGAAAAACCTGCTACTCTAACTCAGGAGGGAAGGTAAATTAATTCATCTCCGTGAGCGAGGATAAATGAGGCCCCGCACACTTAACTGCCAGCTTTCCACAAGCTTTTGATTTGTAATTGCATGCTGTGTTCGCGAGATGAATTTCCTGTAATGAATTACAGCAGGTTGTATTAGTTTGTTACTACAATTCGGGGTAAGGTTGTGTTTTTGGTCCTGTGTTATTTGGTTATTTGACAGTTCCTACATCTGTACTCCAGGTGTCATCACTTTTGATTGAGGTTGGTAGTTTGATCGGGAGATCCCCTCACGCCCCTGTGCTGAAGTTTCATTGGCCAAGAACAAATTGTTCCTGACAGCTGTGCCAGTGGTTTGGATGATATAAAAAAAGCTTTGTATTGCTGTGCGTGAATTTCAGAACTGTAATGTTATGACACTGAGCGGTCATTAAGACTAGAATAACACCAGGTTTATATAAATACAGACCATATAATGTCAGTTATGTATGTAAGTAAGCTATATTCATGTTTTCCATGCTCGTTTCCATTCGCCAAGACTTTCCATTAAGTGCTGAACCCTGCAGAGTCTTTATTAAACAACCCCCCTGTTCATGGAAGGATCACTCATAAGCTCAATATTTTTGGCTTAAATGGCCGGTTATGTACATTGAAATGACATGGCCACAGTCCGAAATGATCAAATGTCCATAAATCAGATGTTCACCAATGTTTTGTGTACACTTTTGTGCATTTTAATATGGATATACTGTATTCAAAACAAGCAGTAAATGAACTATTAATGCAGACATACGAGGATTAATATACACAGATTATGTTCACAGCATGAGCGTGACTGAGTGTGTTTGTGTTTGAACCTGGCTCAAGCCCAAAGCAGCAAAGTCCTGACCAGAGCTCGTGCTTCCCAAAATATCAAAAAATAGTTGATGCATTACGTTCGGGAATTTGTCCTGTAAATAACACGTCATGTCGAGTACGGTCACGTCCCAACAGAGCGGGTATCTAGTCTAGTATCAGTCATAAATATCACTTCTATTCGACTTAGGGACCACACCATTGCATGTACAAAACGGACAACTTGAGAAGTCTGAGAAGCTGCATTGAAATAACAACAGGCTGTCGACATCGTGCCAGATTGCCATGGCACCCTCCCCCCCTTCACCTCGCCCAATCAATCCCAGCACTCACAACCACTCTTGCCCCCTTTCCTGCCTCCTAAGCTGAATGACAGGTGGCAGAAACCCGATCAGCGCAGGCCTTCATCAAGGAAGCATCTTGCAACCGGCACACTGCCCACTCATCCACCCAAGGCCCACAGCACAAGGGGCTTTTCAGCCTGTGTGGGGTGTGTCTGTTTGTGTGTGTGTATGAAAGGGGATGGGGGGGGGAGCTGGACTGCAGTGGTGGACATGGGGGCATAGGGCGGAGGGAGCGGGGGGGTATAATGGACGTTTTGGCTGAAGAACAGAGCTGTGAAGTTGGCAGCAGGTGTCCAGGGCTCAAACGGGAAACGGGAGACTGGCTCCCACAATA
Organism: Microchirus variegatus; assembly: GCF_963457635.1. NCBI lineage: Eukaryota > Metazoa > Chordata > Actinopteri > Pleuronectiformes > Soleidae > Microchirus > Microchirus variegatus. The sequence continues at coordinate 11,524,361 of NC_139803.1, forward strand.
GTCAGCACGAGAGTCCCAGAGGGTTGTGCACAATGCCAGGGCAAGCGGCTACAGTCAACAATGACCTCCAAGGCCTCGCCACTTAAAACGAGATGGCCCCACCATTCATTACTTCCCTTTTAGCATGGCAATGTGGCTAATGTAGGGGGTTATTATTAGGAACATGTATCTGCAATGTGTGCATTTTGTTAGTGAGGGTCTGTCATGTACAGTATGAATTCACTTGGGGGATTTGCCGTAGAAGGCAGTTTGGTTTGTTTCAGAATAGTCTTGTTTTGAAGAAAACTGCCAGCAGTAACAGAATAGTCTCTTAAAAACCGCAGTAAGCACCTCAGCTTTATGTCACAGAGGCATCAAGATGAAGTCGACTTTCTGCCCGTACAGGCGAAATCAGATTTGAACACCTATTGGCGATCACAGGTGCAGCAGAGCAGCGTGGCACGAAATTGGAACTCTCGCAGAGTAACACTGGCCTGACCTTGTGCAACCCACAAAAAAAAAAGTGTATTTGTTTAAAATTGGCCTACAAGCAATTTCTCCATGGGCTTAAATGTAGGAGGGAAAGTGAAGAGGGGGGGCAGGGGGATCTCCAACCAGGAGGAGATTTAATTAGTGAAATCTCATTAAGTTTAACAAAATTAGGTGTAAAACAATCCTTGGTGGGGAACCGTGGTGGAGTTTTGTTTTGTTTTTTTTGGATGGGGAAGTGAGGGGTATGTTCAGGGGCTGAGAAGGGGGACATGAAGACTGGCTGTGCAATTAGTCCTGCCTGTGTGTAGGAAGAGACAAACGTCTTAGTGTAGCCAGACCTCCTCCGGCTACAGACTAGACGTTGCTGGTTGTTGCTGTTATTTGGGCTGTAGCGCCTTCCCAAGATGCAGTGCAGGCCATCTATAGGGTATTGGACTTTGAAGCCTTTGTTGTTCTTTTTCTAACAATTTGAACACAGCTTTTGGGGCACATTTAGGCACCAAAAACATTAATTGATCAGGCCAAATAAGAATTAAGAGTAGGACAATATATCAACACAGTCATCCTTGGATATGATTATCAACAGATGACTCACTACTTCATGGCTCAAAAAGAATGAGGCTCCCATGGACAAAAGTTAACTGGCCGAAGAAGTTGACAGCAGGATAATGGCGACAGCAGTGAACATAATTTAACTGTACATTTTCAAAGGCTCCTGCAAGACAGTCAGTAGTACTTTGGGACCTGATTAGACTAAATATAAACTGGACAAATCCTGGCTCAGGTTCCAGGCTTATTCTTATACAGAGGACCAAATAGACCTCTGGGGTACTGCAAAAGGTGGGCTAATGCAAACACCAGTGGGTTTGGACAGTAGCTCTTCTGTTTTATGGAGAGATCATGACTCGAGCTCAAAAAAGATACACCAGAAGGAAGTTCATTATGCCTTGGGATATACAAACAAAAGACAGGTTCAACAACGTTTTCACTTCTTCAGATCAATATTCAATTAGATGCAAACATATTGGACCAGAGGACTTTGACTTTGTCGAGTAAAGCATTTACAACTTGCATTCGATAGATTACAAGAACTTTGACCACCACAGAAACTACCATAGACTTGGTGTCAAGGGGACACAAATTAAAAGTGATAGCCTATTATATGTTTTGTTTTATGAAATATTAGCTTTACAGAAGCTACTCTCGTGACAAAAATTGTTGGCATGGTAGTTGATTTATTTAACATTACACTCACTGACTCAGCAGTCTCTTGTTTTCAAATTATTTAGAATCTATGAGGCAGCTTTTGGCAGCAAGCACTACATCTCTGCTTTGGTGATTTCAAAGCAAAGTGTACCTCACAGAGTGCTTTTTGTGGGAAGAACTCATGTTCCAGTCATGGGCATCCAAAAAAAACATTAGTGGACATTAATGGTCCATCACTCGCAATACAATACAACACCGACAAAACACCGACTATACTGCTCTTGTCCATCATTAGATAGGAAAGGTTATCAACTTTTATTTCAGCCTTTTTACTTTTAGTTCCCTCATGACAAGAATAAATAATGTTGTTTTTTTTCAAGAAATCATTATGAGAAACGGAACAAAGCTACAGGGAAAAAAATGAGCACAAAAATTCAAATTCTCATGCAAGATTTTGAAAAGAGAAAATATGCTCAAGTGATTGAAATGATTGTTTGGCCTCGGCCGACTTGAGTGAACCGCAGCAGGGCGGTCATTAACCGTGGGTCATAGCATGCCAACACATTTATGGCATGAATTACTTTTGATTGTGTGCTCTTAAATTAAATGAAAGCCCGGCGCTGGCCCCCCTGAAGTAACACATTAGCGCTTCCAGATACAGTATGTTGCTAGTGACAGTCTTTCAACGACTATAATCCAAATTATGTTCATGCATACAGCATAAAAAAACAATCGGGAGGGAACACTTACTGTTAGCTTGCCCACAGCAATGCAGCAGCCCTCGGTGTGTTGTCGTCTACTCCGTTGCCCAGTATCCACCTCTCCACACAAAACCTGTTGATAGATATCGATGATCCACATTAGTGCAGTTTAATAAAGTCATCAATATTAGTGAGAAAATAAGAATGAATGGTTCTTAAGCGGCTTAAAGAAACTGATAAGACATCCCCATGTCCTCTCTACCCAACACCATCCCGAACGAGTAGGTTTTGCTGTTAAAATTGGACACTGTGGTTGTGTGCGTAAAAGGGCAACTCGCTTAATTCACTTCCTTTCTCTGTCACCCGACTACAAGCCAAGGTTAACTCCATCAGTCCACTGAGGTCCATTACGGTCCTAGTGGTCTAATGGACCCCTTTTTGCACACAGCGGCCATTTTAACACACACAGGTCACAGTAGGGAAAATTGCAGGTGTAAATAATCACATTAATGAATCCATTTGGCTTCCTCGGTTTCAGGGGTGCACGCTGGCTCACTGTCACACCGTCTTGGCTTACATGAACTGAACAGAGCCATTGTTGAGTGATTGCTTTTTCCTACTAAAACATGTCAAAATGGATGCTGTGCAAGGGGCCCAATTTATCATCATCTACCCATGTCAACGAATGACATTTTTGCTTTAACAATTTTTGAGAATGTTCTTGTACTTGTCACAGAACTTCCCAGTGTCACAGCGAAAAACCTATAGATCCTCCTGAGAAGTGAGTTGACTTGTCTGCTTGGTCTGATCCACATTGAGCACACGGCGCTGCACACACAGTCATGGCACACATGCAACAGATTTAAGTTCAGTCGAGCATTCAGGGCCGGACACCTGATCTTTCACTTAAAGCTCCTGCAGAACAGTGGGAGTGTGGCTGGGCCTCACAGCGGGCTGCGTATACCTCCAGCGATCTGCTAACACTGAGCCTCTGAAGGGATGGTATTTATCCAGAGCTGCACAGCTCAGCAGGGACTACTGTGTGTGTGTGTGTGTGTGTGTGTGTGTGTGTGTGTGTGTGTGTGTGTGTGTGTGTGTGTGTGTGTGTGTGTGTGTGTGTGTGTGTGTGTGTGTGTGTGTGTGTGTGTGTGGCAGGTAGCTACTACCAGAGGCCCTGTGAGGATGGGGGGGTTAGAATGAAAAGAGACTGAGGGCTACATCCACACAACTACTTTTTTCATCTTAAAATGTATCGCATTTGTCACGGTTATGCACGACGTCTGCAAACACATCACTTTTAGTGGTTTGGAGTTTTCAAACCACTAAAAGTGATGTGTCATTTTAGTCTTGATAGACTATCAGCTGTGAAGGAGATGTGCCAGTAACACTACAAATGTAGTGTACTACAAATTAATTATTTACAATTTACTGCACGTTAAAATAGTGTATTAACAATTTAAAGTGAAGAAAAAAAACACCGTAGTTGTACACGAACACCAGATTTTGCGTCTTAAATTTTAAATTTGAATAGTATAAAACATTGTCTCAATGTCCAAAAACAGGCCTCTCTGGTGACAAAGACGCTGATTTGTCGTCATCCTGCAACAGCGCGAGGGAAATTACCGTAATAACCAAATGTGGGCTTTGACGTGAAACTTCTTAGCTTTCAGAAACCGCTGGAATTTTTCCGATAGCACAAACCGTTGCGAAATTGCGACGATGCAAATCGCCCTTTCACAAACGTGTTTTGTTGTTTCTTATGTCCTGAAACTAGGGCGACCAGCACACACCAATGTAACACATTTTCAAGTGTATTATTATTGAAGCAGATTACTTAGAGATAACCGTTTTTATTTTAAAATGGAAATATATGGTTGTAGTCGTCTCCTTAAAATGCATCGTTACGATTTTATGCCACTATCTTGCAAAAATATGATGAAACTGATCATAAAGCCGTGTGAAAGGTAACAAAATAAACAGTTATTTAATTGATATAGTCATTATTAGTTATTATGTTTATTTCTATTTCTATATATATATTTGTATTTATTTCAATATACAGCAAAAAAAAAAAGAGGATAGTCTTATACAGCATTTCAATGCATTTATTCATGAGAGCTACAGTGCAATAAATGTATATGACACCATGGAGTGTTGGAGGAAAAATTTAAATGTATTTCACCGTGTGTGTGTGTGTGTGTGTGTGTGTGTGTGTGTGTGTGTGTGTGTGTGTGTGTGTGTGTGTGTGTGTGTGTGCACACTGAGTCTTTCAATTCCCACACTGGTGATTGAATTCCTCCCTTCATAATTCAATGAAATGTTATTAATCCGGGGGATGTAATCTCGCCATAGCATTAATATTTTAACAATAAAAAAAAAAAACCTGGAGCTCATGAAAGTCGTGTCTATTAATGATGTTGAGCTCAAGGCCCCGAGAAAACGTAGACATGTTTAGGATGTAGTTTGAGTTCCTCTGTCAGACAACCCCCCCCCCCCCCCTCCTCCCCCATTAGAAAACAGGGGATTTGGTTGAGAGCAATTCTTAGGTTTCTTTCATCCACAAAGAAAACATTTTAGCTGCTCAGTAATCCTTCTCGAAGTCCTCCCTAAGCTCCAAGGGGGCCTTCCTCCCTCGGCCGTCCCCGCAGCCCGTCTGAGATTCTGGAGGTGCGTGTCTCCGTGTGCTAAAGCCCCCAGCGCGCACACACACACACGCCCGCCGTTCGCCATCCCTCCATGACCCCTATGGGACCCCTACTGACCTTCCTGTTGACGTCAAAAAGTAAATCAGAGCGGGAGCCCAGGCGAGCGAGGGGCTCCACCCAGGGGGCTGGAGGTCTAATCACCGTGTTCCTCGCAGAAGCCACAGAGGAAACATTAGCATTCCTCAATCTGCCCACCATCACTCACTGCACCGCAGCCACTGCATGTGCACACAGGTACACACTGAGAGAATTTATTTTCATTTTCTTCTACCTCACACACCTTAGATGATGTATGAAGCAGCAGTAGCAGACAAATATTGTACATTTTTAGTTCACTGCGATTTCTATAAAACTGTCAGGGCAGGGAACTAAGACACATGATCATGTCACAAAGTGTTTTAGTCTTAACACTGGATCCTGGTACGTTTTAAAATTGATTTTAAATTTGATTATTTTTAATGCTTTGCATGAGCTCCACGTTTTGTGGAACACTTCACAAAGCGTACTTTGGATTTCAGAAAGCCTTTCATGCTTTTATTTTTGATTTAATTCATTTTATTCATTTAATTTGTATTTATTAGAATTTGTATTCTTGATTTTGTTTGAATTTTAAAGGTGCCATATGTAAGAATGTGGCCAAAAACTGTTACTACATTCAAATTCAAAATACCGAGGTTTCTTTTAGGTTTCGTTTTCTGACATAACTGGCAACCGGTGGTTGCTCGGCAGTTGAGACTCTACTGACTGCAATGATTGGTAGATGGCCGTAGGTGGTGCCACATGCCAAAACATGATTTCAAAACATAAACATGATTTGCAGTCTGCAAAACATTTTTTTTTATGTGATTATTTTGGCTGTACTGTTGGTGAGTTCAGTATATTATATGAACATTATTCCTGACATGTTAGGAGGATTTTATGGCCAGTTGCTTTAGATTTATTACATAATGCACCTTTAATGTTTACAAATTGAAACATTTCCTTTTCCTTGATTTTAACTTGTGTTGCCTGTAGACAATTATTATGATTTAATATATCTTTTATTGTCAAATTGTTTCTGGAAACAAAGTTTCAGCAACAAAAGTTGTGTCATTTGCGACGCCGCTGCTGCTTTTCCATCACTGTAAATTAAACATTTCGAGATTAGCAACTAATAATTGTCATTTTAGACAGAATGAGAACATTATTATTGAAATGTGCATGAGCTCAAACAGTGGGAGAGTGAGACCTTGCTCTTGGGTTACATTTCAGCTTTAATATGGCTGAAGGAATTGGACTCAGTTGTGCTTCTTGTGAAATGATTGTTTTATTGTTGCGCCGTGTACAACATTTGCTCATATCAATAATGGGATATGCTCCAATGCTTCAGGCCCCTCAGAGAGAATCTACTCTCATTTGGCTCATTTGATTTCACTGCTCGCATTTGTGGCAAAGCAGGTTTGGAGGAGGCACAGATATGATTGAATATTCACAACTTCCTGCCTAAAACTTTCACTCCGATCATGTGAAGGCTCTGTGCAGTCGAGGGGAGGAATCCAGATGGATGTCTTTAAGATTCCCAAATCCTTGTCTTTTTTCGCTAGCTTTGGGGTCAAGGTGTGAAGGGAGGACCAAAAGACCCATTTCCCACAATCCCTCCACAGCTATAGCCCCCCAGCTGTTCAAGAGCTTCCATAACAACAGCTGCGCAGAGGTTTAGTGGTTCATGTTGCTATGACAACAGTAGGATCAATTGGTATGCACAGACTCTCAGTGCTAATAGCAAAAGTGACATTATGGCGTAATTTCATTTCAATAAAACACAGGCACCTTTTTTTTTTTTCCTTTACTGCACTAAGAGTCAGGAGGACATAAAAAAGGAGGCAAATAATTAATTTTGCATGATAATGTGAAGGCTCATGTGCGCAAAAAAAAAGTAGCAGGAATCTCCCACGCATTACCGACAACTTCACACTTCAAATTCATCTTTTTGCGAATGAAGATTAACTTCAGTGCACAGAACGATTGTTTTCACGCTCTTTTCAATACAATGGAGGCTAAATAAGTCCTCATGCCCGGCAGCTGCGTGTGCCACAGATCAGTGACCGGCAGGATGTGCAACAATTAGAAATATTTCTGTTCTCCTGACAAACAGGATATCAGGTCACTTGGCCACCTGAGCAGTGAGGAATCAGACACTATGGGGGGTGAGGGGGGGATTTACACTATTGTACAAGAAGCAACCTTGGCTGTACATGAGGGCTATGTTTACACATGCGGGACAATAGGATCTTAATACAAGGAGAGGTTACGGCAAAGGAAATGCAAATGTAAACTCATTGCGGGCTGAAAACACACACACTGTTCGCTCACTGTTCTTCTCCCATGCATTCAACAGCGAGTGAAACTTCGCTTCCCGTATATATATATATCTCTTAATCCCAGCCAGCGCAACTTCAACCGTTTGAGGCTAATTCCCGGGAATTACGAGGAGCTCACAGCGACAATGGCAGGTATATTCCCACGGGTGTAACCGGAGCAGGTGTGGCGTCACCGTGGGTTTTTTTGCCCAACGTTTAATGAGCGTGCAGCTGACACAGGCAGCTGTGTCAGACAAAACACGGCACACACACACATCAACCTGAGCACTTTTGTCCAGCTGTTACACACACACACACAACTACATTTACAACTTCGAGCATGACACGAGGTTCTCTGACTTTGTGTCCGCGCCACTAATCGACTCCTAACTGAACGCTGACATCGATCATTCCTCCTTGTCTGACAGAATATGATAGCCCCCAGTGAATAATTGTGGGGGAAACGGGAGGGGAGGGGGGGGGGGGTCAAACAGGAATTAACTGCTAAAAATACCACTGCGTGATGAGTCAGGATGGATTGAGCAAACAAAAAGAGATCTGTCTAATTTCCTCCAGACTTTTGGAAGAGAAAGTTTAAAACCTTATCGCCACCAGTGGATTCTTCTCTTTAATGAATCAAGCAGTGCCGGGAAGAGAAGAGGGGGGGGGGGGGGGGGAGAATGTGCAGACTAGTGGGATAAAAAAGAGATTATCCAATTGGAGGTTAATGATGTGAAAAAGAATCACAGGTTTAAAGAGAATAAAGGTGCAGGAACATTAAAGTGTTCTGTGATGTTTGGGGGTGTTCAATGACACCGAGATCCAGGGTAGTATATTCTCCTTAGATGGTGCTCATCACTGGAGTCTCACGCTAACACCGTGGATCAAGCTTTTCAACAGGAGGATAAAAAAAATCAACACCAATGCCAATATTTTTCACTAAAGGAAGGGCAGTGTATTTCAAACTGAGATCACAAATGCATTAACAAGGATGCAAGTAATCAGGAAGTTGTATTGGAACAGGCAATTGGAACTCGTCATCAGATTCTAAAAAGGGAGCTGTGTAACTTTCAGCGCTGCGAGATTGGCTTTAAAACTACTGCAGCTGTAAGGGAGTTCCGCGAGCGACTCCTTTCCTCACAAGTCTACTGTGCGGTGCACAGCCATTTTAGAGCGAGGTGCCAACTGTGTGTCAAGAGGTGAAAGTGCAGCCACGGATCAACAAACAACTGCAAGTTTTGTCGACGGCGTGCTGCAAGACGCTCGGAGTCGATGGCATTTTTCAGTCTGAACGCAACCGACAGCACGGCGAATGTTTATCCAACCAACTTCCTGTTTCTTATCCAACCTGACAATAGACTATATTAAAAAAAAGTATTTTGGGTTCCTTAGGAAGCCAACCAGCAAATGGGAATATAGTCACTAAGGGGCAACTAAGGAAATTAGATAGATATATAATTATGTATGGCTCATGAGTGGACACCAGTGTGACTGACAGCTGGTATCATCCAATCAGAGCTCAGCTGATGAACAAATCAGAATAGTGAAGGCTTCGGAATGGGAGTTCAGATTGCTATGGGTGACATCATGACCAATGCAGTTAATATAAGGCAGGGGTCTCAAACTCAAAGACCTGGGGGCCAATGTGCATCTATTGTGGTCAAGAGGGGGCCGGCCTTTTCACAATATTGCATCATGATATCACATGTATACTTAAAGGTGCCATATGTAAGAATGTGGCCAAAAACAGTTACTACATTCAAATTCAAAATACAGAGGTCTTTTAGGTTTTTTTTTCTGACGTAACTGGCAACCCGTGGTTGCTCGGCAGCGGAGACTCAAAACATAAACATGATTTACAGTCTGCAAAATATATATTTTTAATGCAAATATTTTGGCTTTACTGTTGTTGTTGGTGAGTTCAGTTTGTTATATGAACATTATTCCTGAGTCTCTGTGACATATTAGGAGGGTTTTATGGCCAGTTGCTTTAGATTTATTACATAATGCACCTTTAATAATACTATTTAGGATGCAAACTTAATGTATTAATATCAAAAACAGAGACAGTTATTTTAAATTACAGAAATAATAGTGTGGACAACTGTAATTAAAATCCGTACCAGGAGCCGTTTCAGGCCACTGCCATTCGTGGCCCGGGCCCTAACAAGTGTATTTATATATGTAATTGAATGTTGTATGCGATACATTTAATAATGGGATACTTATGATGAATAATGTCTTATTATTACTGTTATAAAAAACATTGGAAGCAAACATATGCATCAGCTACACACTGTGTTTAAAAGACAGTGAGGTTTTGGGCCATGTTTTCATTATAACATGATAATAAGTCAACTCAATAAGTTTGAGACCCCTGATATAAGGAGAAACAGAAAGTTCTCCACTTTCCTGATTACAAATGTGCTGTGTAAATGACCTTTAAGTGATCATGAACATATATAAAGTAAAAAAAAAAAGGCCAACGGGCGTGACAGAAACCTGACCCAAAATGTCAAAATAAGGTATTTGTCCTGCTCCAAGGAGGGTCTTCCACATACAGCTGCCTGGCAACACGAGGAAGACAGAAAGAAAAGTGTCACCCATCGTGCTCCTTATGACTCATCCGCACTTAAGAGCTGGGAAAACACCGTAAAAGTGTTAAAGCCGAATGTTAACAATCATTCATCATCGACAGTCAAGTGTACAGAGAAGCACCTGACGTCTCAGCTTCACCAGCAGCTGAGCAAGACGTGCTACGTTATGGACTTGATGTGCCATGACGTGGCAGCCGACCTCTGTCTTTATAAATAATAAATTAGAATGTACAGATATCACTTAAACGCAGGAGGGAACAGTGACAGCTGAGTGTTATACGCAAAAGATGGAGATGGACGGAGACCGAGACTGCATACGCAAATGTCTGAAATTGGCATTTACGGCTTACGATAAACTACTTAATGTACTTTATGGCATTACTGGCCTTTTTTCTTCCATAGGGAATTAGTAAAGAAGATCTTCAGTGTGGCAATCTTTGCGACATGAACCTGAGCCGTCACACAATCTATCATTTTCATTATGTCAAGTAGTTTGGGTTTTGGGTTTAACCAGTGAATTTACAGTAAACACTCGTATTGTCTGAACAAGAAACAAGCACAATGGACTTGGCAGAGAGAGCTGAGGCAGAACAGACAGTGAGGAATTCCCCATCAGTGTCTGAAGCGAGCTAACCTTTTTTTCTTTTTTCTTTTTTTTCTCGTTCTTTCCGACTCTGCCCTCCCGGTGAGAGCCCAGAGGAAGAAAGTTAACTCTTTCACCGACCGGTGCTGCTTCAGCTGTTCAGCGCCGGTGTCTGCAGTCGCCCTCGTAATAACGCGTTATGTCCCCGCGGACTGAGCCCGCAGAATTTACTGATGCTCACGTATTCTCTCTGAAGTCTCAGCTGTGCATTTTCACACGTTAGAAATGCACCACTTATTTCACAGGCCCCCTCAGCTCTATAGCCGCGCAGTTAAATACAAAGTGCTTTTCCAAGGCAAGGAGAGCAGTGTCTTTAAATTTAAAGGTGCTCTGCCATCTGTATTAAATGTCTGGCAGTTTGCATACTGACCGCAGGGGTAGCGAGGACAGCAGTGCGCCACAGAACATCTAAGAGTGTAGTGTATTTTTTTGGATCCGTTTGGTTCGCATTGAAGATGGCGGTTGCAAACTGTCCCTCATCTCTTGCCATATACTGTACTTCTAAGCGACAGACGCGTCCACTCCTGGTTGTTAATCTTATGAGTTAAAGAAGCACAATGTTTTTTTTTTTAAGAGATTCTTTGGGAGATATTTGTCGTGTTTCTGTCTTCAACCGATCTTATAACCCATGTTTTTACTCTTTGGCCTTTGACCTAGTATGAGATGTTGATTTTTCCAATATTTATTGTCCCACTTGTGTTGTTTTTATACATTCTATAAATATCTAGAGCAGGGGTTCTCAAAGTTTTGACACCTGAGGACCAATTTAGGAACCCAACATTGGACTGAGGGCTGCCAAAGGAAAAAAAAAACAGAAAGAAATCCCATTTGTAATCATTTTAGATTTCAGTTCTACAGTTTAGCATTAACTAATTTAAGCTTTAATATAATGTCATTTAAGCATTAATACAATAACGCTTTGCAATTTACTGGATAATTACCCAGTATTTTGGGCATTTTTCTTACCTTCTAATTACAGGTTAATACCAAGTAACACATTTCTGTTACCATATATTTACTAGCTACCTACTTATTACCAGCTTATAACCCAATAATACACTAAAATTCACCATATAGAAACCAGGTAAATATTTTTGTTTACACTCATTGGTCTGTATACAGTAATGTCCAATAAACATTGGACACAAGCTTAGTAGCTCCTGGATTAAAACTATCAGCTGTAATTCATTGCGGGCCGCCATTGGCCCACGGGCCGCACTTTGAGAACCAGTGATCTAGAGTATTTTATTGCTGTACCGTCCATTTTATTGTATGTTTTTCGGTCTTTTTGGTCTAATGTTTCTGTATTTTATTTGTCGCTGGTGTACAGCACTTTGTTTGAGCTGTTGCTTTATGAATAAAGTTGGATTGGATTGGATGTTTCCTCACTGTATCAGGATCATGCATCCTGCAATTCAGAGACTTCTGAACCACAATGACAGGTCTAAACACGTGCATAGCAATGTGCTCAGTGTTTTAAACCACTGGAAACGAGGAAATAAGAGAGACGATAACTATTTCCGGGGTTAGGGCAAGGAAAAGATCTCGTTCGGGCTGTAACCGGTCCTCAACTGCGGTCTGCTGGTTTGAGGACGTCACCTAGACGACGCCAACCGCCATGTAGAACAAAATGTAAATTATTCCTGCTGCTATCAGTTTATTCTTTGTTTATTTTATTGTTGTGTTGTGTGACTGCTAGCTGTAAACCAAATTGCCACTCAGGGATAATAAAGATACCTGGATCCCGGGAACCTTGAATCCCTTCAACACCAGTTGATAATTATTATCATTTTGGATTAAAAAAACGGACCACTGATGTTAAATCTTTTGTACAAACTTTGTTTTACTGAAACCGATATATGATTTAAGAAGTAAGTAAATGATCTTGGTTAACAACTCTACGGGCAATCCACGTGAAGTCATTTTTTTTTTTCCTCCCTTCTTTTCCCTTTCTTAATGTTTCGGTGTTCATTACTCGCGTGACACGCACATCGCTGTGGGACGCGTCATGCTCTTTAAAGCTTTGAGTCAGTTTCATTTTCCTCTGGCACACAAAGTGAAGTGTAATCTCCACAGGCAGCTGTTCACATCACACAGATCTCCAGCTGTTGTGAACTTATTAACGCTATGTAAAATGGCTGATCAAGGCCTTCATTTGAGGGTTTCTTGGTTCTACTTCAGTGCCTGTAATGACTCTTTCAAAAACATAACCCAAGTTTATTTTTCTCGCGTTCTGTTCGTGTTGCCGATTTCACAAACTTGGATTTCCAGTAAATGCTTGTTGATGTTACTAAGCCTGGAGGACGGTTGGAATATTCATTAACACTGTTTACATCTTGTTTTTGTTTTTTTAATAAAGGCACAGTATGCAACATTCAGCCATACAAGATGCATCTAAAAGATTTCATTTGTAAATAAATACAGTCGAGCAATGACTCCCAGACGGGGTCAGGACCCCATACTGGGGTCACGGGACATGTTTTCAGGGTAGGAATATAAATTTGAATATATATTCATATGATACAGAGTCATATGAATACTCAGTGTGTCAAATACAGTAGACGGCGTCCAGCAAGTTTGAAGTGAGAGACAGGAACAAGATTTACGCATTGTTTTGATGTGAACAGGGACAGCTGAGAAAACATATACACACATATATATATATATATATATATATATATATATACATACAATGTGAAATTAGACCCTACAGTAGTTCATATACAGGCCTCTACCAAACGGTTGAGACGTCTGTTCGTAATAAACCTGGTTTGCGTGATTCATAAAGTACAACATTCTGAACAAGTCACATTCAGCATTTTTCAATGAGATATAGTGACTTAACGTGTGCTCGACCAAATGGTTGAGTAGTACCTTAAAGGGTTAAGATATAGCAAACAGTAAGAGTTAAGTGATATTTTTCAGATCATACATCAGATACATCATGTAAATACTACTGGATTCAACACACAAGTACTTTATACACCCCGTCCAAACTGCCCCTTTAAGATATATGTGTCTAAGTTTTGAATAACATGTATTAAAAAGGAAGTTTGAAACTAATTTATGCGTTATCCGTCTCGGATTTACCCATTTAATTTCTGAGATGTCATGTTGTAGGTCTCTAGATCATATCTGTAGATATAAGTTATAAGAAGTACATGTGTTTGTGATGTATATTGAAGTATATGTATTAAATCGGTTTCTGTCTGTCTAAAACTACAAAATAAATAGTGCCAAATGAACAAATTGCTACTAAATTACGCGTTTAAGGTGCTCATGCAGTAACATAGACCCTGCTATCGCCGCGCAATCTCTCAGTGTCAGCATGGAGCACTTGAACCAAACCGCAAAACCACTTAGGACACAAGGATGATTTCACTTAGAGGATAGTTTGACCAAGCAGACTGCCCTCCTTCAAAAGCCGAACAAACAAATCTGACCCGCGATCAGCGCTATCACATTTCACGCTCCCATTTGCACCACAATGACTCTGTCGCAATGCCAGAGCAGTGCCAGCAGGGAGACGGGCACACACACATGCCGCCAGGGGTATGGAGACCTTGACCAGAGGAGAGCGGCGAAAAGGAGGGGAGTGGAGTGGAGAGCGGTGTGGAGCGGTGGGATGGAAATCTTTCTCCACTCTCTCAGCAAGAGTACAGGAGACATGACACTGCACCGCCTTCCCCCGAGCTGCCGCATTTATCCGCATGCACGGCAGCTGTTTGGATCTCGCTTTTAGCACAGAACCATCATCACTCTCTGCAGATAAACCTTTATGAAGTTACACAGGGAGTGGGAGGTGTTTTTTTTTTTGTGGGCGCGTGACTGCGTGTGCTATTTGCTTATTCCTTCAGACCATATTTCTATAGACTGTGATAATTTAATTCTCCTCTAAACTTTGTTTTTTTAATTCCCCCAAGACGCTTTGTCAGACATTTACTCGTTAATGTTAATTTTTTGATATTTTGTAATTTTTTTGGGGATCCGACCCGCATTTTTTATTTAGAAATAGCGTGGGTTACGTGAATGACTAATGTATCTATGGAGACTCGGTGGGAATAGTTTGCCCTTACATTCTCCTTTCAATCAAAACCAGTATGTTTTAATTAGTGATAGATAGATAGATAGATAGATAGATAGATAGATAGATAGATAGATAGATAGATAGATAGATAGATAGATAGATAGATAGATAGATAGATAGATAGATAGATAGATAGATAGATAGATAGATAGATAGATAGATAGATAGATCGATAGATCGATAGTTAGATAGATAGATAGATAGACTTGAACTGCTAATTTGAACATCATGATCCTCTATTTATACACTGCACATAACTTCTCACTAGTGTTCAATAAAGTCCTTTTAATGAGGTTGTAAAAATGTAAGCCGCTGCATTTTGAAAAGTCCTTATGCCGTTATAGGCAGTTCACACTAACGCTCAGCTAAGGCTGCACTGCAAACTGATCTGGGTCCTGATTGGCTGCCCTATTTAAACGGCAACTGAGAGGTTTCCAAGCAGGGCAGCGTTAAAACTGGAAATGCATCCAAGAGCACGTTTGCCTCGTGTGAATTGGAAGAGCACGCAGTTCCTCTGCTCCATACGTACTTGAACTCACCGTCTGACAGAACTGCTTTTACAGCGATTCAAAACGAAATGATAACTTGATGAAGTTGCAAGACCTATTGCAAGACCTATTTTTTTTTTTTTTTAAGACTTTGAAATCTGAGACGAGTGCCAAGTATAACAGTTATTAAATTTCAGAGTGCCAGAAATTCTTTCTAAGTAAATTAATTGACTCACATCGCAAATTTTAATATCCTCTTTCACAACGTGCAAATTGGTTTGTTGTTTTATGGCCGTGCTAAAAATCTGGTGCCGTTACAATATTGCACACGTTTCTGTTCGGTAGAAAAAAAAACAATCTGCGAATCCTCTCACATTTATATTATAAAATAATCTAAAATAAAACGGAAAGTTTATTTAAAAATAACATTGAAACTAACGCCTCTGATGAGCTTTATTCAAAAAAAGATCCACACATTGATCACTATTTCTCATATATGACGATAAAACTTTGAGTGCAACTATAATATATGGATATATACTGTATGTGTACCTAATGTGGGGGTTGGCACTGATTAACTTACAATAATTATCACATGTTAATGTTCTTTAATAGCATGATTATTCAGTATATTAATATAATATAATGCATCGCCAACCCACGTAGAATCTCCGCTAATGTTTTCCATTTGATGTGTGAAAAAAGTCGTACAAAAAAAGATTAAGTACGGTGGCCGACAGAGGCAAACGCACTGCAAACCCCAAAACACCAGCAAATAAGAAAAATTGCATCTCGTCATTTAGAAAGGATACCTCAATTGTAACCTTGCTTTTATTGCCTTGTTGTGATTGATTTGTTGTCACTGTTGTATTTATTCTCAACAAAGCCTTGTAGATTTTATTTATTTACAGACCCAGAGCACTTCCGTTTTGTTATTTGCTGGCGTTTTGTTATTTGCTGGTGTTTTGTTAATTGCTGGCGTTTTCTTATTTGCTGGTGTTTTGGGGTTTGCAGTGTGTTTGCCCCTGTCGGCCACCGTAATTAAGTGACATTTATTGACTTATATAACTTAATCTGACAGACTAGGGTTAGGGTCACTAAAGTCTAATAATAATTATCTTTCTGGGTCAAGGAGTACCAACAGAAAACCTCGAGTGGATGCTTGTATCCACAGCAGAAGACAACAAAAAAAGCCTGCTGAACTAAATGCAACATCTGTGGTTTGGATTGGACGACATGTTTGCGGAACACAGCTGCCAAAGTCAGGTAACGTACAGGTTTATCTTTTTTTTTAATGCGTCTCCTGCATGCAAACCAAACGTCTGCTCTTTTGCCCTTAAATCACAAGTGACGTATAAATTACGAGGTACATTTCACTACAAAGGGAATTCCCCTATGAAAACAGACACTGTGGAAGTGAATATACATGCAAACGCACATTTAATACTATATGTATGTGTTGGCTGATATTAAAAGCTGCATCTCCCACTTTTCAGGAATGACTTTCTTGAACAATGCTGTCTTTGAGAGAGAGAGAGCAAAAGCTCTTATCGTGGCACATATCCCAACATGCTAATTACCCCACACACAGTTTGAGTTCATTTATTATGCATGAAATAATCTAATATGATGACTGTGATAATTATGCGCACATAGATAAGATAAAAGAGTAGTAACCAATTATGGCGCAGGAGTTGGGAAAAGTAATTATTCTTTGTAGTGGAAAGAAGTCTTGGTTTGAAAAAGAAGGTTTTTTTTTTTTTACCCCCCCCCTTAGCTCACAGTGGCGCAATTACCATGTGGAATCATGCCTGCACTGCCTGATAATGTTTCAGCAATATTTCCTTGATTAAACGTACAGTAACGCAGACACTGCACAGGCCTTTATCGCGTTTAGTGATTAATTGTTAAGAAGGAAAAAAACAATCAATAACGGTACACAACCTGCTTGGGAACCGTTTGTAAAACAGCTGCTTGTCGCATAAGCTCACTTACAGCAGCAATATGTCTGTTATGATAATTGTGCATGTGTGCCCACTCCCCGAGCCTCCTCACTCACACACACACACACTCCAGACAATCTGACATGTTTACATTACGACTTGAAAGGCAACACGACTCGATGCCTCGGGTCTCGTCGGCGGCAGCAAATCAGAGAGGACGCTAAAGTGAAAGACGCGGTGCTTGTAAATTAGACGCGTGTTGCAGAGTCATTAAATATCACCACTTCTAAAAAAAAAAATCAGAGCCCCGGTGTGTGGTTAGCCCGCGCTACTGTACAAACATACTTAACACAGCGCTGCTTTCTTTCACAAATTACAAGCCTGCCACTGCAAATCGCCTTTAAAAAAAAAAAAACAGAAACTCCACAGTGACTTGGGTTTTTCCTGCGACTGTTTGGTTCGCCGGGGTGTTTTTGCGTGATGGGAGTGTGGTGACATGAAAAAAAAAACAACTTTAGCAGGGTTCAATGTGCAATTTCACTCGCGAGGTTGGACAGACGGACGCTTTTGGAAACTTAAAAAAAAAGAAAATGGGAATTAACAACGAAGCCAGCCCTGCTGCAAAACGCAAATAAAACAATGAATAAACAGGGGAAATGCTTTGCATATCTCTCTATATATAGATCTATATGTATGTGTGTGTCAAAAAACACTGTGAAATAGTGATATATAGTGATAATACTGTATATAAAATAAAAAAATAAAATTTAAGAGATGAGGATCGGGTAGTGGTCATTTGCGAACAAAGTTGGAAGCTGTTCTTATGAAAGTGACACTAATCAGGAGCGAGTGTAATTGGTAGTTTGTTGCACATGTGCTTTTCCTGACCCCTGAACTGCAGTTTAACAGGACT
Source organism: Microchirus variegatus (assembly GCF_963457635.1). Lineage (NCBI taxonomy): Eukaryota > Metazoa > Chordata > Actinopteri > Pleuronectiformes > Soleidae > Microchirus > Microchirus variegatus. The sequence continues at coordinate 11,542,454 of NC_139803.1, forward strand.
TCGCTTGTTATGTGTTGTTGTTGTACGTGATTTCCAGGGGGGTTTTCATCAAGAGACACGGAGGCCCTGTGTCCATCCAAGCTGCACACCAAATCATGGGATACTACACCATGAATCAGAAGAGATACCCTATAATATTTAGCATTGCAAATTGTACACCAGGGGTGGGTCAAAATATCGATTTGGTGGTATATCGTCCTCCTTCCTCATGCAAATATTGATATCTTATTGAACAGATTAAAGAGCTCTAGTAAAGTAAAGTAAAAAAAAAATGAGGTGAACTTGGGCGGAATTTACCTGGCTGAAGAAGATTGGAGTTTATAGTGATGATAATGGCGGAGAATGAATGACCCATCCATGTTCAATACAAAGACTTTATGCACGTTTGTAATCACGTTCTAGAATTCCTGCACTTTTAACTTTGCACGTACACAAATATTGGGGCATATCTCCATACAATTGTCTTGCAATATCGTCGTATCGCGATATTATTGGTCTCGTGGGCCATGTATCGTATCGTGAGGATTCCCACCCCTATTGTACTCGCACATAAACACCGGAGGCGTCTTACTAAAAACTAACTAAACTAAACTAAAAAAACTTCAAAACAGGGCGTCATCGTATTCTGCTACACTGCAATCTGCATACAGCCGAAAATGAGAATTGTCGGATACGGTGCAACCAAAAATGACTCCAAATTGTTGTGTCCACAGACTGTAGGGTAAAGCTACTTGCTTGTTTATTACGGCTGCAGGTAAAAACACGACGTCTACTACGGAACGAGCTTCTTCTTCTTCACACCTCAAAGAACACTGTGTGGTCTGTATGCGCCCCCGATAGGCATGAACAGGTTACAACACCCTGTGAACATGAGTGGCTACATTATACATAAATACCTTCTTCTCACTGTACTTTCAAACACCACAGTTATCGCTTGTCGCAACGTTCGCAGAGCCTTGCTACAAAGTCAGCCATGACAGACACCGCTTGCACCCAGCATCCGGCCCGCCTACTGTCAAGATGCTGTTAAGCATTGAATTGACAATCAACCATTGTGTTCTGCTGCTGCAAATTAAACTAATTTATTCAATGTCATTCATCACAATCTAATTCTTTTCCCTCCTCCTCCTCATACCTTCACTTCATCGTTCGACTCACAAATGCATTAAACGTGTGCTTCCACGGTTTCCGACTTCACCGTTACGTTTGGCAGCAAGAAAGTGGCATAGGGCCTCTATTGTTGGGACCATGGCGTTTTTCACCCTGGACTAATGTTCGGTCCTCAGGCGTTTGCCTGTATTTTTGCTTCTGTGTCGCAAAAACACACCTGCTTTTGTCAGTCATGGAAGTGAGAATCGTGCTCGTTTTGTTTCAATGAAGCGTGACATGTCTGATCTCACTGACCTCACTTTGCCTTACACGTGACTCTTGCACACGCCAACATTAGGATGACTATTCTTTTGTGCTGCAACCCAAAATGATAAACAACCCACATTTGTACGTTTTCTAAAAAAAGGAGGGTCATCTTACTGACTGAGATCTAACTAAAACCACATTTAAGTGACTCAGGAGTACACACGTTATCGTCGGTCTTTGGAATCAGGAAGCCTCTGTCTCCCATTACCCAGTCCCAGCCTCCTCTGGACTGTTGTAGTTGACTCATGATGATTACTTACAGACTCTACGCTCCGGGCAAAACAGGATACTCTGAGACCAGTGAACAACAGAGGACAGCTCACACTCACTGTACCGATTCATTTCTAACAGGACTGTCAGGTTGTCAAATTCACACCGAAACAGCTGCTGCGCTGTAGTAAAGAGACGTTTTGATGAAGATCCGGCAGTGTTTTCAAAACAGAGAAGCGAAAGGGTTAAAAAAAATGAGGCTTTAAAAGACAATCGCCACGGTCTGCATGTGCGCCGCAGCTTTGAAAGTGAGGTTAATGTGGGAGGCACTCGCGTTTCCGTCTGCGCTCTCAGGAAAGTCATAATGTTCTGAATGTAATGAAGTGAGGAGAGAGGAGAAAGCAAGGACGGCGAACGCAGCCAAAAACAGCCGGCACCGCACCACGTGGCTCGTCCGGACAGCCGACGGTTCAGAAATAATCACTCCACGGGTGTGATTCTGCACAAATGGCGTTTTTCATAGACGTGTTAGTTTGGATATGAAGCTGTGTCCTTTGCATCAATGACCAAAAAAAGAAAAAGAAGTAGGGGGGGGAAAAAAAAGGGAAGTGAATTTACCACGCTAATTAACTCTCCCTGTAAAACTGTGCAGACCATTACAGTAATTCACTACAGCCGCAACAAAAACAAAGGCTGTCTTAACAGGAGGTTTGCTTTAAATTTACACAACAGCACAGATGAACTGACTTCACTGACAATTAATATGAATTCAATATGATTTACAATAAATGGGCGTACCGTAATAATGTACTGGAGTGTCAATAAAACTAGTTATAGACCTGTACTTTACTTAAGAGGTGACAAATATACCGTGTGCACAAATACATACGAGTATTTATACGCAGTACCGACACAGGAACTCTATATAAATGACAGATGGCGTCGGGGCATTATTCGATTTCACTTCCTGACTCGTGTGTGGTTATGTTTAAGCATCAAAAGCGAAGAATTCCTTTCGTGAAAATTCGAGTTCAACATGAGCGCCGTCTTTCTCTGTGCAAGCATAAGAAATGTACGGTCTTACAACAACATGATGTTGTCAGCTGACTTAATTTAAATTATGTAATAAATCTAAAACAACTGGCCTAAAAAAAGTTCATATAACAAACTAAACTCACCAATAACAACAGAACAGCCAAAATATTTGCATCAAAAAAAATATTTTGCAGACTGCAAATCATGTTTATGTTATGAAATCATGTTTTGGCATATGGCGCCACCTACCGCCATCTACCAATCATTGGAGTCAGTAGCGTCTCAGCTGCCGAGCAACCATGGGTTGCCAGTTACGTCAAAAAAACGAAACCTAAAAGACCTCGGTACTTTGAATTTGAATGTAGTAACCGTTTTTGGCCACATTCTTACATATGGCACCTTTAACACTCAATTACAATGACAATACTTTTACAGTGTTAACATATCATGGGGCATTAGCAGCTTTTTTTTTCAGTAAAAAGCGACTTGCCAACAGTTGTATTACAGCATCAGGATATTTCAGAATCTTCAGGGCACTGTTATGAATCCAGCGCTGAGACATGCGAGAAGCTATAAGACTTAATGAAATATTATAGTGGAATAAAACAGTGTGGTCCTCCTTGAATATTTTAAGAGCGACAAGTCCTGTGAAACACCATAAAAGATGTAGCCTTCCCTCGGTAAAGAAAAAAACGAAAAAAACGAAATGCACTTTGACTGAAGCCTGTGCTGTCATAAAATCATGGCACTTTTATGGCAGGGGACAGGACTACATAAAGGAAGTCATTTGCAGCTAATAAGAGCGATCGCTAAAAAGCATTAGGGCAAATTATTCTGTCCTTGCCACCGCGTAGTGCTTTCGCTAAAGTCTGTTGATGAGCTGCTGTTTCAACCAGAGAACTTAGTCACTGACAAGTGTTTCATCGCCTGCCTGCGAAGACCACTCGGAGATTAACAGCGAGGTATACAAATGGATTTGAAGAGAAAGCTACTTTTATTTTGTTTTTGGGGGGGGGGGGTCTAATGTCAAAATAAAAGAGCAGCTCCAGCATGAGTGAAAATATTGTCCTTCAGATCAATGGTGTCCTGCAGTGCAATAGGCTGAAACATTCAGATGAGACGTGAGTGGCAGAACACTTAAATAATATCTCTTGGAGAGGATTTTTGAATAATGGAGCCGCGCTCCGGTAAATAGCCTTTGGAGGTCACAACTTTCAGCGCCGACTCAAAAGTGCCGGAGACTTCAATACCGCAACCAATAATCAAAGAGGGCGCTTGTTTGAAAAGGCTTCAAAGAGGATCATTTTTCATCTCTGCTGCACACTTTTTTTTGCGTGTCACCTTGTATCAACCAAACCTGTCTGCAGCTCCTCTCTTTGTTAATACTGTCAATGCTCGTAAGCCCCGCCCACAAAATGTATGAGGGTTTTATTGGCCATTTTTTTGTGCAAGCTCAACCAGAGACCAAGTACAGTAGGAGACAAAGCACCTACATCATTGTACTAGAACAATCCATAACACCCAACATTGACAGCGTAGGACAAATGTCCCGCCCCTTCTCCCCAGAAGCCAATCATCCAGCCAACAGCTGGCATCACGCGAACCTGTCATGCAAAGCGACGCCATTTTGGCAGGAAGACTCGTGGCACAGAGTCCGTGACCGCACACACTGTAAAGTAGACACAAACCACCAACATCATTTTTACTAGAACAATCCATAGCGCCAACGATGACAGAGTAGGACAAATGTCCCGCCCCCTCTTCCCAGAAGCCAATCATCTGCTTCGTAGAACAATAGTCGCAATCAAAACAACGCTATTTTGGCAGGAAGCCTCGCGGTTCAAATCCATAGACGTACTGTATATAAAGCAGGCAATATTTACTGCATAGATGGGGGATAGTTGCTGTGCTGCACGATACCAAAACAGTCTGGCCAAGCAAAGGCAGAGCGCTTGACCAGATCTCCAAAGAGGTTTGATCACGGCCATAAAATACGCTTGAAGTGAGCATCGAAGACGGAGCTTGTCGGGTAAAGAAATCTTACTAACTTTAACCCTTTAAGGTACGCACCTTAAAGAAAAAAGCAAAGGAAAAATGAGGTCTGTACAGTATTACAGATACAGGCCTCTACCAAACGGTTGAGACGTCTGTTCATAATAAACCTGGTTTGCATAATTCATAAAGTACAACATTCAGAAGTCACATTAAGTGTTAGTGAGTTCAGCTTGATTCATTTTTCAATGAGATGTAGTGACTTAAAGTGTGGTCGACCAAATGGTTGAGTAGTACCTTAAAGGTTTAACTTCAACTATCAACATTTAAGTGTTCTGAGTAGGTCAGATATATTCAGTCAATATAATGCTCAACTGCCAGTGTTGGAAAAGCTTTTTTCGGCCACCGTGGCAATGTCCGGTGACACCCTTTTCCTCAGGATTTAGAGCTCCTGAGGAAAAGGGTGTTTTAATTTATAAAAAAAAAGGTCCAGTGTGTAAAGTTTAGCGACATCTAATGGTGAAACTGCAGAATTACACTACATCAGGGAACTACCCACAACCTACTCTCCACTCTCCTTCTTCTTTGTCGGCTTGTGCATCAGGTTTACGTGAGCGGAGCCGCTCTCCTTCATTTGTGTTAAGTGCAAAATGAAAGGTTTATTCCGAAGCTACAAAGAGCAAATTATTTTGATTTCAAAGCAATTAAAGACACATTTATGAGTCAATTCCTGCCATAAGAACCCTACTAAATATTGCACACAGGGTGTGTTTTTTAGCAAATTTGAGTGACGAGTATATTGCAACTTGTAAAGTTTCTCTACCCATTCATTAAGATGCGATATCTGCGCGGAGGAGTTATTCAATGGATGTCGAGTGGCACCACTTTCTGAGAAGGACCCCACCTAACCCAGAGTGATAGATTTCTGACCAATTTAAGTTAATGTACATTAACATGTACATTATTCCTGAGTCTCTGTACATATTTTAAATGTGCATATTAACTTTTATTTATAGTAGTTTGCATGGCTAAATTGTTCACAGTGTCTATATAGGTTGAAACCTCGTGTTGTTGAAAATAGCTTGTGTCGACGCGCACTCGGCTGTGAAGTTGCAACTTCCGTAATAAGTTGTCTGAGTCATGGAGGAGAAACAACAGCAGCTTTCCTGCTGGCAGCAGCACTGCAGTGATGGGGGGGGGGGGGTAAACCAGCTGCTCCTCTACCTGCAGTATAGAAAGACTTGACGTTTAAGTTGAAGAAAAAATGGGCCAAATTATAATACAACAGCAGTTTCGCTAAAAGCAACCTGAAAATTGACAGACATAAATTAGTATTTGGAACGATTTACGGTCAACAGATTAACTCATGGCAGTAGCAGTACACCACTGTGAAAGATAATGGTGCATTTATTCCCTTTCAAAAGGGAAGCACACACGAGGCGACGACACAGTGCTTGGTTGGGATTTTCTGTGCCATGATCTGCTGCTGAATCCAAATCAACCATCATTTTTGAACCTCGTCCAGCTCAGCTGTTACCGAGACTCTCAAATATAATAAGTTCAAGGATTTACTGGCAAGGCTTCGCATTTCTCCGTGTGAAGCTCCACTCATTTATTAGGATTATCTACATTCTACCAGAGATAAGAACCAAAAGGCACAATGAGGTTTTGGGGAGTCTTGTTAAAGGTCTCTCAATACAGAATATATAATAAGTAGTTGCTAATTTGATTTGGTGCTTGATCCTCAAATAACAAGCACGGGTGTCTATAAATAACACGTTTTAATTGCTTTTCGTGCAAAAAAAAATTATGAAATCAAAAGCAATTCATACCAACAATATGAACACTAGAGACAAAAGAGGATGGGAGAAACCTTTTCAGCCTGGGCTACAAGAAAACACTGATGATCTTTACTGTAAACAATGGGAAATGCTGCATTTGTACATTCTGTAAAGAAAAAAAGAGGTTTGAATGTTACATTATGTCAAATTGTTCCATGGATGGTGATCGTTCACCAAGTAGTCGGGGGTAAAAGTATTAGCAGCTGATCACAGTTCAGTATGACACTTTTGTGGGTTATTTTACGGACATTTCATGGTATTTCAAGCCTGTTTTTATGAAAAAGGACGTTGTGATATTATAAAGAAACAATTGCCAGGCAACCCTGTGTCATAAAAAGTAAGTTCCCAACCAAATAAGCTGCATTCTTGATTATTATTAGGATTAGATTATTTAAGAAGGAGTGACAAAGGGAGCCAAAAGCAATTAAAGGTGCTATATGTAAGAATGTGGCCAAAAACGGTTACTACGTTCCAATTCCAAATGAATACTGAGGTCTTTTAGGTTTCGTTTTCTGACATAACTGGCAACCCGTGGTTGCTCAACAGCTGAGACTCTACTGAGTGCAATGATTGGTAGACGGCGGTAGGTGGCGCAACATGGCAAAACATGATTTCAAAACATAAACATGATTTGCAGTCTGCAAAATATTTGTTTTAATGCAAATATTTTGCCTGTACTGTTGTTGTTGTTGGTGAGTTTGTTATATGAACATTATTCCTGAGTCCCTGTGACATATTAAGAGGATTTTATGGCCAGTTTCTTTAGATTTATTACATAATGCACCTTTAAAATACAACTGTACTGATAAAGGCATCTGTAGATATGAACATTACAACAATTTCTGTGTCAGAAAATACCATATGAAACCATATGGGGTGAAATATTGACTGCGTAATGTGGACTTTTAGACCAGGTTGTGAGCCTATGTGTGCTTTTCTGTTTTGCTTTCTAATCTGGTTTGTTTGTTAGTCTACTTGAGGATCATCAGCGGTAAAATTAGAGAGTGTATTTATGTACGATTAATGTTTATTTAGCTTTTTTGTCCGACAGATCTATGTTTTGCAGAAGCGCACAATATGACAACTGGGCCGAGGCGTTCCTACACATTTTCTTTAGATGCCTTTTCAGCCACAGCAAACACGGTATCTGTGTGTGCATCCTGCTGCTGAAACAACAGAGCCATATTTGACTCCTCCATTCTATGCAGCGACTTCGACTGGGTTTATGGAATGTGTCCCTGCTGGGTTTTCATTTCCTCTGACTGGAAAAAAAAAAAAAAAGGAAAGCAATCAGAGCACTGATGCTAAAATCATTACCTAATGACTAAAGCCTTTGTATGACTTCCTCCATGCTGCGACATTCATTGTTCAAACGCTCATCTCACATAATTGTGTGGAGAGGAGCGTTTCTCTGAAAGTTTGTTGGAGGACCGTCTCTGCAGGGCAGGGCAGGTCTTGTCCAGTCAATCACTCATGGACACATTATGGGCTGCTTTTCATACACAGGATGTTCAACGAGCACAGACACACTGGAACGCCGTGTTGCTGTAATCACACGGCAAAGCAGCACAAGATGTGACGTTGTTTTTTAAATAACGTGCTCGCTCGGCTCACACTGACATATGTCTATTGATTTCCTATACAGCCGTGTTAACATCAGGGGGAATTGTGGTAAAAAAAAAAAAATGGGCTGTGGTAAAACAATATTTCACATTTTTATTGTTCTACCAGCAAAAGGGTGACAAATAATCTGTAATACATTTATTATTAGGTGTTTTTTTCTTCATGTCCAATGAAGAAAATGTATTTCAAAGTCACTTCCTCACGTCTGAGCTGCAAATCGTGATTTTCAAACTTGTTAACCGCCGCAGCCCTGCATGAGCCACATGCATTTTCATGACATCTCTATGTCCTCGCAGAAAACAAAGCTCCGTGATGTTGACAGTATAGAGGATCATTAAATTTGCCTGCTGCTCCTCTTGGAGCATAAATCAAGCCAATCCATCTCTCCCTGACCCAGCTCCCTGGTGGCTCACTTAGGGCCGTGCCAATGCAGCACTGGCTGTGGAATGAGCAAGGGTAAGCATGCAAGGGCTGTGCTTAAGCTGCGCCGTCTGACGGAATAAACAGGCCTCCAGCGCGTCTGGAGAGCAATAGGGATCAAGCGGGCTTAGTGGGCATGACCAGAGAGGACCCAGGAAAGGGCCAAAGTATGCAACGCAACACAATTGTCTTAGGATTGCTGCACTATTGAGCAGGAGAAAACTCGCCAACTTCACTTTGTTCACATGCCATCCCCCCAAAACAGGGCCTAGATGCACTCCGCTAAGGACTTCCAGCACACTAAATCCTTGTGAATAATTCTTGGCACTCTGTTTTCTTAGCCTGATTTAAGAAAATGGGTTGCTTAAAAACATTTTGGACACATCATACTTTGACCGACAAAGTGAGGGCCTTGGGGGCTGCATGACATTTGAATAAAGTGAAAATGCAACGGTATGCACTTCATTTTCTATACAAAAGTGTGGAAAACAACATTTCTTGAAGTTAAAAGGGAGCAACTAAATAAGCTTTCATTATCACATTAAAGAAATTAACATGAATGATAAAAATGTGTTATTTGACTTTTTACTTTCAATGTTCAGAGTTTTTAAAATCCTGTTCCTTGCTCATTTTCAAGTTAAGCTCGTCTGCCAGAGGTGTGATGAGCGAGGAGGTGTCGGGTTTCGCTTGTCACTCACGGCAACAAACTGTTGGAACTTTTAAAGGCGCCATATGTAAGAATGTGGCCAAAAACGGTTACTACATTCAAATTCAAAAATACAGAGGTCTTTTATGTTTTGTCTTTGGACGTAACTGGCAACCCATGGTTGCTCGGCAGCTGAGACTCTACTCACTGCAATGATTGATTTGCATTTGATTTAGATTTATTACATAATGCACCTTTAACTTTCTTGACTGAGGACGCTGCAGTAGAAAGTGACAATATATCGATAACTTAAATAGGTCTTGTGTTGGGAGTGAGAACAGTGAGAGTTTAGTTTGAACGACGCAGCAAAATAAAAATAAAAAGTTGTAGCTTTATGCGTTTGATGAATTTTATTTTATTTAACGATGATGCAGTAATGATGATGATACATTATTGTACAGACCTTAAGGGCCTTCTCTTGCAACGCACTCTTCTCAGAAAGAAGGAAAAAAAAGTAAAGTGATGCATTGCTCTTTGGTGTGCACCATGCTGGGTGGAATTAGAAGCAAAGGCGAAGGAAACGGCAAGACATTTGCGTGCGGTTTAATTTCCTCAATTGCTTTATGGTCATACATAAACGCTTAAATTGGTTTGTAACATATGCTCTCCTCGCTCTGTTTACTTCCTTCATTTAGTGTGACTGAATCACTTTATTAGTGATTATACCCTCAAAAAACTGCTGGAATGCACAGCATCGCACCTCAGCGTCGCAATTTACCCGTGCAGTAGGAATGGGGGGAAATGCAAATGGTGCTTGAGTGTTTCGCAGGCGCAGAGTACGCCCCTGGGCTGCTTGTCCAATGACACAAATCATCAATTATGATCTCAGCAGGGTTTTAGGGATAAACTAAATTGGCATTATCCTTATCTGACAATATGTGGAGCCATGTGGGGTACGTGACAACAAAGAACAAACATCACCGAGGGTGACTGGTGGCGATGCGTGGCGTGCGTGCGTGCGTCTATAAATTAATTCCCAGCTGAAACGTTCACTTTGAGACGATGACAAAAGGCTACACAGTCATTTAAAATAGTGCAAAAAAAGAGCTTCTTTTGCTCCAACTCACAAAAACAACACTTTTCTTTCAAAGCTTTTTTTTTTTTTTTTTTAACTTTCAGAGTTTGGCTCCTCGTGGGGTTTCACACTCGGCACTCCTGCACCTGCTGAGTGCTTGGTGGTGGAGGGAGCTGGAGTGGTCTAAATCGCCATTGTGATTTCTCAGGGAAGCAGATGATTAGTAAACAAATGGGTGAGGCATATTTAATTAGGCTAATGTAGTCCCACTGCTCAGGGTTACTGCTGTATGTGTGATATACTGTATAGTTATGGTAGGGAAAGTAGTGATTTTATAGACTTATATATACACTGTAGCTATGATGGTGAATGAATAATGTTGATAGAAAATGACATCAGTGCCCCTTTGGTCTTGTGTTTTTTCCTGTAGCAATTTGGATTTTACAGAACATGATGATGACTCAACATGCAACACAAAGGAACTGCATTGAAGAGTATGTCTGACAAATTCTGCCATTTGTTTGTACATTTCTGACTATAAGGAGGTTGTGACTGAGCGATCGACCAAAACACAGCACATGACCTACAAATCGGAGTTTTAATTGCAAGATCATATTAAAAGTCAAATGGGTCACTATCGGTGCTCACTATCGCTGTGTTCCGTACAGGTAAAAAAAAATAAAAAAATCAGTCGTTTGAGCAACTGCGGAATGAACCAGTCAGCTGGAAAAGAAAGCGGCGAGCAGGCGGCACACACAAAGAAGGCCAGTGTTCGCACTGCTGGAGAGCGTTTGCCGGGCAGTGAAGGCTGAGAGTAAACATTAGAGCTCGCTGAGAGATGCTGAGAGTTTCACAGACGGAGGATAATACACTGATATTAACTTCCTGGTTGACTTTTTGATATATATATATATATATATATATATATATATATATATATATATATATATATATAGGGAGAGAGAGAGAGAGAGAGAGAGAGAGAGAGGGAGAGTTTTGGTTTACATAACTGGAATAATTGCAATTACATTTTGGGCTAAACATTTTTTTTTTACATCACTAGACAAAACAAATATTATTTATCATTTTCAGCTCGGTATCAATATAATGGTGTTAAATCTGCATTTGTCTCCCTCACACACACACACACACACACACACACACACACACACACTCACACATGGAATCTTTGATTTTTCTCAAAGAAAAAAACAGGTCAATCAACACTATTTTACTCTGTGTTAAATACACACACACACACACTCATTTAACCAGCTCACCACAACCCCGCAGTAGCAGTGAAAACACAGACACACACACACACACAGGCAGCACACATTCACCATCATGAGTAACATGCATGTGGCATGTTCTCCACACACAGCACAGCCGTGCAGGAATCAGCTTCCTCCTGCTGCAGCTGCTGCTTCTTCCTCCTCCTCCTCCTCCTGCAGCCACGCGCTCCCCAATCCGCTCACCATTATCACCACGACTGATATTATTATTATTATTACAATAATTTGCATGTTTGTGATAAAAACCTGCGCTACAAACAAAAACACACCATCCATGCACATCATCATCCACCACGCGCACAGTCCGCGCGCACCACTAAAACATTACCGGCACATGTTTTTTTTGTTTTTTTTACATCCAAAACGCAGCATCGAGCAAAAGACAAAAAGAACAACAACAACAAAAAATCCACTAGTCTTTCAGTCCAGCTCAAAAATGCATCTCCTCTGCTTTCCCTCTCTCTTTCCCTTTTTTTTCTCCCCCTCCTCTACTTCCCTTTCCCTCCCTCCCTCACTCAGTCTCTCTCTCTTGCGCTCCTTCCTTCCTTCCCTCCCTCTCTTTCTCTCTCTCTCTCTCTCTCTCTCTCCATGGTCTGACTGTATGAATAATGTCCTGCTTTCTGTAATGAAGTGATGGGGGAGGGAGGGAGGGAGGGAGGAAGAGAGGGATGGGGGGAGGGAAAGGGGTGGTGGTGGTGGTGGTGGGGTGTGGGGGGGAAGGACGCTGAAGTGGAAAAGCCCTGCTCCCATGCACTGACATTGAAAATGAATGACAGCTTACCTGCATGCCAATCTTCATCAGACTGACACTGGGCTGACAGCACAGCCTATACTCCTCCACACAGCCGGTGACGTCAGCCACGCTAGGCCCCTCCCACCTCCAACTCCATCTTCCAGCTCCCCCTGATTTTTTTTTTTTTTTTCCCCAGCGCCGGGCCCACTGATGCCTTCCAGTGTCCGTGGGAAAAACGGCAATCACATGTGCGCCAGTACCACCACCACCAAAGGAGCCTGTAGTACAAAGGGAGTTTGTGCCATAGCTATACTCATTTTTAGCACAAGATAAGTGAAGCAGGAAAGGGAGCATTGAGAGACGGTAGAAAAGGATGTATAACTTTATATAATAACATCCAGGTTTATTTGGTTTATTTCCCAGCGAACCGTGTTGATTTTGCAAGGTTTTTTCCAAATCAAGTCAAGCTCACAACCTCTGAGTCATTCTGATCTCAGCGTTGGATCATTGTATAATTACAAGCTGAGGGGGGGGGGGGAATACCATATTAAGCAGGAGTATGGGGTAGTCATCATTAGTCATATTTCAGGAGCAGATTGGACTATATGAGAAAATGCTTTTGTTGTTTTGATGTCTTAGAGATTCTAATTCAATGCCAATGTCTCTATCCGCCATCTGCCTGTGTATAGAAACATACTGTGTATCTGTCTATCTTTTTAATCTGGCTGGCATGTAAATGTCCTTATTTTAAGTATTTACTGCTCCAGACATGGACGTCCTGGTTTCTTCATTTGGCAAAACTATGCTTTTTTTTTTTGGAATGCTTTTTTTGAACGACATCCAAGGCCAAAACTCGTCCATAAAAGCTAGATATTTACATCTTACGAGGGTCACTCAAAGGCAGCACGAGCTTCTTCCAGGAAGAACCACCATCACACACACACACACACAGAGAGAGCGAGAGAGAGAGACAGGTCTGGCCAGCCCCCTGTCGGTGTGCATTAATAATTACACATTTCAAAGAGACCACAGGGATAGTGATGCTGTGACTGGATTACATTCAAAGACTTTTCAGTCCCATTTCTTTCCAATATTTTTTAAATGAAACACACACTCACACAAAGTGTGTTGGGGTTGATATCAAGGAGCAGAGCTTTGCAGTACAATGAAAATCCCCAGGTCACAATGTAGATGGGGGGAATTTATAATAAAAAAATAAAATAAAAAAAACAGTAGTTATGCCCCTCCAACGATTCCATGCGGCCAGCCACTTAAATAAAATAAATAAATATTTGTTTATGATATTTATAGATTCATTTTGCAACATCAATATTCGGCTTTATTGTGACTCATATATTGTTACGTATCAAAACAAAGACTTTTATTTTGAAATGATGTAAAATATCACAAATGTTTTTGTTTTGCCTGCTTTGTCTTATCGTCACTATCTGTTCATAAAGTTACTGATAAATGTGATGAATACGTGAATTATCAGCCACGAGAAAACAAGACAATTAAGCATCCGTTTTAACTGACAGTGTGGTTCTCATCTTTAAAAAAAATATAATTAAATTAAATATTTTTTTAAAAAGCGTGATATTGCTGTAATGACAAGTAGAAGTTATGCATAGGCTTCATGTTTCCTCTGTGCCCTGTGCTTTTCAGTAAGAACGCGTCTGGTTGGCTAAACATGAGTTCGTTCATCCAATCACATCGTGGTTTGCTGTAACCAGGAACTAGAAGACGCGCCGCTCGGCGATAAGCTGCTTTAACTACATTTGAAGTGAATTACTCTTTGATAAAAACAGTTGTATGAATAGCACAGAGAAACTGCGTATCGAACATATCAAAACAAACACGTAATTTCCCACGGAACACGCGTTAGCAGCGTACAGGGTATAGTTAGCAAGGAAAGGCACTAACCGTTAGCCGCTGAAGCTACAGCGTTCCTCCGGTCCCACTGTTGCACGGACGTCGGTCAAATGTGACATTCGAAAGTTCACCGGTTCAACTGCTACACCTGCCGAATAAATTAGCCTTTAATTTAATCCCTGACGGAGGGGGGAAAAAGAGAACAGAAACAATGGCACTCGGCATGGGCGTTTTCGTCGTTGTGGTCGTCTGGCTCGTGGCACTTGTGATAGGGGCGATGCTGCTGAGAGCCTCGGGATCAGCAAAGTGAGTGATAACACACAATAGATACGCACACACTGTACATATATACATACGTTGGAGAAAAGCTAATACATCGTGTGCGGGAGTTTGTTCCGCATCTCGTTGACATTTCCTCCACTTTAAGTTTACGTTTCTTCGTCACCCGAATTAAACACGTCCTAGTAGATGACGCACTTAACAGTGGCAAATACTAAGTATCCCTGTTGAATTCGGCATGTGTGTCGCTCATCAATTCACCTTTTATTACAGTAGGATACGAGAGTGAAATATAACTATCCTATGTAAGAGTACTGCTGAAAACAATGTTGCGTTCAAGGGACGGTGAAAATGTGGGACATTCAAGTAACTATAACCCAGGCAATGGAAAGAGGGACGCAGATGAATTGTGTCCTTTTTCAACTCTCCCATGTCACCGAAACAGTTTATCTACTCAAAAATATAATAATATTATTATAATTATTATTATAAAGAACTATAACTTTAATGTACACTATTTGATTGCTGGAATGTACCCTACATGCATATCTGTTGCATGCTATTAACTTGCTTGTTTATTTTTCGATTGTTATGTTACAATGACATTATCCACAGATAGCCCTGTACTTGGAGAGAGCGTCCAGTGATGGAAGACCTTATGTTGTGCTCTGTGTTTTCACTGTCTTCTTTTGTGTGTGTGTTTTGTTTGTCCAGGTTAGGAATCATCCCTGTCGTTCTCCTGGCTCTTACGATCACTCTGGTGCTGGTGCTTTTCCCCCGCAGCCCAGAGACACCTCCCCTTTTCAAAGAAATCGAGGTGAGCACTTATTCTCACTTATCTCATCCACTTGCTTTTAGATTTACAGTATGCTGAACTCCAGAGACTGTCCGCATGCAAATGTCTGCAGAAGTCGTCTCTGGATATTCTTCCAAGATTCTCCTGCCAGCTGCTCGGTCAAATCTTGGGATAATGTTGGAGTGAGCTCATGTAAGAATGCAGCAGGAGAACCTCTGGATAATCCACGACGAGTGAATGGGCAGGTCTGCTGCATGCTCAAACCAGGGTTCACCCCACCCTCGCCTCGATCCTCCGAGTTTCTGTTGCGTATGCATCACACATAGATTATCTCCCGCTGTGTTTGTCATCCAGTATGTATGCAACAAACTCCAGAGGATGTGTGCAATGTCTCAACATTTCACGACTGAAAACAGCTCGATTCTCACACACACACACACACACACACACACACACACACTCCATCTAATTCATCAGTATGTGTGTACTTTCAAGTACAATATAAATGAGTATGCTGCTGTACTATGTTAAAATACAAACACAACAAAGTGACATTTTGCTGCATGAAGACACTCTCTAAATGTATACCACTGCCAAATACGTGATAGTAAAATATTCCATCATGATGATATCAGACCATTTGGCGCACTGGAGAACAGAGGCTTTTGTGTTGCTGTTTTTTGTTGGTTTTTTTTCATCTGTTCCTGTGGCTGATGCACAGTGACTCCATAATGCACATCAGATGAATATAAAAGCAGGCCTGGCATTTTTTTAAGACTTGTTGTGAGGCCGTTTGACTGTGATTACTTCCAAATTCTTTGGGTGTAGAGGCCATCGAGTAGAATAATGAGGAGCCTATGAATTAAGAGCCAAATGTAGCTACATCTTACAAGCATTTTCTGCTTGTAAACAATACATTTCTTAATGCACTATATAAACATTAGAATGGCTTATTTAATACTTGTCAAATATATTTTCCTTTATTTGTACTGATTGGGGATATATAAATAAAACTACATCCCAGAGACTGTACGCTTTTATTTACGTGCATATAAACAACCACAAACCACTTCTCGCCATACTCTATTCCTGTACGTTGCATGTGTCATTGTGCGCGCACTTCCGTGCCTGTGTGTGTGTGTGTGTTTGTGTCATAAAGACCTGTTCTGCTTTATCTTAGTCCAACAGCAACACAGAACAAACGCACCCCCATTTTGCCTCGAGGTCGTGCCAATAAGCTGGCCAGATCTGCCAAGCAAGCTGCCACCCAATAGAAATCGCAGAGCGGAGCCCCATCCTGGCCAGCTCATGTTTTATAGCCTTTGTGCAAAGGCAGATACCAGACCAGCAACACAGAGAGCGGCGGCAAAATGGGACTTGGATATTCTGTACAAGGCACACAAGTGAAATTAACCCTTTATAGATGGATTTAAACGAGTCTTTATGATGCCAGAAAAAAAGGCAGACGATCACGCGCAGATTTGCTTCATGTAGAGCCTCTGAACCTTTCTTTAATGTCAATACGTTTGTAGAATGGCGCAGTGTAAAGAACTAGTGATCGACATCTCTCACCATTTTGAAAATAACCATTGGTTGCAATGTAGACGTCCTTAAATGTCTTGATTTGTCAAAGAGACTCAGTTTGCTGTGCGAAGTGGAGCAAAGAAACCAGAAAATATTCATATTTAAGAAGCTGAAATCACAGCACTTAAAAGAATACCACGCACACTGGTTAATCAATTATCAAAATAGTTGGTGAATAATTTAGTAGCTGGTTATTAATTGATGTATTGTTGCAGCCCCAATCACAAGCCTTTGGATCATGGCATATTATCTTACATGCATTTAATGTATATTATTATTTTTTGCTATTTTAACAGGCAGTTAGAATAGAATGTGACTATTACTGTGCACAAAATGTCTTGAGCCAATCCAGCCTATTAGTAAATTGCACACATGCAGGACTTAAATGATTATTACCACTTTTTAAACCAATGCAAACCTGTTACGATCCTGGCATTTTGTATTCAAAAAATGACTAATGACTCATTTTTAGTGCACAAAATAGAAAAAAACTCAAGACCGACTTGTAAGTGGTGAGACAAAGAGATTGGCTGTGTGTGTGTATGTGTGCAGACTGTGAAATGATGCCTAACCTCTTGCTGTTAAACAAAAGTAAAATATCATAGAGCCAATTAAGTCAATCCCAGGCTAGAAGTGGGGGTGGTTTATTACAGACAAACCCCCAACCCTCCTCCCTCCCGCCCGCCTGCCTGCCTGCCTGCTCCCACCCGTGCGCTCAATGGCACATTAATAAAACATGGCCCACACTTTGGCTTCCTGCTTACTGCGTAATTGGCAAATTAAAAAGTGAGATGTGTTAAATGCACCAATAAGAGACGGCGTACATCATCCCCACCTCTCGCAGACACCAGCGTGTTGACACACACACACACACACACACACACACACGCTCCCTCCACACAACAGTCCCTGTGAAGTCAGCAGTGGGGCTGCTCCTCTGGTGTTGTCTGGCTTAAGGGTATTTTCTCAGTTTGTATTCACGGATTCATGGGTGGCTCATGATCTAAATATTAACATAGACCTCGAGCTATCGGTGAAATGTTGCTTAAAATCTATCGCCGGCGCCAACAACAACAACAAAACTCCACGCTTAACCAAAGAATCGACAGCAATCGTGCAAATATGGAGGAGTGTTTTTCTTCGTCAAAAGTCCTGCACCGTGGTTTTTCCAACATTGTTTATTCTGGGCATTAATTGGCTCTAAAGTTAGGTGATGATGAACATTAAATAAACACATATTTTGCTAAGCACTACATGGCCTTATGTTGCAGCGAGTAGCCAGGATTAAAAGGCAGTGCTGGCTTTCATACTGCAGTCATGGCATATCAGCAAAATCAAATTAGGATGCACCAGTTCCACTCCTCCCTAATCATACTATGTCTAATGAGTGAAGCTGCTGTCAACAGAGTCGTCATTTGACTAACTTACCCGTCCTTTACTGCTACTATAACCTAGTATGATACCACTCGGGTCCACTTTTCCCTCCTTGCATCACCTCACCTCTAAATCTCTCAGTTAACATTCACGGGTTAATGTTTAGATTGGCGCTGAGCGCAGATAAACTTGAACCTGAAACTCTCACACGGTCAAACTCAGACACCCATGAAACTACATTCACTTTTTTAAGCATTTTCTGTGAAGTCTATCTTGTCTTTTTTCACACAGTGGCTCTCTCATGACATCTTGTGGCGAGCAGTGGAAACACTGTCTCTTAATTGTTGTGTTTCCAGTGCAGCACTCACTGTTTACTAGATGCACACACTCTGGTGTGAAATAATGAATAACCCCCCCACCCCCAACACTGAATTGATCATCTCTTTCTTCTCCCTGCAGATAGTGGACACTTTGTTCATCGGCCGCTATGTCCTGTTGGCAGTGGCAAGCGTCGTCTTTCTGGTGATGTTCTTCATGCTGCTCCCCTTTCATTTCCTGGAACCCGTCTATGCCAAGGCCTTAAAAACACAGTAGAGCAGCCAGGGTCAGAGTTGGCACCGGTATCACATCGCTGATGTATACAAGCAAAGACAAACAGGGACCTGGTGAGAGGCCCCCACGGCTTCATGTGGAAACGGAGGACACAATGCATCCCAAACAGAAACAGCAGGAGAGCCGGTGTGTTTGCTGTTGGTTTGACTGTTTATGCCAAATCGACAGAAACTGTGTCCTTATTTTTGTATTATTTAATAGTTCAATAAAAGACTAAAGTAATCCATAATCCTTCCCAACTCCTGTGTTTGGCATGAGACACATTCAACGCTGAAAAATGACACCTTTGCTTTACATAATCTATACAAGGCAGTGCATTGCGAGAGTCCCATAAGATAACACAAAAGAAGCAATGAGTTATGAGCGTTTAATCAAAGTAGGGCTTTAATTGTCATGTTTTGTTCACTGAATATCAAAAATATTCAGTTTCCCTCCGTGGACGAGCAAAGAAACCAGAAACTACTAACATTTTAGACGATAAAATCCACTTGTTTATTCCATCTCAAAATAGTGGGCAACTCATGTAGTAAATGATCTTTTGTTGCAGCCCACATTCTGTCCCATGCATGTATTGCCCACCAAGGCAAAGCAAGTGAGTCAGGTTATTTTGGTAGGCAATGTTAGCATTGTAGCTGGGTTTTTGAACTAAACTTTGAGATTGCCTCCAACAACAGCAGCAGAAAAGGCTGTTGGCAGAGAAGATTTGGAGAGAAGTTTTTCATGGGTGCAAGCAAACCACAACTCTGCTGCTCATCCCACAAATGCATTTTCCTTACATAAGTGGCAACATGTAAAAGGAAAATAACACATAAACACAAATTTCCTTTTTAAATGCCCCCCAAAAAAACATATTCTGTACCCCCTTAGTGTGGTGACTTTATCTTAGTGCTCATGATTCTGCTTTTTCCAGATTTTTATGCACCCGTCTCCTTTTCATAGTGTGTTCTAGAGGAAATACATACTTGTTGTGGTTCTGGAATTATTATATGTGTAATCAAAGGTTCCTGGAAGGGTTATGAACTTATATCCAGGTTGTCCAAAACACACAGCAACTGGATTTGAAAGTAGACGTGTAACCACACTTTGGAGCAGCCGAATGACTGTCATTTGAGCACGATGGAGTTACAGTGAGCACTGCCCACTTTTTCACATTTCTTGGATTTCATCACAAGACTTCAGAACTGGAAAAGCCTCTTGGAGGAGATGTGAAACGTCTTCAAGTGAAACTTCAGCTGCCTCCGACTCGGTGTGTTTTGGATCACTTGTAGAGTTGTCACTGCAAAGTTAAGTCATTGTGTTTTCGCTATTCTACATTTTGACTTAATTTCTATCTGGTGCCATGTTGACGTTATTTCTGACGAGCGCAGTGCCGCGTTCACATGTCCCAAAGCAGATTCTGCGGGGGCTACAACGAAGCAGATGATTCCATAGAGATTAATGAGCTTTTGCAGACTAGAGGCCCAATTATAAACACTTGCTGCCCCCCTCCCACACCCATTTTCAAAGTGTGAAGCCCAAGGAGACGTGGAGTGGAATTCCAACCAGGATGATGAAAGAGAATCTAATGAATCAAAACCAATCCTATTAGTTCCGGCCCACATCTCCATACTGTGGCCTTTTCCTGCACAACAATCCACCGCATGATTTCACACAAGCTGGGGAACTGGGGGATTTCAACAGAGTGGGATAGGGTGTCGAAAACCTTTCAACCTGGAGAGACTTGTTGCCTTTAATTGACCACATGATTGCCGCAAAACATGATCTTAGCCCCCCACTGAAAGTGCCACAGAGAAACCAGTGGCTTTAAGTCCAGTGAAAGTGGAGATGGTTCACCTGATATTCAAGAAAGAAAGAAAGAGAGCATTTACTGCAGTTTATTCAGGTTCACAGTGGCCGTCTCTTTGCCGTCTGCTAACTCAAGGTCTTTGCAGTCCCTGAAGTCTGGCTCCATAAGATCTAACAGTATTCCTTCGGCTTCCTCTCTCGTTCTCACACACACTCTCTCACACTTCCTCGCCCTTGTAATCTTTCTCTATCCCCCATCTTTTCTTGCTCCCTGTATCCTTTTCCTCATTTTATCTTTTGCTCCTAAACTCTGTCTCTGGGGAGTGGGAAAATGAGCAGAACAAAGCCTGTGGGGGTATGAGGATCATTTGGAGCTGGGAGCTGGAGTCTTTGTAGCACAGCCAGCTGGACATATAAAGAGATGGGGGCGGGCGAGGTAGAGAAAGAGAGAGCAATGCGAGGGCAAAGAGGTGTGAGGAGAAAGCTCAGGCGACTCGGTTGTGAAACTGCAGAGAGGGGACCGGGGCTGTGCTCCTCTCTGGTAGATCCTGCATTCAGATGCACTCAAGCAGAACTTCTGGATTTCCATTCACATCCTCTGCCACCTCGCCCTCTGTTTGTGATATGGATACCGTCACCGCCCCACACACACACACACACACAGCCCCCACGAAAACACTGGAAGTCCAAACCAAAGATTTTCGGGCAAAGTTGGTGCACTTATCCCGTAAGAATGTGATTCTGTTCATGTTAAATCAAGCAGATGGCAATGTTTGCTGTCCCTTTCAACAAGTTTGGTAAATAAGACTTGATGAGGGCTCGGCCGGGCCAAACTAAAATGAGCAAGGTGATTCAAATTCCTTACACAAGATTGTTTCATGAGGGTTTATCGGCCAGGAAGTGGATTTTAGGTTTAGCGGCCGGGCATTTTTCGCCAGGGATGGGGATATAATGTGGAAATGGAGAAGGGGAACTTGTCATTCGCGGAACAAACTATGCAGTTTTGGTGCCAAAAAAGCCCTGCTTGGCTGTGCTCTTTTATGCACTTGTATATGGGTAGTGGATGCTATCTTGGCAACACACACTGGGGGGTGGAATCGCCAACATGGACGGTGGTGTTGCCTTGGACTTTTACCTTTCTCTCTCTTTCGCTCTCAGGAAGGAATTACCCAAAATCTCTACCTCTCGGGGGGATGATGAAGGCCCAGATTAGAGGTCAGTTTGCTCACCAATAGACCTCTGTGGCTCGGACAGGACGTCCCATCGAGTGGGCCACAGATTGGCTCTATGGGGGGGGTTCCAGTTTGACAGTGGTGAAGACATGATTGAGTATTGGACAGGCTTGCAAAAAGCAGTTCCTGCACTGATCAAAGGGCATGGTCACAATGGGCGAACACGGGTGGCCAGAGTGCTTCACGGACCGTGCTCTGTTGGTGCACGGGCAGCAAACTGACTGTTTGGGTATTTGCACAATGTGGCACAGGAGGAGCAGCAGTAACACAGATGCAGATAGATTTCATCCATTCATTTATTCACTCATTAACTACTGCATTATCTCGTTGAGGATCACGGGGTATAAGCAGGAGCCAATCACAGCAACCATTCACACTCACATCCACACTTGAGCTCAACTTAGAGTCTCATTCTGTGCTTGCAGTGACTTGATTCTGATGAAAAAAAAAGTGTCTGGAATAATATTTTTTATGCTGAATTAACAGTTTTTGGGTTTTTTATTATTGATAATAACAAACTGCTGGGGATTAGGTCCAAATGTATGTATTACCCAAAATCACTTGTTTGCTTATACCCATTATAACACAGTTTTAAAAGTTTATTCAGTTCTTACCCTTATAGTCAAAGATAGTAGCATCACAAGTAATATATATATATATGTATATATATATACATATATATATATAAAAGTGCATTGCATTGTAAGACAAATAATAAATAGTGTGTATGCAATGGCACAACTCTTTTTGTTCTACTAATGAGAGCATTGTATTCATTCATTTATTTTGAACATAGAAAACAAGGGGACAAAAAAAACATATTATCATACAAAATAAATGAACATAGAAAGAACAAAAGTAGAAGAAAAAGAGCAGGAAGCAGTGGATTCTAATTCATTCCTACCCCCTTCTCACTATTCATGTATATTCCTATAAGCAAGATATATTACAATCTGTATAATCAATACATAAACAACAATGTATACATAAATCAGCCTCCCAGTGCTAACGCTCCCTGTCACCAAACATTTTCTGAACATACCGCAGTGCACACATTTCACTTTTACACTTAAAATAAAACGCTAAGCACAGTAATATATAGTAAACGCAGAGAGAGCACATTTACAGCCCTGTTGATGGCTTCGTTATTAATATACACCTACACTGAGCAGAGTTCCCACCTGCTGAGTGAAATGGCTTGCTGTGTGAGAAGTGTGCACACACACACACACACACACACACACACACTGCAGTAAGAGAGCTGCACTTCACAGCACCAGCTCCACTGGAGGCATTTTGCTTAATGTGGTATATAGGGGACGAAGCAGAGAAGAAAGATTTCAGTGTTATTATGTGAGGAAGCTTCCTTTGTAGATTTTTTATATCTGCGGAGGGAATAATTTGTTGTGCAAACATACAGTGATGTGTGCAATGCAGGAAAATGTACAACAATGCACTTTGTCTGTCTTTTCCCCACTCTGGGTGTCCGCTCAGACTGATTGTGTCTCAAATGGAAGCAGACGGTTGACCCGGTGAGCCCGAGTGATGTATGAGACTCATACTGTGCAGACGGACAGCTACAAATTTGCTTGGCGAGTTGACTGGTGGGAGGTTAGTGGTGTAGTGAGGGAGTGAGGAGGGGGTTGTGTTGAGAACAGAATGAAAGAAATAGAAGCTTTTTATAGCAAATTTGTCCACTTTTTTTATTAAGTTGCTCATTAAATTCCTCTGGTCTGATCATTTACATCTGGAATTGAGCGTGACACAAAATTAAAATTGAAATTTATGCACATAATATGAGATGGAAGTAAAAATTTACTCCTTTTTAACCCTTTGCGTCCTGCACCAAGAAAAAAGCAAATTATTTATTTGCATTTTTTATTACTTTATTATATTTACTTATGATAACAATATTCCATATACTCAGGATTCATTCAATATATTCAAGTTTCATTCCATATATTCAAAGGTTCATTCAATATATTCAGAGTTTCATTCCGTATATTCAAGTTTCATTCAATATATTCAAGTTTCATTCCATATATTCAAGTTTCATTCAATATATTCAAGTTTCACTCCATATATTCAAAAGTTCATTTAATATATTCAGAGTTGCATTCCATATATTCTGGATTCATTCAATATATCCAATGTTTCATTCAATATATTCAGAGTTTCATTCAATGTATTCAATTTCATTCCATATATTCAAGTTTCATTCAATATATTCAAGTTTCACTCCATATATTCAAAGGTTCATTCCATATATTCAAAGATTAATTTCCTGAACGGCATGCCGTGATATGTATATATATAGCATATATAATTTTTTTTTAGAGTATTTTAGATACAGGCCTCTACTAAACAGTTGAGATGTCTGTTCATAATAAACCTGGTTTGCATAATTCATAAAGTACAACATTCAGAACAAGTCACATTAATTTAGTGTAATGAGATGTAGTGACTTAAAGTGTGGTCGACCAAATGGTTGAGTAGTACCTTAAAGGGTTAAGGTGAAATATCTTCAGAATGATCTGAAACAGAGGTTTATTTACTTATTTAGTTCAAAATAAACTGTTCTGCTGCATTTATTTAGTCACTAGTCGTTGACATTTGATTGATGAAAGTGAACTGACTTGGGGAAACAAGCCTCGCTGTGTTACGCCCCCTAACCCCCTTGTCCCATGCCGACTGAATGGCAACAGACAAGACAGTACCCTTTGGTCCCCTTCCCCTCAATATGCGCTCAGCTTGAGGTCTGAAACTTGTTTTTTGATCACCCCCCCCCCCACCCCCAAATTTCTCCCTCCTCTGGAGGAAAAAAAAAAGGGTCCCACAGAGGAGGGTGATGGGGAGACCAGACCAAGAATAGCTAAATTAAAGAGGGAGGGAAGAGGAGCTCACAGCCATGACTGGAGAATATGAAGAAAACGTAGAGAATCTCAAAGTAACGGCTGGTGCTTAGGACAGGCCACAGGCTGAAGTTCTCTGATGGTTTGGATGGTACACGGCGGCGGTATAGCTCCTGCTCTCGCATCCATGAGGTGCTGACTTGCAGACTTGAAGAATGCGAGTGAGTGCGTGGCTTCTGTGCGTGTCCTGGCTCTGCACCTGGGCGGCGTACTCGCCAAGGTGCGCGTGCCAGCAGGACGCATGTCCGACAGAGTCAGGAGCGGAGAGAAGGTCAAAGACTCGGGTCAAGGAGCATGTCCGTCACAACATCAGGCATCAGCAGCAGCAGCAGCACGCTGTGCACAGACACAGGCCGCTGCGCAGAAAAGGTGAGTCCTTTACAAACACTGTTTCTAAGATACTGTGTTGTCATTTTAGGCCTGTACAAATCAACAATATGTGCAGGCCTATAAGTCAGTATCTCATGCAACTGACTGGTGAAGATCAGCTTTCATATTAAGCTATATTAACCAGTGAATCATTTTAAATGTAGGTTATATATAATACAAGTAAACATAAGTCAATCTGCATGAATCCGAGTGAATCAGGGTCTTAAACCTGACTTCCTTGTTGTTCTGTGCCCCATCAACCCAAATTCTCCATGTGCAAGTAGTAATTGCAAAATTATCCTCATTTGACACATTTATTTAACGTTGATTTTATTTCAAATTAAAGATGTTATGAAGTGGAGTCCTGCTATTTTCTATAAAATGTGAGCGTGCCTGTTGCATCGTCTTATTATAAGTAATATATTATCTTTATTCTCTAGAATAAATCTATTTTCTACTTTTTCACCAGGACATTTGCCAGTATATGATACATGTTTGTGCTGAAAATTGCGGCTGAAGCTTCATAGAAACAGAACTAATGTGTTACTTTTCTCATGCCAGCAGCTCAGCATGTATAAGAATGTGCGCCATAATTAGGAAAAGTTTGTGTTTGTGTTGAAAGTGGGATTTTTTTTTTTTTTTGCATCACTGAGGATAAATTTGTGTTTTAAAACCAAAAACCAAAAACAAAAGTGATGAAACTAACTGCCTTACCAGTTGCAGTATAGCATTTGATTGTTTTTATTCTCCTAAGATTAATCAAGTGAATTAGAATTGGATTTTCACTCTATAACCATTCCATTTAAGATGGATAACCAACACTACTTGAATAGGGATGTGCAGTAAGTTCAAACACCACGCATTTGTTGTTCTTAAAATCAGCTTAAAGCAATTGTCCATGTTGATTCCCCTGATCAAACACATCTGAATTACACTCTAAATTGACTCTGAAGTCTCTTTTTATCACATTCCTCACCAAAGCTGACACATTCTTTCTTTTATTTATTTATTTTTTTCTTTAACTCGCATCCCGCCCTCCTCGCCTATACTCCAACACTTCTCCTGACCTTTGCTCCTGCCGTCTGAAAGGGGTTCCTTCCCTCGCCACATCCCAGCACAGAGCCGTTCCTATGAGTTGTGTTTAGCCCGGGACTCATCCTTCATCCTCTCTAAAGCTTTTGTTGTCGGCTGAAAGCTGGCCGATGCCGGGGCCATCAAGCCCAAGTTGTTGGATCAATATAAACATCCATCACTTAGCCCCGGCCCTTTCTGAGCCTCACAAAGAACAGTTCACTAAACAATGCTTTATTTACGGGAGCCATTAGAAGGAATGAACTAGTCGTAGTCCACTTACTTCTCCAGGCTGCAATTTCCTTTTGCTGAGATGGAAGCAACTCAATGTGCTTTTATAAACTTTACACCATCACGTAATTGAAAAGAAGTTCTACAGCCTGTGCAGCTGTTTACTTGTTTTTAAAGTCAGCCATATTTTAGAAACCTATTATACATCAACATGACCATTATAAACAGACGCCTAACTCACTAACAGTAGAAATACTGTGTGGAGTCATTAGGTGAGAGATACATAGTTTCCTTCTATTGTTAAGAAACAAGGCAGACTCCAAACTTCCTGTTTTATGGAACTGTTGACAGAACTGCTGCCACGAATTTAAAAAAGAAGAAAAACAGTAAGATGGGGCTGTAGATTTGAAATATTTTCAGTATTATCATTTAGTATGGAAGTTGTAATTTATTCAAATTATTTTTAACAATGATTTTAAGAAAGCAGAGCTGAGGGATTCAGAGTTTAACAGCTGGATTACCTATTTGAATAATAATAGTTAGTATTGTATAGTAGTTTAATAGAAGTTTGTTCAGTTCTATATGAAAAATCAATACAAAAACTGCTATATTGTTATATTCATCAATGGCCCTTTTGTTAGAATTTTAAATGACACTTTCCCATCATTATTGTTGCCTCAAAGCACTCATTTCCCCCCAGATGGTTGTCAAAGAAGCTCTAGTCAACAGTACAACTTGAGTATATGTGTGAAAACTCTACACAACCCCCAGAAAACCCATTGATTAGTCCACACAGGTTCAAATAAGCTGTCCCCAGTTTACTGCGTCTGTCAAGTCTTTGTCAGGAAGCAGAAAAAATACCGGAAAATTGGGCTGCGGAATTCAAAATAAAAGTAC
Source organism: Microchirus variegatus (assembly GCF_963457635.1). NCBI lineage: Eukaryota > Metazoa > Chordata > Actinopteri > Pleuronectiformes > Soleidae > Microchirus > Microchirus variegatus. The sequence continues at coordinate 11,569,754 of NC_139803.1, forward strand.
AAACTTGTATTTTGCAAAACAGATAAACCCGTTAGAAACGCAGTGTTACACAACAAAAAAAACACTGAGTCAAAACTAATTCCTGCATTTGTATTTTACATTGTTTAAATCGTGTAAATTTCAGTAAGGTGGAATGTTTTAATCGGGACGACTTTTACATTGAAAAGTCAACCAACAGGAAACAAACGTCACTGTGATATTTTGACGACAGTGGTGTGTTCGCGGGACAAGAGAGGGAGCGGTATCATAGTTAGTTTTCCAGTGTTGACATTATAGAAATTATATTTTTATGTTTATAATGATTAATACATGTTTTTTTCTAAAGTGTTGTCATCGCTGAGAACAAATTCGTGGTTGATAGCTGGATATCCGGTCAAGTTGCGGTTCATATTAAGCTAATTTAAGTTATTAATAATCCTTACAGTTTCAAGAGGGTTCTACGCACCTTGTGCTCGAACCCTAATTAGCTGGTTAGCTAGTTTGGAAAGTGTCTCAGGATTTAATTCAGTTTTAAGGATGGACATAAGAGTTTTTCTCAGCATATTGTTCTTTGGTAAGTACGTTTGAATCATATAGTATGTGTGGAATTTATAAGTTAAATCAGAAAACTGAAAATATGAGGAAAACTGAAATATTGTTTTCAATAATTGTGTAGTTTCATTGAACGTTTGAACAAAGTCAACACTTGTCATATTTCAGACCTAATAAATACATCTAGACTAGTGTTTTAAAGTTGAATTCATATTAATTTAGCATATAGGCTACTGATAAGGACAAATAGCACAGCACTAATTATGAATATTTGAAACACCTTTTGGCAGAACTCCCATTTGAGCAGCACAATTTGTAGAGTATAATACAATAATTAATACTATACATAATAGTTATTGACTCTTAATCCTTTGGGGAAACAATTCCCCTTGTTTTGGATCCACCTTTTTGTTCTACCCAGAATGTGAAGTGACACAGTGACAATGAGGTTAAACAGGCTATTTTGGCTGGAAGTTGAAGGCATTTCCATCCATAGTGAATGAATGACCAGGCAGCCAAGCCCCTTTTCTGCTCCCGGCCTCTAAATTAGGATTACATCCATTTCAAAAGCTAAAGCTTTGGTAAAGAAATCTTTCTTTTTGGCACCATTTTATATATCACAAGTATGTGTGCGTGCTACACATGGTTTAAGACTCCATGAGCCTTTTGCAAAGATGAGACAGTAAGTCAGAGAGTTGGAAAATGTTCTCCCACGTCTTTTGAATACATGGCCATAATATAAATCCATTTTTTATGTAGGAATTTCTTTTTAACATAGTGTCGGGGGGGGGGGGGTCCTTTGTTTTGTCCGGATGTGTCGTTGATGGGGGTAGTTCCTGTGTGCTTTTGTTGTAGTCGATGTCCCTGAGACCTTCTCCTATCAGGAAGCTGATCACAGTCTCCCTATTTCCTTCAGTGCAGTCATCCAACTTCATGGGAAGTTCAAACAATGGCATTCCACTCCTGATGGCTGCCAACAGACATTGTTTGTTGGTAGCAATGTTTAAGCTTGTTTGTTGTGGATGCTTGGTTGCCATCTTAACAAACTTTGAGGTGGTGATGTAATGGAATATTTTTATGATTGTAAAATAACCGTAGTGTTGGGGCAAAGTGAAATGTCCTATTCTTCTTTATTCAGGATGGCTAAATAGGACCAAATTCATACAGAATGTCCTTTGCATTTCATCACCCTCAGCTTTTAGGGTTCATGCAGAGGAGACAGCGCCCCGCATCGTCCACCACCCCTCTGACGTGGTAGTGAAGGTCGGGAATCCAGCCACACTCTCCTGTCGAGTGGATGGCAGCCCCAAGCCAACCATCGAGTGGCTGCACAACGGCCTGCCCCTGGAGACGGTGAATGGAGACGAACACTGGCAGGCCATGGTTCTGTCAGAGGGCAGCCTTTTCTTCCTGAGTGTTGAAGGAGGCGGGCGAGGTCGGTCACACGAGGGTGTCTACACATGTGTGGCCAGCAACAGCGCGGGGAAGGCAGCCAGCCGCAATGCATCGCTGTATATCGCAGGTGAGGTTGGGGGCATTTGATAGGTGTACTACGACTGCAGTATGATCTTCATATAAACAAGTATCAGGTGACAATACACAGTACATTTTGTACACAGAGAGCCTTCTCTGCTGTTTTTCATGACAGTATTTTCAGAGTGTAGGCCATCCAAAATACAATCCCTTTTCCACACAAACCTAATTGTAACCCCAAAGTAAGGTGCTGAAAGTGTGTCTGTCACTGATTGTGTATTAACACATTTTCATAAAGTATGAAAAGCTGAATAAGGATGATTTTAGCACACCTGAAATAATCTAGTTGTCTCCTAATTGATAGAAACTGACTGTAAAGATGATATTTCAGTGGACAACTGATGATCAGACACACAACTGTTCAAAAAGCAGATTTTTATCGATGACTTTGTGTTGTTGCAGCGTTGAAGGAAGAGTTCACTGTGGAGCCCACTGATGTGGAGGTAGCAGTGGGGGAGGTGGCTGTCCTAAATTGTGAACCTCCGACTGGACACCCTGAGCCTAACGTCATGTGGAAAAAGGATGGCCGTCCGATCAACAACAGTGACCACCACTACACTGTAAGAACCCTGCATGATGAATTTCCAAAGTCTAATAAGGGTAACGGTCCCATCATTGTACAGGGTAAAGGAAAGAACAAAGGGATCAAACAGCCACTAAAATATGCAGAGCAGCACACATTTATAAATTATGAATATCCACCAAAACACTTAAAATACAGCCTGTAAGTAAGTGAAAATTAGATCGGAGTCCCATAGGTTGCGGAAGTAAATAAATAATCATTCATCGATTTTCACCATTTAAGTTTCAAATCCATCAGAAAAGGATGCTTATTTTAAAACTGAATAAACAAACCATAAACAGCATATAATCAGTATTTATTTTGCGTTCGCTGTGGTTCTGAATGTAGAGTAAGACCATACATACACTGTACAAAAAATTTACAAATTTTTACGGTTTGAAAAGGAAAGCCCAGGAAGAACAATGTAAGTAGCAGTTAGCCTGCCACCAGGGGGCGACTGTTATGTAAAATCGTTTATGTGCAAGGCACTACACCACAAATTGCTGCATATAAATGCACAATACTGACTATTTTCCATCTGAAGGTGTGAGTCAACTTTAAATCAAAACTGTGTAAACTGAATATGCCAATCTGTGGATTCATTTTATCTTGTTGTGTTGTGTTACCAGTATAATCAATTATATTGTTCTGGAAAACAGCTACAGTACTCTTGTGATTGTATGTGTATAGACCACATACTTTTCCACAGTGTAGGGATGAACTGTGAGATCATGTTCATGTAGAACATACTGCATTGCATGCATGAAATATATTAATGTCCCAGCTTTCCAATCTCCCATCTCACAGAGCTGTTCATGGACAGAGCAGCTGAAGCTGGAAATCTTATCTCACACTGACTGCTGACAGACATACACACATCACATGTGAAAATGCTGTAATGTGTACAGTATGTAACCGTTTTTTTCCCCACTATCTGTTTGTGCCGCAGGAGCTGAGTGGAAAGCTCATCATCGCTCCTGCAGAGAAAAACCACTCTGGTGCTTACGTGTGCGTGGCCAGTAACACTGAGGGAGTGAGGGAGAGCAGAGCAGCTCGGCTTTCTGTGTTGGGTGAGCCACGTGTGAAATTTGAGTTTTTCTTCCCACTAAAGTAGGGAAAAAAAAGCATTTGCTCACTCAAGTCTAAGCAAACATCTTCCTCCCTCAGGGTGTAAACTGGCAGCAAGAGGTTGCTGTGTTAGAGAGATTTAAAGCACCTCAAATGATTAGTCTCGCTGCAGAAACGTTGTGTTAATCAGATTAACCTGTGGGGCTAAATGTGTCAAGGGAAATTTAGTTCAATATACTCAATAGTTTACACAGCAAGAATATATAAAAGTTTTCCTTTTGTTCGGACAATGTGATGCTGGACCCAAGAGCAAGTAAATCATCAACACTAGAGAACTGAGATATCTTCAAGAGAGCACCATGACATTGACCACACAGACATCTGTAACAATCTGACCAGTGAGGCTGGAGAACCAGGAAATAAGTAGAGGCTTGATGAGGGGATTGGGAGCAGGTGTGCACCCGCCGCAGGTGACCTGATTGCATGCTGAGTAGAGAAAGGGGGAGAAGCAGGTGGAAACGAAGGGCGGGGCACAACACCTTTATTACAAGAAAAGATATCTCTACACAAACAAAACTAATTTCCATATAAAAGTAAAGCAGTAGTACACATTTTAGTTGTTTATTGAATTTTCTGGGGGGTTTTGATCCATCCGTATTGTCACTGGTTACAGATATATTTAGCCCATTTGAGCTCATTTGTTCTTCCACAGCCAAGCCTGTGTTGGTGCTGAAGCCAGAGAACGTGTCGGTGAAGACGGGGGAGTCGGCTCACTTCTACTGCCGAGCTAAAGGTGACCCTCCGCCTTCTGTGGTCTGGAGCAGAGAGCAGGGGTCACTGCCCAATGGCAGGTAATTAGAATATGACAAAATACACTCTGTTTGCCACTGAAATTATAAATTTTAACTAGTCACTGAAACATTAGTCTGAACCTACACTTTCAGATGTTCTGGAAAATCATATATAAACTTGTTAAAACCTTCCTTTGGGCTTACTTTTTTACCTTACACCCTTCCATCTCTATGTTTTATGTAGTATTTATTCTGTTTTCTGTTATTTTCATGGTAAATTTGATTATTACACAGGTACCTAGTAAATCCAGACCAGACTCTCCAGATCCATTATGTGACAACACAGGATGCTGGGAAGTATGTCTGCACGGCAGTCAATGATGTCGGTGTGGTCACCGCCAGTGCACAGCTGCTAGTTGAAGGTGAGACTATAAAAGACTAAGCATGTTTTTGCCAACATTCAGTACAAAAAAGAAGACAAAGTGAGGCACACAGATAATCCTTATTATGAGTCAGAAAATAAGATGAAGGGCTTAAAAACAAAAACGTGTGATTACTGACTAACTAAAAAAGAAATCACAGCATCCCTCATAACTGTCCTTATGCTGATTTCAGATTGTACTGATAACGTAATGTGTAGGAATTAGGGGGGATATAATATTATAATTATTTAATTATCATGTCTATGTGAAATTAAGAACTATTTGGTTTTCATCACTTCAGAATAAGCCTTTTATATCTACACTTGCGCTGTTGTTCTGCCATGTTTGTACTAGTACTTCATATTTTATGCTAACTGAAGGCTGTCATAGTTTCTCATATTCACTTGGACGGGGACCGTGAGGAAAAAGCTATTAAGTCGGTTGCAATATTAATTCCACCCCTAGATGCCACTAAATCTACACAGCGGTCCTTTTAATGTGTAGAGTGGGGAATGTGGAATGACACTCGGGAGACCCGGTTTAATGAAACCTGTTACCGCTGTAGTTCAAAGACGTGCAACCTTCAGTAATTAGTTGTAGATTGGCATATTGTGCACACATTACACAAAGCACAAGATAATTAGAGCAAGAACTAAACAGCCTATACAATTAAATAGTAATAATTATTCAGCAATATTAGCTTGTAACCAGAGAGTTGCCAGGTAGAGTCCCTACAAGGTGAAAGGCTGGGGAAGCCCTGAGCAAGGTACCAAATCCCCATTGCTCATTGTTAATTGGACAATCTAAATTGAACCTTGCCACGGGGGGTCAAATCCAGTGCCAGTCAATGGGAAGGATTTGCATCATGAAGGGCATCTGGCATGAGTTTTGCAAAAAATTCATTCCTTGTAATGAAGCTTGTCCCACATGTCTATGTATTTATTTATTTGCTCCAGAGGCTGCCAGCACTAAACAGAAAGACCTTCACAAAGAGCTGTCAGCTCTGAGAGTGGCTCTGGAAAATGTCACCATTGTGGCCCCTGGGTCCAACATATCCCAAGTACAGTGGAAGGTATGGGCCAGGAAAGTTGATTCTGAGAGTTTCAGATAAACATGAATATTTCAGGTGTGTGAGGTGAACCATGTGTTTTTTTTCCACTCTCTGTGCAGCTCCAGGTCCTCCCTGCCCAGCCACATTACCTTGATGGCTTTGAGGTTCTCTATCGCTCCCTGCTGCCCGCCAGCTCAGAGTGGGCAGCCAAGAAGGTGACGCCACCGAGTTTCCAGACTCAGGTGGGCCCTTTAAAGAGAGGCTACAAGTACGAATTCAAAGTCCGTCCCTATGGCAGCAACTTGTATGGAAGGGAGAGCAACACGCGTCACTTCAGAGTTCCAGAGATGGGTGAGAAATTGTTTGTAATTTAAAGGAAACCATGTCATGTGAGTATAAAACGGCCATGCAAGGGGAGATAACTTTTATTGTGCAGTTCCCAGTGCTTCTCCGCTGGCTGTGTCCATAACAGTGAGTCATGAGCAGAATAACACCATCCACCTGAGCTGGGAGCCTCCTCCTCATGAAACCCACAACGGTATCATCCAGGGTTACCAGGTAATAAACCTTCTGGACTCTCAAATGTAACATCACCTCCTAAGAATGAATACAGAGCGAATGTAAAACTGTTTCTCCTCTCAGGTGTGGTGTATGGATTCTGAGGAGCAGAAGTACCAGAACTGGACAGTGAATAGTGGACAACACAGCCTCGATATCTCTGCTCTGAAACCAGGGAAACGTTACTGGCTCACCATCGCAGCTGTCAACGGAGCTGGAGTTGGAACACAGAGTGACCCTCATGGATTTGTCATCAGTGAGCACTTCAGGGAAATTTAAATTGAGAATTTATGTGTCACGGATGTGATGAAGTTATTGTGTCGTAACATTTTAACTGACATTAGCTGCATCCTGTTTGTTTTTCAGACTCACACATAGGCGGTCCTGCCGGGTCTGACAGCCAAAAGCGGGATCTGTCTCAGGTCTTGGCCTTGTTTCAGGACCCAGTGTTGATTGGGAGCTTTGGCGCCCTCCTCTGGTGTATTCTGATGGTTGCGGCCGTCTGCTTGTTCAGACGCCACAGCAGGACGGGTTTGATGCCAGGACAAGGCAAGGGAAGAGGTTTGTATTGTACACTTTTTAATTGATGATTATTGGAAATAATTAATCGCCCCACTAAATCTGAAGAACACCAAGTTATCAAGTTGTGCTAAAATATTTTTTTCTTTAGGTTTGCACAGACTGGATAATGAAGATCTCATCATTAAACACAGGTAAGGTAGAAAAAATACTTGTAAATCATAACATTTATGAAAGTGTTCTTATTTTCACGTTCAAGTGTGGTCTCTGTATCAGATTTACATTTGGATATGTGTTTCCTGCCTTTTAAAGGATGGCAGCTCCAGACTCCCCGTGGGTCTCTGGAACCTGGAGACCTGCCTTCAGCCAGAAGTACCAGGACTTATGGGCCCAAGGTCAGAAACATCCAGGGATCAGGGGCACCAGTGAGTGTTAATGAGACCACAAAGCACTGATAACATAACCTCTTTGACCGTAATATTATTGACATATTTATTTGTAAAACATTTTATTGAGACTGTTTCCAAAATTTGAGTAAATGCTTGAAATACAACTAAGGAGAATGTACCTCACATAACATTAGTATAGTTTGTGCACAGACTCTTCAGTATCTGTACTTTGTTTCTTCAGGCCTCCCAGTCTCATCGAAGAAAGACCCCAACTGCCTGAACTCAGTCGTCCCCATCGTGACTGACAACTGCAGCGTCTACGGCACGTTTTACGTGGACCTGATGGGCAATGGCCTCAAGACCTTCAACAGTCCTGGATGTCGGCCCAAAATGCCTCACAGGCTGCCGCATCAGCAAGGAGTTGAGACCATCCAGATATTCTCCCAGCCCGTCTCGAAGAGCTCGCCGCTCGTAAGCCGTGAGGAGCTGCCATGGAAACAGGCCATACGACCGCAGCCCAAGATGGGCGTGCTGAGGGAGTCGAGGGAAAAGATCCAAACCAAACAAGGTGGATATTTGAGAGTGTGATGTCCAACTGTTGGGAGTTTTTCATGGTTTATAACCACACTCCACGTTAGATCAACTTCTGATACAAAATGTCAGCATGTAGGAGAATCACGTGACGTACAGTAATAACATTTATAGGGATTAAAACTCTGTGTTGCCCAACATCGTTTCAATCAGACAAATCATGTTTTGATTGTCAGATAACAAACGGTTTAGTTTTGGCGTCTAGTCTCCGACTTAATCACTGGTCAAAGATATGTTTGCATTGACATATTGGGGACATGAAACCCTCCAGGTTGTAGGCTGGAGGTGGGGTTTAATGCTTGAGCAGCAGCAAAAGCAGAGAGAGAGAGAGAGATGGGAAATTTTATAATGACTCTAATAAAGGAAAACCACCCTTCCCAAAGTGTTGTTATCTTAAATGGAGAGATTACCAGTATAATTACTGGTCTTTTACAGGGTTCTCCATTGTTTTTATGTAGCTAGGTGTTCAGTTCATCTATAGTGAGAACAGGATTTCACTGGTCCAGCACCAGACAGTCCTAAGACCCGTTTACCTTTTAGGTCTTTCCAGGTTTGAGCATGAATATTTGGATTAGAGACACACAACCTTAGAAGAAGTTATATATTTCTTATAAACCCTGCACTTGAAACGAAATATTATGGTTTATGTTTAACAGCTTTTAATTCCAGGATTCTTTTTTCTTCCCAGAGTTGCATGCAGTCAACAGCGTCCCCATACTGTCAACCAGAAACCAGGCCTGTCCGTCCAGTTTCTATCAACAGAGGCTCAGTCACATGCCACCAGGCCGACATGGTATGGCAGATTCTGTACACTGACTTCACCATTTCAACTCTTTTCAAAGCAGCATTTTTTTATGTTTTTTTAGAAACAATGTGTAATAATAGTTGTAGTTGATTCTATGATTTTGTTTCATGTCTGTGCAGGTGGAGTGTGTGGCGAAGCTGGCGTCTGTCCTCGGCTGCTGCATTACTCCGCATCAGTACACCTCGTGGACATGCTGCCCCCGCCACCTCCGATGCCCACAGACAACATCACAGACTCACACAGCCTGACTTCAGATGAAGGGTAAGACTAACAACACGGCTTAGATCGGCTGGTCGAGAGAACAAAGGAGGACACTCCAGCTTCAGCACCTCTTACTGTGCAGCCTCATGGAGGTCAAAACAAAAAGCAGTTTATTTGAAGACTGAAGCACACAGGCACCAGGACAATTAACATTTATTAGAGCTGAATTGATGCAGCTCTTGCCTGCTCACTTTTGTGGAGACACTTTGGTCCTTTGGTCTTGAGTATTAATTATAGATATCTGAAATTGGAATTATAGTCAGAAAGAGCTTGCAGGTATCTGTAATGGATAAAAATGAAATATGATAGGAGAAAATATCACTGCCTTTCTAGAGAAGCCATGTGCCAATTTGCATATAAAGGTTTATTTTCTGTCTGTTTTGGCCCTTGTCTTAATTTGCCCTTCTGTAGAAGACAGCGACAGAGTGCTAACACTGTTTCCTGATATTGTACTTTTGTTTTAAGAGATGGTACATTTATGTACCCTTTACTGCTTTGGACAATTAAAAAGATACATATATTTACTTTGAGGATCAGTGATAATCCTTAAGGAGTTATATTAGGCCAGATTGTACATAATTGGACTGGTAATGTACCCCCATTTCTGACAGTGAGCAGAAGCAGAATAATAACACTAACAACAGCAAAAATCAGGTTACGCACTCTAACTTTAATGGTTTTGAAAGAACATCAAAATGTACATCTCTAATCCCTGCACATGCATTTTTTTTTGTTACTAGTTCCAGTCGTTCCACAAAGCTTACAATGGACACGGGCTCTCTCCAGTCAGTGTGTCCTGCATCAGGACAACATGAGCAACCAGGACACAGCAGCAACAACAAGAACAACAGATGCCCCTCCCACAGCCAACAGTCTACTGCATCGTATTGCATGTCATTTGATGAAGAACACAGTGGCACACTGACAGCACAGGAAGCCACTCAGTATCTGGAGCTGAGCCCTAAACCAGAAAGATGCAGGTAAAATGTGGTTATAAATATTAGCATGTGTAGTTTACTTCATAGCATATACCGTATAACAACCTCACAACTTCACCACTCTCTGTCAGCAGCGTTCTGCCCGAGCAACGTCCCTTCCTGTCGTCCACCTTCGCTCCAAACCTGGGCTTCATGCACAGGCCAGCGCATGCCACGCGACTGGAGGACGAACCCGTTTCTGACGAGCCTGAAGCTCCACCCATCAACCTGCGGCATGCACGCCTCCAGAGCACACCTTCCTCCTGCTACAGCGAATGGGACAGCTCGCTGTGGAACACATGGAGCACGGTCACGGACGACAACATGGCCAGCGCCCGCACCAGCCTCATCAGCTCTGTGGACAGCTGCTACACAAATGACAGTGCACACTTTGCCCACTTGCTGGCCGTGGCAGCAGAGACGATGAGTGGAGCTTCATTGTCAGGTAAGCGGACGAGGAGCATTGTGCTGTTTCCTGTCAAAAATTGTATTTTTGGATCGATCACTCTTAGTTTCAGTACATATTTAACCTCTTCTTCATGGTTGGCCCCGGGATCGGGGGCAGCGTCAGACACAGCGACAAAAGCGCCATAAAACCATATCTAACTTTAACAAACATACATGCTGCATACCCACAGAAAGGTCAGAAACTCAGCTAAAAGCTCAAATAAATCATTCTTATGTTCACGAAACACAGTTAAAACACCGATTGATCAAACAGCAGGAGCGGAAAAAAAACGTCACAGCGCACACATTGAAGAGCGTCAGCGTGATTATGTAAACAAAATGTGTTGACTGGACAGCGGAGAATCTACAGATTCCAGCGGTACCATTTTTATCACTCTACGACCAAGATTCACGGATCCAGCCCCAAAATAAGAGCAAAACAACAACTGACTTTCAAGAAAAACAACCAGAAATATTGTCTTACCTTTGCTGTTTATCAAAACAAGTTATTTCCACTGGAACAAAACCACTTCTAATGAAGAACTACACTTTCCAGCATGCTTTGGGAACAAATCCCGGTCTGATTGATCATTACAGAGCGACATTAGATCGTTCTGATTAGAGAAGGGCGAATGTCCGCACGAATGTGTCATATGCATTTATGTCCTTTTGACTCGCTAAAGAAGTGATTCACACGCATTTGGAGACCGGGGTCAGATTCTACCGGCTTAGAGGTTTAAAATGAGCTGTCAATCACCCTAATTGACCAAGGTAAGCCAGAGCTATGGCGCTGCGTAACTGAAGGTGCTGCAGAGCCACAGAGTTGTTATTACGCAGTATTTTTTTAGACCAATATTGACATATAAATAAAATTAAATTGGTTTTTAATAATTTGGTACCTATGAAATCTCAAATGGCACAGATTGTGCCATGCTGTGCCAAAAGTGAGAACGCCCAGACATGTCTTTACCAAAACCGCTGTCATTTCACTCTGCTTTATTTCAGCAGCAGCAGACTTTGCACAGCTCATGTCCACATGTTGTTACATGACCTCCATGTGTTTTTAAGCTCCTACTGCATATTTTAAAGGTGATATTTGCTTTAAAATGCAATATTTTTTTAGGCGAGAGAAAAAAATCCTTTAGTTATGCTGTGTTCCATGTACATTTACGCTGACACAGTGGCATCTACAGTGAAACTTACACCTCTGGTGGAATCTCACAAGTGTTATCTTTATTTTGATACCAAGATAATCCACATAGATGTAACTGCAGAGGTTTACTCTATTTAGTTTGGGCATGTCATTTTCAAGCAGGGACTCCAAAAAGAGGGTCAGGGAAGAAGAGGTTAAAGGATCTAGGTCTCGTTTTACTCAGACTACTGCAATAATAATGGTTTGCTGATCATGCAAGCTCTAAGGAGCGGCACATGTAGCCTAAATCTGGAATATTTTAAGAAAAAATAAAAACAGGAAAATATAATTTTCACTTTTTCAGACACAAATGCAATGATCTCAAATGGTCAACCTTAAATGTAATCTAGTATATTACTTAGGAGTAGGGATAGTCCTTTTAAACTGTGTGATAGATACAGAGGTCAGAGGTAAAGTGTTAAACAGGCTAAATAAGGACATTAAATGTAAATACCTCGACACTTACAATGGACCATCTAAATACTAAAAAGTGAAATTAATTTTCTTAAGGATAAGTAGCTTATTACCCCTCCTTTGATAAAAGAAATGAGATAGGTAGAAAGAGTAAGTAGGACATTCACATGAGAGGATTCTGTCCTGTTGTGTTGATCACATTTGTCCACTAGATGGAGCCCTCTGTCTATGAACAGTTCCGTCAGGTTCCACACAGTTTCTTAAAGCAGCCAAACACAAGTGTGACACTTGACACACTACACAGTTAAAGAAGTGTGTTTTCCTCATCAGTGTATGTTAGAGGCTGCATGCGTCTGTTGTCTTCAAGAAGCAAAGAACCTCATATCTAAGGTGGAACAAGGCAATTACTTAGGGCCTTTCAGTAAATTGAAGCTGCAGATGAGTCATCCTTCCCTCTGTGTCAATTCATCAGTCACCATGCTCTCCCTGGAAGGCTCCATCCAGTTTTTTTCGCCCCACATTTCCCCAACTTTCTCTTTCATCTGTCATCTGCCTCGGCTTTTTTTCCCTCACAGAGACCAAAACCCTTGTGTGTGTTTCTATATAGCTACAGTATATTGCCTTAATGTCTTTGCACACATTTTTTGGATACAATGAGTTTTTTCCCGGCTGTTTTCTTTACACAGAGAAAAAGAGTCTAGAGTCTTATTTTCCAGGTCATAGTTCTCCAGGAGTCATTGAAATAGTTTGGACTTATAGATGTATTGTTGTACCTCACAATTAACCAATTTCTTCAGTTTATTTCAAAATATATATAGATATTCAAGGGTTGTGGTAAAGTAACATAGGCTGAACATCATTATGTAATCTAGTCTGATTCTTTAGAGAGGCACAAACATAGATCTAGATGACTAATTCCTACCAAGGCATGTGAGTGGAGCAAGCATGTAGGATGTGTGGAGTGACATATTTAAAAACAGGGTTTTTTGAAAATTTTGAAAATCACCCTAAATGGTCCAAGAAATAAGTTGAGTTGATATTTATGTTTCGGGCCAACCAATGTGCCTTTGTTGGTTACAACGCCACCTTGTTTGTTTCATGCTCCCTGCAGTGTTTGATGTACTTGATTGTAATTACTAGCACTGTAGTGTACACTGTCTCACTCCGCCGTTGACGTGAGATTCCATGCAGAACAATGAGCGAGTAAAGCAAAGCAAGAGAGAACAAATTATGTGATGCCTGGGAAATGAAAATTCCATAGCTAATTACAAAGACAAGACACATTCAGTCCTTGAATTTGAGGGAATTGGTCCTGGAAAGACCTTGAAAAGCCCTTATAGTTTGACGTCAACCAAAGGTGGGTGTGGGAACCTTGTTAAAAAAAGAAAAAACTGGAGCATCACCTTATCTCACTCCCCAGTTTTGCTCACGCCATGTGTCTGAAGCATGTCTGACCCAGTCTGGGTCCACACTATAAATACCCAACAATACACAGATGCATCCTGCTGATCTCTTTGTTTTTGTATGCCAAGCTACAGTTAAAATTGAACAGGGTTTTATTTTATTTCCCTTTTTTTTAAAGCAATGAGCACTTTAAATGGAGCTGGGTAAAATCTGGCCTTAGCGGGGTGCTCTAATCAGCCAGCGGTGCGGTCTACATCAGCTACATGCTCACTTTTCTCCTCAGCTAAGATTTATTCTACTGCACAGTCAATCACTAGTCTTGGGTCAGAGGCGCTCCCTCTGAAGAAGAAAGAACAGGCCACTAGCCTGCATCCCTGTGTGCGCTTTGAAATGAGACGGCAAAAAGGGGAGGAAAGGTTTTTTCCAAGATGTACAGACGAGCAAATGATGTTGATATTCATAGAAAATAGAATTCTCTGCTTTTTTTACGTTGACCAAAAACTCCCCACGCTAAGGTTAGAAGGTTACGTCCTGGGACCTGGTTTGAGGGATAAAAACCAGTGTGGAATAACATGGCATAAAAACAGTCTCACTGGTTTGTTTCAGTTTGCGCCACAGTGTATAATATGTATTTTCACTGGCAGGAACTTTGCCTCCAACAAAACTGCTATTATTCGTGGACAGCTCCATTCTCTGAGGTCTTTGAAATGAGCCAGTACTGTTCGAATCCACAGAGCGGTTGATGTGCGATGGCACTGTTAGTTCTGGTACCTCGGGGGTTTGTTGGAATAGTTTTATTTCCAGTGACAGACAGCTGCTTCAAAGCAGCTACGAAATTAGCTTCTCCCCGGAGAATCAGCATGAAAGGTGCTCCTCAGAGATCTCGAAAATGTTTACTTCTTCATCTGTTACCTTCTCTGAAGGCGAGAAAAGCGATCCACTTCTCGATATTGATGTCGTTCTGTTCTTTTTTTTCCCCCCGTGTTTTAGATTTCTCTCCGCCGGCCTCCCCCCTCAGCGCCATGTACCCGGCGTTTCACGCAGAGGGCGACTCGTTCTCGTTCGGCGAGCCGGAGCACGTTCCGGCGTGGGACTGGAGTATGGCCTGGGTGGAGGAAATGGAGGCGCAGTACAGAGCTCGCTATCCTGGCAGAAGCACTAAACCCTTCAACGCTTAGGGAATAATAAAACACGAGTGAATCTTCTTTAGAAACACCTTGCAGCAGCAGCGTCAGACAAGACTCGACTTACTTTTATGAAAGTGCTGCAACCAATATTGAGGTCTGAGTAACTCAGAAATATAATTGGAGCTTACTCTTTGATGTTTTGGAAACACCTCTGCCACGGGAGCTGCACGTTACGTGCCTTTTACCCCAGTTTACCTCAGGACAGTCCATCTGTTTTTGCATCCTTTATGTGACTTTCATTAAGTTGCCACAGTTTTGCTCTTCTCATTACAGGAGAGGATAATGAGACGCTTCCCTCAGGACGCTCTCTCTCTCTCTCTCTCTCTCAGCCTCTGTGTTATTTTGAAAAGGCCAGAAAGACATGAGACAGTGAGACATTAGACAGAAGATGTACAGGAGTTCTCAGTCTTTTTTTATTATTGTTATTATTGTTCTCCTCCACTTACACACCGCAGCGTAGTGATTTTGTACAGAATGATTTAAAGGACGCATTGTAAATAATGCAGCATATTCAACAGATGTTATTTAAAGAGTTTTAAGTACATTCACATTCTGAGAATTCTTTTATATTATTATTCAAGGGTCTTTTTTTTATTTTACATGCACCCTGTCCACACTTTTTACTCTTTTGTGCAAAGTAACTGTAGATCACAAGAGAATAGAAGAAGTAGAACTTTTGTTTGTTTGTTTGAACTCACGTAGGATATAAGTCATTTGATTTTAATTAATTAAAAAATTCAGTATTTTAAGGTGCTCTTTGTTTAGCTTTTTTTTTTTCTACTGTATATATAAACATTTATTCAGTATATATATATATAATTATATGTGATTTCACTAATGCTAGTTTTTACATTTTGTAAGAATTTGTGTTTAAATCTTACAGATGTGTTTTATAGTTTTGAATAAAAAGGTTTGCTTTTGATTGAAAAGCATCGTCTGAAGCTGCAGTGAGTACATTTTGGTGATGTTGATATTCTGCCTCCTTGTTTTATGTACAAAAAACTCAATAGAACAACACTTTTAAAACTTTTTGTGGGCGCTTTTTGTGTTTTCAGTCAAACTTGATGTTAAAAAAAAAACACACACAAAACAAACGTAACCCATTTTCAACATTTTAATCCTGAGAAAGCAGACTAAAGCCCAATTTATACTCCTGCGTAAAGTGCTCTGCGTAGCTACGCAGAGTCCTCTGCGTCGACGCAGAACCTGTCGAAGAGCCTCTGCGTCGTCTCCGGGTGCACGGAATATTTTTTAAGTGTCCGTCACTCCGTCAAGGGACTACGGAGACGGCAAGAGCTGCGATTGGTCCTCAGGACAGGCCGAGCTAAGCTGCTCTGTGCCGGCTCTCAGTGCGCTCCGGGCGTCCTGACAGAGGCGGAGCTGATCCCCGCCGATAACGCCGCTGCCGAACTATAAATACGTCATATCTTAACACACACAGCACATGTTTAGACTCTAAATGGCCAATTTCTCGCCTCAAATTATCTTAAAACTGCGTTCCGTGACACAGAAAAGTGAGAAACGGCCACTTTTTCAACAACAACAGTCTTTCTCTCTCTTTCTTTCTCGGACGCCATTGCTCACTGTAGCCAGAAGCACAACAACCTTGCGCAGCGACCCCTACTGATCGGGCGGGAAATTGCAGCGAGTGTCCGTCACCACGACGCAGAAGTATAAATGCTCGAGGCGTCTCCGTGGTGACGCAGACGGATAACGCATACGCAGTCGGAGAAGTATAATGTGGCCTTAAGACGATCCAGACGAGACACTTTTCAGGGTGGAGGTTTCAGGGATTTGGCTAAACTCTCGCAGAAACTCGCGTGATTTATCGTGACTTCAGAATATAAACACACATGGAGGTGGATGAAGTAAAGATCCCAGTCAACTCCCTGTCATTGGTCGTGTCTCTTAATCCCTCACACTACCAGATAACCTTTTTCAGATTATCCTAAAATCCAAAGGCACCCACGATTGAGGGAAAGGCCAGATTTAGGACCGAAATCTGGCCAATCATCCTTGAGTCTTTCTTGGCATAAAGCAAATCACTTCTCTCCAATACTGCTCTACAGCCGACAGCTGATATTCAGCATTGTTTGACAATGGTTTAAATCTAACGGACAGTTTGTTGATTTAAAAGTTCCATGAAGTTCCATAAATACCTGTCAGAAATGAAGAAGCCTCTTGGATGAGAAAACCCAAACAAGTCCAGTAATAACCGTATCTACAGTCATGAGAGGAGGCGACATACTTTTGGCAATGTCGATAATTCCATAATAAACTTTCAACATATCATTTATCAGCCTGACCTGAGAGACAGAGAGAGAGAGAGCTACACTTCTGCACCTCCTCTGGGCTGTGAGTGCAGACTGTGGAGGGGAAATCTAGCCTCACTGTGCCCAGACGAATTGATCAGTCGCATGCCAGTCCAGGGAAAGACGATACGCGTTTATTGGCTCTTGGACGAAGCAGATTCTGTTACATGTGCTGTACCCTTCGATGTGAAGGTCGCTATAGTGCAACCTTCATGGGAGCTGCTTATATTTGCAAAACGACCCAAAAATTTGGGCAGAGCATTTCAGAAAAGGACAGATTTCGTGGAATATATATATATATATATATATATATATATATATATATATATATATATATATATATATATATATATATATATGTATATATATATGTATATATATATGTATATATATATGTATATATATATATATATATATATATATATATATATGTATATATATATATATATATATATATATATATATATATATATATATATATATATATATATATATATATATATATATATATATATATATATATATATGTATATATATGTATATATATATATAGGCCTCAAACTCACCACTTACCAGCCCTTATTTTCTCACAATTGGCTATTTTTAGTGTTGCTGCCTATTGCACTTTTAAGTAGATTTGAGGAGGAACACTGAGTCAACCTCCACACACACACACACACACACACACACAGGACAGGATGTGTTTGCAGTTTCTCGCCGAGGGTTTTTCCACTTGGCTGCAGGGCGGCTCGGAGGAAGCGAATTATCTTTAAATTCCACACTGTGCCTCCGTGTCCTGTGCACTGGCTCCTTAATTGACGCTGCCGTTTCTTAACGGCTATGTAGAGAGCATGAAGGTGACGTTTAGACCTCATCTGTTTGGGTTGACTAACCGAGGCACAACAATGCTGCAGCCCCGGATAACGGATCGTAATTACAAAGCCACTGGAGAGAATAATTAAAACCTAATCAGTGTTTTGCTGTTACGAAAAAACCTGTATAAGTGTCATTTTTAAACTCGGCGTGTCACTAATAATTCCCTCCACAAGAAAACCAGACATCCCCTGTCGCTTCTGCCTGATGGAGCACAGATTATTTGGCCTCGCTTGCTCTCGATATGCAATCAAACGTTGGCCCGAGTGTGTTAGTATTAAAGGAGGAAAAGCTGTAGCTGCAGCAGATGCTCTTACACTAAATCCACTCTGATTTCCTCAATGACTTTGCTTTGGACGCAAAAACACGCTCCCTTTTTCCAAAGTAATCCTCAGTCTTGTATCTGGGTTACTGTGGTCAGATGAGAAGTGCTTTGCTGTCTGTTTCATGTCTAACGCTTTTATTACTGCACGCAGTTTATGTGTGTGGAGTAATAAAAACAACACACATAATTACTGAGGCTGAGGGGGGTTATTTTGTTTTCCTCCTCAAAACGGGAGCAGGGGGGGAGGGGGGCAGACCTAATTTTATGTGAGTGTTATTTTATTTTGAGTATATTTTAAATATTAAAAGCAGTGTCTGTGTGATTTGCAGTCACTGTCGGATAAAATCTGGCAGACCTGCAATTAGGAGACAAGTCAGAGCAGACTAAAAAAGAACACTGTAAATCAGACAATACGCGTTTTAATGGGCTGTGCAGCGGTGTGTGTGTGTGTGTGTGTGTGAGTCTGAGAGTGTGTATACACTTAACTGCCAAAGGGATTATGCTTCATCTGTCTCTTTTCACTAAAGGCCATATGTTTCCACATGAAGCCCCAGCTCCACTGGGCAACACACACACACACACGTTTGCACAGCAGTCAAAGTGAGGACCCTCAGAGACATAATATAATGCATTACCATAACCCTAAATAAGGAGAGTGTGTTTCAGAATTGCACAATTGTCACCTCCAGGGTACGACAGCTTGGAAGTGAGAGTGCGCATGCATGACAAGGATAAAAGTAATAAGAATCAAACTATGATGGAAGCAGGCTACAGAAAAGTCTTCCTGATTACACTCACGGTGCCATTTTGGATCCATTTTGGCTCAAACTAATCTGAAGAAACGATAGAGAGGCAACGGCGGAATGAAAAGTGATGTAAAGTCACTCCACAAACATGCAGATGAATCTGTTCAGTCCTTCAATTAATGTGCAAAATGCTTGTGTGTGTGTGTGTGTGTGTGTGTGTGTGTGTGTGTGTGTGTGTGTGTGTGTGTGTGTGTGTGTGTGTGTGTGTGTGTGTGTGTGTGTGTGTGTCAACTGAGTGAATGACAGGGCAATAATGAAGCAGATCACACATATGGGTGCCATTGATTCCCAGTTAACAGAATGATTACCACTTGAGCATGCGCCACCACATTTGGGCATGAGCTGTCAGTCAGTGAGAGAGCTGCTTCCTCACACAGACACACACACACACACACACGATGACAGTGCCTGTAATCACACTAACTGGAGTCCCACCGCTTTCAATTAGCGTGTATCAGATTTACAAGGCTGTGAATGCACTGTTTCTTTATTTATATACACACTGGTTGTGCAGAACGAGGCTGTGTATTAAAGAAACAGCGATATGCCAATATCACTTCACGTCACATCCCCTGTTATATCTCTGTTCTCTTTACTTTGTTTGCACACGCTCAGATCAATAAACTCCCAAAGTAACAACGCCAGTAAAGTAATATGACTGAGACGGACGTGTGGAGCGGTTATCCGTGACAAGCCGAGGATTCGTATGTCATCGTACGTACACACACACACTTACACACACACACACGCGCTGAATGTTATATTAAGTGCTTAAAAAATGGTTTCATGAGCAGGGAAGTTCAGCTCATCACACACTATCAAAGAACACACACCACTACCCATGCTTTCATGTCTGGTTTTAGGATGATAATTATCGTTTTTAGTAAAATCACAGACTGCATGAAAGATATGCAGTAAATCTACATGTGTGTGTGTGTGTGTGTGTGTGTGTGTGTGTGTGTGGGTGGTTGCAGGCCATGTCTAATATGTGCCATTGCTCTGCCAACATGCTATATAAAGAAGGGATTTTTTGGCCAAGGCCAAAATCAGCCAAGCACAAACCCCAAGGGTTTATGTGTGTGTGTGTATGTGTGTGTGTGTGCGTGCATATGAGCTAATAAGACAAGTCGACATACAGTAATGCTTGATTGATTACTGTGAGATGCCGTGCAGTGTGTGGTCCAGTTGGTCCGTGTGTGTGTGTGTGTGTGTGTGTGTGTGTGTGTGTGTGTGTGTGTGTGTGTTGTCTTGTACTTGCGGCATACTGAGGACCAGTGAGTGTTTTTAACCAACAAAGTGAGGTCATTTTTACAGAGTGAGGACATTTTGGCCGGTCCTCACTTTGTTTTCATTGAAACCACTTCCTTAGGTTGCTATAACATGCTGTACTCAATTTGTCAAATTTTGGACCAAAAATTTTGGGTCAAATTTTTTTTTTCAATTCTTGGACGACATAGTATAGTATGACGTTTTTGTCAAATTTTGGACCAAAAATTTTGGGTAATTTTTTTTGGTTTAGGGTCAATATGGCCCCTAAGAAATAAGGGTTCCAAAAGTGTTCTTCTACAAGAGATGAGGGTTCTACCTGGAACCATTTGTTTTTCAAGGGTTCCTTCTTGGTAACTCTAATGGTTTCGGGTAAGACCTGTTTTGATCCAGAGAACCCTTTAAAACCCCTTTCCTTAATTAATTAACGCGTTAAAAGAGCACTAATGAGAGCAAAGGACAACAGATAAGGCGATGGGGGGCAGATTTACGTCTATGACCTTCTACGCCGTGACCTGACAGCCCCTCACCCTGTTCCTCCTCAGCGTTCCCCTCTAAGCCTCCACGTCTCCCTCCTCTTCTCTTTCTGCGAGCTATAAATCACAGCGCTCACTCATTAGGCCGTTGTCAGGGCTGGAACGCCCACGAGGGCCTGAAGGAAGAAGGCCGTCGGCCTGAGAGAGAGAGAGAGAGAGAGAGAGCGGAAGAGGCAGGGATGATGAAAAGGAGTGGACGGCGTCATTTAAAGCCCTGTTCGTTCGTTCCGAAATGCAAACGCACCAATTTCCATGTTAATTTGCGGCGGTGACAGCGAAAGATATATGCGTGTGACTTTTTAGGCTGATGTGATGCACACACACACAGACGAGCTATAATGAAGCCATTATGTCGGCAGCAAGGTCAGTGGACGGAGGAGATGAATGATTTAGCGGCGCGTCAGAACGTCGGAGCCGTGTTGCACACAATTATCAATATTTTTTTGTGTCCACATCTTTTGAAAGATGTAATAAACACAATGTTCAAGTCTGAGACATTTCAGCCTGATAAGACGTTCTAAATGAAAGTGCCAGTCAGGACTTCACTTTTAATGGTTGCTCAGCCATAAAAACTAATAAAATAAGGTGAAATATGCAGGGGAAAATCTGATGGAAACACTTGAAGGTACTGTAGGAGTCAGTTTTGGGTTAATTTAGTTCAGAGTTAGTTTGAATGTACGCACAATATACAATTAATACACCATATAAGGTTCTTCTGCTTGTCCTCATAGGAGAACCATTTTTGGCTCCAGGTGGAACCTTTTACCAAGAACCCTTTGCGATTCCGCTCACGATCGCCAACTTTCAGCAGTTTTATCTCTATAAATACACCGGAATCCTCTGTTAAATATTGAGATTTTAGATATTTCCTTAATAAATGTTGAAGATTAACACATTTTAAGTCTTTCTTAACTGAGCTACAGTTCGGCATTGTTGGAACAGGGACCAAAAAACAGCAGCTGAGTGCATCTATGTCATCTATTGTTACGGTCTCCAAACAATTAAATAAATAAATCAGTGGCTCAAATTGGAGACCTCAACATAAAAGAAGGACACCAGAAAATGGAACATTTTAACATGTTTATTCACAAACTTTTCCCACAGGGAAATAAACATATTTTACGAAAAACTATAAATACTTTACCAAATAAAGAATCGTCAAACCAAAAGGACCTGGAGATGCCAGCCAAACTCAGCAAAATGGAGGGGGGACCAGGCCACCCCCTATAGGGACGTCGAAGCTGGTTCCCTCTCCCTCCCTAACAAAAGAAAAATTATGAACTAAAGCTAAGCGAAAAGTAAGACTACCGGCCATCTTCAAGCCAAAGGAAAATAACAACTAAATTAAATATTACTAAACAGAAAAGTATTTAACAAATCATACTGTGGGACTAAGGTGTTGCTGGGTCTGAGCCTCGTGAGAAACTGAGCTGCTGGCTTATATAGCAGGCTGGTAACTGGGTGGCAATGATTGTGGATCTGCTGCAGGTGTGTCAGCCTGATGAGGAGAGAAAGAACATGCAACAATTAAAGGACTGTCTGAGTGAGTGAGTGAGTGAGTGAGTGAGTGAGTGAGTCATGGCCACACGCAACATCTATGTTCATTATTATTTTAAATGCCACCTGCAAACAAGAGTTTTGTTGTTTTCATGCAAGTCATCCACATACATGGGAGACAAAATACCTCATTGTGTAACATTATTTACATGAAATGGGACATAACATTGTCTTATTTAAAAAATGCTATTATTCTGATTGTGTACAAAGGCAGACCTCTAGAAACCAACTTCTGAGATGATTTCTCATGATTCATTCTCTTAAAAAGATGTTATTCTACATAGATATTTTCAAAAGGAGACTTAAAACTTGTCTTTTTACTCTATAGCCTTCAACTAGTTTTTTTTAAAGTTAAAACAGAGGTTTTAACCACTTCACAAAGTTAAAAGAGGCTTATTTACCTTTTATTGTGAAGCACTTTGAGCTGCAACGCTTGTATGAAAAGGTGCTTTACAATAAAGTTTATTATCATTATTAAAAGGCCTTAGGATGCATCTACAAAGCACATAAATACCTTGCAATATTTAGTACCCATTACATTTATCGCACATTATAACGAGTGATCCATAAGATTTCTGTTATATGGGCTGTTTAAAAGGGAATTATGCACTACATCTGTATCGATCATCTGGATTTGGATTTATTGTCTAATGGTTTGAATGGAACACGAACATTTCACGAAACAAGGTAATGAAATAGCCACAGTGACCCTGTGCTTTTATACACATTTTTTTTCCTCCCTCAGATGAAATGAAAACCTCCAGCTGCTGCATTCTTCACTGCTGCTCTTTGACATCACATCTGAAAATCACTGTGCAACACACAAAACACTATATTCTCTCTCTGCGTTATTGAATTTAATCCAAATCTCAAAATTATAGCATGAAATGAAATCTCATCCCTCATCTCTAACTCATAAAAACACAACAGAAATAAATAAGTCTATTTTTAGTTGATCTCTTGAAGTATTGATGGGTTTTTTTGGGGGGGGGGGGGTTTAATTAGAAAATGTTTTCCTTGTACCTGTGTCTGGTATCAGACCTTAAAAAGAAATCAAACATTTATATGCACACATGGACATGGTTTGTTGTTGTGTGTTTCATGTGTTTCTGCTGCTTCCACTGTCTGTGTCTGCAGGACCTTTTTCTTTCTTTCTTCATGTCTCTCAGAGCTGATCACACACACACACACACACTGATAGAAGAACTTCACCCTGGAGCATCCATTCATGTCTGTGTCTGTGTGTGTGTGAGGCGAGATGCAGCGAGCATCAGTCGAGCACTGCGGGGGAACGCTCACCTCGACTCAGGTGGACAGTGGGGGGGAGAGAGTGTGTGTTCAGAGTGTGTGTTGTTACACTCTTAGAGGACAGACCTCGGCAATTTCATGCTCCTCGGCGCGTACAACAGTCACCCGGGCGCACCGTGCTGTGAAGCTGGTGGAGGGATGAAGCATTAGGGGAAAGAGAGGCAAAGACGACTGTGTGTGTGTGTCTCTGTGTGTGTGTGTGTTTTAGGTCTGACTCTCAAAGTGTTTGCTGGAGGAGTTTTGTTGAAGTTTGCACTTATGCCCAAGGGTACACAGTTTTCAGCCTCCATTGAGTTTCAATGTTTTCACAGGAATATTAGTAGTGGCGAGCGAAGGGTTGCCAGTACGAGCATGGGTACCCCATTGTTAATAGGACGCTCTAAATCAGAAGTTTTTTTTGGTTTGTGGATTCATTTTGCACCATAATTATGTTTATCCATCCATCTTCTACCGCTTTATCCTCCACATGAAGGTCGCAGGGGGCGCCGTGCAAATCTCAGCTGACATAGTGCGATAGGTGGGGACAGGTCACCAGTCCATCACAGGGACACATAGAGACAAAACAGCCATCAACTCTCACATTCACACCTAAGGTCAGTTGAGAGCGTCTTATCCCCATATTGCATGTTTTTGGACTGTATGGAGGAAACCCAGAGAAAAGACACGTCGCGAACAAGGGGTCTGCAACCGTGTGGCCCCTAAATAGCTTTACATTGTGAACAATTTATTATTCCAAATCAAAACAAACACTTTTATTTTGAAATTATGCAAAATATCATTATTTCAATGTCTTTTTTCTCAATTCTCTTGATTGGACACTCAGTGGCCCCCCCAGGTCATTTGAGTTCGAGACCCCTGCTCTTATATTGACCCCAGCCACAATATGGGGAGATGAGTAGGGGGTAAATATGCTCAGTTCATCCACTGTGGCAGTGTGTAGCACACTTTCAAAAAAAACTGTGTGACAAAGTGGTTGACAATAAAGTTGCATCCCTCAGTCTGAGGTCTTCTTTGTGCAGAGTCCTGTCGCATCTGTCATGTCCAATAAAAGCCAACAAAGAAACACACCACAACAGAGATTTATAAAACAAAACATAAAATGACTGACAAGTCAGTTTAGAGTGTCAAATTAACCTCTCAGGAGACGTGTGATGCTTGTTTGGCTGTGATAATTGATAAAGGTTCCAAAGTGTTTCACAAGTACAGGTGCTGACATTTAAGGCTTTCGGTTCCGGATGAAACCTAAAAAAACCCTTGATAACCAGCCTCGACTATGTTATTTGCAGTAAGTGTTCATTAGAGAATCGTAGGGAACAAAAAGGAACGAGTCATTCTGCCGTATAACAGAGAGACACGTCACGCTGAGCTTCAAATGTCATTAGGATAATCTGAATTTGAGTGTGTGCCAGTGAAATGAGTTGGACTTCATTCATCTTCATCTTTTAACTTCTCCCACACCACAGGTACGTCTTCCTGCAGCTTCTTTCTTCATCAATACTGTCGTATTAACAGTTTTTTTATGAAAATATTATTCTATATAAACACTTAAATCCTTCAAATTGTCACATTTTCACTTTTTAAAAAAGCTGCAGTGCATCATTTTTATGTGATTTTATGTCAATCTGCTTCAGTTCAACCTGAGAAATAGACTGACAGGCGCGTTTGTGTGTATACACCAGCAGTGCAGGGGCGGGTGGTGGTAAAAAGTATTTATTTCATAAAAAATGCTGACTGGGGTTTTTTTGTGTCATAGAATACACTTCTGAAACACTTCTTTGTGTTTGTTTGGAAGTGACATGAGATCCAAACACCACTGCACTAAGAAGCCTTTATAGAAATTGCTTTTTTTTTTTGTAACTTAATCTGCTTTCATTGTATTTTCCCCTTTCTCTTTATACGATCTAACCCAGAAGCCAGGACCCATGGATGATAACACAGAAGGCAAGACGACAAATCAAAAAAAAATCGGTGTTCATTAAAGTCTTCAAAAGGAGAGCAGCAGAAACACGATTAATCCCCCTTTTTTTTTTTTTAGATCTTTCTCTACAAGTGAGAATATAACCCAGAGCAAGACCAGAGATCAAGGACGCAGAGACACAACTGACTGAGACGGCGTGGCAGAGTCATGAGTTTATATCCTGTGGAGATCAGGTGTAGACGATGAGATGATTGCACGCAAGTGTCCTGATCAGGAGGTTGGAAGGTTCCAGAGCTGCACCATGCAATCACATGAGAAACAGGCAAAACTGCTCAAATATGACATTTTTTAACTTTAGAACTTGATTTTGGCTGCATTTGTCTGATTAAATATTTAAAAAAAACCATTCTGGATATGTAGGTTTTGACCCAGTGAAGAAATAATTTAATCTTTTGACGACAAACCAATGTCGAAATGTCATCTATTGACACAAAGGAACACTGAGAGAGACCTTGATATTTACTTAACCAGGTAGAAAAAAGGCTGAATAAAATCTCTTTTCCAAGAGTGACCTGACCAAGAATGCATTCACATAACCAGCTTTTAACCACTTTTAATCCCAATTAAATCCAATTCAATCCACCCTCTTACTAAAGTGAAAACATGAAAAATCTGATTTGACAATTTGGATTTGTGTGTCCACACAGTTCTGAAAAAAAGTCATTTCATATGTTGGTAACACAGCATGAAGCCTATTTCTAGTCTAGTAACCGTTTGCTCTGCACCATAACACATGTTAAACCGGTTGATAATTACAGTGTTATAGCATCGAATGTGTATTTCTACGCGGACACAATGATCTCTCCAGCGGTGAGCCATGCGGCACAAATCCACTCTTTGTCAAAGTTCAGCTGAGCAGAATCTGTTTCAGCACAGCGAGTCCCTCTTTGTGCGTGTTTACTATCCTCCGCGGCACTGTTTCCGAGGAGATGAACAAGACTAACAACAACAACGCGTGAACGATGTTCTTGTCTCCTCTTCGTCTGTGTTTGGCCTCAGACGCTGTGCGGTCTGTCCCTTGTCCAGGTCTCGGCGGTGGACCAGGAGTCCATGTGGCTCAGGTCTTCTCTGATCTCTTTGGCAGATTGGCCTGATGTCACCCAGATCCACTCATGGCGTAATGGTTGTCATCCTGCAAATTTTCTCTACTCGCACAGAGCAAGCTCCTTTTTTTGTCATCTGTTCAGTTTTTGTTTTTTTTTACCTCTGCCAAGGTTTTGGGGAGGGGGTATTTTTGGTGCGTGTTTGTGTGGTAGTTTGTCAATCTGTGTTTGTGTTTGCAGGATTATGCAGAAAAGCATGGAACCAGTTTTATTGGCCCAAGCAAAGAACCATTTACACGATAAAACTGATCCAACTGACAGACAAACAAACAAAAACTTCCAAAAGTAACATCCAAAAATATCCAAGATAGGATATTTTTCATCACTTTCAAGAAGAAAAATGCTGCTAATAACAATGTAGGTAAGAGTTGGCACAGGTCTGGATATTACTGTTTGCAGAGGTATGTGTTTTTGAAGCACTTTCTAGTTGTGTTTCATAAGTGTGGGTGGTTTGCACTTTGCATGAATATTTAATCTAGTTATCATCGTTATTGCTATTTCAGTAGTGTCTATCCAGTTAGTTTAAACCCTGTTGTAAAAATGTAATCCTTAAAATCCTTAGTTCAGATTGACCCAAGTGACACAAACCTATGATAATAAAGCAGTTGTAGATCAGCAACTTCCTGTGTCCATGCGAGCTAAAAACACCAACTTTGTCCAACTCACACAGCACAATACATTTAAGCTTTTAGCAGATGCTTTTATCTAAGCGACTCACAAAAGAGAAACAAGCGAAATAGAAGAAAGTCTTGGAAAGAAATCCGCTAGATAGGAACAGTGGACTGACAAAATGTAAGCGCGCAGAAGGAGATCATGCAGGGACAAAAGATGCTCTTGGAAGAGCTGGGTCTTCAAGAGCTTCTAGAAGATACGCCCCTGTTCTGGTAGCCCTTGGTAGATCAGTCCACCAGCGTGGAAGGACACACAAAAAGAGTCTGGATTGTCTTGTACGGGGTGTTGGCACCGCCAAACAACAATCCTTTCATATGAACGGAGTAGTCCAAGGGGAGCATAAGCCTTTATGAGCGCATTTAAGTTGGTAGGAGCAGGCCCATGAAGCACTCTTAGCACCCCATGATAGACGGCATCCAACAAGAGGAGAGGTTGAGCAGAGGCATTCTGCGTGGGGTCTAAAAGAAAGGCTTTCATCAAGTGTGATGCCAATAGGGGTATTCTGAGACTCAAAAGTCAAAACAGCTGGCACCTTTCTTTTCCAGAAATCATCTTAGTTGGTCATCTTGTCAACATTAAGCATGAGTCTAAGGGGGTACAGTTGAGACTGAAGGATGTCAAACGCTGTCTGCAGATAATCAAATACAAGCTCAAAGATTCTTGCACAAACAATAGACGACAGTATCATCTGCATAAAGATGTACCCATTGATTTGTATTTAGACCCACACTATTGTATTGACATAGATAGTAAATAGAGTGGGCCCAAGACTGAACCCTGTGGCACACCAAACAATGTTGAGAAGGGTGGAAGAAAGACCACTAAAATAGATAGAAAGTAGAGTGGGCCCAAGACTGAACCATGCGGCACACCCAGCAATGTTGAGAATGCTGGAAAAAACACTAAAATAGTAAGTTGAGTGGGCCCAAGACTGAACCATGTGGCACACCTTTAGCAATGTTGAGAAGGCTGGAAGAAAACCCACTAAAATAATAAGTAGAGTGGGCCCAAGACTGAACCCTGTGGAACACCAACCAAAGTTGAGAAGGCTGGAAGAAAAACCACTAAAATAGTAAGTAGAGTGGGCCCAAGACTGAACCCTGTGGCACACCTTTAGCAATGTTGAGAAGGCTGGAAGAAAAAGTACTAAAATAGATAGAAAGTAGAGTGGGCCCAATACTGGACCCTGTGGCACACCTTTAGCAATGTTGAGAAGGCTGGAAGAAAACCCACTAAAATAGTAAGTAGAGTGGGCCCAAGACTGAACCCTGTGGAACACCAAACAATACTGAGAAGGATGGAAGAAAGACAACTAAAATAGATAGAAAGTAGAGTGGGCCCAAGACTGAACCCTGTGGCACACCAAGCAATGTTGAGAAAGCTGGAAGAAAGACCACTAAATTAGATAGTAAATAGAGTGGGCCCAAGACTGAACCATGTGGCACACCCAGCAATGTTGAGAATGCTGGAAAAAACACTAAAATAGTAAGTAGAGTGGGCCCAAGACTGAACCCTGTGGCACACCTTTAGCAATGTTGAGAAGGCTGGAAGAAAGACCACTAAATTAGATAGTAAGTAGAGTGGGCCCAAGACTGAACCATGTGGCACACCTTTAGCAATGTTGAGAAGGCTGGAAGAAAACCCACTAAAATAGTAAGTAGAGTGGGCCCAAGACTGAACCCTGTGGAACACCAAGCAATGTTGAGAAGGCTGGAAGAAAAATAACTAAAATAGTAAGTAGAGTGGGCCCAAGACTGAACCCTGTGGAACACCAAGCAATGTTGAGAAGGCTGGAAGAAAAAGAACTAAAATAGTAAGTAGAGTGGGCCCAAGACTGAACCCTGTGGAACACCAAGCAATGTTGAGAAGGCTGGAAGAAAAAGAACTAAAATAGTAAGTAGAGTGGGCCCAAGACTGAACCCTGTAGCACACCTTTAACAATGTTGACAAGGCTGGAAGAAAGACCACTAAATTAGATAGTAAGTAGAGTGGGCCCAAGACTGAACCATGTGGAACACCAAGCAATGTTGAGAAGGCTGGAAGAAAAAGAACTAAAATAGTAAGTAGAGTGGGCCCAAGACTGAACCCTGTGGAACACCAAGCAATGTTGAGAAGGCTGGAAGAAAAAGAACTAAAATAGTAAGTAGAGTGGGCCCAAGACTGAACCCTGTGGAACACCAAGCAATGTTGAGAAGGCTGGAAGAAAAAGAACTAAAATAGTAAGTAGAGTGGGCCCAAGACTGAACCCTGTAGCACACCTTTAACAATGTTGACAAGGCTGGAAGAAAGACCACTAAATTAGATAGTAAGTAGAGTGGGCCCAAGACTGAACCATGTGGAACACCAAGCAATGTTGAGAAGGCTGGAAGAAAAAGAACTAAAATAGTAAGTAGAGTGGGCCCAAGACTGAACCCTGTGGAACACCAAGCAATGTTGAGAAGGCTGGAAGAAAAAGAACTAAAATAGTAAGTAGAGTGGGCCCAAGACTGAACCCTGTGGAACACCAAGCAATGTTGAGAAGGCTGGAAGAAAAAGAACTAAAATAGTAAGTAGAGTGGGCCCAAGACTGAACCCTGTGGAACACCAAGCAATGTTGAGAAGGCTGGAAGAAAAAGAACTAAAATAGTAAGTAGAGTGGGCCCAAGACTGAACCATGTGGCACACCAAGCAATGTTGAGAAGGCTGGAAGAAAGACCACTAAAATAGATAGTAAATAGAGTGGGCCCAAGATGATACTGTCGTCTATTGTTTGTGCAGAGTGGGCCCAAGACTGAACCCTGTGGCACACCAAGCAATGTTGAGAAGAGGTAGGTCTGACAGACAGCTTTTGACATCTTCTGTCATAAATTATTTTTCTTATATCTGATCGTGCAACAGAGGCAACATGATCAGTAAAGATCAATCTTGACACCCAAGTTTCTTGCTCTCTTGGAGGGAGCCAGAGATAGGGAGTGGATGTTATGATGTAACGTCGGCTTGGCTGGGAAGACCAGCAGTTGAGTTTTGGAGAGGTTTAGCTGGAGGTGATGGGCTTTCATCCATGCAGATTATGTCACAGAGACAATCTGAGATTTGTCATGTGGAAATGATAGATACGCAACTCCAAAAAAAAACAACTTTTCCTTTTAAGGCAACACTTTTACAAGGAATAAAAAGGTTTGCATGCATGGTCAAAGCGACCTTGACTACAAAAAAAAACGAGCGAGATTCGGGTGGACAGATGGACGCATAAATATCGGACATTAAAGAGAGAACACACTAGCCCACGCTTCCTGAAATCTGCTCCACAAAAACACACAGAGGCTCGGCTCAGCAAATGTATTTTTAATGTACATTTACAAAACAACAAGAGTACAAAAAAGTCAGCCCACATACATATTTTTTTTTGTTTCTTTTGGAAGGAGTATATGCAAATTTCTTCCCACGACTGCACTAAACAGTCCCTCAGATGAATCGAGGTGGAGAGAGGAGCGGGAGGGGTTACAATCAAACTTTCATAAAGCCTGTGTGTGTTTGTGTACATGTGTGTGTGTGTGTGTGTGTGTGTGTGTGTCTGCCAGCCGGCACACTGGGACAGTTTGCTGCTGCGGAGAAACAGAAGGAAACATAGAAAAGTTTGACATTCGTAGCGGACAACGTAGGAAGCAGGGGCGTCCCAGCTTCGTCCTTTTTTCAAGACCCGAGATCCTGCTCGTTTTTTTTTTTTTTTTTGGCTTTTCCCCCCCAAAAACCCCCCAGCCAAACCCCAGCGCTTTGTGCTTCATATTTTGTTGTTGTTGTTGCCATGACAACAAGAGAGTGCAACAGTAGGTAATGCTTTTCAAAATAAAACGTATACATCTCGACAAAAAAAAAAAAAAAAGTTGGCACATTCAAGAAGACATTTTGTAATAACAGTTGTTTTTGTTGTTGTTGTTGTTGTACACATGTTGATTTTTTTGTTTGTTTTTTTGTTATTTTAATCCTCATAAATACAATATATGTCTCTTTCCCCTGTATCCAGAGCTCACAAAAGAACAGCACAGACACAGGTATTTACAAAATCCAGGGAGAGGAAACGAAGAGTGGATAGCTCATAAATAATCATGGTAATAGAGAACAAACGAGATGGGAAAGTCCACTTTTTTTTTTTTTCTAATTATTATTTCCTTCTTCTTTCACAGCAGTGACAGAGTCTGGTCTCCTGACACCGTCCTCAACTCTTGGAGAGGATGGTGGATGATGAAGGTAACGACGGTAACGCTGGTGTCCTTATCTCATTTCCTGGCGCGGGGAAAAAAGAAAACACGTTAATCTCAAATTACATTTCAAACAATAGGATATCAATCAAAGCAGATATATTATTATTATTATTATTATTATTATTATTATTACGCGACACTGACGTTTTCATGACTGTGTCACTCGGCTGGACTCTGAAGGACGGGGGACTTTTTTTACGGCTTCTCCCGGGATTAAATCTCTCACTCTCTGAACCGTTAATCCGGCTGATTATTGATTTTTTACAGCACTGAGGCCAAATGTGACCTCCAGAGAGATAGTAAACCAGTAATCTGACCGACACACGCCATGGTTTGGTATCACCGTGGGTCACTTTTACCATCCTCGTCGTTCCTATTTCCTAAAGATATGTGATCTCTGGGATTTTATTTGTGTTTCCCACACTGCATCTTGACATCTGTTTTCGATGGGAATCCACAAACCCGAACCTGCTGTATTCTGTGTGCTGAAATATACAGGATTTTTTAAGATAAAATACAATTTAATGATCCCAAGCTGGGGAAATTCACTCCGTGGGAGACGAGGAGCACACGACAACAAACGTATTGTAGTGAAATAGAAACTTGTAAAAAAAAGAAATAAAGTTATACTCTGAATATACTAAACTCTGAATTATTCAACTTGCAAACAAAGATTCATGTGTAGTAAACTGTCACGCCTCGCTAAGACTAGGTTAAAATTCAGCTGCTGCCACACACAGATGTTACTCCTACACTTAAAGCGTGTACGGAATTCGTAACGAAAGCCTGTAATAATAAATTTAAAGAAAGACAAACAGATGCACACAATCTGAATATGCAGTGTTCTTTCAGGTAGAATATATTTAAACAGATTTCACAGGACGCCCCTCTGTGCGAGCAGGAAGCTCGGTTGATCATTTGTGACGGCGCCTCGAGTTACGGCGCTTTTCAGAAACACTTTAGAAGCGTCGTTTTCTTCTTCTACAACAGTCAGATATGTGCAGTCGACTCAAAAGCACAAGTACAAACAGCGTGAAGAGAGAAAAAAACTAAGTCAGGATGAAGACATGACATGATCTAAGGAGACTAATATGTTCCACGTTTTTTACTTTGGTCCTGAAAAATGATCAAATCCTCCCGTTTGTTTGTTTCGGTGTTTTTTGTGTCTGCTTGAAAGGTTATGATGTAACAGCTCGTCGTTTTTTCACCTTAAGAGTTCTGGCTTTTTATTCGCAGCTCCGCTCGTCTACAGTCGACGTGTCCTTGTCCACAGACAGGGAGGTGAAAAAAGAAGTGTGTGATGTAGATGAAAAATGTGCTGAATGAATGAATGAGTGAGTGAATGGCAAAAAAACTGAAGGTTAAAGCAGCTCCGAGAGCGGTCATCGAGACAAGAAAAGTGCTGTATGAATACAGACCATTTTTTACGATTTATCTGAAAACTCTCTGCTCTGTGAAGCAAAACTATCAGACCAGACGATGCACATACTGTGTTTGCGGGTTAATTCCTATCTTTATTCAAGAGCATATATTATATTGATTTGAGAGCATTATTTAGTGATTTCACGTTCAGATTTCGTGATATTGTCTCTCAAAATTTGCTCTGCTCGCACTCAAGCTA
Organism: Microchirus variegatus; assembly: GCF_963457635.1. Taxonomy (NCBI): domain Eukaryota; kingdom Metazoa; phylum Chordata; class Actinopteri; order Pleuronectiformes; family Soleidae; genus Microchirus; species Microchirus variegatus. The sequence continues at coordinate 11,603,054 of NC_139803.1, forward strand.
GCACTCGGCTATATTGGTGCTCGCGTGGATTTCCTGCGCTCAAGCTCTAACTATTCTTCTTGCGCTCAGGAAACTTGTGCTCAAGGATTTCGACGCTGTCAACCAATAGAAGGCCGGCTGGTGTTGACCAATCAGATGATCCCTACTTCTTTGCGGGTGCATTCGCTGTACTTCAAGGAACGTCGCATACGGGCGGGCACTCTTTTAAATCCACTCCCGGGCTGTATTAAATGCGTTTCCGTTTAATTTTTTGACGACTTTTGGAATAAAATATCAATAGTTAATCAATACATAAAGTATAACAATAGATGCATGGCACAGCGAGCTAGTATGACTAACGAGAATTAAACTAGCGGCGGGAATCCGACAAAGTGTTGTTTTCGTGGACGCTTCATTGTGTTTTCAGTCAAATTCGAACCTGCTTGCAGCCGACATAAAGCTTGACATAAAACAAACACCACTATACTGAAAAGCAGAGTGTGGACTCCTACAACAAAGAGTGGTTCAGAACTACAGTTTTAACATGTCTTTGTGTAGAGATGTGAACACAAAGCACATCTGTCCTGGACTGACCGGCCTGGGTCAAAGGGCAAAGATAGCAGGCAGCAACACAGCACCACAGGAAGGCAGTTGGGGTGGAGAGGTGGTGGTGGTGATGGTGGTGGTGGGGGGGGGGGGGTGTAACGTGATAGCCAGGCTTCCTGTGGAAACACCACTATCTTTATAATGACAGAGCTTGTGCTTTCATGTCTCCGACAAGGCGTGAAAAGGCTAGCGAGGGTCAGCCGGGGGCAGTTTTGAGATGTTTCTCACTGCCCCACGGGGGGGCGGGCGACCCCGAGAGCCACGAGATACAACGCACCACTGTGTTGAGATTCACTTTTTACAAGTTCCTTCGTTGTGCTCCCCGTGTCAGCGGTGCTCCGAGGTCACTGCGGGGCTGACCTGTGGGGCAGGATCATCCTTTCTCTTTCTCCGGACACGGAGGAACTTTTTTTTACGACGCGTCGGCCTGCTGCATTAAAACTTAACTGCGGCGACAGAGGAGAGCGGCCGCACGCGTCTCGTAAAAGCCACGTCTGTGTAATGGATGTTAAGCGACTGACCTTCAGAGTCCTGTGAGCGCTGTCGCTAAACTCGATGTGGAACTTTGTCGAGTCTTTGTTGTGTTTGTGATGTGATTCAACACGCAACAATCTCAAATATACCGAATTATAAACTTGTGTATTCACAGTAAAAAACAAGGCAACATAAAAGAATGCATGTTCTTAGTTGATTAGTGATTACTTGCTTTGTTAAAGACAACAAATAAAGTTTTTTCCTTCGCCAGAGCCTGATAGTAGAAGCTTTTCTTTTGAGTGCGTGTTCGTGCAGCACTTTTAATATTTTGCATTTTTGTCAATTCTGGAAGAGTTGTGAGCCTACATGAGGTTTTTACACTTATTTTTGGGTAGTTGGGTCAATTTCTGACATTTAATATGCTGGTTGTAAGGTTATGATTTCTTTTTTTGGGGGGGATTTTATTACTCATTATTGTCTATTTCTTATTCTACTGCTGTAAAAGGACATTTTTAAACATGGGTGTCACTCAGTACAGTTGTAAGAAAAGTTGTCCATGCTGGACCATACATACGATGAATATTAATTATTTAAATTCAGATTCTCCAGGGACAAAAAATCAAATGACATTTGTGATAATACAAATTCGTAAATTAAATTAAATAAGGACACGCTAAATGAGACTGTTTGTAGATCAGATCTTCGTGCACGTTCCTTTTTGGTTTACTAATGACCTGATTATCCTGCAGAGGAGACGGAGAACATAATGAAGCAGTCACACATTTTTATTCCTAATTTAAATCAGATGAAAATCACCTTTAATAGCTAAATCTGGCAGATTTACACGTCTTAATTAGTGGACACTAGTTAAAGAAACTAATTAAATAAATTGATGTTTTTTATTGACCCTGTTTCTTTTATTGCAGAAAAATCACTTCACAGATTTTCTACAGTGACTCAGCTAACCTCTTTCTTTTCTGTCCTTCCCTTAACCAATAAATCCACCCCGCGTGCTCTCCATCACTTACTATCTCCGTCTACCTGCTCTAATGCACGGGGACGTGTCCAACTCTGCGGGCGAGCGTCGGCACGACAGAGTGAAACCCGGCGAGTTTCTCATTTGGCGTGGATACGCTGTTCGATCCGCCTGAGAGCGCAGTGTGTGTGTGTGTGTGTGTTGTCGTAGCTCTTTTTGCATGCGCCGCGCACATACTTTCCGTGTCAGATTATGTGTGTTTTATGGAGCGCAGGTAATGATATGTAGATAAAACTAAAGCTCGTGAACCCGACCGAGGAGCTGCCTTTGTTCCCATGCTCATGAATATCTCAACACCATCAATTATTAAAACCACCTGAAGTGAACAAGGAATAATTGTTTTTTTCTTCTTCTTCTTCATAAAACAGCAGTGAAACGATGGAATTTATTTACATCGCAGCGTTCTCTAACCTCGTTGTGTTTCCTGGCCGAGTTCAGGCCTCGAGAGCCTGTGGAGCCTCTGGACGAGGAGCTTCCTGTGGTCGAGCAGTTGCCGGATATCTGGCTCCTGGAGAGGTAACAGGCTTTACCAGCGTACAGCATCATCTCCTCACCTGAAGAGGCAAGCGCAAAGGAGAGGAATGAGTTTAAAAGCTGCTCTGGGGAAAGTTCTTCTTGGGTAAAAAAACACTTTGTTTGACCATGCGATGCTCGCTGATCTTAAACTGGTTCCATTTTGTCTTAACGGTACTTTATAGCGTTGCACCTGGATAAATATTAGATTAAAAAAGTGCGGTATTCAACGGTAAAGCATTTACAGGTTGGTTCCTCCAAATTTAATGAATTCCTAGTCGTGAGAGTATCAGACTGACCTCTAAATCTTAGATTAGATATAAGATAGCAGATATACAATACTGGTGCAGGGTAATTAGGGGAAATCTGGTGGAGACAGTATGTTTAAAGGTGAAATATGCAACTCATGGCCTAACGTAATGTCAGGAAACAAGTATCAGTATGTGTATATATTAAAGCTTTAACCCCTAAGCCTCAAAATGTCAGTTTTTTGCTTATTTTAACCATAAAAGGGCCAAAAAACGTCCTGTGAGTAAGTGCTTTTGCCCAATGTTCCATAATAAATGTAAATATCTGGCAGTTATTTCCAATTTACTACAGAAACACATTTTGCAAAAACACTGTAATTGTACACAAACAACAGATTTTGCGTGTTAAATTTGAAATTTGAACAGTATAACATATTTAAAACGACATTTCTTTGAGTTTTTGTCTCAATGACCAAAAACAGGCCAAAAAGATGGAAACATGGTACAGGTGTTTTTCCAACTCTTTCCTCTCTGGCAACAAAAACGCTGATTCGCCGGCTTCCTGCAACAGCGCAAGTGAAATTACCATAATAATAGTCACTGTTCATATTTAAAGATACACACATTAGTTCTCACTGCTCTCTGTGCGAAAAGGAGCCGAGCGAGAAGGTTTTTTCAAAAGCTGCAACTTCCTGAGACATCAGGCTGCAGGATTTGTGGATTTTTCCTGACCCATCATTTCTTTTCATTTTGGCCTCTAACTTGTGTGTGTGTGGAAATACAGCAGAGGCTACAAATGACCGCTGCCACATTTCTGTGAAAAATGGTTCATCCCTGTCATCTGTTATCTGTCCCACGCTCGAATCTCTTTCAGCTCAGAGTGGAGATTCTGGGTCTTACTGTCAGCGTGTCTTGGTGCCGAGCCTTTCCGCTGGTGGCTGCCGCTTCCGCTGCCGCATTCGCTCCTCTCCAGTGAGGACAGGTCACCGTTCCCTACAGTGCAGGCCTCCGTAACGCAACCCTGAGGACCCTGCAACCTCTCCTCGTCTGGGGGCGGCTCCGGAGGAGGAGGCAAATCTGCAAATACAGACAGTGGATATTTGTAAGCATGTGTTTATCTGCTTAACCTAATGGCGCTTGGAAGCTCTAAACTATTATTATGTTTATCATCGGGACGACGTCTTAAATATTAAGTCAATATTCAGTCACAGATGGCGCTGTAAAAGTGTGTTACATTATTAACTACACACTTTTCATCACTCACACTGACATACAGTACAGTAAATAGTCTAAGAACATGATTTTATGAGACTAACATTCAGCAGTGGTGTTCAGCAAAGTAAAAGCCTTATTTTTAATTAGGAAAATAAATAAATGTCAATATTACAGGACAGAAATGAGAAGATTATCCATTGAATCCACTCTCGGAGCCACTCACCTCCTTGTATGTCTCTTCTGTACGCCGGCGTCTTCGACACCTTTTTTTTCACCCGCGATTTCTGACTGGGAGGAGTGCACGCGTCTGCCGGGGATGAGCGACTGTGCCCTGCATGACAAGAAAAAACACAGTCGGTTTCCATGCACCGTTTGATTGGAGCGCTGTCCTTGAACCCCAGTATACGAGCAGGGAATCGATTTATTGAATCTGCGTCCACTGTGCCAGGTGAGCTTGTTAGTGTTAGTATTAATATCAATGAACTTTAAAATATTCAATTCTTCAAGCTGGCAGAGCATAAACTCAGTCTCAGATCTGAACCGGGCCGAGATTGTGCCATGTTTTTCTTCTTCTAATGTGGCGTAGCTTCTTTTATTTATGGGTTAAAGGCGCCATATGTAAGAATGTGGCCAAAAACGGTTACTACACTCAAATTCAAAATATTGAGGTCTTTTAGGTTTTGATTTCTCCGCCATTGCAGCTCACGTAACGACGTAACTGGCAACTCGTGGTTGCTCGGCAGCTGAGACTCTACTGACTGCAATGATTGGTAGACGATTTGCAGTCTGCAAAATATTTATTTTAATGCAAATATTCAGTTCAGGTGGTAATATGAACATTATTCCTGAGTCTCTGTGACATATTAGAAGGATTTTATGGTCATAATGGTGCATAATGCAACTTTAAAGTCCAGCAGAGATTTAATGTATATCTATATAAATGTACTCACTGGTGGATAAAGAGATTATTATATAATGTTTGTGTCACAGTACCGGGTGTCGTGGCTCTGCCGGAGTCTTCATTCAGAGTCGGCCCCTGGCCGTGGAGGCAGCGATGGGCAGGACTTTGGCACTGCAGCGTGCCAACCTCTGATGAGCCGTGATGCTGTTGGCCGGAGAGGTTGGGGTTGGACTGGGTGAGCAGCAGCGGGCTTGGCGCCTGGGGGACTGGCACTGGACCGCACGGTAACCTTCTGCTACGGGAAATAAGGGCAACATGTTAGTGGAGAGCGCAAATCAGAAGTGAAATCTCTCCGCTTCAGAGCGAGCGCCTGTGTGCGCGTGTGTTACAGGGAAGATGTGGAGATATTTGTTCATTCAACTAGATCGTTTTCTCTTCTGGCCAACTGGTACATGATAAGGAATTTATGCTGTTTCTGTAAACATGAATAAATAAAGAGGACACGGGTTGGTTGTTCCTGAAGAAACTGTTGTGATGACATCAATATTTGCTGCTACAGTGTCAGCAACAGTAAGAGGACGTTTTTTCTCTACTGTATGTTTCTAAAGACGTTTCAAATATGGGCTACCGTTCAAACGTTTGGGATCACCTATACAATTTGTTGGTGTTTTCCATTAAAAGTCACACTTTTATTCATCAAAAGAGTTGGAAAACAAATATACAATATAGTCAAGACATTGACCCGATTAAAAATAATGATTTTTATTGTGTTTTCAGCTGTGCTAACATCATTGCACAAGGGTTTTCAAGGGTTTTCTAATCATCCAATAGCCTTTTAACGCGATTAGCAAACACAATGTACCATTAGAACACTGGAGAGATGGTTGCCGGAAATGGGCCTCTATACACCTATGTACATATTCCATTTAAAACCAGACGTTTGCATTAACAATGTATAAGGTGTATTAATTTAATGTTATATTCATTGAAAAAAAAGTGATTTTCCTTCAAAAACAGGGACATTTCTAAGTGGCCCCAAACTTAAAGATATCACATACCGTGCCAGCTGCTGACCATCAAGCTGGTTGAGGCGGGGGAGGTCATGGGGGGCTTGGGGCTCCTCGTGGGGCGACGGGGTGAGCGTGGCGGTCGACTGGTGACTGTAGGAGGTGGCGGGAGACGAGGCGTTGTGCCTCCGCGGCGGCAACGGTCCGTCCTCGCAGCCCTCCATCAGGTAAGTCCTCTCCGGAAGCGGAGGACACCACTCCTCGTCCGAGCTGTGAAAGAAAAGACAAAATAAATGCGTCTTGATGGATAATAATATCATGGAGGACGGCCACAGTTTGCTCGCACACAGATGAATGCCGTTCTCTCAGGCTTGACTGTGGTTAGAGAGCCTTGCCTTTGGCAAAACGGCAGGAGGCTAAGCTTTCACGAGGGCAGTGCTGCCATTATGAATGTGATAATAGTTTTGCCCTGAGGTTGCAGTTAGTGACTGGTGAAGAGGAACACAGCTAAGTCTTTATCCACAGAGAAAACACAAGGATAAAACACACACTATCTTTTGTCTTTTTGAAAAGGTTTTCCATAAACAGCATCGTTTCAGGAAATGTCTCCATCCACGCGCAACGGCCCAAAACGACTTCAAGCCAAGACGTTTTTTCGAATAAAGTTTTATTTTGAATAAATTCAAAAACATTTCTGCCAACGTTCACACCAGTTTAATAGGAACCATCGTGGGAGAACGTTATTCCGCGTTACTCTGGCGGAAGTAAACGCAACACCAGCACTTTTTCTTCGTACTTCCTCTACTTCCTGCTCGTTTTCACAACCCAGAAGAAGAAAGAACAACTAGAAGAAGAACTTTTCAGGTTCCGAAACAATTCTTTTTTTTTTTTTGGTTTGCATGGACGGTGAAATTAGGTTCGAGAACCTGAGCCCTGCCGAAGAGAAGAAGAGGAAGACGACAATGACCAACTCAGGGCTTCAAAAATGCTGCTTCTGTGTGGACAAAATGCTGATACGATAACTTAAACTTAAGTGTGTTTTAAGAGGCAAAAGAAACGGCTAAATCACCGAGGCGGCTGAACGAGGTCGAAATAATTGAGTTGTCAGAGCCAGAGGCATGAGGACCATAAGAAACACATTGGTCCTGGCACTTAATGTTCCTGTTGGGAGCGACAGTAAGTCTTCGTGATAACGTCGCTGTGTCGCGCACTAATGTGAGCAAAGAGGAAAAAGGAAGAGCGTGACTCACCCTAAGTCCATGTCCTCGGGGAGCGGCTCGTCCAGCTCGTCCTGCTCGCACTGGTCCAGGTCTTCGACGGGCGGCGGCGGCAGCGCCTCCATCCAGGTCAGAGACGGCGTCTTTACCGCTTTCCCCATCGCCTTCTGTCTTGGTTTCCCTGGAAAACAGACACACAGAGGATCATTAAGATTCTTGGAAGTGACGGATATTTTGGCAGAAACAAAATGAGATTCTTATCAAATATCGCCAATCGATTCTCAATTTAACCGTTTCCTAGCAGTGCTTATAAACTCATTAATAGAGATAAATGTGTAATATAAATGTGAGAACCCCCTGCAGTTTAGACTTTATATGAACAAAAAACTGAAGATTCAATATATTTTTAATGGCCTGGGTGCTGGAGAACGCTTAATCACCAGACTTCACTGGGGGAGTGTGAAACAAGGAGCGGTGAGTCGTCAGTTGGTGCGTCTGCGGGGAGCTGAGGAAACTGAAACTGCGGCGAAACACATGCTTTGCTGCCTCTGTTGATAAGCTGCAACAAAGAGGATCTGTGTTCGCTGAAACAAAGGCTAAGATAAGATCAAGTCTGCGGCGCATCCTCACCAGTGCAGCGGTCAGGCTGAGCGTACTGAGCCCCAGAGGGCCCCGCTGGCATGATCCAGTGTCCGTCGTCCTGTTGCTGCTGTTGCTGTTGCTGCTGGTGCTGCTGCTGCTGCTGCTGCTGCTGCTGCTCATTGCTGTGGGCTGGTGCCTGGTTGGTGAAAGGCATGATGGAGGTGGAAGCGTAAGGGGTGGTGGAGGCGTAGGTGAAGCCGTGCAGGTCCTCGTTGGTGGCGTCTATGGTGCTGTAAATGGGACCTTCCGTGGAGCCTCCCATGCTGTACTTCTCCGTCTGATTCAAGTAGTTGGAGATACCAGCTTCTACACAGTTATATTTGGAGTGTGTTAGTTTGGGGTTAAGTCAGGTTTATTATTGCACTTCTGTGTCCGAGCAGCATCGTACCGTTGTAGTATCGCTCTGCCGTGTCGTGGTTGGTGGTGCAGCAGCTGACGGCCTCTTTGCCGCTGTGGACCAAGTTGGTGGTGGGCCAGGAGTCCGCCAGCCACGGGTAGTTGCCGATGTTGCCTCCCATCACGCTGGGTCTAAAGAGGCATGACATCAAGCGGCTTTTTTAGAGATCGCGAAGTGCACTTTGAAACGAGAAAGACGGAATTTAAATGGGACGTAAATTACCTTCCGTTGAGTCCTGATGCCTCTCCGTGAGGAAAACCAACTGCAGAAGAAAAAGTGTAAAAGATGAGGATTTAATTGGAAATGTTTGGACACACTACTCATTTGAATGTTTTTTCTTTATTTTCATGACTATTTACATTGTAGATGCTCACTGATGCTAACCCATGGCCACCAAATTTACCTCAAGCAGTTATTTTAATGGATCCAGGTGAACATTTTTGACCAATTTTAAAAGATTCTCTAAGATAATGCCTCACAACAGCAAATAAGGTTTGTGAGGTCACAGTTCAAGGTTGCTCCGACCTCTAAAAGGTTAATCCTCAAGTCAATGGATTGCCGCATTTAAAAGGATTTACTCATGGTGTTTTTGACAGTTACCTTTACCTTTGACCACTAAAATGAAAACAGTTTATCCTATGAAAGAATACCCTCGAGATGTTCTTAAACTATCGTGTACACATACACACAGCTTCAAAAAATTGTATGTAAATACAAAATGCCTGATTCATATTCATGACTTTTTTTTCCATAGGAAAGACAGCAGACGGCTTCAGGTCATTAGCAACCACCCGCCGCACCGCGCGATCTTTCTCGCTGACCTGCTGGTGTGTAGGCGAACGAGGCGGCGTAGTGGCTCAGCTCCTTCCTCTTCTTGCGCCTGCAGTAGATCCACATGCTGAAGCCCATGAGGATGACCCAGCACGCTCCGCCGATGCCCGCGATGAACGCCGGCTGCTTCACCACGTCGGTGATCTGCTCGGCCAGACTTACGCTGCTCTCCTCGTCGCCGTCGCTGCTGCCACTGCCGCTACCACCGCCTGACACGGAGGGCTGTTCAGCTGGCAGCTCTGGAGGGGGGGGGGGATAGAAAAAGATGAGTGGGACAAGCTGGCATAGACATGTAACTGTATATAAAAATAGACATAGTGTGTCAGTTTTTGAACCAGGAAGCTCCTCCTGGATAATACTCGCTGTCAATCTTATGTCCAATCATATGTGACGTGTGCTTTATCATCTAACATAATTTAAAAAAAAAAATGGACATCATGTGCTATTGAAGAAGACCCAAAACTAGCGTTTAAGACTATTAGCTCTTCAGGTTTAACGAAAAAGCGTGAAGTAGGTTCATTTTCCTCCAGACGAGTCATCTTAGAGACCAGAGAAGTCGCCCCGATTTTTAACGTCGTGGACTCACTGATGAGGACGGACGCAGGCTGACTGCGAGTGCCGATGCCGGCGCCGGTCACCGCCGCCACCTCCACCTGGTAGAGAACCCCGGGCATCAGGCCTTTCAGCACCGTGGACAGCGTGTTCCCGTCCACCGTCCTGTTGATGTAGTAGCGCGTCTGGTTGTCTCCGCCGCTGCCCACACACCAAACCTGTTTTGGAAATGACACATTTAGAGCTGCCTTTTTTTCTTGTTTTTTGTGCTTGTTTCTCACACGTGTGTGTGTGTGTCAGGGCGTGTTTACCCTGTACTCCTGGATGACACCGTTTTGCATCTCAGTGGGTGGAGGCTCCCAGGAGACGCTGACGCTGCTGGAGGCGTTGCTTAGCTTCACTGTTGTCACTGTAACAGCTCTGGGTGGCGCGCTGGGGACTGTGAGAGGAATTATGTCATCCACATACTCATACACGGGGACAGTGAATGCAACACTGGAAATAAACGTGGCATGTGCTGTGGCATTGGAGGAAATACATCTTCTTTTCAAATAAAGAAATACATTTGCTCTCTTCTTTTAAATCTAAAGTTCTGATCAGTTCAGTTCTCCTTACCTGCTTCTGGGGTTTGCACCAACAACGTCCGGCTGTCCCTTCCCTGGAATTCGTCAAAGTACGGACGGATCTTTATCTCGTACTCGGATCCCCTGAGCAGGCTGCCGATGACTGTGCTGCGCTCCGACGGGGAGTTGATGTCCTGGAGGAGCCAGGATCCGCCACTGGCTCGGTAGAAGAGGCGGTAACCCTGAACGTACTGAGACTGACGGTCGACCTTCAGAACATATAAAATGCAGATGACAGATTGAGATTAAGCGACCATCGACACTGCCTCTTTATATGTATATACAACAAAAACACTTACGGTCCATGCCACCCGGATGGAAGAGGGTGAGAGTATTACAGGCTCTTGAAGCTGGACGGCCACCTCTCCCAGTTCCCTCTGCACCTGCCTGTGGTCCACGCCCTGACCTGTAGGACTCACATCTGAGGGGGGAAACACACAGATTCACTGCTTTGGATGCTGCTGCTGCCGCTGCCCAGGCACCTTTCACACTTATCTGACAAACTAAATCAAAACACTTGGCTCTATCTATAGCGGTGTTCGACAAGTTGACGAGGATAAACACGACCCCCGTTTAAAGGCGTAGTATAATCCGAGGACGCAGACTGACCTTGTGTTCTCACGGGCTCGGAGATGGGACTCGGGTCGCTCAGGCCGTAAGCGTTGACGGCTCGCACGATGAACAGGTAGACGGTGTTGGGGAGCAGACCGGTGATTGTGTGCGTCTCCATCTTGACCATGTCGGCCACGGTCTGCCATTTGCTGCCTGCTGATTGGCTGTACAAAAACATAATAATAATAATGTATCACTTTGACATCTCAGCTTGGGCAGGCGACATATTTTTTTTTCACTGTTAATGCTCAATAATTCCATAATAACTGAGGAATTAGTCAGCTAATCCTTTAAGCTCTAATTGTACGTGCTGCTGTTACTTTGATCATTTATAACACAGCATCACATCTTAGAAAAACATTTTTTTTTGTCTGGGAAAATATTAATTTGTACAGCGAGTGTGAAGAGCCAGGAAAAGTAATTTAATAAAAGCACCAGCACAAAAGGTTAAGTAAGAGTAGTCTCTCCTCTCCCGTGTAATTAACAACAGCAGAAATCTCATCTTAAGTTCTATGAGGGGAAATAAAATTAGATTTATTGATCGATTGACGTAAATGTAGCCTGTGTAATTACATTCCACCAGCAAAAAAACGGCTGTTTATGTGTGTGTTTGCACCTATTTCATACTGTGCCAGTGCTTTTCAACGCAAACTACCAGTGCATGAGGAGAAAATCTCAAGGTTGTGACAGAATCTGTTTTCCCTTCTCATCTTATATGTCCTGATGAATGAGGCGACTGTAATAAAGCTCAGCTTTGTGGCTTAAACCCTACAGAAGTCAAAACACTCCGACCCTGTCCCCCCCCCCCCACCGTTTATTCACCGTGCATATTATTGTCGCTGTAACAGCGGTAACAAAGAACTCCCCAAGCATTTGTTCACCACTTTTAGATTTTTACCCCAAGGGCACTGTGGGGGGATTGTGGTGAAACAGCTTTAGTGTCAAAATGCACAATTAGACTGCAGAGGAATGAATACTGTCTGTGAATCATGTCTTTGTATGGATGTACTTGTACTCGATTAACACTTTGAGACCTTTTCAGGCATTAACACTGACCTTGTGGTCCCAGTAAAGACCAAAACAGAACCTTATTTCTGAGAAATCTTATGTTTGGGCTAAAATTTGAATAGGTTTTACGCAGGTTAGGTAGAGATAACTTTTTGAGAAGGATAGCTGCACGGATTTGTGGGTGTCCATGCGTGCATTCGCAAGCGTGCGCGTGCGATTTAAAGCAACTTTGATAGAGAGACACTCGGCTGTGTCCCCAAAAGAAAGAAAATGAAAGCAGTCTCTCCTGTAGTCTACAGGACACACATGCATGCTCCAACCCTCTCCTGTCCCTGTGGTCCCACAAACAAACCTTGACACCTCGGGCAAGGAAATGTTATTGCAAACATCCCAGTGGGCCCTCTCAGCTGCTTTATATAGAATCAGTTTGCGTTACTCGGAAACGCTGAGTCGCTGCCAAGGGCCATGACTTAAGTCTGGATCTGATTAAGCTCTGCCGGTGTTCCCCTTTTTTTTTTTTTTTTTTTTTAAATCAAATTGGAGGGACACATTTCCCTGTAATCTGGAGGCTCACTCTCATCCGTCGAAACCACCCATTCTGCTCAATCTACTTTTCCCCCCCTAATTGATCCAAGGTGAACTTCCTCTCAACTGACAGCACCTGGAGGCTTCCACTGAGGTCTATTCAGGTTCATGGGATTTGCCGCAGAGGATTGAGCAAGATGACAAAGTCCTTTTTTTTTTTTTTATATAAATCTGCCAACGTGTAACACGTGTGTCCATATTCTGTACATTCATGACTTGTTATGAATCATTCTTACTTGATCATAAGTGACGTGTAAATCTTGCGGTGAAGTGTGATATTGTGAAAACACTTTATGCTGTCGTTCTCCTGCCAACTGAGTCGTCGTCTCTCAAGGTCTACTTATATTTCACGTGTTAGCACAGCTGTAAACTGTGAGCAAAATGCAGGAGACGCAATACTGACACACATTTGGGTTGAATGTAAAAAAGGATATAGCAAAGGGGGAGAGGAGTAGTAAAGGGTCTGGTTATGTCCTTGAGGACCATGATTATGAACCGATATCAGCCAAAACCACAGCACTGTGTCCACTGGTCCTTTTTCTAACACAAATGGAAACTACTGCTAAATGTTCTCCAGACGTGGTGTGTTGTACCGTCATATGTTATTAAGATGTATATACATACTCTGGACATTTTCTCTGCCCAGTTCCTTGGTTACATTTCCAGAAAAGGTCAGAGTGAGCAGTGTAAACACAGCAAGGAAGACCTCCAGATAATTCACAGCGAGTGAGTAAGTTTGAGTGACTGTTCTGCCTCCTACACATGCACAACTCAAACTCCATCCCTGCGTACGGTGCTTTCACACAAATAAACATCCTAATGGATAAATAAAGTCATCTGAATCAGAACGGGAACCGCACTGAAGACTCACCTGAAGGCCTCTATGATGTAGGAGGTGACGGCAGCTCCTCCCTCGTGGGCGTTGGGTTGCCAGGTCAGAGAGACGCTGTTCTTGGACACGTCGGTGACAATGGGTTTGTGCGGCGGACCTGGCAGCTGGAACGGCTCTGTGGTCTGAGCCACTGACGGGTCTGCACTCTCTATGCGGTTGAAAGAAGGAAATAAGGTAGACAATTTGGTGGCAACATTTGCCTGCAGCAATAACGCTTCCTAATCTACTCCACATCATAAACACTGTCTAAAATACAATACAATACAAGTATTATCCATCTTATGTTGACGTGCATCAACCTCACCGCCGCCACATCTCCTCCCCTTTATCACTCGCTCTGACAAGTGTGAGATGCGAACAGTGTCATCGGAGCAGCTTGTTAGGTTCGGTCATAACTCCCTCATTGAACGTCATAAATTAAATCTCTACTGCTTTAAAATATCTTGCACGCTAATGGCAGTGGAGGAAAATAAAAAAAAAGGCATAGCCTCACTGGTGCGCTGGGATTCAACTGCTTTAAAGCCACTGTGCGGTATCTAATAGCATCTTTTAAGTAAGGGATAATGTGCAGCGAGGCCCTTCGGGGTGATTCAAAGCCCTGTTGCTCCACATCAGGATTTTACATCCCCTCGTTGAGATATTTTTCCACGATGATGGCCATTTCACTGCACATTTATCCTACTTATCGCGCGGGTACGAGAAACAAGTAATTTGACGAGTATTGATAATGGAATAATCTACGGGATGGGACTGCAGTTGTTAAAACTTTCTTTTAAACCACAGACGCACTCAACTAGGGTGGCCCTTGTCAGTTTACTTAGTATGAAATGTAAACTAGCAAGGGCAGGTTTGTATATTTGGGGCAGCTCTAGACACATGGTGCAAGATGGGGGTCTATTTAAGGCAAAGCCCTTGCCTAAACTCTAAATAAAGTCCTTTTCTTTCATATTTATGTCTAGTTATTCAATTTCTGACAGTAAACCCTCTTAAATATTACACACTGGACTTTAAAGTGAAGTTAGATAGGTAAGATACTAATACATGGTCACCGCTGACTCCTCTGCACCAGAGTCCATTGACAAAAGCAGCAGTTTTTAGCTCATGTGACAGTGAATTATTGGTCTGCTGCTGCCTCCATCAGTGAGTTTGTGTCATTGAGGTAAATCCAAAAAAGAACACTTTCAGACAACCGAGTCATAAAATAACAGTTAAACTTAATGAAGGAGGAAGCGTTGGATCAACAACTCCTGTTGCCTCAGAGGTAAAATTGCTATTTTTGTCAATGGACTCTGGTATGGGGAGCGAATAGTCTGACAGCAGATAGTCTTAAATAGCTAAAATCATGTTTTTTTCTTAAAATGTCCCTGGTTTTAACCTCGTTCTTGTTAAAAGTTCCCGATCCACACTGTTTTTTCTATTTTTTTGCAGATTCACTGGCCTTCATTTGGAGGATTCATACATTCAGAACAGAATATTGTAACTGACAAATCATCAGAATATCATATAACTAAGCTGTATAACCAATAATAACCATTATTTATCCCATGCTATGTGTTTATCTTAACCTCGACACCATGCCACTGAACCAGCAGGGATTTAAGAGCTTCTATTAGACTCTACTTGTTTAATTAACCATTCATTAAATGGTCACAAGGGAGAGTCTCTCGTTACTTGGACTCCTTATAAGTCAAAAACACACCAGGTGACCAAGTTTGGCTCCTCAGCACAGCAGTAAAAGTGTTACACAGTGGGCACAAATATGCTGTTTTAAACACTTCTCTTTAATCTATCTATCTTTTTTTTGGTTGGTTATAAAATCTCTGTCCTATTATCGACGGCATCTCCACATGCAGAGCTGTCATTTTGCGTTTCACTTAAAATCACACAGAGACAATTTACCTTTGACTGTGAGCACTCCACTCCAACTCGTCTCTCCGCTGGAGCTGGAAGCCAGGCAGGTGTAAACCCCAGAGTCCGTTTCCTGGCAACAGTAAAAATGGGAATCATTAGTTTAGTAAGTGTGTGTGTGAGTGTGTGTGTGTGTGTGTGTGTGTAAGGGTGATACTATGTTAATGCGCCCATTACCAGTGACTGAGACTAAATGTCATATCTCTGAAAGCAGAGTGTTTGTCCTCAGAATACTAAGCAGAGGAAAGTAGGTGTGGATGAAACGCTGGCGGGAACAGAGAGCTGCAAATCACACAAAACAGATCACTTTTCACATGGAATGAGATTAGCTTTTTTAGTATCTGTTCGTAGCAGGCTGCACCTTTGATGCCAACGTGTTCGCGTCTGTTCGCTTCACGACCAAAAATCAAAGCCCGCCTCCCAAAAAAGATGACCAAAAACATACTTGCATGAAAAATTATAAAAGGCAATCGCACCATGGATGAATGGTGACGTATAGCTTCATGGTTCTCTGTAATCCTGAGTCTCATTACCAGCTAATTCACTGCTGATCACTTAAAGCCACCTCCATCATGTATTTATTTGATTATATGGTGATTCATGGAATCATGGATTCAGGAATTATCCTGTCATCAAATTGGAAAGGAGCTGTTTTAGCAGATTTAGCTGCCTCACTTGTTCACTTGGTTATTACTTCATCATGGCCGCATCATAAGGGGAGCAGGAGCCAATCTCATCTGACACAGGGTGAATTTTGGTTAATTTAAAAGGTTAATCCCCAATCGGCGTGTCTTTGGACTGTGGGAGGAAGCCAGAATACCTAAAAAGAACTCACAAACACATGCGAGAGAACTCCAAATGTCATGCTTTCCGAATAACAATTAAAAAAGGAGCCAAGCCAGAGTGTCTGGATATGGAAAAAGTTCAGTCTTTAGTGCAAATTTGTCCCAACTTACACAGGAGGAGAACCATTAGTGTGCAGATGAGTAACAATGAAAACCACCTTGGAATTATTCACCGTTTCGTTGCAGTTAAACAGGCAGATTTAGCCGAGGTGTAAATTCCTGTCTCTGCGGACAGAGGTGAGAATTTGTTCGAAAAGGCCCCCGGAGATCTGCTTTTCGAGCATCACAGTGGGTTCATGGGAAACAAAAAAAAAAACCTTGGGTAAAGTTTCCTTCTCAGATGGAACCCGAGCACGTTTTGTTGACAATTGGGTCTGAGTTAGCGGCGCAGAGACAGATATTATATAGCGTAATGATGAAATTTTCCCCTCCGTCGTCAGACAGGTGCACTGTGAAGGGACGTGGTGTGTCATAGTAATGCACGTGGATTTGCATTTCCAGGGTTTGCAACGTGAAGCCATGCATGTTAATTACAAACTTGGGGATGATACCGACTTTAAGCCACAATTTTTTTAAATAAATTGAGACATTCAGCAAAAAAAAAGGTAAAATTTGGATTAACATTATTAAAATGTCTATATCTAAATATGAAAATGTGCATCCTCTCTTTCTCACAGCCTCAACATCTGCTTTAATTAACTGCTCCGACTCCGGAACGTTTTGTCAACTGCGGTCATATCGCTTCTTTCATAAATGATAAATTCTCAGCGGAGTTATTTGAAGTCGGAGCCAAAGTCAAGCTGGTGGCTTTTATGCTCCTCGTCTGATTCCTACACAGCAGAGGAGGAGAGAGTTAAGGGAAAGGATCAAAGGGCAGAATTTTAATGACCAGCTAGAGGTCTCCAACATTTTCTGAGGCACCGAGTCTTTATACTCAACAGCTACTTAGCATTCTGGACAGGCGACGAGCAGATGTAATTAAGAGGTGTGTGATAAATGTGCCTGTGTGTGTATTTGTGTGCCGGCAATTTAATTTTTGGGGAGGCAAGCCAAAAGCTAGACAGCCTGTGAAATTGCTTACAACAGAAGGCGGTGTTGGGGGCCCCTACACTGGGGAATCTTGCAATGTGACTTCAAGAAACATAACGTTTCAGTGCTTTCCTTTACCGCTCGGTGCCATTTTGGACTTCGTCCTCTCCTTCGGTCGGTTTACGACGACAACTTTAAGATGCGCGTCAGACCCGGGCCTTGATGCGCGTTTTTAGGGAATGAGATCCAGGACCAGCTCAACTGATGTCCTCTCCACAAGCTAAACTGGCTTTTTAACTGTTCATGTTTTTAATTGTCTAGCAAATGAGGCAAAGGAAGTGCATTTCACTAACCGCTCCGCATTGCAGCTTTAACCTTGCTTTCCAGTTGTATTAAATAAATCATGGCCGTGCAGCGAAAACTGTAAAAAAAAAAAAAAAACATGAAACACGGGCGTATTCTTTAAGAAGCAGCGCACGGCGGTACCATGTCTTAACAAGCAGGTTCCTGTTTTATATGGATCCCGCGCTCTATTATAATACGCCCAGGGCCGTGTGGCTAACAAGACGCTCAAACTGCATGAAAGGGTGCAAACGTGGATGCAACCAAACGGCAAAAAAAAAAAGAGACGACATGACTGTCAAAAAACACTATTTAACATGACTGTATCATATTTGTGCAGTGTTTTCTGCTTTGGGGATTGGTGTTGTGACTACACAAGTTTCCCACACACTGTTTTTCAACACCACGCTGAATGTTTCCCCGTTTAGGTCTGCGACCTGTTAGAGTTGCTGCAGAAACATCACTTGCACAACCTGTCTGCAGCTAGGAGAAATCCACCTGAAAATTGTGAAATTACTGAACTTTTCGGATCATATTTTATTGTCCCACTGGTGGAGCGTCCGGGTCTAATGCGCCACAACAGCAATGCACCAAAAAAAATATCGAATTATCCCCGAAAGCATGACTCGTGTAAATGTTTTATGAAGTTGTACAACAGAGAGGAACCTGGATTACATTAAAGCCTTAAATGTACCATGTATTGGTTTACTTTTATTATTTATATCAGATAAATGCACACGTGCAGTGCATGTATCAACAGCTGATGGATGCAATTTAAGCAGCTGAGTGGTGTTGTTCAGGCATTGTGGGCAATGAACGAAATAAACATGTTTAAGTGAGAAATTAGTGCATACTGAGTCATTTTTTGTTTACAACATAAAGCCCACATGGAAGCTTTTAAACCACATCAATAACGCTGAGTCACCGAAACAAACTTCTGTAGCTCTCCTGTTGCACGTTGCGTATGTGGTCGTACAGGTGCGTGTATGCGTGTGTGTGTGTGTGTGTAGGGGTGTTTTCAAGAATTCTAATTAGTTTTTTTGCGCTTTGGCCGCGAGTTGTTGTTCACTCCGCTTTTTACTTCATCAATTCGCATTGCACAAACACAATCAGCCTTTCCCTTTTTATTCACTCTATTCTGCAAGCGCAGCCCGTATTACTCCTGTTGAAAACCTTATACATTATGCAGACGACATGCACGACGGAGCCGATCATGACTAATGCCTTGCTGAGCGGCGCTGATGCACTCGGCCATTCTGCTCTCTTTGCGTCTTCGGGGCCCCGGCTCATCAGTAACACTGACAGAGGAATTACTCAAGACTAAGTGGCTTGTCAGAGTGTCCTGCAGGACCCGGGACAGGTGACTCCCCCCCCCCCACCCCCACACCCCTCCTGCCTCTCCTTTCTATAGGCCTTGACCTTGAGCTGACCTGTGGGCCTGGCTCATGATGCGTCTGTCTGCGTTGTCCCCAGATGGTAGAGTTTGATCAGTGCGCCGGGGAACCGGCACGGAGAGCGGGTGGGGTAAACAGCCGGGACACCTGACTATTAATCAAGGAGCGGCAGCTCTGGGCACCGCATGGAACAGATTGCCGAAAATGGATGAGGAGGAGAGGAGGAGGGAGGGAGGGAGGGAGGGAGGGAGGGGAAGAGTTCCAAACCTGAAGAGGGAATGTGTGAATATTTACTTCTGTATCACAGCTTAATTATGTCTTTGACATGAGGGACATGTCTTCGCCTCTTCCCAGAAATCATCTGTTGCCATTTTGAGCTTATTCACACGTCCGTAAAGTCAGTGTTTTTTTTTGTGCGTCAGCTGCAGTGCATATCAACAGCTGATGCAGGGGATGTGGAAAGTGCAGTGATGTCAGTATTTTTGCGTCAGCGCTCTCTTTAACAATGACACTTGCCCACCGTTTACAGGAAAGCAAGAACTTACCACGAAAGAAGGTTATATATAATGATCTTTTTTTGGACGGATGCAGGTGGCGGTGAATGTAATTACTGAGTACGACACGTGTACGTTGCGATTTCACATAAAAGTGGATTTTCAACTCTAACCCGATTACACCCGGTAATTTGTTGTCTTTTGTGTCCACGTGCTCCTTCTTTCTGTCCTCGGGGGCTTTGTTTGGGTTCCTCACCCCTTGTTTTCTACCTTGCACACAGGGCCTCTGCTGACTACGCCCACATTAACCGCTTAGCAGCCTCTTTTTAACCACCCCACCGTCCCCAATGCACACCCCACACACACACAGGAACACACACACACTTCCCGTCTGTCCAGGATGTCTTGGCATCATTGTGGGACAGAGGTAGTGTGTGTGTGTGTTTCTGGCAGACATCCCATGGTAATGGCATCTCCTCATTGCCAGAGTGTGAGGAACAAACAGACCATCTGTCCCCCTCCAGGGGCCCAGATGAGATCAACTTATTTATACTGATTATTTCGGGGTTAAATGTGATTTATGAACACTGATTCATTTTTCTCTCTCTCTCCCCGCCCGCCGCCCCTACATATAATGCGTTTCACACACTTGTCCAATTATGTCGCGGGAAGTTGATTCATAGCAAATCTCCAATTGAGAAAATGTGTAGAGCTTTTATTAATCTCTCACATGCATTTTAATTACGTGAATTTGTATAAGTGCTATTTGTCAAAGTGGAAATAAGACCGATGGACGTCATTAGTTTAATCAGGTTTAAGAAAAATGATTCTGAGCCGTTATTGTTCCATTGTTGTTTGATGATGAAGGTAAATATTACAGCACTGTTATACACCAGTGACTTATTTTAATGTGGCTGATTAGTTACATACCAAGCCACCTCATTTAACTGTTGATGCAACATAGAAACTAGAACTGTAATTTCCAATTTGATCACATGATGTGTGTGTAACATCACCTTAAATCCAAAGGATATCTTCTCTATGTAAGGCTGATCCTTCAACTTTGTGTATTTAATGCTGTGTTGAACAGTTTTGGCATGATTCAGTATAGCATGGCCAAAACAGCAGTGGTTAGTACCATATCTGAATTGACAATAGGTGTGAATGGTTGTTTGTTTCTGTATGTCGTATCCTGTGATAGTCTGGTGACTGTCCAGGGTGTAACCTGAGTCCCGCCGAGTGTCAGCTGGGATTGGCTTCAGCTCCTCCACCGCCCACAAAGGAGAAGCAGGATGAGAAGATGAGAAATGAATGAATGAATGGTCAAAATGATTTTAAAGTGCTGCAAAGACTGGATTTCATATGCAGTGTTTAGGTTGTTGAAGAGTAGATGTGGTTTTAGTCCTAGAAGAATGCAGATCTAAGGATTACATGTGTTCTTTTTTTGGCATATTATCCTGATACTTTTTGATACAGTTTGTGATTTCTAGGTAATAGATTTGGTGTAAAAAAAAACAAAAACATTTCTGCTCCAAACTAGTGAACGGTCACAGAAGAGCTGTTGCCCGTCCTTAGTTGTTTGGCTAAGCTTGTGACTGTGTATTTATGAACTGGACTCTGCTGGAAAAACCAGCATAGACCAGCATAATGATGCTGGTGGACCATCATAGACCAACATAGACCAGCATCATGATGCTGGTGGACCAGCATAGACCAGCATAGACCAGCACAGACCAGCACAGACCAGCACAGACCAGAATGGACTCACATAAACCAGATAAGACCAGCATAATGATGCTGGTGGGCCAGCATAGACCAGCATAATGATACTGGTGGACCAGCATAGACCAGCATAGACCAGAACAGACTAGCAAAGACCAGTATAATGATGCTTGTGGACCAGCATTGACCAGCACATACCAGAATAGACCAGATAAAACCAGCATAATGATGCTGGTGGACCAGCATAGACCAACATAGACCAGCATAGGCCAGCATAGACCAGCATAGACCAGCATAGACCAGCACAGACCAGAATGGACACACATAGACCAGATAAGACCAGCATAATGATGCTGGTGGACCAGCATAGACCAGCAAAAACCAGGATAATGATACTGGTGGACCAGCATAGACCAGAATAGACCAGAATAGACCAGCATAGACCAGCACAGACCAGAACAGACCAGAACAGACCAGTATAATGATGCTTGTGGACCAGCATAGACCAGCACAGAACAGAATAGACAAGATAATACCAGCATAATGATGCTGGTAGACCAGCGTAGACCGGCATTTACCACCAGCAAAGACCAGCATAATGATACTGGTGGACCAGCATATACCAGAACAGACCAGCAAAGACCAGTATAATGATGCTTGTGGACCAGCATAGACCAAAATAGTCCCGCACAGACCAGAATAGACCAGATAAGACCAGCATAATGATGCTGGTAGACCAGCATAGACTGTCATATACCAGCATAGACCATCATATACCAGCATAGACCAGCATAATGCTCGTCACCAGCATTAAAACACAACAAAAGCTAAGCTGGTTTTTTCAAGCAGGGTTTGCATTTAAGAATTTCCAGCAACTGACTGTCGACAGTGATTTGTCCTGGCTGAGAATCAGAACCTGATTATATTTCTTCTTTTTATCATGAGAGAGTGTGAGGAGAAAGTGCTCTGCTATACACACTGAAAAGAAGCCAGTGTGATAGTGGCGGTCATTGTATCCATCTGTCATTGTCTGGACATGTTAGAAGCAACATTTCAAATAAAATAGAGCAGCGTTTTACAAGTCAGGTACAACTGAAAGTTTTCGACACACTTTCTTCTTTCTTTCTTCTTTTTTTTTCCTTTTATGTTTATCGCTTGCTGTAAAACATTGAAATCAAACACACCGTCACCCTAAGGGCACATCTGTTCACTGTGTGGAATCCAGTCAAACTGAACCAAAGTCTACAGAGAACTTCCAACATGGCATTTGACAGCTTCAAATGGGCTCCAAAGCATGAGCCCTTGCAGGTTGGTGCTCTCAGCTGTCAAGTCATTCCCTTTTTATCCCCACATGACATGAATGCAGCATAAAATGTACTTTAAGCTTTTGACAGCCCACTATTTGAGCTACTATCCTCTCCTCTCACTCGGGCGTCTGCTCTTCCATCTTCCATCTCCCTCTCCCATTCATCCAGTCCACTTGCACTGATGTATTGAGGATTTAATTACAAGTCTCAGCAATCGTTAATCATTGAGAACCCTTGGATCAGTTAAAGTGTGAGGCCACCAAGAGCCTCAGTGACATCAGGTGTTCCTTCGTACCCAGGAGGGAATTCTGGGCCGAATGGATTTCATTAGCATTGAGTAAGACGGCGCTAACGACTGCTAATGGCCTTGCACGCTCATTATCATGGAGATCACGCGTCGCCGTAGACATTTTGCTCCGTTCCCCACCTCTCCTCTTCTCATAAAAACTCATTACTTGAGTCAACCATAAAAATGTCCTCTGTTTAAGTGCCTCATACTCCTCAGCTAGTTAAAACTGCTGTTTTATAATGTGGAATATGTTTATCTAGTGTGAACCGCGTTACGTTTGATGTGCAAATAGTGGCGTGCATATCAAAAAACGGGTTTTAATGAGTCGACTGGGAGGTGTGGTGCGATGGAATGACAGGTTAGGAATATGTAAATGAAATAAGTTGAAGGTCATTGCATGAAAGGTACCATAATGCAGTTGAAAGGGTTTCGTATTTCTTGTTTTCCAACGAATTCACAGTCAAATGATTCTTTAAATACCTGCAGGTTGATGATTTGGAAAGTGCCGTTCTCCATCAGGCTGACGCGGCCGTCATTTCCCAGGATCCTCTGGCCGTCTTTCTCCCACTGGATGCTGGGGATGGGGTTGCCCATGATGTGACAGTGGAGCTGAGCGGTGGAACCGGGCGCCAACGTGTGATTGGCCGGTCCCTGGCGGATGATGGGAGGTACACGGTCTGAAGGGGCTGTAGGGAAGGAGGGCAAAGTCAGATTCTACTTCCATCTCGAGTCCACTTCCATCTCAGTGTGAAGCTTGACCTTTGACCATTCAAATATCAGCAGTCAAACTGAAATTTAAAAGGATTCTCTCAAGAAATTGCAATTTTAACCCTTAAGAGTTCCTGGGGACAGTTCCTGCCATTCTGTTTTTAATTGTTAAGCCATTTTTGGGTGTGTTGAATGAATATAGCTCAAATTTTACAGAGGATACTCATATTTGGTAAACTTCAGAACGGTCATCTCAGTTTCTTAAATTAGCCCAAAATCGCTAAGCTACGCAAAAACTTACTAATATGTTCCTAGCGGCAGAAATCGACATCTTCCCAGAAACAGAAATTTCCAGAATTTCCAAAAATTCAGTATTTGTAATATTTGTCCGTGATATGCAACGTGCACATGCCGCAATGCGGGCATTGCGCGTTAGTATTCCAGGGCCTTTGACAATTTAAGTCCAAGTCGTGAATGGGTTTCCTTTAAGACATTGTTGAGATACTGCATTATGGTTACGGCTGTCAGAGGCATAAAAAACTTGATTGCTATGCAGACATTTACCTGACGTGAAATCCACAACATCCTGCACCACAGTGTTCAATCACAGTATCCATCACAACAGTGTCAGCACAACTATTGGAACAAGTGGAGGAAAACTCACTCTCGAGTCCATTATACACAGTAGCATTTTATCATAATTGTACGAGATTGAGTCACCAAGACAAGCAGCCCCGTTTGAGCAGTCGCCTGTAAAACCGCGTCATATACCGTTGAGCGTGAACTAAAACGTCAACGGCAGAGAACATCCGTCTCTCTGCTCCCCTGGCTCCATTTCGACATGCAAATAGGTGCCATAAGCTGATGCAGCTGCCTCCTATGGCTGATGGGCCATTTGA
The DNA here is from genome assembly GCF_963457635.1 of Microchirus variegatus. Lineage (NCBI taxonomy): Eukaryota > Metazoa > Chordata > Actinopteri > Pleuronectiformes > Soleidae > Microchirus > Microchirus variegatus. The sequence continues at coordinate 11,627,329 of NC_139803.1, forward strand.
CGAGGTAATAAGTGGACTGTATCTTTTATTTATGACACTTAAAATGTCTTTTCAACAAACACAGCGTTTCTGAACCACCGTGAATCATGTGTTAATAGGTGCTGAAGAATTATTAAATGTTAATACAGTTTCAATTTTAGGCATTTGGCAGTGTTCATGATTCCAGGCACATTATTCTGCTTGTTATGTGGCTTCTTTTGATTTGTTATATTATTACTAATAATTCATGTCCATGACTTCAATACTGCATAAAACTAAAGGTTCTGCTCCATATCTGCAGGTTGTGTGTCGGCCAGAAATCTGACAGATGTCCGATAAACACATGCAGACACATTCCTGTCTGACGTTGGCTTCACAATGCGAACGTTTACTTTTCACTCACAGTTTTATGGAACCCTTTCATGAGCTCATGAAATGGAAAGAACACATGAATAAGTGCTGGATTTGCCTTGTTTACATCAGCGGCACCAAGGCGCTTCACTACACATCACACACACACACGTCCAACATCTGTCCAGCTGCAGCTCGCAGATGTGGACATGTTGAGTAAATAAATGTGATGCCTGACACCGAACCTTCTCCATCACTGGGGAAAACGCGTGGACTTATATGGCCGCTGTGCACGTCTGTACGTCTGTAAGTTCAATCCCCAATGTAAACACTGTGATATGAACACTGCTCAGCTCATAGTGATGGTGAGTTTGGAGTCAAACAAACCCTCGTTAAAAGGATGTGGAAAGAACTGAAGACTGTTTACAGCATAAAGTCAGTTTTCTTTCCCCCTCCCTTTCTTTTCTTCTCTTTACATTACGGTGCGGTGGTAACCACTGGTCCCAAAGCACTCGGCACATAAAACTAGAACATATCATCAACCCTACAGCATAACAATCCCCCCGCAGACGGGGAGCACGGCCTAACATGTATAGTGTGTTGTCGCCGCCGCCGCGATAATAGAGGCTAACCGTAAATATGTAAGAAGTCAACACACAAGTGAGTGCAAACGGAGCCGAACAAAAGCAATGTTTACTCCGCGAATGGGAGCACAGCGGCATATGTCGAGGCCGGGGCTATTTGCATAGAGGCATCACCAGTTGTCTCTTTTTATTACATCAGATAAGGACTCCCACTGTTTGCTCATTTTGAAGGATGGATATTTTCATTTGGGACAGATTTGAAGGGATTGTGAAGCGGACGAGGGTGGGAGGGAGGGAGGAGGGGGATGAGGGGTGCAAATCAGCAGATTGTGTGGAATAATTAATCACATGTGAAGCTGGGGAGAAAGAGGAAATCGGGGGATTTCAGACGCTAAGGTGCTGCATTTAGATAGTATTTTTACTCCAAACACACAGACACAGATTTTTGCATCATCCAGTTTGCAGGGAGGGGGGAAAGTTTCACAGTCGTTTATTTTCAGCCTCGTGGGCATTAATTATTAAACAAGTGGGTAAAACCGGAGTTTGCACGCTGGTTTTCGGTGATAAATGCTAATGACGTACAGTCGTCTGACTGTTTTTCTCCATTATGTATGTGTATATAAACATTGTTCGCACTCATTAAAGGTTCAATCCAGTAATTTTTCACTCTAATGTGAAAGAAAATGCCCTTCGTTAAGCAGTTTTTTTTTCAGAAAACCAATCTTGAAAACTATAGGTGTGATACACATTTGCCTTTGTCACCCAAGCACCCATTTGGTGCACACCCATCCATATGTACATCCAACGGTGCAAATGTACCGTTAGCCATTAACCCGAGCTGAAGCCTCGTATTTTTGTTGTTGTTTTTTTTGTCATCATTATTGCCTTTCAATCTATCCTGGGATGAGCCGGGGCTGGGGGAAGATCCATCTGTTGGCTCCTTTGTCGGCTCATGGATACACGGACGCAAATGTAGGAGAATACGACACTGTTGATACAATCAGCCTCAGAAGGAGGTGGACCCTGAATTGAGACACAGCTGTTGGGACCGATAAGACCAAAAAAACAGGAAGTTTAACCTCATCATATCGACTGGGACCAGCAGCGTTTTTCAAAAAGTCTCCGTTTTGAAAGTGAAGACGCCGGATTTAAATGTAGCAAAAGTGATGTGGTTTATAAGTAGCAGGTACTGCTGTTGATGTAACCTAAATGACTTTGCTGGAAGGGTAATTTTGGCAGTCAACAAACCATACTCTCTATTTTTAACAGTGCATACAGAATAAATCATCAGCAGCATGTCATTTTGAACCAGGACTCTAAAGTTAAACTTTGAGCAAAGCAGTCCAGTCCATTTTCTATTCTCACACTGATGCCATTATTTATTATGTATTTTGGACTTTGTACCACCGGGGTGTGTAATCATGTAAATCCACATGCCACCTTGCCTGTTCTGTGTGTGTTTGTACGTGCGTTTAAACTCACAGCTTTCCACCTCCAGCAGGGCTTTTGTCAGGATGCTGCCAGCCACGTTGATCGCCTGGCAGATGTAGTAGCCAGAGTCTTTGACTTGGACGTCGACGACAGTCAGCTCGCCGCTCAGTGACACAGAGAAGCGACCCGACTGTGAAGGCTCCTGTGAGGGAAACAGCAAGATCTGAGGAAGAAGGGGGACAAAAAAAAAAAAGTTTATTCTGTGCCTTTACTCAGCAGAGCCGATATGAAAAAGAAGAGACTTTCCAGGACCAATTTCTTCAAATTCAAGCACCGAATGTGCCGAGACAGCTTAAGATTGGAGGGCGTCCACTTTTATTGATTTGCAGCACTCTTTGCACAAGTGATTGTCCTTGGGATCTCGGGCAAGTCAGTCTTTGTCATTTTTCTTTTTTGAGCCAGAGATTTTGGAATTTGCATTTGCCAGGAATCACGTAATTTGCTCTCTGTTGCTTTACTCGCTCATTGTTCTGCATGGAATCTCACATCAACGGCGGAGAGAGATGTTTAGTCTACATGTTGAAGCAATGCAGGGTGCATAAAACAGTAGGTCACATTTACCTAAATATCATCTTAACTCCTTTTTTGCACAAAATTCAAGCACTTTCAATGACCCATGTATATTTAGGACATTTTTAAAACTTCAAGGGCCTTAAAAAACCATCAAAATCACAAACTTTCAAGGATTTCACAGACTTGTGTTATCCCTGACAATTATAAGGAGAGGAAAACACTTGATTCAGCACTCAGCTACAACTGCAGAGTGTAAATAAATCTATACTTGACAGTATAGCTTGGCTTATATCGCATTTGTTTTATGTCAAAACCAGACACAGAGGAAATGGCAGCGTTGCTGGTAAAGTTAGACGGCTGCAAACAAGTTAAATAATGCCTGAAAACAAAAAGTAGTGCCCGTGAAATGTGTCCAAAAAACTAAACAAAAAAACAACCTGGTTATTCAGCTGTTTGACAGGATAAAGGCACGATGCCCCCGTCCGCCCCTGCACTGCAGCTCCATACACAAACGCACCCTCAATCAGGTCTGAGAGTATTGTTTGGATGCAGCACAAATAATGTTCCTTTTCTGCTCAAAAACCAACCAAACAAACAACAGAAATCAAGAAAAGTCACGCACAACTTCAAGGTTTTGCCCAAGGACAAAACTTTTTGACCTTCTGATCAGCTTCAGAATCCCTGAAGGCTTTTCCAAACATTTGTTCATCTGTTGTCTGAAAGCCATTCCTGTAAAAAAAAATATCTTACTGGCTTTGACTTCACATGATATTTATTTTGTTCAGTCGCTGATCTCGTATTTCCCGTATTTCAAATCTGTCAGTAGGGAAAATAAACTGAACGATTCTACTGAAACTCGGTCGCCATTCCCAAAACGCTGCCCACATCCGTCCTCTCCTCTCCTCCTCCATGCTTTCTCCTCTTTATCTCTGTCCTCCACTCTTGTTCTCTCACTCCTACACACACACATTCTCAGAGCCTCCTCCAATCTCACCCCCCCCCCCCCCATAATCTGTACCTGGGAGCCATGCTACAGGCACCCACACACTCTCTCGTCAGGCCTTTCAGAGCATTCCAACAGGCTGCTGTGCTTATCGCACACACTCGCTTTCCAACACACACACACACACACGCGCGGAGGCAGCTCTGCATGCACAAACCCACACACATGCACTCGAAGACATACGGGCCTCTGCATACTCATGCTTTGCTGAATAGTATCATGTGTGTTGGATGGTGTGTGTGGGAGTGTGTGTGTGTGTGTGAGTCATCCTGGCATTAAAGTGGTGCAGCTCACAGGGATAAAAGCAAAGCATGACAATGAGGAACATGGCAGCGAGAGGAGCTGCAGGCAGCCAGGCAGGAAGGAAGGAAGGTAAACCAGCTCGTAGTTATAATGCAATTTAGAACTAATTATCTGAAGGGCTCTTTTTCTTTCTTCAGTTTGCTCAATACAAGTGTTTTTGTCCCTTTAATTTATGTTGCATTATGCAAGACGCAGAAACACATAATTAAAATTCAAGAAGGGGAATTTTTCACATCGAGGAGATGATATTAAGAATAATAATACAGAGACCTGATTAGGGACGTGTGTGATTTTTGATTATTCTGAATAGTCTGTTGTCATTTGTCGACTACTTTACACAAAATATAGATTATTACTTTTAATAACGCTGTAAAAATTTAAGCAGGTGGAAAGCTACTGAGTCAAAACCAACAAAGATGTTACACAACATGGTCCATTATTGTGATGATGATTGTCTTTCGCTCTAAGTGTGTTTTCAAAGGCAAGGGTTATTATAAAGAAAACTAGAAAAGCACTCGGAGAGCGCAGACCTCTGCCAAGGCAAAATAGCAATAAAAATAGTGATAGCGTCTACGGATCACGCCCAAAAATGTTATCACTTGTTCCTGGTTAAGTTGCTAATCAAACTCCAGCAAAAACATATAGCTCCTTCGCAGAGGTCAAAAAACAGCCATTGGTGCAAAATCGCCCAAATTGCCCAAAAATGGCCGTTCAGTCCAAGATGGCGGCCTTCCTGTCGGACTTACAGCAAAGTCCTCATTGACTTTTTGGACCGTCCTGACGTGATAAACATGTGCACCAAAAGTCACTTGATGAAAGCTGATTTTTATTTCCATAAGCCCCTCCCACTTCCAATTGCCCTCCTAACCCTAACCCCCAAACTCAGAAATCCTTGAGTATTGTAGTAGGTTCAGGCCCTCAAAAACACAATTTATTTCCTATTACCCTAATTATAGAGTTCCCATAGAGTGTCTTACTTGGCTGCCTTCTTTTTGCCAGAACACGGCGGGCGGAGGGTTTCCTTTGGTGCTGCAGAGGAAGGTTACGGTGCGACTGGGTGCGGTGATCTGGTCCCGAGGCCGAACCACAATCTGAGGAGCCACTGCAAAACAGAAAACACAGACAGAGAGAGACATGATGAAGCTGATCCACTCCACTTGGCAGCAAAACCAGGATGTTTAATTGCAAACCACCGCGATTCAGATAAAATGTTGTTTAACAGCTGGAACCAAAGACGACGTTCGGTTCCTCATGAATAGTTCCGACTCAAACACGACACAAATTTCCTCATTAAGAAAAACAAGCGGAGTACCAGGGGCACGGGTAACGCCAGTAATAGGACGTCGGCTGAGCATTTGTTGCAGTGTTTGTTTTCGGTTGAAAACAATGTTGTCTGCTTCCTGTCGACTTTGAGACAAAGGCGAGAGAGAGAACGGCATAGGAAGGAGCGCGTGCAATCTGGCAGGGGAACTAGAGGGAGCGGCGATAAGGAAAGAAAGGGAGCGAACGAGAGAAACAAAGCTTGATTGTTCCACTTGTTTACCACTCAACAGGTTATCTGCTGTGAGGACAAGTGTTTTCAATCGCCCGATCCACCTCTTCACGTGTCCGCGAAGACATAAATTAATGAGAGTCATGTAAAATTCAACGAGTGTTGAGTATTCCAGACTCATTTTTTTTTTACTGTGTCAATGTCAGATAAAATAAATCTGCGTTTCAACAAGCGTTTAAGCTCTGCATCAGAAGCAATCTGCGTCCAATCAAGTACATGGCGTTCCCTGGCCGATCCGAGTAGTTTTTCTTAGTTTCTGAAAGTATTAATGAGTAACAAGATTGGTGAAAAGTCAGAAAAAGAATTTATGTTATGAGATTGACGATGAGGTGAAATTGAAACTGAAAGCTTCTAATGGTTTCCTTCTCTGCCTGTCCAATAGCAATTTCAGACTTCTTCCTTTTGGGGGCTCAAAAAAAATGCCTGGAAAGTGTGGACAGCAAGCGTACACTAAGCATCATGTATGCATATTTAAAGGAAAACAGGTTACTGTGGATGTAGCCCCAGTTTACCCCCAATTTCTCCTATCCAAAGTAGTTCCAGCTCCTCTATGACCTTGAATTCTTCCGTGGGTACAGATGCTTATTAGTTAAGCTAAGGCCCATAACGATCGATAGCCTTCGTTTGACAGAAGAGCCTATAAGAAAAGGTCAGCCCAGAACCCAGAGGAGCCAAAACTTGGGGATTGTGGTTCACCTTTCTGATCCCAAGCGCCGGGCTAATCAGACGTCTCTGGACATTGGATCAGCAGGGAGGGAAGGGGAGGGGAGGGTATCAAATAATGTGACACACACACACACACATGCAAATCTCTGATTTCTATTGATTCTGTTGCAAGTAACCGGCTTCCCTCCATACAGAGGGACGGTGAGAATGCATAATGCACCAGGCCTAATTGATTTCTCATCCCCCCACCTGATCTCCTGCATCTCTTTCATTCTCAGTCTCAATTTGCGTCACGAAAAAACTGAGACATAACGCAAAATAGAATTAAAAATCCTGAAAATGAACAACCTTAAGAGGCTGCATTAACGTAAAGCACAATTTACTCCACGCAGCAACATCATAGCTTTATTTCTATCTATCCGTCGACCTCAAGCACACTGACTTTGGCAAATGTTTTGCTGACATTAGTTTCCCCCCCCCCCCAGAGGAGGTTTTTTTTTTGTTAGGATGGTTATAGTTCACTTGAGGAAAGAACGGCTTGGAAACCAAGATAAACAAGGTGGAGGGGTCCAAGTCAGCACAAAAAAAAAAGGAAGAATATGAAGTAGTCGAATTTTTCTCTGATATAAAATGATGGTTTTAGAGTCTGACAAGGGACTGAGTTCCCCCCCCAAACTGCTCAATCTCTGACACTGATTGCCTGCTTCTTGTAATCGCTCATTTCTGATGCACGCACATGCTGAATTTCATGAATTTCAAACCTTGCCCTCCCTTTGGGAATTACTGCACTATTTCCTTTTGTAATGGCTGCTTTCACCGCGGCCCCATCGCACAGCAGGAGGGGGACCTCTGTGCGTCAGCTGTGGGTTTGGATCTCAGCTGAGGTGGACGAGGTCACCTTCTGAGATCAAACCGGGTAGCCCTCGTTTAACCCTAAAGGTCAAAGTCTGGCAGGCTTCGGGAAACAGTTTAGGTCCTCGTCAGGCAAGATTTCCACACCTTTTTATGCAGTCCTCTATTTTAGGGAAGGCACAATTGTGGAAATAGGACTTTCAACCTCTCAAAAACCTGTTTTCTTTTGGTACAAGGAACTTTCTTATCTCTCTAATACTACATTTACGAATGGCACCTGGTATGAGCCTAACTGATGTCTTTCTTAAGCCACTTTAAGACACAAATTGGGTCTAGACATCAAGGAAATGTGTTCATATTTGACTAAATTAAGGTAAAACGGATGTAAAAAAAAGAAAAAGACGCCGCGCCGCGACAACCTGCCAAACAAGCCGTATGTCAACACTTCCGCTCTCGCGTCTGACGCGACGTCACAACTTCGACCCACATTCGGTGAAAGATTCAGGTTATTATTAAAATGTCATGTTGGTGCACTGGCGCGTCTGGAGAGCAACTGTGTTCAATGCGAGGAGGCAAGCCGACACGTTGCCCCGAGGCTGTAATAAATAATTAGCAGTAATAGGTGCACTCGGTGTGACACAGCGCTCTGGATTTAAGGCAGGGGGGGGAAACATGGGACAGAAGGAATCTGGTAGCTGAAAAGCTGAAATCTACATCGGTAAATAAAACGTGCCTGCATGAATTCAGTGTTTAGTGTCATTTAGCTTTCAGGGCTAACTCTCTGCTCCTATACTTTTCCAGAAATGATAGAAAATGACGCCATCTATGAACTGTTTTAGGGCTCACATGCAACCAAAATATACCCAATCCACATTTGCCCAAACTCATGCTCAACAAAGGCTTAAAGTCAATAATAGGAAATGACAAAAAGGCAACCCTTGAAATGGTGATGGCACATGATCTACAGGAGCCAGACTCAAGGAGGTAAAGTGATTTAAGTCTAAATAAATAAAGAAAAGTCGTTCAAATAGGGTTTCATTAAGGGATAATAAGTCTCTGGAAAGTCTTTACCAGAGTCTGAGATCATGTCACACGACGCGGTGAACACGCCAAGAGCTGAGGCAAAAATAGTCGAGCATTGCAACTTCATTTTTTTTCCTCATTGCTTTTATGATAAGAACTGTCAGGCTGAAGGAGGAGGAGAGTCTGGGTCTGAGTGTGAAGTGCTGGGTCTCTTTAAATATTTGTGTGTGTGTGTGTGTGTGTGTGTGTGTGTAAGGAGAACCAGATGCTGTCTTCAAGATGAGAAAACTTTTTTTTTTCCCAGAGTAAAAGATATTTAAAGTGAGTTTTGGAGTGTTGTTCAGGATAAGAGTTTTACAAGGTGAGGGTTCACATCGAGCTATGGTGAATATTTGCTTGTGGGCTAGGGAGAATGGTTATATTGACTTTTACTGGATACCAGATATGGTCATTATCACGTCAGTAGCCTTATTTATATTGCAAAAGTGTCATTTTTGCAGCCCAGAACTCTAATAAGTATGCTCTTTTTGCATGGTTAGGCAAATAATAATCATAATATGAATATTAAAATAACTGCACCCAGGAGACGAGGTGAACCCAACATGGCCCGCTCTCTTCCATGTGCACGAGGTACGTTGTTGGACAATGTAAACACAGTAAATATTTCTTTGTCGACTGCTCCGTGTGGGCCATGTATAAACAAGCGAGTGGCAGACTGAGAAATGGACCGATTGGCCAGCGACAGCAGGCCTTTTTTGGCACCGTGACAAACTAATGGATGACTACAAGAATGATATGAACCGCTAAATCAAAAGTGTACCAAAGAGTGACGTTAAAAACAGGGCTTTTTGTGCTGCTCTTTGTGTGTGTGTTCTCCCTCTGAGAACCTGAAACAAGGAGCAGACTGTTATACTTAAATGGAGCCAAGTTTCCATGATGCGTTTGTGCTGTTGTGCAAAAATGGTGAAGATGATTGAAGCCGACAGCATCTTCAAGTTAAGCTCAGTAAGAACTTAAGTGTAAAAAAACGTGACACTTTAAGGGTAAAGCGCAATTCAAATAGTGTTGAGAAATATTTTGGGTGTGCAGCTGAAATACAAATAATTTGATGCCTTTTCTCAGCAAATTTGCACCTGTTTTTCTTTAGTTATTACCAGTGTGTTGAGAAACTAATGTGTTTCAGTGTCTGTACGGAAACATCTGTTCACATCCTTATGCCAAATCAGCTGAGCACGTTTGGGAAAAACAGTTTATGGCAAGATTTTTTTTTGGTCTTGTGTAATGATTCCTCAAGCAAAGAGTCGACTTTGTTGAAATGTACCTCATCTATAGTCTTAGCGCTTTATCCTCTGGGTGGGTCACTGAAACAATTACTCAATGAATTGATTATTAATTTTGATTATGATATGAATCGTCACGATTTGAAGCTTTTTTCATGATTTCTGATTGTTTCAGCTTCATAAAAGTGAATATTTTCTGGTTTCTTTGCTCCATATTAAAAAAACAATTATTAAAGGTGCATTATGTAATAAATCTAAAGCAACTGACCATAAAATCCTCCTAATATGTCACAGAGACTCAGGAATAATGTTCATATAACAAACTGAACTCACCAACAACAACAGTACAGCCATATTTAATATAAAATATTTGCATTAAAAAAAAATATTTGCAAATCATGGTTATGTTTTGAAATCATGTTTTGGCATGTGGCGCCACCTACCGCCGTCTACCAATCATTGCAGTCAGTAGAGTCTCAGCTGCCGAGCGACCACGGGTTGCCAGTTATGTCAGAAAAACGAAACCTAAAAGACCTCGGTATTTTGAATTTCAATGTAGTAACCGTTTTTGGCCACATTCTTACATATGGCACCTTTAAAAATGTTGGTTTGTAGAGAAAAACAAGAAATTCGAGAACATAATTTTTTACTGCTTTCTGACATTTTATGGACCAAAGGTTCTTCAACAAGGGCTGAGGTTCTACCTGGAACCATTTGCTTCAGAAAAACCCTTTCCCAAGAAAAGGTTTTTGGTAACGCTAATGGTTCCAGGAAGAACCATTTTCATCCAGAGGACCCTTTAAAACCCCTTTCCTGAATAAAGGGTTTTAAAAGGGTTCCAGGTAGAACCTTCTTATGAGGACAAACCGAAGAACCTTATATGGTTCTACTTAGCACTTTTATTTCTAAGAGTGTACATTTGAGAATATCTTAAATAAATGCTGATAAATCAGTTGGTTCAGGTTAATTTATTAGAATCAATTTCACCTACCATAAAACTAGCTTTTAAAACCATTAAACACTTTTAATATAGTGAACAGTTAATGGTGCCATATGTAAGAATGTGGCCAAAAACAGTTACTACATTCAAATTCAAAATACCGAGGTCTCTTAGGTTTTGTTTTCTGATGTAACTGGCAACCCGTGGTTGCTCAGCAGCAGAGACTCTACTCACTGCAATGGTTGGTAGATGGCGGTAGGGGGCGCCACATGCCAAAACATGATTTCAAAACATAAACATGATTTGCAGTCTGCAAAAAAAAATGTTTTCATGCAAATATTTTGGCTGTACTGTTGTTGTTGGTGAGTTCAGTTTGTTATATGAACATTATTCCTGAGTCTCTGTGACATATTAGGAGGATTTCATGGCCAGTTGCTTTAGATTTATTACATAATGCACCTTTAATAATAAGCTGAATCATCTCAATTAAACTGTAGTTACACAACTCTTGCTAAATTGGACAAACTCAACTAGCAGAGTTGCTTAATACTTAAATATATCATGTGGAAATACTTTCCATGAAGCTTTTATTTTACTTTTTATTGAGCTTTTTTGTGTGTGTGTGTGTCCCATTGCCCCACCCAAACACTTGACGTGTGATTTGCACCGACATACTGAAGCGATCACACACACGCGCGCGCCGTTCCAGCTCCTCAGGGGCCTTTATGTGACAGGCAGCTGTCACAGTCCCACGCTGATGCAGACAATGTGTTTCAAAACACTTTCGCTTGAACAAACACATTCTCACACTGCCGTTGCTATTCCTGCCGCACAGGTCTCCGGCTCCGTCGTCTGACGTCGCACCTCCTCCTCCACCATAAACTGTTTTTCCTCAACTGTTTCCACTCTGAAAGGATGATTGAGGAGGCGGTGATTTTATTTCCTTGGCATAACCATAATTCATTTAAAGGTTTTATTTAATTTGGAGGTGGTCCTTTGGGCTCAGAACCTCGACCTATTTTGTCCAACATCAATATATCAGCTGAAGCTCTGGAACAGCTTTAAATAGACAAGGAATAAGTTATAAAAACGGCACTGTTTATAAAGCCAGGGCCCCTCTTGGTGCCACATGGAGAAGTCTAACCTTCCCACAGGGCAAATTAAATTTGAAAAGATGTTTAACAAAATCCTGCGTAAAATCTGCGGTTGCACTTGCTGACGTCTTTCCTGAGTCCCAAACCAGCTTGAAGGAACAGCTCTGGAAGGGTAATGACCTCAGTTAATCTATCAAGTCATCAAGGCGTACGATATATCTGAAAAATGGCACATTTTAGGAGTAGAAATATAATAAGAGCGCAGTTACTGTACTGTAAGTGCAACCTCAACCAGTTAAGTTTTTGGGATGGTTCTCCTCCCCCCCCTGCTGTGACAGATATTGGTGCGCCCCAGTTTAATTGACCTCTTTAGGCTCAGTCCTTGTCGGCCTCGATTTGCTTGTGTGACCAGTGTCAAGTGGAAATTGTGACTGCACCAGAAGAAGAAATGAAAGTGAAGGAAAGTGTTATATCTTCTTTTTTGCCTCTCACGTACATCAATATACCACACGTTTTCAAATTTTTGGGGATATTTTCAATCCTTTTTTTTCTCTGGGTAATGCATATTTTTCATATTACATGTATGTAAGGTCTTCTTACAGCTTATTTAAATCTTTTTAACTGTCTGAAAAAGCATTATTTTTTCGCCATAATATGCTGATTTTACAATGACTGCACAGTCAAGTCATGTCTGCGCTTTGATTTTTCGGATTTTTCACTTGTTATGAAGATTCAATGTGACTTTAAAAAGGGTTCTACGTTGGTGTGGAACATAATTTGAGTTGTGTTATTCGTAAAAATGGAGAAAATGGTGTAAAATGTCACTTTTTTTGTCATTCAAAGGGAACAAGAACATATCCAGGAAGCTGAAATCAAAGAATGACACAACAACTCAAACTAATTCATCAAAATAATCAAAATAATTGGTGGTAACTGTTGGACTAATAACCAATTAGTCGATAAGTCTCTGTTTTTTGACGTTAGACAAACACCAATTGATATTTTCCACCACTGTCTGACATTTTGTGGCTTTAACAACTTACTGACAATCTTAGGAAATTGAAAAATAACTGACATGTAATCATTAGTTGCACCCCCGCTGTCTACGGATCTGTGAATAAATTCCGAGGTGAAAGGGAGGGAATTATTCGGTGAAGGCCTCGAGCTCCTTTGCACGTTATAAACACTGCTCCAGACCCACAGCCTAATAAGACTACTCTTTGTTGTGTTACCTCATCTATTTATTGATCCATTCATGAAACCCATCACTCACACTCCGCCCCTCTTTTTTGTTCCTGTGACACGGAAACAGAAACAGCTCGTTCCTGTAGACACCTGTGAGAAAGTGCAGCTCCCAGGAATGCCAATGAAAAGCTGAGGCGGATTAGATTCTTCGCCAAAGAAGAACGATGTGCTGTGTTTTAAACGGTCAGAACATGTGGAAAAGATCCCCGATATTGCATCACAAACAATGGTGTGTTGTGTTTTAGCTGCGGGGGTCTCTCTCTCTCTCTCTCTCTCTCTCTCTCTCTCTCTGCTGGGGAAGAAAGACGATATAAAACGGCTGTTTTTTCCACGAAGAGAAAATAAAAATCGCCACAGAACGTGTGATGAATCAGCGTAGGACTGCAACGCCGTAATGTTCTTTTCATTTATTTTACAGTGCGGGAGATATTTAAGGCTTTATTCGTGTGTTTTCTTTTGCTTTATCTATACGGGGGGTGTTTATGTACTAAATTGAAGATGCATGGCATTGATGGAAGGCTTTTTCCTTTGTGGTAATGGACGCGAGGTGATCAAAAGCCGACTCTGCGTGTCTCCAGAGGCACTTAAACACTAATTGTCTATCCTCTACTTAAAAATGGTTAAATAGGCGAGAGTGGAAGTGGTAATTATGTCTCAACCAAGGCAACCATAACTAAGCATGATATATTGATGACGGTCTGATTTAACGACTCGCTCGGAACAACGGCTTTTATGCATGGAGTTTGCATGTTCTCCATGTGTGTGCGTGGGTTTTCCCCAGGTTCTCTGGTTTCCTTCAGTTCAGAAACATGCAGATTTGGGGATTAGGCAAATTGGACGCTCTAAATTGACCGTGTGAGAGTGAAGGGACCCCCCCGGAGACCCTCATGTGGAGGATAAAGCTGTTTCAGATGGTATAACACCATAATATATGGGATATAGACGAAGGTCCATTAGGAAACTTAACAATTAAACTTTGCATAACTTCACAGCAGCGAGCTAAAAGTCACAACTTGTGAACTCAGAGCTTTTAGCGACGTTATGAATATGACATGAAATCTCTACCACAAAAAGTAATGAGTCAGGTGCTGTTTTGCATGCTGATTTGAATAAAAAGGCTAAAAATTAAAATTATAAATTACAAAATGGTGATTATTCACCAGTTCTGAAGTGTGTCTGACCTCAGGGGGGGGAATGTGTGGTAGTCAACCCAAAGCATATTCCGACACATTAACATTCAAAGTCATGGAAGCAGATTGGCAATGAAGGGCTAACTTTAGGAGCTCTAGAAGAAGAATGACATTTAGGATGATAAATAAGGCCCTGTTTTTTGTTTTCTGACCAAAAATGACCAAAATTTGCTTCTAACAATTGCTGGAAATATTTAAAATTATATATACTATACATAAATATATATATCTCATGTGGGTTAATCATCTCTCTCTTTCTGACACACATGCACATGCAACAGTGGGATGAAATGGAATACTCACTGGACGCGCCGACTGCGATAGAGCGATGCGGAAAGAGAGGGAAGAGAGGTGGAAAAGAAACAAAAAAAAGGAACAGAAACAAAAAGGATGAATGAGAATGAGATGATGAACAGTGATATTAGATGAAATACAAGACAAGACATTTTAGAAGCAGCTCAGCCACTCAGCTCTATCTCAAGGAGTAGTGAATGATTTTTAGGTGAATTGTTATGAGGTGAATTGATGGAGGACGGATGAATTGTTTGGATTAACGGTGAAAAAAAGTGGTGTTTTGTCACTTGAGTGAGTGAGCGGGTGTTATTCCAACCACCCGAAAAAAACTACAGCTGCACTCACCCACCCACAAACTATTTCCATTTGTCGAGCAGATGTTGCTGCGGGAACAAAAATGTGACTTCACGTATAAAGTGCGCGCGTGTCTGCTTTCGTGTCTGTTAATTGGCGCTTGCGCGTACATACGGCACGCGAGCGCAAAACGTGTTGACAGATGTCAGAAGTGTCTGTGCAGACAGAGGAAGGCCTGACTTGATGCGGAGAGTACAACTATAAATATTCTCTTTTATCATCACAAATGGCAGATTTCTCATTTCCGGGGCCACGTCTCTTCAAGGGACTGACTTTATTCTAATGCAATTTCGGTGCTTTTTGATCTCGGCTCTGCCTCCAGAGGGATGACGAGGCGAGGCGAGGAGAGGAGAGCGCTCGGAAAAAAGAAACTTTAAGTCCATTTTTTTCCACTTTTCCTCTTTTATGCTGTGAGTTCACAGCACGCAGCCACTGTGTCTGTCTTCTAATAGGCAACATTAACAAGTCTTAACACTTTCATAATAACGCTCCATGTCCAATTCTTTGAAAAAATGAGTCGGAGAACATGGAGAACATGTTGACTCGATAGTGTTTTAATTTTTTTTCCCCCCCATGCGAGCGACCAATTAATCAGAAGACAGACATTTTAATGACAGAGCATGCCGGCTGATGAGCTGTGAGCATTGTGTGATGAGTCAGAGCAAAACCGTCCATCTGTGCAAATTATTTACTCATGAAATCAGCGTGAAAACTTTTTATCACTTGAAAAAGATCCTGCCAAAGCTGCACAAACAGCTCTCGTTTTCCTTTATTAGGAAAATGACCGTGTACCGTACTCTTTTATGTTTTCATAGACACAAAGAAGAGAGAACATCTCTCCAATTGTTAACACCTACGTAAACCTACATGAGCACATTTACCGTTGTCCTTCTGGACCACGGAGTGAACTGAAACGTCTTACCGTGCACTTGCAGGGTTCCCGACGCCTCGGCTTTGCCCACGCTGTTCTCCGACACGCACGTGTAGGTGCCCTCGTCGTCGGCTCGCACCTGCGTCAGGCGCAGACTGCTGTCACTGCGGATGTCAAATCTGGGAAAAAAAACAAAAAAAACTAAACTGAAAACTCATGGTGTGTTACATCTCCCAGCACCTACTGTGATAAATACCTTTTTTTTTCTTTTTTAAATATTCCATAAAGTAAAGAGGCGACATCAATGCAGCTCATGCACATGGAAACTGACGGGCCCGACTGAGCCTCTGTGCCTGCACAGATGATCTGACTCCTGCTGACAACATGGGAACAGTTTCCCCTGTTTCCCCTGAGGGATCATTAATGATTCAGCAAATCAAATCCACAAAGTGTGTAAAGAGTGTCACCTGATACAGGAAGGAGTATCACGACGGTGAGAACTCCTGTCTGGCAGTGCAGGAGGCTCAAAGGGCAGCTGTTTAACATACTATTATATATACTGTTTGTGTTTCTCTACGCGCTTCTGTGGCACCATTCTGGAGATAACTTTTCATTTCACCCAAGTAAATCAAAAGTTCTTTTTACTTTTTGCCATGAAACAACAACTGCACTACTTGTACTTACTAAATAACACCCTGGTGCCCAGTTTCTAGTCCTAGTTTAATGTTACAGCCACTGCATCATGCAGAAGCGGAGGAGAATACACAAGTCTTTTGTTTCCGTCGTACCTGCCGCGAGGCAACTCTCCCTCCTCTCTCCGCCAGCGGACCGTCGGAGTCGGGTCTCCGTGCACCTCGCAGAAGAAGTCCACCGTGTCGTCCGCCAGAACCACCTGGTTCACCGGCTGCTTGATGAACATCGGTCTCTCTGGATTGAGACGGAGACGGGGAGAATGAGGATTACGACAAATTGCAGTTTTGACTCTTTTTGGACTTGTCAGCAGTTTGTAATGGCACTGCTCACGTCATGTTGGAGTTGGAGCTAATAAAAAATGTACAACGCCTGATATTAATTGCTCAAATTACTGCAGCAAGGAAAACACAGACATTATGATGTGTGAAGTGACTGGGACTGAAGGGCGGGGGCGAGTATCTGTGCTGGTTAAGACGCTGAGAGACATGGACATAACAACAACAACAAGCTTTCTAATTTTTCAACTTCTCAAATGTGAATATTTTCTGGTTTCTTTGCTCCATTTGACAAAGAAATCATTAAAACTGGAATCATTTTGGATTGTGGACAAACACAGACAAGAATAGAACATCATTATTTCCAGGTTTGGGAAACACAGATCAACATTTTTCATTTCATTTTCTGACATTTTTATTACAATACTTAGTTGCAGCCCTATATGCTACCAAACAGACCAATCACAGCGGTCTGTGACATGTGGTTCTATTTCTTGATGCCGTGCAGATTGGGCCATGGCACAGGTTTCACCTCCACTCTCTCTCTGGGGACACAGACCCTTGTTTAAATATGAATGGAACTGAGGGCATGTACAGTACAAACATGCGGAATAACAAATCAGGTTTTCAGGGAGGGGGGGGGGGGCATGTGGTAAGTATGACCTGAACCTTTATCATGTTGCTGAAGCAACAGTGCTGCGATGCACCAGCACGCAATCCTTCTGGTCTATTTTCTCTGAGCAAATCTGACCAGAAAACCTAAAAGATCTATTGTAAAAGTCTAAAAGCTCAGATTTTGATACAGTAAATAATAACATATGTATCCCATTCCTTACACATGCTCACATTCTTATGAAACCCTACACAAATCATGAACATCAGCATTTATCATGAAATCCATCAAACAGGCAATTAGACAGTTGAAGTAGCAATTACATGAATGGGAGATTCAATCCACCAGTGCTGTCCAGAGAAACAAATATAAATTGTAAGCCTGTACATCTCGATCATAATAAATTGCAATAGCCGGTGCATATATGTGACGGTTATTATCTTGCAAAATTCCCAGATGGCAGGAATACTGCATGGAAGGGGGAGAGGGGGAGATGGACGTCAGGCCATGCATTTTCTGCAACTATAATTTGAAAAATTGAGTGTTTCACACTGGGTTTAGGTGTACTGTTGTGCCACAGTGTGCAGATGGAACAGCATCTGTGCGGTGGCAAAGATGTGTGTGTGGGGGGGGGGGGTTGGTGGGATTGGAAAGAAAATAATAAATTTTCTATCCGTTCTGTGGGATCAATAGAATCTTTGAGACAGCGAACGCTGCTGCTGTTGTGCTGCTCGGTGGTGTTGAGTGCGAAGAAGGGATTCAGAGAGGAGGAAAGAAGACGAGAGGTCAAGAGAGCAAAGCAAAAGGGCAGCAGAGAGCAGAACATTCATCTTCTCTTCCGACAACGTTGGCTGAAAGAATGAACGAGCAGACGAGGGAAAATGAATCCGGAAACAGCGGATATGTGTGTTTTTGACAGGCTTCTCTGTCAAAAATCACTGAATTTACCATGAATTACAGAAGATTATTATGATTTCAGTCCAAATTAAGATAAGTTCACATTTTATTTTCAGCCCTAGGCCCAAATAAAAAAATCAACAATATAGATATTAGGCAATTTACATTGTGAGACTTTAAAAATAAACACAATTTAATTGGGATTCAAGACTATGATTTTATATACATTGCACCAAAGTTGATTCAATCCAACTGTGACTCACCGAACACCACAAGCTCAGCAGGATCGCTGTCCTTCTCTCCGACCATGTTGGTGCCGACACACACGTACATGCCCGCGTCGCTCTTCCTGGTGTTGGAAATCATCAGCTTTCCTCCCCGGATCTGAAAAAAAATGTCACGTAAGGAAGGAAGGGGAAGATGGATAAACAGGTGTGAAGAGGAGGAGGAGGGAGAAAAAAAAGACAAATGGAAAGAGGTTGGGGAAAAGGATATTGGGGCATGTTAGTCGAGGGAGAAGCCACTCCATCATTTTCAGTGTTTGTCGTGACAGATGGCTCATCTGCTCCGCACTTACACTGTTTGACAATAGGTCTAGCTGCGGGCCAATCGCCATAGAAACACCACCTTCCACTGCTCAGTGTGTAAGTTTGAAGATCCAATTATTCTTTTGTTTATCGAAAGGCGTACTCTGTGCATACAACATACATTTACCTCCATATAAGAGGCACACATTATTGCAATCCTGATGTTGTTGCAGTAGTTGTTTCTCCATTATTTGTTCTTTAACGGCAATCAATGTGCAGCACTGCTTTTTCAAATATCGGACGTGACGGAACGAGATTGGTTTTTAATCAATGAACTCATCAATAATCCAAACCTGTTGTCTTCCATCAGCTATAACAGACATTAACTGGCGGTAAGAGGGCGTCCAAGGTTTGATTTGGACAAAAACACTAATGTGGAACAAAATTGAATGATCTCAAGATCTCTAAAGTTAAACTTATGAATCTTTTGTATCTATAATAATACACATTCCAGAGTAACAGCTAAAGGCATTATGGGAAAACCTCTCTTTACGAGCAGAGGAAGCCACCGGTCCCCAAAACAAACATCACAACACATTGGAAGAGCAACTTGAGAATGAACTAATGAACCTAAGAACAGTTCTGCAGGTCGATGTTTTGCAGGTTATTTGGTTCACTTGTTTGTTTTCAACAAATGGGTGCACATCCTTGAAAAAAGTACTTTAACCCTTGATAAAATATCTCTAGACTCGACTTACAGTGATCCTCTCATCTCGATCGTTGACCCGGATGTTGTTTCTCTTCCAGGAGATGGTCGGCTCGGGGTGGCCTCTGGGGGGGATGCACTCCATGACAGCCGGCTCACCAGCTGCTACCACCACATCACTGGGAGTCTGACGGAAGTCGTCTCTCAGAACTGGGCGGGGAAAAGAGCAAAAGATGCGGGGGGGGGGGGTTAGAATCGTCAGGAAGCTCCACATTGACAATGTTATCTGGAGTAATCTTAGTAAACATTTTTAGCCCAGCATCGACGCCAAACTAAGGCTCAAACTAACAGAGATGACACTGTACGACTGGCTTTAACATCGTGTGCATGTGTCCCTGTGGGTCTTCATTGACTTACTGTCATGTGTGCG